>NW_024066962.1:0-1200000 GCF_015039405.1 Cantharellus anzutake | reverse complement strand
ACTCCTGCACCAGGGACGCTTCCGGCACGTGGGCCCGGTCCCTGTTGCTGATTCTGCTGAGCCTTGTCCTGAGAGCCAGCGCCGTTGGCAGCCTGCGACGCATACTGTTTATAGCCATCAGAAGAACTCTGAGACCCTGCGCCCCGTTGCTGGGAACTAGCCTGCTGTGACCCGGGGACGACCCGTACCCGCTCTGACCTCCAGATGGGAGTGAAAGCGAGTTTTGCAAACCTTGGCCATAAATTTGACCCTGTCCTTGCGGCTTGCCGTAAGGATCTCCTAAACCGACCGCTGACTGGCTGTAATCGTCATATCCGCTCTGCTGACCAGGATGATATACGTGCTGCGATTGGTTTGAGCCGTAAGGGGCCGAGATGCTACTCGGTGGCTTGCTCGCCTGCTGTTGATGCGTCGCAGGGCTTGAGCCAGGCCCATGCTGATACAGTGCCCCATACTTCATGTACTGAGGTTGGGGAGGAGGATACGCCCCATACTGGCCATAGTAGGGCGCTTGCGAGTACGGTTGAGGATAATAGTAAGGAATGGTGGGAACTCCGGGGTATGACGGTTGCTGACTAGCGGGGGGTTGTCCGGCTTGCCCAGGACCCAGTGGTGGGCCGGTCTGACCGGTTGGATTTTGTGACGATCCCTGCGGGAGACCGGTATTGGTCTGGAGCTGAGACGGGAGGAGGTTTTTGCTCACGTCGTCCTGGTTAAGTGTTCCATTTCGTCCTTGGAAGGCGGATGCGCTCTGTCCATATGAATCATAATACGAGCCCTAAGGTTTCCGCATGTGGTCATTTAGCGTTACGAGTAAGGGATTCAAACATACCCTCTGATGGTCACCATACAGACCGTAGTCGGCCGGTCCATTACCGAAACCTCCCAGATGAGACTGCTGCCCGAAAGTCGTGAAATCATTGTAGGAGGTTGTGGAATCCTGCTGCACCGAAGGGGGATACCCGGTGAACTGTAGTACCCGGATTCGGGACCACGGTAGTAATTACTGTGGGCAGCAGGATGGCCCAAGCGCGAGTCAACTGAAGGCTGCTGATTGTGTTGCGAATAGGTAGCATGCAACGGCGCCTGTTGCTGCTGTGGCTGGCTTTGGAGGGACGGCGGGACCGAGAAATGAGATGGCGTCGAAGTAGCAACGGCGGGATTCTGTGCGTGGATGCCTCCCAGGTGATGCTGTTGTTGGTATAGACTGCCAGCAGAGGTCGCCTGCTGTGGGAGGGACTGGGCCTGCTGTGGCTGCGCAGGCGCTGGCTGAGCTGGTTGGGCCTGTTGAGTTTGCTGAGTCTGCGGCTGCGGCTGCGGCTGTTGCTGTTGCTGTTGCTGCTGCTGCTGCTGCTGCTGCTGCTGATGGGGAATTTGGGTTGGCGAGCTCCCTGCCGGCAATGAAGACTCGAGCTGCTGCGAAATAGGCTGTTGAGCAGGGGGTGCGACTGGTTGAGTAGCCTGGATAGGTTGCGAAGGCTGAGTTGGCTGAGTCGGTTGAGTCAGCTGGGGCGGCTGGGTTGCTTGCTGCACCGCAGATACCGCAGCAGGGCTGACTTGGACAGGCGAAGACTTTGCAGACTCCTCCTTCGGCGGTTCCAAGGCGGCCTCCTTAGGCCTACGATGAATTCCACGTTAGGGGCAGGACGTCTCAGACGGCCATTCGCATATGACTTACGGTGAGTGTGAGTCGAGGTCATCGCCAAGGGTCAGACTCCCAAATTGCATGCCAACACGGTCAAGGCCAGTGTTGCCAAAGCTGAATGAAGAAGTCAGAGAAGCAGCGCCAACATGACCGGGTAATATGACGGGTTGGTCAGACTTGTATCGGGCAATACGAGCGGCTGTCGCGTTCTTAGTGGACGGAGTTGACGGTTTCGAAATTGCAGGAGCGGGAAGCCCAGGAGGAGAGCTGGTTGACGTTGTGCGGGCTAAAATAGGTTGTGCGGGCACGATCTGGCTAGGCTGGATCGCCGAAGTGGAGACCGAGGGAAGAATTGCAGTCGTAACGGCGGATACGGGGGGGGTAGCATGAAGTTGTGACTCGATTTCAGATGATTTGCTAGATGTGATCGACACAATGGCTGGATCCAGCCAGTCAGTGGTTGGCTGGGTTGCGGGGGCGGCTGTTGGTTCAGCGGCCACAGCAGTGGGTGGTTCGGGTGATGTCCACTGAGCTGGATCATCGTCCCAGGTCGGAGGTTGTACAGTGGTAGGATCTTCCCAGCCGTCTGCGCCTTCGGTCACGACATTTCCAATTATTGGGGTAGGTGCACGGGGAGGTTCAACGTCCGGAGTTGTTTCGGGGACGAATGTAGGTACAGGCGCGGCGACTGCAGGGGGCGGTGGTGGGGTGGATTTCGGTACTTCTTTAGGTCTGGTAGATTTAGAAATTAGTGCTAGCCCTATCAAAAAATACCTAAGGAAAGCACACTTGGTTATTTGAGCCCATGATAGTTTCGCCCCAGGAGGTACAATTGAGCTCGGTTTGGAAGGAACTGGAGCAAACATAGGTGCCGCAGACGTTGCAACAGATGCCTCAGCCTTTTCGGAATCACCATTCGTTTTAGTCTCAGGCCCAGTCTCTGGCGCTTCGGGCTTGGCAGTTGTGGTGTCAGTCGTATTGAAACCCCACCCCTCTTCAGCATTCAAGTTACCCCATGAATCGTCACCACCAGTCGCACCAGCGCTCGCAGCAGCCCAAGGATTGGGGGGAGTTGGAGACTCCTCAACCCCTTTAGTGGAAGAAAGCCAACCTTCCCCGATGCCAGTTGCGGAGTCACTATGGCCGTTAATGCGCTGCTCGCGCCCTGGACGAGGACCTCTACCTCCACCCCGTCCACCACGAGAAGGGCCGCCCCCACGCCCTCTGCTGCTACGTGCGGACGACTCTCGGTGTGTACCGTCACGCGAGGAAGTGTTATGCCCCGAGGTCGGAGGGGTCAATGTCGCACTCTTCCTGTCCTTCTTGCGAGACGCAGAGCTCCATTGCTCAGCATATCCTAAATAGTGGAAGAAGACATCAGCGAATATAAACCAGCATGATATGAAATGGTTCAAGAATGTTGAGCACGCGAGTCGACGTTTGCGTGTTTTTTGCGACGAGTCGTCATCACGTAAAAACTCACCTTCGCTGATGCGGTCTATAGCTACCTGAAGATTTCCCTGAACCTCAGAGTCATTCAGCAGAATGAGAATATCCACATCGGACCAGTTGGAGAACAGTTCTTTGAGTTTCGAGAGTGGCTCCTCATATTTTCGTCTGAGCTTGCGAAGCTGCTCAGACTCTTCGACGTTGACAGCCGTGGCGGGCGGCGCAGGGTTTTCAGCAGAGGTTACATGGCGTGACGACCTTTGAGGGCCCCGAGAACGCGCTGGGCGAGTCTGCGGAGGGGTGGACATTGTAGAATTGGAAGGCTTTTGAAAAAATTGACAAGAGAAGAGTGAACTTGAATTACAGTAGTCGACCAGTGGTTGTCTCCGGCACGCGCCTCACTTCACGTTTGACCCCCATGGTCACTCGTCGGACATGCTTAGCATATGCTAGGTCACTTCTGGCTCTCATTGCATTCGATTTATGGCCCTACTTCATCTGGACTCAAGGTATTTACTTCATTCAATTTTTTGACCGCTGTGTCATGGTCAAAACTGGATATCCACGCGCGTACTTCGTCTGATCGGACGTGGATGGTTGCCTGGCGGGACATTATTCAAGCCAGACCTTTTATGGCTCTCCTGTGCCTTGGGTAGGCACTGCAGTCCAACGATCTTACATAACATCATCAGGCACCGTTAAACGAGGGCGGTGAAGCCACTCGCATGTCGCACTTCACTGCTCGCAAAATGATCTGTCCCATCTTGCCTTACACTTTATCCCACACGCCAATCATTAAAGATAAGCCACACCTTCTGTCTGTAAAAAGTTGATTCTTTTAATATCTTTGAACTGTACACCCAGAAAGATTGCATCACTCCGGTGTAGCGTCTTTGGAATGGTTTGGAGGCTAACTTGGAGTGTAGATGGATCTGTGGGTGATTCTTGGAACGTATATTTATGGGGGCCATGATCCGCGTTACTGATAGTGGGCGGCCGACCATGACTATAAGGTGAGACCTGATGTTTATAGGTTCGAATTCCATTCCATCGTGATATATCATTTCAGTCCGGGCGTATGTGCCTGGCCATTGGTTGGCATTTGAGCTTGCAAACATACCCTTACTTATGCAGGCTTGATCACGGCCGACATCACCCCAAGACCATGTTAGTAATTCATGTTCCTACCGCCAGTTTGTGTTCGGGTATCACGAGCTGTGCTAATTAATGAACGCAACGATTTGAATGCATCCAGCGGAAGTCCCATTTCTGCGTTGCCCTCCTGAATCAATAGATGAAACCTGGTTGATTGGCGTCGGCGTGAGGCTGAGCATCACAAAAATCCAGAGCCGACGCGTGGGGGTTTAAAAAGTGTAGAGGGATTGCCCTCCAACAACATCGACCACGATATCTCATCGCAACTTGGATGGAAAGATCCGAGCTTGCATTCATTCGTTTCCTTCCTTCCTCAACCATGGAGGCGGGTATCGCGTCCCCTACCTTGTCAATGCCAGGAGCATTCTGGCCGTCACAATCCCGTCGTCCTGTCCGGCTTTCGTTGTCAACGAACCAACCATCAGCAAGCCCCAGACCGCTCTCAACACTTTCGACTCTGTCTACAGACTCTGCCTATTATAGCCCTCAGGATGGAAGTTTCTCTCCGGTCTCCGCTTATCCGAATCGTCCATTTTCTGCTATCGATGCTGAAAATGACCCTCTCCATTCCGATTTCATGACTCTGGAGAACTTGCGGAGAGATGTGCGGACAAATTTGAGGCTGCGACCACTCAGTTCGCAGCCTCGCTGTCATACTCCAGGAACCGATTCTGTCGATTACACTACAGCGCCAAATAGTCCTCTATCTGCACCGTTTTCCCCTTCTGCATTCAGTGCAGAACCATCTATTGCACCACCGCAAGTACTGCTGGAAAATGTTACACCCATTCGACCATCCGACACCAACATTCATTTCATGCCCATCGAACCATCTGAACTGGCGTCCATGCTCGCAACCTCGGCGGAGTCTGATACGCTCATTATTGACACACGTTTACCTCTAAATCATTCGTTGCTGCGTATCCGCGGCAGTATCAACCTTGCCATTCCGACCCTGATGCTTAAGCGTTTCCGCAAAGCCGGCAGCCTGTCTTCTTTAGATATTCTCAACCCTTACATCGGCGAATCGTCGAGGAAAAATTGGGACACAAAGGTAGCTGTTCGGGGCAAGGTGCGGTGGCCTGGTAAGCATCTGATCATTGCATGTCCATTCGAGCACGCATTATTAACTCAATTGCTTGTAGGGGATATTATCATCATTGATGAGGAAATGAATAGCGTGGATGCGCACGCTGCACGTTATGGTGCTGCTAACGTCGGACAAAATGCCCCGCCAAATGCGGCATCGACGTTGCTGTGCACCCTTCACCCACTGTGTAGAGGCCGTGTACTTTTCGTCCAAGGTGGAATGGCCGCCTTGAGAGGGCTTCCGGAATTCAAACCTTACCTCATTGCTGATTCTCCTAGTTCCAATGATGTTGGTGCCGCTGACGATAGTCCCCATGTATCGGTACTTTTGTCATACGTCAGTGACGAGCCCGCTACACTTCAGACCGTTGTATCTTCCTCTCATGCTATTCCCGAGTCATCTGCGTCAACACCAAGAAAGGAAGTGCATAAAAGGCCCTCAGGCTTGTTTAGTATTAAGACAGAGGCCGGTAACACTTCTCGCAAATCATTGCCACATCTCGAACCCGGACCTTCTTCATCAGCCTCGACCTCAACCTCGTCGTCGTCACCCTCACAACCATCCTCTGCCGCATCCTCCTTTGAAGTCCTTTCTTGGGCACCATCTCCATCCCCCTCCTGTGCAACCTTTTCTCGACCCCACAGTTCATCGTTCTCAAACCGTAGTCGACGACCAACGCTCGGCATAGATACGGCCTCTGCCGAACATCTTCGTTCGAATTTCGCTGCACCACCGAAGCTTCAACTCCGCACCGCGCCTTCAAAATCCGCCACGCTTCCCCCCTGTCGGCTCCAGGTGCCGAAGTCTCCCTTGCGGCCTGACATGGATTATATCGTCAGATCGCCAAGTACTCCTTCCAGCAGGAATCACAATGATCTTTTTTTGCACACTCCACCGAGCGGTGCGAGCAATGGGTCCACTGATGATACTTCCGCTGATGTTTCGGCGGAACTCCATCTCCCAAGCCGATCTCGGTCGAGGTCACCCGGTTTCTTGAATATCCCTGATGGCAGCGATTGTCGTTCACGGAGCAGGAGTCCCTTTTCGCTTCCTTCTCCTTCTACCATCCGGCCGCCTTCTCCGTGCAGTTCCAAATCTTCACCTTGTACCCCGCATAGCGAGCCGCGAGGAGGTCCCAGTGAGTTCAGTGTGTCGACCATTCTGCCCAATTTCCTCTATTTAGGGCCGGAGATATCCACGGTCGAGCAGGCGCAAAAGTTGAAGGCTATGGGTGTCAAACGGATTCTCAATATGGCCATCGAGTGTGAAGATGGCCTTGGGTTGGAGGGGATGTTTGAGAAGTACAAGAAGATTCCAATGAGAGATCATGTAGAGGAGGATAATATCGTCAAAGGCATGCGGGAGGTTTGTCATTTTCTTGGTACGTACCTTTTTTGTTCGATTAAGGGTTCCCAGCGTTGCCAACCATCGATTGGCATTAGATGACGCGCGGCTGCACTCCTCCCCAACGTTTGTACACTGCAAAGCTGGAAAGTCACGCTCCGTCACTGCTGTGATTGCATACCTCATTCACGCGAACCACTGGGACCGTGATCGAGCATACAATTTCATTTCGGGACGCCGAAAGGGTATCAGCCCGAACATAGGGTTCATGTCTGAATTGATGAACTTTGAAAAGGAGGAGCTATGTGGCAAAGGGTTTGCTGCAGGGAGGGGAAACGAATCGCCTGTCGCAGCTAGCACTGCAACTGACACCGGAAGTGGTGATAGTGCGGAGTCGGGCTCGGCGCCAACTGCTGAGCATAACGTGTCCGAGGCGACCGTTTCACGGACAGGACCGCAACTTCGCAGACTTGCTCATATCCGGGACTCCCTCCCACCCAAGCTTTATCAGAATAATTCATCTTCTGCCGTGCCTGGTAGTGCAGTAGACGGCTTGGGAACAAGCCTGGTTGATCACGCGGAAGAGACGGAGGTGAAGGATGCAGAAGGAAGGTATAGGCATGCAAGACGTGCACCAGTTGATGAGTTCACGTTGCAACCTATGCGCAGAGTTAGTAAGGCGGGGCTTGAGTCGGCTTCGTGGAATTGAGAGGACTCGGTACACTCTATGTACCATAAGACATTCATATATTGCCCCCAGTTTCCATAATTCCTTCTCTATTAATCTGTTAATTTTATTCTATTCATCTCTTGTGCCTGTTCCGGCCGTCCCAACGCTTTCTTTTACATCAATTCTTATTCCGTATGAGTGCTAACAATTGGTTTTGGTGCACATGTACTTCCCCCGAGTGCGTGACTAACCCCTAGCACGCCTCCATAGCACCTCTTTACAGAACGAACGATGGCGAAGTTGGCCCAATTGACAGAAAAGAACTAGTGCAATGAACCATATACCAACTTCCCTCCCACGACAGTGGCAGCCACTTTGGCCTCCAGAATTTCTTGTTGGGGTACAGTCATGATGTCCTTCGACAGGATGACGAAATCTGCTAGTTTTCCAGGAACGAGGGAACCTAGTTTGTTCTCTGAAAATGATGCGTAGGCGGCATTCAATGTCATTGCCTTCAAAGTTTGAAACCGAGTAAGCCGTTCGGAGGGATACCTGCACGCAATTGGTGAGGCTCTGAAGATGCAGGATACACCCTGAGCACCGTAATAGGTCTTACCATCCGCCAGGTCCGTGTGGGGAATCACCGTTAGGCCATAGACGTGTCACCGCTGCGTAGAAGCCTTTCAGAGGGTTCAGGGATTCAACAGGAGCATCAGAGCCTAAAGCAAGGCGGGCGCCGGCGCTGTGATGTAGAATGTGGGAAGTGGATTTGGCTGGCAGAGAAACAAAACAAACCCACTGGTACAGAGACTGCCAAGCGTACGCTCCGCGTATCCTTTCGGGACCCTGAACCCCAATGTGAAATAAAACGGGGCATCATGAAACTGACCGAACTGATTACTAACCAAACGCTGTTCAGCGTAGCTCATATCTGAGGTGGCATGCGTCGGTTGGATGCTTGCGATCACTGGTCGGAGCTAAATTTCACACCTCGAAATGACAGGTGTCAAGACTACTTACCACCGAGCCTTCCGGCACGTTCAATATCACCCCTTGTCATAATTTGTGCATGTTCAAGTCTCAAACGTAGCTTATTTCCTGCTAGAGCAATGAAAAACTCTCTATCGTGCTTGGTTTGGGAAGTTGAGGGTCCTAACGAAGATGCAAATTCGCGTTGAATCACGGAAGCTTCATTGTTGATTGCTTTTTCGAAAGCATTGAGGACAAGATGATTCGCACGATCCTGACGAAAGAATTAAGCAAGCATTTGATACGAAATTGGGAAACATTCTCACTCCAATGCAATGGACGTTCTTCAAGGTAGCCGGTAGTTATGACATTGTTTTCGATGAACTCAGTATGCAAAATAGCGTTCGAGATTGATGGATCTCACCGTTTGCCAACCCTAAAATATGGGTCAACTAGCAATCAACCTGAACTCGGATGACTCACATTGGCAACGAAGCTTTCAATCAGACTCGAAATTGTTGAAGGTGGGTAAATGAGTGTTCCCCTGGTATTGTTGTTATCGAAGTATGGTTCAAATAATGCGGCACCAAAACTTCCAAGAGCACCTTGGGAGAAACGATTTCAAAACTGAAACTGCACATGTCGCAAGGGGCAATAAGTTACTACTACCATCTGAGAATAACTTTACGCTTCTCATGGCCAGGTTACCACTAGGGTGATCAGCAATAGGGTGAATTTTGTCGCCCCAATACTCGGAATCGTCCAAATGCGCCATAAGGTAGAGGCGAATCTAAACTAAAGAGCTTTAGCTTTGCGAGTTGCCAAATCACGTTGGCTCACAGGCAGGAGATTCTGATCGGCCATTCTATCGCAATTGGGATATCTCAAATGTCAAGGGAGTTCGTAGACAATATGACTGACCTCCGGAAAAAACGGATCATGAAAGGATATGTCGACGCGTCATGAACTGGCAGCTCCCAAAGGTCGTTGAATTAGACTTGACCTATTTCGCCATAACTTACTGGAGGTGAGACCGAATCTGACTGCGTCTCTGACCGTGGTTTTCAGAAATTCAAACATTTGTTCCTCGTTCCATTCCGGCTTGATCGCCTCTGGGCATCGGGACGACAAATGAGTCTCCCATCAGCGTATTCCTAGCTGGCGAGACACACCAACAAGCGCCATGGCATTATCAACAAATACTCCTTGCATGGATAAGATACTTCAAGACCATACTTTGAACAGTAAACACAATCTCCTACCTGTTGGGTTGCCGAGCCCATCCCTAACAATAATGCCTCCATCAACTTCGCTTGGGAGACTATCACGCAACAGCTCCAACACTTTAGGAGAAACCCACAACGCGTGGACATCGACTCGATAAAGAACAATCAACCGGTCTCGAAGAACGGGCTAAGCAGATTTATGAGGCTCCCAGTTAATTCCAGCATAGCAGGAACAGTCCCACTTCAACTCACACTATCAAGAGATTCCTTCGATGTGTGGCTTGTCAGTTGAAGTGAATGAAGATTATTAAGTCAACCAACAGAGGTAGGATAGTGCTGCTCTGGCCACAGATTCTGGTCCCATCCATAGCCTTCAATCCATCCATTACTGGAAAGATCTGGATGCGACCGGACATAATCGTGAGTACGCTGGACTACCTCTGAGAAAGTGTCAATATATGGTGTCAAATGGAGTAAGGGTCAGAAGCTTACCATCGATCGATGAAGCCCCAGAGAGGGACAACTGTTTTGAGGATCCATAGCCTAACAGATGCTATGAAGTAGCATTATCGTCTTAGGTGGCATCGTCCGTACCGAGGACATGTGCATGAGAATCTGCGAACCCGGGATACAAGGCTTGATCCCCTCGTAGAAAGTAGAGTTTAGCACCCATGTCGGGAGACAGTAGATTCTTCAGTAATGATGGCCAAATCGTGACCTCACCCCCCCATTTCCGTTTCATGTGCGTAAGATCCCCAGTGTCAACGATGTTCGTTCCTGAGACCATGACACATTCCACCTCCGGGGCAACATCGTCAAGAGTGTATATCTTGCTTCCTTCGGAGATGCAAACACCATAAGTTTTTGGAAGAAGCGTAGACCTTCTGTGTCGCGAATAAAGCAGGAGTATCCCAACGAAGATAGCAGAGAAAATTGTGCGGAATCTGGCGCGTACGTATTGGACATTTGCACTCTGGCGTGAATACAGGTGTTTTTTCGCATCGATAACTTCCTTAGTGTCCACATGTTGGTCCTTCATGCCGGGCACGCCCCGTCGACGTCGCATGCAATGAAACCAAATCTGGTATTGGTAAGGTGCCGGCAATTCAAATTTACTACACGGAAGCTGCCGAAGCGCTTGAAATCTCCATTCCTGGGCCACGACTCTCATGTGGGTGAGATGCTGACAACAGCGGCCTGTCGCCTTGTATGCTTAACCCATTGCCTGCCAGGTCCCGACTGATAGTGAAGAATCTCCCCTCATACATAACAGATGCCCGACTCCGAGAGCATTTCGCCTCCGCACCGTCAGCCGGGGGCCATGGAGCCCGTATAACTGATGTGAAGCTAATGTTCCGTCAAACGGATGGCGCGCCACGTAGGTTTGCGTTTATTGGCTACAAGACCGAAGAGGATGCTATGGCAGCGAAGGAGTACTTCGATAGAACATTCATTGATTCTTCCCGAATTAGCGTCTTAGTTATCAATTCGGTGCGTGTATTGGTTTGCGTTAGTTGTGGGAAGCTTTTTTGTTCACTCAAGTCTGTACTAAAGAATAAAAATTTCGAGAAACCAAAAAAGAGACAGAGGGTGGACAACATGGTATCGCCCAATCATTCAAGGCCAATAGAGAAAAGCGCTGCGCAGATCCAGACGCCGTCCAGCGGCGAAGGTGTTGGACCCCAGGACGAGGTGTTGTCCGAGTTCCTTCAGGTTATGCAACGACGCAACCCAAAACATCGGTTATGGGCAAACGACGATCCAGGGGTAAGTCTTTGCAATGTCCAGCGTAGATTAATTGACCTGAGGCTACTTAAGGTGTCTAAACAAGTTCAGGGAGAGGCATCAGATAAATCTCAAGCTTCCACCTCCGCCGAAGTGCTGGAAGATCCACATGATCCCACCTTATCTGATCTTGAGTGGATGAGAAGCCGAATGGCCCGCCACGCTCTATCAGATGAGCAGCCAGAAGCCTCAAACACACATGGTTCCTTGGAAACAAAAGAACCGGTCGACGAACATGTTGATGAGGTGCCCCCACAAACTGAAGATTTTGGAAAGGGCACTGTAAGACTCTTTCTCCGCAATATCCCTTACTCTTGTGCGTCTTCCGAGCTCGAAGCTGCCTTTTCGAAGTTTGGCCCAGTTGCGGAGGTGGGTGATCCATGAAGTTCCTTTCTCAGCCTGCATATCTTACCCTTATGCAACAAGGCACATATACCCATTCATCCTAGAACAAAAGAGTCGAAAGGCGTAGCTTTCGTCACTTTCACTGACTCCGAACATGCCAGTGCTGCGTACAAAGAGATGAATGGGTCGACTTTCCAAGGCCGTGTATTGCAGGTTTTTCCTGCGGCGGAAAAGAGAGGGGACACTGGAGGCGAGAATAATTTATCCTTAAAGGAAAAGAAGCTTGAGGATGCCAGAAAGAGCGCAGGGAAATATTTCAATTGGGCTACACTGTACATGAATGTCAGTGGAGCACATTCGGGCACTCCAACACCTACTAAGTGTCTGCCAACTAATTTTCCAGAGCGATGCCGTGGTATCCTCTATTGCAGACCGATTTAAGATCGAAAAGGCAAACATTCTCAATCCTGACTCAAATGATGCAGCGGTGAAGTTAGCTCTGGCTGAAACCCACATCATTCAGGAGACCAAAAAATTTTTGGAAGATGTAAGTAATGGCCAGTACCAAGTTCCCCACCTCAATTTTCTGATACACTGCAAAGCACGGAGTAATGATGGATTCGTTCAGGTCGGCACCTCGCAGCCAAACAACCCTTTTAGCCAAAAATATTCCGTATGGCACCACCGTTTCGGAGTTGAATGGTTTATTTTCTCCCCATGGCGAGATAACTCGACTTTTGCTGCCTCCCGCTGGTACGATTGCTGTCGTAGAATTTGCACATGCGGACGAAGCTGCGAAGGCTCTACGCGCTGTGGCCTATAGGCGGGTAGGGAATTCAGTTGTGTATCTTGAGAAGGCCCCCCTTGGGATATTCAAGGATGACGCTGAAACCGCGAGGCAGCGGACGGAATCCTCCGTTGCGGACACCCCGAAGGACGAAGTCGCCGGAAGCTCGCCTGAGTCCACATTGTTCATCAAGAATCTCGCCTTCGCCACAACGACTGAGAAACTTAGAGATACTTTTGCGCGTCTCCCATCTTTTATCTCTGCCCATGTACAGACGAAGCCTGATCCGAAAAATCCTGGAGGTACTCTTAGCATGGGATATGGTTTCATTCGCTTCAAGGACAAGACTGGTGCGATGAATGCTCTCAAGAGCATTCAAGGCTTCACCCTTGATGGCCACTCGCTTATCGCCGATCATGCCAAGAGAGGTGCAGATGATACAGCTGGAGGCGACAAGAAGGCCACTGTTGGCAGGGCAATGAGTGCCAAGTTGATTGTTAAGAATGTGCCCTTCGAAGCAACGAAGAAGGACGTTTGGTCATTGGTCAGGTATGCCCAACGGTGCTACGGTTCATGTTCACGTTTGTGTCGAACTTATGTTTTCTCCTTGATTATTCAGCGCCCACGGTCAGCTCAAGTCTGTTCGCCTTCCCAGAAAGTTCGATGGCGGGACCCGTGGATTTGCATTCTTGGAGTTTGTTTCGCGACATGAAGCTGAGAATGCGTTCACGGCACTCCAACACACCCATCTTCTCGGCCGCCACCTTGTTCTCCAATGGGCTGAGGATGGAGAGGACTCTAAAGAAGAAGCCCTGGAACGAATGCGGGAGAAGGTCAGAATTGGCTATGGTGACGGCAACAGCGAGCTACCTGGTAGAAAGCGGAAGTTTGACATGGAAGGTGGCCTGGAGGGTGATGACTTGGATGACCTCGATGATTGAACGTTTACATACGTAACAGTCTAATAATTATTTGATTTGTGGAGCAGTCCCAGTAAAATCGGGTTCACGCTTTGATCACCCGGATCCAACCGTTGCCTCTACAGGTCACGTTTGGACGCCCCAAAAAATAATATTTAAACTTCTCCCAGAAGCGGAATATCTAGCTAGCACCCTTCTCCATTGTGGACTCTGCCAGTACGCTATTCGGGGCTGTCTCTATTCTTGAAGCAAAGCGTCAGGTGTCGTGGTCTTCTTCTGTGAGGGTTTGGTGCCACTGAAGACTGGAGGTACTGTACACGTCGCACGTATTTTCACTTGCTAGTCTGTTGATCTAGTATCAGACTGGACGTTGGATGGCGGATACACCAAAGAAGTCATTGCTTGAACGCCTCGCGCTCCCTTCCGAAGGACAAAATAATGTAGATTCGAACGACATTCCCCAAGACGATAAACTCGTCGAGGAAGAGCCGGGTCATACGATGGAAGTCGAGAACTCACTTACTGATGCTCATAGTGCTGGAAGTCCGCAACCACTCACTTTTAGCGCTTTCAAATTCTCGTCGTCGTTCTCTGCACATGGGCCTACCCTTCTGCAACGGATGCGTGTTCCGTCATCAGTTTCATCAGTTACTCCAAATCCAAATATCACAGCAGCTGGACCGGGTGATGACCACAATCTTCATGAGGCGGACTTGACATCCAACCCCATTTCCTGCAATGGACGATCAGATGCTGAGCCATTGGCTATTGAAAGCGCCTCTCCAAAAGAAGGCCTTGGAGCCTCTCCTCCTATGTTGGAGGGCTCAAACTACTCAGATTATTTACGTGATTGCTCCACCCCTGCTTCGATTTGCCCAGGAACGACACACTCGCCAGAAGGCGACAAAAATGAGAGCGGAAATATTAAAGACCCCCCTGTTTTGCAGCAGTCACCTATTTCCGATTCTCCAGTGCCTCAATCAGAGGCACCTATCCCTCTGCCCAATGTTTCCTTGCCTCTTGATGGCCTGTCTTCTATTATTCAGCCGGATAATCAGCCAGATGGCCTTCACAACTCGCCTAAAGACTTAAATTCTCCATCATTGATGGATATTGATAAAACTAGCTCGGATCCCATCCGTCCAGATTTCTTCGCTCCAACATTTCAACACGTCCTTTCCAACTTATCGGAAGAGAAGATTCTCTCCATATCTGCTTCTTTCGAGGAATCGACCTCGTTCACGGATAAATCACATGCTCCGCGCCCCGACGAGAAGGAAGTAGCGTGGACTTTTGAAAAGGCTTTCGGCCCTTCTGCTTTTAGTGACCTGTTCGCCGAAGTTGCAAACGAGCAAAATGAATGGAATGAGCTGCGGTCAAACCGGGTCGCAGTATCACCGTCACAAAGTGTGGGCTTGCAAGGGTCGAATTCTGCGGTCCTAGAAGCTCACAGCGAGTTGACTAAGTCACCGAGTGTCCTACATCAGTTGTTCAACGAACAGGGAGGCAATGATAATTTGGTCGACACGGGTCCCCAGGTTACTCAGGACCTAGCTGCGATGTCAGCCACGGAAGTTGGGAAGCCGATAGCAGCCACCACTCCTGGTTCAACCCTCCAAAAAATTGGAGAAACTAGAGCCTATAACCCTCATTTGGACCAGCAAACTCCTGACCCGTGTCCTGCAACGCAGCCTGACGGCCTACGCGAAGACAAGGACGTAGCACTGTATCTTCCCAGTTTATCAGACTCAGGTAGACCTTTTGTTCCCCTCAAGCCCGTGAAACTCGCTCCGCTTCCGATCGTTCGTCTGGGGTCCAGACGACTGGGCGAAGCCTCCCAGAGGGATTCGAATTCGCTGGTCGGGCTTACTCCTGGTGACCGCCACTCCACCAAACCCTCTCATTCAATTGAGTGGCCATGTCTTGTACGCAAACTCAGCAAGTTTGAAACGGACGAACTCCTAAAGACCGCGACCATCGATCGCTCTGGGCTATATTCAGCTAGGCGGAGCAACGAAGTGGCCAGGAAAAGACGTGGTCGCATCTCCCCCGTCTCTACGCCCAAATCAAACACACCGCCGGCGAAGCGACAAAGATTATTTCTTTCTTCTTGTTCCTCTTCGCCTTCTCACACTCTCGCACTCCAATCGACACCGCATGACGCGACATTAAAGGGTTCCATCACGGAAGCCAGAGAGGGCGGTGCAGTTTCCAATGAGCAAATAATAGTCCCCTCAAATCAGTCAACTTCAGCAGCATCCGGGCAACTTTACATGAATCATTCAAGAGAGATCAGTCCACCGAACAGAGACGATGGCTTCCCACGGCCCGCCGGTTCTCGCCCTCACCAGGAGTACCGGGATGGATTGAAGGAGCCCCAGGTACTGACTTATCCTTCGCACCCAGATCCGACGACCAGTAGTCAATGGGTTACAATCAAGGATGATGGAGATCTAGATAACGAGGATGCAGAACGTTCCACCGAGGAAGAAACCGACGAACGTGACGAGTTAGATGGAGATGAAGACGGACCCAAGGCTGCTCACTTACTTCCAACTGACACAGCTAAACCACCTATGTCCACGAGTACAACGTTACAACATGATACCGGCATTCGTCGGCCACTCGAGAATGACACCCTGGCAGAAAATGCTTTGAGTTTGGCGTCACTCAGGGGGCCGCACGCCTATGGTGACCCTGCTGTTATTCGTGACACATCCCGTGCTGCCCTGCTGGATCATTTGGCAGTAGATACGGATCAGGAGAAATTGACGCCTTCGGAAACGACATCTCTCTCGGAATATGCTGAATCCGGAAACGCATTCAAAAAACGACCAGGATCGCCGATTGATTCTGGACTTGGTATCGAGAACAAGAAGATGAAACTAGCTGAATCTCCTGAGTTCGAAAACTTCCCCGAGGAGGCCACCAGACTTGGGCGGGCTGGATCTCAGCGCATTCCTGCTCTGCCGTCTGATATATCAACCACCGAACATACTGTCGTTGGATCGGCCCCATCTCACAGTGTTCGACGACTGCTCGCTGGACTTCAGCGTGCCACAGGACCTCGAGGAAGACCACAACGAGGTCGCTATCGCTCCCGCTCTCCGTATAGAGCAGACACCTACATCCCCCGCCCCCCCTCTCATGATCGTCATTATTCACGGCCCAGCCCCCCGCCTCGCTACAACGATGAGCGGCGCTCCTCGTATCGTCGGTCGCGCTCTAGAGAACGGACAATGGTCCCAAAGTTGTCATCACGCAGGACACCACCTCGCGCCCGGACGCCACCCCGCGCCGGCACACCCAGTCGATCTCGTGACCGAACTCCGCCAGGACGCGATTCTTTTGAAGGAGAGCATGACGGCCGTAGGGCGCTCCATTCATACCGAGTATCTGAACGCGATCGCCCGTATCTTCCCCATCGGCCGCATGAACCCCGCTATTCGCGCAGCCCTCCGCCAAGAGGGAGATCGCCTGCAACCCCAAATCAGCCCCGTCGTGCAGCTGCTCGGACTCCGCCGAGGGACAGCCGCCACAAGCCATCTATCGAACCTCAGGACAGGATAGACGCTCACGATGTTGCTCGGGAGAATATTCCGAAGAACATTGACCAGCGCTCCGACAGCGCTTCTTCGAGTTTGCCGCGTCTCAGGGAGCCACCCTATATTGAGATACGTTCATCCAAGCTAGCATCCCAGTCCGGGACTTCACCCTCCGATGGCAAAGTTAATTCCAGCCACCAGTCCGTCCAACCCAGAGGCACGTCCCCATCCACACAGCCCACATTTCACGATAAATCCTCGAGGGTCAGAGACAAACCCACCTCTCCAACGCTCAGCGCAACACAACACACACCACTGACCGGTTCTATCCGTAAAGGCCAAAAGCCGGACGAACGAAATCCCGCCATTGCACAGCCTTCAAATCCCTTAGCCGTCCTCCTTTCACTTCCTGAATTCAAAGGGATCGATGGATCATCGGAGAGGGGGTCGTCTTCGACGCAACTCAGCCGTGTACGACCCCGCGACAACCCCCAAGATAGTTCGCTCATCCACAGGGTGGCTCCAACCTCCGCTAAATCCATCAGAGAGCCTACAAAAGTCACTAGTCTGGCTGAGCGAATGGAGCCTGTACCAGCTACAGGGCCAACGTCTCATTCCAGCCCAGCTTTGCTCAGTCGCATGCAACTGCCAATACATTTACCATCACGACCGACCTCGATTCCTTACGCCCAAGAATCTGAACCACATACCACATCCACTAGTGAGCTCTCCCTGCGGCAAAGAATAAGTGACACGCTTCCGCCGCGTCCTCCGGGAGCTAACCCTTTACTACCGTTGTATGAAACCCATGGCGCTCAGAGCAGCACCGCGCACCATCCGGACTCCAGCACCCCATCTTCTCAAACCCCAGGTCCGACCATTTTTGACCGACTTGCGGAGTTCTTACAACAGCTGCCCAACCGCGGGAAAGCCAGGGGGGTCCCACGACGGACACGGGGTCCATGAATGCTTGTTCCCCGGGAGGTAAGTGTGAGAGTGATCAAGTACCCTGTATAATTAACGTCCCATACCTTGTTTCTACAAATGCCCTGACAGCAACTATATCCGGTTTCAGCCTTAAACGGGTGATTCAGTTACATGTAGACACTTTATTTCGATAGATATCCATAGCGGCATAGAGACCATAAGAATGATGAATGGCCAGTCATCTAAAATTAGTAGCGAATCAGTTACTCCATACAATTCTGAATTGACAATTTAGGGAAAGCAGATCAACTAATAGCAACTGCTGCCGACAGTGCCGAGAGAATTAAAAAATGAATACCGTTCATCGCAGATCGACAGCTATGTAAACCTTCAACCAACGATCTTCTCATCTCACAATGTCTGAGAGATTCGAACATGAAAGCACAGGAAATTTCGGCAGCAACGCAGGTGCCCAAGACTCAAGAACACTATCTTTAAGGGCCCAGAAAAGCACCGTGGTGGGCCCCCTACTGAAACTTGCGGCCGACCTAGCTGGATATCCATGCCATCGATGTAGCATCTCTGCGCATTTCACTCAAATTTCACTGCACTTTTCTACAGACGGGTCGGTTACCACTCTAGGCTGCAGGCGCTAAAATCATAACTCCTAATTTACATGTAACTGATTTGCTACCATTTTTGGATGGCTTGGTGGAATTCCCGATTTTTTTCTGCTCCCCGTAACATTTGCAACATGGTCTGGTCATTGCTTTCATTCCTTGTTACATAGATCCTAAATCCAGAAAAAAAGTAGATAAAAAAAGGGAAGTGCCAGCAAGCAAAAAAAATAAATAAACAGGCAGAGTCCGTTATGTTGTGTGAGATCCATGGAATGAAGAAAAGATCAAAAAAGCAAAGATTTGGTATATGTAGCAAACCAAGATTCTGCTGATCAGGCAGAAAGGTGATCTCAGCCTAGAAAGATTATTGGACCCCCACGCGCGCGCGCAGCGATTTCAGAACCTTGGTTCATTGTCCTGAATAGCCCCGACCACCTTCCCCATAGGATGAACCAGATAGAGCTCCTGATGGAGGGTCATACGGGTCCATGTAAGCGCCTTCGCGTCTCCCCGACTCAGTGCTCGTACTCTCCACCGAAGGAGGAATGAAAGCTTCAGAATCTTCTCCTTGACTGACATCTCGGAAATGTGTAACTCCCCTAGGTGGGGTCGTATGGCCACTGACGCTCTTGTCTTGGCTCACGATAGGCGCATAGATCGAGCTGTATGCACCACTCGATCTATTCGAATGGTAATAGGAAGAGCGGTTGGAAGGCGGAGTGTAGTATGTGGAACCTGACTTGGACTTGGAACGTCTTCGGCGACAGCAGATGATGATCCCGACAGCTGCGAGGAACGAAAGGAATGCAGCACCAAGTGAACCAAGAGCGATAAGAAGCGTTTGGCGAGTCGACTTGAGGCTGTTGACTTCGTTTTCGAGCGCAGTCAGAGTGCTGTTGTCACCATGGATGTTGTACTTGGCAGTGTCGTTGTTGTCGGTAACCGATAATTTATACCCAGGAGGATGAGGAATGGGGACGTTAGGATTCAGTTCGGGGTTGAGGCTCCCTCCGAACTCAAGAGACAGCTTGGTGACGGGGGAGCCTGGGAAGAGAACCTGGTTCGTTCCGCAAAGGGATTCATCGACGGGCAACGATCCATTGGCAAAGTAATCGTGGATGACGTGGAACGTGCAATCGGAGTGTTCAGCGAGTGATGTATGACCAAATTCGCTCTGCTTCACGATCACAGCGTTCGCTTGGGTAAGGAGGTCCGCAACCAGCTGTGCTCCCGCGTAGGGTGTGATAGGGTCTGCTTGATTTCCAATGATGAGCATCTTGTTCTTCAATTTTGAGTTCCATGGGCCAGTGAAGCGCTCGGTGGCACGAGAAGGCCACTTGTGGCACCAGAAACCAGCATCGCCGAATATAGGTCCAACTGGAACACGCAAAAAAAAAAAAAAAAAAAAAAACTTAGCGTCCATTTTCCGATCAAGGGTGAGAACTGTAAACTCCCAAACTTACACATCTCGGAAACACTCTGTGACGCCAAGACAATCTCTCCAAAGACATCGCCTGTTGTGGTATTCCCTGCATCGACCGCATCCGCGCATGTTATCGCCTGAAAGGCATAATCATACGTGCTTGGATCCGAGTCCCTCTTGCCCAGCCTCTCCATGCGCCTCCTTGCAACAGGATTGCTTTTCTTTCTCCTCAGTCCCAACGGACCAAATTCTGGAGGCGAGAACCACGAATCGACCTCTAGATCAAAGAGGTCGATCGATCGTAAGCTACGCTTACTTCCACCACCGGATAAGAGCTGCCCAATCGAATAAAGATCAGACGCCAGTTTTGGCCAGCCCGTGGGAGAATACATTGCGTGGAATATCATGTTTCGAATGGCCGAGGAGCTCGTCTCGGTGCCTCCACCTTTGTAGTAATCGTACGCTGCGTCCATGAGGCTCTGAACCCATTTGGTGATGGTTTCGTTGGTGCTCCCCTTCTCGGCAATGGCGCATCCTGTAGGGCCCGCCATGGCACAAGCACCTGCAAAACCTTGGAAAACATTGGGGGTATCTTGTATCGCAACTGTGGTATGGAAAAAAAGCGAACAAATGTTGAGAGAGATACAGCAGGATGGGATCACGCGAGGACTCACATTGCCAAATTTCGAATGCGGGATGGGTGGCCCACAGAAGCGTGTTGACAACACCGTCAATAATAATATGTCCCACGCGGTCAGGGAACACTGGCAAAAAAACGCGGTCACAAGGAGGTAACAACCCATCCGATTTAGCAAGCATCCTCCAGGATGTCAATGATACGACTTACTGTTCACGAGGTAAGCGCCGATCACCGTCCCATAACTGAAGCCCCAAAAGTAGACCGGAGACCCCACGCCATCATAAGCATCCGCCATGGCGATGATGTCCCTCACGACCGCAGCTGTACCAACGAATTGGAGGTTGTCCCCGTTCATCTGCAGACACAATTGACCGACTTCGCCAAGTAGCGAGTCAACCTCGGGTTCTTGGGCCCAGAATGCCACCACGTCAGGGTCAGTTTGATTAGAACTTGTGAAGTTCCCTTTTGCTTCGATGCCACTACAAGTCATCGGAGACCATGAATGAGTTAAAAAAAGAAAAGAAAAGAATCTGGAACACCTTACTTGGAGACAATAGTGCCGTTCCAGAACTGATTTTCATCATCTGTACTGTTGAAGCAGTCAATCTTGGGCATGGTGGTACCAACCCCGCGAGGATCAAAACCGACGATGTCGTAGTATCCACCTGAGGAGTACAAGGTCAAACTTGGAGAACGCATTTTCCAAAGACGATGCTACGTACCGGTCCTATTCGCTAAATCTGAACCCATTCCCAACACGAAATCGTAACCACTTCCACCAGGGCCACCTAGAGACGAGAGTTATCAGCGATGAGCATTTAACGATCCCTGACAAGTTGAGCGAACAACCTGGGGGGATCAATGCATAGACTATTCGCACTAACCTGGGTTAACGAAAAGAGACCCCCTCCTCTGACCGGGAGCGGGATACTTGACCACGGCAAGCGTCGCCTTCCCCCTCGACTCTTTTCCTGGCGTCCAATCCAGCGGCACGTCAAAAGTGCCACACAGGTAAGTCGGGTCCTCCACACATGGGCTCCATGTAGTATTCTTCACTATGGGACCGTAGCGGTCGTATGCGACTACGGTTGGTATCAGGGATGAGAAGAAAATTGTAGTTACAACGACCGCCCAGCGCGTGGAGAAATGCATGGAGGCAGAGAACATCGCCCTCGGCGTAAATGACACCACGACTGGATAGGAAAGAAGAGGAGCTGACTGATAACGGGGAAGGAGAAAATCTGCCATCGCGTGCCTTTTGTAGGGGGATTATTTCGTCCTCACGCAAAACACATTGAATGAACCCTGTTCAAATTCGGAGGCGGTGCATTGAACCTGAAAATTCCCTTGGCCATTCAAGAAACAGTGCACACAGCCTCTGAGGGTTTCGTTGGGGACCGCTCTAATTGGAGCATTCCGCCTGACATGCCATGGCTGAAGCAGACGGACACGAACGATGCGAAACTGTAAGCGCCCATTTTGTCTTGTGAAATGCCAATGAATTACGCTACTTCCGTTTTCAGAAATCGGACACAAATTCGGATGAAAACCTGATGGAATGTACCGAGCTGCATTGCCTATTTTAGGCATAATCAATTACCGTCAGGGGCGGATAGATTGCGGTGCTTGTTCACAAACTCTTGTTTGGTCAATGTTTGGTGTCGTTGCGGCGATGCAATGCGTATGAAAGCACGGCCACACATGTATAAGGTTGAAATATCATATCTTGGGGACTTCAGGCCGCACCCAGAAAACACGGTCCCCGAGGATTACATCACACACCGGAAAACCTTATCCTGACCGCTTAAGTGTTGCGCCACGATGTAACCCGACGGCCTACGTGGGGTAATGAATGGAGACCAAGAATGTCCTGGGCGCTGTTGGTGGGTCACCACACTGAGTCGTTGCTTCCGTCATTACCAAGATCATGTTGACCTATTTTTAAGCCATGGCAATGCGCATATCTATATCTATATATATTATAGACATTGTACCCTGTTCATGTGCTTTGTGTTTCCATCTGTTGGTGGCCATATTCTGGAACGCCGTTACAATACCAACCCTATTGTTTTGGTCTACAATGTTATCACCAATGTCTTCCCCCCCTTCGTTCAAGTATCTCCGCTGAGTGCTACATAACATCACCTATCACAACGATCAAAATAATCGATAGAAAGCCCGTATACAATCTGTCCAGTCAAGGACAGTGGCATGAATGGATTTCCTTCCAAGGGTCCATTGCTTAAACTATCGATGCATGGAGCTTCGCAATGAGCAAGGTTAATAAAGGTTCTCACGTCTCCGGGACGGGCAGCTAAGTTGGCAGTACTTCGCCTCTCCTTGCACGCGTTGCCCAGGACTCCAGCTTCTATGACTTCGTAGTATTAGATAGAGCCGACGCAATCCATCGGTCTTATCCAGAAGGCCGATCTAATTGACTACACTCACATCTTGTGACCACAACCATCGACGCTCTTGCTCAGTGCAAGCTGGGCGTACATGATACACGCCACAGACACCAAACACCCGGATACTGCAACACACCGAATGATCGCATCCTCGCTTGCAACCCACACAAACACAGGACATCAACAGAGGAACAGAGGTGAGTTCGATATTGCCCTGTGCAAGCACCACACTTGGGAACCTCTCGAGACCCAGGGTCAAGCTGATACAATACATACAGTAATAGCATTAGGTCTCCATTCACACGACTTCTAATTCCACCCCAGATGTGGACAAGCGCTGCATGAAGCGGTGTAGGCTCGCTAATATACATCGAAGCCGATTGACCCGAGTTAAGATCCGCAATGCAACTCCAGAACATAGGTATATCGAGAATACAACGCCGCCAAATCGCAATTTCAGTGGACGTGTGAGACATACTCATGCTCATTAACTGCACCTCTCAGCCATGCGCCGACCCAGTACAGTTGTTGCACAGGCGAACTGAGGCTTTCCAATCGCAAATTCCAATATGAGGATTTTATGCGAGCGGGTGAAAGAATAACCGCATCCAGGAGGCGATGTTTCCCAGTATATATGCTTGGGCCAGGTCACACGGATTTGATTTGTTTCCCTTCAGCCATAAAGTCACCGCCCCCCGTCAGAAGAGATCTTCAGGAAGGCATCAGAAAGAAGAAAAGCCACCCATTCCATTCCTGATGCAGATGCCGTGATGCCGTCGTGATTCAGTGACACAATCAACGCTATAATAGGGTGGTTCACGGTTGAGTAAATTCGTCTAAAGTGAACCTAAAGTGAAATTTCTGAAGTTCGGGCAAACTGGATCTAAAGCGTGACTTTAGATCTTTTTCAACTTGGGGCTCAAGAGCCCCAATTCATGTAAAGTCACTCACCTCAACTGCCTCTAGACTCGGCTTTACTCCCCAGTAAGTCCGTGAACCATGAGAAGTCAAGTACTGTACAGTTTCTCAGCCACCTTGGACAACCACTATGTGGGCCTTTATAGGGGGGACCTCAGGACATTTGCATGGGGCCTAAAAGGCCTTTTTCACTATAAACATCCTAGGACATCCTGGCCATTCAGTTTCATTCATTTGTTGCAAACGTCCTCAGATGTCCTAATTCAGTTTGATTCAATGGTTGCAAATTGTCCCGGAATGCCATACTCGTCCATCCCATGGTCTGTGCACATGCTGACCACTGTCTAGAGGGATGTCAACACTGTTTCCCACGGTCTGAACACACTTTACATAGTTGAATAGCCCCTTTGAATAGCTTCCAGAATATATATTTTGAGACTGAATTGACCAATAAATTATTGAGAAAAACGCAAAATACTTTTTTGGACGCGAGTCTTTTGATGGTGGCTGTCCAACTTATTTAATGTCTGTGCACAATGCTGGTCACTGTCTGAAGAGGTGTCAGCACTGTTTCCCACGGCCCCAACACACTTTACACAGATAGATAGCCTTTGAATAGCTTCCAGAATATATATTTTGAGACTGAATTGACCAATAAATTATCGAGAAAAACACAAAATACTTTTTTGGACGCGAGTCTTTGGGTTAGTGTGGCTGTCCAACTCAATGTCTGTGCACAATGCTGGCCACTGTCTGAAGGGGTGTCAACACTGTTTCCCACGGCCCCAACGCACTTTACGCAGATGGATAGCCCCTTTGAATAGCTTCCAGAATATATATTTTGAGACTGAATTGACCAATAAATCATCGAGAAAAACGCAAAATACTTTTTTGGACGCGAGTCTTTTGGTTTAGTGTGGCTGTCCACCTCATGTCTGTGCACAGTGCTGGCCACTGTCCGGAGGGGTGTTCAGACTGTTTCCCACGGTGTCAACACACTTTGCGTAGTTGGATAGCCCCTTCAAATAGCTTCCAGAATATATAATTTGGGACTAAATTGACAAGCAAGTTATTGAGAAAAATGCAAAATACTTTTTTGGATGCGAGTCTGCTTGGGCCACTAAATTTCACTGACAGTTATCGAAGTCATCGAAATTCCCGGGTCACTGATATCCCAAAGACTCGTGTCCAAAAAAGTATTTTGCATTTTTCTCAATAACTTGCTTGTCAATTTAGTCCCAAATTATATATTCTGGAAGCTATTTGAAGGGGCTATCCAACTACGCAAAGTGTGTTGACACCGTGGGAAACAGTCTGGACACCCCTCCGGACAGTGGCCAGCACTGTGCACAGACATGAGGTGGACAGCCACACTAAACCAAAAGACTCGCGTCCAAAAAAGTATTTTGCGTTTTTCTCGACGATTTATTGGTCAATTCAGTCTCAAAATATATATTCTGGAAGCTATTCAAAGGGGCTATCCATCTGCATAAAGTGTGTTGGGGACGTGGGAAACAGTGTTGACACCCCTTCAGACAGTGGCCAGCATTGTGCACAGACAGTTGAGCAGCCTGAGGATTGTCATGGGAAATCAGATTCAATTGCGGCATTATGTTTTGAATGTCTACCCTGAATAATACAAATTTGATTGAATCACAGAAGCATTTGATTGAATTTGATTGAATTATAGAATCATCCCAGGACATCCTAGGACGTCCTGGGGACGTCCTGGTGTCAGGGCACACCTGCCTGACCCGGCTCCACCCGGCCCAACCTGACCCGGTACCCCACCGGTCCACCCTCCCTTACCTCCTCCCCCTTTCCCTTCTTCCCCCCTCATCCTCCCCTCCTCAGTTTCTCCTTATCTTACTTCTTCTTTATTCTCCCTTTATTCTACATGGACGACTTTCTCTGTATCAATGTACAATTGACCCATCTGCAGCGCGCCCACCATGTACCCGGCCCGGGCACCTCGGGCGACCTCCCGCTGTGCCCAGCATGCGCACCTGCACCGGATACCCTCGGGATCTCCCACGGAGACACCCAGGTGGTTATGGCTGTGTGTGAGGGTGACGTGGCACCTGTCATGTGATCCAAGCCGCATGTATATAAACGAACCTGAAGTGGGAACCGAAGAAGTAGCCTTCTTCTCAACTTTCCACTTCAGGTAAGCAGTACAATATCTCTCCTTTAATGATAATAACAACTTTCCACTTCAGTCTAAGTGGCCAGGGACCACTGTCCCACATCGGGCCTGTCAGTACGCATGCCCGATCCGCCCCCTGCCAGGCTCTCGGTCCCGGACGCTATACCCGGACCCCCTCGACCCCAGATGAGTCCCTGACACCTGGTGAATGGATCAGTCTTCACCAGGATGTCCAGGACATCCACTAGTCAATACCCCCTTTTAGGCCCATTTGAAGGCCAAACGGCCCCCCCTCTATAGGCCGTCATTAGATGGCTGACTAGGCTGTTCTCAGCTCAGGTCACCTGCCCTCACCGTCCGCATTCCCATCACATACTACTGCATCGGACTGTTGATGCCACCAAAACGAAAGAACCTTGCAGAGGGTGTTACTCCATCTCAGCCACGGCCTGGCCGCCGTCCACGCATGCCCAGGGATGGTGAGGCTGATGCCACACTGACCATTGTCAAGGCCGAGGCTAAGTCAGAATCAAGGCCTCCGAAAATCCAATGGGATTCCAATGAACGCTGGACTTACCGCTTGATTGATTACCTCTCAAATAACTTGGATGTTCGACTGAAGATGTTCAGTGACTCAGTAAAGGATGCAAAGAAGCAGTCTCGTAAAAAAGTGAGTATTCCGACATTTCACGGACAGCTTATTGTTCACCGTTACCTAGGTTGTTGGTAGCAAGCCTAAGGTTGAGTATTATCGTGAAATAGCCAAGGCAGTTTTTGATGTCGAGGGTGAGGGTGAGTGTGCAGTGTACCGAATGGAGCCTGAACGTTATGCAACATCTGTTATGGGTCGGATTACCTAGTAAGTCATCTCACGGTGCCTGCTTCGGGCCATCTGATGGTTCCTCAACTATAGTTTACAAAAGACATATACTGCATGTCGCAAGATGCTGAGGAGTACTGGTGAAGGCTTGAAAGATGAAAACCTTGGTGATGTGGGGGATTCTGAGTCTTACCATAACCAGTTAGGTGAAGTGTTTTCCGATTATTTCCATACTACTACTGATGTTTTGGATTCAAGAATCAATTCGATCATTTTTTCCTTGGTGGGACACACTGAATGGTTGGTCCGAGCATCCCAAGTACGCATTTCAGATGGTGTCAAACTCAGTAAGCGGTGTTGAAAAGATGGTTGGCGACTTGGAGCAAGCTGTCTCCAGTCCTGCTGAGCTTGACAAGCAGGTTCTGGATGAGGAAGATGAGAATGGTCTTGATTCAGTGAGTTTGTGTGCTTTAATCCCCCTTTTTTTCAACTAATGGCAAGTTTAATTAGGTCCGGGGAACTACTTCCCATCCACCCTGTCACGACCCAGCGTTCCCCGGGGCCAGACGACCTCCTCCCTGACCCTCTCCCACGCCCGAACACTCCCCGCACACTCCGCTCGCCGCCCGTCGCCGTCTAACCACTTCCCGCCACCTCTCCACAACCCCTCTCTTGATTGTCGTTGAATGACCTAGCGGCGCAGAGCGCCGCGACCTGTTGTTCCATGCTTCGCTGCACCTTGTTACCTCGCGGCGAAGGTCACGCTTGACCTTCGCTGTCGTGAACACGTGCTCTTTGTTTGTTTTCCTCTTTCCTTTCTCCGCCCGCAATCTCCGCGAGATCTGGCGACTTATTCCCCATTCAGTTCCCTAGCGCTTATATACAGCTTGTAGCTAATGCTTGTACTGTAGTTCGAAATCAACTAGAATTACCCCCTAGAGCTTACCTCTGTCCCCGCGAGACCTCTGACCTTCTAAGTATCGGGACCACGTCGAGAACGAGGCGCAACGCTCCTCCTAGAGTCGTTGAAGCCGAAATCCCGGCTCACTCGCCTAAGTAGCCTCGGCCTCGAGATCGGTGGGGTTTATTCCTCGCTAAAGCTCAGTCGGGTGTAGGACGCCTTTACCACTAGCGGGCAACGCTCGGTCGCCTACGGCTACCCTCGGCGAACCTTCGCACGGTTCTGACACACCCTCACTTTCCAGGTCATCTCCACCTCTTGAATCTCCGATCTTGTTCCAACCCGGCCCACTTCCTCACATTGATCCAGCACTTCTTGACATGGAACCACCACTTTTCCGCATGGATCTACCACTTCCCCATGCGGACCCACAGCTCCCTGATATCAAGCCAGGGCTGGATTTGGAAGATCCTAGCACGCCATCCCAAACCTCTTCTTGTACATTGGCACGGACCTGTTAGATACTGATCCGGGGTCGGGCACCGAAGGTCGCCGATGCGGACCGCTAAGGGCCACGATGGCCGCGATGCCTCAGACAAGGCCCGAGGGTAGGGCATTTGGCCTCAGCAACTCTAAAGGGAGTGCTGTGCCCCCTAGTTGTCTCTTGGCCCTCATTTCGAACTTACTGGGACTGCCTTGTTGGGGTCAGGGCTTGGGGTCGTGGTCAAGTCGATATTAGAGCTAAGGTACTATAATGTAGTATACAGGATATATATATGAAGGTGGAATGAATAGAAGCGGACCCGGGCCGAAGGCCGAAGGGTCTGGAAGCAAATAGGAACAAAGAGCGGGGTTGGCCGCACTGCGGCCGGCAATGACCGAGGGTCAAAACAAACAATAACAGATAAATAAACGAAGGGGTGTAGGGCCGCGATAGCGGCGATGGTATCATAGCGGAGTAGGCGATGTCGCGGAGTCACGCTAGGTCGGTACCAGAGGCGGACTCGGGGCAGGGAGGTCGGTGTGGCTGTGGGGGAGTCGGCCAAGTGTAGGGGAGCCTAGGGGCAAGTGGGGGAGTGAGCAGGGAGTCCTCAGGGAGGACAGGGCTGAGGTCAGGGCTCGCGCTCGCGCTCGCATAGCGGGAATGGGCTCGGGCGGCATCGGGACGGGCGGCTAACGGGCCGGAATGCACGGTCGTGACAGTATCCCCCTCTTAGGGCCTGAACCCTTGAAGGCCTAAGAGTGGCGATGTCAGGAATGCCAGCTACAGCACAGCACCGGAGTCGGAAGAGAAAAAGGTGCAAGATGAATGCTGCCAACATCTTGGCAGGGGCTTGGTGTCCATAAAAGGACAAGGGCACGGTACCTTGCTTCGGTATCCAGTCAGCGCATGTGGCACCGAGTCCGGAATCAGCAGAGGGTACGGCGGAGGGTGTCCCTCAAGGAGACAAAGTCGGAACGCCGAAAACAGCGGCATGGAAAAATCAGAATGCCTCAGGCAGAGGCGAAATTGGCGCGGGATTGGTGTGGTGCTCAAAATGGAAGTCGGAGAAGGAGTCGGTGATGATGGACTGGAAGGTCAGAGGAGAACAAGCTGGTGGACTTGTCTCTCAACTCAAACTTGGCCTTCCTACCATGCTTCCTATGAGTCCAGGGATCCAGGTAGCGGAAATGAAGTGGCCTAATTGGCCCAAAGGGTGCGGAGGCGACAGATGGAGGCCGGTTGGGCAACTCACATCATGTCCAAAGGTTCAGGGGTGCGGCGCATGGAGGACAAGAGTCCACTCAACATGACCGCGGAGTTCGGGGATGCGGCGCAAGGAGGACAGAAGTCAACTCACAAGGTGGCCACAAGCGGAGGGGTCAAATGATGACACATGGGAGACCACAAGTGACTCTCATAGTGCCCGAAGGAACGGAGTGTGATAGAGTTCCCAGCGGTGCGGCAGTACAAGGCACAGTACTGCTGTGGCATGGTGCAAACTCATCACGGAAGGAAATGGTGAAGTTGAGACGAGGTCCTCAGAGTGCTGGAGCACAGGCCGAGGGTAAACTCGCTCAGGGTGTTCAGGTGGTTAGCCTGCCAAGGGCCGGGAATGCGCAGATTTGCGGCATTTGGTATGAAAACTCGGCTAAGTGGCAACGGCGTTACCAGGAGAACAGGAACACAGGACTCGGGATCCCATTTGGTGATGGCACAAGGAGGTACTCCATGCCGCTATGTTGATTACAGCGAAAGCGGCAATAGCGGGATTGACGGGATGGAGTCCAATGGCCATTTGGGGAATCGGAGTCAACTGGGGGAGCCAAACAGGCTCGGAGCGGGGTAACTAGGCGCGGGTGGAGGAAGACATGTAGTCCTCAACTGGGTTACAAGGACCCGGCCAGGTGGGTTTGGAACCGGTGGTGTTGTATCATCAGATACGGGCTCAGAGGTCATTGGGGGTTGGGATACAGAGTCAGCCATACTAGGCCTTCTGCAATGACTGTCCTATGAGGTCGGGAGAGGACTGTAGGGGTGTGCACTCAGGCACCGAAGGGTCGGGAGTGGATAGGGATGATGTCCGGGTGGTGAGGGAGGATCGGCGTCACGCACGGGCTTGCTCCAGGCTAAAGCGGTGCGGTGGTTGACAGGACGACGCGGCGAAAACTCCTAGGTGAAGACTGGTCATAGGCCACAAGTTGTTAGGCGCGGAGTCCTTATCCCCCTCTTAGGGAAGACGTCCCATCGTCTAACTATGCTTATAGGCCGGTACCGAGTCTCCTGGGGACAGCGGCGGAACATCACAGTGTCAGGATAGTACTTCAACTATTATAGCTGAAGCCGGAGGGTGCGGCGCTATCGGGGTAATTCCCAATAAACTACCACAGGTGTTCGGGATTCCACACACAGGCAGAATAGCAAAGGTTCTTCCTCAAAGTCAATCCTAAGGTTAAACCCATGATGAAACATGGTATACCCTCGGAGTCGGCAGAGAGGTCGACGGCGATGGGGTGTTAGCCCATAATACAAGGCCGGTGACGGCCAGATGGGGTGTCAACCAGCGGTGGTGAAGCCGGTGACCGGTAAAGTTGGAGGGTGCGGGGCTTGGGTGCTCAGATGCTCAGGATGTGTGGCCCATAACGTCAATCACTCAACGGAGTATCATGACTGGAGTCCATGATCCTAGCGGTAGAGCGGTGAAGTCCGGCAAAGCGGAGTAGAGTCGGAGTGGAGTGTTTGGGGTTAGACTGGGTGCGCCGTTATCTAGACGCGGTATGTTCAAGAACCATTGCTCAACGGAGCCTCAGGGAGAACAACCTTGTCATAAGACAAGTGGGATCGCGGCCCATCCAACAAAATGATGACAAAGCATCGGCGAAATAGGCGAAGGTGGGTAGCCAACCAGCGGTGTGATGGCCGAAGGTGACGGGGAAGACTAAGGGTGGAAGCGGCACAAAGGCACGCTATCCCGGGATGGTATACCTAGCATTACTAATGGAATGCCTGGTGGTCAAAGTGCATACGCGGCGAATCGGCTTGAATGCCAACCAATGGGAGTACTGCCCAAAGGCGGCTGGGGGTGCGCGGGGGTACTAAACTGGAATACTCGGACGTTCAGACTAATTTACTTGCTCAAAATCCTGGTCGCTCAACGGAGCGAGGTGGGTGAGTGTAGTTGGTGTCCCAGAAACGGTAGGGTAAGGTCCATATAGCGAGGTGACATTGGAATGTCCAGATTGATTGCACCGGTAGCGTAGCGGGTTTGATAATTGTTGCGGGCCTGGATACCGGTGTGCCGGTAGTGCCTCTACAACAGTCGAAGTGATAACCGGCAATGAGCCAGATCATCGGGGGGTGACAAAATCCTCAAAAGCGAGGAGACGGTGGCCGAAAAATCGGCGAGAGGACAGAGTCCTCAGACGGAGTGGACGGCGTTCCCAAAAAGGAAACAAATGTCCCAGAAGAACAGAAACGGAAGCAGAAAACAGAGAGACATTGAAAACGAGCGACATGTTTCAAAATGGAAGTAGACCATTGAAGAGAAACAGAGATGGAAAGCCAAAAATCGGCGAAGATATCGGCGAAATGCCGGTTTTGGTAATTAAGCCATTAACGGCGAAGGTCACGAATTTTCGGGGAAGTCATATTTTTATTTTGAAAATCTAAGGAACAAGAAAAACAAGGATTGGACGGGAGACAGAAGTCCCGGAAATGGAAAACAACCTAGAGCCGGGGCATGTCCCCTTGAACGGGAAATCGACCGTAGTCAAACCAAAAAAGGAAACAGAAAATGAAAACGGAAATGGAGCAGACTATTTGTTTTGTCTCAGAAGAGACGCCCGGTTTGATTTCCGGAGGTGCAGCCTTGGTTGCTCAAGCCAAAGGTGCACTAACAAGAGTCTTAGGCGATTCAAAGCCGTTAAGGCCAGAAAAGCCGTAGACTAACGCGGGGTTGTGAAGCGGTGAGCTTCAACAACGGGTCAGAATGTGACAAAGGTCTTTGGCAATCCCTAGCCGTCTAGGCTGGGCTATCCGCAGACTACAAAAAGTTGTGAAGCGGCGAGCTTCAACAACGGCGTGGGTGTAACGGCGATCTTTGGCAGTCTTTGGTCATCTAGGCCTGGACTTGCCGCAGATTAGCGGGATTGCGGAAATGCGGGGATGGTCGGTTCCTGTCGACCTAACGGGGTTTCACCAGCATCTACAGATGCGTCCTAGGGTACAGGATAACGGCAGAGGGCAGGTGTATGGGTACTGTCTCGCCGAGACTTTCGCCACACTCCTGACCACTCTGGCCTAACAGAAAACGGCGTCTAGCCGAATGCGGGGTGGCGGCGAACTCAACCATCAGCGGACTGAGGAGAGCTGGATGCCAGCAGGGAAAACCCATAAGGAAATCCAACCATGATGTGGCCAGCGGCGCACTAAGCGTCTCCAGCAATCAACAGTTAGAGATCCGGGTGAATACCCAGCGGCTTGGAATGCGGGATTGATAACCGAGGTTAACGGTATCGCGGGTGAATGAGTGGAGGTGCCTAAATCAACCTACTTCCAGGACTTTGGAAGGGGTAACGGGGTGCAAAGCGGTGGCGATCTTGAGATCAGTTGCGCGCTTGCCAGAGAATCGGGTGTTGGAGTCGAAATGAATGATGGGTGCCTATCTGGACTGCTTCCAGGACTTTGGAAGAGATGCCCACAAGGGCTCGGGGTGCCAGCGGCTTGCTAGCGGCGTCAGAGGGGTCGGATTGGAGATCGGGTTTGGTAGAAGTCAGGTTTCCGAAATCTGATCGAGATCGGATAAGACTGATGGGGGTCGCGATGAGACTGGATGATGGGTCAGAAAGGACAGGAAGTGGCTACAACTCAGGCTCGCAGATCGGGGCACAATCTGTAGCACAGAGTGGTGTAGCCAGAGTCGGGTTGGAACTAAAGTGTCGCGCATCCAGTGAATATGGTATTCAGCGACCTAAAAACCCCATCTGAGTACCTATCCAAGGCCCCAGAGGGTCAGAGAACGCGGGTTTGAGCTACACTAGCATCAGTGACCCAAGGATCCCTACTGAGAGCGATCCAGCTTCAGTGGGAGTGGTTTCCGCGCGATTATCGGCCGTGGGAAAGATCCGTGATCGGCGACGTGGCACGGTATCGCGGGAAAACTGAGATCGGAGTCAAAACTAGGAACAATGTTGAGACAACCTAGGGAGAGAGCTCTAATATACTGTTAGATACTGATCCGGGGTCGGGCACCGAAGGTCGCCGATGCGGACCGCTAAGGGCCGCGATGGCCGCGATGCCTCAGACAAGGCCCGAGGGTAGGGCATTTGGCCTCAGCAACTCTAAAGGGAGTGCTGTGCCCCCTAGTTGTCTCTTGGCCCTCATTTCGAACTTACTGGGACTGCCTTGTTGGGGTCAGGGCTTGGGGTCGTGGTCAAGTCGATATTAGAGCTAAGGTACTATAATGTAGTATACAGGATATATATATGAAGGTGGAATGAATAGAAGCGGACCCGGGCCGAAGGCCGAAGGGTCTGGAAGCAAATAGGAACAAAGAGCGGGGTTGGCCGCACTGCGGCCGGCAATGACCGAGGGTCAAAACAAACAATAACAGATAAATAAACAAAGGGGTGTAGGGCCGCGATAGCGGCGATGGTATCATAGCGGAGTAGGCGATGTCGCGGAGTCACGCTAGGTCGGTACCAGAGGCGGACTCGGGGCAGGGAGGTCGGTGTGGCTGTGGGGGAGTCGGCCAAGTGTAGGGGAGCCTAGGGGCAAGTGGGGGAGTGAGCAGGGAGTCCTCAGGGAGGACAGGGCTGAGGTCAGGGCTCGCGCTCGCGCTCGCATAGCGGGAATGGGCTCGGGCGGCATCGGGACGGGCGGCTAACGGGCCGGAATGCACGGTCGTGACAGGACCCCCGCATCTATTGCGGCAAAATCAAAGGGTGACCCAGCCCGGCAAACATTGTGCACTCCAGGCCCAAAGGCCCGAAAGGATTTTATGACTGACTTCCATGAAGCCACACGGATTGACCAGGCTCAAGCTCAGCAAGAGGCACAATACCACCATGTGCAGCAAATGGCATGACTTGAACTCAAGAAAGAGAAGATGCGCCGAAAATATGAAATTGAGTCCCTCAAACTTCAAGTCCAATTAGCGCAGGTTCAAGTGCAGCAACACCAAGCGTGATTGCAGCATTTTTATTGAGGCACTAAGTCCACCATATTTATATACTTTTTGCCAATGAAATTTCGAGTTCTAGTACAGAGCATCAAATAGCGCTTCTTGTACATGACGGCGCTTCTGTTGCGCTTCTGTCTCCCCTGGCAGAGGTGGTCCTACCCCACCCCATACAAAACCTTCAACAGGTCCGTCCTCCTCCCTCTCATCTTCATCAATCCTACCCTCATCAACCCATTCCCAAAAATCACTCTCATACTCATGATCCTCCACGCATGCCACAAATGAGTGGATAATCAAGCAGGCACGGACCCATGCAAGTGCAAGTACGTAGTCACGCTCTGAATTAATTTGTTGACAGAGTCCGCACAGTGACTGAAACCGACCTTTAAGGTACCCTACAGCATGCTCAGACCTGATGCGTACCTGGTTTGCACGAGCATTAGGTAATTTATAAATCCATATTAGATATGTAACACACCGTTGACAGGTGGTAGTTGAATTGGCGGTTATATGGTATGAGTGACTGTGGGCGCTGAAGGAGCGGAGCTGGATCACCTTATGTAACCAGTTTCCTACGTCCAATAACGATATTAGAGTTTGTGCTGATTTGCGTACTGACCGTGTTTTGGTTGCCAAATATATGATTGTTCACTGTCTAAACAACAATAAACACCCCCCAACGATCTCACCTGATGTATAGATCGTCTACGGATAAAATTCTATATTGACTTTACTATGATTTCTAGTCAATATTACACCTATATTTACCACTTTTCAGTAGGATGTGATTTTCCTGATAATTTACTGAAGGAAAACTGCTAATAAAATAATTCCGCAATAAATGTTACTCAATACAGGAGTGACCAAACTGCTCTTTCTATCGCTTAGAGTGCGTGCTAGTTATCTAGCAGGTTCAGGATCGCTCACTTTTCTCCTGTGGTGTGATAACCAAGTATTGCTGAGAGATTATTCAATTAAGAAGTCCCTCCACCAAATTCTCACTAATTCTCACTATGACACTTTTGTTCAGCTGTGTCTAACTGACCCTAACTCACGCTTAGAGTGACGTGTTAGTTTTATATTAGCTAACAACTAATATTTGCTTTTATCTTTTGGAGCAAACGAACCAACCACTGGTGAGGAGAATTAAACTTTTATTTCTACCTGAGGTTTGAGAGGGGGCAGAAGCGGTGGCCTTTTATGCTTTTCAGAGGCCTCTCTACTCCCACGCCTCGCACTAGTTACATGTGCTACATTTGTATTATAGATAGTTCTAGAATGATATAGGGGGTTGGGCTGTGTAAGCTTAATAATGGACTTAGGACATGACTCAGCAATAAGTAATTCATTTCTTTGTCTTTTGGGCCGATCTCAGCGGGATCTTGTAGCGCTGAAGCTATGCTCTACACCGCCTTAATTACGAACGGTTATCTTTAGAAATGACTCAGCTATAAAGGAACTTTCTAGACTGTTCTCTAATTGACCCCTTTTTGTGAAGCCACATCATTACTAATGTTCTAGAGCCTTCCCAATTAATTAACTGATCCGCGGACTTCTGAATCACTTCATGCTTATGATCCGAGATCCAGATCATCAATCATTCCTTTGTTCCGATTTATTTGGGCTTAAAATCAAAAAGTTTTGATGAATCATGGGAAAATATACAAGATCCGGTTTTTTAGCATTTTCTCCTCTTCTGATGCGATCAAAAACTGTCCGCCCGCGCCGGGGAATACTCTATCATATGGTATTCGGTCCGCCAGACTTCCGGGCGCCAATATATTTCCCTTGAGTCACATTACCTTTTGTAAGAATTAGCAAATAAATATATATGAATTATAAGGTGTTTCGCCGTTTGAGCGATATCTCCGTCAGTTTTGAAGCTTTTAGAATGAAACAAAACCGTGGATAAAGTTAAGAAACAGTCCTTCCAGATGGTAAAAAGATTACAGTCAAAAGTTTACTGGTTCCCGAGATATTTACATTTCTTTCCCAATGTTCCTTCTTATTCTGCCGTCTATGTGCTATTTTCTTGTTGTAGGGATATATTCTTTGAATATTACACCTATGTCAAGTTCTAGGCATGATTGTAGTAGATTAAATCTCATACTACATGGGTGTAGATATTTTATAATGATCTTCTAATGTCTGTCCAGTCTCATAAAGATCATGAGATCTGTTAAACGTCTGAACTTGTCACCTGTTCGTTGACTATTCTGATAGATCATTGTTTTATTCTTTGAATATTATTTCTCCTACAGTGCTTATAAGGTACCATGCACCACGGCAACAGTGCATATGCTGAATCGGCCCACAACCACTCACCTTCATGGAAGAGCTGGCTGGAATCCTTGAAAGCGCGAGATTCCTTGAATGCTGTTGAGTCATGCATGCTGCCAGGAGGGCCAAGCACATAGTCAATGATCCGAAGGTTTGGCAGTGTCACAAGCTAGAAAATCCATCAGCACCAGTAATTCACACTAAGAATTGCACGCACCGAAAGACTAAGAGAATAGTTGGACTTACGATCAAAGAATTGCTCCCCAAAGTGCCCAGGTTTCGATGCAAGAGGAATCAGTGTGCCATCAACCATGCAAAAACCTGGCCTCCAGGCTCGGCATGACACACTCTCTACCCAATCTGATGCTTCTCGCTTTTCGTCTACATTTGGCCATCGAATGGCCTGGTTGTGAAGTGGTAAAAAGGCGATAACGACGCGATGTGTGGCCTTCACAACAGTCCCAGCACTACAACCTGCCCACTGTGCAATCGCATCAACAGATGCAGCACTGCCGAAATGACCAAACCGAAATAGGGCAATGGCAAGCTGCTGTGCAATAGGCCATTGGTTATTTTGAGAGTCGTTATAAAAGCAGGGGTGATCTCGAATAAGAGTGAGGAGAATGTTGAATGTACAAGGTGAGATGCAGAGGTTTTGACGAAAGCACACATGGTCATCCTCTTTATAACACCTAAGAACAAGCCCTAGCTGGCTGCATTTTGAGACATCATGTGGGAATAGGACACGGATGGAAAGGAGAGTGGAAAGGAAGTGTCGAACACGGAACAAAGACTGGAAATATGAGCAGCGGAGAGTTTGCAGTGCTTGGTCACATTCCGCATTAGAAGATGCGACAGATAGGCAACAGGAGCTGTTGTTGCTGCTGTTGTTGTTGCTGCTGTTGTTGCTGCTGCTGTCGCTGCTGCTGCTGTCACTGCTGCTGCTGCTGGATAAGGAGTCTACACTGGCACTGTGTCCATCGCTAGGGTCATAAGAGTCATCACTAGAATTCGAAAAATTGCTGGATCTGAGATGTCGGCATTGATGATAGTAATGGGCACGTAGTCGGAGGGCATGCTGGGTGGCAGCATGTATGAGACGCTGGCGGTCAGACACAACAGGCATCAGAACTGTGGAGTTATTACATAATACAGTGCAAGGTGATGAGTGACGGACTTATGGAAATCGGGTCCGAGCAACTTTAGACACAGTTTAGAAGCGGTGTGACTGTGAACGCCCGACCTGATGTTCTAAACTCAACCTGAACTCACTCTGAACTCATGTCCCACGTGAGGCGAAACTCGGGCCAATCTGGATGCAATTTAGAATCAGTTTGGGCCCAATTTAACTAACTGTGAACGGCCCTAATGAAGCACACTTACTTAAGTTGCTAAAAACCTGGTACGGGATTGAAAAAAGTCTAAAGAACGTAGTCTTGGACAGCTACGGATGGAAGGAGCCCAGTTGTACGGAGATCGAGTCTAATTAGGACAACATCAACCAAGTGGCCTTCGTAACTCACTTGAAATTCTCCAGCCTCAAAGAATATCAGTAAAGCTGCTTCGGGTCTTCGTCCGTCCGGGTTTCCGTTAGTGCAGCTTAACGAAGTGCGTGAAGAGTGCAGACCCTGCCACATCGTCCTCACAGAACGTGCACGGACGTCCAAGAGACAGGTTATGGCGGAGCCAATGGCTCAGAGTCACAGCGAGATGCCCGAGCCACCGAGTGTTCAACAAACGGCAAACCTTAATGAGATAATGTAGTCGTCGCAAGTCCTGAGTACGCGTGGCTGCGATATCAATCACTGAGGTCGGGAAGCTGATATATAGTGGCTACCTGTCCGCGTCTAATTGGAGAGATTAGCACCGATAGCCTCCATTTCAGTGAAACGCCAGCTCCCATCCCGTAACACGGCCCGACGTTCCTCACGGAGGAGTGACGACTCACCACCCCTCACTCCCACTGCATCAAAACCCAGTAGATCACTCACCTCTTTCAAAACCGCTCAAATTCGCTCCCCGCTCCCGATGTCTGGGGTCCAGACGATTGCACGAACCTCTCCAGAGCGACTCGGGTCCACTTCTGGTGGCTGCCAGTCCACCAAACCTCAGAAACCAAGTGGCTACTATACGCTTGTACGCAAACTAGCAGTTTGAAACTTGTGAACTTTCAAAAATCGCGACCTTCACCCGTACTGGGTTATGTGCGAAGAAATCCCCAATATTCAACCAGTAAACCACACTTCCCTCAAATCAGCCAGCTTCAACAACAACTGGCGACCCTCGTAGGGATCGTTCGAGAAGGGCGAGCTCATTGAATGAGTTCTACGCAGGTGTATCGTGATGCCACTGGCAGTTGTCGATTCCTTGTCGCATCCAGATCCGGCAGCCAGTCGATGACTTGCAATAAAGGACGACGAAAGCCTGAGCAACAAAAGTGTGGAAGGTTCCACTCACGAGTTAGGCGAAGATGAAGACAGACGCAGGATTACTCCTATTCCGACTGGGATACCGATAGCCATAAGAACAGCCGCCCTACAGCATGATACTGACATTTTTCAGTCACCCTGGACGAAGAGGTCCGCGCAAGGAACCCTTTTTGTGGGGTTTGGCGTCACACGAAGGGCCCATCCTCATGGAGACCCAGCAGTCGTTTGTGATATGTCCAGTGCCACCGGACAATCTGTTAACAAAAATTGTATTAGGAGACATTGGTGTATTTCTTGTGATGCCTCTTGAAACGTCGTTTCCTCACGAATAAAAGGCGATCAGTCATAGACTTGGCACCAATAACAAGAGAACGAAATCAGTCAGGTCCGAAACTCTCCCGAGGTGGAGAGGCTGCATTTTAACGTGTCCCTGCACTATCACAGTCCCAAACCCATGCGACCCGGAGCCCCCCCTCAGGTAATCGGAACCCAGTAAATCCTCGCGGACCAGGTCCCCGCCTCCGGCGCTGGGTGTCCTGCGACACGCAACACCGACCGGTTCTGACCAAGGGCCAAATGGAAGAGTTGCCACCAATTTGGTGATTTTGGTCGGACCACCCTCTCACTTTCTGACCCAAGGAATGTCAGACCGCCAGAGGGAGGTATTTTCAACGCAACCTGGATATGTGCACCCAAGATGATGCTCTCACACAGAGTGGCTCTGACCCTCAGCCAAATTCACCAGGAAGCCTGCGAGCGAATTGAGTTTGTGCCTCCCACAGTGTAGGCAGGTGACCAGCCTCTCTTTAGCGGGGCCATAGTGCCAATCCAGCTTTGCTTGGTGCAACCGATCTATGGCAAGGAATAAGTGACATGCTTCTGCCATGTCCTCCGCATACCATCCGGAGGGTCGAATTCTGACCGGCGCGGCTCGGTATTGTTGTTGTACTCTATTTTCGTGACGCTAACCCCACTACAATCTACATTATATTATTGACTTTACATGTAGGGATCATCAGGGCGGAAAATGGCGGGTGGGCAATGTCAGGCCAACGTGTGGTTCTAGGGTTTGTGGTGTCAGGGGGTGAGAACTAAAAGGACAAATAGACAAATAGAAATAAGGGATGGAGGTCCAATTACAGGCTGTCTCTCGTTAAGACTTCAACAGTTGTGAGTCCTGTGGTCTTTCCCATGCTTGCTTCCGATGGATTGGGTGCGTCTTGCAATGTACCTGGCAGTTGCGGCTAGTTGATGGGTGGTCCTGACTGCAGTTAATGTGTTTTAGTGGGCGTGCAGAATTTCTTGGGATATCGACGTACGCTGTGAACCGACTCAACGAAGTCGAACGTGTTACCTCTCTTGGTAAACTCACCACCATGCTTGTGCGCTATTCAAACCGCCTCACTTATAAAGCGAGAAACTCTTCCCTCAGTTCACGTGGTACGGAACTGAGCTAGCGTAAATCGCTACTATTCTAGGGCGGTCTTCAGGATGGTCATTCATCATATGGTCTTCGTCACCGCATATGTGGCAGAGGTAAGTAGATTTGCACTGGTGCGACATATGGTGAAGAGACGCGCATATTTCGCGGTAAACTGGGCGGGGCCGATCCTTGTAGTCAGAGACCGTGGCCAATGTAACATATACATAGAAACATTTTGAGTGGGCCGTACCCATCTCGAAGTTGAGTAAGAATTTGTTCATGATTGTATGGGTCACTTCCTGGTGCCTCCTTGGTGGGACGCCATCGAGCTTTTTACGGTATAGGGCTTTGTCTTGCCAGGCAGTCATTTGGCAGGGCTGGTTATCATCGATGATGCCGACCATATCCTCCTTGAGTCTTCGGCGTGTGTTCCAACTGCTCCTACAACGATGTTGCCTCGCACAGAGTACACAGCCAAGAATTGCTTGTTTGCCGTAGGTTGCTTCTCCTTCAGTAGCATGTCAATATGTCGGACCGCGCCAGGCTGTATGTTACGCTTGTGAATAGGAAGCGGCGGGTCAGTGGCATGATCAGGCGGCTAAGGTGGTTCTTTCGGGAGGGGGGTAGTGTTGGCTGGGGCAGTTTATTATTTGGTCTCTTGGTCGGTTTAATTGGGATGCGGTGTTCGTTGTTTTGTTTGTATCAGCTACAGGTTCCCGTGTTTGCATCATGTTCTCGTTCACCTTTGCCAGCTCTGCTGTGAGGATAGCATTGGATTTGGCCAGGCATTTGTATGTAGCAGTGGCGTGTCCAAGGACAATGGACAGGGGAGGGGACTTTGGGAGGGGCGCACCGAACGTGAGATAGATGCCCTCGACTTCCTCTTGACCGATTCGTCCAGCGTTGGCGGCGAGAGTCCCTTTTTTACATAATCTAGTGGCAGCTTCCATGGCGGAGTTGATCGACTTGAGAAAATTATTGACAGTCGCGGTTTGCAATAGGCGGTTGGGTTTCTGGGGTGGTGTCATCGTTAAACGTGTGGTGTCGAGAAAATTACAGGAAGCAAAATAAGGACCTGCAAAACAAGAGTCCGTTATCTTAGACGAAATTAAGAACGTGAGATTTGACAGATATAGCAATGAGGACTGCTAATCCTACAAAAAAATGGCCTCAGCCAGAGCGTTGTCGGACCGTGCAGCAGTTTCAGGAGCTTTTTTATTTCGTTGTCTAGAATGGCCCCGACCACCACCGCCATAGGATGAACCACCTACAGCACCCGATGGAGGGCATACGGATCCGTATAAACCCCTTCGCATCTCCCTGACTCAGTGCTCGTACTCTGTCCAAGGGGCTTCAGGTGACATACAATTCCCCTAGGCGGTGTCGTATGGCCACTGACCCTCTTTTCTTGGCTCGGGAGAGGCGAATAGACCATCCGTCTGTTCGAATGGTAATACGAGGAGCGGTTAGAAGGTGGAGTGTACTATGTGTGACCTGACTTGGAACGTCTTCGGCGACAGCAGATGATGATCCCGGTAGCTACGACGAACGAAAGGAATGCTGCACCAAGCGAACCAAGAGCGATAAAGAGCGTTTGGTGAAGCTGTTGGTTTCGTGCTGTTGTCGCCATGGATGTTATACTTGGTAGTGTCGTTGTTATCATTAGTAGCCAATAATTCAAACCCGAGAGGATGAGGAATAGGGGCGTTAGGATTTAGTTGGGGGGCCAAAGCTTCCTCCGTATTCGAGAGATAGCTTGGTGATGGGGTGCCTGGAAAAAGGACCTGGTTCGTTCTGCAAACGGATTCGTCGACAGGCAACGTTCCATTGGTAAAGTAATCGTTGATGACATGGAACGTGCAATCGGAATGTTCAGCGAGTGATGTATGACCGAAATCGCATTGCTCTACCATTGCAGCATTTGCTTCATCAAGGAGGTCCGCAACCAGCTTTGCTCCTGGGTAGGGCGTAACAGGGTCTGCTTGATTTCCAATGACGAGAATCTTGTTCTTCAATGTAGAGTTCCATGGGTCAGTGAAGCGCTCGGCGCGAGAAGGCCAGTTGTGGCACCAGAAACCAGCATCGGTCCGACTGGACAGAAGAAACCAATTCCGACAAAGGTGAGGACCGAAGTTTAACTTACACATCTCGGAAACATTCCGTGACGCCAAGAGAATCTCTCCAAAGACATCGCTTGTTGTCGCATTCCCTGCATCGACCGCTTCTGCACACGTTATCGCCAGGAAGGCGTAACCATACGTGATTGAATCTAAGTCCCTCTTGCCCATGCTCTCCAAGCGCCTCTTTGCCACGAGATTGATTTTCCTTTTCCTCAGTCCTGGTGGACCAAATTCTGGAGGCGAGAACCACGAAGTGGTGCTCAGGCGAATCAAAATCGGATGCTAGTGTAGCCAGCCTGTCGAATTATCCGTCGCTTGGAATAACATGTTTCGAATGGCAGCAGAGCTCGTCTCGGTGCCCCCACCTTTGCAGTAATCGTACGCTGCATCCATGAGTCCCTGAACCCATTGGGTGACTGTTTCGTTGGTGCTCCCCTTCTCGGCAATGGCACGTCCTGAAGGGCCCACCATGGCGCAAGCACCTGCAAAGCCTTAGGAGTGTCTTGTATCTTATCTGTGGGAAGAGAATCAATGTTGAGAGACGTAGCAGGGCGAAAGAATCATGATGAGACACACATGCCCAAATCTTACCGACCTGGCTAAGGAGCGAGTCAGCCTCGGGTTCTTGTTTCCAGAACGCCACCACATCGGGGTCAGTCTGATTGGGACTTGCGAAGTTTCCCTTTGCTTCCAGGCCATTATTAGACGAGGGACCGTCAGTAAGAAGTTGAAGAATGAATCTGGAACATCTTCACCTGGACTGGAAGACGACGGTGCCATTCCAAAATTGTTGCTCCTTATCTGTGCTATTGAAGAAGTCAATCCCGGGCCTGGTGAGACCAGCCCCGCGAGGGTCAAAACCGGCGATATCGTAGTATCCACCTGAGGGCTACAGTGTCAGATTTGGAGAACATGGCTGCCAAGGACGATTGGAGATGTCACGCACAAATCCTATTCGCTAAATCTGTACCCCTTGACAACACGAGGTCTAAACCACTGTCACCAGGGCCACCTAGAAATAAGGGAAATCGAACATGGGCTTTCAATAATTCGGTGCGCTTCGAGCGAACGGCCCCAGGCCAAAAGCATGTGATATACATACAAACCTGGGTTAATGAAAGGTACCCCGTTTCACATGCGTTTGATCACGGCAAGCGTCGCCTTCCCCCTCGACTCCTGTCCTGGTGTGCAGTCCAGTGGCGCATCGAAAGTGCCACATAGGAAAGTCGGATCATCTATAGTTTGATGCTTTCATCGATGAATGGGAGCGCCTCCGAGTGCCATCCGAGATTGGAAAGAACACCACGGAGACTGTCAAGTGATCTGGCCAAATCCAGGGTGTATGATTCTGGGTGAACGGCAGCCAGCTCCTGCCAGAGTTTGACACTTTCTTCGATGAATGGGAGCGCCTCCGAGTGCCGTCCGAGATTGGAAAGAGCATTACATAGATTGTTGAGTGACGTGGCCAAATGCGGGGCGTATGATCCTGGGTGAATGGCAACTAGCTCACGGTATAGTTTGACGCTTTCTTCGATGAATGAGAGTGCCTCCAAGTGCCGTTTGAGATTGGAACGAGCAACATATAGTTCGTTGAGTGATCTGGCCAAATATGGGGTGTATGATCCTGGGTGAAGGGCAACTAGCTCACGGTATAGTTTGATGCTTTCCTCGATGAATGGGAGCGTCTCCGAGTGCCGTCCGAGATTGGAAAGGGCATCATGTAGATTGCTGAGTGATCTGGCCAAATCCAGGGTGTATGATCCCGGGTGGACAGCAACAAGTTCACGGCATAGGTTGACGCTTTCTTCGATGAATGGGAGCGCCTCCGAGTGCCGTCTGAGATTGGAAAGAGCATCATATAGATTGTTGAGCGATCTGGCCAAATCCAGGGTGTATGATCCTGGGTGAAAGGCAACTAGCTCCTGCCAGAGTTTGACACTTTCTTGGATGAATGGCAGCGCCTCCGAGTGCCGTCTGAGATTGGAAAGAGCACAACCTAGATTGTTGAGTGACCTGGCCAAATCCAGGGTGTATGATCCTGGGTGAACAGCAACCAGCTCACGGTATAGTTTGATGCTTTCTTTGATGAATGGGAGCGCCTCCGAGTGCTGTCCAAGGTTGGAAAGAGCATGAAATAGATTGTTCAGTGATCTGGCCAAATCGGGGGTGTATGATCCTGGGTGAATGGCAACTAGCTTCCGCCAGAGTCTGACACTTTCTTCGACAAATGGGAGTGCCTCTGAGTGCCGTCCGAGATTGGAAAGAGTGCAAGACAGATTGTTGAGTGATCTGGCCAAATCGAGGGTGTACAATCCTGGGTGAACGGCAACTAGTTCACGGTACAGTGTAATGCTTTCTTCAAAGAATGGGAGCGCCTCCAAGTGCCGTCCGAGATTGGAAAGAGTACTACGGAGATTGTTGAGTGATCTGGCCAGTTCTGGGGTGTATGGTCCTGGGTGAACAGCCACTAGTTCACGGTACAGCTTAACGCTTTCTTCGATGAATGGGAGTGCCTCTGAGTGCTGTCCGAGATCGGAAAGAGCACCACGGAGATTTTCAAGTGAGAGGGCCAAATCCAGGGTATATGATCCTGGATGAATGGCAACTAGCTCCCGCCGGAGTTGGACACTTTCTTTGATGAATGGGAGCGCCTCCGAGTGTCGTCCAAGATTGGAAAGAGCACAATATAGATTGTTAAGTGATCTGGCCAAGTCTGGGGTGTATTGCCCTGGGTGAATCGCAACTAGCTCACGGGATAGTTTGACGCTTTCTTCAATGAATGGGAGCACCTCCGAGTGCCGTCCGAGATTGGAAAGAGCACCATATAGATTGCTGAGTGTTCTGGCCAAATCCGGGGCGTATGATCCTGGGTGAATAGCAACTAGCTCACGGTATAGTTTGATGCTTTCTTCGATGAATGGAACCGCCTCCGAGTGCCGTCCAAGATTGGAAAGAGCCAAACATAGATTGTTGAGTAATCTGGCCAAAACTGGGGTGTATGATCCTGGGTGAACGGCAACCAGCTCACGGTATAGTTTGATGCTTTCTTCAATGAATGGGAGTGCCTCTGAGTGCTGTCCAAGATTGGAAAGAGCCAAACATAGATTGTTGAGTGATTCAGCCAAATCCGGGGTGTATGATCCTGGGTGAACAGCAACTAGCTCACGGTATAGTTTGAGGCTTTCTTTGATGTACGGGAGCGCCTCCGAGTGCTGTCCAAGATTGGAAAGAGCAAAAAATAGACAGTTGAGTGACTTGGCCAAACCCGGGGTGTATGATCCTGGGTGAATGGCAACTAGCTCACGGTATAGTGTGACGCTTTCTTCAATGAATGGGAGCACCTCCGAGTGCCGTCCGAGTTTGGAAAGAACAAGATATAGATGGAGTGAGCCAGCCAAATCTGGGGTGTATGATCCCGGGTGAATGGCAACTAGCTCACGGCATAGTTTGATGCTTTCCTCAATGAATGGGAGTGCCTCCGAGTGCCGTCCAAGATTGGAAAGTGCCGAAGATAAAATGCAAAGTGATGTGGCCAAATCTGGGGTGTAAGATCCTGGGCGAACAGCAACTAGCTCCTGCCAGAGTTTGACGCTTTCATTGATGAATGGGAGTGCCTCCGAGTGCCGTCCGAGAATGGAAAGAGCGAAAGATAGAGTGTGGAGTGATCTGGCCAAATCTGGGGTGTAAGATCCCGGGCGAACAGCAACTAGCTCTCGCCAGAGTTTGATGTTTTCTTCGATGAACGGGAGCGCCTCCCAGTGTCGTCCGAGATTGGAAAGCGCCAAATATAGATCATTGAGTGATCTGACCAGATCAGGGGTGTATGATCCTGGGTCAACGGCAACTAGCTCACGGTACAGTTTGACACTTTCTTCGACGAATAGGAGCGCCTCCAAGTGTTGTCCAAGACTGGAACGAGCATCACCGAGATTGTTGAGTGATTTGGCTAAATCCGAGGTATATGATCCTGGTTGAACAGCAACCAGCTCGCGCCGGAGTTTGACACTTTCTTCGATGAATGGGAGCGCCTCCGAGTGCCGTCCAAGTTTGGAAAGAGCCAAATATCGATTGTTAAGTGACAGGGACAAATGCGGGGTGTAGGACAATGAGTCCACAGAAAAAAGGTAACGGCACAGTACAACAGAATCGCTTGCCGCCTCATCTGCCTCCCGGAATCTTGACAAAAATACCAAATTTGACGAAAGCTTGGCAAGCACATTAGCCAGTACGCCAACAGCACCTTCCGAGCTGTGGTCAACAGCCGACTAGAAGACCATGAGGTAGTTTCATTAACACAATTGATGATCCATACCTTGGCCCACTCAGGGAGTAATGAGATACTGATGTAGCCTTCCATTCTCACACAGACTTCCACCCAGCGAGTTGCTTGCTGGCTGAGAAACACGCCAACTGACCGATTGAGCTCTTGTGATGGTTCCTGGACTCCACTGAGGTGATGGACAATATGACGGCATGCATAACGAAAGTGGTCAGATAAGTCCTCTGAAGGAATACGCGGCATTTCGTCTCTTTCAGACAAGTTTTCAATCAGTCCTAGGCCCTCTATCGAGCAAAGATCCTGGTTCAGGATCTCGGTACATCGCTGGGCAACCCTGGCATTCTCTGTGCTCAAATTTACTGGACTGTAACCATTGATGGACTGGAGATCGATCCGATCCACAATAAAGTCACGGAATGATTGGTGTAAGATGCGAATCGGAATGTGAGGATCCCCAACCCCCGAGAGGAGAGGGGCGAGTTCAGCCAATGCATACCGGACAGAAGAATTGGAGAGGAAAGGTGACAAAATCACGTCCCAGGCAGTGACAGACAGAGGCTGCTGTGCAGCAACGATTGCCCCCATCACAATTGGATAGTCGTGCGCAAAATCTTCATCTTCCCAATTACACCTTTCCAGAATGGTTGTGTATAAACGATCCATCATTCCCTCGGCAGGGACATTTGAACGTTTGGTGCCAGTACCGAGCAGGCGCCCCAGTGTCCTCATAGGATCGTTGCTGTTCGTCTCCATGTAGAGGAAGATGGTTCTGACCCAAATAAACAGGCCATTTGCTCGTTCCAAGATCTCCTGAACCTTTTTGTCCTCGTCCTGAAGATTATTGCGTAACTCCGGATGCAATTTCTTGAGCTCCCGAAGCCGGAAACTTATGTATGTCGCGCAGTCCTGCACGTTTGCCTCATCCGAGAGATCAATAGTGAGTCGATTGGTAGGGGAGAGGGAACGATTCACGAGATCAGAATGTCTCGATGTGATAAAGAATTTTATGGAAGATGGTATTTATGGAAGATGGTAGCTTGGGCACCTCCTCCCTAAGGATTTCGGCAAGGGGTAAAAACACGTTTTTGTCACACTCGTCCAAAGCATCAATGACGACGACCATAGAATGACCGGAAGGAGGAGGTGTATGGAGGAGAGGCGAAGCCACCAAGCTCTCGAATTGCTTCGCGAGGGAGGCTGTTGAGAGAGAAGGGTCATTTCGAAGAGCAGAGACAATGAGAGTGCGGTAAACCGGGTCATGGTCTGCTAGGGCTCGAGCTATACCGGTGAATAGAAAATCGGGCCGCGCCCGTTCACCCGCTTTAAAGAAGAAGTGCAGTAATAGGGTAACGTCCTCTTCGTTGGCACATCGTTCTGCTATCGTGAGCGCAATTGAAGTTTTGCCGGCACCGGCCACAGCAGTCAGCAGCATTAGCCGATCCTCCCTCTCCCCAGCGTTGCGACACCATGTCATGATACGCTCAGTGAGATCAACCCTGGTGCCTTCTAGGCACACCTGAGTGGAATCACCGAGGGCGATATGAGGGTATCGGAGGCTCTCGAGAATTTTGTCGTCCTGATTACGACGTTCCGCATCCTGTTTACGACGTTCTGCGTCCTGTTGACGACGTTCTATGGCCGCTAATTTGGCGCCGGTCATCAAGTTCGTCCGAAGCTGCATCGACCGAAAGTCAGAATGATTGTGGAACGATACTACATATAAGGAAAGCTACCTGAAACGATGCCAATGCTTTGTCGAAATCTTTCTTCAGGCTATTAATCCTTCCTGGGTCTCGCAAGTGCGAAAATACATTTATTATGGCGCATCGTTTCTCCACCTTTTCCCGTCTTCCTTTGATTTCGGACTCAATCACCTGTAGAGCCCTGGGACTTGATGTTCATAACGATAGCAAAGACCACCAAAAATACAACTTACCTTTTGAGCTTTGTAGCATTCTCCACCCATGGGTTTGACTCTTCCGCTGACGCATCGTAAGATTTCATGACTAAAATCACGTCGACCACGGTGTCGGCTACATATTGACCGAAATCAACCCATTCCTTCTTGTTGTCTCTGAACTTCTGCGTTGCCCAAACTAGTGTGAGCTTCCATTCATGGCCAAGCGCAAATCATTGCCAACCTGAACCTCGTCAAGGATAGAGAGTGCACCGCCAGTGGCCATCTTGAGAGGGGGACACCAATCAGCCGCAGCATTGACGACCTTGAGAATTGGGACCGCCAGGTCAACCCCCTCCACGAGGAGATCATCGATCTTATGCCTGAGAGCTTCAACCTTTTGCTGCAATGACATGATAGCGGATAAGTGGATGGAGGAGAGAGCTTTGGGCGTGCAACACGCATGTCTTAGGTCAGAGCCACGAGGCCTCCGTCTGATTATGGAAGGTCGAGGAACGGTATAATGAATACTCACCATCCTTCTGATCTGACATCAGCGACGAAGTCGAGCAAGCGCGGTTGGCATGACTCGGGCTGGTCAAGTGGTCTGCATTTCATAGGTCTGCTTTAGTAGAGGCTGGGATCCTGCCTAGTCAAGTGGGATGAGATCAAATCTTGATCGAGCCCTGGCTGGGAGATAAGTGTGATTGGGAATGGCCAAATTCGACGTGAACCCGCAAAGACATCTATGGAATATCATACTGAAGCATCAATCGCGGCGGTCGCTTGGGCTGGCGGTAAGCGCCGGTTGTACTTCGGCGGGGCCAGGATCCCGTCTGGACTTCATCACGTCTTCTCGTTGCTCATCATGTCAGAGCAATCACCGTCTTTGGATGCAGGCGATTGGGCGTCGGCCTCGAACAGTTTAAAAGCCTATCATGTTCCAGCTACCGTTAAAATCGTTCCCTACAACCTTTTTCTTGTTCTTTGGATCAAGTGCTGATCCCTAGACAGCGCCCTGAAACTAGCCAAGGTCCACCATACTACGCACCACTGCCGTTCCGTAGGCGTCCCACGACGCCTCATTTGGCCGGCTGTCATTGTGCCGCTTAATCGTGGGCCAACACTATTCCACCTGTCCGTGGCCCAATGGGAGGCATTGATCGTGCACCGGTCTGATTACCCACATCAGCAAATAAAATCAAGAAAGACAAATAAAACAGAAAAAGTTCGGGAATGGGAAAAATATCAGTTCAATTTCAATTACCGTCACCAGGAGAACACCTGAAGAGCGAGGGTCAAGATACGCAGGCATTCTGAAGGCCGATTAATTGGCATGTGAGAGGAATAGAGGATATTACATGGGGGTCAAAGGTAAACGAAGAACGGGTTGATCTGAAGACTGTTACTCCGTGTGTGTGCGACCCGGCCATGAGCACAGTCAAGAAGTAGAGGCCTATTGTTGGGCGGGCGGGCGATGGCGACGCGCCGGTACGCATATCTATGTTCACATCTTTTACATAATTGTCATTAATTATTATAATTTCACTCGCTGTAATGTTATCGTCATCTTTCGACTCCCCCGCCCCTTTTGTTAGAGTATCTCCGCGGAGTGCTACATAACATCACCTATCGGGTCACCTACAATCTGTCGAGTCAGAAGAATGGATTTTCTTCAAAGGGTGCAGCGGTACTTCGTCTCTCCTTGCACGCGTTGCCGACGCGATCCATCGGGTGTACACTCACTTTGAAATGGGCACCGCGTCGTATCATTTTACCACTACAATACAAAGACCGATTAAATACCCCTCATTTTCATCATCAGACTACACTCGATGGCAAAATGATCGACACCCCTTGTTCAGCGCAAGCTGGGCGTACGTGATATGCGTCGCAGACACTAAACACCTGGACATTGCGATTGAAAGTGCATGATCGCGTCCCTGCTTGCAACACAGGACATTAACAGCTGTGAGTTCAGCATTTCCTGTGCAAGCGCCACGTCTGGTGGAAATTCGGAACCGAACGAGCATACAACTTCTGATTGTGGACAAGCGCCGCATGAATGTACATCGAAGATTGACCCCTAGCCACCGGAGTTAACATCCTCAATGCAACTCCAGATCAACATAGGTATGTATATCGAGAACACAATTTTACATAAACTGCAATTTTAATAGACATGCGAGACATGTCTTCGTATACTCATGCTGATTATCTGCACCTCTTAGCGATGCGCCGGTCTAGTACAGTTGGTACAGGCAAACATGTACGCATCAAAAGGCGATTAGTCCCAGTATGCTTGGGCCAGGTCACACGGATTTGATTTGCTTCCCTTCAGCCATCAGGTCTCCGCCCCCGTCAGAAGAGATATTCAGGGAAGGCTTCAGGATTGGTCGTAAAGAAAACACAAGGCCACCCATTCCGTTCCTGATCCAGATGCTATGGTACCGTCCTACTTGTGCAATCCAGTGACACAGCCAACGCGATATGAAGCACACACACTTTATTAAGCCTAAGTTCTTGGCAAGGGCTTGAAAAAGGTCTAAAGAACGTATGGAAGGAGCCCAGTTGTACGAAGATCGAACCTATTAGGATAGCATTAACCAAGTGGCCTTCGCAGGTTCTCCAGCTTTGAAGGATATCAGCAAAGCTGATTCGGATCTCCGTCCGGGTTTCCACTAGCGCAGCTTACATAAAGAAGTGCATGAGACGCCTTGGCGAGTGCAGACCCTGCCGCATTGTCCTCACAGAACACCGACATCCAAGAGACAGGTTGGACGGTGCTAGTGGTTCACAGTGAGATGCTTGAGCCACTGAATGTTCAACAAACGGCAAACCTTGATGAGACGTCGCAGGTCCCAAGTACACGTGGCTGCGATAGAAAGCTGATAGTGGCTGCCTGTGTCCCCGTCTAACTGGAGAAATTAGCAGCGATAACCTCCATTTCAGCTCGTATCCCGTAACACAGCCCAACGTTCCCCACGGACGAGTGACGACTCATCACCCTCTTTCGAAGCCGCTCAAACTTGCTACACCCTCCCCGCTCCCAATGTCCAGACGATCGGTCTCCAGAGCGACTCGGACCCACTCCTGGTGGCTGCCAGTCCATCACCCCCCTTCCTCTTCGTCTTCACCATATTCCCCGCCTCACATTCTCCCACGACTTCATCTTCATCCTCGCTCGTAACTGGAACCACAACTCCGCCTACCATTGCATTCTAATTCAGATCACTGCCTTCCCTGCCCCCCAGAAACTATGTGGCTTACGCTTGTACGCAAACTATGTAGCAGTTTTAAACCTGTGAACTTACAAAAACTGTGACCATCACCCGTACCAGGTTATGAAATCCCCAGTTTTCAACCAGTAAACCACACTTCCTTCAAATCGACAATATCTAGCGACCTTCGTAGGGATCATTCGAGAAGGGTGAGCTTATTGAACAGAGGCGATGAGTTCTACGCCAGGTGTATCATGACGCCAATTGTCGACTTGTCGCATCCAGATCCGGCAGCCAGTCAATGGCCTGCAATCAAGGACGACGAAAGCCTAGGCAACAAAAATGTGGAGGGTTCCACCGAGGAAACCGAATAACGCGTTGAGGTGAAGATAGATCCAAGATTATTCCTATTCTTCCGACTGGGACACCGATAGCCAAGAAAAAAAGGTCCTACAGTGTGATACTGCCATTTGTCAGTCACCCCAGACGAAGCCCTTTTTGGGGGGTTTCGCGTCACTCGAAGGTCCCTATCCTCATGGAGACCCAGCAGGCGTTCGCGATACGTCCAGCACCACCAGCAGAACCTGTTAACAAAAATCGTATTATGTGTTTTTTGAGATGGGTGTTGAAACGTTGCCTCGGTATATGCTAGCCCATGCGACCAGAGGCATCCCCGACTCGGATAGTCGAAATCCCAATAAATCATCGAGGGGACCACGCGGCGGAGGACCAGGACCCCATTTCCGGCGCTGGGTATCCTGCCAGACGCAACACCGGCGGGTCCTGACCAAGGGCCAGATGGAAGATTTTGCCACCGTTTTTGGTGACTTTGGGACCCCCCACCTCCCCCTGACCAAGACTACCAGAGAGGGAGCTATTTTCAACGCGACCTAGATATGTGCACCCAAGATGATGCTTCACAGAGTGGCTCTGACCCTCAGCCAATGCCACGTCATGGCCCCAGTTTGACCTCGAAGAAGGGATTCAGCACACGTGGCTAACGAAGCAAAGTGTCCCCATCTCAATATGCATGCGGGCCCCTGCTCTTCCGCTCTGCTCTTGCAGTCACACATACGAACGACCGAGAGAACTCGAGTACTGTATATAACAAAGAAGTCGGTTATAGCACTTCGTAGTGGCCCAACACCCCCGAGCTAAACTATCGGTCTCCCAGGGGCGAAGGCCATGCACCCAAGTATGCTGAGTATACCAGTGGAATCCAGCACCTCCCAGTGTCATGGAGGTGAAGATGAAATCGACCCAAAAGCAGAGAAATCGGCGTCGGTACAAACCGCACTAGAAGTGGATTCTGGTGGCGCCTGCCTTGACCGCGGGAGTTATGGGAAGAATAGTGAACCTGTGCGTCAACCCGTGGTGGTCGAAAGGGTATTCAGATTTCGTTAAACTTGTCATGTCGAGGAAATTACAGAAATGCGAAATAAGTAGCTGCAACACGAGAGGTCCGTTATATTATACGAAATTATGAATCGAAGCAAACAACGTGAGTGACAGATCAAGCAACGAAGATCTGCTGATCCAGCAGAATGGTGGCCTCAGCCTGGAGGATTGTCGAACCGTGCGGCGATTTCAGGAGCCTTTTTCATCGTCCAGAATAGCCCCGACCACCATCTCCATAGGATGAACCACCTACAGCACCCAATGGAGGGTCATACGGATCCATATAAGCCCCTTCGCGTCTCCCCGACCCAGTACTCGTGCTCTCTGTCGAAGGAGGAATGAAGGCTTCAGCATCTTCTCCATGACTGGCATCTCGGTGATGTGCAACTCCCCCAGGTGGCGTCGTATGGCCACTGACGCTCTTATCTTGGTTCAGGAGAGGCGCATTAACCAAGCTGTATGCACCACTCGATCTATTCGAATGGAAATAGGAAGAGCGGTTAGAAGTCGGAATGTAGTATGTGGAACCTGACTTGGAGCGCCTTCGGCGACAACAGATGATGATCCCGGTAGCTACGAGGAACGAAAGGAATGCTGCACCAAGCGAGCCAAGAGCGATAAGGAGCGTTTGGCGAGTCGACTTGAGGCTGTTGATTTCGTTCTCGAGCGCAGTGAGGGTGCTGTTGTCGCCATGTATATTGTACTTGGTAGTGTCGTTGTTATCATTAGTAGCCAATAATTCAGACCCGGGAGGATGAGGAATAGGGACGTTAGGATTTAGTTGGGGGTCAAGGCTTCCTCCGTATTCGAGAGATAGTTTAGTGACGGGGGAGCCTGGGAAAAGAACCTGGTTCGTTCCGCAAATGGATTCGTCGACCGGTAACGTTCCATTGGCAAAGTAATCGTAGATGACACGGAACGTGCAATCGGAGTGTTCAGCGAGTGATGTATGACCAAAATCGCGCTGCTCCACTATCACAGCGTTTGCTTCGCCAAGGAGGTCCGCAACTAGCTTTGCTCCTGGGTAGGGCGTAATGGGGTCTGCTTGATTTCCAACGACGAGAATCTTGTTCTTCAATGTAGAGTTCCATGGGCCAGTGAAGCGCTCGGTGGCGCGAGAAGGCCACTTGTGGCACCAGAAACCGGCATCGGCGAACATGGGTCCGACTGGACGGAAGAAAACGTAGAACTTAGCGTCCAATTCCAATGAAAGTGAGAACCAAAGTTCAACTTACACATCTCGGAAACATTCTGTGACGCCAAGAGAATCTCTCCAAAGACATCGCTTGTTGTCACATTCCCTGCGTCGACCGCATCTGCACACGTTATCGCCTGAGAGGCGTAATCATATGTGCTTACACCTGAATCCCTCTTGCCCAGCCTGTCCAAGTGCCTCCTTGCCACAGGATTGGTTTTCTTTTTCCTCAGTCCTAGCGGACCAAATCCTGGAGGCGAGAGCCACGAATTGGTTTCTAGACCCAGTAGATCACTCGATGGTAAGCCACGCTTGCTTCCGCGCCCGCCATTTTGGAATAAGAGCTGCCCAAGCGAATAAAGATCAGATGCTAGTTTTGGCCAGCCTGTCGGATTATACATCGCTTGGAATAACATGTTTCGAATTAAAGCGGAGCTCGCCTCGGTGCCTCCACCTTTGTAGTAATCGTATGCTGCGTCCATGAGTCCCTGAACCCATTGGGTGATTGTTTCGTTGGTGCTCCCCTTCTCGGCAATGGCGCATCCTGAAGGGCCCGCCATGGCGCAAGCACCTGCAAAGCCTTGGAACACCTTAGGAGTGTCTTGTATCTTATCTGTGGTAGGAAAGGAAGAGATTCAATGTTGAGAGACGCAGCAGGGCAGGAACATGAAGGGACACACATGCCCAAGCCTTGTATGAGGGTTCGGTGGCCCACAGAAGTGTGTTGACGACACCATCAATAACAACATGTCCCACGCGGTCAGGGAACACTGGCGAAACGCGGCGACAAGAGGCAACAACCCAGCTAATCAGCAAGTATCCTCCGGGATGCCATGAGGACGTGACTTACTGTTCACGAGGTAAGCGCCAATAACCGTCCCATAACTGAAGCCCCAATAGTAGACCAGGGACCCATCGCCATCATAAGCATCCGCCATGGCAATAATATCCCTCACGACCGCAGCAGTACCAACGAATTCGAGGTTGTCGCCATTCATCTGAAGACACAACTGACCGACCTGGCCAAGTAGCGAATCAACCTCAGGTTCTTGTTTCCAGAACGCCACTACGTCGGGGTCAGTCTGATTGGAACTTGTGAAGTTTCCTTTTGCTTCGAGGCCATTACTAGTAATCGAAGGACGGGGGACCGTGAGTAAGGAGTTGAAAAAAAAATGAACCCTGGAACATCTCACTTGGACTGGTAAACGACGGTGCCATTCCAAAATTGTTGCTCCTCATCTGTGCTATTGAAGCAGTCGATCCTGGGCATGGTGAGACCAACCCCGCGAGGGTCAAAACTGACGATATCGTAGTATCCACCTGAGGACTGCAGTGTTAGATTTGGAGAACAAGGACGATTGGAGATGTCGCACCAGTCCTATTCGATAAATCCGTACCCCTTGACAACACGAGGCCTAAACCACTGTCACCAGGGCCGCCTAGAAATAGGAGAAATCAACCATGGGCATTTAACGATTCGGCACAACCTCGAGCGAAAAAGAATGGAATACTCATACACACCTGGGTTAACGAAAAGGGACCCCTTCCTCTCACGCGTAGCAGGATATTTGATCACGGCAAGCGTCGCCTTCCCTCTTGACTCCTTTCCTGGTGTCCAGTCCAGTGGCACATCGAAAGTGCCACATAGGAAAGTCGGATCGTCCGGACATTTGCTCCATGTAGTATTTTTCGCGATGGGGCTGTAGCGGTCATATGCGACTACAGTCGTTATCAGAGAAGAGAGAAAAACGATAGTTGCAACAACCGCCTGGCGAACAGAGAGGTGCATAGAGACGTCGTCCTCAACGCAAAAAGCGCCCCAAAACAAAGGGAGGAGCTGATTGATGAAGGGGAATTTGCTGGCGCGTGCCTTTTGTAAGGGGATTCTTCCTCATGTATGGTGATCTTCCAGGAGCATTCGGGCACCTAGCGTGGGGAGCTGGTTGAAGCGGACGGGCACAGCAACGCCACATACTTTTTGTGTGCCACTGAATTGACACCTGAAGGAATGAATTGAGTTACATTGCCTGCCTGGGCTCTGTTTTTCACCGATTGATGAAGCAGTAGTATCAGGGGCAGACTGTGATTTATTAATAAATTCCGGTGCTTTGTCCGAAACTTTTTTTGGTTTGAGGCGACGCGGAATCACTTGGCATGTCAATGTACGTGGGCTAACTTGAGATGCCCTCCCACCTTGATGGCCACAGGCCGGGAAATGTGGTTGCTTCCATGCGGGATGCAGGGGCCTACAACAACAATCTCACGGGAAGACCGGGGTTGTCGAGAATGCCCACCATCTGCACGGTCAAAGGCTGTGGGTTGGGTTCTTTTGAGATGTGTGCATCGCTCAGCCATTAAATAAGTAATGCAGTGCCGCCGGTGCGTGACACCATACGATGAGTAAGCTCTCCTGTCCCGGGACCCCAGTTTCTAGGCAGAGCACGGCGTCATGACTTGCATTGCCAGTACTACACTTCTGCCTGTACGCGGCCCACACCTGCCGATGGGTGTAATTAACTTCGCAACAATAGAATGGGAACCGCATTTAGCTTTGGTATCGTGTCACCATTCGCTCCAACTCCTAATTCTCATACTCTCTATGATCGCGGAGTGATCAACCATAGCGACCACGATCGGCCACGCTGTGATTTCAGCTTCATTTACACAACCGCGGACGCGGCGTAACGCATGTGACTCCACTTCTGGGCGCTTCCTGTACGATGCTACAACTATTTCATGGCAAACCGAAAACACGGTGCCGAACGACACCAAATGGTAGTATTGAGCATGACCTCCCTCCTAACGGTCATCTGCACAACTCCTAATTATACACAAGCCCCATTCCACCGTCCTGGATATGATGTGAGCAAGCGCGCATGCATGCTACAAGATTGTGGCTGGAGTCCTGGGTCGCTTATATATCATGGGACTGATTGACTGCACACTTGCCCGCGGGATTTATGTAAGATCTGTAGTGTGACAGGCACATGTAATACAATTGTGGAGTACATTTGTCCGAATTTATTGTCATATTGCATCCTGTGCAAAAGGATCGACCGCCCCGATCGAATGTACGGCCCCGTCTGTGAGTGTCGGTACGACGGTAAATGTTGTAGTTGCTATACTTCGGGCTTGTTAGACAGCCAAGCACTGCACGCCAAATATTACTTAGAAGACGAACGAGATAGCGCTTTGGTACATGATCAGTCAACATGCATGTGATACAGACGTTCATAATGTTGAAACAGCTAACCAGCTCAGAACACCCGCCACTATTCAGCGCACAAGCATGGTAGCCGAGATACCGACGCGAATAGCCACAGGGTAAGTCAATAAATCGACGTCGAACACCGAAGACTAATCTACTCTTCATTGCTGCGCTTATAGTGTGCTCCATTTATGGCTGCTGGCCGGCGCATGTGACGTTGTTGACGGGGATTCTGCCCCTGCAAACACTGGCCAGATGGCTGAGCTTTTTGCGTAGTGAGGGTGCTGGATCTACAAGCCAGCATACTTATCACATAATTGAACTCAGCATGAAGAGACGAAGAGATAGAGGCCGGCCATGACTTTCCCCATGGATATGCCTAGGAGCTGCGATGTCGGGAACGCGCCGAGTCTGCCAAGCCGTCCGACATGCTCAAGCCCACAACTCCCAATATTATCACAACCAATCGATCTCACACACATCGGACTTACTATCGAACGCAATGGCGACAGGGATGTGTACTGCTTATTGGGACAATAGTCCGAAGTTTGTTGCGTCTCTTACAGTGATGCATCACAGGTTTTCGACCTGCCGATCGAGTCTTTTCATTGCATCAACATTCAGCATCCATCAAACCTTGACGTCGTTGCTTACGATGGTATGCAGAAACATTGAACCAGTAGATGAAAGAGAAAAGAGCAACCTCCATACTGAGATTATGAGTTTGCAACTGCGATTTGTTATGGGCGTAGTGCCAGTGATTGTTCTATCAATAGAAAAAATCGAGGTTGGACCACCGGACTTGGGTTGCTCATACATCGGAATGAAGTCCAAGATTGGAAAGGGCTTGACGTAGATTTCTGAGTGAATGGGTCAATCCTGAGGCATATGCACCTGGGTTAATTTCAACCAGCTGGCGTCGGATCTTGACACTTTCTTCGATGAATGGGAGCGCCTCCGAGTGCCGTCCGAGATTGGAAAGAGCCTCGTATAGATTGTTGAGCGAGATGGCCAAATCAGGTGTGTATGATGCTGGGTAAACAGCAACTAGCTCGCGATGTAGTTTGACACTTTCTTCAACGAATGGGAGCGCTTCCGAGTGCTGTCCAAGATTGGAAAAAGCACCACGGAGATTGCCGAGTGATCTAGCCAAATCCGAGGTGTATGATCCTGGGTGGACAGCAACTAGCTCACGGTATAGTTTGATAGCTTCATCGATGAATGGGAGCGCCTCCGAATACCGTCCGAGATTGGAAAGAGCAAAATATAGATTGTTGAGTGAGAGGGCCAAATCTGGGGTGTATGATCCCGGGTGAACAGCAACTAGCTCACGGTATAGTTTGACGCTTTCTTCGACGAATGGGAGCGCCTCCGAGTGCCGTCCGAGATCAGAAAGAGCGCCACGGAGATTGTCAAGTGATCTGGCCAAATCCGGGGTGTATGATCCTGGGTGAATGGCAACTAACTCACGGTAAAGTTTGATGCTTTCTTCAATGAATGGGAGCGCTTCCGAGTACCGTCCGAGATTGGAAAGAGCAAAATATAGATTGTTGAGTGAGAGGGCAAAATCTGGGGTGTATGATCCTGGGTGAATGGCAACTAGCTCACGGTATAGTTTGACACTTTCTTCAACGAATGGGAGTGCCTCCGAGTGCTGTCCGAGATTGGAAAGAGCACCACGAAGATTGTCGAGGGACCTGGCCAAATCCGAGGTGTATGATCCTGGGTGAACAGCAACTAGCTCACGGTATAGTTTGATGCTTTCTTCAATAAATGGGAGCGCCTCTGAGTGCTGTCCAAGATTGGAAAGAGCAAAGTATAGATTGTTGAGTGAGAGGGCCAAATCCGGAGTGTATGATCCTGGGTTAACAGCAACTAGTTCACGGTATAGTTTGACGCTTTCTTGGACAAATGGGAGTGCCTCCGAGTGCCGTCCAAGATTGGAAAGAGCATCACGGAGATTGTCGAGTGATCTGGCCAAATGCGGGGTGTATGATCCTGGGTGAGTGGCAACCAGCTCACGGTATAGTTTGACGCTTTCTTCGATAAATGGGAGGGCCTCCGAGTGCTGTCCGAGACTGGAAAGAGCACCACGGAGATTGTCAAGTGAGATGGCCAAATGCGAAGTGTATGATCCTGCATGAATGGCAACTAGCTCACGCCGGAGTTTAACGCTTTCTTCAATGAATGGGAGCGCCTGGGAGTGCCGTCCAAGTCTGGAAAGAGCCAAATATAGGTTGTTAAGTGACAGGGACAAATGCGGAGTGTAGGACACTGAGTCCACGGAAAAAAGGTAACGGCAGAGTGCAACAGAATCACTTGCTGCCTCATGTGCCTCCTGGAATCTTGACAAAAATACCAAATTCCATGAAAGCTCGGCGAGCACATTTGCTAATGTGCCAACAGCAGCTTTCAAACTGTGGTCAACAAACAACTGGAAGATCATGAGGTAGTTTCATTAACACGATCGACAATCCATACCTTGACCCACTCAGGGAGTAACGAGATACTGATGTAGCCCTCCATTCTCACACAGACTTCCACCCAGCGAGTTACTTGCTGACTGAGAAATACACCAACTGACCGATTGAACTCTTGTGATGATTCCTGGACCCCACTGAGGTGATAGACGATATGGCAGCATGCGTAACGAAAGTGTTCGGATAACTCCTCTGGAAGAATACGCGGCATTTCATCTCTTTGGGACAAGTGTTCAATCAGTCCTAGGCCCGATACGGAGCAAAGATCCTGGTTCAGAATCTCGGTACATCGCAGGGCAATCCTGGCATTCTCTATCCTCAAATCTACTGGACTGCAACTAGGGTCAATGGACCGGAGATCGATCCGATCCACAATAAAGTCGCGGAATGAATGGTGTAAGATGCGAATCGGGATGTGAGGATCCTCAACCCCCGAGAGGAGAGGGGCGAGTTCAGCCAATGCATAACGGACAGAAGAATCGAGCAATGGTGACAAAATCACATCCCAGGCAGTGACCGACAGAGGTTGCTGTGCGGCAACGATTGCTCCCATCACAATTGGGTAGTCATGTGCAAAATCTTCATCTTCCCAATTACACCTTTTCAAAATCGTTGTGTATAAGCGATCCATCATTCCCTCAGCAGGGACTTTGGAACGTTTGGAACGTTTGGTGCCAGTATCGAGCAGGCGCCCCAGTGTCCTCATAGGATCGTTGCTGCTCGTCTCCATGTAGAGGAAGATTGTGCTGACCCAAATAAACAAGCCGTTTGCTCGTTCCAAGATCTCCTGCACTTTTTTGTCCTCATCCTGAAGATTATCGCGCAATTCCGGATGCAATTTCTTCAGCTTTTGAAGCTGGAAACTGATGTATATCGCGCAGTCCTGCACGTTTGTCTCATCCAAAAGATCAATAGTGAGTCGATTGATAGGGTAATCGGGGGAGAGGGAACGATTCACGAGATCAAATTGTCTCGATGTGATAAAGAATTTTATGGAAGATGGTAGCTTGGGCACCTCCTCCCTAAGGATTTCGGCAAGGGACAAAAACACGGTTTTGTCACACTCGTCCAAAGCATCAACGATAACGAGCATAGAATGACCGGAAGGCGGAGGTGTACGGAGGAGAGGCGAAGCCACCAAGTTCTCGAATTGCTTCGCAAGTGGCGCTGTTGAGAGAGAAGGATCTTTTCTAAGAGCAGAGATAATGGAAGTGCGGTAAACAGGGTCATGGTCTGCTAGGGCTCGAGCTATACCGGTGAATAGAAAATCGGGCCGCGCCCGTTCACCCGCTTTAAAAAAGAAATGCAGTAACAGGGTAACGTCCCCTTCGTTCGCACATTGCTCTGCTATCGTGAGCGCAATTGAAGTCTTGCCGGCACCAGCCACAGCAGTCAGCAGCATCAGCCGATTCTGACTCTCCCCAGTGTTGCGACACCATGTCATGATACGCTCAATGAGATCAACCCTGGTGCCTTCCAGGCACGCCTGAGTAGAATCACCGAGGGCGATATGAGGGTATCGGAGGCTCTCGAGAATTTTATCGTCCTGTTGGCGATGGTCTACATCCTGTTGACGACGTTCTATGGCCGCTAATTTGGCACCGGTCATCAAGTTCGTCCGAAGCTGCATCGACCGAAAATCAGAATGATTGTGGAACGATACACATATAAGGAAAGCTACCTGAAACGATGCCAATGCTTTGTCAAAATCTTTCTTGAGGCTATTAATCCTTCCTGGGTCTCGCAAGTACGAAACCGCATTTATTAAGGCCGGTCGCTTTTCTACTTTCTCCCGTCTTCCTTTGATTCCGGACTCAATCACCTGTAGAGCGCTGGACTTGATGTTCATAACGTAGCAAAGGTCACCAGAAATAAATAGAGCTTACTTTTTGAGCTTTGTGGCACTGTCCATCCACGGGTTTGCTTCTTCCGTTGACGCATCGTAAGATTTTATGACCAAAATCACCTCGACCACGGTGTCGGCTACGTATTGGCCGAAATCAGCCCACTCCTTCTTGTTGTCTTTGAACTTCTACGTTTCCCAAACTAGTGTGAGCTTCCATTCATAGCCAAGCGTAAATCGTTGCCAACCTGAACCTCGTCGAGGATGGAGAGTGCACCGCTAGTCGCCATCTTTAGAGGGGGACACCAATCAGCTGTAGCATTGACGACCCTGAGAATCGGGACCACTATGTCAACCCCTTGCACAAGTAGATCATCGATCTTATGCCTGAGAGCTTCAGCCCCTTGCTGCGCCGACATGTTCGATAGCAGACAAGTGGATGGAGGAGAGGGAGAACTTTGGGCGTCAAACACACGTGTGAGGTCAGAGCCACGAGGCCTCCGTCTGGTTATGGAAGGTTGAGGAAGGGCAACTTTTGGCCGACACAATCCCTCTGATACGATATCGGCGGCGAATTCTAGCAAGCGCGGTTGGCATGGGCAAGTGGAACGGATGATAGACATCAAATCTTGATGAAGTCCTGGCTATATCCTGCGAGAGAAGAGCTGCAAGTGTGATGGAGATGCACGAATTCAACATGAACTCGGAAAGACATCTATGGAACATCATACTGAGGCATCAATCGCGGTGGGAGCTTCGCACTGGGGTTGCCGGTAAGCGCCGGTTGTGGCGCACAACCTTCGGCATTTCATCACGTCTTATCATATCAGAGCAATCAGCATTTACATGAGTCTTTGGATGCAGGCGAGTGGGCATCGCCTGTGCATCCAAGCCTATCGAAGAGCTTAAAGGCTTATCATGTTCCAGCTACCGATAAAATGGTTCTCTACAACCCTTCTCTTCTTTGGATCAAGCGCCAATCCATAGACAGCGCCCTGAAACTAATGCCGCTTAATTGTGGGGCCAACACTGGTCCACTTGTCCGTTGGCCCAATGGGAGGTGAATGGGAGGCTTCGATCGTGCGCCGGTTTGATTACCCATCAGCGAATAAAATCAAGAAAACAGAGGAGTGGGAAGAGTGGGAAAAGTATCGCAAGTATGTTCAATGCGGGACAGAACATAGAAATGAAATGAATGAGACGGGATGATTTGAACACTGTCTGTTAGTGCGACCTGGCCACGAGTAAGGGTGAAGGATGCGTGACGTTGAACGGTGAGTAGTGTAAAGAAATGATGTGGGGGTAACTTGTGTGTGCGAGGCATCTACAATAGGAATGACGCAATTAGAATGAAGGAAAGACCTGGAAGCAGAGAGAGAACGAGTTAATGTCATAACCCGCCAGCCACTAATGGCCAAATTAGGCTGAACATCTCTACATCCAAGAGACGGGTGCGGTTGTTCGGAAAGAAAAGAGTCCTTGCCGAATTCGCTGTGCCTGGCAGAAGAATTGGATGGGGGCGAAGAGGATTGCAATGCACATCCTGCCTTTCGTGAAGAAAAAGGGATTACAATGGCCGAGAAGAGGTGGACAAGCCTCATGCCACCCACCGGGAACCGAGCCAAGTCGTGTCCGTGTGTCTACATCTTTAACTGCATTATGCAGTATCCTCCCTTCTACCGCTGCAAAGGCGAGTTCGGTGCGCAGCCAGGAGCAGCAGAGAAAGGACCAGAGGCGTTCAGCAGGTGTCGGCAATGGGGTAAACGAATGATTAAAAAAGTACGCCCATTTCTCGAATCAGTTGCTTGGGTCAGGCCAGAAGGCGAACCAAATTACCAATCATAAGCCGCTCCACCAAAGGAACAATCCATTGAGGATAAGAGCTCAACTTCGCCCAGATCGCCGTGAAAACTTCCACAAATTAACTTGGCCGCCTTGATCATATTGCTGTCGCCCGTTATCCTCCAGAAAGATGCTCTCCAATGGCTCTCCTAATCTTCTCACGCTCCACTCACCCACATCCCCATTTACCTTCCTATCCCCCATACTCCCACTCCGAAACCACTCACATTCCCAGCACTCTGTCCCTCCGCTATAGCCCTCCCTGCAATCTTCTCCACCATATTCAAAAAGACGTCGAGAAAAACGATCCCGGATTCATCACAGAATCGAACAACGCTAAGGGCTCCATCCAATGCTGAGTAGGATTCTCGGTCAATGGTTGACCGTATTCTGATGGCGCCACGCAGAAAATGATCTGGGCTACGAATTCAAAGCACTGAACCCATTTCCTACGTTGTTGACGTCCATGCTGAAGCGGCAGAAGGGAGAGAACTTGGATGAAGCAGGTAAACGGTTCTTTAGCACACAATGGCAAAGGGGAGAAAAAAGCAAACACGCACTGGATGTACATATAAGGGTCCCATGCTGGGCTTCGTCTCCGTTATCCTTGCCTCGCCCTCAGAATATCAGTCAAATTAGTAATTCCTCCAACATATCCTTGCATCACTCAGAAAATACGCGGCCGAATCCATAAAGTAGTGCCCAGTCCCTTCCCCATTCCCACCACCGTACTATGGGCCCTCCTCCACCACCACCGCCACCTGATCCCCTGGAAGTAGGACCCGCAGGTGATCAAGGGGAACCAAAGGACGAAGAGGATGGGGATGGAGGCGGGATGATTCGTCCATCAATGATCGCCTTGATGGAAGGATCAGATCAGGGGAAAGCGATGGGCTCTCAGGATGCAGGGAGGGGTGAGAAGATGAGCGGTTGAGACGAAACGGATGGGTCTTCGAGAGTCGGATATGCAGCTGGTGGGCGGGTTTGCGTTTGTAGACATTTTGCGATGTCATCTTATAGAGTGGAAAAGCCAAAGGACCCAGATTATGTTATAGAGTCCATTGGTGGCAAACGAGGGTATTGGAATCAGTAGTAGTGGTTACGTTAGTTCGAGCGGTGTGCATCCGGGATATATACTGTGTGCCAAGCCGAGTCTGACCGTTCGAGTTCATCGGAGTCGTCGAGGTGACAGGAAAAAGGTGAGACACCTTGACACAGCCATCAAGACCAGGGCACCATCAAGCGTGACGGGCAAGAGCATCACCAACTCCCAACAAATGCCCTTGGCACGCTGGCTGGGATTGTGGGGTTGGGGCAAACTCCGCGCCGATCAAGTGGAGTCCGAGGCTTTTTGCGTTATGGAAAATAAGCTGCTACCAATGCTATGTATGCCAGGGTGTCGTTTGAACCTCAGGTAATGGAACGAATTCAGTTGCTTAGCTAGGCTCTGCTTTCACCAGGGGGATCTCACACACATCGGACTTACCACTCTCTTCGAACGCAATGGCACGGCAACAGGGTGTACTGCTTATTGGGACAAGAGTCCGAAGCTTGTTGCGTCTCTTACAGTGATGCGTCACGAATGTTCGACCTTCACACTAAAATGTGGACCTATCAATGGAGTCTTTTCATCGCATCAACATTCAGCATCCATCAATAGGCAGGACTCCAGCCTCTATGACTTCGTAATAATATATAATCCATCAAACCTTGACGTCGTTGCTTACGATAGTATGCAGAAACATTGAACCAGTAGAAGAAAGAGGAATGAGCAACCTTCATATTGAGATTATGAGTTGCAACTGCGATTTGTTATGGGCGTAGTGCCAGTAATTATTCTATCAATAATAAAAATCGGGGTTGGACCGGACTTGGGTTGCTCAAACATGGATCATTTGTGCCTCGGAATGAAGTCCAAGATTGGAAAGAGCTTGACGTAGATTTTTAAGTGAATGGGCCAATCCCGAGGTATGTGCTCCTGGGTTAATTTCAACCAGTAGGCGTCGGATCTTGACACTTTCTTCAATGAATGGGAGCGCCTCTGAGTACCGTCCGAGATTGGAAAGAGCAAAATATAGATTGCTGAGCGAGATGGCCAAATCAGGTGTGTATGATGCTGGGTGAACATCAACTAGCTCGCGATACAGTTTGACACTTTCTTCAACGAATGGGAGCGCCTCCGAGTGCTGTCCGAGATTGGAAAGAGCACCACGGAGATTGTCAAGTGAGCCGGCCAAATGCAATGTGTATGATTCTGGGCAAACGGCAACTAGGTCACGCCGGAGTTTGACACTTTCTTCGATGAATGGGAGCGCCTCTGAGTGCCGTCCAAGTTTGGAAAGAGCAACATATAGTTCATTGAGTGACAGGGATAAATGCGGGGTATAGGACACTGAGTCCACAGAAAAAAGGTAACGGCACAGTACAACAGAATCGTTTACTGCATCAGCTGCCTCCTGGAATCTTGACAAAAATATCAAATTCGACGAAAGGTCGGCAAGCACATTGGCCAGTGTGTCGACAGCATCTTTCGAGCTGTGGTCAACAGACAACTGGAAGATCATGAGGTAGTTTCATTAACGCGGTCGACAATCCATACCTTGACCCACTCAGGGAGTGATGAGATACTGATGTAGCCCTCCATTCTCACACAGACTTCCACCCAGCGAGTTGCTTGCTGACTGAGAAACATGCCAACTGACCGATTGAGCTCTTCTGATGGTTCCTGGACTCCTCTGAGGTGATGGACAATATGACGGCATGCATAACGAAAGTGTTCAGATAACTCCTCTGGAGGAATACGCGGCATTTCATCCCTTCGGGACAAGTTTTCAATCAGTCCTAGGCCCGACACGGAGCAAAGATCCTGGTTCAGAATCTCGGCACATCGCAAGGCAATCCCGACATTCTCTATCCTCAAATCTACCAGAGTGCAACCAGGGCCAATGGACCGGAGATCGATCCGATCCACAATAAAGTCGCGGAATGAATGGTGTAAGATGCGAATCGGGATGTGAGGATCCTCAACCCCCGAGAGAAGAGGTGCAAGTTCAGCCAATGCATAACGGACAGAAGAATCGAGCAATGGTGACAAAATCACATCCCAGGCAGTGACCGACAGAGGCTGCTGTGCAGCAACGATTGCCCCCATCACAATTGGGTAGTCGTGCGCAAAATCCTCATCTTCCCAATTACACCTTTTCAAAATCGTTGTGTATAAGCGATCCATCATTCCCTCAGCAGGTACCCTTGAACGTTTGGTGCCAGTATCGAGCAGGCGCCCCAGTGTCCTCATAGGATCGTTGCTGTTCGTCTCCATGTAGAGGAAGATTGTGCTGACCCAAATAAACAAGCCATTTGCTCGTTCCAAGATCTCCTGCACTTTTTTGTCCTCATCCTGAAGATTATCGCGCAATTCCGGATGCAATTTCTTCAGCTTTTGAAGCTGGAAACTTATGTATGTCGAGCAGTCCTGCACGTTTGTCTCATCCGAAAGATCAATAGTGAGTCGATTGATAGGGTAATCGGGGGAGAGGGAACGATTTACGAGATCAAATTGTCTCGATGTGATAAAGAATTTTATCGAAGATGGTAGCTTGGGCACCTCCTCCCTAAGGATTTCGGCAAGGGGTAAAAACACATTTTTGTCACACTCGTCCAAAGCATCAATGATGACGACCATAGAATGACCGCAAGGTGGAGGTGCACGGAGGAGAGGCGAAGCCACCAAGTTCTCGAATTGCTTCGCAAGTGAGGCTGTTGGGAGAGAAGGATCTATTCTAAGAGCAGAGATAATGGAAGTGCGGTAAACAGGGTCGTGGTCTGCTAGGGCTCGAGCTATACCGATGAATAGGAAATCAGGCCGCGCCCGTTCACCCGCTTTAAAGAAGAAGTGCAGTAATAGGGTAACGTCCCCTTCGTTCGCACATCGTTCTGCTATCGTGAGCGCGATTGAAGTCTTGCCAGCACCAGCCACAGCAGTCAGTAGCATCAGCCGATTCTGACTCTCCCCAGTGTTGCGACACCATGTCATGATACGCTCAGCAAGATCAACCCTAGTGCCTTCTAGGCACGCCTGAGTAGAATCGCCAAGGGCAATACGAGGGAATCGTAGACTCTCGAGAATTTTATCATCCTGTTGGCGACGTTCCATGGCCGCTAATTTTGCACCGGTCATCAAGTTCGTCCGAAGCTGCATCGACCGAAAATCAGAATGATTGTGGAACGATACTACATATAAGGAAAGTTACCTGAAACGATGCCAATGCTTTGTCAAAATCTTTCTTGAGGCTATTGATCCTTCCTGGGTCTCGCAAGTACGAAACTGCATTTATTAGGGCCGGTCGCTTCTCTACTTTTTCTCGTCTTCCTTTGATTTCAGACTCAATCACCTGTAGAGCGCTGGAACTTGATGTTCAAAACGATAGCAAAGACCACCAGAAACAAATACAACATACTTTTTGAGCTTTGTGGCACTCTCCATCCACGGGTTTGCCTCTTCCGCTGACGCATCGTAAGATTGTATGGCTAAAATCACGTCGACCACGGTATCGGCCAAGTATTGACCGAAATCAACCCATTCCTTCTTGTTGTCTTTGAACTTCTACGTTGCCCGAACTAGTGTGAGCTTTCATCATGGTCAAACACAAATCGTTGCCAACCTGGACCTCGTCGAGGATGGAGAGTGCACCGCCAGTGGCCATCTTTAGAGGGGGACACCAATCAGCCGTAGCATTGACGACCTTGAGAATCGGGATCGCTATTTCAACCCCTTGCGCGAGCAGATCATCGATCTTATGCCTGAGAGCTTCAGCCCCTTGCTGCGCCGACATGGTCGATAGCGGACAAGTGGATGGAGGAGGGGAGAACTTTGGGCGTCAAACATTCAGAGCCACGAGGCCTCCGTCTGATTATGGAAGGAAGGGTATAATGAATACTTCTAGCCGACACGATCCGATATCAACGCGAATTCTAGCGAGCGCAGTCGGCATGAGACTCCGAGTCGGACAGATGATGACATCAAGTCTTGGCTATCTATTGCGAGAGAAGAACTGCAAGCAGCACAAGTGTAATTGGGAAGGCGTGAATCCGACATGAACCATTTATGGAATACCATACTGAGGCATCAGTCAGGGCTGGCGGTAAGCGCCGGTTGTGGCTGCACACACTTCGGTGGGGGCCAGGACGTCATCTCATTGCTCATCATGTCAGAGCAATCAGCTTTTATATGAATCTTTGGTTCCAGGCGAGTGGGCGTCGGCTGTGCGTCCAAGCCGAACAGCCCAACGGCCAATCATGTTCCAGCCATCGTTAAAATCTTTTCTTTTGATCCATAGACAGCGCCCTGAAACTATTCAACGTGCGCCATACTACGCACCACTTCACGTTCCGTAAGCGTCCCACGGCACCTCAGTTGGCCGTGGGGCTTTTACAGTGGGGCCAGCACTGTTCCCCTTGTCCATGGCCCGATGGGAGACTTTGATCGTGCACCGGTCCGATTACTATCAGTGAAGAAAGACAAATGAAAAGGAGCGTTCGGGAGCGGGAAAAATATCGTAAGGATGATTGCCGTTACGGTCAGGGTAAGCATCATAGGGACTACCTCGCGTCTATGTACTTCTGGGCATGGTGAATGATTGTAATTGACAGATTATGCGATTTGACGAAGAGTTGGGCATTTACCGTGAGAATCCCATATGCAAATAATTTTTCTTGTCTTTGCATGGGCCACTGTACTACTATAGTCATCGGTAAACTTCGAACCCTTGATCCCCTCCGTGCCTTTCTTCGCCCCAAATCTTAAGGTGATCCCCAGTTCCATCCAATCGACTCGATCTAGATTCCGTCACTCTCATCCTCACAACCCCAGATACCCGCGTCCGTGGAAAACGAACAATGAAGTGAGATATGATCTGAAGACTGTCTGTTGATACATGCGACCCGGCCACGAGTAAGGCAGAATGCGTGGCGTTGGACGGTGGGTAGTGTAAAGAAATGGTGTGGAGCTTGTATGCGCGAGGTAGACCATAAGGGATGGATTAAGGAAAGATCTAGCTGGAAGCAGAGGGAGGACGGGTTGACGTCAAAGCCTGTCAGCAAAATTAGGCTGAACATAATCCTTGGGGAATTCGCCCTGCCTGGCAGAAAGGATTGGGCGGGGGCAGACAAGAGGATTACATGTGAATATGGATCGCAACGTACATCCTGCCTTTCGTGAAGGATTCAAAGAGATTGCAATGCGCGAGAAGAGGGACAAGCCTCAATCCATCCACGGGGCATTTGAGCCTTAGACCTCGGTTCAAAAGTGGGGGAGTGCAGGAATTCTTGTCTCCAGAGGACCTGGAAGGAAGAACTGAGCCTAAGTCGAGTCCAGTTCGTCTACATCTTTGACTGCATTATGCAGTATCCTTCCTTCCGCCGCTGCAAAGCTGGTCACAGATCAGACTGGGCATTCACAAGTAAAAAGGGTTGCATTAGCCAAGTTTTTCCCTAGACGTCCCAGGATGTTTTAGGACGCCCTGAAGTTTTCATTGGTATCTTCTGCCATCAGGACATGCCTGGACGCCCACTGTGTAGCCTTCATGCCGTATTTGCAGGTCCTCATACATGGCGAACTGGTAGGCACTGGTAGGCAGAGTTACCAGCGTTCATTGGAATAACGGATGGGGCTCTTGTGATGGCGCTGCAATGAAAACCAAGCAAAATTTCAGCGTCATCTTTCTCACAAGTCCCACGAATTGTGGACCGGAAGTGACTTTGCAAAATCCTAGTCGATGCCGTGTGTCCCAAAAACTCTCGTTGAATCAGGCCAAACAACGTCCTTTCTTCATATCGGACCGTTCCGCGACGCATGGCCATGGGGGACACAAGGAGGCAGCGCTCGTATGAGAATTGAGTATCGACGTAATTGTTGGATCGATACGGAACCATACGCCCGTCGGGCCACAGGACGCCAGGGGAGCCTCTAATCTGGCTTGAAGTAAAATAAAGTACCGACCACTGTTGTCGGCCATATGTCAGTTACTGGCAGGCTGACAAAAATTACCTGCATTGACTCACCACTCCACGGTAACAAGCGTACTGGTCGTGCTCATCAGCGACGTAATCTGAGGCACTAACTATTTCAGCATCTCGAACTGATCGCATCTCCGAGTCCATCTCGAGGAGGTCCCTGTGCACGCGTCCTAACACGAAGAACTCTTATGCATGGGAGCGTGCAGCAGGGTCAAAGCCCTGCCATGTGGTTGGGTTTATCAGAGCCGTGAGTTTCTGTTGCACCGGCAGGCATGACCAATTAGCCAGTGGTGTTGCTGAAGGGTACTCACCCGAAAAATTGGACAATCGACTCCATACTTGGACGCTTACTGACATCAAAGCTAAACAATCCTGAATATGCCCTTCTCAAATTGATCCGAATTCTGCCACTTGTAAGGTGGTTGTCTATGAAGGATATTATCCTGTGCCCACATGTTAGTGTGGGATAAGGAGGTATTACCAACACTGATGTGCAGCCGAACGCCCAGACATCATTCGCTTTGTCCCGGTTCACTGCATGGCCTTTTAGTAATTCCTCAAGTAATTGCGGAGATATGAAAGCAGGGGCCCTGCAGCACTAGACGCTTGGGTGCGTGTGGTCGCGTCATGTAGGATGCAGGCCAGACCAAAATCACACAGCATTGCACGGCGCACCGCATCGACTGCAGCGTTCGCCTAGGTGAAATCCTTCGTGATTGACGTGTATATGGGAGATCGAAAAGCGTACGGGCTTAATATCACGGTGAACAATGTTCTCTGCATGAAGGAATACTAGCCCTTCGCAAACATCCCGAGCCTAGAGAAGCGGTAAGTACGTGACACAAAATCCTGACGGAATGGAGAACCCCCAAAAAAACGGCGGTCAGCTTCGGGATGATTCTTTAAATAGCGCGTAATATCACGGCCCTCGCACCGAACGGAGATATCTTCTTCGCGCTTCAATCTCTTTGATTTGAGAGTGTCATGGGCTCACGTCTAAGTATGGGAGAAGTACACGCACTCTGGGGTATTTTGCGCATGCGGGCTCAGCACTGACAGAGTTGGATGGTTCGATCGTTTTTAGAAATTTGACGCAGATGCGTTCCTAGATATGCAATGTCATCTGCTAACGATTATATCCACAAACGCCATTGTGCACATACCCCTTTATACATGCCAAGATAGACATCACCATAATCGCCACTGCCCTTCGGAAGTTGAGAGATTCTAGTTATTCGACCGTTGAGATTGCGATCATCGATCGCAGCGAGTTCTTCAACGAGCTCCCAGGTTGACATTGGGTTGAAGGCCATGGACAGCGCATCCTAAGAGTGCCCAGGCTTGAATTCAATTCGTACAAAAAGATATCATGGTTCAGAACTGTCGAACGCGAATAAACAGGAAACATTGAATGTCATGGGCGTGTATACGTATGAGCTGAGGCGATCGAAGACCATCAGTGGCATCCGTCATGAGCTTGTTCCTTTCTCCAAATTAAGCCTCCAATCCACTTTCCGAACTCGATGTTTGACAAACTGACTGATGACTTGTTTCCACAACCTCTCAAGTATTGAAGCCTCTTTCCTAGAGATACACTTCTTCTATCGAAAAAACGTATCCACCAATGTCCAGTGAGTAATCCACGCTGAGGCGACTCCCCGGAAGAAATGGCTGCGGTTGAGGCCAATGAATGTGTGGCGGTGCTTCGCGGCCTCCGCATGCCGTGGAGTGCAGCCCTCAGCCTGGATCCCTACTTATCAATCACATATATGCCGGCAACCACAAAGCACTGCTCGAGGTGCAACACGACAAAGCAGTTAGAGGAGTTTGGTGTCAACAAGAACGGCATTTTGGCTCAATGCTTGGCGTGTGCGGCATATAATGCCTCTCGCAAAGCAGTCGAGAGGGAAGAAGCTGTTCTGGCAACCGTTTCCGATCTTCCCTTCCTGAGGGACTTTGAGAGGGAATTAAGGACCGCGAAATGTAGCGAGGGGCTCAGTCGTAAGCTCCTCGTGGCTGCCAAGGACGGTATGACTGTCAAGCTAGACACATCAATGTTGGATGCATCGAGTATTGCGATGGAGGATGCATCCAAGAAGATCGGAGACGAAATAGCATTGAGAGTGTGGATGATGACTGGCTATAGATGGATGTCAGTCAATGGATTTTTGTCCATGCCGATATCCTCAACTGTGCTAATATTGACTGTTCGCTTTCAGTTATAAAGACTGCAAACGGGGACTCCGGGGATTTCCTGGTCCCAAACGTGCTGTCCAATACCGGTATCGATGCTCTCAGGACCGAGGTGCTCAAAGGGCACCCAAAAAGGTTGCAGACGCCTCGAAGCAACGTGCGCGCAAAAGTAAACCTTGCTTTGACTGTAAAGGCCGGCTGAAGATCACGATTCAAGTTGTCCACGAGACTTGGACGGCGAAGATTAGCCTCGAACACCACATCAGCCATGCTCCCTATGAGTTTAAATCGAGTACTGGTAGCACCAGCCCTTCTGGTGACGACGGCTCGGAACAAGATGACTCAATGCAATTCCACATCCCCAGCTTATAGACGATGTGTAAGGTACATTTTCCAATTATTACCTCGCTGCTTAACTGTAAAATCTTTCCAGATAGACAACTACACCTTATTTCCTCCCATAATTCCGTTTCATCATGTGTATCGATCTCCCATAGCCCTAGTCAATGGCCTGCTCATAACTGATCATTCATGTTCACGCACCCCTAACTCTTCTCGCTTCTTAGTTTCATTGGGATGCGCATAATCTGCATCTATACACAGGAGTAGACCAACAACACGTACAAGGGTAGCAAGTAAATCAAAACTAGATTTGTTCGCATTGTCCCCAAGGGAAGAAAAGTGGAAAGGAAAGAGAAAAGGGAAGGGAAAGACTAGTGCTTGGTCCAAAGCCAATCAAGAACCACACCAAGTTTGAAAGGACAATCAATAAAAGTCAAAGTCAGCATGCATGGGCAAGGTACGCCTATCTTGGATCGATCATGATGCAGATATAGGAATGACAACAAGAATCAAGGACGACATCATTAAGTCGAGTGTAAAGAAGCGAAAGGAAAAAATAAGTCCACCGGGGGGAAGCTATTGAGGTAAAGAAAGCAAGAGAGGAAAGTCCATTCAGAGTCCTTGAAAGGGGGGGAGGGTATACGGAAGAAGGTAAGAGGGAGAACAAGTCCTTCGTTTGGGTACAGTCGGGAATAAAACAGTAAGCGAAAGTAAACGAGGGATGGTAACCCATAAGTCACATCCGATAAACTTTGCGATTTGAGGAGGGATTTTAGCATCCTGGGCCGTATTGCTCCACTAAGCACTGGCAGCGAGACCAACACGTTTGCTGGTTGCATCGTATACAGAATACTAACATCCAACATTCAGTCGACGCGTATTCAACTCTCCAATAGACAATACGGTAAGGAACTCACATAGTGCTCAAGGAACTTTTGCCCAAGAATGAACTCAATATCAGCTCCATAACCGATGGCTGCTAACCATGCGAAGTAGCGAGTGTCACCATCAAGCTCAAAGTAGTCTACATGACCGATACCAAGCAAGGTCAGTGAGCATTCTGAAACGCTGTCTAGAGGTACTGACGGTACAAGAATCTGGGGATAAGGTATTGATCTGGCGTTAACGTGAAGTCTCGGCCCCCGATAGTAATGGAAAGAATCCCCCTAGACACCAATCCATTCGTCAGTCCATTACCTGGGACCCACTCCGCTAGAATACACTTACTTAGGCTTAGTCCCAAAAGCCAACAAACCGCTGGAGGAGTCTCGGGAGCCATTGTTCGCGTTGGCAAACTTGTAGTACACGGCATCAGGAAGGTAGGTCAAAGTAGTTCCGGTGTCGACGACTGTGTTATAGGCCGATCAGTCGAGCTTCAAATAGCAGCAACAGCAGAGGGGGTGCGGGAAATAGGGAGTAGAGGAGACGTACTGGCATGAAGATTCCTCCCAATGACCATTCCGCTATTCGAAACTTTATTGATATCGATCCCCCAGAACTCCTTGTAGTGGCTGCTCCTGGTAATCGGGGCGTACTTCAAAACACCTTTATACTTCGAATGATCTGCACCCCCAAGACTGATCTCGCCATTGTTTTGATTGGTGTTCTATAATCACATTTCGAAATTGTTCAGGCATAGATATTCCGAGAACTAGATTCAACGGGCAGGGAGTGGAAATTGGACTCACGGCCCGAGAGAGAGGCTTGAAGTAAACCCCAAGAACGTTGGCGCTGATCGCTTTGGATGCGCAGAGGTTATCTAGCACAGTGGGGACGATATCCCCGCCTTGAACAACCCCGGAGCTCAGGCTTGTCGGACCCACACCAAAAATCCTGTTGAAGTAGTTAGATCTCAGTGAGAATCGAACGACCAACAATGAAGGGTACCCGTCTACGCCTCGGAAGCCGAGTGTGAAGTTCGCTACACCAAGACTTTGACGAGCCACTTTCAAGTTCCCGATCCTAACCTAAAGTCGTTGCAGAAAATCACACAATGATGAGCTGCGGCTACGTATGGATGGCACTAGTTAGCACACCTCATCTATGTACTGGTAGCCCGAAGCGCGGCCACTGCCATACTGTATGGCAAAGGAGCGTCCTGTTGCGTGTGAGGTTGTGGTTGTGACGTATTTTCCCGTGGCATTTACTAGGAGACAGATGCCGAAGGCAAGAGTAAGCGATGAGAAGCCGTATTATGTGCAAACTAACCCCATCTGGGATGAGATGTGAATATCAACAAGAACCAGATTCAGAAGCTGTCGCTGTACGTACAAATTAGATGACTTCAAATTTGAGAAAGCATATGCATCAGTCTAAGGGTTATTTGAACGTTCGAGGTGAGCACGTACGCCGGTGTCCTATGACCAAACAGTAAACACAAGTTTAGATAAAAACGACAGCAAAACGTACGAGGATCAATTGAACGATTTGATTGCCAATGGTCCTGCAGTGCTAATAATTAGAGATGTGGACAGCATCCCAAACAGTCCAGCCTCACGGGGTAACAACGTAGACCTTGTCTTTGAACATAATAAGCATCGCAGGACACTCCACATTTGATAATCAAACATACTCTCATTCGTGGCGGGGACAGAAGAACTCATGGATCTGGCCAGCGTTGAGCTGTAGCCCCCGGCAAGGTTGGTAGAAACAACAGGGAATTTAATAAAGTTTGTGTCCGTATCAAAGAGTGGAACTGCTTGAGCAGCAGCCAGAAAAGCCGCAAATACTGTTGGTAAAAACATCATCCAGGCACGTTAGGTGAAAGAGCGACGAGGGGGAGGGGATAACCAAGAGTTGGACAAGGCAGGGTTTTTGAGGGATTTCCTTTTTGACATCACATCAACGCGTTATTTATATACTTGTTTATTGTGATCGATATATGTATGGATGAATGCGGATCCACGTTCTGTGTGTGTTCGGGCCGTTTTATGCGACAGTGGGTCTGGCGTTTATCGGCGTGTAGTGAAACATGTGGCATCGCTGTAGCGCTATGTAAATGCGCCTGCAACCATGGGCATGGCCAAAGAGAACAAGCGTTGCCGTCTTTCTGAGTTTCTCACGGTCATGATTGCCTTCTGACTATCGTCGGTCTTGCAATCAACCGCATTTCCGGTGGCAATATTGGTCCACGAGGCTCCGATTAGGACCTGGGGGCCGCGGATGGTCCTCCGAAGTGGATCGTGGATCCAACCTTTTTAAATATACACAATGACTAAGTATACATTCGATCACACCTAGGAAGGAAATAACACGTGATTTGACCCCCTCAGCTTTTTGCGATCCAAAATTGCCAAATCGTTGACCTGTCATCTAAACCATAGCTCGTTGGTTCTTCATGTCCGAAGTTATTGAGGAGCCAGCTCCGGTACCAGTATCTGATGCATTACAGTCCAATTCCATGGCCGTGGATGACGATGCGCAAACAGCAGAAGCTTGCGTGAAGCAAAGTACGACTTTTCTCCTGGATCCGAAGTCCTGCTTTTCCATCGATGCTCATTTGTAATTCTAATGTGATTTTAGTCGAATTCTACTTTTCGGATTCCAACCTGCCATACGACAGGTTCATGTGGACTTTGCACACGAAGAACGACTCGCATTACGTCCCTATCGCCACCATCGCATCCTTCAAACGAATGAGAGGGTACCTAGCCAAAGGTGTTGATTGGATTTCCGATGCTCTCCGGGCATCACACCTGCTTGAGGTAGATGCTAAGGGTCAGAATGTTCGAAGGAAGGCAGATGTTAAGCCTCCGGTGAATGTCTTGGATCGCAGTGTGTACGTCAAAGGCTTTGGTGAAGATGAAAAGGGCGGAGATCTGCAGAAGGAATTGGAAAAGTTTTTCTCCAAGTGGGGCACTATCGTCGCCGTGCGATTGAGGAGGGATGACGATAAAAAGTTCAAAGTCAGCCTGTCTTCACCACTTAACCTGTCCGTTTGTTCTAACCACCGTTTTATGATGTATCGTAGGGTTCTGTCTTTGTGGAGTTCTCGGAACAAGTGTCTGCGACAGCATTTCTCGAAGCACCAGAATCCGAGAAGCGATGGAATGGCGACTCTCTTCTGACTTACTCCAAGTATGCACTTTCCCGTGCTCCTTTCTCGTCGTCCCTCACAGATCTCGCCCAGAGAAAATTACTGTCTAATGAAAATGAAAGAAAAGGGCATCAAAGGCTCTGTCGAGTCTCTACGACACCAACCTAATCTCCCCTCACGTCCAGCCGGTCAGCGCCGATTCGATGCCTTCGCTCTGATGGCGGAACAAGAGACCAACAACAAAAATAAGTCTGCTAAACAGCAAACTACCCCTCAGGTGGTGGTTACACTTGGCTCGGAAAGTATGAAAGTTGAGGCAAATGGGACAGTCCTTCCCGAAAATATAAAATATCCACCAAATAGTGCCATCAAGTTTTCAGGTGCTGGGCCGAATAAGGCCAAATTCGATGAGATCAAGGTGATTCTTTCCCCTATCCCTTCATGGAGGTGATCCCATCTCATATCTATGTTCTCGTAGAAAACGCTAAAGCCAATCTCGAACACGAACGTGTATATCGAGCTTCAACAAGGAGCGAGCGAGGGTTTTATTGCATTCTCGTCTACAGTGACCGAGGAGATGCTGGCTAAAATTAAGAAGGCTGTTCCGTCGATTGGTGGGTCGGAGGTCACCTATTCTATCGCTCCAGGTTGGTCAGGTCGCCAATTCGCCCGTGCTTACACGCTCATTTGAGTGCTCAAATATAGATGAAAACGTCCGGGAAATCCAGACAAAGCGAATTCAAACTGCTGCCAAACTGAATGCGGAGAATGCCAAGGGGAAATCTTCTAAGGGTGGGAAAGGTGGTCAGCAGAAGGGAGGGAATAAGCGGAATACTGGCGCTGGCGCAAAAGGCTCCAAACCACAAGCAATGCAATTGGATGCACCCCCAAAGGTTGCGTCAGCTGGAAACGAAACCAAAGCCACTGGCACTGAATCTGTGCCTCCGACGCCGACTACCGCCACAAAGCGGAAAATGGACGAGGCCGAAGAGTCAGACTCGACTGGGGGTAAGAAGGCCAAACTAGACAGTGGGACCGAGGCATCTTCGTAGCTGCTGTATCGGCAGCCACCACTCGTTGGACCGCCGCTCTCCCGTCTGACTTCCTCGCTTCGACTTCTCGCCACCCATCACATATATCCTCTGCGCCCCCTTTCGCCTTCATGATGCCTATGTTTCTTTTGCCCTCATACTTGGAAAAATGGGAAACGTGGATTGTAAAACATGATCAATTAAAAGCAGTATGCAGCTTATGTATTGGATCGAGCCTGAGCCCAGTGTGCGATCAAGATGAGGACTGTACTGTTTGTACTGTTTGATGGCCGGTGGCGGGAACAGTCTGGCCAGATGCTTCGACTCGAGTGTCTGTTGGTAGTTCTGTCGGCAGTTCGAAATCCCAAGAATGTAATATTTCATAGACGTTCGACTTCCCCCCTTCATCCTTCCTCGAAGAACTGGGATGATCGTCAGCTTTGTTCCCAGCCCTATGACTTCTATACAATGCAAAGCTCGATGCTACGAAGCTCTGCGTTACGAAACCGTGAAGAATTGGATCCTCCGTGCGGGAATTCTGAGTGGCCCCCCTTCCCCGAGCACGCCTGATCCGAGCTAGGGTTATGTGAGGATGGTACGGCCGGTTATCCCTTGGGAAGGAACAGTGTGTGTGAAGAGTGCTCTCCACGAACGACGCGAGTGAGCTGAGTGCCGGGGTCGGTACGACGTTTGCGTAAACAACGCCTGTTCTTGAAAAGATGCCTACTTTATCGACCGATACGTTGAGTGTAGCCAGGCCATCATTTCCGTGGGCGGAGCTACTGTGCCGTTCCCGAAGCGCAGTGGTATGGGAGAGCGAGGCAATGATAGATGGGACCCGCGCTTCATCAACCTCACCAATAAACTTAAGGGTAATGTGCAAGCTTTCGACGGGAGGGATAGATGCCTTCGGGTACAATTCTACATTAGCTCGCATTAAGGCGGAGAGGTTCCCTGCTACATTTTGAGGCAGAGGAATGCCAACAAATAAACGCATGGAGGATTGGTTGTTTGTTCTAGGGACACAAATGCGCTACTCTGTAGGGTCCTCTATTTAGTATTATTGCAAATTGCTTCATAACTTGGGGTCCTCAAATTGCGCCTTTATTTTTATTCTTCCGTTCCTCTTTTTTAATCCTCTCTTTGTACCCATACAATCCAACGTCTTCTCGGCTGGAGACTTGTATACGCAGCCGACGATCCTTCCGTCAATTTTCATAGAAATGGGACTATAATGGATGGTCCTCGCTTTTATTCTTCCGTTCCTCTTTTGAATCCTCTCTTTGTACTCCATCCAAATTCCCGCTACTCTGTAGCGGGTCTTGTAAATTTTTCGACCTTGATTGAATGCGTTTGATGAGAAGGTCCTCTATTATTGCCAATTCGGGATAACCCAGGGTCCTCCCAACAATTTCACTTACAGTATACCGCACCACTCTCATGCCGCTTACTCTGCCTTCCCCCCCTGTACTATCGTTCCACCTCGCTGCTTCTCTCATGCTTTCTGGACCACTGCTACCTTCCAGTTCCTCCACCGATGTCACCAGTGAGTAACTCAATTTCTTCTTACTCTTTCTCTTAACAGAATATCCTTAGCTCCCTGGTCTTACAGCCTTTTACCACCTGCCGAATTGCCATCTTCTCACCAGTTGATTCCCCTTGCTGAAAACCACGGTGTTCCTTTCAACGGGCACTGTGTCGCATATTCGTGACCGTTTACTTGCGCATATTCTGTTTGGTGACTGTTACCAAATTCCCATCGGGCCCTCCCCTTTCCCCGCGTGTGTCCACCTTTGCACCCGATTTCCGGATTATGACAGATATCTTCATGATGTACTTACCTTTTTGCTCTCCTCTGCGATGACATTTGTAACAGACCTGAAGCGTAACGCTGGAGGGAGACATTGTCGCACACCCTCCGGACACAACAGCATATGTTGTAACAGGGGATGATTGGGAAAAGGGTGGGGTGTTTATAAGTGGTTGGATCTTCAACCCAAATATATTTTGCAACGACGGAGGACGGAAGAGTGGCGGGACCTGCCGCGTCAGGCGGCGTCCACCAGTTATACATGTCGTATCGAGCGAAAAGAGTGGTGGGTTCTGCCGCGTCAGGCAGCGGTCGCCAGTTATTGGAAGGGTGAATGCGGGCGCCTCCGTAGGCGGCGGGAACCGCCACCAATATAAATATATAGGCATGTATATATAGCGCATCTCTCTCTGTTCACGGTTCCCCCAATCACATCAAGGGGTTGGGGCCAGAATCTCCTTCCGACCGCCCGTCCAAGTGCCCACAAGTCTTGTTCTTCTGAGATCACTATCACTGACCAGTGGCACAACCACACGCCACTCGCCCTAAACTGAGTCAACTCTGTGGCAAAAGCCTCATTTTTCCGCTCGCTCTCTGCAGTAAACGCTGGCCGATGCCTCTAGAGGTGTGTTCCTTATGGGCGACATTTCCACATTGACTGACTTGAATGAAAGGCGTTATGGTGGCGGATATAGCAGAGCCTGTGGCCTCATTCAAGTCCGTGGGCCTGAGTCGTCGATCATTCCCTGAGCGATGCGTACCAGACACGCTATACTACATCTCTCTTTATTTATGCGACAAAGATCGAACAGCGCTCTCATCTACTTGTCGGTACACCTACCTTGCTCTTCTACAAACTCGATTCCGCAAGGTCAAGTTTTTTCATCCTCCACTTCGTGATGATAGGAGGGAGGTCGGAGCCATGCAGCGTCAAGCCAAGCTCGTTCGGAATTGCACAATTCATTTTTATTACTGGTCATTTCCCGACGTGTCCCCTCCAATTCCATCTCACATTGATGCGCTGCCATCCATGGTCAATCTCACGGAACTTACTCTGGACGCCGGAGAAGGGCGCAATCGTGGCGCGGAGTTCATCAGAGACATGTTAAAAAAGCCCCCAAGCTTCAGGCTCAAGTCTTTAACGACCAATGTCCCGTTCACTCGACGAGCCGTGAAAGGATTTTTGCTGCTGCACAACGAAACGCTCACAGTATTGAAGTATCTCGTTCGAAAGCCCTTGGAACTTCCACCTGAAGCGTTGCCTCACTTGGAATTACTAGTCAGTTACGAGGAAACCGTCAATCTCATTGCGCCAGGGCGAAGCCTTCGCACGCTATGCCTTGCTGAGGATGGATCGCTAGGCAAGGAAGTTTCGGATGGACACGCCATGGTTGGGTCTCGATGCGCTAGGCATTTTCTGGCGGCCCCGATGTCACACTAGCTCAGGCTCACCAGCATTACATTCGTACAGTACACTTTACAGAACGCACAGGATAGTCCGCAGGATCTATGTATGCTATCATTATAGTGCCATTTCTCTATCTCCGTACTACTATAGCCACAACGGATATTATCCCCCTATTCAGAGCTTTGCTCCACCTGAGTCAGCACCGGTGCCGTGACTGGGTGCGCTAGTAGAGTGTAATGCCACTTCCTCGCATGGTGTTAGCTCGCTCTTATGGGACGACTTGAGACATATGCTTCTATCTGATTGCACGCGCAGAACGGTGTTGAATTTAGGTGGCCGTGTGCCCACTCGCCTGCCCAATAGCTCCTTTTGGTTTCTTGCCTGATTCCCTGGCGTCACAATCCCAATCTTCGTTTCTCTGGTACCTGGAAATAGCCGCGAATATATCTTAGTTCACTCAGCTGAAACAAGCACAAGAACGGATCTTCCCATATAGTTTAGCGCAAATATTCCCTGTGATCTTTCATTCGGCTGCGACATAAAATTTGGGATATAGGAAACAAATGGCAATCACATATCCTAGCTTAGGAACGACATCGGTGCTCGTTGGGTGTCGGGTCGATGTGCACGGATGCAGTACGTAACCGTTCGGCGTCACTTCCCCCCTTCCCGAAGCGAACTGAGTTACGCGACACGAGGTTGGTACCTGAATGAACAGTTCTGGTGAAAATAAAAGACTGAAATGAAGTTGGAGCAAGGACCCGGAAGGCCAGGTGATCTGTTTAAGCTCCCCTCGACATGTCCTCTGACACCCTTGACCCATTTTGTGGTTCAATCGTCGCAGTTAGCGCCGAGGCTCTCGAAAGCGACACCGCTAACCATAACCTACGTTGGGGCGACTACTTTATCAAGTTTGGAGATCCATCGCTCCTCTACGAGGCCAAGACACAAGCTTACCTTTACGAGTTGGCTATCCGAGACCCAGACGCACCAATCATTCCGAGGGTTATCACTTACTTCATCCACGACTATGTCGCATATCTGGTTTCAGAATTTATCGACGCCCCCACCATTGGAACCTGGTTGGAGTGTACGGACCCCAGTCAGCATGCGCTTGGCTACTGCGCGGTTGCGAATGCCCTGGACTGGCTCCGTCGTGTCCCCGCTCCACCCGATACGCTGATTGGCCAATTGGGGGGCGGGCCAGCCCGCCACAAGCTTTTCAAGTTTACCGAAGCGCCACTCAAGTTTGCGAGCATCGGTGCCGTTGAGAGATATGTGAATAAAGTACGGCTACGCTTTGCTTCGTATTTTCAGACAGCCGTTCAACCACGAGTTAATCTACTTAGGCTTGTGAATGGATCCCTTCTAAATTTAGGCCACCGCCTGTCAGTTTCTCCATGGAGAAGTCCGTCTTCATTCAGGCCGATCCCACTGTGGGCAATTTCCTTGTGGTTCGGGGAAGAATAGTCTTGATCGACTTTGAAGACGTCAGCCTGCTCCCAGAATCCTTCTTCACCTACATGATGAACACTACGAACGGCTTTGTCGAAAAGGTCGCCAAGTATTTTCCCGGGGAGCGGTCTCAGAACTTACCAACAATGCAAGCGGTTAAGTGTGTGTTGCAATTACACGGCGGGCCAACCCTTGGTATGTCGTACTCGCTTATTATGGAAATTTCGATTGACGATGGGACCAGGTCTAAACGAACACGGTTACCCGGTTCATAAGTAGTGGTGCTCTGTGCCTCTGTTGCTCACTTGACCCGTGACTCGATTTTCGTACTAACACTTCAGTTTCGATGTAATGGTTCAAACTGGAGCGTCAGTAGTACAGAATCGAATCTCTGGTAGTCGATCCACCGCGTATAGCTTGATTTGTAAACTATCAAGGCATTTGGCAAAGGTTGCACCTGCACGGCTAGATACCTAAGCATTTCCCGATTCCAGTTTACTTTCCAGGATCTAATACCTGGTACCAAGCTACCATAGGACACTCTGCAGTTGTAAGCGATGCTGGGATGTGGAACCGGGGTGTCCACATGCTAATGTCTCGAGGGTATGAGTCTGCATACCGGGGATTTGAACGGTGCTCCGACGATGAGAAGCGTCGATTCCAACCGAAAGTCCGTTTCTGTGCACATGTGCTCACGGGATAAGGTCAAACATGTCAGTGCTGCAAAGCTAGACTTCATCTTTGTGCATGTGTAAGGCGCTCAAGAGCCTATAAGTGTAACATCACATTTCTTGGAAGCGCAATAAATACTAGTTTCCCAAACCAAATTTGCAAGGAATCGTGGTGAATTTCCCAAATCTCTGCTTTAAGTTCTCAACCAAAAAATCGTTCCCACGATACCCTTGCCACCACCAAGGGGTTAAACAGATCCACACCCGGCCTGACTCCCTGGATCACGTCATCAAGAATGTTCGCCACCATCGTATTCTTCTGGCTGGCTTGGTTTAGATACTTCCAATACGCCCTGAATCTAGCACCGTATTCAAGACTGTCTCCTTCCTGCGGTGTTGTGGTTGGGTAGCCATAGTCGAACGAACGATTGAGATCGTAGATGGGGATGGAGATTTGATTTGCCATTGCGAAATAGGAACTTGAGATCGGCAACGAGGTGACGTTGGCAGTATCGGTGGCGTCAGTGATATGCTTGTGCAAAGCAGTGTTGAGGACGACGGCGTTTTCCAACGCCTTCATCATTCCTTGAGCAAACATGGGATTTACAACTAATTGATTCTCAATCGTCAGTTCGCAATTGCGTGGGTTCTAAAAACGGAAAATGTCGTACACATAGCAGAATCCCCTATGGCAACGAAATTGTTGGGTGTGGGTGCTGAGAGATAGTCGATGTACCACGAAGTAGACTTTGATGGCAATAACTGTTAGTACTTCGTGAAACATGGAGATAGATAGGCAGGACGCACCAATTTGGCAGGAAGTATCTGGATCTCATCATCCACCTGATTCTCGAGGAAAAGGTCGAATAATTCGAAAACCCAAAGCGAAACGTCTTTCAGTGCTGGGTTGAGCTCGAACAGCTCCTCATGGGTGTCACGAACAATATCATCGAGTTGAGCGAAATTGCTGGGTGGGGTTACGTCGCCGACGCCAATATAATTGATAAGCACTACGGCATGGGCGCATGTCAATATCACAACGGGCACCAGACTGTAACACAAATAACGCACCTTCGTTATCCAAAATTTTTTCGATAATAATGCCTTCCTTTGGTCCTCCCCCGCTTCCGTCCATGTCGAACATAGGGAACTGGAAGTACATCATTTTCAGCCCGTCCCAATTTCCCCAGTTGGGGTCGCTCCGCGGCACCAACTCGGCAATTCGACGCTTCGACTTTTCGTCCTTCACAGGGATATAAAAGCATCTATACACAGCATTAGGAGAATAGGAGTGTCGAGTATACGGGCCCCAATGGGGTGTTGCGGCAGTCTGTGTAGAACCAGGATTAGAGTGATCGGCACCCGACTGGGGAAGCAACTTCGATGCTATCGCGCTTGCTCCACTGCAATCCGCGAAAAACACACAAGGCAATGTGACGGTCTCAGCTGATTCCATCGAAAGTCTGTAGGATACGGCCGAGATAGAAGCGGGATGTGGCGCAGGAGAAGCATGTAGACCGGTGACAGTCCCTTGAATAACTTCCAATGAATCCCCGGCGTACGAAACAGCCAGTTTACGGAAGATGTCCTCCAATCTAACACCAATGGACATAGCTTAATTCTAGGTGTCCTGAAGGATCCACATGATTACTCACTCGACTCTGTGGTACTCGAGCCCAGGGGGTGTTGCCGTGGTCCTCCAATTCCAGAGAGCGCCGAATATCCAACGTCGGAAGGCAGAGTGAACCTTATAGCCCATCTTTGCGACAGCCTCATCAAATCCCAGGTAAAGCGCCCGGCATGTGATGATTGTCATAGGCAATGGGACATGGCAATGGCCACGCTGGGCAACACGGGTCGCAGTTCTCTCAATGCGGTGATCTGGCTCTATGATGACAATACGTGTGAAGTAATCAGATAAGACCCGAGCAGTAGCGTATCCTGAAATGCTGGGGGGAGGAGTGTAAGGATAAAGAGTAATTAAATGTATCATAAAACGGGGCTCACCTTCCTCCGGCAATCACGGCTGTCCCTTGCACCTTCTTCCCATTGCGTTTGGTGCGGAGCAGTTCGAAATGAGGAAAGACCATCGTCTTATTTATGACATGATTACGGAGCGCTGTCCATGCAAAGAAAGACACGATACAGAGTCCAACCAGGGAATAGGCAATGAAAAGCATGTTTGGTGGCGTTGGGGGATGGGGCGCTCACAACGACCTCGTATTTATGCTAGAAGAAACGCGGATATCCCTGGACCACATAACTTGCAACGAAGGCCGGGGGTTTCATCCCTAACTAGATCGAACTTGCAACCCAACATTGCCACGAAATTCTGAAATACCTTGTGGTCGAATGGCTTATGTCAGCTTCGGAGGTTGCAAATTCTGACACTTAATGCTATTCATTTCGGGATGCAGAGTTTCCAATAAATGCCTGACATTTCATGAACCGATCGTGGGTGCCTGTGCCAACTAATTCTCTCCGCGTCACTATCTGCCATTTCGACATGTCTAACGACGGAGACCAAGCTTTTGACATGAACCTCGACGACCCCGCTTTCGAACTACTAGGGGATAACGTTGCCGTCCCGACCTCATTAAACTTGCCGTATTCCGCTCATCGTGTTTAACATATGAATATTACTTGCAATGATATATAGAAAACCTCGGACTCCACTCGGCAGACCCGGAACTTTCCTCAACAACCCCACAATCCCAGCCAGCGTGTCAAGTGGGGTTGGTGATGTTCTTGCTCGCCACGCTCGATGGTGCCCTTGGAGTGATCTTGATGGCTGCGCCCAGATGTCCCACTTTTTTCCTGGCACCTCGACGACTCCGATGAACTCGAACGCGAGGATGTACTCGGCTTCGCTCACCTAGCCTATATCCCGGACGTACACCGAAACCGCTACTGCTGATTCCAACTACCCTCGCGTGCTACCAATGGACTCTATGACATAACCTGGGTCCTTTGGCTTTACCACTCTATAAAATGACATCGCAAAATATCCACAAACGCAAACTCGCCCACCAGCTGCATATCCGATCTATCCTTGCTTTCGAAGACCCACCCGTTTTGTCTCAACTGCTCATCTTCCCACCCCTCTCTACATCCTTAGGAGAGCCCATCGCTTTCCTCTGACCTGATCCTTTCATCGAAGTGATCGTTGATGAACGAATCGTCCCGCCTCCGCCTCCATCCTCTTCGTCCTCTGGTTCCCATCTACGCTTCAGTCCAATCCGTTGGGTCGCCGCCTGCGGGTTCTACTTCCAGGGGACGAGGTGGTGACGGTGGTGGAGGAGCACCTATAGCAAGTAATAGTACCGTGGCAGGAATGGGGAATACATTATGGATTTGGACGCGTATTTTCTGAGTGATACGAGGATAATATGTTGGAGGAATTATGCACCTTATTTGACCGATATTCTGAGGACGCGGCAAGGATACGGAGACGAAGCCCAGCATGGGACCCTTTTATGTACATCCAGTGCGTGTTTGCTTTTTTTTTTTCTCACCTTTCGCATTGCGTGTGCTAAAGAACCGTTTACCCGCTTCATACTTCTAAGGCCGCTTTAGCATGCTCAACGTCAACAACGTAGGAAATGGATTCAGTGCTTTGAATCCATAACCCCGATTATTTTCTGCATGGCGCCATCGGAATACGGTCAACCATTGATCGAGAATCCTGCTCAGCATTGGATGACGGAGCCCTTGGCGCTGTTCAATTCTGTGACGAATCCGGGATGGTTTTTCTCAATGAGTACTATTCTTTTTTGAATACGGTGGAGAAGATTGCAGAGACAGAGTGCTGGGAATGCGAGTGGTCCGGGAAAGTTGAGCTCTTATCACAGTGGATTTTTTTGTCCCGCATTTTTTCTTTTGGTGGAACGGCTAATGATTGGTTATTTGGTTCGCCTTCTGGCCTGACCCAAGTGATACGAGAAATGGGTATACTTTTTCAATCATTCGTTTACGCCGCCATCGCCGACACCCGTTGAACGCTTCTGGTCCTTTCTCTGCTGCTCTTGGCTGCACACCGAACTGGCCTTTGCTGTGGTAGAAGGGAGGATACTGCATAATGCAGTTAAAAATGTAGACACATTGAACACGACTTGGCTCGGTTCTTCCTTCCAGGCTCTCTGGAGACAATAATCCATGCACTCCCCGCTTTTGAAGCGGGGTCTAAAGCTCAAAATGCCTGTCCACCTCTTCTTGGGCATTGTAATCCCTTTTTCTTCACGAAAGGCAGGATGCGCGTTGCGATCCGTATTCACATGTAATCCTATTGTCCGCCCCCGTCCAATCCTTTCTGCCAGGCACGGCGAATTCGGCAAGGACTCTTTTCTTTCCAAACAACCGCACCTGTCTCTTGGATGTAGAAATGTCCAGCCTAATATTAGTGGCTGGCGGGTTATGGGTTCTCTCTCCTTCCATTATATAATTCTAATTACTTCATCCCCTATGGTGACTGGTCTACCTCGCGTGCACAAGTTACCTCCACATCATTTCTTTTACACTACTCACCGTTAAACGCCACGGATTCTTCACCCTTACTCATGGCCAGGCCGCACACACATGTATCAACAGACAGTGTTCAGATCATCCCGTCTCATCCATTTGATTCCTATGTTTCTTAGTTCCGTCCTGCGTTCGGGTGAGGTGCTGGTGTTGGTGCTGGTCGTATGGGCGATGGGATTTTATTTTCTCCGGAGAGACTAGGTCGCCAACGTAGGGGAGAGAGGGAGCGGAAGCGGATATCTGGAGTTGTGTGAGGGCGAGGGTGGGCACGGGGAGGGATGAGAGAACTGGGTCTAGATTGAGTCGATTAGATGGAACTGGGGATCACTCTACATAAGATTTGAGAATTGAGGTGAGGAAAAGCACGAAAGTGGATGTGGCACCCTGTCAAGGATTCGAAGCTTACCGACGAGCGCATATTTAACTTGGATAGTAGACGCGAGGTAGTCGCCCTATGACGCTTGCCCTGACCCTCATATAACGTCCCCTAAGTATTTCTTTCGCCTGCATATGGATCTTGGCCCTCGCTCTTCATCCTGGTAACGGCAATTGAACTCATACTTATGATACTTTTCCCACTCATTCCCACTCCCGAATGCCTCCGGTTGGGCCACGGACAAGTGGAGCCAGTGTTGGCCCCACAATTAAGCGACACTATAACAGCCGGTCAAATGAGGCGCCGTGGGATGCCTACGGAGGACCTTGAATAGTTTCAGGGCACTGTCTAGGGATCGGCGCTTGATCAAAAGAAGAGAAGGGTTGTAGAGAACCACCAAAGACACATATAAAAGCTGATTCCTCTGACATAATAAGACGTTATGGTTATGAAACGCAGGCGGGACCGTGGCCCCTGCCGAAGGTTGTGTGGCACAGTATGGGTACAACCGGCGCTTACCGCCGACCCTCAGTACGAAGCCACCGCCGCAACTGGTACCTCAGTATGATGTTCCATAGATGTCCTTGCGAGTTCACGTTGAATTCGCGCATCCTCAAACACTTATGCCACTTGCAGTTCTTCTCTGTTCTTCTCTCTCAGGATACAGGACTTGATCAAGACTTGATGTCATCATCCGTCCCACTTGCCCATGCCAACCGCGCTTGTTAGAATTCGCCGCTGATATCGGATCAGATCGAGGGATTATGTCGGCCAAAAGTATTCATTATGCCCTTCCATAATTAGACGGGGGCCTCGTGGCTCTGAGCTCACACGTGTGTTTGACGCCCAAAGCTCTCCCTCTCCTCTATCCACTTGTCCACTATCGAACATGTCGGCGCAGCAAGGGGCTGAAGCTCTCAGGCATAAGATCGACGATCTGCTCGTGCAGGGGGTTGACATAGCGGTCCCGATTCTCAAGGTCGTCAATGCTACGGCTGATTGGTGTCCCCCTCTCAAGATGGCCACTGGCGGTGCACTCTCCATCCTCGATGAGGTTCAGGTTGGCAACGATTTATGTTTGGTTATGGATGGAAGTTTACACTAGTTTGGACAACGTAGAAGTTCAGAGACAACAAGAAGGAATGGGCTGATTTCGGTCAATACGTAGCCGACACCGTGATCGACGTGATTTTAGTCATGAAATCTTATGATACGTCAGCGGAGGAGGCAAACCCGTGGATGGAGAGTGCCACAAAGCTCAAAAAGTAAGCTGTATTTGTTTCTGGTGGTCTTTGCTATCGTTATGAACATCAAGTCACAGCGCTCTAGAGGTGGTTGAGTCCGAAATCAAAGGAAGACGGGAGAAAGTAGAGAAACGACCGGCCTTAATAAATGCGGTTTCGTACTTGCGAGACCCAGGAAGGATCAATAGCCTCAAGAAAGATTTTGACAAAGCATTGGCATCGTTCCAGGTAGCTTTCCTTATAGTATCGTTCCATAATCATTCTGATTTTCGGTTGATGTAGCTTCGGACGAACTTGATGACTGGTGCCAAATTAGCGGCCATGGAACGTCGTCAACAGGATGCAGAACGTCGCCAACAGGAAGATAAAATTCTCGAGAGCCTCCGATACCCTCATATCGCCCTTGGCGATTCCGCTCAGGCATGCCTAGAAGGCACTAGGGTTGATCTTGCTGAGCGTATCATGACATGGTGTCGCAACACTGGGGAGAGTGAGAATCGGCTGATGCTACTGACTGCTGTGGCCGGTGCCGGCAAGACTTCAATTGCGCTCACGATAGCAGAACGATGTGCGAACGAAGAGGACGTTACCCTGTTACTGCACTTCTTCTTTAAAGCGGGTGAACAGGCGCGGCCCGATTTCTTATTCACCGGCATAGCTCGAGCCCTAGCAGACCTTGGCCCGGTTTACCGCAGTTCCATTATCTCTGCTCTTAGAAAAGATCCTTCTCTCTCAACAGCCCCACTAGCGAAGCAATTCGGGAACTTGGTGGCTTCGCCTCTCCTTCATACACCTCCGCCTTCCGGTCATTCTATGGTCGTCATCATTGATGCTTTGGACGAGTGTGACAAAACCGCGTTTTTACCCCTTGCTGAAATCCTTAGGGAGGAGGTGCCCAGGCTACCATCTTCCATAAAATTCTTCATCACATCGAGACAATTTGATCTCGTGAATCGTTTCCTCTCCCCCAATTACCCTATCAATCGACTCACTATTGATCTCTTGGATGAGACAAACGTGCAGGACTGTGCTACATACATCAGTTTCCAGCTTCAAAAGCTGAAGAAATCGCATCCGGAGTTACGCAATAATCTTCAGAATGAGGACAAAAAAGTTCAGGAGATCTTGGAACGAGCAAATGGCTTGTTCATTTGGGTCAGCACCATCTTCCTCTACATGGAGACGACCAGCAACGATCCAATGAGAACACTGGGGCGCCTGCTCGACACTGGCACCAAACGTTCAAAGATCCCTGCCGAGGGAATGATGGATCGTTTATACACAACGATTCTGAAAAGGTGTAATTGGGAAGATGAAGATTTTGTGCACGACTACCCAATCGTGATGGGAGCAATCGTCGCTGCACAACAGCCTCTGTCGATCACTGCCTGGGATGTGATTTTGTCACCTTCCCTCAATTCTTCTGTCCGTTATGCATTGGCTGAACTCGCCCCTCTCCTCTTGGGGGTTGAGGATTCTCACATTCCGATTCGCATCTTACACCAATCATTCCGCGATTTTATTGTGGATCGGATCGATCTGCGATCCATCGACCTTGGTTGCAGTCCGGTAGATTTGAGGACAGAGAATGCCAGGATTGCCCTGCAATGTACTGAGATTTTGAACCGGGATCTTTGCTCTGTAGAGGGCCTAGGACTGATTGAAGGCTTGTCTGAAAGAGATGAAATGCCGCGTATCCCTCCGGAGCAGTTATCCGAACACTTTCGTTATGCATGCTGTCATATTGTCCATCACCTCAGTGGAGTCCAGGAACCATCAGAAGAGCTCAATCGGTCAGTTGGCATGTTTCTCAGTCAGCAAGCAACTTGCTGGGTGGAAGTCTGTGTGAGAATGGAGGGCTACATCAGTATCTCATCACTCCCTGAGTGGGTCAAGGTATGGATTGTTGATTGTGTTAATGAAACTACCTCATGATCCTCCAGTTGTCTGTTGACCACAGCTCGAAAGATGCTGTCGGCACACTGGCTATTGTGCTTGCCCGGCTTTCATCGAATTTGGTATTTTTGTCAAGATTCCAGGAGGCACATGAGGCAGCAAGTGATTCTGTTGCACTCTGCCGTTACCTTTTTTCTGTGGACTCAGTGTCCTACACCCCGCATTTGTCCCTGTCACTCAATAATCTATATTTGGCTCTGTCTACACTTGGACGGCACTTGGAGGCGCTCCCATTCATTGAAGAAAGCGTCAAACTCCGGCGTGAGCTAGTTGCCATTCACCCAGGATCATACACCCCGGATCTGGCCAGCTCACTCAACAATCTCCGTGGTGCTCTCGCCAGACTCGGACGGCACTCGGAGGCGCTCCCATTCATTGAAGAAAGCGTCAACCTATACCGTGAGCTGGTTGCCGCTCACCCAGGATCATACACCCCGGATTTGGCCAGATCACTCAACAATCTATTTAACGCTCTTTCCAATCTCGGACGGCACTCGGAGGCACTCCCATCTATCAAAGAAAGCGTCAAACTCTGGCGCGAGCTAGTTGCCATTCACCCAGCATCATACACCCTGGATCTGGCCATCTCACTTGACAATCTCTGTGGTGCTCTTTCCAATCTTGGACGGCACTCGGAGGCGCTCCCATTCACCGAAGAAAGCATCAAACTACACCGTGAGCTGGTCGCTGTTCACCCAGGGTCATACACCCCAGGTTTGGCCCTCTCACTCAACAATCTATATAATGCTCTTTCCAATCTCGGACGGCACTCGGAGGCGCTCCCATTCATTCAAGAAAGCGTCAAACTACACCGTGAGCTGGTCGCTGTTCACCCAGGATCATACACCCCAGATTTGGCCCTCTCACTCAACAATCTATTTGACGCTCTTTCCAATCTCCGACGGCACTCGGAAGCGCTCCCATTCATCGAAGAAAGCGTCAAACTCCGGCGCGAGCTAGTTGCCATTCACCCAGGATCATACACCCCAGATTTGGCCGGATCACTCAACAATCTATATAACGCTCTTTCCAATCTCGGACGGTACTCGGAGGCGCTCCCATTCATCAAAGAGAGCGTCAAACTCCAGCGCGAGCTAGTTGCCATTCACCCAGGATCATACACCCCAGATTTGGCCGGATCACTCAACAATCTATATAACGCTCTTTCCAATCTCGGACGGTACTCGGAGGCGCTCCCATTCATCAAAGAGAGCGTCAAACTCCGGCGCGAGCTAGTTGCCATTCACCCAGGATCATACACCCCGGATTTGGCCAGATCACTCAACAATCTATATAGCGCTCTTTCCAATCTCGGACGGCACTCGGAGGCGCTCCCGTTCATTGAAGAAAGCGTCAAACTCCGGCGTGAGCTAGTTGCTGCTCACCCAGGATCATACACCCCGGATTTGGCCAGATCACTCAACAATCTATTTAACGCTCTTTCCAATCTCGGACGGCACTCGGAGGCACTCCCATCCATCAAAGAAAGCGTCAAACTCCGGCGCGAGCTAGTTGCCATTCACCCAGCATCATACACCCCAGTTCTGGCCCTCTCACTCAACAATCTACATAACGCTCTTTCCAATCTCGGACAGCACTTGGAGGCACTCCCATTCATTGAAGAGTGCGTCAAACTACACCGTGAGCTGGTCGCTGTTCACCCAGGATCATACACCCCAGATTTGGCCAGATCACTCAACAATCTATATTTGGCTCTTTCCAATCTCGGACGGCACTCAGAGGCGCTCCCATTCATCGAAGAAAGTGTCAAACTCTGGCGCGAGCTAGTTGCCATTCACCCAGGATCATACACCCCAGATTTTGCCATCTCACTCGACAATCTCCGTGGTGCTCTTGCCAGACTCGGACGGCACTCGGAGGCGCTCCCATTCATCGAAGAGAGCGTCAGGCTATGCCGTGAGCTAGTTGCTGTTCACCCAGGATCATACACCCTGGATTTGGCCAGATCACTCAACAATCTATTCTTGGCTCTTTCCAATCTCGGACGACACTCGGAGGCACTCCCATTCATCGAAGAAAGCATCAAACTATACCGTGAGCTAGTTGCTGTTCACCCAGGATCATACACCCCGGATTTGGCCAGATCACTCAACAATCTATATTTGGCTCTTTCCAATCTCGGACGGCACTCGGAGGCACTCCCATTCATCGAAGAAAGCATCAAACTATACCGTGAGCTAGTTGCTGTTCACCCAGGATCATACACCCCGGATTTGGCCCTCTCACTCAACAATCTATATAACGCTCTTTCCAATCTCGGACGGCACTTGGAGGCGCTCCCATTCATTGAAGAGAGCATGAAACTACACCGTGAGCTGGTCGCTGTTCACCCAGGATCATACACCCCAGATTTGGCCAGATCACTCAACAATCTATATTTGGCTCTTTCCAATCTCGGACAGCACTCGGAGGCGCTCCCTTTCATCGAAGAAAGCGTCAAACTCCGGCGCGAGCTAGTTGCCATTCACCCAGCATCATACACCCCAGTTCTGGCCATCTCGCTCGACAACCTCGGTGGTGCTCTTGGCCAACTCGGACAGCACTCGGAGGCGCTCCCATTCATTGAAGAAAGCGTCAAACTCCGGCGCGGGCTAGTTGTCATTCACCCAGGATCATACACCCCGGATTTGGCCATCTCACTCAACAATCTATATAATGCTCTTTCCAATCTCGGACGGCACTCGGAGGCGCTCCCGTTCATTGAAGAAAGCGTCAAACTCCAGCGCGAGCTAGTTGCTGTTCACCCAGGATCATACCCCCCGGATTTGGCCATCTCCCTCACCAATCTATATGAGGCTCTTTCCAATCTCGGATGGCACTCGGAGGCGCTCCCATTCATCGAAGAAAGTGTCAAGATCCAACGCCAGCTGGTTGAAATCAACCCAGGAGCATATGCCCCGGGATTGGCCCGTTCACTCAGAAATCTACGTCAAGCTCTTTCCAATCTTGGACGTCATTCCGAGGCACAAATGGTCCACGTTTGAGCAACCCAAGTCCGGTGGTCCTCTCATTTCCCGTTGTCATTGCGTTTGCCACTTTGCCACCTGCTGATGGAGAACAAGTACTAACAAGTCCAGCCTCAATTTTTTTTATTAGATATTATTGATACAATAGTTACTGGCACTACGCTCATAACAAATCACAGTTGCAACGTATAGTTTCAATATGAAGGTTGCTCATTTCTCTTATATGTACTGGTCCAACGTTTCTGTATACCATCATAACCAACGACGTTAAAGTTCGATGGATGCTGAATGTCGATGCAATGAAAAAACCTAATCGACAGGTCCACATTGTCCGATGTATTGGTGTGGAGGTCGAAAACTGGTGAAGCATCACTGTAAGAGACACAACAAGCTTCGAACCACTGTCCCAATAAGCAGTACACATTCCTGTTGCCATTGCGTTTGAGGAGAGTAGCAAGTCCGGTGTGTGTGAGATCGATTGGTTCTGATGACATCAAAAGTGGCGGGCTTGAGCATGTCGGACGGCTTGGCAGTCTCGCCACATTCCCGACACCGCAGCTCATAAGCATGTCCATGAAGAAAGTCCTGGCCAGCCTGTGTCTCATACTACGCAACTCGGAGAAATGCTTACCCATGTAGCCAGTGTCTGCAGGGGCAGAATCCCAGTCAACAGAGTCACATAAGTATGCGGGCCAGCATAAATGGAGAGCACACTTAGTATACGCGCAGCAAATGAAGAGTAGATCAGTTAGCCTTCGGTGTTTGACATCGATTTATTGACTTACGCTGTCACTACTGACGTCGGTATCTCGACTATCGACACGCTTGTGCGCTGAATAGTGGCGAGTATTCTGAGCGGGTTGCTTGTTTCAACATCAACCTCTGTATCATATGTTGACTCATTTGGCTGTCTAACAAGCCCGGGGTACAGCAACTACAGCATTTACCGACGCAGACGGGGCCCGATCCTTTTGCACTGATAGGATACAAATGTATTCATCATGTGCGTGCAATTGTGTCAAATGGCCGCGGATATTAACTCCCGGTGGGTGTGCAGTCAATTAATCGGTTCCATGGTATGTTAGCGACCCAGGACTCCAGCGACAATCTTGTAGCATGCATGAGCGCTTGCTCACATTATATCGATTGGAGCTTGTGCGAAATTAGAAGTTGTGTAGATGGCCGTTGAATGCTATCATTTGGTGTCGTTCGGCACCGTGTTTCCATTGCGTTTGGTTTGCCATGATATAGTTGTGGCATCCGAGTCCGGGGAAGTGGAGTCACCCACGTCACGCGGTGTCTGAGCGGTTGTCGAAATAAAGATGAGACCACGGCGTGGTCGATTGTGGTCGCTATGGTTGATCACTTTGTGATTATGCGGAAGTGAGGACAATGTGATTATGAGAATTAGGTTTCTAGAGCGAATGTTGACACGATAACAAACCTGAACGCGGTCCCCATTCCATTCTTGGGAGTTTGAACCGGGAGCCACACCATCGGCAAGTGTGGGCCGCGTACAGGCAGAGGCGTTGTACTGGCATGCGAGTCACGACGCCGCACTCCGCCTAGAAACTGCAGGAGAGCTTACTCATCGTATAGTGCCCCACATTGCATGATGTAATGGCTGGAACGATCAGCCACATTGGTATGACATGAATTCCTCATCTAATTACTCCCGAACGTTATGACGTGGTGCTATTCCTGAGGTTAGACTCGATAGACCACCAATATATGGGATCCTTGTCCCTGATCCGCCTTGTGCATTGTGATTGAGTGCACAGGGCGCAGCCGAGAAAATGTGACGATCCCGTCACCAGCCGTCCTGAGTGGTTGGAATTGGAGTTGGCCAAGCTTGATCGAGGCAAAAGTTGTATCGTCGAACTTACATAAAGTGACTCAATGCACCTTTTTAGTCACACACCCAGTCAGTCCACGTGACACCACCTCGACAAGAGAGGGTTAACGTCGTCTTGTTAAAAAGACACACACACACACCCTCCTATACTCCCCGCTAACCACCAACTTACCCCCCAACCGCCACCATGGCCGAACATCAAAACTCGGACCTAGGAGGACAACCCGTTACCAACAATCCACAGACCCACTCGACCCCCGGATGGACAGACCTGTATACTCTCCAGACGTCCTTACACGGCCCAATGGATGAAGAAATGCAGGCCACCCCCTTGTGGCACAGAGCAGACCTCACAGACGACGACCACGGCTGCATCGACAACGTCACCGAAAGCATGAAAGACACCCTCGACAGACTGATGGAAGCCAGAAAAATGGGCCTATGGCGCCACTTACACTATCTTAAAAGCTGGATGAACACGCTATCGGAATTAGACACCGATAACAAAAAGCCAGACACCGCTGAGTCCCAATCTGACAATTTTAACACGGTCAACGCCAAACTCACAGAACTGACCGAAAGGATTCAGTGTCTAGAAATAGGCCATACCGTACAGTATACCCCCCCACACAGAGACCCAGTGACCGTCGCTGCCCCCATGTCAACCCCCAACACAACTTGGGCACACGTGGCGGCTAAGACCCCACCACCACCCAGATCGAATACGTCCTCGGCTGCCAACCGGCTCAACGCACCGTCGAATGACACCAGCAACGGTCCCGCAGCCGACCCGAGATGCCTCGTCATCCAAGTGAGACCTCCGATCAAACCAGATGACCAGCCGAATGGCATCGAAACGAGAAAGAAGATCAACGACATTCTGGAAAAGAAAAACGCACCCCACTATCTAAGAGTAATGGCTGTAGGATACTCGTTAGCGGGAAACATCAAGATAACTACTGCCCCGACGTGCAAAGCCTCGGACCTCATCGCCTATGGCCATGAGATGGCAGCTGCCATCACCCAACACGAAGTAATCTCGGCCCTACCCGACCAGGAGCACTACCGCGTAAAGATCAACAAGATTCCCGCCCACAGCAACAACGAACCGATAACACCCGGAATGGTCCACGAAGAACTGCGCACCTACGTACCACAGTACAAAGACCTGAAGTACTGGAGACCACCAAAGTGGCTCGGTACAGAGGAAACAATTCGCGCTAAGAACTTTGCATCCATCGTAGTTGACCTTTCTAACAAAAAAGACAGGGATACGTTGCTGAGTCTGAAGTCGGTCTTCCTTTTTAACACCAGGTGCACAATCACACCCTACGAGGACCGTGTACAGGTATATGCATGCAGCAAGTGCGGTATGCTTGCCCACCGCACGGCCAACTGCAACCAGACAAGGTGCCTGAAATGCGGCGCGAAAGACCACAAAACCGAGTCTCACCCCGAGAATGCCGAACACCACTGCATCAATTGCAAAGGGGAACACGAAAGTTCACACAAGGACTGCAGAGCCAGGAGAGGCCGCATGGGACTACCCCTAGCGCCGAAAAACACGCCAACGCCAAAACACACCCTGCCAACTGAACAACCGGCAAAGAAAAAAGGGAAAGGTAAGCAAAAAACAGTCCCTGCCCAAACCACACCAGACGACCCCCCAGACTTTGGTCTCTCGGACCAAGACCTGAGCAAAATACTGAGTCAACAGCAACCGCCCGAGGCCCTAAAGGCCTCGGCCGCCAAAATGATCAGTGCAAGAGCCAGGGGGGGAGTAGCTCCAATCCCACCAATAAAGATCCCCCGCGCGAAACCAAAACCAACCGATGATAGTATGGTAATCGAACCGTTGAGCCAACTCCAAGGGCAAACTCAATGAATCGACAAACCAAAATAGCAACCACACTGACGGTGTGCAGTCTAAACGTCAACCACTCAAATGCGGCCACACAAGCCGCAATGCACAACATAGCTAACCGCAATAAACCAGCCATCGACATCTTCTTAGTCCAGGAGCCCTGGTGGCACAAAGTGAACAACACTTACATTTCAGTCGCCCTCAAGGGGTGGCAAACCATACTACCCAAACAACCTATCGCTGAAGGCGACAGACCCAGAACAATAGCGTACTACCGGAAGGACACTAACATAGAACTAACTTTGAGGAACGACATAGCATCAGACCTCGACTACATGGTACTAGATGTAAAAAGGAACGGCTCTACGCAACAACCAGTTAGACTCATAAATATTTACAACCAAAAAACGCTCGCAGCAAATCAGAGAAAAGAATACACGGTGGAAAGACTGGCAGAGACCACGTTGGACATGGACATTCCAACCATCCTCACGGGTGACTGGAATATCCGCCATCCAGACTGGGACGACCGGATCGAAACACCGTGCCAAAGAACCTTGGAAACTATTGAATGGCTCGAAGGGGGCGCGTTCACCCTATGCAATGAACCATTTGTACCAACACGGGAAGACAACAGCGGCCACACATCAGTCATTGACCTTACCTTTTCCAATGCCGCAGCCAACGGAGCTGGGGCCATCTCCGGTCACTATATTGACACGGAAATTGGTTGTCTATCGGACCACCATGCCACGATCTTCCAACTGGGCCCACCCAGAGAACAGGTCATAAACCCATGTGAAACCAAACTAAACTGGAAACACGCCAGTAAAGAAGAGTTCACGAAGGCACTCACAGAAGAGTTAGCCCACAATGCCCAAAAGATCGAAAGCCTGAAGGGTGAACTACTCAATGCAGACCAACGCACAGCGTCACCCAAATCACTAGAGGAAGCCACTGCCCTGATCCACAAAATGGTGGAAAAAGCAGCTGAAAGATCCGTACCTCACAGATGCCCAAGCAAGGCATCTAAACCATGGTGGAATGAGGACCTATCTAAGTCATACCGCGAACTGAGACAGACGAGAGAATCCCTAAAAGGTTGGGTGAAAGACTTCAACCGCCCATCACTATACCTTGCGGAAAAAGTAAAACACCTACACAAGGACATCCGCACCCGGATCAGGAAAGCCAAACAGACTCACTACCGCAAACTCACAGAGGAAGCCAATCACGGCAACCTGTGGGACTTCCGCAAGTGGACAAAAAGCCAAAGAACATACATTTCACCCCCCATCCTAAACAGAACAGACCAACTCGCAGTCAGCCATAAAGAAAAATGTAACATACTCCGTGAAAACCTCTTCCCCCAACCACCATCACTACCACACTCCCCAAATATCAACCTGACCCCGCGCAATGACGACATGGAATATGTAAGCGTGACGAAGGGCGAAGTCCGCGACTCCATATTCACTGCTGCCCAACTAAACGCTCCAGGCATCTCAGGCCTGACGGGCCGTGCATGGAGATGGGCCTGGGACGTAATGGAAGATGAAATCTTCCACCTACTGAGACTCTGCGCTGACTCGGGTTACCACCCTAAAGCATGGAGAACATCCATCGCGGTAGCACTGCAGAAACCAGGCAGAGACTACTCACTCCCCCGATCCTACAGACTAATCCAACTGTTGGAAGTGTCAGGAAAAGCGCTAGAGAGGATCCAAGCACGGAGACTGGCCTTCATAGCGGCAAAACACCAACTCTTCCCAAACACCCAGTACGGAGGACTACCAGGCAGATCAGCACAGGACGCCCTGCTCACCATCACACACGACATAGAAGCCACATGGAACCACAACAAAGTGGTGTCAATGCTCACCTTCGACATCACCGGCTTTTTCGACTTCATCCCACACGCGCACCTGCTAGACACGATGAGGAAACTACATATCCCCACCCCCATCGTGAGATGGACACACAGCTTCCTATCGGAGAGGAAAGCAGCAATCTGCCTTGATGGCAAACGCGATAAGCTCAAACCCATAACAACAGGCGTCCCCCAGGGTTCATGTGTATCCCCGATCCTCGCGGCCTATTTCACTTCCCCGATGTGCAAGGCTATAGCCGAGGAAACCACAAAGAAAATAGAAGGAGACCCAGAGCTAAGCCCGCAATACAACAAAGGCATAAAACTATCACCACTTACGCTTTATGTAGATGACGGCTCACTGGCGGTGTCAGCCCCATCTAGAGCAGAAGCGACAAAGGTGATCCAGCTGGCGTTTGTTGCAGCACACAACTGGTTAAAGCAGAGAGGACTAAAGACCGACCAGGTGAAGAACGAACTTATGCACTTCACCAAAACCAAGACTGGCAGAAATGCAGGTCCAGGCCCATCAGTCACTATCCCCTCGAACGAAGAAGGCGCAACCAGAACAATCCACCCATCCAACCTTATGAGATACTTAGGTATCTGGTTCGACCCACACCTCAAGTTCACGGAGCACATAAAAAAGACAGCCGCGAAAGCTTCGGGCGCGGCACACGCACTAAGGATGTTAGGAAACTCCGAGAGAGGCATACACCAAACACATCTCCGCCAGATGTACATAGGTGCTGTACTCCCAATAGTCTTATACGGCCTACCCATCTTCTGGCGATCAAAGCGCGGCTTAATTCTCAGAACTTTATCTACTCTACAGAATAAATGTCTGAGAATGCTAACAGGCGCTTTCCACACGACCAGCATCACCGCGATGGAAATAGAGGCCTCCATTCCCCCCATCGACATTTATCTAGATTACAGAATGGAAATGGAGGCAACCAGACTCGCCCGCATCCCCGACGACCACCCGCTGATCAATAGACTCTACCCACACCAAAGAAGACTCACCACTCCAACTTCCCCCCCACCTCTCCCAGTCTTCGACCCACAGAAGAAATACAAGTCCGACCCACGAAAGCGCTTCTCAACCTGCATCACCCGCATCGCGCAACACATAATCCCGGGCACGGAAAGAATAAGGCCACTCCTTGAAAGCCCATGGGACACATCTGCACATGACATCACCGACCGAATCCAACTCTTCACCCCGCCAGACGACCCTGGAAACTCATTCAAACAGGAATGGGCTGACGACCACATGAACTTCGTTGCGGAATGTGAAGATGACCCAAACACACTCCTCGTCTACTCAGATGGATCCCGATACAAAGATGATGGCAGAATCAAAACTGGCTTTGGCGCAGTAGGATACTCACATGGCAAAGTTGTCTTCGAAGAGAAAGGAGCAATGGGCGAACATGTTGAAGCCTACGACGCAGAGATGATGGGCCTGAAAACAGCCGCGGATGGAATCAGACGCACCCTAGATGACGGTAACGTCACCACAAAACCCACCCGCATCGTCATATACGCAGATAATACTAGCGCACTAAAACGCGTCTTTCAGGGTAAACCTCGCAAGGCCCAGGAACTAGCCAGGGACTTCAGGAATACCATATGCAAAGTCCTAACAGACTCTGAGGAGACGAAAATCGCATTGCACTGGTGCCCAGGCCATCTTGGAATTCCGGGGAACGAGAGAGCCGACCAGCTAGCAAAAGAAGGCGCACGACTCAGACCAGCCCGACCCAATTTTAAATCACTCTCGTACATAGAGAGCCTGCGCAGGAGAGAGATGGCCGAAACATGGACTCACCGATGGACGAACACACCGAACCCCCCGAGATCGGGCTTCTACGCAGCGAACCAACTCGCACCGAAGCTCAGACCCACCAAACGGTTCAGAAAACTCGACAGAAAAACCTTCAGCCGCGTAATCCAGTTCCGAACAGGACATGCTCACATCGGCGAGTACTACCACCGATTCGGAATCACAACGGAGAATAGAGCATGTCAATGCGGTAAATCAACACAAACGAGGGCCCACATTCTGACGGAGTGCCCCCGGACAAGTAGACACAGATACCTACTAGGTCGCGGAAACCAGACGAAATTCCACATCCTCATGGGCAAGATGAAAGGCATAGAAAGGCTTGCCAATTTCATCAAAAAGTCCAAGACAGGCGACAAACCGACGACAACAAACACACCGCGAGGACCGCCATCGCCCGACCGACTCACAGGATAGACGAAGCAGAACAGGACTTGCAGGGGACAGACGGAACCTCTTCATTTTTTCCATTTCTTATTTTTATTTTTTTTATCACCACGACAATACCTATGGACATCACAGAACCCGAGGATCATTGACACCCGAATACACCACCCAGAATACCACCATGTATAGATATTCCCCCCATGTACGCTCCGGTGTTAGGACGGGATAGCCGCACTGCCACGTCATCACGAGGCCGCGGGGTATTAAGATAGATTTATCATCATCATCATCACCCAGTCAGTCTTGTCTGAATTGACCTCCACCAGTCCCTTTCTCTCAACGAATCTCTGGATATCCATCTGACGCCAACCCATTCTTAGCGATGGGCTTGCTCCTTAACTCCCGCTATGCAACAAAGAGCGAAGAATCTGCTGGATGACTTTATTGCCACGGCACGCGAACCTTAGGCAGGTTACCTGCCTCTATTAGTATATGCGAACCTCTCAGCCACATCTTCCAGAGGGAGCCACGAAGATGAGACAAACCACCGCTGAAAGCGTGAAGGAATTCATGTCAGCAGCTGAGCAACGCGCTGGCACACGCGTCGTCCGCGGCTTCGATCAATAGCATCAGCTCAGAAATATGACAACGAATCATGAATGTCTAGATCATAGAGTCTTGGCCTCGTGTCCCATCTAATCCAACGAAACGCTTCTCGATCCCAATTTCAAATTGCTCCAAGTCGCGATCGCGCAAACTTTTTCACGGTTCATTAGCATTTGTACAGCAGGCTGAGCATGCTGCTCACACTGGCCACCATGACTGTGGTCAGTCTTCCTTGTCATACCTGATGGGACCCATTCCCAAACGATGACCTCCCACGTTCCCAAGTCCTCGATCTCTGGGAAGCCCTAAGTGACTCTCCCATCAGTGCGGTCCTGTGATCCGCTAACTCCTACTTGGCTGGTCGATATACCCAACGATCAACTCGAATTGTCGAAAGTGGTACCATTCTCGGACGAACCATTTCAATCTGTGGGCAAGGGAGTTGTTCAAGACGAAAAAACTTGGGGAGAAATTTTGATTCAGATGTGGGAGTTGTGCTTTGGTCAGTGAGAATGTGGTGCAGTTCCAAGATTTATGGATTTGCACAATATTATTCCGTTTCTTATCTTTGGGTTACTGCAAGCAGTGAGTTTTAGTCGCATTATTCGTCTTTTCGCATCCTGATGAGCGTTCGTTTTTTTTTCCGAACTTATCCAGCTGACTTGTGATGATCGCTTTCCTCCAGCACACTTATCCTCTCCTTCACTACTGCCCTGGCGCATTCACCTTCCCCTGCGGAGCCCTCCCCACCTTTGACCGCCGCTTCATGTTGGGTGATGGACCGGGTTCATACGTGGTGAGGGTCATCAACCAAGAGTGCAGGTTCGTGGAGGATGATGGGGATGTGGTAGTTTATATGGATGCGGAAGGGTTTGCGCAGAGGGTTTAAGGAACAGAGTGCTTCTGATTCAGGGATTGACATCGTTGAGTTCTTGCGGAATGCGCTTGCTCGGTGTCTCCTGTGATCATTGGTTTTGCATCTATCCCCACTGCTTCTTATGAATTCGTTTACACCTCTCTGTCCGCCCTCCAATCCTTTCTACCAGGCACAGCGAATTCGGCAAGGACTCTTTTCTTTCCGAACAACCGTACCTGTCTCTTGGATGTAGAAATGTTAAGCCTAATGTTCGTGGCTGGCGGGTTATGAGTTCTCTCTCTGCTTTCAGGTCTTTCCTTACATAATTCTAATTGCTTCATTCCCTATGATGACTGGTCTACCTCGCGTGCACAAGTTACCTCCACATCATTTCTTTTACACTACTCACCGTTCAACGTCACGGATTCTTCTCCCTTACTCATGGCCAGGCCGCACACACATGTATCAACAGACAGTGTTCAGATCATCCTGTCTCATTCATTTGATTCCTATGATTCCTAGTTCCGTCCTACATTCGGGTGAGGTGCCATGTGGGCGATGGGATTTCATTTTGATCTATTCTCGCCGGAAAGACTAGGTCGCCAACGTAGGGGAGAGAGGGAACGGACGCGGATATCTGGAGTTGTGTGAGGGCGAGGGTGGGCACGGGCAGGGGTGAGAGAACTGGGTCTAGATTGAGTTGATTAGATGGAGCTGGGGATCGCCTTACATAAGATTTGAGAATTGAGGTGAGGAAAAGCACGAAAGTGGATGTGGCACCCTGTCAAGGATTCGAAGCTTACCGATGAGCGCATATTTAACTTGGATAGTAGACGCGAGGTAGTCGCCCTAGCCCTGACCCTCATATACCGTCCCCTATTTCTTTCGCCTGTATGCGGATCTTGGCCCTCGCTCTTCATTCCCATCCTCCTGGTAACGGCAATTGAACTCATACTCGCGATACTATTCTCACTCTTTCCCACTCCCGAACGCTCCCTTTCTTGATTTTATTCGCTGTTGGGTAATCAAACCGGTGGGCCACAGACAAGTGGAGCAGGGCTGGCCCCACAATTAAGCGGCACTATAACAGCCAGCCAAATGAGGCGCCGTGGGACGCCTACGGAACGCCAGTGGTGTGCTGGACCTTGAATAGTTTCAGGGCGCTGTCTAGGGATCGGCGCTTGATCAAAAGAAGAGAAGGGTCGTAGAGAACCATTTTAACGGTAGCTGGAACATGATAAGAAGACGTTATGAAGCGCAGGCGGGATTGTGGCCCCTGCCGAAGGTTGTGTGGCCACAACCGGCGCTTACCGCCAACCCTCAGTACGAAGCGACGCCGCGACTGATGCCTCAGTATGATGTTCCATAGATGTCCTTGCGAGTTCATGTTGAATTCGCGCATCCTCAAACACTTATGCCACTTGCAGTTCTTCTCTCTCAGGATACAGGACTTGATCAAGACTTGATGTCATCATCCGTCCCACTTGCCCATGCCAACCGCGCTTGTTAGAATTCGCCGCTGATATCGGATCAGATCGAGGGATTATGTCGGCCAAAAGTATTCATTATGCCCTTCCATAATTAGACGGGGGCCTCGTGGCTCTGACCTCACACGTGTGTTTGACGCCCGAAGCTCTCCCTCTCCTCCATCCACTTGTCCACTATCGAACATGTCGGCGCAGCAAGGGGCCGAAGCTCTCAGGCATAAGATCGACGATCTGCTCGTGCAGGGGGTTGACATAGCGGTCCCGATTCTCAAGGTCGTCAATGCTACGGCTGATTGGTGTCCCCCTCTCAAGATGGCCACTGGCGGTGCACTCTCCATCCTCGACGAGGTTCAGGTTGGCAACGATTTACGCTTTGCTATGAATGGAAGCTCACACTAGTTTGGGAAACGTAGAAGTTCAGAGACAACAAGAAGGAATGGGCTGATTTCGGTCAATACGTAGCCGACACCGTGGTCGAGGTGATTTTGGTCATAAAATCTTACGATGCGTCAACGGAAGAAGCAAACCCGTGGATGGAAAGTGCCACAAAGCTCAAAAAGTAAGCTGCATTTGTTTCTGGTGGTCTTTGCTATCGTTATGAACATCAAGTCCCAGCGCTCTACAGGTGATTGAGTCCGGAATCAGAGGAAGACGGGAGAAAGTAGAGACACGACCGGCCTTAATAAATGCAGTTTCGTACTTGCGAGACCCAGGAAGGATTAATAGCCTCAAGAAAGATTTTGACAAAGCATTGGCATCGTTTCAGGTAGCTTTCCTTATAGTATCATTCCATAATCATTCTGAATTTCGGTCGATGCAGCTTCGGACGAACTTGGTGACTGGCGCCAAATTAGCGGCCATAGAACGTCGTCAACAGGATGCAGAACGTCGCCAACAGGAAGATAAAATTCTCGAGAGCCTCCGATACCCTCATATCGCCCTTGGTGATTCCGCTCAGGCATGCCTAGAAGGCACTAGGGTTGATCTTGCTGAGCGTATCATGACATGGTGTCGCAACACTGGGGAGAGTGAGAATCGGCTGATGCTACTGACTGCTGTGGCCGGTGCCGGAAAGACTTCAATTGCGCTCACGATAGCAGAGCGATGTGCGAACGAAGGGAACGTTACTCTGTTACTGCACTTCTTCTTCAAAGCGGGTGAACGGGCGCGGCCCGATTTTCTATTCACCGGCATAGCCCGAGCCCTAGCAGACCATGACCCAATTTACCGCGGTTCCATTACCTCTGCTCTTAGAAAAGATCCTTCTCTCTTGACAGCCCCACTTGCGAAGCAATTCGAGAACTTGGTGGCTTTGCCTCTCCTCCATACACCTCCGCCTTCCGGTCATTCTATGGTTGTCATTATTGATGCTTTGGACGAGTGTGACAAAACCGTGTTTTTACCCCTTGCCGAAATCCTTAGGGAGGAGGTGCCCAGGCTACCATCTTCGATAAAATTCTTCATCACATCGAGACAATTTGATCTCGTGAATCGTTTCCTCTCCCCCAATTACCCTATCAATCGACTCACTATTGATCTCTCGGATGAGACAAACGTGCAGGACTGTGCTACATACATCAGTTTCCAGCTTCAAAAGCTGAAGAAATCGCATCCGGAGTTGCGCGATAATCTTCAGGACGAGGACAAAAAAGTTCGGGAGATCTTGGAACGAGCAAATGGCTTGTTTATTTGGGTCAGCACAATCTTCCTCTACATGGAGACGAACAGCAACGATCCAATGAGGACACTGGGGCGCCTGCTCGACACTGGCACCAAACGTTCAAAGGTCCCTGCCGAGGGAATGATGGATCATTTATACACAACGATTCTGAAAAGGTGTAATTGGGAAGATGAAGATTTTGTGCACGACTACCCAATCGTGATGGGAGCGATCGTTGTTGCACAGCAACCTCTGTCGGTCACTGCCTGGGATGTGATTTTGTCACCTTCCCTCAATTCTTCTGTCCGTTATGCATTGGCTGAACTCGCCCCTCTCCTCTTGGGGGTTGAGGATCCTTACATCCCGATTCGCATCTTACACCATTCATTCCGCGACTTCATTGTGGATCGGATTGATCTCTGGTCCATTGGCCCTGGTTGCAGTCCAGTAGATTTGAGGATAGAGAATGCCAGGATTGCCTTGCGATGCACCGAGATTCTGAACCAGGATCTTTGCTCTATAGAGGGCTTAGGACTGATTGAAGACTTGTCTGGAAGAGATGAAATGCCGGGTATTCCTCCAAAGGAATTATCCGAACACTTTCGTTATGCATGCCGTCATATTGTCCATCACCTTAGTGGAGTCCAGGAACCATCAGAAGAGCTCAATCGGTCAGTTGGCATGTTTCTCAGTCAGCAAGCAACTCGCTGGGTGGAAGTCTGTGTGAGAATGGAAGGCTACATCAATATCTCATTACTCCCTGAGTGGGTCAAGGTATGGATTGTCGATCGTGTTAATGAAACGGCCTCATGATCTTCCAGTTGTCTGTTGACCACAGCTCAAAAGATACTGTCGGCACACTGGCTAATGTGCTTGCCCAGCTTTCAAGGAATTTGGTATTCTTGTCAAGATTTCAGGAGGCGCATGAGGCAGCAAGTGATTCTGTTGCACTCTGCCGTTACCTTTTTTCTGTAGACTCAATGTCCTACACCCCGCATTTGTCCCTGTCACTCAACAATCTATATTTGGCTCTGTCTACACTTGGACGGCACTTGGAGGCACTCCCATTCATTGAAGAAAGCGTCAAACTCCGGCGTGAGCTAGTTGCCATTCACCCAGGATCATACACCCCGGATCTGGCCATCTCACTCGACGATCTCCGTGGTGCTCTCGCCAGACTCGGACGGCACTCGGAGGCGCTCCCATTCATCGAGGAAAGCGTCAAACTCCGGCGTGAGCTAGTTGCCATTCACCCAGGATCATACACCCCAAATTTGGCCAGATCACTCAACAATCTATATTCGGCTCTTTCCAATCTCGGACGGCACTCGGAGGCGCTCCCGTCCATCGAACAAAGCGTCAAACTATACCGTGAGCTGGTTGCCACTCACCCAGGATCATACACCCCGGATTTGGCCATCTCACTTGACAATCTCCGTGATGCTCTCGCCAGACTCGGACGGCACTCGGAGGCGCTCCCATTCATCGAAGAAAGCGTCAAACTATACCGTGAGCTGGTCGCTGTTCACCCAGGATCATACACCCCAGATTTGGTCCTCTCACTCAACAATCTATATTCGGCTCTTTCCAATCTCGGACGGCACTCGGAGGCGCTCCCATTCATCGAACAAAGCGTCAAACTCCGGCGCGAGCTAGTTGCCATTCACCCAGGATCATACACCCCAGATCTGGCCATCTCACTCAGCAATCTATATTTGGCTCTTTCCAATCTCGGACGGCACTCGGAGGCGCTCCCATTCATTGAAGAAAGCATCAAACTCTGGCGTGAGCTAGTTGCTGTTCACCCAGGATCATACACCCCGGATTTGGCCATCTCACTTGACAATCTCCGTGGTGCTCTCGCCAGACTCGGACGGCACTCGGAGGCGCTCCCATTTATTGAAGAAAGCGTCAAACTCCGGCGCGAGCTAGTTGCTGTTCACCCAGGATCATACACCCCGGATTTGGCCATCTCACTCAACAATCTATATAACGCTCTTTCCAATCTTGGGCGACACTCGGAGGCGCTCTCATTCATTGAAGAAAGCGTCAAACTCCGGCGCGAGCTAGTTGCTGTTCACCCAGGATCATACACCCCGAATCTGGCCATCTCACTCGACAACCTCCATGATGCTCTCGCCAAACTCGGACGGCACTCGGAGGCACTCCCATTCATCGAAGAAAGCGTCAAACTCTACCATGAGCTGGTTGCTGCTCACCCAGGATCATACACCCCGGATTTGGCCATCTCACTCAACAATCTATATTTGGCTCTTTCCAATCTTGGACGACACTCGGAGGCGCTCCCATTCATCGAAGAAAGCGTCAAACTCCGGCGCAAGCTAGTTGCCATTCACCCAGGATCATACACCCCGGATTTGGCCAGATCACTCGGCAATCTAAATTTGGCTCTTTCCAATCTCGGACGGCACTCGGAGGCACTCCCATTCATTGAAGAAAGCATCAAACTATGCCGTGAGCTAGTGGCTGTTCACCCAGGATCGTACACCCCGGATTTGGCCAGATCACTCAACAATCTATATTTGGCTTTTTCCAATCTCGGACGGCATTCGGAGGCGCTCCCATTCATCGAAGAAAGTGTCAAGATCCAATGCCAGCTGGTTGAAATCAACCCAGGAGCATATGCCCCGGGATTGGCCCGTTCACTCAGAAATCTACGTCAAGCTCTTTCCAATCTTGGACGTCATTCCGAGGCACAAATGGTCCACATTTGAGCAACCCAAGTCCGGTGGTCCTCATTTCCCCTTGTCATTGTGTTTGCCACTTTGCCACCTGCTCATGGAGAACAAGTACTAACAAGTCCAGCCTCAATTTTTTTTATTAGATATTATTGATAGAATAGTTGCTGGCACTATGCCCATAACAAATCACAGTTGCAACTTATAATCTCAATATGAAGGTTACTCATTTCTCTTATATGTACTGGTCCAACGTTTCTGTATACCATCGTGACTAATGATGTCAAAGTTTGATGGATCCTGAACGTCGATGCAATGGAAAGACCTAATCGACAGGTCCACATTGTCCGATGTATTGGTGTGGAGGTCGAAAACTGGTGAAGCATCACTGTAAGAGACACAACAAGGTGGGCAACGGCCACAAAGGGCCCATGTGAAATTTGCCGCATGCGCGCGACGCGTGACCCGTGTCCTTTCAATCCAACGATGGTGGAGGTGAGGGCGGATGGTGGTGGAGGAGATGATGATGAAGCGCGTGCATGAAAATCGAGTGAAGGCAGGTGGCCAGTTGATCAGAAGGCAGCGCCATCGAAGGCTGATACTCCCGTGAGAGTACCTTGGATTAAGATTGGGTTTTGCCGCACATAGATCAAGAAAGCATCCGAAGACCAGCACCCAATGGCTTGGATGCGAGTCAATGGAGTTCCGGCCAGTGCCAACGCAGTGGCCCCACCCGATCGCAGCGAATGGCCACTAACATTGTTGTTAGGAAAGATCGATTGAAGGCACGATATGAACCAAGAACATGTTGGCACTGTTCCTTTGCTCGTCAGCCAAAGCTCAGGTAGGTGAGGAAACCGCTGATCGCGCGAAACCAAATACTTAGCGAACACCACTAACAGGTCCAATCAATTTCTACGGCTTTCCAACACGATCTGAGACCCTTCAAACAGACGATCCGCTTTGTGCATTGGTAACGTGAATGAGATGTGCGGGCGCGGGAGTTTGTTAAAATGAACACTGCGATGGGAAATGGTTTTTCAAAAATTGCGCAGCATGGAGGAATCGGGATCCACCAATTCTCCTAACCTCATCAAGCAATGCCAGCCCGTGAACACCATCGTGAGGAACAATATGTCGTCATGAGAAGGAGGGGTGGGCAAGCTACTTTGGATGCTAATGAGGTCCTCTTCTGTGAGGGCCCTCTTCCGCCTGGTGGGTGTGTTGTGCAGTTTCATGCATCCGTTGAGGCAACGCGTGATAAAAGGTGAGTTTCTGATTGTTCGAACCTCAGGCCAGGAACCTTCCAACTCTGCACAAATGCCTGAAAGGTAAGACTTTACCGATGAAGGCTGGATATAATGGCACATATAGACAATGAAGAAACTCAGCATGTTTTCAGTGGGCTTTATCGGAAATTCGTGGGTGTTGCAAAAAATGACATAAGACATGAAAGCAGAAGAGTAAGCCTTGCGAGTACTCCGTTCAAGGGAGGCACCTAAAGCATGAGCACGCTCTCCCATCAGACGCTCCATCGACCATCTCTCATGGACAGGATGTGTGGTCGAGGAGCTCCCCTGGGAATTCATACCTTGACTGCCCCTGACATGTCCAGCAGGGGTGTGAAGTGTTTAATTAAGAGTCCAGGCATATGCAAACGTGCGATGGTGAAGGCCCGTCGTGAGAGTGCATCGGCAATGACGTTTTTCTTTCCGTCAATATGGAAGATGTGCAAGTCGATCTTTGACTCCAAGCGAATTTTGACCGCTGCCATAATGATCAGGTTGTACACTTCCAAGGCATGCAAAGTGTTGAAAATTGCGAAAGATGTGGTAGAATCAGTTAACGGAATAACCGCTTGCTCTAGTAGTAAAGCTCAGTCTCACTATATGCGCGAGAACTGAGGGAAAAGGAAACTAATTCAAAAGATTGAATATAGTTTGTGGTCTTTGCGGATAAGTCCGAAGTGACCAAAATAAGTAAGAAGCAAAAGGTGTTGTGACCAAATAGTCACGCTACCGCGGGAATGTGGCTGTCCGGGCAAGTTCCTCGCTCGGATGTAGGAATGTGGCTGTACGGAAAACTCGTCCGGCCTCCCATAGCACACGGTTCCTCCAACATCAGTGTGAATTGCCAGGCATTTTGGAGGGGGGTTAAGGGAGGCCGCCCATTCTAGAGCAGCAAGCACAGTGACCGCTTCGTTGAAGAAGATGTTGAATGTTCGCTCTTGATCAACAATGGGATCAGCAATATAGGCAGTTTTGTGGGCAGGGGAAAAGAAAGCCAAACCCATTGCCAAAGCGTCCCCCCAAATCTGGAAGTCCGCATCTTCAGCACCCCACTCCTCAGTGTCCAACATTCGGACCCCCTCCAGAGATTCCACCTGATCTGCAAACCAAAGTAAGTCGTTCCTTGCGAGCTTGTTAATATAAATCAGTGCGCTCATAAATTTCCTGCCCGCGACCTTGTTATATGAGGAGTTCAGCACTGGTTTGAGGAGTGGGAAAACATTGAGGGCCCAGTTCGCATATCCAAGGATTTGCAGCCAAGATCGGAGGGATTGTTGCCGCGGGGTAGGAGGTGTTGGAATTTGCACGTGGTCTTTTAGGGAAACCTAAAAGTTGGACATACTGGGAATCGAACTCCAGTCTTCTGGATCGCGAACTCAGTGTGCACAGCCATTACACTATACGCCCTGATAGGCTGAGGTGGTTATTTCAACAGGAGGATTGTTGACAAAGTCGCGAATTGCTGTCACCAGACTTGCCTTTGCGTCTTTTGGCATCCGAATGGTCATTGCTGGTAGATCAACTTCAAAACCAATGATTTCCAAGACTTCGCCATACTGTTGCTTATGGTCCTCATGAGGAACTCCGATGATGTCCAAAAGTCGGAGGAACTCGGCCTGAGGTGTAGGTATATGTTAGACACTGATCCGGGGTCGGCACCGAAGGTCGCCTATGCGGGCCGCTATAGGCCGCGATGGCCGTGATGCTGCGAACAAGGCCCGGGGGTAGGGCATTTGGCCTCAGCAACTCTAAAGGGAGTGCTGTGCCCCCTAGCTGTCTCTTGGCCCTCATTTCGGACTCACTGGGGTTGCCTTGTTGGGGTCAGGACTTAGGGGTCGTGGTCACATTGATATTAGAGCTAAGGTACAATAAAGTATCATACAGGATATATATAGGAGGAAGGAATGAATGGAAGCGGACCCGGGCCGAAGGCCAAAGGGTCCGGAAGCAAACAAGAATAAGGAGCGGGGTTGGCTGCATAGTGGCCGGCAATGACCGAGGGTCAAAACAAACAATAACAGATAAATAAAGGAAAGAGTGTAGGGCCGCGATAGCGGTGATGGTATCATAGCGGCGCTGGACTCGGAGTTGGGCCGGAGTCAGGCGCGGGGATGATAGCGGCCCTGTAGGGGCCAAGTGGGCAGGGTAGGGGAGTCGCGCTGGGCACGGTGCTGGAGGCGGACTCGGGTGGGGAGGTTGGTGCAGCAGCAGGGGAGTCGGCCAAGTGTAGGGGAGCCTAGGGGCAAGCAGGGAAGTGAGCAGGGAGTCCTCAGGGAGGATAGGGATGAGGTTGGGGCTCACGCTCACGCTCGCATAGCGGTAACGGGCTTGGGCGGTGAAAGGTTATCTTACTAGTTTGGGGATGGTAATGTTCCGTTCTGTCAGGGATCGGCCCCTGACCCCGCTGTCAGGGCACCCAACCACACCCCAGAACCACCTTCCCAGACTTCCCCCACTTCCCAGACCTCCCCATCCCTACATACCTCTCACAACTTCAGCCCGCATGTGAGCCTGCGGGAAAAATCACGTGGGTCAAGGTGAGCAACTCGCCTTAACCCATGTGACACCTTTTCCGAGTCGCGGGAACATGCTCGGCTTCTACCCGGAGTCACGTTATGAACTGTACAGTACACTTCCTTTTTATAGTAGCCAAGCAGGGAATAGGGAAACTTACCCTTCTTCTCAACTCAATCCCCGCTTAGGCAAGTTGTAGTTACCCTCTGTAATACATGACAACTCAATCCCCGCTTAGTCCCTTCAGTGAGTTTGAGGAGCTGAGGACAGGGTCTAGCACTGTAGGAGAAATAACGGCCACACTATGGAAACCCATTATGGAAATATGCCAGATAAATCACAAAAACCTCATACGACAAGTAGATATGAGAAAATAGAAGGACCTGAATTTTAACGAATTTTACGAATTTTTACGAATTATTATGACTATACACGATAAATCGAAAGAAAGAAAAATAGCAAAAATACTTCAAGCTTACTATCAACGAGACGGAATTCTCGGGGGAATTTATAGCAAATATTAAACCAAGAATTAGGACAATCGACCAAGATTTGACTATAAAAATAATCAGAGAACCTCCACGGAAACTACTTTCCCACGTCCGAACACGTAGCCAAGGATGGAAGTACCATGGAACGAAGATTCCTCAGGAACTAATGCAAAAGTCAGAGTCGTGTTTACAATAGGAAATGTAGATGTCTTCCAAACGGAACCAATGAGAGTAATTACAGGGGAAACTACCTATAAACGATGGAGATATGACTAAAACTCCTGCAAAACGAGGACAATGCCTAAAAGGGAAGCGCGAAGATTAACCAGTAACGACCGAGACAAGCTTGATAGCCCATTAGAAAGGAAGGGATCCAATCTTAATCCTCCCAAATTTTCATAATAAAAGGATCATGCGTTAATGAGATATCCAATAACGGGAATAGTGACATCGAAAGTCCGAGCTTAGGGAAAAGACGATGTTTGCGTAGGATCCATAGTTAAAACATACAACTAAATTTACACGGAAATTATTAAAAATGGGGAACTATAGTTATGCAAATTTTCAGCCCAAACAGTCCAGCCGTTGTGAAGTTATACCCATGATGGGAATATAGAAATCCGCATCATGTGTAATGACACGTGAGGGTGGCGATGCGCAGGGAACCGGCCATCGGAACCGAGATCCGCACTTCGGCAGATCGCGAAGACCAATTTCCGTCCAAATAAGGAAGAGCCCGGTCAAAACAAAGCATGGAAAGTGCAAAACAACCTTAAATCATGAGGGAAAAATCTGAAATAAATCACAGAAGCCCATATGAAAGAAATAAACACCCACGCATATCATAAATCCCGAACAATTAAACAGAAATGGCGCCTGCATACGAACGACTATGGGAATGACGCATGTGATTACCGAATGTGCGCGCGAACTTTTGCTAACTCAACGAATACCAGGAAATAGGACACAACCTTGGTACCATTGGAAAGGTGGGAATAAATGAAAATTTAAGATACCAAGAACGTGAGAAAACATCCAGAAATGAATGAGATATAGGGACATGAAGTTAGAAACCTGAAAACGCGCGGGAAAACAGCTTCAAGAGGTCCAGAGTCCTAAATAAAATACATAAAAATATGAAATCTTCAAGGACGACCTACTATAACAACGAACAATACATATGGAGGATTAGGATGTGATAATACAAAAGGGAATCAGGGAATATGAACGAAATTCACGAAAACCACTAAACTACGACGGACCATGGCGGGAATTTTAGGGAACGATATTCTAATGAGGAGGAGAGCTATAACACATTCGTTTGAGTAATTCTTGATTACTAGCAACTTTTTCTTTCAGTTTTAAACCTGAATAATTCACTCATTTACCATTTCAGTCTCATTTTAACTAAATGTCACTAAATAAAAATGGAATAAATCAGCTGAAGGTCTCAGCATAGCCGTACGCATAGTAATGCGAAGTTCGAATTCAGGATCATCGAGTCATAGCAAATTTAACGGTATATAGGGAATTTGAAATAGGTAACTGCGGCAAATGCAGCGCAGCCAAGTTCCAATTAACCATTAAAATAGCTTAGGCGAGGGAGGACAATAAGAATTCTAGGCGCAGTCTGACCGCAGTAGAACCGCAGTTCAGCACAGCAAAAGCGCAGTAGAACTATAGCATGAAAATTTCATTTTTATTCAGTTTGAGAAAAATACACTGTAAATAAATCCTGTAAATAGAAGGTAGAGTGTGAAAAAGGAAGGCGACCCAAGGAGTATAAAAGGGAGACCCTTTCTGCGACTTTTCGCCCCCCTTAGAGAAGTAAGAAAATAGAGTATTATTTTTCTCAAGCATTTCTGGTTGTCACTCCAGTGCGAAAAAGTGATATACAGTTAAGATTGCCACTGTAGTAAAAGGCAGCAATAAAGGAGAGAAATATTAAGTAGATATTTCAACAGGAGAGCTGGTTAACACTCCAGATTTCAAAGTGTAAACACAAAACAGTTATTTTGCTACTGTTAAAACAAGCAATAAAATAAGACAAAAATAGAACAAACTCAAGGGACACTCCAGACACAATCCAAATTCATTAACTGAATAAAATCTTTGAAACTTCACTAAGTAGAAGATTAAATTCAAGTTTAAATCCAAATTAAACAACGCTACACAGAATTACACCTAGACAAATTAATAAATTTCAATAAAGAAACAGCTCCGCAGGGCTCGGTTTATCTGTAAGTCAATTCCCAGGAACTTTAAAACTAACCCATAAAAATAGAATTAGCCAAAACACTCGGATTGGTACTATATTTACAATAAATAACACTAGTACACTTCCCCATCCTAACTAAAGAACCAGGGAACAGCTTGGTGGTGGTCTCGTTTGAACCTCCCAACTGACCTTCCTTCGTTCTCTCCTTCAGCGCCCAACCACCCGGAACACCGCACACACCTAGGACTGAGGTCGGGCTGTCCCTGATCGAGGACCGAGCCCTGACACGTTCCCCCGTTTGCCTCAGGCCTCAGTAGTCCATCTAAGTATACGCTTGATTTGGCTGTATATTGATGGGGTAGAAGTAAAGGCTAATCCGCCTTTTACAGCTACCCCGAGGGTTTATATACAATCTTATACATTCTCGGCACAAATAAATAGAGAAGCTTCCGCGACGCTAAATTAGCATCGCGACATAATTATTACACAACACAACATCAACTGATGTTGTGGGCGGAATATAGACATGGGCTGGGGCCTCACATCCTCCTCCCTTGCGATACTAGATCGCAGACAGGGTACTAGCATATATACACAAGGGGAAAGCAAGCATTTTAAAGAAATAAAATTTTTTAACGTTCTACATACGAAGGATGTATGCAAACGGGGGCACACTCATTGCAGGAGGCTATAATAGTATTTTGTAGGCGAAGCCCACTTAGAGTTTCTCCTGGAACATATGCACCCAGATCTCGACGACAGTGCTGTTGACAATGGAACGACTTTCTCGTCGTTGTGAGTTTATTAAATACCATCGTCCACTGTGATGATGTTGACAGTGTAGGTCGTCGACAGCAGAGTTGTCGCTGACGAAGAAAATGAATAATCAACGACGTTTGCGTTGACAAAGGACGAAGGGTACAGAATAGACAATCAACAACAGCATTGTCGTTGATGAAGGTAAGAAATTATTAATCAACGACGGCCTTGTCGTTGACGAAAGTGAGTAATCAACGACGGCATTGTCGTTGACGAAGGTGTCATATCCATCCCCGGCCATCGACTTCCGGACCCTCCGATCCCTCCGATCCAACTCCGCTCCTCCCTCACTAACCTCGGAGCCCCCGTTATTCCGCAATCCTCTCGGTACCCCTCGATGGTCACCACCCCCTCATTTCAATTTATTACCTACGCCTCCCTAAGTACGGAGCCCCAAAGACTTCCGGACAGCTCCGACGTCCGCTAGCGCACCCCCGCCTCCGCTGGGCAATACACTCGCCTGCCCTGCAGAGTCCACCTTCGGGCTTATCCCTCCTTTCCGTTTCTGGGTTATCGCCTGCCTTTCCGCTAACCCCGCGAACCGACTCGTCGGTAATATTCAGTCGGCTAATGGTTAAACCCTGTTAGCTCCGCTCCGTTCGGTTCCGCCAATTGCGGACCCGTCCCCGCTGTAACCATATATATATCCCACTTGTACATAGGTTACGCCCCAGTAGAAAAATCAACTAGAGTTACCCCCCTAGGTTCTAATTGCCAGTCAGTAAGTTAGGGCACGGACGTGTCACTAGGCACAGCGCTCTTGGCAGAAGTCGCTGAGGCCGAAGCCCTCCGTTACGGAGACACTCCTTCGTCTCGACCCTGGTCTCTGACAGAAGGTATGGATGTGAGGGGGTCAGTTCCTCATTCGTTTACGTGGCGCTGACCCGGACGGGCCAGAGCCGGATGGGCGATTCGACATAGTCCTACGAGTCGTCGTGGACCTAGCCGCGTCGACAGCGACATCGTCACTCAGATAGTTGTCGTCGTAGTGACGAGTCTCGACGTCAGCGTCGTTCATGGACGAATCCTCGTCTTGACAACGGTGCGAGTAATGGACATGGTGCGTGGGTTGGCCACGTCCATGAGAAGAGGGAGCACGCCCTCGCACTGGTGGTGCGTGGGCGGATTCGTACACCGACGAGTGTGCATATGTCGGAGGGGGGTATTGCGGCGGAGGTGGGGCGTTTGAATACGCCACAGGGTGTGGGCTCGCATACATCATAGGCGGGTTTGAGTACGATGTTGGGGGAGGGTTCGAGTACATAAGTGCTCGTTCCTGGCATTGAATTTTACGACGCTCACGAGCGTCATCAGTCATTGGTTTTATCCATCGACACGCGAGGATGTACATCCGTGCAATACGAGCCGGGGGGTACTGGTCGGGAAGTCTTTTCGCCTCCATCTCAATGTCGTCGCGTGACATACGCATTCGTGAGGCGCGGTTGTTTGTAGCCACCCTGTACCAGTTGGTACAGGTGTCGACGTCCTCTTGCGAGGGCTTGCCCGTCTTGAACGACCAGGCAAGATGGTACATTGTAGCATAGAACCTCACACCTTCTTCGGTGTGTATGTAGTTATGAACCAACTCGAACCACTTAGGTTCTTTGTCGCGGACGAGCGCAGCCGCGTCTGGGAATTCGATTCTATCGACATGGTCGATGTCGTAGAAGCGGGTAGGAAGGGCCACCGATCGACAATATGTCGGTGGGGGTAGGGGTTCGCCATGCACTTCAGTGAGTTTGGCATCGTAGTACTCGTAGTAATGGTAGCCGGGTGGACGGTTTGTGACGAATTCTTCGAACGGGGCATCAGGGTCGATGACCCATTCGCCTTCCATCTCGTCATCGTCGGACATGGGAGCCCATCTCTTGGAAGAGGTGGTTTTTTTCAACGGCGCAGACTTGGCCGACGCAGGATCCACCGGGCCAACCCCGGGGATAACGATGGTCTGGGGAACAGTGGGCCGTGACGACGAGGGAGCAGAAGATGTGATCGGGGCGGGTTTGGGAGACGCAGGGCGTCCCCTTGCCGTGCGTGCGACTCTAAAGACGTCCTCGTTGAGTTCGTCGTTGGCCTTTCGGAGGGATTCGACCTGTCGATGAAGACAGTCGTTTTCAGAACGCAGGTCGTCGGCCTCGTTCTGCAGCATCTCATACTTGTTCCTGAGCTCATCGAGCTCATCGTTCCTACGTTCGTCTTCGAACGTAGTCTCTTTACATTTCTCGAGTTTCTTCTCGATATGGGCCCACATGACTTCTGTAATCATTTCGAGTTGATCGAGCCCTGTCTGCGTGGAACGTGGCAGGTGGGGGTATTTCTCACTCGCGCTTACGCGAGTGGGCAGGACCAAATGGTCCTGTTTTGGGGTTAAAATGCCCGTGCTGGGCGCTTCAGGGGTGACAGTCTGAGCGACTGTGGAGTTGTCGTCCATCGACGACATGGCAGCATCCGTGGTGGGACTTACAGGTGGGGAGTTTGGACTGGAGTCTACGAGGGCCTCCTTGATGGGGGAAAGGTCGAGGGAGGAATCAGCGAGGGGGGATTCAGTCGCGTTCATTTGAGCGATTTCAAATTTGATGGTAGGAAGCAGGATTTGATCCCGCTTTCATCGCATTTATCCGATATTATTCGGATATTCCCGGACTTGCCAGTTTAGGCAACTCATGGCTTCAACGCCATAGTTGGCCATGATAAGGCATTGATATCCGCTGGTATCGGACCGGTAGGCGACGTTCACGCCGTGGTCGTGATGGTCCGCTGGATCTATTGTCCGGCGTCTGATCCCGTCGTTGACGGTTCAGTTCCTCGATGTTCTCTACCCCTTGTACTGTTAGGTAGTCATCCAACGCAATTAGATCGTTTACGTTGGCCAAGGGTTCCCAAGTAAGGTCACCAAGTCCCCATCGGACACGGAACCATAAAGACTTATCGTCGTCCCATCGATGGTCAACGATTTCCTTAACCTGGTATTCCCGTTCTGGGTCGTCGCCAAAGTCGTAAAATACTTCTACAGCACGCCCAGGGAACAGCACAGAATCATTCGGCTCATGAGGTGCGAGCCGTGAGACGTGGAACTTCACAAAGATATTTCTTTGCGTCAACACTGGGGGAAGCCTGAGGATGTAGTTTGATGAGTCCTCAAATACCTCCAGTATTTCGTAGGGGCCAATATAAGTTGGCAACAACTTATGCGCCCTCCCCTTGGGGAGGTTCAGATCTTTCGTTGAAAGATATGCGTAGTCCCCTTTCTTCAGTTTTGGGGAATCAGGGCGCCGATGTCGGTTCGCCTGGATAGCCTGTTCCACACGACTCTTAATAATAGCGTCGTGAGCGGCCTGGATGTTGTCCAGGGCCCGCTGGGCAAAGGATTTTACCCCCGGCAATTCGGATGACAGCAGAGACATGGTCATCTGTGGGAGGTATCCATATACCAACTCAAACGGGGCGAATCCCATTGATTTATTCGCACTTGAGTTCAATGCGAATTCTACCATGGGTATATGCATGGCCCAATCTCGCTGATCGGGTCGGACGAATGACCGAAGGATCTGGACCACCGTCTGGATCACTTGTTCTGCTTGGCCATCCCCTTGAGGATGGAACGCGGTAGTTAACTTGAGTTTAACACCCATGAGTCGGTGTAACTCAGTCCAAAATTGAGACGTAAACTTCGTGTCGCAGTCTGACACGATGGATGTTGGCATGCCGTGCAAGCACACGACATGTTGCAGGAACAGATGCGCCAGCTCAATAGTCTTGACCTGGGTCGTCACAGGCACTAGGTGAACCTGGCACGTTAGTCGGCACATGTCAGGATACCGAGCTGCTCGGAGCTAAGGTCAAGAGATCCAGTGGAAGTGGAGGTAAGACTAGGAAGGTCTGGGTCGGTCTCAATAGGAGAACCGCGAGGTGTGCTAGGCAACACAGGCTCCAGCTGAGCAGCGAGGGGAAATGAGTTGTATTCCAGCCACTATGTTACTATGTACAACATACCTGAGCAGCGAGGGGAAATGAGAGAAGAAAGCTGGTCTTCCTGCTCGCTACTCAGGGTGTGATATACTGTAGCCCACACACACAGCTAATCTACGAGGCACTGTACATACCAACAATCAATGATCCAGGTTTGTCTGGCTGTGTTGGGATCTTGGAGTGGGATCAGATCATAAGGCTGTACAGGGATCATGGATCATGGAATCTGGGTGATCGTAGATCATGGAATCAGATCATGATGGTAAGTAGGCTGGAAGTGGCCGGAAGTGGGTGTACTCTGACATCACCCCCCCCCTTATGCCACTACGTCTCGGAGTGGCTTGGTGCATGTGGGGGGCAGGGACAGAAGGGTGTAGTTGGTGGAATTCTTTGATGAGATCTGGGGCATTCTGGGTGTCTCGGTCAGGTATCCAGCTGTTTTCTGAGCTAGGGTAGCCTTTCCACTGAACAAAATAGTGAAGACAGCGTCGGATGTACTTAGAATCAAGGATCTTCTCTACTTCATACTCTTCTCCTCCATCAATGATGGTGGGTCCTGGCTTGGGGTGTGATGGACGTTCTGATATTTCATCAGGTTGGTACTTGCGGATATTGGTGATGGATACCACAGGGTGCATTCGGTGCCCTTTCGGAAGCTGGAGCTTTAGAGCAGCTCGGAGATTACTTTGAGGATTTTGAAGGGCCCCAGCCATTTGTGATCCAATTTCTTGGTTGGGCGGTCTGTTGAGTGGTTGCAGGCACTGAGCCACACCTTTTCTCCTTCAGAATACTTGGGTGCTTCATCTCGATTCCTGTCATAGTACCTCGACATTTCTTCTGCTGCTCGTGCTAAGGCTGCCTTCGCCTCTTCTTGCATCTGTGCCATTTGTGAGGCAAAGTCTGCAGCTGCCTCTACAGTTGCTGCCTTAGGGGGTTCCACTCCCATACGGGGTGCTGCCCCGTGTCAAGCTCAAAGGGGGTGTGATGTGTGGCAGAGTGGACGTGATTGTTGTAGCTGAACTCGGCAATAGGCAGCCAGTCTGCCCAGTCATCTTGCCTGTGGTTCACAAAGATTCGGAGGTAGGTTTCAACTTCTTGGTTGACCCGTTCAGTCTGTCCGTCTGTTTGAGGATGGTAAGCGGTGGAGGGAGTAGGTTTAATGCCTAGCAATCTGCTTAGTTCACGGGAGAATTTAGAAATGAATGTAGTTCCTCTATCACTGATGACCTCCTCTGGGAGGCCATGGTGACGCCAGACATGTTCAAGGAAAAGGCGAGCCACACCTTCAGAGTCCATCTGGGTTGTGGTGGGTATAACATGTATCCTCTTTGATAAGCGGTCAACTACCACCATGATCGCATCAAATCCTCGAGACAAGGGTAGCTCCCCTATGATGTCGACTGAGACAACCTGCCAACGCCGGTCAGGTACCTTGTTTGGCATGAGTTTCCCAGTCTTCCGTGTTGGGAAGGACTTCACCCGTTGGCAAGTGTCACATCCTGACACATATTTGGCAACATATCGAGAGAGCCCTGGCCACCAGTAGTTCCGAGATACAAGCTCTAGTGTCTTCCACCGACCTGGGTGTCCTGCTACTGGGGTGTCATGATGGGCATGGACAATATCGTGGCGTAGGAGAGGGTCTCGGGGGACATAGACCCTTCCTTGGTAGAGTACAAGTCCTTCGTGAGATTCCCATCCAGCAGGGGCCTCATGCTCGGATTCTAACTCAGGAATCACCCTTGCAACCGAACCCTCTATCTCCCTACACCTCTGGATCCGCTGTAAGAATCCTTCTTCTTCTGTGGGGGGTGAAGTGGCTTCTGCGGCTCAGATGCGGAAGAGGTTAGGGTGTAGCAGGGTGATATTAGAGTTGTCTTCCTCTCCTCATGGGTGATCTGCACGTCGAGACAAGGCATCTGCCTTTCTCATAAGTTTACCAGGTCTGTGTGTGAGTGTGAAGTCGAAACGGGAGAGGTACAGGGACCAGCGGGCCTGGCACCGGTTAAGTTTCTGAGCTAAGCGGAAGTAGGAGAGATTGCGGTGGTCAGTGAAGATTTCAAAAGGTTGTGCGGATCCTTCAAGGAAATGCCTCCACTCTTCTAGTGCGCGGATTATCGCAAGCATTTCTTTGTCATGGATTTCATAGTTACGCTCAACATCATTGAGGCTTCGAGACATAAACCCCACTGGGTGGTATAGCTGGTCTTCCTGGAGTTGTGACAAGACAGCACCAGTTGCGAAATTGGAGGCATCGCACTCTAGCCGGAAGTGCCCCTTGTCTGAAGGGAAAGCAAGAACAGGAGCGGAGGTGACAGCCTTCTTTAAGGCATCAAACCCTTCTTGCTCCTCTCTGCCCCATCTCCAAGGTCTGGACTTTCGTGTTAGGGCATTAAGTGGCCTTGCAATCTCTGAGAAGTTACGAATGAACTTCCGGTAGAAGTTCACAAATCCAAGGAAGGATTGGACATCTTTGACTCGTTTTGGGACTGGCCAGTCCACAACACCCTGGATCTTCACTGGGTCCATCTCCACTTGGTTTTCCGATATCACCAGGCCAAGGTACTCTATCCGTGTCTGCTCAAATCTGCACTTCTCAGGTTTGAGGAAGAGTCGGTGTCTCCGTAGTGTCCCTAGTACCTCTGAGACAACTTGACGATGTTCTTTGAGAGTTGGTGTGAAGATTAGGATGTCATCCATGTAGCAGATGGCAACGCCTCTATCAATAAATTCTCGGAGAATATCATTCATCATCGTCTGGAAGGTTGCTGGGGAATTGCAAAGGCCAAAGAACATGACCAGGGGTTCAAACAACCCTCGATTAGTCCGGAAGGCAGCTTTCCATTCATGCCCTTCTTTGATACGGACATTGTTGAAGCCCCACCGGAGGTCTAGGACCGAGAAGTACTTTGAACCTCTGAGACGATTCAGGACATCTGACACCAGTGGGAGTGGGTACGAGTTCTTCACAGTGATCTCATTCAGCTTCCGATAGTCTTGGACAAGACGGAGGGAGCCATCCTTTTTCTTAACAAAGAACACTGGGGCTCCCATTGGGGATTTAGACGGCCGGATGCGGCCATTGGCTAGGTTCTCCCGCAAGAATTCATCAAGTTCCTTTTGTTCGTTTTGGGAAAGGGGGAAAGTGCGGGACTGCGGGAGCTCGGCTTTAGGTAATAAGTCTATGGCATGATCCCACGGTTTCCGCAGAGGTAACTCACGGAAGGCTTCTTTTGAGAAGACTTCCTTATAAGGGTGGTATGTCTCAGGTACCATGTCTTCCGCCGATCGCTCCTCCTTCCGCTGGGCTTCCTCTGCAAGCTGCTGGGAAGGGGTGGTGACTGCTTGGATTTCTGGTGTTTCATGTGTTGTCATCACGTGAACAACAAAGACCTTGTCCTCAGGTTCTGCTGGCTTTAGTTCCACAGCTTTCGCTCTCCTGCACTCGGGAGGGCACCGTGTCATCATTATCTTCCATCGGATCCAATCCACTTCTGGGTTGTGGAGGAGGAGCCAGGGAAATCCGATGATGGCAGTTTGCTGTCCTAGGTTGGCAACTGCAAGTCTGCAACACTCCGAATGGTCCCCGAAACTAAGGATAACGTCGACCTCTTCAGTAATAGGTCCATCTCTGTTCTGGGTACCATCGACATTTCGGACAGGGACTGAGGACAGTAGGGGGGTTGTAGGTAGCTGGTGTTTATTGACAAACTCTTTGCTGATAAACATCCCAGTAGCTCCGGAGTCGAGCAGTGCAGATGTGGACACAGTTGCAAGTGAGGTGGTGGACCTGAGTGAGATTTGGATATTCATCGAGCGGGGGGCATTCCCAGTTGTCTTTCGTGTGTCTACTTCTTTCATCTTTTCGTCTCTTCTTCTTTGTGCGACTTTAGTCACTCCTCTCGTCTTGGCCTCTTTTACAGGGTTGGATTTGGTCTTTGTACATGGATATTTACACTTTCTTGAGGCGTTTGCAGACGAGTTACCCAGTCGGGGCGCAACTTTCACCGACTGGTCCTTTAAAAACCCTCTTCCTGAGGTGTTTTGGCTTCAGCGTGGTCCTCGTTCTCAGCAAGTTGGTCTCGGACTGCTTGGGATATCGCGTGGAGGTTCTCTGGGGATAGGGATGGAGGTAGATGTTGTGAACCTTCGGTATCCCTTGCTGCAAGGGGATCCTCTGCTATGCGAATCCTTTGCCCCCTTACTGAGGGACAGTTGCGCACGATGTGGCCTGGTTGTCCACAGCCAAAGCAAACACCGCTTTGTGGATTTTGACGTGGGCGACGTGCCCGATCGAGTTCCATGGGCTGCGGGTTGGCTGGTGGGGAGAATGGGGTCAATGTCTGCACATGAGGAGGGCGTGTCATATTCTGATGAGCAATTGCCATGTTACTCCGCTGAGGGTGGTTGCGACCCTGATGAGGGGAAGCCCCAAAGGGGCGTCCTTGGCGCATTTGGCCTTGGATGTGGTCGAACCTTCGGTGTTGGTTGTCCAGGAGTAATGCCCGCTGTTTCCATTCTTCCCAGGTCGTTGGGAATGGGTGGGAGCCATAGATTGACTCTCAAAGGTGGTGAGTAATTGCTCATTGGAACTTGTCAACTAGTCCGGCTTCGCCTAGCCCTGATGATGGTCCATGGAGTTCAAAGAGTTGGATGACTGTTTCCACTGGGTTAATCCCTTGCCTAGCATCTGATAGCTTCTGCATTGCAGTTGCAGCACGGTTTGGGTCTGCGAACATGTCTTTCAATTCTTGCAAGAAGTTGTCAAGCATTGGGATAACAGCATTGGGAGAGAGGTAGGCATTGATTTTTTGGGAGGCCCATGGGGCTGCCGTTCCTTCTTTCATGTGTGATAGGACAAACAAGATTCGCTGTTGGTCATCTGGGTACTCTGCCTGGAGAAGGGATAGGTATAAGCGGCACTGAGCTAGGAAGTCCTCTAGCTTCTCTCGGTCTCCACTGAATGGTGATGGGGTGGCAACCTTGGGAGGTCTGGAAGCAGGGATTGGGGGTGCTTGCCCTACTTGGGCAGCTTGGGCATTGAGCAGCATTTGGACGAGCTGGGTGAGTTGTTGGATCTGCTCCTGAGCAGACATAGTGATGTGTGATGCGGGCTCAGGAAGTAGGTTAAAGCTTTCTTCTTCTGTCAGGATACCGAGCTGCTCGGAGCTAAGGTTAAGAGATCCAGTGGAAGTGGAGGTAAGACTAGGAAGGTCTGGGTCGGTCTCAATAGGAGAACCACGAGGTGTGCTAGGTGACACAGGCTCCAGCTGAGCAGCGAGGGGAAATGAGAGAAGAAAGCTGGTCTTCCTGCTCGCTACTCAGGGTGTAATATACTGTAGCCTACACACACAGCTAATCTACGAGGCACTGTACATACCAACAATCAATGATCCAGGTTTGTCTGGCTGTGTTGGATCATGGATCATGGAACATGGATCTTGGAGTGGGATCAGATCATAAGGCTGTACAGGGATCATGGATCATGGAATCTGGGTGATCATAGATCATGGAATCAGATCATGATGGTAAGTAGGCTGGAAGTGGCCGGAAGTGGGTGTACTCTGACAACTTTACACCCCAGTATGTCGAGTACAGGGGCGAATGGCTCAAATTTTCTTGGGCTCACATAGAGCTTCTCGTCTCTTAGACGAGTATATATCCACAAGAATTTCTCGTTGTGTTGTTTCACTGACGTAGTTCCAGTGAAGATGTCGTCGAACCATACGTGGACGGTGCAAGAGGGCTAGCGGCTCTCTATGCCGACTAAGCTCGTGGGGCCAAACTCTCCTAAACTCTCTACTTTCTCTCTAAACTTCGCTTGACTCTCGATCCTTAAACTCCGTGTGGGTTCTCCGGGATTCCGCAAGGTCCGGGCTCAGTGTCCACTACTCACTCGTTGTGAGCTAGATCACTGCCCTTATTCCTACTGTTGGAATTCCACACACTCACACCCTCTCTAGCGCGTCCTAGCACCTTAGAGAATTTTGGGGGAGGGGAGAACTTCTATTCCAAAATCCGGTATGTACAGGATTATAAGAAATAATTATTTTTAGAAATAATAGATGGGGAATATTGGTACCATATGGCACCTGGATACCTTATTAGGCGAAATAATAGAAAAGGGTAACAGTATCAATAAAAGAATATCAATCAATAACTGAAATGATGGTGAAATATGAAAATAAGAGAAAATAAGCGATATCTCAATGGATTTACGGAATTAAGAGCCTAAATTGGAAATGTAGCCGGAGATAACTCTCACGCAGCCGATGAGCATTTTTACCAATTTATTAGACGCCGTGGGAACGAGTGAGGCTGGAATTCTGGGTTGCCGCCTGAGATTCCCACGCCCGCACATGCCCGTGACCTGCTGTGCCTAACTTGTCCAACACAGAACTCCGTCAATTCTCCACCGATTAGGACGTTCTTGGTATCGATGGGATCGTAGGAATTAGTACTATTTTTAGATACCAAATCCGTGTCGAGTCGTTGTATGAATGAAAGGTGGTTTTCTAATCGTGGAAACGGGTATCCGAGCTGGCGCTGCGCGTGGGCGATTATCCCGCCTACAACGGCTCGACCGATTTGGTCCCTTAGGATCCAAGTCAAAACGCGCTGGAACGTGGAAGGGCCGTTACAGTCCCCTTGTTGCAGCACGTTCGATATGAAAGTACTGTACAGGGTACTCATCCCCGTGTATTGTATGCAGTCCAGTTCGATACGAATCTGTTCGTACGCATCTGTCATATCGATCTTTGATCGATAAGTTACCCGAGCCATACTATCCATGATGAAACGCATGTCAGGCATGGGTGTGACATCGAGAATGGAGTTCACGTTGCGATTTCTCGCATCGATTACAGTCCGTAAAGAACCGTCTTTCTTTGCAAGACAAAGAAGTGGAGCCGCCGTCACGACTGCCTTGCGTTCCCACCACTTGGCTCGCTCATAACGAGCGATCTTTTCTCAAAGCTGCGGTTCGAGGGCCTGAGGGCACGTAGCCCTTCTTTCTATATATTTTCTATTCGGATCAATCAAGTTGATCCGGTGGTTAACCTCCCTGAACGGAGGTAGGACTTCAGGGGCTGGCGCCATGACGTCTTTGAAACATTCACGCCACCAATTCCTGAGTGGCACGAATTCAGGGTCTGTCATTGGCAGACCTTCTAAATGGGAACAGTCGGGAAGCCTGAGATCTTTCAACCTCGGGCTTGGCCAGTGATTGGGCCACTGGGAGGTATCCGCGTCTTTTTGAGCGGAGATGGCAAGGACGTGTGGCGAAGGGTTTCCAGCCTTCGCTGTATTGCGTCATGCCATCTGTTTAGATGACAGTTCGGATCTCGGTGCACGGGGAAGTTTGGGGCGACCGCATGCAGCAGCCCCCACTGAGGTTTTACCCCGTTCCGTCAGGACATCAAACGTTTTGATGTCGCCCGTCTTTATGTGGATGGTGTGAGTTTCGAAATTGAGGGACGCTCCGTTGGCATTCAGCCAAGGAGCTCCAAGAATGGCATCGTAGCGGTCAATGTTGACGACGTCAAAATAGTGAGTAGACGTAACCCCGTGAATGGTTACGGGAGTATTCGTGCCGTACATTATGCACAAATGTTTTTGGTCCCCATCTGGAGAACCAAGGGGTTTGGCAATTCGAGCAGTGGAATGTGAACTGCTCGGACAAAATCTGGAGATAGGGCGTCTGTTTCAGCGCCACTATCAAATAGGACAAAAGCATTTACCCCAGCGATGTTAACCTCGCCGGTGAGTGTCCGCCTTAAGCCGGCGCTGCGGTTTTCAGGGTATTTACCCGCCTCTCGCGAGATTCTAAACTTCGCGTCGAATATTGGCGGGATTTTCTTCAGAAGCTTGTTAGGCACTGAAGAACTCGTCACACTTTGCGTTGACGGTTTCCCCAATGAAGATTTTGGGACCGGTATAACACTGTCCCTCTTGTAGGTCTTTACTGCATCGTCGACAAGCTCAGCTACTATCTGCTCATCAGATGGCAGTTTGTCTGCTTGCCGAGCTGACGCTAATTTAATGGAGAAGTTTTCGTCCGTGGGATCCACGAACATCATAGCACCGACGAACATGTCGGCATCCACTTCTACGTACTCCTCCTCCGCCTCAGCGAGGAGGTTGGGATCATATGGGTCGTCCACGAGTTTATCGTCGAACGCCTCATCGTCGGCCATATAGTCCTGCACCTCTGCAGGATCTTCAACACCTTCCAGTTCTTCTACAGGCTCTGAGTCCTGTAGGTCTCGTTTGTCAGACTCGACCGCTATGTTGTACATGCGCGGTTTGGGCTTGTCGTGATTTGGGCAATCATGTTGATAGCCTATTTTCCCGCATTTAAAACAATGCGGTTTCCCATCCTTATCCAAGGATGGCGTCGATTTCGTCACTGTAGACGACGTCAACTTCTCTGTTTTTGGAGCCGGCGAATAGCTCGCACGGAAGGTCGAGCGTTGTCCGCTCTTCAGAGATGACGTGTTTCCCCCGAATGTGTTTTTGTACACTTTCTTGGCAGACGAAGAATCAGCAGCTTTTTTGGGTGCTGCTGCAGTGTTGGCTTGTTTTTGCGTCGTTTTTGACGCGGCTGGTGCTTGCGGGTCATTACGATACGCAGAGATCGCCTTAATTGAATCGTATGCGTGGTCCAGGCGGAGCACAGCGGTCCATAACTCGTCTTTCGTTGTGTAGTCCATGGAAATGTCGTGGCGCATAACCATCTCCTGACGCATTTTGCCAGGGATGGCGTTCAGGAAACGTTCATTGAACGTTGCCTGGTCAGGAGGCGTGATCATCTCCTCAGCTGCACGATACAGCTGGTTATAGAAGTGTTTGATTCCCCTCGCGGAATCGTATGAAAGCGTTTTGAACGCTTTCGTGGATGCTACTGCTGCAGACTTCTTGATGAAGGTGCAGATAAGGATCTCTAGTAGATCCCAGAATGGGGGGGTTACCCCGTTCTGCACTCCAATGCGTATATAGTGCCCTCAGGAGGTCTTGCACCTCGCCTTCAACAGCGGTTGTCAAAGTGTGGACGTGAAACTCGTTGTAAGCTTCACCCTTCCACCCACACGACGACATATAGGCTAGCCAGGAGTGCAGCCAGTTGTGGAATATCTTCGAGTTATTCTCTCCAGACCATTTGATGGTCGGAGTCAGTCCCTGCATCTTTTTGAGCAGTTCTGGGCATACATCTGCAGGCAGTGGCTGCAGGATTCGGACCTCCACACTTCGGCGTGCAGATTCAAGAAGCTGAGTCATGAACTCAGATGGATCAGGCACTACTCGTGCCGCAGGTGCTGCATATGAACGCATGGTTGAGTCAAACAAACCGGGTCGTACAGACGAGCAGTTTGGAAAATTGGATGAAGGCTCCCATTTTGCTTCGGTGCCAAATGGGTCAAGAAATGGTGGGTTGGGCCAGGACGAGCCACCCTCGCCACCATCCTCATCATCACCATCGCCACTCAGACAGTGGGGCCTTCTTCCCGAGTTAGACCTAACTTGGTCTACACGCCTCTTGCCCCCTTCTGGAGCCGCAGGCAGTTGTGAGAATCGGTGGTAGTTATCCAGCACTCGTCTGAGTGCTGTGCCGTGGGACAGTCTTTCGGGGTCTTCACCGTTTGCCCCACGACCCACGTTGTATACGAATGCTGCGTCTGCATCCAGATGGGCGTTAAAGTCGAAAGTAGATTCACTGAGACTATGCTTAGCGAAGATAGGTCTGACCTTGGCGGGCTGTCCGCCAATGTCATCTACACGATCCTGGACGTAGATCGGGCGTTTTTTCCGTGCGTAATAATCGTACGGAACACTGGTGGCTTCCATGTCACCGTCTTTCTCTTGTATCGTCTCCACAGTGGCCTTCATCGGCACTGCTTTCTTTCTCCCGTGGTCGGGAGGGAAATTACGCGTTTGAGTAGCGTCAACGCGTGGTATTTTCACCCCACCATTTGTGGGTTGGGACGACAGAATGAACGGCGCGGGCACAAAGCCTGGTCTGAAATGGAATGGAGAAGTTCCACTCTCCCTGTCAGGGACAGCTCCGAAAGCAGCGAGGTCCCGGTGCGAGGGACTCGATGGGACAGATGTCGGCTATGCGTAGCGGCGGTCCTGTTGCGGGGTGAGCGTCCCCGACCACTTAGTCTGAAGTGGGAAGTTGAATTATCATTAAAAGGGGAAGCTACAGTACTTACCTGAAGTGGGAAGTTGAGAAGAAGGCTGCTTCTTCTGTTCCCACCCCAGGTGCTATTATATACATGTGGCTGAGGTCACGTGGGAGGAGCCACGTCATCCCCGCACACAGCCGCACTCCCCTGGGTATCTCCATGGGAGGTCCCGGAGGTGTGCCGCTCTGTGAGCGGGAATGCGCGCAGCGGGCGTGGTGATCGGGGGAGCGGGGTTAGGTGTGTAGTAATACATGGAGAAGGGGAAGTCGACCATGGAACAGAAATAGAAAGAAAGAAGGAAAAGGGGAAAGGAGACACAGGGAGTGATAGCGGGGGAGCGGAGTAGGGCGGCGCGGCGCGGGGTCAGGTGTGTGCCCTGACACTCCCCCGTAGTCGATGATCCAGCCAGTTGTCCTGGGTCGATCTCCCTACCTTTTCCCTTGGCATCAGTGGTTACTGGCGCCATCGACGGGGTAGGTGGCTTAGTTCCACTAAAGATGGGAACAAAACGTCCATCAGATTCTTGCACCTCGACGGACAGGCGTGAACTTGTCGCCTCTGGCGCATCTGTGACGACGGCAGAGACAGTGGGGATCCCTCCAGGTATGGGGACCCCACTGATTGGTTGACCCGTTGGGTTAATGGGGACTACAGGGACCTCTTGGGGCGCCTGCGCCTCAACAGCGGTTTTTTTCGTCTGGTCAGAGACGACGATAGGGTCCCCACCCGTTGTTGGGTTCACTGCAGGGTTTGCAGATGGGTTATCCACCGTTGCTGCGGGTGGCTTTGGCTCGTCGCGTTGAGAGAGCGCGAGGAGGATTTCATTTAGTTTCTCATTAAGTCTTTCCTCCACCTTAATGATGTTACGATCTAGACAAGCGATGTTATCGCTATTCCCAGAGATTTGGGTATTCATGTTACGGACATCGCCTCTCAAGTCGGCGATGTCGTCGTCGACTTGGTCGACGCAATTTCTTAGTACTCGCGCCGTTTCAGACGCGAGGGAGTGGGTTGGGGATGGAGGACGCAACGCGCGCATTGGGACGAATGCCGCGAGAGTCTCCGCTGCGAGGGCTTCAGACGTTGTGACTTTGTCAACATCTCTCATATAGGTGGGACGCGTCTGAGATGTGTCCCTGGGCCCTTGCAGGCCCAGATCACCACCATCACTTGAGGTGGTGTCGTCTTCCACCCTATGGCCAGTGGAGGGGCCGGCCGTGTTGGCGGGAGCGTTGGACGTGCTCCTGGTGTTGTATCTCCACGACATCCAGAAGAGGTGTCGAGTCGTTCAACAAGTTCGCATGAGAACTTGATCGAAGTCGCGCGTTGCCAAATGGGGTTTCGGCGCCGGTAATGCGGTGCCGAGAATGGAAAGAGAATAAGAGCGTAAAAAAGTGAAAGGTTATCTTACTAGTTTGGGGACAGTAACGTTCCGTTCCCCCGTTCGCCTCAGGCCTCAGTAGTCCGTCTAAGTATACGCTTGATTTGGCTGTATATTGACGGGGTAGAAGTAAAGGCTAATCCACCTTTTACAGCTACCCCGAGGGTTTATATACAATCTTATACATTCTCGGCACAAATAAATAGAGAAGCTTCCGCGACGCTAAATTAGCGTCGCGACATAATTATTACACAACACAACATCAACTGATGTTGTGGGCGGAATATAGACATGGGCCGGGGCCTCACAGGCGGCATTGGACGGGCGGCTAATGGGCCGGAATGCGCAGCCGTGACAGTATACTCCGGTTGTAAGGCATGTAAAAAGTGAGTGAAGAGGAGAAACTGGCAGAGAAGGCATCTGTCAGAACCGTGCGAATCTTCGCCGAGGGTAGCCGTAGGCGACCGAGCGTTGCCCGCTAGTGGAATAGGCGTCCTACACACGACCGAGCTTTAGCGAGGAATAAACCCCACCGATCTCGAGGCCGAGGCTACTTAGGCGAGTGAGCCGGGATTTCGGCTTCAACGACTCTAGGAGGAGCGTTGCGCCTCGTTCTCGACACGGTCCCGATACTTAGAAGGTCAGAGGTCTCGCGGGGACAGAGGTAAGCTCTAGGGGGTAATTCTAGTTGATTTCGAACTACAGTACAAGCACTAGTTACAAGCTGTATATAAGCGCTAGGAAACTGAATAGGAAATAAGTCGCCAGATCTCGCGGAGATTGCGGGCGGAGAAAAGAAGGAGGAAAACAAACAAAGAGCACGTGTTCAAGACAACGAAGGTCAAGCGTGACCTTCGCCGTGAGGTAACAAGGTGCGGCGAAACATGGGACAACAGGTCGCGGCGCTCTGCGCCGCTAGGTCGTTCAATGACAATCAAGAGAGGGGTGGTGGAGAGGTGGCGGGAAGTGGTTAGACGGCGACGGGCGGCGAGCGGAGTGTGCGGGGAGTGTTCGGGCGTGGGAGAGGGTTAGGGAGGAGGTCGTCTGGCCCTGGGGAACGCCGGGTCGTGACAGCATCATTGACGTAGTGCAATAAATTCGTGATTCCTCTGTCATGAATTCCGATCCAGCAGACCAGGCCAAAGAACAAGCACCACAAACGTCCAGATGCACAATTCCCGAACACGGCACACCTGTCCACATGATACTGTCCATCAATCAGTGTGGCCTGACGCACCTGCCAACGTGGGTGCATTGGAAGCCATCGATAAGCCTGAGAAGCATCAGATTTCCACACATAGAAAGGTCTTTTACCACCATTGATTGCCATCTGTGCCCGGATGTTTGTTGCTAAATCTGTGAGGTTGTCAAGCTTAACGAAACCCCCCTCTGCTGGGATGAGAGAATTGAGGGACTCTGACCCTGCGCTATGGTCGTTCACTAATCGGAGCTTTGAAGATCCTTCCTTCGGGACAGTAAAGACTGGCTGTGCTGTCATCCCTGGTAAGAGAGAAGCGCCGAAAGACTCGGAGAACCACCCCAATAGCATCTCGGCATCATGTTGCCGGTGAAGAAAATCGACTGATTCGTCATCCAGGCTTGGTAAACCTGAAGGACATGCAACGATACCCCCAGGTTGCAACTTGGGATCATCAGTATCTGCAAACGGCCAGAAACCATGGCGTAACCCGTGGCACATCGAATCCACAAGTGCACAGTTTGGATGATTCCTTAACAAGCTCTCGAAGAGGTCAACATTTATTGGCGTGACAATTTTAAACAAGTGTGGGTGCTTAGCAATTGTCTGAGTAATATCCTTGTATTTGTAATCACTGTCAGGCACGCGTGGGATTGGGAGAGCGCTCTCGGTGTAAGTTGCTGATGGCGTACGTCCACAGTCATTGTGCCCAAAAATAAAGCGCATGTGTCGAGGTCGCCTACCCGCATGTTCCAGTAGTGGTTCAGTTTCTTCAGGCAGTCGTCTTTTGAGCCGAGTCTTTTGTACATTGGAAGCGTGGGTGATTCCCGTTGCAGTCCTGGCAGATGTGCCTGAATTTGCATGGGTTGAAAGAGCACCCCTTTTTTGTGTTGAATTCTCCACAGATAGGGATTGTACCTGGGCTTCTTCCTTGTTTACCTTTTCCCTTTCCTGGAGCAGAGTGTGCATTGTGTGCTGATCCTCCGCTGTTGAGATGTTTGAAAGCGATGTCACCAAAGGGGTGGATATCGGTGAAGCAGAGGTGGTGTCGTTCTTGGACAAACTTGCGGACAGCGGAGTCGTATCTGATGACGCCAAGGGTGTTGTTGCAGACATTAAACTTGTCCAGCATGTGTGCATAGTAGATGTTGAGTTTGTCCCATCGGTGTGGGTAGGCGTAGAGAAGCACACACTTATATTTCTGGTAACCCAAAATCCATTCACCTTCCGTCTGAATTTTCGCTTTCCCCTTGGAATGTCCTCTGTTAAGTGTGAGCTCGGCCCCACTTCCAAGGTCGATAGCCTCGTGATACTGGGGAGCGACGGTGTTGAGGTCAATGTGTCTATCGCATACGAGGTCACGCCATTGGCTGTAGGGGAAGGGTGGTGAGCATCCTCGTGCAAGGAGGCTCCGGACGGCGGCCATAGCATCGAGGCTGTAGATATTGCGTAGCTGCAGGGTTTTCTGTGGGGTGGTGAGCAAGGAGTTAGTGTCCCAAGGTCTGTTACCTCCTGGGAGGTCCCAGTTCCAGGCAAAGTGGGGGTCGGGGTCATCATCAACCTCTCGAAGCCGCTTCGCCCCTCCTCATGCATCATCCCCATCGTCATCTCGCTGCTGCCGACCCCGTGAGACTGCATGGGTTCCCCCAGAAAGATCGGCTGTATCAACAACTCGGTCGAGGGGGCGATCGATTGGATTTGGCTGAGAGCTAACGGGTCCCCGATCAGGGAGTGCATGGCTCCGGGTTCCACGGACGATTGCCTCTTCTCTAGATTCAGCCGTCTGGTCGAAACGGGCAACATACCGGTCGAAGAGTTCATTGGTTTGCTCTCGGGTAAGTTCTGTGGCACCATCGAGGAGACGGCGGAGTCCTCGGCAGGCATCATACAAACTGATGGACCGATTGGAGTAGCCTGAGACAAGGTTGTCGAGTTGATCGAGAAGGAGGCCGTTGCCAGGTGCGGATGTAACCTGTTCAAGGTCGATCCCTCCAAAGACCGAGTCTCTAGTGGCTGCAGTGGTATCACGGGCCTCGGCTGAGACATGCTGCGAGTCTCGAGTATCTGTGGCGGCGTTTTGTGTGTCGGTTGAGACATGCTGCGACATACCAGTGATCACAAGATGTTCGAAGAGAACAGACAAGAAAATATAAGCATGCACTCTCACGACGGGCCTTCGCCATCGCACGTTTGCATATGCCTGGACTCTTAATTAAACACTTCACACCTCCGCTGGACATGTCGGGGGCAGTCAAGGTATGAATTCCCAGGGGAGCTCCTCGACCACACATCCTGTCCGTGAGAGATGGTCGATGGAGCGTCTGATGGGAGAGCGTGCTCATGCTTTAGGTGCCTCCCTTGAACGGAGTACTCGCAAGGCTTACTCTTCTGCTTTCATGTCTTATGTCATTTTTTGCAACACCCACGAATTTCCGATAAAGCCCACTGAAAACATGCTGAGTTTCTTCATTGTCTATATGTGCCATTATATCCAGCCTTCATCGGTAAAGTCTTACCTTTCAGGCATTTGTGCAGAGTTGGAAGGTTCCTGGCCTGAGGTTCGAACAATCAGAAACTCACCTTTTATCGCGCGTTGCCTCAACGGATGCATGAAACTGCACAACACACCCACCAGGCGGAAGAGGGCCCTCACAGAAGAGGACCTCATTAGCATCCAAAGTAGCTTGCCCACCCCTCCTTCTCATGACGACATATTGTTCCTCACGATGGTGTTCACGGGCTGGCATTGCTTGATGAGGTTAGGAGAATTGGTGGATCCCGATTCCTCCATGCTGCGCAATTTTTGAAAAACCATTTCCCGTCGCAGTGTTCATTTTAACAAACTCCCGCGCCCGCACATCTCATTCACGTTACCAATGCACAAAGCGGATCGTCTGTTTGAAGGGTCTCAGATCATGTTGGAAAGCCGTAGAAATCAATTGGACCCGTTAGTGGTGTTCGCTAAGTATTTGGTTTCACGCGATCAGCGGTTTCCTCACCTACCTGAGCTTTGGCTGACAAGCAAAGGAACAGTGCCAACACGTTCTTGGTTCATATCGCGCCTTCAATCGATCTTTCCTAACAACAATGTTAGTGGCCATTCGCTGCGATCGGGTGGGGCCACTGCGTTGGCACTGGCCGGAACTCCATTGACTCGCATCCAAGCCATTGGGCGCTGGTCTTCGGATGCTTTCTTGATCTATGTGCGGCAAAACCCAATCTTAATCCAAGGTACTCTCACGGGAGTATCAGCCTTCGATGGCGCTGCCTTCTGATCAACTGGCCACCTGCCTTCACTCGATTTTCACGCACGCGCTTCATCATCATCTCCTCCACCACCATCCGCCCTCACCTCCACCATCGTTGGATTGAAAGGACACGGGTCACGCGTCGCGCGCATGCGGCAAATTTCACATGGGCCTTTTGTGGCCGTTGCCCACTACCAGCAGTTGTTAGCCCTGATTAGTTGTTGTTTAATGTCTTCATTTCACGAGACTAATCACGGGTTAGCAGTCTGCCCCCAGCTGACCTCAGGTTTCCGCCCTTGTTTGCCACTGGCTGGGAAACCTGACTGCGCCCAGTCACGACCGCTTTGGCATTCACATGCCTTCTCTCACCGATCGCGGTTTTCCCATGATTTATCGCGCAACTTAGCCTGAACGGGTCAAATCACGCTGCCTCAGTCGTACGCTGAATGTTTTCGGCGCAGATGCGCGAAGCGGACCACTGTCCCAATAAGCAGCACACATTCCTGTTGCCATTGCGTTCGAGGAGAGTAGCAAGTCCGATGTGTGTGTGAGATCGATTAGTTCTGATGACATCAAAAGTGGCGGGCTTGAGCATGTCGGACGGCTTGGCAGACTCGCCACATTCCCGACACCGCAGCTCATAAGCATGTCCATGAAGAAAGTCCTGGCCAGCCTGTGTCTCATACTACGCAACTCGGAGAAATGCTTACCCATGTAGCCAGTGTCTGCAGGGGCAGAATCCCAGTCAACAAAGTCACATAAGTATGCGGGCCAGCATAAACGGAGAGCACACTTAGTATACGCGCAGCAAATGAAGAGTAGATCAGTTAGCCTTCGGTGTTTGACATCGATTTATTGACTTACGCTGTCACTACTGACGTCGATATCTCGACTATCGACATGCTTGTGCGCTGAATAGTGGCGAGTATTCGATCTGAGCGGGTTGCTTGTTTCAACATCAACGTCTGGATCATATGTTGGCTCATGTACCAAAGCGCCATCTTGCTAGTCTTCTAATATTTGGTATGCAGTGCTTGGCTGTCTAACAAGCCCGGGGTATAGCAACTACAGCATCTACCGACGCAGACGGGGCCCAACATACCATGCTTCGATCGATCCTTTTGCACTGATAGGATACAAATGCATTCATCATGTGCGCGCGATTGTGTCAAATGGGCCGCGGATATTAACTCCCGGTGGGTGTGCAGTCAATTAATCGGTTCCATGATATATTAGCGACCCAGGACTCCAGCGACAATCTTGTAGCATGCATGAGCGCTTGCTCACATTATATCGATTGGAGCTTGTGCGAAATTACAAGTTGTGTAGATGGCCGTTGAATGCTGTCATTTGGTGTCGTTCGGCACCGTGTTTCCATTGCGTTTGGTTTGCCATGATATAATAATTGTGGCATCCGAGTCCGGGGAAGTGGAGTCACCTACGTCACGCGGTGTCTGAGCGGTTGTCAAAATAAAGATGAGATCACGGCATGGTCGATTGTGGTCGCTATGGTTGATCACTTTGTGATTATGTGGAAGTGATTATGAGAATTAGGAGTTGGGTTTCTAGAGCGAACATTGACACGATAACAAACCTGAACGCGGTTCCCATTCCATTCTTGGGAGTTTAAACCGGCAGCCACACCATCAGCAAGTGTGGGCCGCGTACAGGCAGAGGTGTTGTACTGGCATGCGAGTCACGACGCCGCGCTCCGCCTAGAAGCTGCAGGAGAGCTTACTCATCGTATAGTGTCGCACATTGCATTATGTAATGGCTGGAGCGATCAGCCACATTGGTATGACATGAATTCCTCATCTAATTACTCCCGAACGTTAGCTATTCCTGAGGTTAGACTCGATAGACCACCAATATATGGGATCCTTGTCCCTGATCTGCCTTGTTCATTGTGATTGAGTGCACAGGGCGCGGCCGAGAAAATGTGACGATCCCGTCACTAGCCGTCCTGAGTGGTTGGAATTGGAGTTGGCTAAGCTTGATCGAGGCAAAAGTTGTTTCGTCGAACTTATATAAAGTGACTCAATGCGCCTTTTTAGTCACACACCCAGTCAGTCTTGACCTCCACCAGTCCCTCTCTCTTAACGAATCTCTGGATATCCATCTGACGCCAACCCATTCTTAGCGACGGGCTTGTAGCTCCTTAACTCCCGCCATGCAAAAAAATCTGCTGGATGACTTTATTGCCACGGCACGCGAACCTTAGGCAGGTTACCTGCCTCTATTAGTATATGCGAACCTCTCAGCCACATCTTCCAGAGGGAGCCAGGAAGATGAGACAAACCACCGCTGAAAGCGTGAAGGAATTCGTGTCAGCAGCTGAGCAACGCGCTGGCACACGCGTCGTCCGCGGCTTCGATCAATAGCATCAGCTCAGAAATATGACAACGAATCATGAATGTCTAGATCATAGAGTCTTGGCCTCGTGTCCCATCTAATCCAACGAAAAGCTTCTCGATCCCAATTTCAAATTGCTCCAAGTCGCGATCGCGCAAACTTTTTCACGGTTCATTAGCATTTGTACAGCAGGCTGAGCATGCTGCTCACACTGGCCACCATGACTGTGGTCGGTCTTCTTTGTCATACCTGATGGGACCCATTCCCAAATGATGACCTCCCACGTTCCCAAGTCCTCGATCTCTGGGAAGCCCTAAGTGACTCTCCCATCAGTGCGGTCCTGTGATCCGTTAACTCCTGGTCGATATACCCAACGATTAACTCGAATTGTCGAAAGTGGTACCATTCTCGGACGAACCATTTCAATCTGTGGGCAAGGGAGTTGTTCAAGGCGAAAAAACTTGGGGAGAAATCTCGATTCAGATGTGGGAGTTGTGCTTTGGTCTGCGAGAATATGGTGCAGTTCCAAGATTTGTGGATTGCACAATATTATTCCGTTCCTTATCTATTGTAAGCAGTGAGTTTTATTTGCTTCGTGTCGCATTATTCGTCTTTTAACATCCTGATGAGCGTTCGTTTTTTTCCCGAACTCATCCAGCTGACTTGTGATGATCACTTTCCTCCAGCACACCAGTTCTCTCCTTCACTACCGCCCTGGTGCATTCACCTTCCCCTGCAGAGCCCTCCCCACATTTGACCGTCGCTTCGTGTTGGGTGGTGGACCAGGTTCATACGTGGAGCAAAGTGGTGAGGGTCAGCCAAGAGTGGAGGATGAACAGGATGTGGTGATTTATATAGATGCGGAAGGGTTTGCGGAGAAGGTTGCTGTGTTTAAGGAACAGTGTGCTTCTGATTCGGGGATTGATATCGTTGAGTTCTTATGGGATGCCCCTGCTCGGTGTCTCCTGCGATCATTGGTTTTGCGTCTATCCCCACTGCTTCTTACGGATCCGTTTACCCCTTCCCTTTGTTCTTTCAGATTCTCCAGTGGTTGGTTGCTTAGGGGTTGAGTTGGCCGTTCTCTTTCCTCTGTCATGCACCGTGGTAATAATTCCCCCCCCCATACATGTCACCTCCCTCACGAGTTTATGATGGATTGAGAAGAAGATATATCTCATTTTACTGAGTTTCAATCCGTGAATGTCGACGCTTATCGCGTGATTGTGTGGAGCCGCGCGCGCGCTCCCTCTTTAAATGCCGCCTCGTGTTTAATAGCTGTGCTCGCACAGCAGTGTGTATAACTCGAAGTACCTACCCTCCTCCCCTCAAATCTCCCCAGGTCTCTTCGACTCCGCCAGCAATAGGGCACGATGGATCAAGGATCAACAAAGGGAACATGCTTCGCTTGTAGGTTGCGACGAAAATCATGCTCCTCTGCATACAGTAGACAGTATCCTTGCCGCGAGTGCCCTACATCGAGGATTGTTTGTAAAAGTTGGCAGCCCATTCCCACTGGCGTAAGTGCCGCTCTTTGTCAATTCTCTTCAGACAGCTCAGACACCCACGCCTGGACACTCGTCACTCGCACCATATATATAGGATAGCCGGGTGGTAACCAATGTTCGTAATGAAATAAGATCGTGGATAGCAAGCAGACAGGCGCAAGGCCTGCTGGACGATCCGGACGATCCGGACGATCCTCACGATCCTCCAATGTTGGATTTGACCGATATTTTCCAGCAGTATATGCATGATGCTCCTGACGACAAGCTACTGCTCGTCCGTCTCCCGGCATCCCGCTCTTCTCCGCTATCCCCTTATGAAGCCGACGGGCCACCGGATGCCTCAGGCGGTGACGCCGGCCACCCTGTGATGCCAGAGCGTTTCTACCCTCGCTCTGCGCCGCATGCCGAAAACCCAGCTATTAACCCTCCACCGACTTTGCACGGCATTCCTCGGGCACCCACTTCCACTTCTACTTGAAAAAGGTCACTTGAGCACTCCTGGCAAGGCAGCTCTGATTCGAGTGGAGACGAGGGGGGACCGGCCAAAACAACTCGGGGCGGCCCAATCTCCCCTAGTCTGAATCATGCTGCGCCTGTGCACGATGAGTTGACGGTGTTTGACTGCCATAATCTCGCCCAACAAATCTCCTCAATGCAGCAAGTCGACAAAGGGGGGTATTCGCTTGTCTACCTGGGCACATGGATGTCAGATTCCCCGGGCACTCGAACCCAGGTCAGCACCCGTTCCCTCGGGATGTGGTTGATTCTGATCGAATACTTCCAGGATGTTGCCGTGAAGGTGCTCCATTTAGTATCCTGTGCAGAACATTCGAACCCAGAGGCGAAGCGGAGGAAGGTGCGTAGGTCTATGTAAAGGCGGGGCCGCCAAAGGTAACGCTTGCACTCCAGCGCCTGAAAAGAGAGATGCGAGTATGGTCACGTCTGAACCATGCCAACCTGGTTCCGCTGCTCGGCTACATGGATGGTCTTCATGGCCTTGGCCTCGTCTCTCCATGGTATCCAAAAGGGAACGTAATCAATTTCATCAAGAATCATCCTACTGCCAATAGGGACCTCATCGTGCGTATCCTCTTTCTACTTCTTATTTTAAGGATTATGAAAATCATCGATGGACATTTCTAGTGTGCTGACGTAGCCTCGGGATTAAGCTACCTTCATTCACAAGAACCATCAATTGTACATGGTGATATTAAGGGGGTTAAGTGGTTTACTTCCTTTTGGAACAGTCAGATTGACATTCAAAGTTTTTCAGCAAAACGTTCTGATCACTCTGGACGGACATGCTTCCATTTGTGATTTTGGTCTGTCGAGGATCATGGATGATAATCCTACTGGATTCACATCCACGGTGGTTGGAATGAGCCTTCGCTTTTCAGCTCCCGAATTACTGGATGGTGACGAGAAGACGATGGAATCTGATGTTTACGCTTATGGTTGCGCTTGCATTGAGGTGAGGGACCCGATTCCCGTTGATCATCAATTTTTCACGAGTTTGTGGCCTTTGGACTCAGATCCTACTGGAGAAAAAACCGTACGACGATATCCGCACCGACATTGCCCTCTTGACGGCGATTGCAAGTGGCACACTGCCCGTCGCGCCTGAACAACTCAACGAATGTGGCTCACTCCTCCCACTCCATATGTTAAACGAATGTTGGAGTAGGAAGCCATCTAATCGACCAGGGGCTGTAGAATTGGCTGAAGTATTTCAAGGCACACTTGCAGGCCATGCAGAGCCCGATCACGCACTTTCCGAATCGGTAATTGGTGACGCTCCGGGCCACAGTAATGACGCTAGGCTTGGTCTGAACCAGTTGCCACATGCCATGATCTTGGCCATATGTCATATCATTCTAAGTAGGTTGCCAGCCTCTCTTAGTATAGATATCATTCTTCCTTTGATCTGTGCGAGTATTTTCTTGGCTTGGGGGATTTGGATGGCCATGTAAGTAATTTAACAAAACTCGTTCTTTCGGTTCAACTCACATCACTAGGCCTGTGTGGGAGAGCGCATTGCGCATTGTGGTCCACGTTCTACCTAGGAAGTAGGCAGGTGTGATCGCCGGTACATACCCTTCTTTATATGTTCTACAAGATTCCTCATAGTGCGGTTGGGGGATCCAGAGACACTACACATCATCCGACAATCTCTATTCCAACAGAGGCCTCCCTTGTATAGAGGTACATATCGCTCATTTGACGTTGCTAAAGTAACGCCAAAACCACCTGGAAATTGGAGAATGCGATATTTGATGAGAATTCAGACAGCACCGGAAGCGGAGGGAGCTATGTAGCATGGGTGAGAGGACAGGAGGAGGGGCGAGTCGCTGATTGGCATGATGCGAACTAGTACAACCTGAAGATCTCACCGATCCGAATGAAACGCGGACAGGAGATTAGGGGAGATAGTTTAATTGCGTCTAGACACCTATCGTTGTCCTCTAGCTCGCAGTGGACATTAGCGCTATGTCAGCGCCCTCATATATATGTATTGCCATGCGTCTCTTCATGGTGGCACACGGCCCAGTTGATGTGAAGGGTATACTTAAATGGCATCCTGGACGTCCCTTCGAGCAAAGTAAACGGAGTACTTATTAGAATATCAACTTTGTTTACATCGGGAAGTTGTGTGGCGTTTATTCGTTGCGGTCATTCTGGGGCGCTTTGAGGCATTGGGGACGTTTTGCCCTTCTTATTCAACTTAAAACTCCCTTTGTACGACGACAGGAATGTCGCGTATATAAGGGAGGAATTCTTAGACTTTTCTCCCTCAGATCTCTTATACGAGTCTGAGGTGAGAACCATCTTATATCTTCTAACTCATGTATAATTCTTGTCGCAGTCTCACGCGACATAGGTATTTACAATCTTAGATCTCTTATACGAGTCTGAGTCTCACGCGACATAGACTAATTCTAATAGTACTAGCGAAAAGCGTAAGGCAAAGAGGTGAGGTCCACTTACACTGGCTGTTGAAGTTTCTTGATTCGAACGCTGTGGACTGTTCATTGAGTCCTGCGGATTATATTTATTTCTTGCGCACGGACATTTCCCTACAGGATTGTCCGATGTTTCCATTCCTGGAGTTTATGTTGATGAATGCAGTCGAGGATGATTTGCGATCGGGCAATTTTTTTTCCTCTCTCAGTTCACATACGTACTTGGAACTGAGCGCTCCGACGTACGACGCTAGTTCATAATTCTAATACTGGCTACTGTATATATAACTTACTTGACGCAAGAACATAACATTCCAAAGGACGGGGGCCATGTGTCTATGCAAGATCCGATAAAAATTAAAGTTCGAATTCACTGGCCACGCGCGTCGCGTTGCATGACAACATAATATTATCCTGTACCAAACAATCACTCGTAATGCTCAGAGAATTCGATATAGTCGGTAGTATATATGCCTGAGTAAAAGAAGCGGGGGGCCCCGAGGCGGGGTTGTGGCGTAGCTGGTTGCTTCGTTAAGCCGCAAGAATCCGATTTATCCTTGAGTGTTTGGAGGTAGGATGCATTTAGGGCAAGGACATTTGTTGTAGGTAGGGATGTATTGCGATGTACAGTTAGCGTCGCTTATTTGTGCAGTCACTTAGGGAGTTGATGTTCTGATAAGATATACAGAACGGCTGGGTACGAGCCTAGGATCTCAATTTATAGTGGTAAACAAAATATTGCCTATATATCGTGGCTAAAACCTTCGGGCACATGCGCAATTAAGATCAGATTTATACGCGTGTTAGCCATTCAGACTCTCTCGCCAGTGCATCGCAAACGACAAGGATCGATTCCCTATGACTTGGAAGCCAGTCCATCAAGTAGGTTCCTAGCATTTCCCTGGAGATGAGCCGTGGCTCTCTTTCGGCGCCAGTTCACAGCATGTTTGCCCCTATTGTGTGAGCACACGCTACCAGGTGCAGTCGTGGTCTGTGTGGTCAGAAATTCTAAAATTTTTTCTGATGAGGACTTAACACCGCGGACGATATAGCAACCTACTGGGAGAAATCGGAGGCCCTTCGATCGGGTAAAAGGGGATTGAAGGTTGGTATACGTTGAAACTATACCCGGGGTCTGACGTGTTATACGCTGCCGAAAAAGTCAGATTCCTGCACATACTGAGTTGTTGATAAATGTGCATATGTGACTCACCGCCAGGGAACTTCGTGAGGTACTGGCCGGATGGAAGCCCCCCACTGCCCTTTAGGATGTTAATCTGAGTGCAGGAGGGGTAATACTGCGGATGCCTAGTGTTGTGCAACGCAAGGATTTCGTGACGAAGAAGGTACTGCCCAGCAGGTATATTCTTTGGCAGTGTAAAGGTATAAGATTGGTTGCTGGAGATGGCGATCAGTCCTATGGAAGAGGGGCCACAAGCACGAGGGTGCACACCTCTCGATCAGTTTTTCTGTAGCCCATTTCCCAGTGCTATTATCGTATCCCGACTCATTAACCTTGAACCACTTGCCATCAGTTGCATTGAAAGTCGTGCAATCTCCTTCACAGGATGCCAACTAAAGCGAATCAATATCAATTAGCGGATCGTCAAAAGTTCTCAACGCTGAAGAACTTCGCACGTAATTGGTCTAGGGAAGCGCCATTCACATTCAGAAAGTGAATCGAAAGGGTTATGCACTCACAATTGGGCCTTTATGATTCGATGGCCACGAGTCCCACTGGATTTTCACATTCGCGCCCGATGATATGTTGGCGACAAGCGCAGCAGGAGCGTTCATTCCATTGCAGGCAATTGGAAGCGAGTATACATCCTTGATGGGCCCGTTGGTTTGCATGGCACGAACGATGCGTTCTTGGGGAGGATTGGTAAGTGGCTTTTTTGCAGGCCAGCCCTTGTATGACACTCCATCGAACAACACAAATCTTGAATACGACGAATCGTCAGTCTGTAACAGGCGAATACAAGAAGTGGGAATCTTACCTGACTAGCCCGTGACCCAGCACGGCAGTAGAAAAGTGAACGACGCTTAGAAAGATGGCAATCACAGACAGCATGTTCTAAACTTCAAGAAGATGCAAGCAGAGGAAGAGAGGGTATTATTTGAAAACACTCTGGAGGCATTTTGGTTTTTTTTTTATTTGGCACAACCATGGTGTGACATTATTGTTGTTTAGATGCGACGGTGGTATTGATGACAACCTTTGTGGGGTGGCCGGACATGAGAGAATTCATTCCTAAGTAATTCCGGCGTATCGTGAGTACCAGGATAAAAGATCTAACAATAACCACAATGAAACACAACAAGGCACAAACACAGGCGTAACCTTGAGGATTTTTACGGGTGCCATGACAAGCAAGCGGCTATCAGCAAGGCCAGCATGTGGGCAGAGTGGAAAAAATCCGGCAATCCTGAGCGGCTGATCTGATCTACTCAGATACCTTCCCCTGGACCTGCCACAATCCCCGGTACTCGCTGGAGCGCGGACTCAGGTCCGAGTCGAATTATCATTGGAGTTACGATCAAGAGCACAAATCAAATGGTGACCGCAGCACTCCCACGGGGAGCGCCGCGCCGCAGAAGTTAAAGTAGATACTCATCGTCGGTCGTCGATAACACACTGGCCAGTGCAGAAGTCCGGATGAACTGTGCGCAACGCGCAACGAGCCCTGTTCGACTCAGGGGTAGGCCGGGCAGCGCTTACCGTCAATGACTCCAGTTCTCAGCAGAATTATACGGGGGCTGATACAAGTTGGACATGTGAGCATGCGTGAAAGAAGATAGTATCGTGGATGCAAGGCCCAGAAGAGGCTTAAGCACAATTTAAGTACATTAATAGGCACGGCCCAAAGGAACAAGGTAGAGCGAATTTCATCTCAGGCACACACCATCAACCAATACCAGTGGTTGTTTATTGGGTGTAACAGATGGAAACGCAAATGGGCAACTGCCACTAGAAAGTTGCTAATCCTGCAAGGATGTTCCGGACAAACCTCGGCGCATGCGCCACAGACCTCTTCCACCCTGGACCTCCCGGAGATACAGATGTCATAGTTGGCTTGTGGGGTTTCTTGTGTGCGTGATGATAGCAATGGTGATGACGAGAAGTTGCGCTAGCTTGCGTGGGGGAAGGCGTCTGCAAAGTGGAAGGGATCCCGGTAGTAGTAGAAGGGGTAAGGAATGAGGTATTGGAGTCAGCGGCAGAGGTAGGGGTGGAACGGGGAGTGGGAGTGGACGAGGTACTAGAGCCAGCGACGGGGGTAGGGGTGGTTGTGGTTGTGGGAGGATATGGGTCAGGAACACTTGTGGGGGTGTCACCAGAGGCGTAAAGGCCAGCTACAAGTTTCACGTCAGCTGGTCCTACTTTGCAGCTGGTGACAGCCTACCATCAATTTGAGGCCCCTCAATCTCGTAGGAGGTGGGTTTGGGATAGTAAATGTTGATGGCGGCGCCTGAATCCGACAGCTTATACACTGTGACAGACATATAATGGTTGGGATTCTTCCTGAGCGAGGGCTAGATTGCATACGCACCGCCAGGAAACTTGGCGAGATATTTCTCAGGGGGAAGCCCACCATCACCACCCTGGATGTTGATTTGAGCACACGAGGGATAATATTGTGGTACCCCGGTCTGATGCAAGGCAAGGATTTCATGGCGGAGGAGGTATTGCCCCGACGGGATGTGAGATGGGAGCTTGAAAGTGTAAGTGAAGTTACTGAAGCCATTCATCAGTTGTGGAAGAGGGTTGGTAAGGTAGGGACACACTTTGCAATAAACGTGTCGGTAGCCCAATTTCCAGTGGCGTTGTCCAGGCCAGATTGGTCGATTTTGAACCATTCTCCGTCAGTTGCGTTGAAAGTGGTGCAATCTCCATGACAAGACGCGAGCTATATGTTTGGGGTACAGATGAGCTGCTTATCCATCACTCTCAGAATAAAGCATCTCGTACGTAGTTGGTCTGAAAACACGTTCGGAGGTGAATGGACGAACGTGTCAAAAGGTGCACACGTACAATTGGGCCTTTATGGGACGAAGGCCATTCGTTCCAGTGATATTTGACGGTTGCACCAGCCGAAACCGTTGCCACCAAAGCCGCGACATCACCGGGGTCATTGCAAGCCAAAGTCAACGAGTTGACATCCGTAATGGGGCCGTTACTATGCATGGCACGAACTATGCGCTTGGGAAGAGGATTCATCGCCATATAGGTGTATGCAGGGTAGCCGTCATACGACACTTCATCGAATTTGATGGACCTGAATGAATGCAAATCGTTAATGCCAAGAACAGCTTGCTCAAGAAGACGCTGTCATACTCGACAAGTCCGTGGCCGAGCACGGAGGGTGAACAAATGGTGGTGAAGAAGACGATGGCGGAGGCGATCGACAACATTCCTTAATAACGAGCAGTGGCGCAAGTATGGTCAAAGGTCGCAACGCGACAACGTCCCCAGGACGCTGTGAAGTGAAGGAAAGAGAATGAAGGAAGGGCCGCGCATTTTCATTGGACCTTTATACCTCTGCATATACCGGATGATTTTTAACACTGGTCACAAAGGTACAAAGGTGGTGTTGACAACAACAGCTTTTGGGATTAAGTCCGCCGCAGCAGATTGACTCGATTCCCACGGAAGGGTACATATATTCGTTTCCGCGGCATTTCCAACAAGACGATCGAGCGATGAGTCAAACAGTGCCACCAGTCGCTCCATGGTCGCCTAAAGATAAAGATTCGTGAGCCACAGATAATCCCTGGTATGCTGTTGACCATATATTCCCGATGTTAGTTTTGCATACGAGACAGCTGGTATGCCCTACGATGATCATGCCCTGCAATAATTGCCGTGCTCACACACTTCGACATCGCTACTGGGTCTGACCAGCGAGGCGATGGCCAGTGATCCTTACGAGCATCATCGATAATATTTATCGCAGAAACCATAACATATCCATGGGTGCTGACAGGGATTCTCATGTTGACATGGTCAACAATGGGAAGGAACTCATATCGAAACTCGCCGAGCTCAAGTATGGAATGGCTCATAACAGGGCTCTCGTGGACCTCCCCGACGATGGTGGATTAGACATCGTGGTTTATAATAGAGAGCTCAAACGCTTGGAAGAGGAGAACAATAACACCTGGTTCACTGCCCCCTGGTTATTCGCAGAGTAAGCCATTGTTCATTCATTTGATGGAACATCCTTTCCCAAAGTCTGGTGCACATGGCCATCTAGATGCTATTTGTGAGAATCTCCATGCAGCTTGACAATATCGGCGCGATGATGGCCAGTATCTAGGTATCGGCTAATCCGTGCATGGTTTGCGCTGATGCCCCTGTGGCAACAATACGATCCGTTCCTAGAGCAGAAGACATCGGCTTTCAAAGCAAGTGGGAATGCAATATACCGTAGGATCCATCAATCATTATTTTTTCCCGGGATCTGCCCCTGAATGCAGACATCTAATCAGATATCGCCAATACCATGCTTGAATTAGGGTCAGGAGAGAAAGGATATCTGAAGGAAGAGCAGCTCGAGATTTTGTTTGATGAAATGATTCAGATGTGTTTATGGTAAGCCATTTTCAACTCGACCCTCCATGATCGTTGATTCTTCCATTCTCAGGGGAAACGCGACAGATCTATCGCTGTTGCCAACGATGGATTATAGTGACATTCATACCTTGCAGTCTGTGGGGAAAGCGGCACGAGCTGCCGGCCAAGCTTTCATCCTTCGAAATGATTCGAAGGCTGTTTGGCAACTTGTGAGGAGTCTTAAGGATGCTAGAATTGACATAATTCTGGACAATTGTAAGGAGACGGTCACGACACTGCAAAACACCACCACTGACAAGCTTTAATGGCGACCGTTCGTAGCAGGATTCGAGGTATGTTTGCCTAACCCGAGCAATGACACTTCCTGGGGAACTGACTCATCAGAGCGCCTCTTCAGTTGTTCACAGATCTGGTGTTGGCCGATTTTCTTGTTACACATACGCCTTTCGTCTCACAAGTCATCTTCCAGTCCGTCAATTTAGCTCAATCGTACTGCTAAAATTTCAGTTCAATACTCACTAATATCTTTAGTCCTAAGCTTATCCCTTGGTTCGTTTCGGATGTTGTCCCAGGGGACTACGCCGCCCTACTTTCGTCTAGCACCGACTGGGCGTCTTTTTTCAACAGCGGCACCTCTGAGGAGCACTCCAAGGATGACATCCGATCCCTTGATGAGCTAATGTCTCGATGGAGGGCATACGTTTCGGACGGAACATTCAAACTCGCCGTTGACCCGTCAACTCCACTCGGAATTCCATCCCCCACAGAAGGCGATGGGACATTGAAGACGGCAGAAACATTTTGGACTCTCCCCAACTCCTTTTGGTCCCTTCCATCCCAAGAAATACTTTGCACGAGTCTGAAAGGCTCAGGACTGGTTATCTTCAAGGGTGATTTGAAGTACGAAGCCTATTACACTGACAAGTTGATACCCTCGTTAAACTTAATTTAAAGCTATAGAAAGTCGGTCGGGAGATGAATGCAGAGCCGGCACACATTCACCGAATCCTCTAGGCTTACCGCAGACGTCAAGTGGCCACCCACAACCTCCTTCTCCGATGCCATAGGTATTGATATTTACTCCCAGTGCGAGCCATGCAATGAATTACTCTCTAATAGGGCCAGTCCGAGGCCTGTTTCCGATTCTTTCTCTCAGGACATGTAAGGCAGAAGTAGTTGTTGGGCTTGAGGAAGGTGTGGCGGAAAGACTTAGTGCCACCGAACCGGGATGGCGTGTGACTGGAAAGTGCGTGTCAGGTAGTTTCATCGTGTCCGGTTTGTTGACGTGGCCTTTGGTAGGTATGGACTGATCTCTTTGGAGCCCTGATCATGAAGCTGTGGCGATAAAGTTTGATGTGGCAATGTTACGATGACAAAGATTGGACAAAAAAGCTGTGATGAACTGAATTAAATTTGACGTGGTGATGGATTGAACCGCGACGTGGAAGTCACGTGGTCATTATTTTTTGGACACGTAGCAGCTTTCGAATCCTATAAAATCTCAAGTGAAAGTCAGTGTTGCTCTTTCCCTCGTCTGACCACCACCAACTCAACCCTCTATACCCCTTCCCTGCTATGGGGCGTCCAGCCATGCTCAAGTTCCTCACTCTCTTCTTCTTTTTATTACTTTCCGGGAGTTTTGTCCGAGCCGATGAGGACAAGAAGGACACTGGCCCCGTAATTGGAATAGGTATTGCACTTCATTTCGTTCACTAACTTTCGTCCTGCTCATACACGTTCCCCGCAGATCTTGGGTAAGCCACAACTATTGGATCTATATACACCAGCAGTCGAGCCTCATTCGCCTCATTACCTCTATGAAAACAGGACAACATACTCTTGTGTCGGGTAGGTTTGAGCACTCTTTCTCGCCTGCTGTATCGTAAACACTTACAGCATACCCTTTCATGGCTAGCATACAGCGAAAGGGACACGTTGAAATAATCGCAAATGATCAAGGCCATCGTATCACTCCATCTTGGGTCTCCTTCTCCGAGGAAGAGCGTCTAATTGGTGATTCGGCAAAGAATGCATTCCATACCAATCCAGAAAACACAGTCTTCGATGCCAAACGTCTTATTGGGCGCAACTTCGACGAAGCTGAGGTTAAGCGTGATATGAAGCACTGGCCTTTCAATGTTATTCCTAAGAATGGAAAGCCAGTGATTCAGGTTAAGCACAAGCATGAGCTCAGGGAATTTGTGTGTGGCTCTCCATTCCGTACATGCTGGATATCGAACTAAAATTTTTATTCGATTTGTAGACTCCCGAGGAGATCAGCGCCATGGTTCTTATAAAGATGAAAGAAACCGCTGAGGCCTATTTGGGCAAGAAGGTCGTCAACGCAGTTGTAACTGTCCCGGCCTGTAGGTAACCAACCCCCACATTGATCCTTGTGAACTGACGGGGGGTTGCCGAATTCTTCAGACTTCAATGATGCCCAGCGTCAGGCCACCAAGGACGCCGGTACGATCGCAGGCCTAAATGTTCTCCGGATTGTCAATGAGCCTACTGCTGCTGCCATCGCCTATGGTCTCGACAAGAAGGGCGGGGAGTCTCAGATTGTCGTCTACGACCTTGGTGGAGGTACCTTTGATGTCTCCCTCCTCAGCATTGAAGATGGCGTCTTTGAGGTGCTGGCCACCGCTGGTGACACTCATTTGGGTGGTGAAGACTTCGACAACCGTGTCATTGATCACTTCATCAAGCTTTACAAACAGAAGACGGGTACCGATGTTTCTAGCAACCAGCGCGCTCTCGGAAAGTTGAAGCGTGAAGTTGAGAAGGCTAAGCGCACTCTCTCTTCTCAAATGTCGACCAAGCTTGACATTGAGAGTTTCGAGGGCGGCAATGACTTCTCCGAGACCCTCACTCGCGCTAAGTTCGAAGAACTTAACATGGATCTCTTCAGGAAGACCTTGAAGCCAGTTGAGCAGGTTCTGAAGGATGCCGGCGTCAAGAAGGAAGATATTTCCGAGGTGCGCAAACCGTTCGGTAACTCGAGCTGCGATTCTGAAACCGTTATCTTTAGATTGTCCTTGTCGGTGGTTCTACCCGCATTCCTAAGGTTCAACAACTTCTCAAGGAGTTCTTTGGCAAAGAGCCTTCGAAGAGTATCAACCCTGATGAAGCCGTTGCCTATGGTGCTGCTGTCCAGGGTGGTATCCTCGCTGGTGAGGAAGGCCTTGACGACATCGTTCTTGTCGACGTTTGCCCTCTGTCCGTCGGTATTGAGACCACCGGCGGTGTCTTCACTAAACTTATCCCCCGCAACACTGTCATCCCTACCCGCAAGACCCAAATCTTCTCTACCGCTGCCGATAATCAGCCCACTGTCTTGATCCAAGTTTATGAAGGTGAACGCTCGTTGACCAAGGACAACAATCTTTTGGGCAAGTTCGAGTTGAACGGTATACCTCCGGCTCCCCGTGGTGTTCCTCAGATTGAAGTTACTTTCGAGATTGATGCCAACGGTATCTTAAAGGTATCAGCCTCAGATAAGGGAACGTAAGTGTGCCCCGTCGATTCGGAATTGCATTAACTAACGAGGCCTCGCTCAGTGGCAAGTCAGAGTCCATTACCATCACAAACGAGAAGGGTCGCCTTAGTCAGGAAGACATTGACCGCATGGTTCGTGAAGCCGAGGAATTCGCGTCTGAGGATGAGGTTCAGCGCAAACGCATTGAGGCCCTTAATGGTCTCCAGAACTATGTCTGGGGTCTCAAGTCTCAACTAGGTGACAACGAGGGACTCGGTGGCAAGGTGTCGGATGAAGATAAGAAGACTATTCTAGCCGCTGTCAAGGAAGCCACCGAGTGGGTTGATGCTAACGGGCAGTCGGCAAGCGCTGACGAGCTTGACGAGAAGCTTGCTGAGGTGCAGGCCATCGTCCAGCCCATCACCAGCAAGTTATATGATGGCGCTGGCGGTCCTGACGCTCCTCCCCCAGGCCATGATGAGCTGTAAATTTGGATAGACGATTATGTCTTTCATAGCCATATTCCGTTTGAAGTACATTACACCGCCTACGCATTGTATTTATCAACATAATCATTTCATTGAGATGCGCCAAGAAGTGACTGCGAGCAATCTCCGGATACGGTGTCTGAATCCCGGGACGTGTCGCGATCTATTCATCAGAATGGATCCTCGTGTGATTCGCATTCCCGTACCTCTAACCATTTTATACATCATCATACCCTAGGAAGGTCGATGCAAGCCCCTTATCAACAACGGCCCATGCCCATGCTCTCCCAGCAATTCCGGTCCACAGTCCTTCACCATCTTGTGCAGGCTCCATGACCTTCTGGGTGATCTTGCGCTTGATACGATCCTCGGTAGTATAGCTCACCATCACTTGGCGCCTCGGCTGGTCTAACGTAAGCGCGCTTCCTGTAGTGCCATGACAAAGGCACGGTTCCTTGGTGAGAATGCCCCTCTCCCAAATGCACTGCCTTCCTGTTTCGATAGCGGCGTCAATCCGCTCTTGAAGGTCTGGGAAGTAAGGTCGCAGTCGGATAAGCGAATGTACGACTCCCGTTGCCCCATGACAGAATTGAACAAGTCGATCATTGTTTTCGCTTTCTAGGGATGACGGCCAATTTCCGTTGAGGCTGTTTTGTAAGTCTAGGACTTGTTTCAGGTCATCGCGCACGCGATCGGCGTAAGATGGATTGGTAAGGACGATCTGAACGATGATTCCGATGGTCCCATGGACGCCACCGATATACGAGCTTCCATGCCACGTCCAAGGTCTTGGAGCAGCCAGTATGGTCTCGATTACGACCGAAGCTGCCTGATTGACCAGATCGGTGATGGAAGCATTTTCCTTGAACCCGGAGGCGGCCAAGCGGAGGAGGTAAAGGTATCCCGCTCGACCGTAAAGCCACTCATTGCTGGCTTGTTTTGAATTGTGCTTCTCATCTTCTATAATCGTACGAGCCCAGTTGCAGAGATCCTTCAGGGAATTTTCATTCGTTGTTGTCGCAGCCTCAAGAGCCAAAAGTGTGAGCTTGTCGTCTCCTACTCCACAGTGAGATGGGCGCGGGTTATGAAACTCTTGTGTGTATTTCTGGAGGAGGTGGAGGTATGCTTTTTGCCAGTATTCAAGGTCTTTTTCGGCGATTATTAGGTCTGGATAGTGGAATGAAAGGGAATGGAAGAGGTAGGAAACGGACGCCGCGCCGTAGTATAAGCCCCCGAAGGGAGAAACCTTCGAAGGCGGATACTTCCTGATGAGTCGCTCCAGACATTTCGTGAGTCCAGAGTGTGTGTCTAAGTGAACCTTGGGGAGCGGTGTATCTGTACGTGCATAGGGATTTTCAAAGTAACGAGACTTGACCGACATCGTTGAACCCAGTGAGAAGTGTTTGTAGCACGAGTTTGATCGTCACTATGACGTTTTGCCGACGGAGCTTTCCTTTATGGACCTAACAAGGCTATCCGTTACGATATTTCCATTCCAAGAAATACAAGCACCCGATGCCGTATTGACGAAGGCAAAGAGTCTGATGGGCGGGCCACCGAAAAGTCGGACGCAACTCTCACGAATTCCCACGGCCTCCGCAAACTCGGCTCCGAACTCGCGGAACCCACACAAGGACAACCTCTGCCGGCTCCCCAAAAGGCTGACTCCAACTTGATATATGCCATTGACGGCACGAAATAACTTTGTAGAAGAGGCCAGCCGTTCCTTGGCACAAATGACTTTAGAAGGACAGACAGAGGGGTCAAATGGTAGTGAGCGCTTAGGTTGCTGGCCTCCCATCACTTGAAATCTGAATTCCATTACCCCCTTTTCACCCGTCGGAAGAACCAGAAACTATTGAGTCTCTTCGTGCGAGCGATCATCGAGAAAATTTATCCGATGATTCCAGTAGTGTGAGCATGATGATGGTTGCCTATAAATGCTGCATTTGGATCTCCTGACTCTATAATTCAACGTAAGACCCACACCGGAACCAGGTCAGGCTTATCAGAGTCGCAAAACCCCACTATAACAGATGCCCTATCCTATCTGGAACTGGTGAAAGCCGCATTCCGCGATCGACCACACGTTTATACTCAATTCCTAGATACTATGAAAGATTTCAGGAGCCGGCGGTAAGTTTAGTGCCCAGAGCACTTCAGTGACGTCGCAAAACGATATTCAACCTATTATCTTTAATGGGAAGGATTGACACGAATGGAGTCCTTGATCAGGTGCTGACACTCTTTTCTGGGCGTCCCTCCTCATAAGAGGATTCGGTGCATTCCTCCCTTCGGGTTATAGTATCGAGAGCGCCCCGAATGCCGAAGAGGGAGTTCTCTTACTCGTTACTCCTTCTGGAACAAGCACTGTATCGTTGCAGCTTCTGACGGGAAATGCGTGATGGTGGCGCAGCTTGGTTGTGTACAGTGATCTTCGCCTCGTTTTGTACATTGGTAGTTGTAGCATTGGGAAACATTGTAGCAGGATTAGAGTCCAATGAACGTTCATACAGCATCTCCTGGATCCATTGGAACCGAGGGTTTCGAAATCAAGGACCGCAGTGCCTTAGGTCAAGTCACCTTAAATCAACTGACCTTCCTTCTCCAACCCACGGAACCCGCCATCCTTGAGCAGCACGTCGAAAACTAGTTTCCACGGATGTATACTTGCTTGACTTGCCCGTAAACGTGCGATCCGGCGTAGGGAGTGAGCTTATTCCTAGTCCTCAAGCCTCATTAGTTATCTGAAAGTGAAGGATGGATCAGTCAAGAACAGTATGCTGGAATGGCCACAACGCGAACCATGAACTGCTCTTCCGGATCAAAAACGACCAAATCTCCATCCTTCCCCACCGCGATGGATCCCTTCGTATCGTTAATTCTCCCATGCTTCGCGGAGGCCTCACTTATCCATCTGACAACTTTTCCAGGCTTGATTTGCCTTTTTCTCACCCCTTCTGTCCACAACAAGCTCAAGCCCAAGCCAAGTGTTGAGATGCCGCCCCAAGCAGAGATGAAATCGCCGTCCCCACTTGCAGTTACGCTCCTCTTCAACTCTGCAACACAAGGGGAATGGTCAGAGACGACGCAATCGATAAGCCCACTATCGAGAGCGGCCCAGAGTTCATCTTGGTTGTTCTGATCCCGTATAGGAGGACAGCATTTGAATTCTGGTTGCCCATTGGAATGGCATGAGATGCGAGGCAGAGGTAATGGAAACATGTTTCGACGGTGAGTTTGAGCGAAGCTTCTTTAGCTTGTCGAATAAGAGGGAGAGCAGCAGCAGTGGACAGATGGACGATGTGCGCGTCGAGGTGGGGGAATCGCTTGAGGAGGCTATTACTCGCGCAATGGCAGAGGTTTCCAGAGATGAGGGGCGAGATTGGAGAAACGTCGTGTACGAGGTACGGTCAGGGTTGGGATCTGTCAGGTCGTCATCGGAGTGGTTTGAGGAATCGTCAACTTCGGCGTGAAATAGGAGTACGGAACGTCCTGCTATTTCGGGCGCTGCTTTATTGAGGTCGTCCTCGGAGACACAAGGAAATTCCTATGGAAGTTGGAATACTTTTTGTGGACGGACCATCTATTGAGAGCACGTAAGTTAGCCCTACCTCGACACCACTTTCGATCATGAAGCATTTGAAGCCCTTGACCCCTGCGTCGATCAGAGACCTTAAATTCCCCTTGAGATTCTGAGTGAGTTCTGACAGCAGAATCACAGCATGTACTGAACTTACCTGATTTCCGGGAATTACGCCTCCCCAAAAACCCACGTCCGTCCAACACTGGCCCAGGGCGGCAGCACGTTTTGTTTCCAAATTCCCGACAGTTGTGGTAGGGGGAATGGAGTTCAGTGGCATATCAATCAGAGTGGTGATTCCTCCGGCCAGCGCGGCGCGGGTACCAGTTTCGAAACCTTCCCATGAAGTTCTCCCTGGCTCGTTCAAATGAACATGAGGACTGTGGAGTTCGACGAATGGTGATGAGATCTATCCCCGGCTTGGATGGTCGGAGCGGAAGATCGACACACGTACTCAACGAGGCCAGGAAGAAGATACTTGTCACCGAGATCGACATGATCCTGCTGACCTAGAGGATCATGAGTCGTATCGTGGAACTCGGGTGCGACTTTCACGATCTTTCCCGTGGAAAGATCGACATGTACAATGGCAGGCACGGGGTCGTCCAGGCCAGGGAGTAACACGTTCCGGGAAGCAAACACGCGAATGGATGATGCATTCGACATTTGCAATTACAGGCTATCGGACGATCTCGGAGGCAAATCATGCCATTGCGGAAGGCACATCTTCTTCTCACGGCATCATATCAATAGCCAAAACCATTCTGGCATTGCATGTGGTCGCCTAATTTCACGCTGGCATGAAGCCTGCACCGAATTGTCGTGCCAGGTAGTATTATATTTATCTGTCGCCTGGCTTAGTGGGAAGTAAATTTGAGGATGTACAGTCCCGCAAATTCGCCATTGGCACGTTAATTGGGACACTGCCATGCGCTGGCGCTGGATGGCGAGCGCAAAGCGCAGGAAGCGCCACCACCGGAGTAAGTTCACAGCGAACCAGCCATGCGTCAGGAGCGCTATCCGGGCGCAGCGCGATTGGTGGTGTTCTCCCTCGCCATAGACTCCATTATATTATAGCTCCCCCCTGTGGGGTCGCTCCCGCGGCCCGGGGTCAAGTGGAAATGGGTTCGTCACACTTACGGACAGTTTTCTTGGGTCACAATCTGTTAGGCCTTTAATATTCTTGTCGAACTCCGACTGTATGAGTCCTGTCATTATTTGCATGCTGTTATCCCCCCGGCAATCCCACACCATCAGTGTTTATCCATTTTTCCCTTTTGCCCCACGCAGGGCCACAATCCTCACATATAAGATGCTGGGTGAATGAAACTAAGATTGCCTCATGTCATGTGTGTGGTTGTTCCGCTGTTTCAGCACCTTCAGCCCGTAGATCATCATGCAGGTTTCGCTCGTTTGCTGCTCGGCGGAGATGTAGAATGTTCCTTGTGAGATAAAACTAAAACAGAGCGAGGTGGTGAAACCAGTTCAAGAAAGGTCTCCCAGATATGATTCAGTACTTAATCGGATTGTGAACAATAGAATCAAGCCACACCTGCAAGCCACAGGCGACTAAGTTCATAGTGGATTCTTGGAATGCGGAGCAATATTCAACTTATGTGCCGAGTTGTGGGTACAGTCCATCTCACTAGTACTGTCCTGCTTGCCAATGAGACCAAAACCAAAAGTAGGTGGATGATTTCGGCAGCGCGCCGCTGCAGGGCCTGGGATTGTTGCAAAAGCAGCCTGACGTCCACATGGTTCACCCCACGGTGACGGATAAGTAGGATGAGGATACTAGCCAAAGAGTGGTGCCAATATTGTTTTAGTATATAGCGACCGCCAAGTTGAAGCGCCTTGCTTATGTAAGAAGTCCAATTCTGTTTGCTTTCCGAAGCCAGTTTCGCAGGTATCATATCGCCCTGGGACATACCGCTTCGCCATGCCCCTGTTTTAAACGCTATGCCTTCTGCAGTATATGATATCTCATCCTCTCCCCATGCCATCGATGTGGATGCTTCACCAATTCGGGAGGGCAAGTTGGCCATGCGCGATAACCATGCGGTGGAAAGCCTCAGTCGTGCCTCCGGGTCTCGAGGCCCAATCAAACGAACGCCGTTGATTGATATTGACGACACGGACGACGACATAGTAATCCTCCCCAGCCCACCACCGCTAACAGCGTCAAGCTCTAACCTTCGCGCCGAAAGTCAGGTTGGTGCAAGTTAACAATGTGCTCCACACTGACAACTTCGGCAGGCAGTGTCTCCGGTTCCCGCATGGAGGGCTTTTCTCAGTCTGGTACAAGTGGTCATGGGATGCGAGAGGCGCAGACTGGCGAGGGACAGGTGGGTTTGCCCCGCTTGGCAGGCTGGGGCTCCTTGTACATTGTGGTGTACTCACCTTCAAATCTTAGATACACGCAGAGACAGCATATTCCGAAGAGGTTGCATTGGCCAAAGTCCTGGACTTTGTGCCTGATGTTGAACTTTCATATGCTACATCGCTCTGTCAACGTTTCTTCGATCAACACAAAACAAGGACGCATGAAGTTGTCATACACCATCTTTTGGAAGAATCTCGTTATCCAAAGGTAACATTTCCCAGTCCTCTGAGCTGCTCTCCTTAACGCCCCTTCTAGTTAGAGCGAAAACGAAAGAAACCTGAATATGAGCAAGAGGACCCAAAAGGAAAAGCCAAAGAAGCTAAGATTGATTACACAAGTCTGAATCGCAATGGCGATGGTCTGCATTACAAAAGCCTTTCCTTGGTAAACATAGCCTTTCTTTTTTTGAGGGGGAATGGTAAATGAACTGCTCGTCAGGCGCATTTGCATGAAAACTTCCCGTCCATCCCCAGTCAGCATATCCGCAAGGTGTTCTCAGGCGTCGGGAAGGGATTATACGCGCCCTCCTACTTTCAGCTTGAAAAGGACAACGAGTCAAGAACTCCGTCATTCCGTAAACGTACCTACCTACGCAAGTCAGTCTCGAAGAGCCATTATAAGAGCGATTATTTTGAAGCTGAAAGGCTCTGGGTTGCAGAGCAACGCGGTATGTTATAGTCTTCCGTGCAGAATCATTCTCCCTATTTCGAAGATGCTAAGCGGATTGAAGGTGCACCCGTGGATAATCCCCAGGAAGTAGATCCGGCGGCGAACATCGAATGTGGTTGCTGCTTTGGCGAATACGCATTTGTAAGGCTGTTCATAGCTGGGAGAACATTCAACTTGATGACATCATGTTACAGGAGGAAATGGTCCAGTGTCCTGAGGCCCATTTGTTCTGTAAAGAGTGTGCGCGGAGGCATGCTGAGGAGGCGATAGGAAATCGGAAAGTGGTGCGTCCCTCGGTGCTCTGAGGAGTGAATGGAGCGAAACCATTCTTCACTAGGACATCGTTTGCATGGACCAGTCAGGATGTAAAGAGGTATGGCTGCTTCACTCTCCTTTTGCTGCAGGCGTGCTGATCCAGCCTGGTAGCACTTTCATCGTACCGAAGTGGCTCGCTTCCTCCCCGAAAAAATGATCACGCTTTGGGAACGCATTAAGCAAGAGAAATCTATTCAAGAAGCTGCGATTGACGGCCTTGAGGTGCGCAAGGAATCCAATTAGCTTATTGAGATCATTTTTGCTTACCTTTTCTCCCAAGTCCTGCCCATTCTGTCCGTACTCCGTTGTGATCGAGAACGATGAGGAGAAGTTGTTCAGATGCGAGAATGAGGAATGTTATGCCATCAGCTGCCGTGCATGCAAGAAACTGGTAAGTTCGGGTCCCCTGAGACGAGAACCACAACTCACATCCTCTAGGATCATCTTCCGAAGAGCTGTAAAGGTACGCTGGATCAATGAGTATTTTGGTCTTAATGCCTGAGAGACTGCCAAAAGAAGTGGAAGAAGACAAAAAACTCGACGCAAGACACGTAATCGAAGAAGCTATGAGTGAGCCCTATATTTGTCCACGCGCTATGGCATAATTCTCATGGGACTTCCCACTTTAAGCTGCTGCCCTAACTCGAAAGTGTCCGACATGTTCAAACTCGTTCATCAAGACGGATGGGGTAAGAGGCATTCCCTGTCGTCTGAATGATGGTTTTCTGACACCTTTTCGGGTTCCACAAGTGCAATAAAATGACCTGTCCATCCTGTCGCACATTATCTTGCTATTTATGCAGACAGGTTATTAGAGGTTATGAACATTTCTCCCAACGTCCACCGAACGGCGGCCCTCGGAGAAATTCTACCAAATGCGAGCTCTGGGATGCGGTCGAACGACGTAGGTAGTAAAACGATTGCGGCAGCTGACACAATGCTGATCTGCTGCATTCTTTTGAACCCTTAGGTGGGCATGATGAAGTAAGATAAAGACTGATGCATGTGATTCACCGGGGTTGACCGTCCTCGATAGGTTGCCCAAGCTGCATACGCTGCTCTTGAGAAATACAAGGCGGAAAATCCCGAGGCGGAGGACTCAGATATCGATATCAAGACAATCTTACCAGATGTCCCAAATCTACGCAATATGTCCGCCACTGGAAATCCCATTGCAGGCCCTAACCATCCTTACCTTCAAGCCCCCGGCCGGGGCTTCCAATGAACCTCCCACGCTTGCACCAAGAACTTCAGCATCAGCCACTGCCAGCGCCAGCAGACTTGCCACCTCCAATTCTTCATCACAATCACGTGCCCAATGTCCACCCAGGACCCCTCGTGTCGCACAACGTCCTATCAACCCCCTCCCTCGTCGTATGAATGTCGTAGCCGGTCTTCAATACAATCCTGTAGGTTGGGCAGTCCTTCATGGAGTCCATTATCCTCCACCCCTTCAACACGTTCCACCGCCTCTGCCGGTGCAGCCTCCACCAGTCGCGAATTTCGCCCCTCGGGGGAATCAACCGCAACATCATCTCCGTGTGGCGGTACCTGATCGACCACCTGCAAATCCGCCTCGACGCAGAACTTCACCTCGTCGTCAACCTGTGGCCCCAAGACGTCCTGCCTATCAACCTCCAGACTTGGATGGTTGGGATCCTCTCCAAGTCATGTTACCCCCCGAACGTTTCCGAAATTTAGATGTCGTGCCTCATCCAGGTCTGTTGAGACCTGAGAGGAGGGCGGCTCAGGCTGCAGCTAATAATGCTACCCTCGAAATGGCATGCGTGCCGCTGCTGCTCGCCCTATTATTGCTGCTCATGTTGAGGAGCTGTGAAAAAACAAAAAAACAAACAACAACAACAAACAACAACAACAACAATACCACTTTCATCCGTGTGGATACCCAAACCAGCATGCTAATCAGGAAGAACAGCAACTTTGTTTGTTTGTTTTCTCTTTTTTTTCGGGGAAATTGGTTCTTGATTCCTGGTTCCTGGAAGCGATCTGCCTTCCATGCGAGTCGCTCCTTCACGAGTTTCGATTTCATGACTTCGGACATTTGCATGATCGCACCCCCGAACTGGGACAAACTCTAATTGAACCACGTATAAGTTTTGTTATATAGGCTAATGGTGATAGTTCTCGGATCAGAGTTTCAGTGCCCATGCATATTGTTTACTGTGCAACACTCGATACATAAGCAAGAGGTGCAGATGAATGGCTGTTGCCGCTGGAGATTGATTAAAAGCAACCAGGTGGCGTTTTCTCGGATATTGAATGTGAAGGAAGTCATGAAATGATGAGAGGGGGTCTTGCAGTACTGGCAGTTGCGTGCGTACGTGGGGGTACGAGGTTAGATGAACTAATTTCACAGACGGAGATGAATTGAAAAACGCCATATGCATGCGTCTGAGCGCGCGGCGATGGCAGGTGATAGAAGAAGCCAGATAACAGTTGATAAGCTCGCGCGCGGATGTGTGTGAATCCGGCATGGAAAATGATATGAAGTACTGAAGCTATGCGGCGTGCAGGCGCCCAGTCTGGGGTGTATCACTCAATACTGCAGAAATGTTTATATATATATAGAATATTGTTCGCGCGGAAGTCGGGATGGAAGGGCTAATTCATGATTGCCAACCTGCGTAAGGATCGATCGTAGGGCCTTGTGTGTGTGGGGGGGGGGGGGACCTAAGCCATTTTATCCTGAGAACAAAAGTAAAAAAGTGAGTTCGTGGTGGTAAGTAATTTCGGGTTGATGCGAAATGAAAGCTGAGCTAGCTTCCTGGCAGGTCCATGTGCAAGGACTAAGCGGTAATGTGCGTAAGCACAAGTAGTACTTCCCACTCAGTGATTCATATATCGGTTCAGGGAAATGGGCGGAGAATGTGCGCAGTTGCGTCCGCGATCCGGTAAGTTGGTCAGCTACAGCGCTTAGTACCATGTAGCCTTACCCGGCACCGGTACCAAGGTCCACTGGGCTCCAACTTCCTTTCTTGCTGCAAGGAATTTAAGGTTGAAGCAGCCAGGAAATTAGCGTTCGTTTATCCTGTTCGGGAAACTCAACGTGAAATTAATTTCACGGATAGATTTTTTTTGACTAATGGCTTCGCAATTTGTGACCTTAAGCAACTGTGAGACTACAAATGCCTCGCAAACCCGTTTGCCACAGAGCCGCGCGCGCCGAAGTGGCTCGAACTCCGATTGCCCAGGCTTCGCCAATTGCCGTAAGGATTTCCGATGCCATCGCTGGTTTCTCCGATATGAAGCCCCCTTCCTTTATACCAAGATAGGCAATTGATGAGAAGGTTCCCGCTGCTTGGTTAAGTTACCGGACGGATAGCCGGAGGTGATGGGTCATCGTATTAGGGTCGACGCGAAGAAGTACAGGGTCAACTGCACGACGGTTCCTGGGGTTCAGCGGTTCACTGGAAGCTGAGAACAAACCTAAACCCCATAGAAAGCAATTTGCGGGTGGGCGATCCGGAAGCAGCAAGTCTGGACCCCCGCAACACTCTACGGAATGATTGGGATAATTCACTTTCGGGAACACTGGAGTATCGTAACGTTTATTATGCTTGCCACGGATACCGGAGGACCGGGTGAATTGGTCCCCCGCCAACTCGAAGGCCCATAATTACCTGCCCACGTTCAGAAATCCATGGGTAAAAATTTCGTCAACTGCAATCCCCCTTTCCACTCACCGAATCCTTTCCTCTTGTCTTTGAGTGACCAGATAATTGTGCGGTCCCTCTTGACTCTTGAGTCCATCCAGTTGTCGCCGTCTAATTGACACCCGCAATGACGGCCTCACTTTCCGTCAAGCTCCGTGAGCTGCGCGAACTGGCTTTCTCAAGAAAGGGAATAGGCATTCTTAAAGGTAGGCACGACGTTCCCTTCTTTCGAATCTTCCCGTACACAGGCACAACATGATGTATTTTTGCGCAGGCTCGCTCGCGATCACCTTTGCCGTGTTGCTTCCTTTCATTGACCATTGGAACACTCTGAACAAATACCCCCAGACATGGTCTAGTAGCGCCATCTACATTATAGCTTCGTATCCAGGCAAACCGGTTGGCGAAACATTCCAATTCGTCATGAGCGGTGTAGGCGGAGGTCTTTTCGGGGCGGCAGCGTTTGTGATTCTTGCCAAGTGCCGCGAGTCACTGCCTGCCCAAGCTGTGGTGTTTGGGGTTTTTGCATATCTGTTCTCACTCACGAGGGCGTACAGTTTAAAGTAGGCGACACTTTCGTTTTGGGAATGATATTTAATACCTTTCCCCTCAGATACTTCGCTTTCGCTCTGCTGGGGATCCTTATGGCATTCGATGGAGTGTATACTTCGGTGTTGACGGATTCGTTTTCCCCACGATGGCTCGCAAGTTATTCCAAAACTTATTTGTGGGTGGTGAACCGAGGATTCTTTCTCCGGTTCCATTTTCTAGCTATACAATTATGAAATGCTAACCCAACCATTTGATGGGGGCAGATGGGGGGCGGCCATTGCTCTATTTTTCAACTTTGCAATCTTCCCACTTTCGGATGAACGTCTCGTCCGAGAAGGCTTGATTCGCGCCCTCGGGAATATCGGACTTTCAGTGACCTTCTCTCTAAAACGGTGATTCATGATATCTCGGAGGAGGAGCGCAAGGAACGCGACTGCCTGGCAAAGAGCATTCGAGTAATCCCGTTCTCGCTCGCACGCCTTATTCTGTTCTTCACATTCAATTTTCTCTGACAGGCCGATTACGCATTCATTTCGCAAAAACTCGTCTTCACCGGATGGGAACCCCTCTCCATCTCCCGCTTCACTCTGAAAGATTACCAAGTGATGACTTCTCAAATCAGATCCATGCACTTACACCTGATTGCGCTTTACTCGTCTCTCGTGACTTATGAGAAGCTAGGAGCGGAACAATTTGCTGAAAAGTGGCTGAAAAACAGGAAATTGCTGGAGTTCGAGAGTCTGCATTTGGATATTGGGCGGACGGTAGATGAGATTGCGAGTGTCTTGAAAACGGGAAGCGTTGGGGGTGATAGTGGCAATCTGGGTCCGTCGGTTCCACAAAATAGAGAGGATGTGGAAAAGCAGGATGGGCTGCGGCCTTCTAGTGCTGCCAGGACGATTGCTGATACGGAAAGCGAAGCCACGTCTTTGGGCAAATATACCCCAGGAAGTGTTAACCTCGCACAGGAACTTCGCAGGGCGTTCAAGGTTTGGCTTCCCTTCATCCTGAATGTATCTTGACAATGTTGATCACTAACCCGGCTCCCGACAATTTGCTTTCCATTAGACATATGAGCGGTCTCAGAAGACTCTATTCACCGATATCGTGACTTCGGTCGACCCTTCCAAATGCGCACGTCGAGAACTCCGAGTGACGAAGTCTCAGCCATCTATATGGGAGGCTTTCTACGGACCTAACGTGAAGGTCACGGAGCTTATGGGGGGCCCTGCTAACGTCAGGGAAGGAGGCATGGGGACCTTACTGGGGGAGACATCGGAGACATCGGGTGCTCAAGACGAAGTTCCGGATGTCATCCGAACGAATACTTCGTTAATGAGAATATTCTCGACACTTTTCGCAATGGAGTGAGTTCATCGCTACCTCTTTGTTTCGCAGCTCAATATGTATTTTCCGCAATGAAGTCAATTTACAGCAGTTCTCGCCCAGATGTACACCAATGTCGGGGCCTCTCGTGCATACTCTTCCCCCAGTCAATTCTCCAAGGTCCGAAATTTGAAGCTCCACTCGCCCTTGTTCTCAAACTTTTTCCGATCCCCACCTCCACCCCGCGATCCCCGTGTATCACTTCTGACCCAAGAGCTCCAAGCATTCGAGAAAGAGCTCAATAATCTCACAACCAGGGCCGGAGAGACCAATCAGGCACTATCCGATCCAACAGTTTTCTCCCAAAATATTGATATTGAAGCCCGTGAGGGAGGTCCGCAAGATGTAGATGGTTCTGGTTCGGCTGAGAAGAAGACGGGGATTCCTGAGCCAAATTTATCAATGCGACAGGCTTTGGCACTTCTTCAGTCTCGGGAGTACAAACCACACAGGTCCAATATCTGGGTGGGGCTTGAAAGACTCGAAGCAGCGTTCATCTCGCCCACCAGCATGGCGGCGGCTAAAGTTACTGGGGCTTGTTTGGTGTTTGGGACGTTTTTTTGGGCGGAACATACCAGATCATGGTTTATATTATATAACATTTATACCTCTCTTTTGACCCTGATCGTGTGCATGTGAGTCGTGATTCGGAACCCTTGTATCGTTGCGGAAATTTGGATCTGACTGATTCCAACTCCTCCTTTGATATAGGGCGCCAACACTGGGTAGGGTGATATTCTGTTCGCATGGGTGTCAATGATCAAGTGTCGTACTTTATCATAGGACAAAGCATTCGAAGTTTCATTGGTCAAACGTCCGGTCACATTCTAGGAACTATCTATGGAACCATTGTACTAGAGGTCTTCAAGAATGTGGGAGGACATCATTTTAATCCATACGGCATCATTCCCTTCGTATTCTTATATTTCGTTATATTCACATGGATGCTTCACGAGCGTCCTCAATGGTTCGCTTTTGCGCTTTTGTCGCTGAACGGAGCTGGTGCGTGACTGATCGTCGCATGGCTTGTGTGGAAGGACACCAACACCTGTTTCTTTCATGCAGCGACCCAGGTTATGAGTGAGCAGGTGAACGTTGGCATCCTACATAGCAAGACATGGGGCTCTCCTGGGTTACGTCTGGGCCGTTCTATCACGGGATTGTTGTGTGCGCTTGGCATCGTGGTTGGCTTTCAAGTCTTTATTCTTCGCAATCCGGCCAGAACAACACTCAGGAAGGCTGCATCTCGAGTTGTCTATGCCCAGCTCAGCTACCAGTGCGTACAATTCCCCTTCAAACGTACTCTGTTGGTTTACGCATGCTTCCCTTATATGGCCAGCAATATCCTCACTGCCTTTGCTGGTGCGGCATTGCCCCTCGAGTCGGAGGTTCAAGCGCCAGAGCATGCAGTTCAGCGGGTTGGGAAGGAACTCGTTCGCCGTGAGGCGCAGATACAAGGACAGTTGATGGGTCTCATGCCCTTGATCAGGTGAGTGATCACATTTGCGCACGAAATATGGGTATTTTGTCGATTTCTTTCTAGTTTTGCGAAGGACGAACCTGATTACTCGCGGCCCTTCAAGGTGGCTTCTGTCATGAAAATATACTCTGCACTTCAAATTATGCTCGGTAAGTGGGGTCGGTTCTCCCCATCGAGTTGGCGCTCTTGTTGAAGCGTTAGCATAGATCGTCATAGCGAAGCGCGTTCCGCTTTGACTCCGTCTCAAATCTCTCCAGCTGTCATCGAAGCCATCATGAAACCACTCCGCCCATATCATCATCGAATCGCATTGATGATGAAGAACCATCTCTCGCTCATTGCTGGAAGTCTCCTCGCCAAGACTCCTCTGCCTCGAGACACCGATCTTCAGGACTTTGTAGCGCATGTCACACACGATGCTGCGGTCCTGAGCATCAGATTTTCTATGACACCAGAAGGGAAAAAAGCCATCGAGAACGGCGACCTCACTCGGATATGGTTGGTAGCTTTTTTTTCTTTCCGGTTCGGCGGAAAAAAAACCAGCGGATAATTAATGTTGATGTTAACTTCGACCAGGTTCTACATCTTGACTATGTCTGCGATTGCGGACCAAATCCGTATCATTGAAGAAGCATGCAAAGAAATATTTGGAGAGATTGAGGAGCACCACCGTTTAGAATGAATTTAACATCTCGGTTGGATTTCGTTCCCTTCATTCAGTTTGCTTGATCCTGATTGGATACCTTATCTGTATCTTCGTTCCTCATTCACACCAAGCTCCTTCCTACCTCACAAATGCTGTGAACTATATTGACAAACTAATCCATGAGCATAATTAACAGACACCAGGTTTAGTTATATTATGCAGAATAGACCAAATGGCGGCTCTCGAACCGCGGACAACGTGCTGCCCTTCCCCCAGTCGCTTGATATTGATATAGTAATAGGTCTTGCTTGCAAGCTTGCATTGAGTCCAAAAGTGATTGAAAGAGGTCTAGTTCATTTTCGCCAGGCTGTTTATGATGATCTCAAGGACGAGCCACGGGTCACCCTTCCACAGCATATAACCACCCGAAAGTATAGAGATCCACACCAAGTAGCTGGGAAGTGCCGCGAGGACGGCAAATATTGCAAATTCTCGGAATCCCCAAGGTGGAAGCTGGAAAGTCCGAAAATATTAAAAAAAACACGTTGAAAGCAGAACCAGATGTTGTGAGTCGAAACTCACGAAGAAGCTCGGCTGTGTCACTCTCGACTTGAGTTTTGTTATAAGCAATACACCAGCGACCGCGGTGAACAAGCCGATGTAGAATGCTTTCTTAGCTCGACTTCCGAGTTGAACGCCTTTCAACCAAAAGACGAAGCGGAAAATAAGATGCGCGCTAAGAAGACAGACAAGATGTTGGCATGAGTAGCGTCAGTCTTATCGAAGGACTGACAAGATGCTATATATTGCCTGCAAGGGATCAGTATATGACGAAAATCAATCCGACTGAAATTGCGAATAGGAGGAGCTGGAAGACGCACGGATGTGAGGTACAACTCCCATATTGATGCGGTAGAGGTGAGAATTCTTAGAATGCCTACGATGTCTGATTTGAGGGCACTCCTGTATAAGTCTTCGAAGATGGTGGGATATAGAAGGATGGAGGTGATGGTGTGAAAGATGTTTGGGTTGGTAGGTCGATAGGGACTGAACATCCACCCCACGATGCCAAAGTTCGGTTGCTGGCCCACAGTGGGGATTACTTGAGGTGGTGCTGCCGTCAAGGGAAGTTCTTTCGAGGGTTCGGGCAAGGCGGTCGCCGCAACCTCCACCTCCTGAGGCGGGGAAGATGTGCTTATATCGTTTGAATCATGAGATGAGTTTGCAAGGAGAGTAGATGTATCATGAGTCCCTTCAGCTATATTTCGTTGCCTGATCACTGATTCGTCTGGCATGGTGCTGGCAACGTTGAGCGGCTGAGGGTCGGACATTGGGAAGGTGGGCGTTTCCATTTCAAAGGAGAGTGAACAACAGTGAAGAAGTAGAATAAAACACCACAAGGGAAATGCGAGGCACTTATAGTTGTTTGACAGTTGCGGTGCTGCACCCACAGAAATGGCCCTGCGCGCTTGCAGGCACGATCTCATTACGTAATCAGGGACGGGTCTTTTACCTAATTACAAAATAAGCGCGCACAAATGACACAGCATATTCCGGCAATTGCTAGCATGTACTGCTCGCAAAGACCGTCTACCAACCGTGCAGGCTGTGTTAAAATCTACTAGCGATTGAGTAGTGCTTCTTACAAGCCACAGAGTCGCAGTCGACAAAGGCGATCAAAAGGCGATGGCACAACAGGTACCAAGGCAATAACAACGGAAATGCGGACTGTTATTGATGTGTTTGTTGTCGTGTGGCTATGTGGTGTTTGTTTGTGCGCACTGAACAGAACACCGATCCTTGACCAATCCCGGCCTCGTGCACCCTGTCCATGAATCGGCAGGACTTGTATGTATAATATAGTCCGTGATATTACGCTGACACTTCCTGTACCCTTCCAATTTCGCCAAAGAGCAGGTGTAGAAGCAGCACACTCCTCCTAACAGCATAGCCCTATTTGAGTCCCTCGATGCCTTCCTTGGAAGCGGCGGTTTGATTCATCACCGCAAGATTAAAAGAATCACACCCTAAGCTTTGTCTTGCTGTTTACAGAAGAAAGTTTTCCAAAATCTCACCCAATGTTATTCCTCCAATCAGCGTTCCCTTGCACTCGCTAGCAGTCCACAACTAAGCCTATCGGACAGAGCCTCTGGTTTTTGTCTTTCGGCCTCATCGGTGACATTCTCACGAGGAAGTGAGGGTTTCATCTACCGTATTTTCTTAGCTGTCGCTCTGTTGATCCCTTATACCAGAAGACATCGATGACCTGGAAGATAAGATAAGGATGATAATAGAGCTAAGCTTTGAGTTTTGTGCAGTGGGGTTGCGTAGCAGAGGAGGCACTTACAGATAGCGGAGTATTAATGTAGTGAAGGGTTTTTATATTGAAAAGGCCATTGCAACTTCATGGCATTCATCCGGGATAACTCAATCTACCCAAGCTGAGAAGGAAAGAACTTTCTGTTTATCCAGGAAGCGATAGTCCATAGCTAACTCAAGGGGAAAGATGATGACTCTGCAGATATCCAGTGATGGTGTGTGCACAAGTACCCAGCATTTTATGAGGCAGAATTTCGGTGATGAGATATCCTGAGATGCAGCCCAGCTAGTTGCCGAGCACAGCGAGGGCACCAGGCACAAGATTGCCAGACCCAGTTCCAGAGGTCAAGATTGATTCATTGCTCCGGCCAGCATACGCCAGGGGACAATGGCTGTGTATGCGCGCCAGGGGGCACTTTCTGTGTTTGGGTATGCATTGACACGTGCATGGTTTATGTCAGCCTAGAACGTGTTTTGTGGTTGGTTGGTTGGTTTGGTTGGGGTTCCTTCGGGCTTCACAACAATCCCGGAAACCAAACAAGACACCACATTGACATCACCATATATAACGGAAGCTGCTACACGTAATCCGATTGCCCTATTAGTATTCTCTCGCAATAATAGCTCGTCGCGATAATGGCTCTTCGGAAATCTATTCATTAGCGGCTACACCCATGGAACCTGCTTAAGAGCATACCGCAGATATCGCAAGTTGCTGTTAACAGCAACATCGTCAGATCGGTTTCAGAGCCCCCCAGTCATCCAAACAGTGCTCTGAACTCAGACGAGATGCGGAGGGCTCCATATACGGTGTCGCTGGTTGGGGTTTTCTTCTCTTTAGCCTTTGTGAGTCTTTTGTGCCTCCGTCGAGCTTGTTTCACTCCAGATAAGTGGTTTTGTGCGCTCATACCCCCCTTTCCCTTGTCCAGTCTCTCGCATCGATCTCCTTGCCTTACTGGTGAGTGCTTCGCGCTAACTTGAAGCAGGGGGGAACGTACACTTATCGCGGTCAATGCGCGTTGATCAGGTTGCGATCATTTGCACCAGTAGATGCCCCCGATGCACGCGCAATGGATTATGGGTTGTATCGACGATGCGAAACTCGTCTTGTCGTTGAGCCGTATCACGCTACTGACCCGAAGCCATCAAATTCGACCATCTCCCCTCCCCTCCACAACGTGATGACTGCAGCGTACATCTGCACCCCCTTCCCTCCCCGATCAGTGTGCGAGCGCGAGGGAGAGGGTTTCTGTATTGCCTGGTCGAGTGCTGGATATCTCTCTCAACTTGGACTCGTGCTGGTGATGGTTGCACTCTTCACCCTGATGATCGTGAACATTGTCAGTAGCCGTGCTAGGCGAAGGAACGCTTGGAGGTTCGTCTCGTTCCTAGTTGGACTGCATGGTGAGTTGCTCTATGTGCTTTTTCAACTCGCGGTGATGATCTCAAACTCACTGTCGTGAACTTCAGCGACCGTCCAAATCGTAGCATTGGGCCTGGTGACGGGAATGTCTGAGAAGTACGCGAAGTATTTCTCTTCAGGAGCTCATTTCAGTGCGTTGCCATCCACTGTTGAACCGTTCCACTAATATGAATGCATCCTTCTGTGATAGACATCTCGTATTGGTTTAATGTGACTACTTGTGTCCTTGATACTTTCGTGATCATCGGTCTAGGTGCGAAGCCCATCTCTCTTGACTTGTTTGACAATTTTTTTTAAACCTCTATCCTTCCCATCATCCAGTTGTTACCGGAATCTACGCGGAGAAAGGTCACAGATGGGCAGCTGGAAGGCGCCCATACCACCCTATCCCAGGCTAAAGGTCTTTAGCACCAACCCCATCGGTCGAATCGTTGGTCCATCACCCCTACTGCGACTAAAAGATACCTTCTTGGGCAATTACGATTTGGTTCAACTTATGATCATGCTACTCCTGACTCACATTCACGATAACATAGACAATTGTTGTATAACTTTATTGTTGATTCTGTGCTTCTGTATTTCGGGTTCTTTAGTTACTATCAATACCGATCTCTACTTCTTTTTTTCTTCCCGTTGAGCTCCGAGTTTCCGTACGAACCTGCGCACTTTGTGGTCCTGTGGTTGCGTCGACGTCGCATTCGAACCTGTGCGAGTGAGCCCTGTGGAGATACGGCAACAGCATATCAATCGTGACTTGGATTCCCTACTAGTGAATGAAATACCGATAAGGTCAAGGGCTAAGGAATGAGTACTCTCAGCAACCGTAAATTTTACTTCAGGCCATGGAGCTCGAAACGGGCCCATGCAAACAAAGCTAGCGTGTCGGATGCATGAACGACGTGCATGGGAAATTGACGCTGTTTTTTTTTTTTTCAAAGACTGGGAGTAACTCAGATTAGTGCGGTCCAAGCTCAGAGGAAACGATATATGGGCTTTTGGACCCAGATGCATGAAGATCCGGCAACTAGCTTGCGCCAAAGTTCAACGGCTTCTTTAACCGTGATAAATGAAAGGTGCTTTTGGAAGTGCGATCGGGCTGGATCTGATATATGCAATTCCTGATTAGCTGGGCCCGGATATTAAGGGGATCTGTATGAATGAGAATGCTTTCCGAGTTTGAAAGTATTCTGTATAGATATATTTTTCAGTGGCATTCCGCGCGATTCTATTTAGAGGGTGTAGGAGCGCTAGACTGCCTGAGACATTAGCGACTGGGCTGGAGCAATGGGTACGGGACTACCGAATGGGATACTGGCGGTTATCGTTTGTTGGAGAGTTGGTAATGTAGGAGGCGCAAATCGAGTCTAATTCTGATTTGTACGATGTGCGCTCCGTCATATGTTAAGAGGAACGCACGCGGGGGGTTAAAATGAATTCATCCATCCATCCATAGCTTGAGGTGCAGACCAGATGAATGGCGATTGGCCGGCGCTGGAGTCTCTTCAATAACCGCCCAGGGGCGTCGACTCAGAGGGCCGCCCAAGATGGAAGAGAGTGCTAAACGGATCGTTGAGGCATATGGCCAACGATCGGATCTGGTGCATATGGGGCCGGATCAACTGTGGGCTAGCTGGCGCGAAAGAATTAAAGTGTTCTTCCATAAGCGCCGAGCGCCGCCCAGGTGTGTGGGGAGAGCTGCGTAGACAATTCAATGGCAGGTCCAGATTTTAGGCGTATGATGCTGGTTTGATGGTAAGTGGCTGGCAGTTTGATGCTGGCCAGCGTGTACTGCTGGGAAGGGGCAATGGACGTGGGAAAGGCGCTCCAGTTGGGTCACCACTGGCAAAACCCATCTGTCAAAGCAAAGTGAGAAACAAGTCAGTCCGATCTGGGAGTACTCGTCAAAGGAACAAGCCACCTGCAGAGACCTCCTGTACTACTATCCATCCTGGAGCTTGTGCATCGATGTTGTGACAGCCAGAAGCGGCGTTCGTGTCATCCAAGGGTCAATATTGCTCAGACGGCCGACAGCGGGTCGGGTGAGAAGAAGCGAATAAAATCAGAGTGAAGGCCTTTACGGCGGTAACCTGGACACTTCTTTACGAAGAATGTCAGTAAGGGGCTCAAACGCCTCTTCTCATTCATCCACTGAAGCGCCAATGGTAATCGCTATAGGGTCTCGAGGTGGGGAATTATGAAAAGGCAAAGCCACCACCAGTTCCTTGAATCACATCAAAAGTGAGGCTGTTGATGGAGTGGAGTCTCGCGGAGAGCTCAAGCCGACGAAAACTAGGCCTCAGTTCGCTAGAGTTTGGGTCACAGCACCAAACAGATGATCTGGCTGTTCCTGACGTTCACGATCACCTACCCTGAAGATGCTAGAAATGCGGGTTCCCTTCACATCCTTCATCGTGTGCGATACAGTCTTTTGGGCGCAGGTCGCAGTCGCCACTGGCAGCATCTCAGCCCTGGTGTCTTCCAGCCATGCCTCAGTTGAACCATGATGGGCAACATTTGTTGCCGTGGTTCACTGAGAAGTCAACCCGGTTTCGTCTCTTCCGATGATACTTGATACTTGCATCTACCTGAGTGCCTACCCTCGATGCACACCCTGAGGGACTTAGTGCCCAGCATGAATCTTAAGACGAAGGGCGAACTTCCAGTCGTGTTCTTTAGTGGGAGCCAGTTAGTGGTAGTTCCTACCAAGCCCAAAAAAAATCGGAAATGGGGACTAGCCACAAAGGGCGATTTGCTTTGTCAAGAGTATGGCTACTCGTCATGCTGAATCCTGAAGGAAAGCAATCTATTGTTACGTTTCTAACTGGGACAGGCGAAATGCGCGGATGGTAGGAACTATGCTACACATTTAACTCCGAAGCTTTGGCATTCTGGACAACGGCCTTGTACGATTGGAGAGCTGGCTCTACCCACTCCTTAACGAACTCGTCGACCTGCTCGGGCGCCCTCCCAACAAAACTCTTTGGATCCAAAATACTATCTAGCATCCCCCATATAGGTTCAAAATAAGGATTTTGTTTGATTCTCTCAATCAGATCATTTTCCCCTCCTTCCTCTTTGACAACACGGGCAGCCTGGTGACTCAGGACACGAATCTTTTCATGGCATTCTTGGCGGTCACCATTAGCATGCTTGACCATCGCCATAATGATATTTTCGGTAGCCATGAACGGGAGCTCCTGGGAAATGCGACGAGCGATTACCTGTGGGTAGACGACAAGGCCTTCTGTGATGTTTTGAAGCGTTGACAGGATAATGTCTGCGGTGAGGAAGGCTTCTGGAATCGTTACCCGCCGGTTGGCACTGAAGCAGACAAGAAAACCATTAGCCAATCCTTGTGCCAAGAAGCGAAACCATTGGGAAATGATCATATACCTGTCATCCAGTGTCCTCTCGAACCATTGGACTGCGCTTGTGGCGAGTGCGTTTTGGGGAATGATCATAAGAGCCCTCGCAAGACTGCAGACTCTCTCGCACCGCATAGGATTACGTTTGTAAGCCATTGCGGAACTGCCAATTTGGTCCTTCTCAAATGGTTCTTCAACCTCCTTGAGATGAGCCAGAAGTCGGATGTCAGTTGCAATCTTATGTGCTGTTGCTCCGAAAGAGGAAAGAGATTGAAGCACATCGATATCGATTTTTCGGGAATATGTTTGAGACGTCACGGGATAGGCGTATGTGAATCCCATCAATTCCGTCACACGCCTATCGAGTGCTTTGACCTAGAGAATTTGGTCTTACTGTCCGAGGGAGAATAACAAGAGAACTGCATACTTTGTCGTGATCGCCGTCGAATAGCGCGAGGAATGAAGCTTGGGTGCCAGTTGTCCCTTTAGCCCCCCGGAATCCGAGGTCATCTCGCGCTCGCTGTATATTTCTGAGGTCCCAAAGGAGTTCCTGAATCCACAGCGTGGTCCGTTTTCCCACTGTCATAAGCTGTGCAGGTTGGAAGTGGGTAAATCCAAGGGTAGGAAGATCGCGATACTGCTTTGCAAAAGTGGCAAAGCGATCTATCACAATAGCTAGTTTTGGTAGCAGGTAGTCGCACCCTTGGCGGAGGAAGATAAGATCAGCATTGTCGGTTACAAAACATGATGTTGCTCCGAGATGAATAATCCCAGCAGCAGCAGGTGCCACCTGCCCAAAAGTGTGCACATGCGCCATCACGTCGTGGCGACGTTTTTTCTCCTCGGCGGCAGCAATTACGAACTGTGCCTCGTCGAGATCCTTGGAACAGAGAGTTATCCCAAAGAGACTCACAGAAAAATAGTCCTGGATGCACTTACGAGGTTCTGCCTCATCTGAGTGATGGCCTCGTCGGGTATAGTGAGTCCGAGCTCTTTCTCCGCGATCGCGAGATTTAGCCATAACTCACGCCACGTCCGGAACCGCTTCGCGTTGGAAAAGAGATAGGACATTTCCTTGCTTGCGTACCGGCTTGATAGAGGGCTCTGATAGCTCTCCATCTTTGCGTTTCCAGCTTTCGATCGGTCAGGGCGCTTAGCCTGACGTGTGAAGATTTCCCATTCAGGCAACTATATGCGCGGGTTTTGCCCGAAGGGGCTGTGCAAGTGGCACACCGTGTTTTCTTCTCTTTGTTTAAGTCGAGCCCGTTCAAAGCGGTTCTAAACACGTTCTCGACATAAACGACGCGCCACAAGCCTTGAGTGCTTCGAGGCCACACCCGGGATGGAGCAAGAGCATCAGCACCCCCCGTATGGCGATGCCTTGCGTACTTTGGCACCTCAGCCCCCCGTTGCGCCTCCGGTTCGTTACCAGGCTACATCGACGGCGAAGCATCGTGTCACGAAGGGTCTGCTCATTCATCGTTTGAGGGTGCGTGCGTTGATCTGACAGCCGGCTGTACCTTTCCGCTCCAGGTCGATATCTCACCAGCAATGACCCACGAGGCTACATGTGAGTCAGCGATTCGGTATCGCCCTCTTGGGTACAGTCTGACGAGGCCATTCATATAGTCCTGTATACGAGTACCCGATAGGGGATAATTGGATCATGATGGATGCTGATGATGGATACATCCTCTGGACGGCGATATGGAAAGGTATGCATTGTTACTGGGTTTTCCTGGCTAAATTTACCTCTTCTTTCTTTAGCACTAGGAAATGCAAAAGGTTTGTAGCCCGTAGTAACTTGAATGCATCTCTGCTCACTCCGGCCGAACAGCCGACATTGTTAAGATGCTTGATAATATGCCAGAGATCGCCCCCCATATAAGAAGAGTTAGGGGTGGGTACCTCAAGATTCAAGGCACTTGGATGAAATATGACGTACGTGTTTGATTGTTCAAAGTGTCCAATGCTCTGGAATAAACCTTCTTGGCCTAGGTTGCTCTAACTCTCGCGCGGCGGTAAGCATGGCGCCTGCAGGTTGCCGATGCATAACCTAATTATCATTGGTTTGGGCAGAGTTGCCCACTCTATTGCTGAGGATTTGATACCAGTATTCGGGTGAGTAATAGTTACCTTTGCGAGAATTCTCTGTCCTTAGACCTTTGAAAGTCCTGGCTTCCCAGGTACTTGTCTCACGCCTGACCAACCTGGGTATGGACAGTTGTTGGAAGGCAAACGCAGAAGACGACGACCCCAGCCAAGCAACAAGAGCGTCAAGGCGCCGAATACACACCCCTATGGCGGGACCCCCGATGATTATCACTATGAGCAGGGACCGATGTATCCGCCCCAAGGTCCGCCTCACGATTATCCGCCACGAGGCTACGAGCATCATCCCGATGAAGGGCATCTGCCGCCTATTCATGATTACTCCCCAGAGCATGGTCACGCGCCTTATCCCCCCATGCCACCCCCAAACTTTGCCCCCTACCCTCCGCCTCCAGGATACTACCCATCAATGCCTCCCCCGCCTCCACCCACCCATGATGGCGGACAACACTATGGGAGTTCTGTGCCTCATTTGCCTCCACTTGCCCCACCTCCTATCTTAACCTCATCACCATACTATCATCCAAACCCCGGGCATTCTTCGGAAGGCGGGCCGTTGCGAACCTCTGCCGAGAGAAAACGATATAATCCCTATTCGATACCTCTGCCTCGTAAGGACGACGGTCGGTCATCCCGTCCTGCCTATAGTTTTCCTCCCGTAGACTACTCGCGGGTGCACCTTCCCCCCATCAATTCATCTCTTGCGAAGAAGTTGGCTCGGATGGGAGACAAGAATGCATCCAGTGGCCAGAGCAGCGACCCTCATTTGGACCCCTCTCTCATGTCTCCGGGGGAACGATCGTACTCACGATCCAGCGAGAAGCCTGTTGGACTCCCAATATCATCAGCACGGGATGATGATGCTGGGAAGGACCCAAAGAACGAGTCAAATGGAGATGAGAGGAGTGATGACGCTAAAAGCGAGCATTCTGGTGATCGTTCGCGGTCTCACAGTCTTGAGGACTTGTGAGTATTTCTCAAGGTGACTTACAACATATCTGGCGACCCGATGCATTTCGAACTCCACTCATGTAATGCTGCGGACATTTTCGGCTCCGTGAATACGTTCCCTTACTAGTATTAGTATTAAGCTATGGAAAAGCTGTTACCCTTGGAAGGATGGCCTGTCGTAACCAGGGTTCTCGCTCTCGTGTATCTTCATACTGTTTTCTCCTTAATCCAACCACTGGCCTCACACAATTCAAATGCAATGCACTTATGCAGCCAACCATTTCAACACTGCCTGTTGCGCACGTCCGAGAGGATGATGGTTGGGTATGGGTCTGGCACGCTAATGAAGATCGGGTGGATCTGTTAAGCATTCATCGGGGACCTCTGTCTGCCAGACTGCAGGTGAACTATAGACGTAGCTGCTTGTCTGTGTTTGCAGAATGCAGGAAACATTCGACCCTGAGACCACATTGGCACCGCAATACAATGCCTCTCCACATAATTCAAAGAGCTTCAATAATTTCATGGAAGCGAACTTGGGAAGATTGTGCTCTCCTCGAACTGAAGACATTACATCGTGCGTCAATTGAACACTCACTGCCACCTATTGAGGGACAACACAACAGTCATAGAGTAGAAATAGTGGGCAATTGGGGAGGCCGCTTACCCATAGCGCTCGTGACAACTCACAAATCGCCTCCTTTTCAGGGTCGCGGTCGAGGCTCAAGGACGCTGACTCCCCGATGCTTGTGACACTTCACTCGTTATGTCGGACACCATTCTACGCAGTCGAGTATAGCGTTCACAAACTCCTCGCTATCCCTTTATTTATATTTTGTGGGGGGGCGTCAAGCACAAGGTGATGGGGTCACCACCGACTGTTTTGCATGGTCAAAACTAGATCAGGTTTAGTCACCGCCTCCCCACTGTTGGGGCGCTGCACGCACGGCTCAGAGGGTTAGAAGAACAAAACCATCCATGATAACCAAGGACAGGAGAATTTATGCCTAGTTGGTGTCGCGTATCAAAATTGTGTTACATTTGGAATCATGTTGTTGGCCATGCACATATGGCTTGTTGCATAACGTGGCGATCGAGACCAACGGTGCTTACTGGCTCTCCGGATAATGAACGGGAACGGAGTCGCCTTTCTCTGCAAATATGATCTGCAGACTACCGCGGACCTGATGGGAGCCAGCGGGTTTTATGTCTCCCGGAGGAGCGACGCATAAGGGTGACTACATCTCATGCCACCCAGTACTGACTAGCTGCCAGGACACGGTAGTCAAGTCACAGGAAGATGGAAGCTAGGATATAATATGTAATTCTGACCTTAAAATGTTACAAAATGTGCGGAAGTCCCCTGATCTGGCTACTGAGATGTCATGATGGACTGCTGCTGCTAAAAGGATTTCCAGGATGGGATGGCGAGGTGCGAGGATATGCCAGGCAGGAGACCAGCCTGTATTGGAAGGATGTGCAGGGTTGCGACCATACCTGCTGCCCAACTGCTATGGCATCCGCATGACGACTGGAGCAGTCAGCAGATCAGGCTATGGTATGTTCGGGCACTTTTTGGTATCTATGTTTGGTCGGCATACAAACAATAGCTCCCTGATAGGTGGGGCTAGCTGCATATATTTGTGGTCAGGTTTGTGGCCCAACCAATCTAGTGAGTCCCATTGAGGCCTCGCACAACAATGCACGCCAGTCGTGCTTAGTAGACTTACTACAGCCATGTGTTATCGCAATTCGTGTTTGTCAGGGAGAGTGCATGACCGCCGGAAACGTCTCCGAAGTCTGAAGTTGACTTCACCGCCACCAAGAGACCGCAGCAAAGACAAGTTGTGCAAGCGCCAAACTGCCTTCACCGTCTGCCACTACTGGTTCCACATACCATCTTGATACTGGCGAATTGCCAATTTGATTTCATTGTTGTCTTTTACGGGCTGTGCTGAAGGGCTGACCTCGTTCATGCTTGATAACTCGATTAACTTGAGCACAACCAGTCGCTCATGTCATCATGACCAAGTACAACCTATCGCTCGACAATCCATCCCCGTTGCTTTCATACTCTCCCCAGACTCAGTGGATTTCCATTGCGAGCAAGAATGACTCAAGCCTGTATGAAAACACAGCTTCGGCGACGTCTCAGGTAGGAGCAGAGGTCTCGTTCACTTTCCGTGGTACTGGAGTGTGGTGAGTCTTGTGGTCAAAACGATGCCGGTATTTCTGCGCTTATGCTTGCCACAGGATATACGGTACTAAGGGCGAGGCGCATGGCTATTACAACGTAACATGTAAGAACCACCTCCCGGTTTCCTCAATATGAATTGACGTAAGTTTCAGTGGATAACACAACTCAGTCCTTCGATGGGTATTCTGACACAGAGGAATACCAACAAGTCTTATTTGGAGCTAATAACTTGGGTCTTGCCAGCCACACCGTCCGGATTGTCAATGCGGGTCCTCTAAGAGGTGGCGATTCAAATAGGGTATGGCTGAACATTGATTGGCTCACCTGGGAGACTGTCTTCGTGGGCCCTGGTGGTCCTTATGGTGCAGAGGTATTCAATGCCACCTTCAACGAGACTCATCGGCGGTTCTTCTACATCCCCCCAGATGCTTGGAGTCAAAGAGCATACATAGACAACGTCTCCATCAATGGTACAGCGTCATATACCACTAGTAGCGATGCCTCGATGCAATTCGTGTTTGATGGGGATGCTGTTGGATTGTATGGTTCCCTCGATGGTTCCTTCTCGGCCAATGTTGATAAGGGGGATTTCAAGTCGCTCACTTCCACTTATAATGGTTCTGCATATCAGCAGCTCTTGTTCTATGCGGAGAATCTCGGCGGCGGGACACACACATTATCAATCGAAAATTCCCCGCAGTCCACTTCCACTGCCAAGAGTACTTTGGCTGTAGATTTTGCCCGAACCTGGACAGCTCGTGGAGGTAGCAGTTCAAATGAGCCAGCCAAGTAAACTCAGTTCATTATCCCATCACAAGTCATTTGTAAACTAACTAGCTTCTTGCTCACCTTTTTAGCAACAACACACACCGGTATGGGTAATCAAGAACATTAATTCCGCCCTTTCTAACTTTGTTGGTGCACTTAGTTCGCTTGCCGGTCCCATTGTTGGGGGTGTAGCAGGTGGTTTTGTTATCATGGTGGCCCTCATCTCTGCTGTGTTCTTCCTTCGAAGGAGAAAAGGATCGATACTGATGCTATCAAGAGGTCATTCACAGATGGGGATCATTGGAGCTCTTTCTTTCAAAGGCCGCACATCTTCAAGTCGTCTCCCAAACTCCCAGTCCCGCTCGAACTCTCTCTCCCGCTACCGGAGCGCGCCAGAGAGCACAATGTCCCATACGAGCGGCGCATCCGACAATCCTCTCCTTGTAAGGTCCCATTCCCCGCGGTCCATCGAAGAAACACGCACAGACGTCATCCCTATGGCTCAGATTCGCACCGACACCAGTTCAAATGGAGCTTCTGCAGCCCTGTAGGAGCAAGGCCACCGTGCTGTACCGCTTGCCTCAACCATATTCACGTATCTTGTCACTCCCCCCGTACCCTGTTCCGACATTGTCAAGCATGCTTTCGTTGATTGAGTTTTTCTTCAATTGAACCTCTTTTGAGTTCCGTTTCATCGTTCGCTCACATCTTTTTGGATTTCTCGGTTATTCGAAATTCATCGTCACACGCAAGATGTTCCATTCTAACGACGAATGAATGTACTACATATTTTTGTTTCCCATGGACATCCAATTATTGGTGATAGGGATCTGGGGTTTAGTTAGGATTTTTGTGTCTGAACAATATGTTATATAATAGACTGCTGCCGTGATCCAGGCCCTTAAGTTAAAACATATGGTGGCTAACGCGGGCGGGACCACGCTCCGGTGAGCTCATAGTTATTGGGATACAGCGAGGCATCGATTGCGTTCGATGATAACTCTCCCCTTCCGAGAAGGTACCAGAGGGTCTTGTAGGCGGCCCAGGGTGCAAATGCCTGTGATAGAAAGTAACCGTAAGGGTGCACGTTAGCAAAGGCAGAGGGAGTGGGCAAACGTACGGGCATCATATGTCCGGCAAGGTTAACTTCCACATACGTCACTACAAAAAAATGAAGGAGGTTAGTCAGGTCTGTGTTTTCGCCCGTGGTTTTGGCTGTTCATGACATACAATCTGTAGAGAAGAGGGATGAGACGATGATGTGATGATAAGTTTAAACGTTTGAGACTAAGTGCTTACTTCGTTCTTGGTGCAAGGTCCCAATCGCACCGAACCCTTCGATTACAAACGATTCTGGAGCGATAGGAGTTCGGAAACCTTGCAAGCCTCCCCCTATAAAGATACCATTTTTAGCGTCAAAAATAACAACCCCCCTTCCATTCCAGGGGACACCGAATGCGAGTTAGGATGCAACATACAAGTCATATTTTGGATGGCGATCCTCGTTCCTTCGGCAATCAATACGAAATCAACTAATCCGTGCATAACAACGGTCCGTTCGCTCTTTTCGATGACATTCGGCATGACGGTGGTCAGCATAGGCTGTGGGGAGTCATCTCGACCGTCAACAAACACCGGCTGCGAGAAAAGGTGAATAATGGTAAGGCAGGGAGGAGATATTACCCACCTTTGAGGATGAGGCGCATATGTTCCAGTCGATTTTTGGAGCATGAATGGCGTCCTGGACATCCTCTCGGGCAAAATAAACAGGGGACTAGTGAAGAGCGCGGGAAGAGTGAATACAGATTGGAGCCATTTTCACCCACACGAATTGTTATTACAACTTACTTGAACATTAGGGTAAGACGCAGGAAACCCAAGCACACTCCAAAGGACGGGCCACACATCCAAAATCCGATAAACATTAAAGTTCGGATTCACATTGAGCGCCGCGTAGACAATATCATCCCATATCGCGCATTCAGTCGTGATGTTGCTGTAATTCGGCACGGTTCCTGGCTTGTATGCTTGCGAAGGTAGAGGAAACGGTCCCTGATGTGGAGGATATGTGGCGTAGGTCGCCGAATAGTTAGTGAAGCCGCAAGAATCTGATTTTTCCTTGAGTGTTTGGAGGAAGGATGCGTTTAGGGCAAAGACTTCTTTCCATTGGATAAGAAAGTCGTAGGCAGGGATGTATTCCGTTACGATGTCGTATGAGACCTCTGGATCAGTGAGCCAAATCCCTTTTGTGTTAAGAGGGACTAATTTAGGGTGTTCGTACAGGTAATTTGCGATGTACGGCACGTAGCTTCCGGCTTCAAGGAATTTGCGTTAAGAGGAGCGAGAGACCCAAATTAGTTGGTAATCGCTTCTACCATAAATTTAAGCATAACATACCATACGATTCTCCCGATAGGTAAAAGTTCTTTCCCTTAAGTTCGCTGAAGATCTCGAGGAACTGAACCAAGAATCCTGCGAATTGGGCTGCCAGTTCATCTTCGTTGCTGAATCGAGAGAGTGCGACAGGAGTTAGTCAATATGCATTCGGGAGTGGAAGAACTGAAAGGCAACCGCACTGAATGTTGGGAACGCCTTGAGAAAATCCAGTCCCAACAGGCTGTTCGACCCAGCTATGCATCGGAGGAAAAGTTAACAATCGCTCATCGGTGAATAACTGATCCAGGAAGGCTTACAGGACGTGGCTCTAATAGGAAGAGATGTGTTATCAAAATAATAATAATAATAATAATAAGAGAAATAGAAAGGAAGGCTTACGAGGTTTGTCCATGACCATTGATTGGGGATGGGTTTCGCCGTTCCTGTTTCCCTAGTCAAATGAAACACAATAAGACGAGAAGTGGGAGAATGGAGGGTTATTTGTATCTGTACGTACCACGTAAACGGGCCATTTTCTTGCAGGAATCCTTCAAGTGACGAGCATCCTGGACCGCCATTCGTCCAAAACCTGGAAAGAGATCACATTCCATGTCCCGTTGTAAGGAGAGGTGTTTTGGCTCGTACACTATCGAGAAGCTTGAATTAGACTTACACGAGATCACTGATATTGCGACCTTTCGCAGGGAAAAACCAGAAAAAAAGTTTCCTTGTTTCGTTCTTGTCGGAGGAAATTGGCATTAAACCTTAGATATAGGATGAACAATGTCAAAAATCGTGAGAATTTAGGGGTAAAAATTCCGTTGGGCGGGGTCGTTGATTGGGAAACAAAACAAACATACCTGCCCAGCTGGGGCCGACATCAAAGTCAACATCTGGAATTTTTTTCCCATCAACGTGGTAATCTGTACACGAGGGATACAATAAGTGACATTAGCATCACGACGATCGATGGTGAAGGCGATGGAGTGACAACTGCATTGGCACTACTTCAAGACACTCACCTTTGGCTTTAGGATTAGAAAAAGTGATGCTACTCCCTTCATTTGGGGGGTTAGCATCCTGGACAGAAGCGCGACCCTGGAGGGCCCGAGAATGTCTAGTCTGGATGTTACGTTGCATTGCATGAAGTGCATGCCTCCTTTGAGAATGCATCGCGCTAGTGTGGAGAGCAAGTGCTCCTGCGAGGATGGCGTGTAACAAAGCTTTCGGCCTCATCCTGCCAGTATACAACGAACGTCTCAAACTCGTGAAACAAGGTTGAGCAGATGGGAAGTGGGATGGAGAGTCATACTAGTGATGGCTTATAAGAGAAAAAAAAAAACGCATGTATCCCAATATTAACGGTGATTGATGGATATGAAAGGAGTACGTACGATGGCTACAGGCTTCACAGCGTCGCACAGGTTACGCTTAGCGACAAAAAAAAAAAATTCATATCTGATGGGTAGATTTGTCGCCAGCTGTAATCAATAGCTATACCTGTCTTGGTTGTCAAGCTCGGGCGTTTCTCCGGCCGTTCATGCATGAACTGCAGAGGCACATCGAACTCGATGGACGCTGCGTTTGCTTTCTTTTTAATCCTTTATACGACAGGTTCGGCGAGAATACGAAGGAAAGGACCATCCAGGCATGCACAGGAGCAATTGAAAGTATGTTGTTAGCAGGTGTCACTTCGAGAGCCGTGATGTCGGTGAGCGGAAGCTTCACAAATCTCTGAATGGGAAATTAATATTGATGTTGTGTTACAGGTTGTTCCGGCCAAATGCAATCTTGTGTCAGCAAGCTCGGCCCCGGGCCAACCATCCTTCGACCCTGTTATCGCGTTTGCGATTGAGGACCTTCAGTTCGGCTCTCCGAACCACGGCAACCCTAGTCACATCTCTAGTTACGGCGTCCTTCCGATCGCAAGTCTTTGCCCAATATTCATTTCCCTCAATCTGAGCTGTTTGGCGATCGGTATCAAGGAAAACTATAGAAAAGACGCTCGAGGTGAGCCGCTAGCATCCCCGGCCTCGTGTGTGCCGGGCACCCTGTCGTACCCTACGCAGGACTCCAGCCTCTATGAGTTCGTAACATTATCTTAGATAGAGTCGTACCCAGAGCAAAAAACAAACAAACAAACGCACCGCTATAATCGATATCCTGGTGTCAGTGACTGGGGGAAATGTTTGGGCCGGGTAATCAGGCATCTTTCGCTTCATTGATTGGAATCATTTGTGTTGCACTGATATATGCAATATGGTGCTCATGTAGCAATGGCACCACGTCGCCGTCGCCGTTGTCAGCAATTACATACTGGACAACCTCTTCATTAATTCCCATCTTCTCATCTTGGGGACATGGTAACGAACCTCTTTCGGGGCGGATGCATGCGTTTTCGATCTATATGAGCTTCATATATGCAACGCGATCTAAACTACACTAGAGTGCTTGCAAGTTGCGTTGCTTCGCTCCACAGCATGCAAGGAATCGGTGAACGCAAAAGCCAGATAGGAGGCAAGGTGAATGAGGGGGTCTACAACTAACATCTGGCCCTTCTCGATCGCAATCCGTCTAGTACGGCGTACTCATGCTTCATGACAAATCGGAGACTCTAGATGGGTCTACGTTGTATACTGATAGTCTATTTCTTGTTTGCCGGTATAACTACGTCATCGTTCGGAAGCGCGAAGAAGCTTAAGCTTCTCTCAAACTTGCAGGACTACTGTGGTCCGTTTTACTACACAAGTCGCTCGCGGGCTATAAGAAACTAATCATTATTATCTTCATCTCATGGGTAGAACAGCCCGTTGGAACTGGGTTTTCTCAAGGCACTCCGACATTCAGTGCGTCTTTTATTCCAGTTTGAGGTTCCCCATGCAATGCTTGATTTCCTGCAAAACTTTCATCACACTTCGGGTTTTCCTTAAATGCAGCGATGAGGACCAGCTTGCAGCCCAGTTCACCGGATTCCTGCTTCAGTTTTTGGAGGTCTTTATTGAACTCAAGGGAAAGAACTTTTATCTATCGGGAGAATCGTATGGTGCGGCGTGGTGCAACAACATTCAAAGTCCACACATCTTTTCTTTTTCTAACATTAACCCAGCCGGATTCTACGTTCCGTATATTGCGAACTACTTGTATGAAAACCCTGGATTGGTCCCCCTTAATACGAAGGGGATCTGGATCACTGACCCTTCCGTCTCATGGGACATTCCTGCCTACAACTTAATTCGCTAATAATGGGGGACGTTTTCGCCCTCAATACATGAACGCTCAAGGCCAAATCGGATTCCTGCGGCTTCACAAACTATGCGGCAACCTACGCCACATACCCGCCTCCACCGGGACCGCTTCCTGTGCCTTCGCAAGCATACGTACCAGGAACCATACCAAATTACGGGGAACATTACCGATGGATGTTTGTTATGGGATGATATTGCGAATGCCACTCTGATGGTGAATCCGAATTTTAATGTTTATCGGATCTTGGATGTATGTATGGCCTTGTTCTGGGCTTGTTCTCGGATTTCCGGGATCTTTCACCAATTATCAAGCAAGTTTTAATCAAGGGGCTCAAAAGCGAATAGGTGGCTAATGTGCTTTTGACTAGTCCCCTGTTTACTTTGCTCGAAGGGATGTCCAGGATGCTATTCACGCTCCTTTTCTTTTCTGCTTGATTTATTCGCTGACGGATAATCAGACCGGTGTACTATCGAAGCCTCCACTGGCGGAACAGTCTTTGACCACCTGAATTTCCAACATCTTTGTTTCTCACAGACTTAGTCAGTTATCGATGACAGGGGTAAGGGGAAAATTAGCATTCCAGCATTTGGAAAATGTTCAACATATACAACAGAGTAGATTGTACCCTTGATTCAGGTCATTTCCCAAGCACACAAGTGTAGTAGTAAGTTATTCACAACAAGAAAGGCAACATCAATATTGTCTGTCCGCTGGGATGCACCGGCTGCGTGAAGATCAATCCGAGTGTTTCTGAACCCGAATAAATGGTGGTTGGCCCGACCACGATCCAGTAAGCTGATACTCATTTGGATACAAAGTGGCATCGATTTCGTTTGATGTTAAGTCACCCCTTCCAAGAAGATACCAGAGCGTCTTGTAGGCAGCCCAGGGTGCATATTCCTGGTAATGGGAACAGTGTTAAGAGCCCACATCAGCAAGGGTAGTAGGCAGGAGTTGAGCAAGCATACAGGCATCTGATGTCCGGCAAGATTAACTTCCACATAAGTCACTAAACAAAAAATTGAAGGATGTGCGGTGTCAGTTCCATAGTGTCGCTCATGGTTTCGCGTTCAGCACACAACATACAATCTGTGCGGGGAAGCGAAAGGAGGAAAGGTATGGTGATAAGTTTACAAACGATGATCGGAGATGTTAAGTGCTCACTTCGTTCTTGATGCATGTTCCCAAGCGCTCCGAAACCTTCAATCACGAAGGATTCCTCAACGATAGGAGTTTGGAAACCTTGCAAGCCTCCCCCTATACAAATTCCATGTTGACGTCCAAAAAAAAACCAGAAGATAGGGAACACGAGTTTAGAATGCAACATACAAGTCATATTTTGAATGGCGATCCTCGTCCCTTCAGCGATTAAGACGAAATCAACCAATCCGTGCATAACGACGGTCCGTTCACTCTTTTCGATGACATTTGGCATAACGCTGAGCATGGAAGGTACGGAGTTATCCTGACCGCCAACAAATACCGACTGCAAAGAGAAAGGAGGATCAGATAAATAATGATAAAATGGGTAGGGAGGGAGATATCACTAACGTTTGAGGAACATATCGTCCAGTGGATGGAAGGAGCATGAATAGCTTTCTGGACATCCCTTCGGGCAAAGTATACAGGCGACTGTTGGAAAACCATAAGAGACTTGAGCACCTGTTCTCCATTTCGAGCTTCGCCGTCCGAATCAGCTATTGAATAACAACTCACTTGAAAGTTGGGGAAAGACCCCGGGAACCCAAGCACACTCCAGAGGACGGGCCATACATCCAAGATCCGATAAATGTTGAAGTTCGGATTCACGGTCGAAGCCGCGTTAGTGATATCATCCCATAACAAACATTCACTCGTAATGTTCGCGGCGTTCGGTATGGTTCCAGGTACGTATGCCTGCGAAGGTAGAGGCAGCGGACCTTTGGGTGGGTACGTAGCGTAGGTTGAGGAATAGTCCGTAAAGCCGCAAGCATCTGATTTATTCTTGAGCGTTTGGAGGTAGGATGAGTTTAGACCGAGGACATCTTTCCATTTGTCAGCGAAATTGTAGGCAGGGATGTATTGCGTTACGATGTCGTATGAGACGGATGGATCGGTGATCCAAATACCCTTGGTGTTAAGTGGGACCAATCCAGGATGTTCGTACAAGTAATTCGCAATGTATGGCACATAGTAGCCAGCTGAAGAACGTTAGAAAAGCGGGGACTTCTGAATTAGCTGGTGTTGTGTTCCCCACCACCACCACCACCACCACCCTCCGCCACCAATTTAAGTACGCGTACATACCATATGATTCTCCCGATGCGTAAAAATTCTTCCCCTTAAGTTCGCTAAAGACCTCCAGAAACTGGACCAAGAATCCTGCGAGTTCAGCGGCCAACTCATCCGCATCGCTGCATTCATTGAAGGGAAACCGAAGGGTGAAGGGAGTTGGTCAGAATAAGTGCAGAGTACTGAAAAAGAACGCACTGAATATCGGGAACACCTTGAGAAAATCCAGTCCCAACAGGCTGCTCGACCCAACTGCATCCGTCGCAATGGAAGTCATTAAGCATGAATGGATGAACCCAGGAAGGCTTACAGAACGTGGCTCTGATAGGAAAAGGAACTGTGTTACCAAAAGAAGGGAAGAATAGAAAGGTGGTAAACGTGCGAAGACTTACGAGGTTTGTCCACGACCATTGATTAGGGATGGGTTTCGCAGTTCCTGTTGGCCTGACCAAAAGGTGTCGACGGATAAGTATGTGACAATGATATAAAAAAAAAGAGAGAGTTTGTGGAGAATGGAATGGAGGACTAATCTATTACGTACCACGCAAACGGGCCATTTTCTTGCAACAAACCCTCCAATGAAGAGCAACCAGGTCCCCCATTCGTCCAAAACCTGAACGGAGGCAATCCCCATGCCCCCACGTAAGATATATATCGCTTAGTTAACAAGCGCGCAAGCTTGAAATCAACTTACACGAGATCATCAACATGTTGAGGATCCTTCGAAGGGAAAAACCAGAAGAAAAGTTTTCTCGTTTCGTTCTTGTTAGCGGAAATTGGCATCAAACCTTAAAATGGAAAAGTCGATGTCAAAAATCAGGAGAATTTTGAAGGGTGAAATGAGGTGGTTGATCGGGACGGCGTGTAGGGCATCGTCGATTAGGAAACCTAAAACGTACCTGCCCAGCTATCGCCGACATCGAAGTCAACGTCCGGAATTTTTTTTCCGTCAACATGATACTCTGGCGCAAACGATGGTTATAAACAAGAGAGATTAGCATCGTGAAGTTGACGGAGTGACAAATTCCCCAAGCACCACTTCAAAGCACTCACTTCTGGCCTTAGGATTGAAGAAAGTGATGGTACTCCTTTCCCCAAGATCCGTTCGGGGGTTAAGGGACTGAACACGCTTAACCTGAGCATCACGTTGCCTCGCATTTAGAAAAGGCATCGCGCTAGCGTGCAGAGCAAGTGCTCCGGCCAGAATGGTGCGTAACAAAGTCTTCGGCACCATCTTGTACAGCGAAACGTTCCCAACACGCAACGAAGTTCGAACAGCCGGTTCAGGTAAAGGGATGTACGAGTCACGAAAGCAGGTAGCTTTTACATAAGAAACAAAAACGTACGGTGCGCCGAAGATAGCTTCTTATGGCTTCTATGAAATGCACCCTGATTGTCGGGCCGAGCGCTTTCCGTCAAAAGCTCCCTCCACGGAAATCGACATCAACAAGTCATTTGGAGGAATCGGAATCCTGGATTGCCTTTCCCTGCGTTCTTTTCTCATGCCCTGTGATTGTCAGCTTGTTAGCCATGCTGTACCGCGCTTATATAAGAATTACAGCTGCATGTTTTCTATACCAGAGTGCTTGTGTTTTCGCTGGACTCTGCACTTGCGCGCTTAAGTATCTCAGTTCCATTTCAACTCATGTAGCTCGAAATTTCCTTGGATGTTTTGTCTTCATTGTATCTAAGGCGTTGACCAGCCTTCAACTGGTCAACACAGGTCACTAACCTCCATTGACATTTAGTGATCTTGTGATTTCTTGCTCGTGATCCTATTTCTCGTGATCTCGCGACTTCTCTCTTAGCTCCGCTCCGTTCCCAAGAAAATCGGGAATCCATAACAACGGCGATCTCGTGATCATCCAAAAATGGGTTGGGAATTAGTTACAAATTAGGAGTTGATTTTAGTTCCTGGGACCTAAAGTGGTACGTGGCCGCCGATCATCAGTATCCTCATACTACAAACATGAGTGTGATCATGTCATTGGGGACAATATTCATTGCCCGGAGTTCAAGGTCGCCGTCTCATTATACCTACCCAAACCCTTCAGCCACGGCCCACACTCGCGAATAAGCTGGAAAATGACTTTCCCGAAGAGCATGTCAATGATATGGGTGAGTATGGCAGTGTGGTGTTGAAGATGGAATGAGCAAGCTCGAACACGGATCAAGTGATGATTATACTGGCAATGAAGTACCTTGTAGTCCAATTTGAGATTCAGAGCGAGGAGGAAGGATGAGGAACTCGTTGATATGACGGCACGAAATAGATGGTGGGAGGGATGGTAACGCTCATACAGAGTGATTTCTTGATTGCTAAGTTATATTTACAGTTTGCGAAAGGGTCAGTCACAGATCCTGCTTTGTTAGTTCAAAATCCTATTGCGACATGCGATGGTCGTTATATATAGTACAGTACTCGATCTGCCTTTCACCTCGCTGATCCCTTCCCCCTGGCTACCTTGTTCAGAATCACCTTAGGGTCTCTCACCTGGCTGATCAGGCTGAGATCGATTGGACAGAGTTTGCAGTTGTGTTGGGACACTCGCCATAATATTAATGTTGGCGGAAAATAGGTCACGTAGATGGTTCACAACGTGCGTTAAAGTAAAGCGGACGCTAACAAAAACAACAATCCCATCAATTGGCCAATTTCTGGGGAGGGTTTCCGCGGAGCATATTTTCACTTTTTATCAGGCAGGTTCCCTCATAAGATTATTTGTCCGCATATTGATTGGATACCGCAACTCCTACATATATAACATGGGGTCCCCTTCCTCTTGTCCCTGATCCTCCTAGCACCGACAGTTGAGACTACAGTAAGGCTAGTACTCCTGGAGTCACGTTATGCACGGAGCTATACACTCATACCATCTCCCAGCAGCAGCAGCAGCGGGACGCGGCATTAACCTGGATTGCCGACCTCCCAGTTACAATGCGATTCCGTAGTGCCTTCGTCCCACTTATTGCCCTACTTCGGATTGTCACGGCTGATGATGTCCACTATGGCTACCTCTATGCCGATTACGGACAACCGATAGGGGTTATTGTCCCTTCATCCGAAGGTGAACCGAAATCTGACATGGAATTAGCTCTTGCTTAACCAATGTTTGCACAACAGACAATTGCACTCAGATAGTGGCTCATTGGAGCTCGCAGAATATTCAGATGGACGCACCTGGACTTACTAATTTCAACGCCACCGTCTGCAACAGGACGATTATCATTAACCCCAGTTGGGTAGCCTGGTCGGACACTGATGGAAATAAGGGACCATGCACTCGGATATTCGCGATTAGTCATTGCCAGCTCCCGGCTGACAATACGTATTTCAAATGGGAGGATCACGGCTACTGCCAGACTCCTTTCCACTGCTGATACGGAGAGTGATATTTGCATCCGGAAGTCACGTCAACGGGAGACAATAAATCAAAATTCGATATAGGTTCACCTTTATATATTTGTTAGATCCTCGCCACCAAATGGATAAACTTTGAACTCATACATGGGCCCAAAAGAACAAAGCAACACCATCTAACACATTGCCGGAAGTGGTCAAAGGTTGAGCACTGCAGCGACCAAACCCATTGAATAACCGCCCAAGGTTGGCACTAGGACCTCGGTCGGTGAATGCACCGATGTTTTTTTTTTTTCTTTATTGCGATATTTTTTGTTCGTGGTAAGTGCGAGAACAAGAGGTGCGTATGTGTAAGCTCTGAATCGGCATGATGAATGACCCTGCATCTCATGGAGAGCTATCCCAATCGCTTGAATGACGCTGCTGGAAACTGAACCAGCATACGGCGCCCGCGATGTGGGACACATGCGCGCTTTGGCCCTCACGCTGCAAGCTTTCTTTTTAACCGTTAAGCTGCCGCCCACAGTGCGCCAGAAGACCGCTCCCTAAGACTGATTGGAATCTACAATAACTATCTATAAATGGGGAGGACTTCGTGAAACCAGACAGGAAATTTCAGGCCAGAACCCTCTAAGAACGAGGTGGCATTACAAGCGAAGAATCTTCGGCGGAGATGCAAGGGTTGACACAAGAACATCGGCCACAACTCTGCCCCGCAACGAAGGGAAAGGAAGCCGTTGCAATGCCGGGACATTCCTCCGCACGCCGAGTGCAATATTGTCCCATTTATTTGACCAAGGGGCCAGTGGCAAGGCAGGATTCCCATACGCTTCGCGCAGAGTGAGAGGGGAGACGGCACTTTGTTGTTTCGCACGGGTCAAACTCTAAAAAGGAAGGCAGGAAGAGATCAAGGATGCGATTAAACCAGACTCGTACCCAGTCGTCGTTGCGTGTCTCGCGCGCGCGTCCACGAGCAACGACGACTGGGTACGAGTCCGCGATCAAACGCAGTTGTAACAAGGCCGTTTCTGGGCTGCCCCCAACAATTCTGCCACGTACATGCACAGAAGCCCATGTGCTAGGGTGCTAGATAGTCCCCCAGCTTCGTTGTTCAACTAGGTTTCCAGGGCACCCCCTGTTACACGCTTATGCACGACTCCTGACAAGTTTCTCACAGACATCTTAGTTATTGATGACAAGAATCTGTGATCTGTAGAAAAAAAAATTAGGATTCCAGCATCTGAAAAATGTTCAACTTATACAACAGAATAGACCAATGCGCCCCCCTGATTCAGGTCGACCCAGGCACAAAGTGTAACAGTAAGTTACATATTCACACACAAAAAAAGGGGGGGCAACATCAATATTGTCCACTTAGATTGCACCGGCTGTGTGAAGATCCATTCGATTATCCCTGAACCCGAACAAGTGGTGGTTGGCCTGACCACGACCCAGTAAGCTGATACTCATTTGGATACAGAGTGGCATCGATTTCGCTTGATGTTAAGTCGCCCCTTCCAAGAAGATACCAGAGCGTCTTGTAGGCAGCCCAGGGTGCATATTCCTGGTAATGAATGGGAACAGCGTTAACATCGGCGTGGGTAGTAGGCAGGAGTTGAGCAAACTTACAGGCATCTGATGTCCGGCAAGATTAACTTCCACATAAGTCACTAAACAAAAAAAAAATTGAAGGATGTGCGGTCAGTTCCATATGGTTTCGACAGCACACAACATACAATCTGTGCGGGGGAGCGAAAGGAGGAACGATATGGTGATAAGTTCATAAAACCTTGATTGGAGATTTTTAAGTGCTCACTTCGCTCTTGATGCATGTTCCCAAGCGCTCCGAAACCTTCAATCACGAAAGATTCCTCGGCGATAGGAGTTTGGAAACCTTGCAAGCCTCCCCCTATGTAATTCCATGTTGGCATCAAAAAAAAAATTGACAATAACCAGGTGCAACATACAGGTCATATTTTGAATGGCGATTCTCGTCCCATCAGCGATCAAGACGAAATCGACCAATCCGTGCATAACGACTGTCCGTTCACTCTTTTGAATGACATTTGGCATGACGCTGAGCATGGAAGGTACGGAGTTATCCCGACCGTCAACAAATACCGGCTGCAAGGGAGATTTTTTATCCAGACAAAAAAAAATAGAGGATCAGATGGATAATGATAAAAATGGGTTTGGGAGGGAGGGAGATAATTACTTACGTTCGAGGAACATACCGTCCAGTTGATGGGAGGAGCATGAATAGCTTTCTGGACTTCCCTTCGGGCAAAATATATAGGCGACTATCAAACAGGCATAAGAAACTTTTGAGCAACTCTTCTTCTCCTTTCCGATCTGGTCATTTTAAGCAACAACTCACTTGAACGTTGAAGAAAGACCCCGGGAACCCAAGTACACTCCAAAGGACGGGCCATACGTCCAAGATCCGATAAACATTAAAATTCGGATTCACGGTCAAAGCTGCGTTGATGATATCATCCCATATCAAACATTCGCTCGTGATGTTTGCGCCGTTCGGTATGGTTCCGGGTACGTATGCCTGCGAAGGTAGAGGAAGCGGACCTTGAGGTGGGTACGTAGCGTAGGTTGAGGAATAGTCCGTAAAGCCGCAAGCATCCGATCTATTCTTGAGCGTTTGGAGGTAGGATGAGTTTAGACCGAGGACATCTTTCCATTTGTTAGCGAAATTGTAGGCGGGGATGTATTGCGTTACGATGTCGTATGAGACAGATGGATCGGTGATCCAAATCCCCTTGGTGTTAAGTGGGACCAATCCAGGATGTTCGTACAAGTAATTCGCAATGTATGGCACGTAGTATCCGGCTTAATTAAGAACAAATCCACGTTAGAAAAGAAGGGGAGGTTTCGAATTAGCTGGTGCTGGTGTTGCCGCCACCACCAATTTAGGTACGCGTACATACCATATGATTCTCCCGATACGTAAAAATTCTTTCCCTTGAGTTCGTTAAAGACCTCCAGAAACTGGACCAAGAATCCTGCGAGTTGAGCGGCCAACTCGTCTGCATCGCTGCATTCATTGAAGTGTAACCGAAGGGTGAAGGGAGTTGGGTCAGAATGAGAGTGGAGAACTGAAAGAAGGGAAAAAAAACGCACTGAATGTCGGGAACGCCTTGAGAAAATCCAGTCCCAACAGGCTGTTCGACCCAGCTGTCGTGCGTCGGAATAGAAGTCGTTAATCATGAGCGGATGAGCAAACTGAGCCCACAGGACGGCTTACAGAACATGGCTCTAATGGAAATAGAATCGTGTTATCAAGAGAAGGGGAGAATAGAAAGAAGGTGTGGCCAAGGTGCGAAAGACTTACGAGGTTTGTCCACGACCATTGATTAGGGATGGGTTTCGCGGTTCCTGTTGGCCTGATCAAATGAAACAAAAGGTATCAACGGATGACGATGATAAAAAAGCTGCGGAGAATGGAAGACTAAATCAATTTACGTACCATTTAAATGGGCCGTTTTCTTGTAATAAACCCGCCAATGAAGAGCACCCAGGTCCCCCATTCGTCCAAAAGCTGAAAGGAGGCCATTCCCAGCCATAAGAGATGAATTGCTTGCTTCATTGATTACATAACAAACGCAAGCTCGAATTCAACTTACACGAGATCATCAACATGTTGAGGGTCCTTCGAAGGGAAAAACCAGAAGAAAAGTTTTCTCGTTTCGTTCTTGTTAGCGGATATTGGCATCAAACCTTGAAATGGAAGAGTCGATGTCAAAAATCAGAAGAATTTTGAAGGGTGAAATGAGGTGGTTGATCGGGACGGCGTGCAGGGCATCGTCGATTGGGGAACCTAAAACGTACCTGCCCAGCTATCGCCGACATCGAAGTCAACGTCCGGAATTGTTTTTCCGTTAACGTGGTACTCTAGCGCAAACGATGGTTATAAAACAAGAGAGATCAGATCAGCACCGTGAAGTCGACGGAGTGATAATTCCCCCCCAAGCACCACTGCAAAGTACTACTCACCCCTAGCCTTAGGATTTGAAAAGGTAATGGTACTCCTTTCGCCGAGATCCGTTCGGGGATTGACACCCTGGCCAGCTGCAAGGGACTGAGCACGCCTAACCTGAGCATCACGTTGCCTCGCATGAAGGTCATTTAGAAAAGGCATCGCGCTAGCGTGCAGAGCAAGCACTCCAACCAAAATGGTACATAACACTGAAGTCTTGGCCACCATCCTGTACAACGCAACGGACAGAAGATAGGAATGAGGATGAAAAAGGGATGTACAAGTCACGGAGACTATCCAGCTTTTTAAAGAACAAAAAAAAACGTACGTATCACGGCGAAAGGGTGCCGAAGATCACAGCACATGGTCACTGTAAGCTTCTTACGCCTTGTATAGGATACGCCCTGATTGCCGGGCCGAGCGGTTTCCGCATCACGAAAACCAGACAGGTGGTGCTTCAAGTGCTTCGGTTGCTGTGGAGGGCTGTGGAGGCTGCGGAGCACTCGAGAGAGGGGGGACCTTTTGCTGTGTTCGTGATGCGTGTCAATCTATGCGGGCATCAAAGGAGTGACAGAACCAATTCAATCGACATTCGTAAATTTTAGCCGGGCCGGGGGGAAATTAAAACCTGACATACTGTAACGACATGTCAAGCGGAATATTACTTACTATAATCTTGAAATACTTATCTCCGCTTCACATATCATGCTCCGTGAATTATGTAAGTAATACATTGTCAGAAGCTTGTTAGGCTGTATATATTGTAAATTTGATATAAATATTCGGTGATTGGCAGTGCATGGATGGCCGCGTCTTTTGCTGAAAACCTCATGTATTATCGAGCGATCCCTCAGATAGGACCAGCGTCTTACAGTGTTACACAACTGTTTAAGCTCGCATGAAAGAAGTGATTATGCATTTGATAGCATTTACATAAATATGATAGTTTGAAGCGGTTTTTCTCTCTAGTGTCGTGCAGAGTCGGCCCAGGGCAGCCAGAGGCGATACGGGGCAGTCACTGGATGGAGCGATAGTAAGTATTATTTATTCTCACGCAGCTTGGGGCGAAGACCGACTCAACTACCCCGGAATCGGTTTTGGTGGTGCTCAGGGGGGGGCGGAGACCACTGCCCGAAAAACTGATAGTTGTTAGGATACAATCCGTCATCGATTTCATCTGACGTTAAACTGCCTCGTCCGAGGAGGTACCAGAGGGTCTTGTAGGCAGCCCAAGGGGAATATTCCTAATAGAAAACAAAGGGTTGGATTGTGGAGGCCAATAAAGAGCGGTGGAGGGAATGAGACATACCGGCATCATGTGTCCAGCAAGATTGACTTCCACATATGTCACTACAGAGAGAAAAAACGTTAGTTCGAACCCCAAATTTGCTCGCAGGCGGACAACGTCACGGCATACAATCTGGATAGAAAGGGATGAGACGATGACAACTCTGAACATATTTCTGAGAACCAAGCGCTCACTTCGCTCTTGATGCAAATTTCCAATTGCACCAAACCCTTTGATGACGAATGATTCCTCGACGATAGGGGTTTGGAAACCTTGCAAGCCTCCCCCTATACGGGCACCAATGTTCGGTCACACCATTTAGCGTCAGCAGAATGACCATCAGGGCGATGTCAAACCCAGAATACATACAAGTCATATTTTGAATGGCGATTCTTGTCCCTTCAGCGATTAGGAGGAAATCAAGCAACCCATGCATGACGACTGTCCGTTCGCTCTTTTCAATGACGTTCGGCATGACGCTTAGCATCGAAGGAACAGAGTTATCTTGTCCATTAACAAATACCTGGGAGGAAAAAAAAAAAACTTCAGGATAACAACAGCAGGAGCGACGAAGGGATAGTTGTTGCTTACATCTCTTGTGCACTCATTCCATTCGATGTTAGGAGCATGAATAGCATTCTGGACCTCCTTTCGAGCAAAGTAAGTAGGGGACTAGTCGAAAGTACATTAGCTGCCCATTCCATTCCGAGTCCCTTCGCTCTCTTTGGCCATTCCAACTTACTTGAGAGTTTGGGGAAGACCCCAGAGTCCCAAGCACGTCCCAACGAGGAGGCCATACATCGAAGATCCTATAAATATTGAAAGTCGGGTTCACCATCAAAGTCGCATTGTAGATATCATCCTGTATCAAACATTCACTCGTAATGTTCACAGAATTCGGTATGCTTCCTGGTAAGTAAGCTTGCGAAGGTAAAGGGAACGGGCCTGGTCGAGGTGGGTATGTGGCATAGGTCGCCGCATAGTCCGTGAAGCCGCAGGAATCCGAGGCGCTCTTGAGCGTCTGGAGGTACGAATCATTTAGGCCGAAGACTTTTTTCCATTTTTCAGCAAACTTGTAGGCGGGGATGTATTCCGTCACGATGTCGTATGAGACAGTTGGATCAGTGATCCAAATCCCCTTCGTGTTAAGAGGGACCAATCCAGGATGTTCGTACAGGTAGTTTGCAATATACGGCACATAGTATCCGGCTTTGATGGCGTTTACGTTAGAAACAAGAAGGGCGAGAGAAGATTAAAGCGCCACGCACCATATGATTCTCCCGATAAATAAAAGTTCTTTCCTTTCAGTTCCTTGAAGACCTCCAAGAATTGAACCAAGAATCCGGCAAGTTGAGCTGCCAACTCGTCATCGTCGCTGCATTTACAGAGAAGTTGAAATGCGGTTGCAAGTTTACCAGCATTAAGTCAAGAGCGATTGGGGGGGTCGGAATTAAAGAAAGAAGAACGCACTGAATGTCAGGGGTGCCTTGAGAAAACCCGGTTCCGACAGGTTGTTCTACCCAGCTATTTTATGCAGTTGTTAGTCTTCTATAGGCGAGCAGCTGCAATCCTTGAACAGCTTACAGAACGTTAGTCTAACAGAAAATGAACATCGTATCAAACATAAAAGGAGGTGAGTCTCCGAAGACTTACGAGATTTGTCCACGACCACTGGTTGGGGATAGGTTTCGCAGTTCCCGGTGGCCTGATTCCAACGAAAACACAATGGTGAGTGTTGGACAAAAAAAGGAACGCCATGTGTACATACCACTTAAACGGACCATTCTCTTCCAAGAGACCTATCAGTGACGAACACCCAGGACCGCCGTTCGTCCAGAGCCTAAAGCGCAACCAGATAGATCCCAACCGTGAGAAGTTATTTGTGAGTTTACCAAATTTCGAACCAAACCTACACGAGATCATCAACTTGAGGAATTTTCGAAGGCCAAAACCAGAAAAAAAGCTTTTGCTTCTCTCCCTTTTTGGCGGAAATTGGCATCAAGCCTTGATTGGGACACAACGATTAACGGGGAAAAAAAAATATACAGTGTCAAAAGGTAAGGGGGATATTTATATTAGCAGGAAGTACTGAGGGGGTTGTGCTGTATTCGTTAACATCCAAGGGACATACCTGCCCAGCTGTCACCGGCATCAAAGTCAACGTCTGGAATTTTTTTCCCATCGACATGGTATTCTGCAATGTGTGAGAATGGTTAAACCCAACAAACTTCATTGACCCTTATCTCAACTTTGAACTTACTTTGGGCCTCTGGATTGGAAAACGGGACAGTACTCCTCTTGGGCTCATTGAGAACCTCTCGGGGACTGGCATCCGAAACGGAAGAACGAGCCGTGAGGGCTTTAGCACGTCGAGCCTGGGCATCACGTTGCATTGCGTGAAGCTCATTTGGCGAACGTATCGCGCCAATAGAGTGAGCAAGTGCACCTGCTAAGACGACGCGGAACAAAGTCTTCGCTAACATCCCGTACAACGAAGCGCCCCCCACGACGTAAAGAACACGAAGAGGGTAGTAATGACTCGGAGGTGGTGATGCATCCACAGTTTATATATCGTGCGCATATGTAATAGTGAATCGATCCTTCCTACTGGGCCGGGCGCTACATAAGTGCGAATAAAGTGTTGCGAGATAGCAACGATTGACTCGCTGCCTCCATAATGGCGATAATTGATCGTTGCACCTTCGTTCTTCCGATATGTTCGTTACAGTACATACTTGATTATCACTTATTCATTGCTGAGTGTTACACGTGAATAGAAAACACTTACAGCTGGCGTCGTAACAGTGTATGGCTGACTCCTAGAAGTACTTATAGAATGAGTCAGGGCGTGTACAGTGCGTACCCAGTTCAAAAACCCCATGTTGCTGATGATAAGATAACAGTATGCATGTAAGGAAGAATTAAGCTTGTTTCCGGATCATATTTGGGATCATTGTCCTCTTCATTCGAACAGCAACCCCGAGGATCACTATCACCACCCAGACCATTCACACACTATGTATAGAAAGTCCCCTCATGTACGGCCACGGTGTACCGCCGCACTGCCACGTCATTACGAGGCCGCGGGGTATCAAGTAAGATAGATTTATCATCATCATCATCATTCCAACAGCGATATCGACAAGTACCATTCGTTATGCAACTGTCAACACGGACCGCATTCTCCCCAAATTTTTACGTTGATCTTACCACAGCCTCGCAGCTCTCTATATTGCTTTTGTGCTCTGGTAACATGCATAGAGATATGTATATGTTCGTTGCCGCGCATATATTCACAGATCACAAATATCATCGCATCTCCTTGATGCAAGGTATGTACAACAATATTCATTCGAAAGCGTTTTTGAGCGTTGTCTGTTGGCTACCGAACAACCGTCCGTGGCAAGCTCAAATAAATGAACAATGTAGCCACATATAATGTAATGTTGAATGAAGTGTCCATGCCAGTATGAACATCCAAGGAATGACCCTCCGCGTGATGAGTTTGCAACATCAGGATGAACAACAACCAGATTCGCCAACGTGGGTCCTCCTTTTAGGATCCATAGATCCAGCAACGGATCGAAATGAATATCGTTCAGGTTTATTCGTACGACTCATTTCCGGTCCCACTAATAGCATCTCCTGACCAAGTGCCATTTCTCAAACGTTCGATGGCATAATAGTAGCGGGAGGTGTCCATTTGGCATCACCTAGACGGTCGGCGGTGAAACCAGAGCTGCCAGGACGTTTGTATCCCTTTGCAAGCTGCCTTTGGTACGAATAGATACGCAAGCGTTCTGATTCAGCTGCTGTCAGATGTATGTAGACTTCCACGCTGATTCGTCAGGGAGGGAGGGGTAATCATCAGTTCACAGCGACGTTATCAAGTCTTAATAACTCACAGGATAATGTGCAGTATGAGCGATAGCCAGGACGAAAGTGCATAGCTAAGACGAAGTGTGGCAACATGTCCGAGTATCCCTCCCGATTTTGAATTCGCGGTCACGGCGACGAAATAGGAATGCGGATCGGGTGCAGTAAGACATGCCGGAAAGAGTTTACCGAGTAATGTGGAATTGCCTCCAATGATAAAGAGGGCATTATCGCAAGAGTACGTCTGATCGGGACTGGTTACGGGTGGGATTGGGGAATTAGGGCAATGGGACTCACGATAGAGTAGGACCCGACCCTGTCGATACAGCGCTGCGTAGCAAGGCGAATCAGTCGCATAGATATAACAGACCCCAACACGACCCAAGCCCTTTTATCGGGATATTCCAAGTCAGTTAAAACAATAACACATCCAAATGAGTACTCCACACCTCAACATCCACTTCCTGTGTTGATCGATCTGAAGTCTGACGATATTGATCCACGCCATGAACAGGCTGAACAATGAAATGGCTCCCAGTGCGATAGCGTACAAAATACCAGCAGGATCTTCGCTAGGAACACGTCGGCTTAGGATGAAACCCCCCATGGATGCGACAAAAACCATGAAGAGGCAAAAATAACCGATCGTTCGATGAACGATTATTTTCTTGATTCGGATCGCTGGGATGAATTGTAATGGGGCTAGGAACAAGTATGCACATGTTAACTTTGAAGATAGAAGGTGGCATGTCCACACATACCCAAGAGACCAGCTGGTAGAGCCGTGGCAAGGTGCAGGTAAAGGGCGAGACGGTAAGGTTCATTCCGATACCTGATCCATCCATGTCGTTGAGTTACTCAAGCACTCCATGGCCACCTGTACATACCAATACCAATTTTCCACCCCAATACTGTTAATTAAAAAGGACCTGTTGTAATCCGGCATTCTGGAAAGCAAGCAGTCGTCAATCACTCAAAAGATTTAAACAAGGCTGGTTCATACCTTGAGATGCAAAAACCTGCCAAGGCACCACCGAAGATTATCCAAAGAGGCAGATTATATAACTTATGAAATCCGAGAAAGTTCTGAGCAGCCTTCGCAATGCTATAGAACGGGGCAAACAACGATGCGAAAACCGAGGAGGATTCTTCGTCCAAGTCCGGGATGATAGAAACTTGGTGCACATTTTGGGTATCTTTCTGTTGAATCACATCGACAGAGAGCTCTTTCCCAGCAGAGCCCCAAAGAGTATGCTCGGTTGTTGGAATCCGGACATGCCTAAAACATTAAGCACTTCAACACCCATTGTCTTCGCAAGAGGAAAGTTACTACGAACAAGGACAATCTCGTTGCACCATCACCGCTGGCCATCTAGTGTGGAGAGGCGAGAGGGATCTTGGTAGAGGGTGGTTTACCCTGTATGCAGTGAGGGGTTACATGTACCCGCACTCAAGGTCCAGTAAGGCCGATGGACAATTTATAGATGAATCGCTGGATTTGATGAATAGGAGCGCGTTGCTCCATCATTGGTTCCGAATAACACTGGCTGGGCGCTAACCGTGGTGTATATAAATGGAGTCAATGTTGTTCTCGGAACTTGGGTGTCCAATAATGAGTGGAGAGGCATGCATATTCCCCCAGCCTGCATCGGCCCAAGAATTAAGTCCCAGTTTCACGGTCAACAAGACCAAAGAGCAGACAGAGCTAGTTGTTGGATTGCGAGTCATGATGCCACGCGTTACCCGGCGCTAGCACGCCGTGGCGACGCGATTGTGGCTAATTACACCGCTTGTCATCGCATTCCCGACCTCTCCCCACGTTAGCAATAAACGCGCCGCAGTATAAAGAGTAGTATCTGCCTGTGACAACAATTACATGTAGTCCTCTCTGCCTCGTTAACTTTATCCGTGGAGTTCGCTCATGTAAACATTGCCACTTGCCACGGAACTTGATTCAACCCCCTTTTGGAGTTAGACGTCGCCACCGGAAAGGCAATGCTTGAGATAGAAACGGATCTTCATCGCACCGGAACAAGTCTGATGAGTGAAAGCCACGAAATGCATGTGACTTTCAAAATGATTTGACACCGTCGGCTCGTTTGATCGAGGCGGTGCAACTTCAAAGCTGGGTGGACGCTTTTGAAGCAACATATATGGCCTACGCTGCTCTTCCTCTGCGGCCGTCCCATTTAAAAGCCAGCGTGGTCAGACGTCGTGAGGTGGTAGGCAGGTTACCAGCCTCTATTGGAATAGAGCGAGGCGGAAATAGACGCCAGCCAACGAAATGGGATGTGAACTATGAACGAAGTCCCTAAACCCCGGATGTGATGCACCACTGTAACCTATCGTATGTCTTGACGGAGAGCACAGTGGAGGAAATAGCGTGCCAAGTGGCTAACAAGAAGATGTGATCTCTGTTGGAATCTGTCATCGCCTCACGGAACTCGAGTTGTCGTGACGTCATTGCGAACATCCCACGCTGGCCGGACGGCAGCACAATCACCAACATTTTTTGTATTTCACAGTCAAGAATAGTCCTATATTATGCCTCAAGCGCGAGAAAAATGATAACTTTAGCGAGTGCTGCAACAGTGCCCACAAGAGGTGTTTGTATATGAACGTTGCGGGTGTGCGACAGGTTGAGTAAATGGTAGGCAGGATACCAGCCTCTATAAGAATAGAAGTAAATGGAGCCATCGGTATTTGAGCGAGTTCCTTTTGGTGCAATACGTCACCAAGCTAGTTGTACAGGTATACGCACTTCCTCGTTCCGAAAATTGCAACCGAATGAACTTATCGGAGAAATTGATAAATATTGATCGGGTATCAAAGAGCTCGTGGGATGGGGGTGCCGAGGGTCATGACGGCGCGGCTCGCTCATGGCATCAAAGGGATCGGTAGCTCAATCAAGGAGAAGCAGTGAGAGTAGGGGAACGATCAAAATTTACGAGAACACAAATCTGTGCACAAAAATGCATCACCTTGTATCCCCTCGCCTTTAATCGATCGTGTGATTCTGAACAACGCATGCACTGCATTTAACATTACGCCAGCGCTTGTCAAGAAGCTAGAAAGGGCACATCAGTGCCCCTCCACCTTACACGTCTCTACATGCAACACTGATGTTGGGATAATTAATCTTTGACCGGCGTTAGATAACCAACCAAATCCCAGGAACGCACGGTCGCTTCTTGGTTCGTGAACACTGCTTCTTGCACACTTCCGCACCCGGCCTAATGCACGCCGTCATCGTTACGGAAAATAAAATACCTTTTGCCTGTCGCCTCCTCATTGTTTAATCTCAAAGTATGCTCATTTCTTGTGCCAGAGTGTCTGCATCACGTATGGGAACTTTCGAGCAACACAACAATCCAGGTGCACCAAATACCCTGAGGTACCAGGATGCTATTATGACATGCCTTCATAATCAAGTACAAGAACATAGGAACCTTGACAAACACCTCACAGTCCAAATTAGCGCGCGCCACTGACTTGTTGTCGGGTCGCTCCAGGGGCTAACTGTGCCTCGTGACGAATGTACAAAGCCACAGTCATATCTGTTACGCCCCCTGACCACTTGAGGCAGTAGGCTGAAGCAGCCTCTATAGATAGATTGTGGCAGCCTACATAGAAGATAATAGCAGGTACACAAAAGAATATTTAGCAGCCCAAGCAGAGCAGGAGCAAGCGACAGACAGGCAATCAGGGCCGAATGAAGAATGAAGTGCCAAGAGATTTCCACGTTCGCTTGGTATGAATCCAGGGAAACAAACCATGGCCAGGCCCTATCAGAGCCCCCCACCGCGCTCCCAAGTGGGGAGGGTTGACGACGTCACAGATGAGCAAAACTATAAAAACTGTTGCTTTGAGTGTTGGGAAGTTGTGTCAAGCGAATCAAGCGCCGAGAAGGGAAAAGGTGGGTGGAAACACGAGTTCGGCAGCAGTAGTCACCCGTAGTCGTCACTTTTTGGGTTCTGTCAGCTTGTGTCTGCGGCCAACGCTTTTCACTGGCTGACACAAGTGGACAACTCCGTCGTGAGTAGCATTCGTGACAGTCACGGCCTAAAGCGTCACTCGGCTCGGCGTGGCCAAAGATTCAACCCACTATGTTCCTCGCACGACCATCACGTATAATCTCAAAAAACATTTTTCGGCTGTCTTTGCGCCCTTTTGCATCAGCTACATCTCCAACGCACTCGTTGCTTTTCATTGAGCACCGGTCCGGAGAATTAGAAGCCGGATCGCTCTCTGCACTCACAGCTGCATCTAAACTCGGTGGGAAAGTCACAGCTCTTATCGTTGGAGGGCCAGGGGAGGTTGATACCATCGTAGCAAAAGTCAAGGCGTGAGTAGACATCGAGCAGCCACGGTGTATCTTTTTTTTTGTGTCACCTGGATGGTAAAATCTGTTTTGTTCAGGTTCGATACCGTATCAGGCATTCTTCACTCAACATCAGATGCATACAAGAACAACCTTGCGGAAACCATAGCTCCGCTATTAGCAGATGTCCTTCGGACCTCCGATCAATACACTCATTTTGTTTCATCCCACTCCTCAAACGCCAAGAATATCATCCCTCGTCTCTCGGGAATTCTCTCCATCCCAATGGTCTCCGACGTTCTCTCAGCTGAACACTCAGAAAGTGAAGGCACCACTACATACACGCGGCCTATCTATGCAGGCAATGCCATCGCAACCGTTCAAGCACCTTCATCAATCCCTCTCAAAATCTTTACTATACGCCAAACAGCTTTCGATAAGGCGCAACCGTCTTCCTCTGGCCCAAGTACGGCTGAAGTAAAGGCAATTGAGCCTATTTTTCCCGAAAATGTACCCACGACACACAGAAGTCTTTCATTCGCCAAGTCGGATAGACCAGAGCTCGGTTCAGCATCTCGTGTCGTATCGGGAGGTAGGGCCCTCAAGAATGCTGAGACCTTCAAGAATACAATCGAGCCTCTTGCTGATGCACTCGGCGCGGCAATTGGAGCGAGTCGTGCTGCTGTTGATGCTGGATATGTCGATAACTCGTTGCAAGTTGGTCAGACAGGAAAGGTAGTCGCACCAGAACTGTACGTTGCAGTGGGGATCAGTGGAGCTATTCAACATTTGGCAGGGATGAAAGATTCGAAGATGATTGTGGCTATCAACAAGGTATGTGACGTCGTTCAAGTTGAAGTGGAGGTCCTGAGCCTCTTTTCACTTACAGGATCCAGATGCACCAATATTCCAAGTGGCTGATGTTGGTCTTGTTGCTGATCTTTACGAGGCTGTCCCCGAGCTCGTCAAGAGACTCAAGAATTAATGCGAACATAATGTATAGGAACAATAATGAATATACAATTAGGCAGTCCGTACATTAGAGGAGCAACTACAGTAATATTGACATGATAGCGTCCGAGTCGCCTGTGCTATAAGGATGAAAGAAACAGGTCAGTCAATGAATTCCAGAAGGGGAGAAACTCAGCAACTGACCAAGCATACAACGTGAAGCTTGGACCAGCTCAAAATCACCGCTGCCCTCTCAACTTTGCCGATATTGTGCGGAGAAGACAGTGCAGAGTAGTGATTTCCGTCCAGTGAGTGTGCCCCCAATAGTCGCGTCCAAGCAAAGCCACATGTCCATAATGTCTTGGCCTGAATACGGGGAATGCCATGAATAACAGTGGCTCCGTGATGAGATCGAATGGAGGAGGTGGCCGCCAAATGTAATTGACTGTGACTGTCCCAGCGTGATCGACCAATGTTGTGGTCGGAGAATCAGCCCGGGCATCCTCTCCGAAACCACTACTGTCAGGCGACGATAAGGTTAAAATGTCTATGTCAAGAGGGGAGGGTCGGGCAGTGGGAATGTCATCCGGACCATTAGCAGTTGTTGCGAGAGGCGTCGTGTGATGCATTCTATCTCTATCAGTGCTTATAAGCTAGTAAGTGGTTGTTGAAGGGATGTTACAATTCTGCGTAGGCACAGGCAATTTCTCCTTTTATGCTCAGAACCGCAAGTATACATTGTTGTTTTGAATCACCTTCCATATGCGGAAGGTCCGAAACGGAGTCAACACTGGAAAGGCGCGCGGGATTCACCGAGCGGATTCCAGTGTATATGTCAAGATTGGCACAAGCCGTCATTATTAGTCCCGTTGTAACGGCCGGTCGTGGTCTAGGATTACATACGTGCTATTCCTATTTTATCAGATGGTGGGTGCCGGCATGTTCACTGTTGTTGTGCAACTCCGCGCCTCCAACCCCGCGCCTCCTTGTCATATGAGTCTCACGCGCGCTTTCTTCAAAGCCCCTTAACTCCTATAGCTGAGCTTTAAGGGCTTGCTCGCCAGATGGATCGTCAACTCATTCCTCGGCGCTATTATCCAGCGTCTCACCATGTCCACAGCAGGAGAATAAGTACACCATTGGGCGTTTCTCCTTCTGGCGTTTGTAACTCCTCATGCATCACACAGCAAGAGTCTCTATGACGTCTCCTAGTTCTCTCCAATATGATTCTCGACGTCCACTTTTGGCCGTTTATTCCGATTCTCTTTCTTCCCAGACCTCTGAATGGGATTGACTCGGTCTCAATATTGGACTAGGCTAGCCTCAGCATAGGACAGTACAGATATGAAATGCGGTGATTGCGGCAGACTTCCGAGGGGGTCCGTGCGGTCTCTCTGATGGATCCAGAATCCGAGGAGAGACTTCGCGACTCTGGGTGTCGCTCGATCTCACCTGATGAATTGGGGTACCCTCGGCGTCCGTGTACGAATCCACGATGCAGTGACGGGGGAAGAACTCAACGGGCACACCCGATTCAGTATCATCCTTCAGGGTTGCCTTGGGCTCTCGTGGTATGCGTGACGATTTTTCATTGTCCAAGCACCACAGATATATCGTTGTGATGAGCTAAGACGACTTCACATTTCATTTGGGCTGGTGTACACATCCACGTTCTACCCTCGCACAGATGCGTGGATTCGGCGTGATGGTCGGCGCGAGTAACTATATGTGGTAAGAGGGTTGGGTGGGCCCGGGGTAGGGTCGATATCGACCGTTAACTACACGCGGATGATCTAAGCGTCTTGATCTCAGCATGACTGAGGTCGGTAGTGCTCGCTGTGTGCGCGATGGAGCCGCCAGACAGCCACCATCCACAACGTCGATGGGGTGGCAATCCAGTGTAGAAACCAAATGCGTAAGTCCACCCTCACTTTGGGATATCCGACGTAGTGCAACATCCACGTGCTACCCGTTTAGCTTGTAGGCGTATTGTGCCAAACTGGGGGGTTTGACGAGGTGATTTGTGTAATTGGTCCACATCAAATCACTAGGGCAGCTATTTGTGCATGTTCGTCATTGAGGGCTCCTACAACGATGGAATACAATGCGATGCGATCAATGAGACAGCAGTCTTTGCAGAACAATCCTGCTCGAAGGCATGTAATATATTTGTCGTACAAATTATTATCGGTGTGAGGACGTATAGCTAGTTCCAAAAGAAAAAAAAAAACGACAACTGCGGTTGTCTGGAGCCCTCATGTTTCTGTCCTTTTCGACTCGTTTTCGGGGAAGGCAGGCGATCTTGATCGCACAGTGGCTCCATTTGTTTCCACACCCTCAGGCAATGGCATCAACCCATTTGAGCTGACATTAGTTGCAGCTGGTGCGACATCAGCCTGAGGCGATGACGACTGCCGAGATGAAGGACTAGCTAGAACCATGGTGGTGGGAAGGAGCGGAGGGCCCGTAGGAGGGAATCCAAAACCTCTACTGATGGGACTCCAGCCGTCCTCCACCCTATCTTCGGAGCGGATCAGGCTCGCGATGCTGGCAGTGTGACGATGATTCCTCCCTACTGAGTGCCCCTTCATGAAAGAACCCAGGATGCGTGGGCTCGGTGTGAATGGTGATGATGGTCGGCGCGAGTGGCCATATGGGGCAAGGGGATTAGGAGGTGTTTCTTGATCAGACAATGATGCAGCCCCTGGGGAGGAGGGTCGATATCCACCGTTGGGGACTCGTGAGTAATCTAGACCGTACTCTTCATATTTGCCCCTTGGATCTCCATTGACCACTGCATAACTGAGGTTGGTGGTGTTATCTGGGAACTGTAGCGCGAGCGGCATTGTGATGTAGAACCACGCAGTCGCCAGACACGCGCCACCCACAACATCGATAAGGTAGTGATGAGTGAGGTACATAGTGGCCCAGTAGAGAACACCGGCATAAGCGAACGCGTATGGGCCAGCAAAGGGCCAGAAGTGGGATATAAAGAGAGCACAGGTCGTGGCATTTCCAGCGTGTAGTGAGGGAAAGGCTCCAAAAATTAAAGGTGCGTTTGAGAAGGTAGTGGTGTAACCGTGAGAATGAAAAATGGCGTCTATGCGTGCCAATCCACCAGGCGACCCAGACATGCCATAATTAGCCGGAGTCAACCCATTTCGCAATTCATACCCTACATCGGACGTGAACATTAATCCTCGTAGAGTTGGGATAAGCCACTTACACGGGGCGGCACACGGGAACACTAGTTGAATCAAGACTCCAGTGAGATTCATGTATCCGAACGACAGTGCAAAATACTTGAGCGTGCCCCTTGCAGCAAACAGCCACAAAAATGCGGCAAGAACAAACGGCCCGACGAAATGTATGACGCCATAAGACAGCCAAGCAGGTATATCAAGGACTGGATGTGTAAAACGGGTGAGGATATCGGATATGTTGGCACCATACAGGACGGATTCGAGGGTTGGTAGAACGGAGACGAAGATGTGTGGGCGATATTCGACGGGAATGAAACGGGAGCAAAAGAACGTGAAAACCCATGTTAGGACAGGGAGAGCGGGAAATAAACTGATTTGTGCACGACTTTTAATGCTGAGAAATTAACAATCAAGAGAAAAACTCACAATTGGGAGGTTATAGGGAGGGCTATAGCACAGACCAAGCCGTCAGACACAATAGTAAAAATAAGAATACTGAGACCAACATATGGCAATAAGGTAGAGGATTGGGACCCCAAATTTGAGCAACGGCGAAGGTATTATCGACGCTGAAAACACCCATAATGCGGCATTAAACGCATATTCTAGATCCCAAAATGACCATCTGTGTTCACGAAGACGAGCGAGAGTCACATTTGGGTCTATGCTGGTTTGGAGTCTCGATACTGCGACACACAGAGTGAGCCACACGTAGTTGGCAGCTTGTCGAGCCGTACGTCGATGCCGTCTGATCATGGGCTTATATGCATTTCTCGGAACATTGGCTCGAGACAAGAAGTCAAGCAAGCCCATATTGCTGTGCGTCGTATTGTATGTTGTTTGGACCGAGAATGTTTGAACAATTTAGAACAATGGAAAGGCACGTGATTCCATTGGCCCGAAATAAGCACTTATTTGTTCATTTGGCGAGTGTCTATACTAATAGAGGCTGGTGACCTGCCTACCCCGAGCCCGAGTGCAGGGTAACGAGTTCGTTGCGAAGCCCAAACAGCGTTGCACAGAAAGTGGGACAATTACAACGATCAGGGACAACGCGTCATGTGTGTGGTCATCAAAACATGAATGGGGAATGGCTGAACCACTTGCGACGCACAAAGCAAATTACAACCGAGAACACTGACAGCGCATAATAAACAATACCAAGATACAGTCGATGCAAACAGAGATCAAGAAGGTACTCAGAATCCATGCACTCCTTGAACTACTTTGGGATACTTTGCCGCGATCATCTGGCAGAGGAAATGAGCTATAAGGATGAGACAGTGTTCTAGAACCTACCTCGAATAGCTCCGGTGCCCTGGTAGCCAGAACGGCTGGGTCCTCGCCTAAACCCACAAATCTGAGACGCAAATACGAGATCTCAGTTCTCCGATAAGTCATCAAGAGGTCAAACTCACATTGTGGAGACCCCCGCCTCGATGGCAGAAATGGTGGTGAGGCCTATTACACAAAAGGGTGAATATTACAGTGCGAAAGCGACACACATCTACCTACAACATTGCACGCCAATGATAAACGCGAAGAACATGACAACTGGGGTATATTGACCATCGGAATTATAGGAAGGTTTCGTATCTGCAAAACGGTAAATCGGCAAGCGCGAGATCCTAATGCACAGATACGAACAACGCAAGTAAATATATGAGAATATCCCTGAAAGTATGCCAACCCCGTATGCCCCCCACATCATCGTTATGCCGATGATTGAGTCATTGATAAGAGCATCGATCCCTGTAACAACGTTACTTGTAGATCAGAGTTTAAACTGATGTCCGTACCTCGATCCTGGAACACTCGCCAAGTATCTTTGGCAGCCACCATATACGGTTTCCCATAGAGTGCGATCTGAATATAGGCATAGCGATTGAAGTATTCAACCAATGCCTCGACACCTAGAAAAGAGTTATGAAGCGTTTCAAAGCAACTAGACGGAAGGATATACAGCCGACAAAACATTCTGCACATGCCGCCAAACAAGCCTCCACGGCTGGAAGAGGGACATTAGTTGGATACAAGGAACTTAGGGTATCACCCAATCACTTACGATGACCCTCCGCATTGGCAGTGTTCCTAATTGTTTGCAGCACGAGTCGTAAAATGTCGAGAAGAGTCACAATGAGCGATCCAAATGCAATTGAGCCTAGGGAGTAGCTGCAAGCTCTCCCCAATGAGGACAAAGTTGGATGTGAAGGCTTCAATGGTGGTCAACGGGAGCGTTGGCACTGCATGATCGCTTTCACTCACCATTCCTCCGTCGTATGCGCCTTGGGGTCCAAAATAGTACCAGGCACCGAACGGGCCACCTGCTAGTGTTGCCACGGCCACATTGCTGGAATTAAAGCATTTCGTGATCGATTCCACAATCGACATGATGAGAGTCCGAGATTTAGGGAAATAACGAATTCGGCAAACCTTACAACTTCTGAGGTCCAGAGGAACGAGAACGTTTCAAAAAAAACTAAACCAGCGACAGTACCACTCTTCAAATTGGTCATTAGGATTCTGGGGGCGAATAATCGAGGTATAAAGCGTACCGAGCAAGGCGTTCCATTTGCGCAGCCTGTGGGGGTCGAAGGATTAGGTGCTGTACTGCGTGGAGATGGAGGCTTACTCGGGTTTCCGGGTGACCACTTGACATAACTGGAACAGAATTTTGTAGGAATGCGACATCAGTAGGTCCTGTAAGGTATATAAAGTAGCTCTTACGTTGCCATGGTGGTGAAGACAAACCACCTGTTTACAGTATGTCAATGACTGAGGCGGGGAGCGAGCCACAAATCTTACACGCAGAGAAGTGCTTGAATGAATAAAGCACCAAAGGCAACAGCGTAAACTGATACGTGATGTTTCGCAATATCCATCACAATCTGCAACAGCAAGGACGCAAGAGGTATGCGACTCCTGAAAGTTGTATATGAGATGATGCTGATGAGGGCGATGACTGTGAAGACAATAGCTCCAGAGTAATCTAAACAAAGGAATGAGTTCGAAGTTACTTCCATCGAGTGATAGTTCACATTTCTGAAAAAATTGCGGTTTCAACAGGTAGTTGAATGAGACCGAGATGCTTGCTTACCATGTACCAAAGGTAGGCACAAAAGCCTATGTTCAAAGCGATACTGGAAATTGATGCAATACTGAGCAGGTAGATACGTTCACAGACGGCCTTTGACTCACTTAAGGATTAATGTGATGTGCATTATTGTCCTTGTGAAGGCCCGTACGAGCCCCAGAAAGAAGCTGGATAGCAAAAGAGCGGCGGCGGATACGAGTAGAAGGAGGTAGGCAGTATGCCTGAATCAAATTGGTTGAGACGATAAAGCAACCATCGATGATGGCACCTACTGATTGAGACTGAATCGTGTGCCGGTATCAGACCCGTCAGGTCCTCCTCCGAGTCCTCCACCAGCACCTTTGTCAACTATTAGTTATCCACTACAGTAATTGGGATTACAGATTAACCGCCCTACTCACCGCCTCGTTTAATCCAATCATGAATGGCATAGCCCGACAGTGCACAATACCCAAGGAACTATGGTGACAAGAACCAATCACTCAGAAATTCATCGGTCAACTCCAAGTGGGGATGAAATCACCTGTGCGATAAAGAAGAAAAAGAAAAATGGGTCGTTCAGCCTCTTCTTCGGCTCAAAGCGCCTTATATCCCTGTATTGGGATTGCGGTGGGGGTCCTGGAGGCGGGTGAACATTGGGAGCGTACGGGCCTGATTGTTGGATATTATACTGTGGTGGAGAACCTAGAGGATACGTTTGATCTGGGCTACGTTGGGTCTTTGACATTATCCACCAGCACGTACGGGCCACGGCACCGCAACGTGCCTATTCCAATAGTGGCTGCCTACACAACGTGCACGGCCCCACTTGGGGGATCGGTCCGGTCACGAGCCGAGAAAATATATGTATTTATTATTCCCGTGTTGTGGCTGTGGTCCTTTCGGAGACGTTCCCTTGGGCGAAGAGTCAACCTGTCTCTCCGCGCGTCCGGCATGACTAAGGGGAGTTAGCACCCATCTTATTATATTATCCTGGCGGTGTAATGGCCGGTAACTACAAAGAACGTTCATTACGTCGCACAAAGGCACAGATATATAGCGAATCCTTCGTTCTGTTTTTCAGCTGAACGGTTCTCCTCCCTTATTTTCTCTCATGTTGTTCTCCCGCCTCTCTCAGCGCCCCTCGACTCTCGAGGCTCATGCTTCAGTTCACATCTCCTTGAGAGAGATGACTCCTACGTCAGCGTGTCCCAATGGCGTGCGCGATGACCCCGAGTCGCGAGAACCGTTTGAAAGAGAAGAGACCAAGATTTCATATTCTATGGATGAGTCAGAGGACGAGGCTTTGCAACCTCCTGTAAGCTCATCAGTGGATGCAGGCTCTACTGCGGTTGCTAACCGGGCTAGTTTTCAGTCGACTCCATCCACCAGCAGTTTTGGTCGTTCATCAATGTGGCCCTCTATCCTTTCATGCATCCCCTCCTTACGTGACACTCTCCCATTCCCCAATTTTCTCCGGGACAGGCTGTCCTCATCAGCTCGCAGGCGCCGCCACCTCATCACCCTCGGAAAACGACCCGAGTTGCAGGTTCAGATTCAGAAGGAGTTCATGATGTTGTCGATCAATCCTCTATCGCGAGTTCAGGCTCGGCTTCGAGTGCATGCACCCCTGACCAAACAACCTTCAGGTCGTCGTATCCTCCCTGTCTAGTGGCGGACTGTGAGGATGGTGACAATGGTCAACCACATTTCAATATCTATGCATCATCTGGATTGTCCAATGCTGCTCCATGGACAGTGAGGGATAAGATTATCACGCTTTCTGCCAATGGATTTTCCCCGCCTCCGCCACAACGCCGAACATTCGTATCCAAGGATGTCGGGGTGAGGGATCCAGCGTTGCGGGTCCCAGCCGTAATGGGGGAACGATTTTCGGCGTTCCGACAATTAAGGAACATCTTTGAGAGAAACACTTCACAAATGCGAGCTCACTTTGGAAGCTGGGCCCCACCCTTCTTCGATATGTTCCCTCTTTGGAGCTGCTGTTTCCTTCTACCGCTCGCCTTTGTATTCTGACTCTGCTACAGTCAATTAACAGTCCTTGGATGCTTTATCTAATACACTGTATTCCATTCTACCGTCACGGCCTCAGTTACTATTTGTAAGCCAGACTCAGCGGTAACATATTGTTTTCTCGGTTCCACGAACTTTCGATGGCCCTTCCGTGTACGGTATCAGGGGGATCAACGGGAGTATGGTTACATAAAATCTTGCAACTGCACTGTCCCATTGTATCTACACAGCAGGCGTGGGTTGTTCGCTACGCCGCCAATTGGTTTCCTTGCCCCTCTTCTTCCTTCTCCATCAGCCTTCTAGTCAATCCTGCGTCTTCCTCTTACCACCGCCTCCTAACGAAAAAATCCTCTCTCCCTACGTATCATTGGTTCCTGGGCCGTAAGATACTTGGTATTGCAGTGGGGTCCCTGGTGCATTGTCAGACGACAATTCCCGATACGGATCAGAAGAGGTCGAGGCGATAAAGTGGTGTCACTATGAGCTGGCAGCATGGATAGTGACGTTTGGTGAGGGGGTGAAGAGTGTTTGTTACGGTGTGGCGTGAGACTCGACTCGTAGGTGGGGCAAGACCTGTCCCTTGAGGCATAGAACCTGGCGGCGGGCGCATGGTGCTAGCGAAGGGAGATGGTGGCTGAGAACTAGACGTGGGGATGGCGGGGATGAGTGGATGGGTTCTGGACCTTGGCAATGGTGATCTTGAAAGACGTGAGGCTGAACTGATCTTCGAAGGCCTCCGTGCAAGGGACTGAGTCTTTCCAGGTAAGTATCAAGGATATCATTGCAGCAGGCGAGCCTTGCTGCAGGGAAATAGGTCAGTCCTCGCCCCGTTGGTGGCCATCAGTACACCCAGCGTATCGTATAACCATTGGCCATACACGCTCTAGTGACCATACGAAGCTGACGACAAGCCATCGAACTCTCCAGTGCATAGCATTTTATTCATGCTGACCTCCCTTCACAGTATCTCGTATACGCGTTTCGTCCCTTTGGCGAAGATTGCCACTTTAAGTGTCAATGTTTCCCCTTTCGTCAAGGGCTCACGAGTGGGCTCAAAAACAGGAAAGCGTATTTCTTCGCCCATACAGGATGCTGTCCACCTGTGTGATCTTCGTTGGTGCGCGGCCTCCACCACCAAACCGGAGGGCGACTGCTTATAGGATGTGACATTGTCCAGCTTCTCACCTTCAAAACCACAACGATGAGGATGCCTATTATTTCGACATTCATTGGCGTCTGGGCACTCGTAAACGAGAGTTGTATTGATCGAGGTACGAATGGAATCAACTGAATTGGTCGGGACACGGCCACACTCGCTTCGTCACTCCAACAGAGCGACGGCGGAATGCGTTAGAAATACTGGCGATTGTGCTAGTGGAAGAGAAAAGGCGAAAGAGGAAAATATGCGAAATAGGCTGCAGTCGGGCAAGCTGAAGGCTATAGAGCCCAACACCAATAGATTAATGAATATCATACAATAGACGTCTGGCGTGTGCCTACTAAACGGTCCAAGGCCTGAGATCGTGTGTTAGTAAACCCTAACTATTCACCCAAGCCTGCACTAACCGGTCTTATATATGGCAAGTTAAGAATGGTCCCAATTATTGGCAGTTGCCTAAGGAATGTAAGCACCACAGGGAAGAAGTCCCTTCGAAGGAAATACAGGTGAGCGGCCTCAGAAGAGCCCAGAGAAAGTGCGCCCTACCCAAAGAGATTCAGGAAACCAAATGCCTCCACAATCATTCCAATAAACGGCCATTTTAAAAAGACCAGGATGATCCCTCCGAGAAAACATATTGATCCGCGAATCTTCTGCTTGCGTGCAAAGAAATAGAGTGTCTTTTGCGGCCCAATGATTAATGTTAGGCCTGATACGAACAGTATCTGCACATAATGAAGATGGTGTGGGTAGTGTACATAGAGCGGTAAGCATCAAGCCACCACACGGATACTTGGAGGAGTAGGCTGACATTACCAAGGGCCAGAAGTCCACCATCGAAAAATAATACCACCCCAAGAGCCATGAAGAACACTCCGAACGATGTGAGTGCAACCCCAATTTCTACAAGTCAAGATGTCAGACGCCAGATTTGGTGTCAGAACAGTCCACTCAGGCAGAATCACTTTGGGCATCAGTAAGCCACATTATAGCAAATCCCTATGAACCTTTCTTGACACTTCGGTGGACTGCGGTGAATGCAAGCTAGACGTGTCGAGAATTTGGTTGCCTCTCCTCGACCCAAACAAACAACAATAGGCCCTCTTCACGATCTTGACTCAGAACACCATCAACAGCTAAAGCTGAGATGCCCGTGGCCTATGCATGCGGCAAGTTCTACAGTTGACCTGAACGCTGCGTCCTGGAACTTCGACAAGCAATGCCTGTCACGGATCTCGTCTGTACGTCTTCAGAAGAATCTTCGTGTAACGTTGTGGCTCGGTAGTGGCACAAATGGCGCTCACACGTGCATATCCTCGGTAGAGTCACCCTCTCCACAAACCCTCAGGCGGGATTACACTTGCCCTGCGAAGCTACAGAAGGTTCCACCAAAAAAAAAAAAAAAAAAGTGTACATATATCTGGGCAAAACACCTTTTCCGACGTTATCGGAGAAAGCAGATCCCCGAATGAATAACATTATTTTCTGCGTTCCTGGGACGAGCTAACAATGATAAGGGATCGCGTCTGACACCGACCCTTGATCTCATATTTCATTCGAGGCACTAAGATGTGCACAAAGCGAGCCCCATTTGCTCCAACCAGAGTAGAATTTAAAACTGGGTGCGCTATCGTTTCTCCAAACGCCTTTTGGGAGAACTATGAAACGGATTCACCACTATCCATCCCACCCCAGGAAGCTTGCCTCAGACTTATGCTCAGAATATATACCTTCCTTCGACCCGTAGGTCGTGAAACTGCTGGCCAATACGTAAATCCCAAATCGGACTGTCGTGCCTGTTGTCTCCTCTATGGTTCGTGTGCCAGTGCTTCGTGTGTGAGGGCCTTCCATACTTGGATGTATCAAACGTCATGGCCGGAATATCCTTACGAGTGGACCTTAGGATGTGGCTTCTGTGTCCCTTGGTACATGACACCTGGTCATTCTATGGAGTAATGCGTGTTTCCGCTACTCGAACTAATCGGTCTGACACGGAGGCCGCCCTCGCGGTTAGTGAGGATTGCGGCGAGAAATCTCGACCCAAAAGTCCTGTGGCCTTCTGTTAGCGCGCTTGGAGATTATATCCCGAACACGGTCACTTACATCTGTCTCAAAAAGCCAGTGACATCGTATGGACCATGGAGCATTCGGGGAATACTCCCCACTTAATTCTCGTCGAGGGGATTGAGATGTTCGGGGACTTTCCGATGGGATTCTGAACCAGTAACGATGAAGTAATGGTGGGATGACCTTCGTGATCTCCATGAGCGAGATGTTCCTGCCAATGCATGCAGTCGAGCCTGCACCAAACTGAATCGTTCTGTCAATGCTCGGCCCGTCTTGAGGAAGAAGAATGTGGAAGCGATGCACTCACCGTAAGGAAGTTCCGCTCCATTATTGCGCGGTCTTCCTCACTCAACCCCAACCACCGCTCAGGCCTAAACTCCGCCGCGTCGTTCCCATAGGCGCCTTCTGTCCGATGGTATACGAATGCACTTGTCCCAACCGTTACGCCCTTCGTTAATGTTATCGTCCTCTTCACACTGCCCTTTGTGACCCCCCAGAAACAATAACACTAAGTCCGTCCTCAGGAACTACCCTTGGCATTTCCATCCCAATTGGAGTGACAAGCCTCAACGACTCCTTGAGGCATGCTTGGAAATACTCCATCTTCACACCTTGTGCGTACTTCAGTGCACTCGCTTCGTCCTGGGCTTCATCCAGCGGGCCAAAACCAAGTTCTGCGTACGTCTCGTCAACTTCTTTCATCAACTTTGCGTAGACGCGAGGGTGCTTGAGGATACAGTAAAAGAAACCATTAAGTGCACCAGATGTAGTGTCACTTCCTGCACCGAACACAGACGATGCTTGCGCGGCCACTTCCTTTCGTGTCAGGGTGTCATTTCCCTCCTTGCTATCAGGTTGTTCTTCATTGATTTTAGGCCGTTTGCAAGCAATGAAACCTGAAAGCATATCTTCGTTGTCGGAACCGCCCGCGTTCCGACGCATCTGCTCGAAGCGCTCATTTGTCTTGGCTGTGGCAGCCTCCCGAATAACTTTCGGAGTAGCTTCAGAGAGTCTCCACATTAGCCGAACTGCAAGCGTGCTAAATGGGCGGTAGAGCGTGCCAGCAACGCAACCCATGTAGGAAAGGTTTAGAAAAGCGAGTTGTAGGCGGTTGGGATCTGATCCTAAGACGAGGAAATTAAAGTTGCTGCCAAACTGATATTTGAGGATCGAGGTTGACGTTGGACAGGTGGTTTTATGGTTGCTCCATAAGCCTAACGAAAGGAAATAGGAAAACCAACGCACGGCGAGCTTTCCCACGGCATCCGACGCAAAGAAACGAAGCCATACGCTCAGGTTCACTTTGCCCGGTGACGAGGCTATTCTAGAATCGAAAAAGTCGAACAGGAGTTTGACCACTGGTTCGATGCAGCTCTCAAGCTTGGTTATAGAGTTCATGCTATACACCCGGGCCACCTGAAACGTCCATGGGCAAACATCCCAACGCTGCAGATGTGTGGACCTACTGCTCGTCTTCGAATGCGTGTGAGTGCGGATTGATGTCAGTGAATAGAGTGGGGTTGTTTGGATCGGCCGCTGTGAACTCTCCATTCAGCGATATTAAAGTATGTGTGCTATGGGGGGCTCACCGAAAGGTAAATAAAATTCGGACTTGTGAAATTTGCTCCCATGACTGTAAATGGACTGACGGCTGCAGGATCAATCGTCGATACCGAGTTCGATCCTGTCCTAACTGTCATCCCATACTTGTCATGGAGCGCCTTGAGCCTCCATGGATAATCTTTCCTCCAGGCAGGCCAGAGACGAGTAAACGGGAGACCCAAGCGGGCAGAAACCGGACCGGGTAGGCTCGAAAGGGGATGGAGAAGAAATTGTAGAGACAATACGCTGCCAAGAGGGCTGACACTCCGATGCAGGCATAGGGCAACAGTGATAAAGAGAATATGTGCGCCGACAACAGGAGCCTTGATGCAGCTGACATCGTTTTCTCAAATATGAAACGGAAGAGATGGGGGGTGAAAGAGCAAGCAAGGTGAGAATCACTATATATACCTCAGAAAGACGTCTATGATGCTGGTGCCATGAATATGTAACCAACATTAGTGATTTGATATGTGTTCACGCGCGCAAGCACATCTGCAAGCAGGAGAAAGGGTTGTCATGAATTGTTTAGCCTATCTTTGGGAGCGTTCTTATCTTCTGCTTCGAAAATCAGGTCAATGCCACTGCGAATTAGCAAGGGTGGATTCCAAATTTATATGTATAATGAAATGGCGCTGCGGCAGACGAAGCGGGCTCCGGAACGGGTCCATCGAGTGGAACATCAATTGTCGATCAACCCGATGTACATGTTCTACTGCGTCGCTATTAACGAGTGTTACTTACTATCACACAAATTATTGGTAAATAATAAAGCCTGTCGTTCGATTTCTGATAAGTAAGCACTGGAGTTTCTGGGGTCACGGATCGACCCTTTTTCAAGTCGACGCTTCAACGTTCAGCCGCAAGGATATATATATATGCCCGCGTGGTCAAGACCGAAGTACTTGTGGATTAAAGGTGTTTCTTTCAAGCTAGCTGCCTAGTGTACATCGCGTCGGTCAGAAGCTGGCGCCACCATCGGATAAATTGTACACGGTTGTCACGATATCTTACTAGTACCCATCTTGGGGGTAATTAAGAAAGTGATCTAGAAGAATAATGGAGAAGAATTATACACTAGAAAACCGGGCCCCAGGCGTCGAGCGATGATATTTTGCTTATCTTCCACCAAAGTGGCTCTGAGCATTATGCCATACACTGCTGAGAACGAACGCTTCGCTTAGAAGCAATTCAACCTCGTGGTCACCCCAGTCCTGAGTGGGAAGCGATTGGAGGAACATGATAATACCCTATTTGATTGGATACAGCAGCTGCCACGATGTAATGACCACAGATGTTGGCTGGCTGCACATACCTGGAAGTCCATCTCACGCAGCTTTTCGCTCCATTTGACTAAGAAAGCGCAACAGACATACAGGTGAAATTGGGAGAACGCATCGGTCCCTTCCGACTGTATTATTGGGTGATGTTTTAGCCTCACGATGGTTTGAATTGCACCATGGGACCCACCAGATAAGTGTCCCACATCCGGATCGTGTTCTGCACGCTCAACTCACGCATGAGCAGGCAGTTCATCCACCGAAAGGCGAACTGTATGAACTCGACACCTTCAGCTTTCAGATGTGCAGCAAGGGGAGCTTTATAATGAACCAAGGATTTTCGGTAAAGAGTTATGATGACTGGAGTAATGAACACTAACCGTCGATTCTGCTCACCACCCCTTGCATTCGCTGGACGCTTCTTTGTATCCCTGGTTGTTGTGAAATGTAGTTATCCTGGATGCCGTCCAGCAGCCGGGAGAGACACCAAAATGAGTCTGCTTCGATAGCATTTAGGATATCTTCTGGCAAGCAAGCTGGATCGAAGTACTCTGGGTCACAATCTTTAGGAACCATGTCAAATTGGCAGAAGGGAAGAGTCTGCGAGACGCTCGCCTATGTATGCGGATAAGAAGACTTGGTAGAAAGGCGTCACCAAATCATTGATACCCTGCACGTATCCACTAGCAGGGTGTCTGATGGCCCATACGTATAAGATCCTTTCAAGGCTCTGTCGAATTCGTTGAGAAAGCTGTCACGTTGTACAAAAATTGAATAATGATTACCCTCTGGGTTCCCCCCTCCATCCATAACCGAACACCCGGACGGGTGCGTGGCACGTCGATTTCAATCTGGTGCCATATCTGCTGGTCCAGCCCTTCTTTGCCTCTCGCGAATGTCAGTCGAACCAGAGCTGCATATTCCTCCCGTTTACGAGCTAGCACTTGCGCTCTGGTGGAGTGAGAGAGTGGGTAGTACCCAAGAAGAAAAGGCCACGTCACAGGCCTCAAATCATGTGGTAGCCCGGACCATGCAAGTTTTCGCAGTTCGGCTAGCTCATCATTAGAGAGGTAGAACAATGAAAATGACACGCGTACCTAGATCTACGTCCGGACGCAGTATACATTCAGTTAACTTGTCATGTTTCCTAGTGGTGCGAAGACTCCGCCCCCTTGATAAGCCAGGCGATTTCGGTGGCTTACTTTGACTCCGAGTCCTCGAGTCGACTCGCGTTCCGGACAAAGATGATCGCTTCCCAGTCAAAGAACCAGAGCGAAGACATTCAAGGATGTGTAGCGGGTCTTCAAGGACGTCAGGATACTATTGGAAAACAGACGTCCATAAAATTGACCTTTAACAAGTAGAGGAGCATCCTCCCTTATTGCATCTTTCCCCTCTTTTACAAGTTCTTCGGAATCTCCTAAGGTTATTGTGTCGGACTCGAAGCCTCCAACCACCATATCCCCGTCGACATCTGCATCATTGGCAGCGGCCTGACTGTCAAAGTTGTCCTCAACACCCTCGGATCGAACAATGGTCCATCCAGCCCTCTCCCTTTCATCCCTTTCCTGTAAATCAAACTCGTCTATAGAATTCGATGAAACCTCCTTTAAGGGGTAGGATGATATCGAAGGCACTTGAACGTGTGTATAAGAGAATGCGAGGTTCCCTCCATGGGGAGATGACTTGTCCAACCCATTCGAGCTGGAACTACCTTGATGCACGGATGCCCCTCGGTTTAGCGAATATTTCCTTGTAGAGATCGATATCGGTTTAGGACTCGTGAGATCGACTGACGCTTTGCCTTTGGATGCATTGGAGGAAAGAGACAAAGATAAAGAACGGACATTCGTAACATTTTCAGAATCGGAGCCAGAGTCCCAAGCATCGCCTTCGTCCCAGTCAACATGACTATTCGAAAGTCGAGGACGTTGCTGGAGGCTTGTGATATACGCTCTTGCAGGGGGCGCAGTCATTTATGCAGGTGGTCACGCGGCACCCTCAATTTATGTCGGAAAACCGGTAACGCGTTACCCAAGGCGTTACGAAGGTGTTACGGATTCTTACAAGACGGAGAGCGTTTACAACTTTCATTGGTCGACTGGTAAACTGCAATGAGCTGCTTAGACTTACATCTGGATGGAGTCGCTCACGATCGCCTATTCTGACTTACTTCATTCCTGTGTACGGTGTACCTGACAATGTAACCATGCATATTATGGCATGCAATCATTGCATTCCTCTTGCGTACCCACCACGTACTCTTGAATTTGACTTACACCATATATCGGCCCATGCAAACGCCATGCTGCTTACAGGTCTTGTGTACTGCATATAAGTCCGCTAAACCTAGTCGGCTCGAGGCACTGATAATTCAATAGCGTTGCAACGCGTTATAACCACTCAAAACGTTACAACGCTCCAGAAACGTTACAAACTGCGCAGAAAGTGTTACAAGGCGCGTTAAGTACTTGAGTAGAACGGCGGTTTCCGAATTCCGACATACAATTCAATTGTCGTCCCAACTTTTTTCAGCCTGAGATATGGCGGAGGACCTATCTATCGAAGAAACGCTCGTCAAAATTCGTGGGCATGTTAACAGCGGCCTGGCTAATCAGTCAAAACCAGCTCATGTTCTGGTCGCTGTTGAAGGTGCATTGAAAGAACGGAATCAGCCTCCCACTGCTGTGGCCCTCTACACCTCATTACAAGTAACTCTAAAGGAGGCGATCGCTCGAGAAAATGGAAAGCTTATGCTTGGGGAAGGCGATGTCATACCTGCTGTGCTATATCTTCTATCTCTTATTCTCCCACACGTTACACATGCAATCATCCGTTCACAGTTGGTCGGCCTGCTAGAAATAATAACGCCTCTGTTCCCTCAGCTCGATAAGAGCGCACCACCCCTGAGATCTCTTATTGGGATTTATGGCACCTTATTCCCAATACTGGATCAGAACTTGCTCACGTCCGCTCTGTTACTTCGCCAATCCTACGCCTTGATTCTTCAATACACTTTGGATTCTCGGCCAAAAGTGCGCAAGAAGGCCCAAGAAGTTGTTGTTGCTGCCATATCATCCCCTCCTCCACCGATTCTTACCCATCCTTATGCGAACCAAACTGCTGAAGCCATAATAGATGCGCTTCAAATGGTTACAAACAGCCCTGCCAAGTCGAAGGGAGTTGAAACTGGCATTTGGGTGTGCGCGTTTGTGAAACATCTTGCACCCACTTGGCCGCCATCGGTATGTCTGCATGTCCAACTATCGTGACATATCTTTTGAGCGTGATTTTGCAGCAATTAGACAACCTCTTACGTCCGCTACTGGCGTTACCATCCCTATTATCCCCGTATCTAACCTCTGAGTCATATGGACTTCTTTCAGTTCTTTTGCGATCGCCCACGTTAGTTTTGCCTGCCTCCAACATCCTATCGTCTCTCCTGCAGTTTATTCCAACCCACCACTCACAAGCCGAGGCGTGGCTCGAAGCTGTCGAAAATACCATGGTTGCTTTGGCACGCACAAGCAGCGAGGAATGCTCTGCCTCTTTATGGAAAGTTTGGACGCTAGCGAAGCGCTGGCTCAGTAGCGATGAAGATGCTGTTAGACTTGCTTCGGAAAAAGCACTTTGTGCAATGGCTCGGTATTGCATTACTGACGAAGCTATTCGTAATGCTGCATCTGCATGGGAGAGCAAATCATCATTGGTGCCTGCCGCGAAGGACGGGGCGGGAAAAGCAAAGATGCCTACACTACTAAGCATCATATCCGACTTAAATAGTGCATTCCATGCTGTTGCCTACGCGAAGGCCGTTTCGTCTCTTCTTCTTGTCCTCTCGGCCCTGCTGTCGCGTTTACGCACGCGCCTTGTACCTGATGGCCACAACTCTCCAACCGCCGCAGAGCTTCTACTGGGCGAGCTGGTGCAGCACGCTGGGAAGCTGAGAGCCTCGAATGGCTTCGAATACAAACAAGAGGCAGACGAGACACTTGGTACAGCTATTCGTGTCCTTGGACCTGCGGCATTCCTGAATCTGCTTCCGTTGAACATCATTCCGGGGTATGTCTTGTTCGTTCGATTCCGTAGTTTAATATCTGACCTATTATTTCAAGTGCCAAGAATCGGAAGAACAGCGAACTCCAAGGGAGAGCTTACCTTCTTCCCCTTCTGGCCTCGCATATATGTAACACTCAGTTATCCCATTTCATCAGTACATTTATTCCACTGTCAGAGGAGCTGTTCAACCTAAAAACGGAAGCCGAAAAATCTGAGAGATCAGCCGAGGTCAAAGTTTGGCATGTGTTGATAGATCAGATATGGGCTTGCTTCAAAGGTTATTGCGAATTGTGTACCGATGTTTCTGAGGTGAACATTTCGCTAATTCACCCCTCCCGTCGTTTTCCGTTGCTCAATACGTCAAAAATAGGCCTTCACAAACCAGTTTGCTAGATTAATCACCAACCTTCTCTACACTCAACCTTCGCTTCGTAACTCTATCCTACTTGGCTTACGAGTGTTGGTTGAAAGTGTGCAAACCGTCGCCAATTCCTCTGCACCTCCAGATGCCCTCACTTGGGGCTTCGGGATGTCACAAGTAGATGCTCGCAAGAACTTAGAATTTTTGGGCACTCTCGCTTCGAATATGATTTTAGTATTGTTTAATGTGTTTAGCACCACAGGTTCCGAGGAGAGAGGTCCTGTCGGCGAGGCGATTAAGGCTTGGCTTACAATCGCTGGCCCCTCGGTATGTTTGCGACCTTTGCTATCCCGAGACGTAACTAAATCTATGCGTTACAGGATGCTGAAACAATGTACAATAAGCTCTTGGAGATGCTTCAGACATCCCTCCAAGACACTGCTCCTCAGTCTGGGGACATACCTCTCTCGCATACGAGTTTGGACTTGATACTTTTATTGTTGCCCCATTTGCCGCCTCCTCTATCCTCCGCCCTCTTGGAGAAGGCGTGCTCCAAGGACCTTCTCGAAAGTAAGGACCGTGGAGTCCAGAAGCGCGCGTATCGCATCCTCGCCAGGTCCATTGAATCCGTCAGCGTTATTCGAGATGATAGTGTCGCCATTGAACGCCTCGTGAAACGGATCGTAGCAACATCTCAGTCGATATTGCCAGGAGTAGAGAAAGTGAGCTTCAACAATAGGAAGTGGTGTTGTCGTGTGATTAACACACAATCCCCATTAGGACAGGATTGGTCTACTGGCAGTTATTGTCCCGTCACTCCCAAACGGCGAACTGCATCTCATTGCGTCTTTCATCACTGAGGTAGTTTTGGCAACAAAAGAAGACAATTCCAAAGCTAGAATAGGTGCTTTCGATCTGCTCGTCTCTATGGGCGCCAGGATGTCGGAGGGCGGGACTATCAAACGCAATCTGATCCAGGACATGGACAATAAGGGCGCGGAGCCTCGTCCAGACGGTATGTTGGGTGGCTACTTCCTGAAGCATATAGTTTGACCTACGGTCACAGTCCCTGCCTCAATTGAGGAGTTCATTACCATGGTTGCTGCAGGTCTAGTGGGAACAACTCCCCATATGATCAGTGCAACCATCACCGCCATCTCTCGAATAATGTTTGAATTCAAAGGTGCAGTGCGTCTTCGCATTTAAGATTGAACCAGATCATCCTTACGGAATGCAAACAGACCGTGTTTCACCGAAAATGCAAACTGAAGTCTTAACAACAGTCACAGTCTTTTTGAGATCTGCGAACCGGGAAATCGTCAAATCAGCGCTAGGCTTTGCCAAGCTGGCGGTAACCGTCCTTCCTGTTACAACTGTTCAGCCTATCCTACTAGACCTAGTCCCAGCGTTGCTTGGTTGGTCACACGACCAAGGAAACCGTTTCAAATTGAAGGTACGACACATATTTGAGCGTATGGGACGACGTTTTGGATGGGACAATATCATCCAACATGCTGGAGATAACAACTCTGGCGGTTACAAAGTGATCCAGAACGTCAAAAAGCGTAAAGACATGATGAAGAGGAAAAAGGCCGCCAAAGCACAGGAAAATGACGAGTCAAGCTCTGATGTCAGTCCGTCTGTCTCGCACTCTCAAGCTGTTGTTTAGCTGATCTGAATAGGATGAACCCAAACCACGAGTAACAACAGGAGATGCATTCCATGATGTACTATACGGCAGTGAAAGTGAGGCTGAGGATTCTGGGGGAGAGTCGGGCCGGAAACAAAAACCACAGTTGAAGGGTAAGGGACAGGCACAGCGGGGACGCAGCGTTGACAGGAGGGAGGCGCACTCAGCGAAGATCGGGACGCGCCTACGAATCGATAATGATGATCCTACTGATCTCTTGCATGCGGGTGCTACATCCATCACTTGTAAGGCACCTACACTGCCATTTCAGCAGCGGATTGACGTTCTAGCAGCCTTAAATCCACGAAAGAAGCGACAGCCTGGTCAAGAAGCTTCTCATTTCAGAACTGAAGAATCAGGGAAGCTTGTCATTTCGGACGATTCCGACAATGGCGGCGTTGATCGGGCGGAAGACGATGCTGCGGATACACAAATGGCGTTGGTGGACGATTTCAATCGTGGCCCTCGAGGCGAAGTTAAATTCCACAAGAACACTAAAAAGCGCAGAGCGGAAGACTCTAAAGCAGAGGACGTGGAAATGGCTGACCGTGACGCCGGCGAAGGTGGAAACAAACGCAAGAAGTACAAGCAGGAGCCCGTACGGCTTGGCCGAGAATTCAAAGCCAAGGTATCCAAGAATGAACCTCCCGAAAGCTGCATAACTGAATAGTTCATTAGAATGCCGGGGGTGATGCTAAACGCGGAGGGGTGGATCCGTATGCGTATCTCCCACTTGCAAAAGTTGGAACAAAGAAAGGACGGAGCACCAAATACAGTTTTACAGGTAAACGTAAATGAAGACGAGGCCTTGCTCCCCCGCATCAGTAATCTACCTAAAATTACGCCGTCAGGCATATCCGGGACATGACAGCGTCCTGATACTTCGTGACCTGCAGTCTCCATAATAGTTTCACTTCACTTTACCCCACCATTTACTTTATAGGGAATCTGTGTGCTTGCTACCGTGTGTGTGCTTGAGCCGTAGATACTATATTTCTCATGATTATGCATTGCCCGTCAACCGGTGTGCGGCGTGATGTTCTACTCGTACAACTGGCAATACGGTGCATCACGTCACAGACCAGGTCCAGGCAGAGACTCAAACGTCAAATCTGAGGTAACCACCGTCCTATCTATGTAGCAAAGCTAGACATTACCGTCTGCATGTCTCCCTGGGACTATGCGACCAACTTGTCATTCCTGATCATGATTCTATCGTTCCTCCAGCCTCTGATCAAGAAATACCAGAGCAGCAATAATGAGAGCAGCCGTCCTTGACGATTTGGCCCGAGTCACACGAGATATTGAAGTTGGGGTCCCTGAATTATCGATGAAATGGATATGCTAGACGCGCCTTGTATGAGATTTACCTCGGCGTGATTGTCTCCGCAGCGCTTTGAGATGACGTCGAGCGTCAACAGATCGACGAGATGGTGATGATGACGATGTCATATGCAAAACGGACTTTCTGTGTGTGCAGCTCTGGAAAGCCCGTGATAGATATAGAATACATACCTTCTTCCGAATCCGAAAACATACTCTGTAACCGTGGTCTCAGGAATGAGGCTGGGGTGAGTGGTTCTACTCTATAGTCTACTGGAATGCAATACACTCCATCTCCTTCCAAAACCAAAAACGAACTTCCTTGGTCATTGAGCGCAGGATTTTTCCCGAGGGAACCACCTGGACCCTTCTAAGTTGGGGTAACAGTCCTCGTTTCGTGCCACACCCACAGGCAGACACGCACCGAACATGATGTTGACATGATGAACTCACCATGCCAGCGAGAGATTGGTAGCGGTTGTGTGTTTGAAATGCCTCTGATATATGCACAACGTTGTTATCATCAATTCAGGATCCAGCTAAGAGTAGGATCCAGCGTACTTTACAGGATAATATTCTGCGCGCCCGATTTGGATGAACAGCTCTCCCGATATAGGAGAACGTTCAGTGCTTCATCATCGTGGACGATCACGAACTGGTCCTTTATCCAAATCGAGTGCGCAGATTTTTTCCTTTTGCTACAAAGGCACCAATCTGCCTCGGAGAATACAGTAGACGTTGATCGCCGAGGCAATTGCCCCAGATATATGACAAACCAGGAAGGCGGTATTATTCCCTCTGTCAGATCCCACAGGGGCCGCCAGCTCCGCCTGGGCCGTGTATCGTAGGATGAAGTATGCGAATACTCTAACAGTGAGGCATGTTGAATCGACTTGGCAGCATAAGGCGACGAGCATGGGGATTCATGACGATTCTTTGTAAGAAGATGTCTTGCTAGCGAAGGTACGATCGGTACGACCGTTTGTATCAAGGTTGACGTTATTGAGGATTGGCCAGCAACTGTCCTCGCTTCCCGTTGAACAACAGTTTGTTGACGACATCGTTAAAACGAGACGAGTGGAAGGGGTCTCTGAATACTACACCCACCCCACCCTTCCTGGCAGATAAGCCGGAAGAGGGGGGATTGCCATTCAGTGCCCGATCTTTCCAGATTCCTAGACCACTGGGGTTAGATTCAGTCACCAACTCCATCTCAGTGCCACCTGGTCAGACGCAATGGATATAGCTGCACCATACGAGCTGGAGAGGGTGGTATTTACCAGTTGAGAACAAGTCTAAGTAAGTAGGATATGCGGATTGCCCTGAAATTTTCGTCTCCTTCCGACCTTTTTCACTAACACGGCCGAAGTTTTTCCCTGGATGCATTTTATTGCATTAAAATCTTGTGTGAACACTTCATCCGAGATGGAAGGTACCATCAAGGAACGAACAGGACATCTTTCCACTTCACTTCCAACGCATGCTGCCAGTGAGGTGCGGCCAGGTTCAGCGGCCTATCAATGGCCACTCCATATGGAGCTGAATTTTTTGGTACCTATAAGATTCCCCTTATTACTTGGTTAGTGGAGCTAGTTTGTACCAGTGATTCCCGGTATGAGGACCGTTTCGTTTCTGCTCGCTGTGCTTGTCGTAAACATCCTTTCCTTGCCTGCGATACTTTCCAAATCTTTTTCACCCTATCCCCAGCTGGAATCAGAGGCACGCAATCGCGCTGCCCGCAACTGTGCTTCTGCTATCCGTGCGTTTCAGGAGCAGCGCCGAACGATTCGCGACTTTTCCAAGAAGTTGTCGGGCCTAGAGAAACTTTCCAACAGAGCCATCAACGGACCTCTTTGGCACAAACCCAAGGGCATCCGTAACGTAGGAGACCCAAACACAGAGCCTACATAATGGGAAACTGAGTTTTGTTGTTAGACCACCTGTGTACTCACACCTGAAGTCACGGAAGGTCCTTACTATATTAAAAATGTGAGTTGTCTACCCGCCCCAACCAACACCCGTCATCGTGTCTTTGTAGGAACTCGTTCGCCGAGATATTCGAGAAGGTCAACCTGGCGTTCCTTTGATCCTGGACATTGGTGTCTTGGACATTACCACATGCAAGCCTCTTCCGAATGCGTTTGTGGAACTTTGGAATTCCAACTCTACAGGTGAAGTTTCTCCGCATCTGGCGTATCATGCATCAGTATTGACCTAGTTGGGGGTTCAGGGTTTTACTCTGGTTTTACTGAATCTGTTCTCCCTCCTCCGCCCCCTGGCATATCTCCTGTAGGTAAACTGGACCTCTGCACTATATTACCCCCGGGATTGTGAATAAACGCACTCTTCGACATTAAATAGAATATGACTGACGAGCTCGACTTCCTTCGCGGCGGATGGCCGACAAACAAGAAAGGTGTCGTAGAAATGATCACTACGTACCCAGGCTATTATACCCTTCGAACTGTCCACGTCCATGTGAGTTACGCGCACGAATCCAATCCAATCTTCTTTGGTCGGCTGTTAAAACGCTCTTTCAGACTGCCATCCAAACACATTGGAAAAAGGCAAGGAATGGCACTATTATTTCGGACGCTGGTCATTTGCTGCACCGCGGCCAAATTTTCTTCGAGGATTCTCTGACCGATAAAGTTGTTGTCACTAATGCGTACTTAAACAACACGAAGGGACGAACATATAACTCTCAGGATGGCATCTTCCAGCAGGAGAACTCGCACGGTTATAATGCTATTGCTGACACCTATCGGCTCGGACCTAAGATTGGGGATGGCATTCTCGCCTACGTCAGTAAGTGACACACTCTTCTTAGTCCCAGAGTAGACACTAAATCCTTTGGTAGCTATTGGCGTGGACTCAACCGCTAGATACTCATTCAACTCTACAGATTATTGGAACCCCTGACTGAGATGGCGTTTATACCTGTACAAACATGTTTAAATGCTCGATGGCTCCCCAACTACCTGGTGATGCCGAGACGGGCCATATTCAAAGCGATCCTTTATAAATCCTTCACGAGTCTGACGTGGACACTGCACACATCTGTTATCTAAGTGGGGACAGTTCCCCGGACTCGAAACTCTAGCAAGTGAGGATATCGACATAAACAGCACGTTTACACATTGGAATGCATAATATCATTTGTGATCGGGACCATTATCTGCATCCTAGGTCCATTGTGTAGACAAAGGACCGTAGCAAGGCGCGACAGAAATGCAGTGTGGATTGTCTTTGTGACTGATGCAGCCGCGCACGTAGAAATGTGGGTGTAGATATAAGTCCAGATTATTAGGATTATAAAATTACACGATCGGCGAATAGATGTTCATCATGAAGCAGCGGTAGCCTCGCTGGACTGTTTTGAGTTCCCATCTGTTGTCTCGGCGGGCGGAGGGGTCGAACCACGCCGAAAAACGTACAACACCGCCTTGCTGACGTAGGAGAATGCGAATCGGACAAGATGGTAGAAATAGATGAACCAATTTAGCCCGATGAGAATCCCCAGGAGGGCGAGAAGTGGAGCCACCACTTCTGGGAACATAGCAGACAGAGTGTGGACTACGAAAATCAAAAATGCTGATGTTGCAACTCCAACGCAAAGTATGGGTATGCGGGCACGGATAGAGAAGATGGCATATGTGTTGAGCGCATCCAACGCTCGAAGCTGTAAAGGTTTATCAACGAGGCAATCAAAAAGCAAGACAGGAATAATGCGAACCCTGAATAAATCACCCTCTTGTGGGTAATAGATGCAATACATCCACGCGCTAACCGCAAGCCCTATCGCCGACGACATCATCGACACGGCGATTGCGCGTTCTCCAGAAGTATCCATGGGCATGATGGTCCCCTCTTTACTCAGGCCCAAAATTGCAGAATCAACCCTGTAAATGCTCGATAATTTTCCCTTACACATAAGCACACAGGCCGACTCACCCAATGAGGCACATCACCTAGGGGCGGGAGGTGTAAGGGAATGAAAAAAGGAATAGCCTCGAGTACTCACAATCATGGCGCACGTCATCCATTCCGTAGATAGGTCGATCTTTATCTTCTCAAACTGTGAATCATCTGTAGCGGTATGCATTCTTCGATACGGAGTAAAGAATAGGAACGAAGCAGTATGGGGATTCATAGGTGGCGGCAAGGAGTCATATGAAGGCAGGAGAGAGGATGATACGGAGATTTCGGTCGACGAGGCAAGAGACATGAGTGGATGTTCTTTGGTTTCGTGATTCGGGCTGGGGGGCTCAGAGCCAGGGAGGGAAATAGATGGAGGGAAAAACATTGATTCGATCCCTTTTGGGGGTTGAGACGACTCGATCCAAGGCTAAATGTTGATGAGTGACGAGCTAGATATCACACACTGCATATGCGTTACCTCGAAGTTCGCCATATTACAGTGCACCACTGGACTGGAAGTGTCTGGGTCAAGCCCTTGGCCCATGAAGTATACAATAGAACCAACGGACGACATCCCATGAACACAGGAGCCCCGGGGAAGGAGTCCTGGTATTTCCCACCACGTGCATGCTGATTAAATATGTAAAAATGAAATATGACCGCGAGTTGGTCCCAGACTCACTAGACAAGTCGAGAGTCCAAATACATGTCCCCTCTTTTCGACCAACGGCGATACATGCGATACTTTCACCAACCATGCATCCATGCAATGAAGGAGGCCATGATTTGCCGACTCCTTGAGGTGCGTTCGTGACCGCTGGTCGTTTTGACCACGTACGATTCAGTACTGAAAATTGCCAAACGTTCAGAGACTGTAAATTCTCATCTGGTGGAGAAGGTCGTGATGAGGAAATATTGGCCTTCTTGCTGGGCTTCTTCCGTGATGAGTTGTGATGATTCAACGATCGTTGCTTCATCGGACTTGACTCAACACTTTCGTGGGGAGTCAGAGATGACACGGGTATTTATGATTTACGCACCCGATAACCACTATGTGGCTTTTCCATGACAGTCCTACCCTCGGACACCCTGCAATGTGGGTGGGCGTCGTGTTGGGCCGGGGAAAACCTCGGGTGTGTTCTTGTCTCCACATCAATTCTGAGGAAACTAATTGGATGAGGCAAGATGGGAAGGGGTGGAGAGCATACCTCGGTTTCGCAGGCTGTGCCGTGAAACGTCCAGACTCCACACATGAGTCATGTTCTGGTTCCCAAGAAGATACACCCTTTCCTCCAGAGCGATCAGTACAGGAGTGGACGGGTGACCGTGAGCCGTGAAGTCGGAGATAAGATGGATGGGGTGATAAGTAAGATGGTGATCTATATCCCCCGAATCTGTGATTATAGACCCATAAGCCCAACAAGGTCCCCTAAGTTTACGACCCGGACTGACTGTGCTTATAGACGGTGAGGGTTACTTTTTTAGATTTTGCACCCCTTCTAACAATCGCAACAAATTCCTCAGACCGAGTGGAGACAAGAGCATCGTTTGCAGAGAATGACTGCTGGTTCACGCCAGTGGGCTTCTGCGTGTTCACTTTATACACTTTAGTTCCTTTATAATGTACTGAAACCACTCGATGCACGGGCGCCGATGCCGCAACCATAATCAGTTGCCTGGAGCATGCATGAAAATGAACGCCTGAGTCTGGATGTGGTATCAGATGTGACATGCTCTCTTCACATTCTCCATCTCCGTCTTCGAGGCCGGAAGTCTCAGTATCACTCTCGTGATTGTGGGTTCTGACGGAGGTAGAAGAGGATGCATAATGGTAATCCATGCTCGGCACACTGAGGCCGAGCGAGGATGAAGGGGCTGAGGTAGCTTCACAAGACTGGGCATCTTCTCCTAGAGACGAGGAAGAAGCAGGAAGCCGCAAGGAAGGCCGCAGGGGAGAGATATTCGATTGGCGCCGTTCACTTTCAATGGCCGCAAGCAGCTCGGCAAGCCTGTGAGTCTGGTCAAGACCATTTGTCTCAGTAGGAGGAGCCCCATCGAGAACGTAACCCCCAGACATGGAAAATAGCCCAGGGATCGATCAGTCGACTCTTTAGTAAGTCAGCGCCTAAAGTCGGGGAATATTACGAAAGGGAAGCACGTAAAAAATTAATCAGCGTACTTACGCTTCTGGTCAGATGACCTTTCCTCAATCCACCTGCTTTTCTTGGTTCCCTCTCCTCTCAAGCTACTTCCATTCTGCGCGTCCGCGGCGCCAGCCACTCTCCTTTTGCCTCTGAAACACATATAGCAACTTTCTTCCACTTCCACCTTTCTTGCATAATAGCATAAATCTAACATAATGCCTCGTGCGCGCTCTCTTTCTGTTACTCCCTCCACTGGCGCGTCACGCTCCAAGATCAATCCTCCAACGGACGGAAAAGATGATTTTCTGCCACCATCCAGACCATTAGGGAAGCGGAAACGTGCTCAATCGCAACAAGGGTCTCCATCGCCCGATTCGGGACTGGCAGAACCCAAGCGAAAGCGCGGCCGTCCAACGAAAGCCGAAGCTGAGAAACGACGTGCCCAAAGTCTTGGACCTCCTGTTGTATCTCGTTCTGTCCGTGCTGGTAGCTTAGGCCCAGGTAAGGCACCTGCCAGTCGTAAATCTGAGGTGTTGGTTCCAGAGTCGCATCCTCGACCATGTCGGCAGCTATTCATCTGGGGCAACGGAGACATGGGACAATTTGGTCTGGGGCCAGATACTGTGAGCAGGCCCATTCTACATGTCGTCCAACCACGTAACTAATTCGCTCATTGTTTAGTTGGGTGACATCGTTCGTCCAAGGCTCCACAGCTGGTTTGAAGAGGCTACTAGAGAAGGGAAGCTAGGAGGGGAGGGGGCGGGCCTGGAAGTCATCTGTGCGGGTGGAATGCATAGCCTTGTTATTGATGAGGCGGGGAAAGTATGTTGATCTTAACAGCGGCTCGACTCAGTTTTTGAATGATAATATCAGGTTTGGTCCTGGGGGATCAACGATAATGCTGCCCTAGGAAGGCCCACTGTGGAAATTCCAGATCCCTCTAATCCAGGAAAGAATTTCGAGCCCGAGGAACTCGAAACTCAGCCAAAGACTGTTGATACTCTTGTGGAGGATAATTTTCGGGCGGTGAAGGTTGCTGGCGGGGATAGTGTCAGTGTCGCCCTCGGATCCCGAGGAGATATAAGAGTATGGGGAAGCTTTAGAGTGAGCGCTTGTCGTGTCTATGCTGCACATTCACTGATTTCCAACGCCACAGGCCTCAGATGGGCTTCTCGGATTTGATGGGAAGGAAGGATCCCCTAAGACTCAAGTAATCCCGATAGCCTTATCGACTCTGCAACAATATCAGTTCGTTGATGTTGCCTGTGGCACTGATCATGTCTTAGCTCTGACTTCTACCGGTATTGTTTGGGTATGGTATGTATATTTCATTTGGCCATTCTTTTTATAATTTAAGTGCTTCGTTATAGGGGAAATGGTCAACAATCGCAACTTGGGCGTAAGATTATAGAAAGAAGGAAGATCAATGGTCTCGCACCAGAGCGACTATCGCTTCGCAAAATCGCTTTCGTTGGTTCCGGAAGCTATCATTCATTTGCTGTAGATCGCGAGGGGAACGTGTATGCGTGGGTATGCGGGTATTCCAGCAATATTGGCGCATGTGCTATCGCTGACTTCTTAGTTGATTAGGGTCTTAACTCCATGAAACAGACCGGAGTCTCTCAGAAGGATGGAGGCTCAGATCAGATCATTCCCACTCCAACAATCGTGTCCACTTTGTCTCCATCCGCACTTGGCAAAGACCGTCGGGTTGTTCAGATTGCGGGTGGAGAGCATCATACCCTTTTCCTGCTCAGCGATGGGAGTGTTTGGGGTTGCGGAAGATGCGATGGCTTCGAACTCGGAATCGGCGAAGATCATCCCGCGATGAAGGGGGTCGACGAGCGTCGAGCAGCTCATGAAGAAAGATGGAAACGAAAAAGAGGCAGACAACTGGCAAAGGTCAGAGTTGTGAAGGCGATGAATAGCGTGGAATCAATGGAACATCATGACCAGGAGTCGTCTTCCGATAAGCCACCACCCATCGATGATTTCATCCCTGAGCCTGTGCCCATTCTGTTTCCTCCGCCCCTTCTATGCGGTTCACAACCACAAACGGATTCAGACGCACCACCCACATGGACGGATGATGCTTACACATCACCTCCCGCCGATCCTATCATCCATATTTCCGCGGGCACTCGACACAATCTAGCAGTGTCAAAGTCGGGCTACGTCTACGCTTGGGGATTCAGTACTCAATGTGCTTTAGGACTCGGCAAAGACGTCGAATTTGCCAGGGTTCCCACCCGCGTGAGAAGCAAGAAGTTGGATGGAGATGAAAGAGGTACATGGCTTGTGGAAAAAACTGCGGCAGGCGGACAGCACTGCCTTATGCTTGCAAGATGGAAGGACAAATTGAATTAATACACCTCGGAAGTTGATGGCTCTGTCTGCTTGCTTCCTTTAGTACTCAACACATTCGTGTCTTTTTTTTTGGATTCCTTTGTCAACGACACACCATTAATGCCAGATTTCCGACGCGTCTTTCTCGTACCTTCTCGTACGACCAGAGTGACTCTGTGTAATCAATGAGTGGTTATGATATTAACACAAGTGTCCGCGCGATAGAGCTAAAATACACTCGTACAACTGATAGGGTTGTAACCAAAACTGAAACACTTAAGCATCCCCATCAACTCGCACCGGTTGAACCTCCCCGTCCCAATCCAATTGTTGGCGAAGGACGCTATTGACTACGAAATGAAAATTGTAGACAGGGAGAGGACTGCCGTCTGCATGTTTGAGGTCCTCCCATACTTTCCTATCTTCGGGAGACGAGACCAAGTAGCAGTTGGGTTTCCGAAGGATTTTGGCCGATGGCGACAATGATTTCAGAAGCTACCAGATGGTTTTGTTAATTTCTCCGCCAAATGGCATCCTATTTAAGCTTACTTGTCCTCCAGCGCTTGTGACGACATGCTTCAAGGTATCAAAATCCATACCAATCTTCTCTGTCGTATAGAACGTAATGCCATCGAAGACTGGAACGCTCCGATCCTTGGTCAGGGTCGCCTTAAGATTGAAGTTGAACTGGGTCTCTTTTTCTTTGTCCTGTATCCAGTATGACTCCTCTCCTGTGATGAAATTTAGGATAAGGAGAACGATGGGCACAGGCTACCTATACCTAGAAGACGGCCGACTTTGGCGCTATCCTCCAACCATGAAGGCATTAAGGCAAATTTCACAACGCACATCGCGCGCACAAACTTTTGGGTCCGGACTATCCCTTTACTAACTATATGGGTGCATTTGTCGGGATCTTCTGTGAAAGCCACGCCGAGTTTCTGAATGAAAAGAGATATTATTCCCAAGGCATAGCATGTGGATGTCTGAAAACGGACTTTGAGAGTTTTTTGGACTGCAGCCTCAATGTTGCACATTGTCACCAGAACCCTCACATCCGCCGTTTCGCTGCGAAATGATCAACGACTAAACAGTTGACCGCGTAATAAACAAGACTCACCGATTCTTCCCCTTATCAACCTTCTCGGCCTAAACGTGCCCAGAGTGTCAGCCTACCCCTACTCATACGAAACGACGAAATCATTGCTTACCCCGGTAATCTTTGCTTCAATCTTCCGGACTTTACGATCTTTTTCCGCCTCAGACGATTCGCTTGAGGAATTCGTATCTTCCTCTCGGCTACGCTTACCGAGACTGAGTCTCCGGATATCCCCCCTGCTGGACTTGAGGCTAGCTGCAAACGCATTAGCATCTTCCATTTGTGTTGACAAGCCTTTCTCGGCCTTCATGGCAGCCGCTCGGCGTGAAGCCAGGGCACCCATCTGAACGTGTTTCGATGACCCTGAATTGGCATTGTCCACAGCCGCCCTCTTACGTTGGAGGACTTGTGCTTTTTTCGGATTGAGGGAAGCGGCCTTTTCCCTCTCCCTCTGCAATCGTGCCTTTTCTTCGGGAGGAAGTCGATTCATGGTTGGATTGGTGGGCAATAATGGCCGTTTCGGGACCCGTCCAGAGGACCGCTGTCTGTATGCTTCTGCAACTTCTCTGTACACCCTGTCCTCCTCTTCTTTGGTGGGTCTCGGTGGTTTTGAATTGGGCTTCTTGGATTTGAGCTGGTGTCAGCAGTTTCAGGGGTCGGAGACCGGGAGTGTGTGGAACGGGATTCAGGAGGATGATCGAGTTGTACTGGAGCATCATTATCGATCTTACTGGACCGCACTTCCACAGGTGCCCCGTTAGTCGCTACGACGCTCTTTGGGTCACGGTATTCGCTATCACGCTCCTGCGTAATTTCCACAGTACGTTCAGTGGATTTGGTGGTCTGAGAGGTCCCAATTTGTTTGGAGGTTGGTTCGTCTTTAGTGTCCTCATTCCGAAGGAGCTGTTGGGGTGAAGTGGATGTTAACTTTGCTTGTGATTTTGCGTAGCTCCTTCGAATAAGTTCATCGGCGTCTGGAGCCTGGTCAGAATCATCATCCAGATCAAGTGGTATCACTTGACTCCTGGGGATAGACCTATTCGAGCGCCGCGGATATAGGCTTGAATTCTTGCGTGGAGTATCATCACGGTCAGAAAGTGGGGGAGACGCAGTTTGTCTAACCTCCTGCCCAACATTAATATTGGAAGGAGGGCTATCCACAGCCATGTCGTCTGCGGCCTGCGGCTGCGATAAAGTTTCCGTTGCCACCGGTCCAGGTACCTCATCATCCGAGATGTCCATAACAGTCGAGGGAAGCGCACTCGAGGGTTCCAAGGTTCCGGCCACATCTGTTACAGTCCGTTCTATTTCGAGAATACTACCGCCCCGCTCAGATGATAGAGGTGGAATGGGTTCAACAACTTCCATAGGCTTAAACGAGGCAGCAAAGGGGTCTTCACTAACCCTGTTCGATGAGGGTAACCGGGTGGACGCAGCGTTTGCTTTTGACGGCCCAGGAGATGGTTGCCTAACAGGCGTGGATGGAGCTGGTGGACCAGGATGGACTGCTGATCGGTCGCTGTCGTGAGCACGCAAGTCGAGGCTATCTGACCAGTCAACTCCGGGAGGAAACACAGTATAAGCGCCCAACTTGGCACTGGGTTCAATATACCTCCACTGCCTGAAGCAGTCCTCAAGCCATGTATGATTCACTACAGGTATCGTCCACTGCATGGCTCTCTCGACCTTTTTCCCGAAAGTCCTGAAGTGGTGCAGGAGATGCAGCGTAAGCGACTTATTCGCAACAGCCCCCACGACACGCACGTTGCGGCAATGAGGATATCACACTCCCTATGTTTCAACTCTCCACTGAAATCAGCCCCAACACGAACAATAAGTTCTTTGAGAAACTCCCTGGAATGACCAGCATAGTTTGTTAACGATATTCTCTGGAATTGGCGTCCTTAGTCACAATCCGAAGTACCCAAAAAAAAATCACCTTTCCCTTAAATCCCGGAATACTTCCAATAGGTCGTGGCATATGTAGAAGATGGTCGTGAGGGCTGGTAAAACGACCAGTTCCATGAACATGAAACAACCAAGCAAGGGTACCGATGAGTTTCTCGCCATTGGTTTCGGCCTAATAGCAAGCCTTGGAATAACTTATAGGCTAGTAATAGAAGCATACGATAACCCACCATTTCAAAATGTGGTCCGTCGGCATGAGGCACGATAAGCACGTCAAAGGAGCTCGCGTCCAGAGTTTGAGGATCGACGATTTTTGCCCCTGCTTTCACCAGTTCGGACTCCACAGCTTGACGTCGCCCCTTACCCATCTGGAGGAGGGAGCTCAGAAGCACCCTCCGGCCATCCCAGATGTTGTCATTTGGATGGGAAGCTCTCCATTCTGTCCGCCTGCTTGCTCAAACGACTTCCAAGCACTGACACGACTATCAGTTGCTTCTCGTTTTGTGCCTGTAGGGCGCTTGTTGCTCCGAACAACCTCTGGGTGGGATAGTCGACGAAATCGGTCCTCCAAATCACTCTCATCTCTGAGTTCCGACGAAACTCCCAGCTGTCGAGTGAGAAACCTGAACGCAGAACGTCAGGGTCAGGGAAGAGATATTGGTCTACATTTTGACGTCTTCGACACTTTATGGAGTCATCGAACCAGTGCGGAGTTACGATGTAAGGGTGCTTTACAAGTGCATAATAATGCATTGCAGAATCGTATTTTTCCTGCGCCGATGTTTATGAGCAGTTTCCAGAGAACATCCATCACACATACCCCCGTGGGCGAAAGTGTGAATAAGTGGGTAACTTCTCTAGTGAGCCCGTAGCGCCATTGACCACCCAATGACTGAATCCCCGCCGCAATGACCTCGCGATCGCCTGGAGGAATCTAGAAAGAAACAGTGAGATTCATTGGCGTAATATACGGATAAGAGCTCACATCAGCACTACATCCTACAACCCGGAGAATATCATTCTCGGATCTGTTGAGAAATACCTTGGACTTTTGGAAGTCAGGCTGGTGAAACTCATACGCGCGTGCTTGATTCAAATGGGCATCTTACTCGGGTAACCTTTCGGTCCATACTGCTTGCCAAACCCAGTAGGGCTTCAAGAAACGCGTCCTGTGAGCTTTGACGCGTCAGACGATTGGTGCCGCACTTACTGTTACGACCACCTGAGCAGGAACAGAGGGAAGCTTAGGATCTAGGTCGGCGCTTTCGAGTCCATGAGACACAGATATTATGTGAGTAGCTTGATGAGCATTGCGTCGCATCACTTCTCGCCCACTATTGGCACTCAGTATACCCCGTATGGACTCTACAATGTCGCTCTTCAAGCTCGGTGATAAATAATAAACAACTCCATCAAAAAGGTCCCCTCCATCGATTGGTGAATTATCTGCTGGTTCTGAACCCATTGTCGACGGCAGCAGGCGTAATTGGCGACACTCAGTTTCTGGCGGGGAAGCAGGTAGCATGTGACAACGTTCTCACGGTCCCGCAACGCCCCTGACTCAGCGGCCCCGGGCCCGCTGTCAGTTCAGTTCAGAACTTTGAAACGAAAGGGAGACGGTTGTACATCCACCTATCGTATTCTCTCTGGATGAGCACAAGAGTGCCCTCTATCCTTGTGGTCGGTTTAGGCAATTACACACACCCTTGCACACGTCACAGGTAAGGCTCACTAAGCACTCAACCCCTAGCGTTCACCTGAATCCTGTCGCTAAAGCGTCGGGCAGTCGGTTGTCGAGTCCCTAGCTGCTAGACTTGGAATAAATCTCAAGGATGATCGGTCAACCATGTCATGGACAGGACAGAAGGAGATTGAGATACTGCCTCGACCAAAGAAATCAATTAAATCAAAAGTCTTGACGGGCACGTCAAGCCGATCCATGTTAATTTAGTTTTAGTTAAACCAAGTGAGTCTTTGTTCAACTTTGGACTCAAAGCGATCCTTGAATGTTTTGTTTAATGAAGGATTGCTCATGAATGTTTCGGGCAAGTCTGTGGCGCTTGCGTTTAAGGCCCATATCCAACCAAAGGACCTGAGCCGGGTCATTGTCATCCACGATTCCCTTTCTCACAAGCCGCTTTCTGTCCATCCACGCTTGGGGGGTCAGCTAATGGCCACAACGGTGTCACAGATGTCATTTCGCATCTTCAGGGCTCTGCATTTCATCGCGTGCGTATAGGCATCGGAAGACCAGAAGGAAGTTACCACGACTACGTCTTGGAAAAGCTAGATTCATGCGAGCGCCAACACTGGGGGCAATGCGGCGAAGGGGTTGATAAAGTATGGGACGCTGTTGAAGCGATAGTCGCATCGAACCCCCGCATGCAAGCTGTCTAAAGAACTCCTCATTCGATCACATTGGAAGGACAATATTACTGAAGACATCATGATTCATATGTCTTGCAGTCGAGCCAGTAATTCCACGTACCAGTCCACGGTAATACAAGGCCCAGTTAATGATCCCCCTCGCTATAACATGACTCCCGGCTTGGCTCTCATGAGAAAAGCCGTCAAGTCCTCACAACTCTACTTCACCATGCATTTCGCCAACAAGCCATGTTCAGTTGCTAGTACTAGTCATACCGTTGTCAGACTTTCCACTTCTCACTACCGGCCTTCACTCCATTCCATGAACAGGTGCCCGTAATCCGTTCGGATACGCTGCAAGCGTCACAGGCCGGCTTGATCGCCGATCCATCTCTACCTTTTCCATCCTCGTGGAGCATCTGGTTAGCTGAAAATTGACCGATCGCGGCGTTATTGGCCGTGCCAAAGTGATCTTTTCCCAGGCAGAAGCTGAAACTTGATATTGTGATATTGGTTACTCTCACCGCTCGAAGCGACAACACCATGAAGGCTGCATTCCGTCGCCGCGGCACTTTCCGCCAAATCACCATCAAATTGGCAATATTATCTTTCTGCCCCTCTTCTTGCCATCGCACCATGATCAAACCATCACGAGTGTTCTTTCCCCTCACCCTTGAAGGGTTGGTCGGCCCAGGAACGCTCCCAGACTCGGTTCCAAGCCAGCCTTAACTGACGAAGGGACTGGGGTACGGGCTGCGTTACGCACTCCGGCCGCATGTTGGGGGTCCAAGCGCCAACATCTGACTTACTTAACACCAGCATTGCATATAAATATAAACAGCAACCTTGGCGGGGACTGTTTTTTTTTTGGAACCGCGCTTCCGAAATTAAAGTGTCGATCCAAGTTTATGTAATGTCGAATTTGAAATTGGGCCCGCTCCAGCATCCTCTATGTAGCCGAAGTGAGATGGAAAGGTCGGCGCGCATGCAGTGCCTAGGCATTGGCCTTGGTGAAGCCATGTAAGCAACCCGTGTGATACTGCATAGCGGCGATTTAGCCGACCCATCTTGTCGGAGTTGGGAAGTCGCATGGTAGCAACTCAACAAGGACTGTCACTGCGGCGAAAGGAGTAAGTTTTCATCATCATAAATATTGGTCCCGCTCCTCGACCCTTCCTCCCTTCAAACCACCCCAGACATTGCTATCCAGAGGTCAACGCAGGATAAGACTCCATGGTATCTCTTCCAGCATGGTACAGGTACGCTGGATTTCCTATCGATGTTGCTCGTTTGCCATCATCCGAGTCTGATCATGCTCGAAAACCCCCAGAACACCCATGACCCAAGTCGTCCTCGTCGGTAAGTCTTTAACTTTTATCCCGCCTATTAATTTTCTTACCTTCGTTTCGTAACCAGGGATTGTGTGTTTTGCAACCGTCGGCATGTTCAGCGCCGTCTCCAACTTGGGCGCAGGAGGCTTGAGCGATGTTGCACTCTCCGACACTGCTAACGGCGTCCTTTACGGCTGCTTCACTTTAACTGGTACGTACCAATCAGCATACTGGATTCCCATTGGCCAGCATAATTCATCTGCGCGTACACAGGTTTTGTTGCTGGTGGTATCAATAACGGTTGGTAACACTAATTCGAGATTAGGTTGTACTCTCATTCATTCATATTCCCCGCCCCGCTTTTCATCAACTGGACTTCCGGGTTAATCAAGTGCTTGGCCCTCGTCTGACACTTTTCCTTGGTTCTTTGGGATATGCTCTATACGTCGGTGCACTCTGGTGGTATGTCGAAAGGCATTTGTCCGCATCGTGCGTGTCATTCTCAAAGAAGCCTTCATGCAGCTATCAGACTCAGAAGTCGGCTTGGTTCCTTATTTTCGCTGGCGCCATCCTCGGTATCTCCGCGGCCCTTCTCTGGGCCGCCCAAGGAGCAATCATGATGTCCTACCCCTTGAAAGGGATAAGGGCAAGGCCTTCGGTATTTTCTGGGCAATCTTTCAGTTCGGTGCCCTCATCGGCTCCGTCATTGCCCTTGCGATCAACCTCAGGCAAGGTGGTCTCAGTGCTGTCTCAACTAGCACGTACATCGCCTTTTTGGCTATCATTTTCCTGGGAGTTGCCTGTACTTGGCTCCTCCTTCCCCCAAACATGATCGTTCGCGGCGACGGAAGTGTAGTCCAGGTCCAATCCGCGTCCAATCCCAAACAGGAAGTCACTAACTTCCTCAATCTCTTGAAAGATTGGAGAATGTTGGCTTTACTTCCAATGTCCTTCGCTTCAAACTACTTCTACGCTTACCAGGGCGCGGTGAACGCGTTCTACTTCGACTCTACAACTCGGGCCTTGAACGCCACACTTGAGGGTGCCGGTGCGATCGTTGGCGCTCTCTTCGTTGGCTTCTTCGTCCTTGACGGTTCATTGCTCAAAATCACGAGAAGGACCCGCGGTATTCTTGGTTTGACCTTTGTCGCCATGATTGTAATCGCCGTATGGTCCTGTAGTCTCGCATGGCAAATCACGTTCACTCGCAAATCGCATCATATCCGCATGAACTATAAGGACAGCGGCTATGCATCTAAAGCAGCGTTATTTTTCTTCTGTAAGCCGCTTCACCACCGCCACCATCAGCTTCGCGCAGCTTACCTTTCCTTTTCTTCCAGATTACTTTGGTGATGCCTCATATCAAGCTTTGGCATATTGGATCATGGGTGCAATTTCCAACGATCCTTTCACCCTCGCTCGCTTTGCTGGATTCTACAAGGCTATCCAGTCGGCCGGTGGAGCAGGCTCTTTCGGAATGGATGCCGTTGCCACACCATTCCTTAATGAGCACCTGGCGAGTTGGCTTCTCATGTTGGCAGGTTTTCCGGGGGCTTTGGCGGTAATTCGGGCAGTCAAAGAGACTACATATGACGTGGAAGGCGTAGTATACGCTGATGATCTGAACAAAGACCCGGTGGTAGCAAATGGTGTAGAGAGTCCGAGCCTGGAGAAAGTGTAGAAACCGATCCTCAACCGAGTGCCCCAGCCCACCCCCCCCCTCTCTAATTCTTCCATGCCTTGAGTCGCTTTTCCCAGCGACCAATGTGTACGAAATTCTACGAATAGGCTTTTTGGTTACGTTCCTGTGATATGGTGATTTTCTTCTTCTTGGTTGTCAATTGTAGAAATATTTTCCTGGATGTAGTGTTTGGTGAACGGCACACTCAATCTATGGTTAGGCAGACATTCATGGTGGTCGTAGTGTTTGATTGCCAGCAAGCGGAATAGATGAATTGATTCCCATCTACACGTGAGAATTTTTTCATGAGTTGCATGAGCGCCCGCCTGTGATGGTATATGTCAAGGATGAGGAAGGGAAGAGGTTAATTTCCCGCTGACGCAGGCCCGACACTCTGAGTACTGTGCGATATATTTATCAGGGTGACACATGTGTCAGTTATGACAGCTTGCCTAGGGAAGCTGGCGTCATCCAAGGGTCTCATACAGATACGTTTCTGCCTAGTCCACTTCCACGCAAACTACAAAACATTTGCTCGCCTTTCTATGGCGAGGTTCAATCGACTCGTGGAAATTTTTTTTTGCTCATCCGCTGAGCTAACTGGAAGATACCCACTTCGCCACCACCTCAGCTCAAGCATAAATGGTCGGGGGGGTGCCATAACTTTCCTGCCAGTAAAAGCCATTGAACGCATGGTTCAATATTGATCTGCTCCATTGTAGTGAGATAGGTCCCACACGACAAGTTTCAGACGCTCTTTTCAGTGGGGAAAAGGGTGTGTCAAAATGAGAAAATTCACCAGTCGTAGACGGTGCAAATGACAAAGGAAGGCTATCGACAGAGCCTCAGGTATACTTTTCGCAAATTTCGCAAATTGGTGGTAGTTCAGCGAACGGTTAGATTCGCAGACAGCTTCCCAAGAGTACTTCTGCATCATTTCTCCCTCATCTTTCTGGCTCATGGGCTGAATTGGGCACTCGCTCTCCTCTACTGCATCTGATCCCTGGACTGGGAGTGTTGATGAATTTCCTCCTGCGTTGCGGCTCCGATTCCACGCTTCCATGATTCACAAACGGTTTCTTTCTCCGCGATTCACTTCTGGTCTTTGCCACAACCTCTGGTCTGCCGTCAGCGAAGAGGGTCCTGGCATTGATTTTCGTTATATTGATATTCCGACTCAGGACGTGGTATCGACCACTTTTCCGATGCGTTAACTCTTCAGCAGCCACCCCCCATGTTCATATGCCGTGGGGGAAGAAAGTTGCGAGGGCAGGCTGTATGAGCATGAGCTAACAGATCAGCTCAGGCAATGTGACTGGCGTCCATTTTGGACTAGAAAGGTACTCTGGCGTATGAAACCCTGGAAGCTGGGCAAGGCATGTACCCAACCGGGGGGAATTGTGTAGATATGTTACTTCGTCAAGCAGATAGCAGAAGTAATGTTTGTTCTCAATGAGTCATGAGTAATCTTCATATTATGTTGACACGCGCAAGAATATGGAAGGGCTTCATCTCGCTCCACGGGAATAGAACGTGATTTAGCTCATGTATGCTCCACCACGGCCTGCTTGCCACCAAGGCGAGATGTTCGCCAATTCTAAATATGTTACCATTCCGGAATCCTTCCGCAAATGGACTCCTTCCCGGCCCGGGGAAGGCTAGGAGTGGGTCAAGTCCTACAGTGGGGAACTTGAGATCCATGCGTGGGCGCAACCTCAAACGTCACGACAATCCTAATCCTATTTATAATATTTCATTTGCTGGAGGAATGTGGGATACATTTCTATTTCCAGAAAGTCCCTATCGTCCGACTGACCACTTTCTCGATTATCCGTAGAAGCGTTTCCACGGAAAGCCATCATGATCTGCAGAAGGGATGCTTGTGAGGATTTCCCGGTTTAGCGGGCTCATCAAGTCGAGAGTCGTATGGGCACTACTCTCCTTACTGGGAGTGGGTGGATTACTATCATCGTCCGCCATGAAAGATCATGGTGTTGTCATAAGACCACACAACGGGTAAATCCTGACCTTCTCTTTGAAGAGCTGGCGAATGCCAAGACACCATGGCACCACTCCCAGTATGGTACAAGTAGGCTGGGTTTCTCGTCGTTCGTCATCTCACCGAAAACTCCCAGAACGGCACCTATGACGCAGGTCGTCCTGGTCAGTAAGCCCTTTCTATTTAATACTTTCGCCTTCATCCTTTAACCAGGAATCGCGCGTTTCGCAACCATCGGCATGTTCAACGCCGTCTTCTACTGTGGTTTGGGCAATGTAAGCAGGTGACCAGCCTCTCTTTGATGGGAATGAGCAAATGTCGCTCTCACCGATACCGCTAACGATATCCTTCATGGTCTCTTTACGTTACCTGGTGCGTATCGATCTTGTCCTTCATGACGAATCGGACCCCTCATTCATTTCAAAGCCCCCTCATCAACTGGATCCTTGGGTCGACCATGTGCTTGGTCTTCTGACCCTTTTCCTTGGTTCTTTAGGATACGCTGTATACATCAGTGCGCTCTGGTGGTGTGTCAAATATATCCGTTGGTGCCGTGCATACAGTCTAGTTCTCAAAATAGCATTCATACAGCTATCAGATTCAAAAAGCTGCTTGGCTCACTATTCTCGCTGGTGCCATTCTCGGTATTTCCGCCGGTCTTCTGTGGGTTGTACAGGGGGCAATCATGATGTCTTGTCCTCTCGAAAAGGACAACGGTAAGGCCTTCGGTATCTTCTGGGCGATCTTTCAATTTGGGGCGTTCATCGGCTCCGTCACCACCCTCTTACGCAGGGCGGCACCAGCGCCGTCTCAACTAGCACACACGTTGCCTTCTTGGCTGTTAGCTTCCTCGGTGTTGGCTCTCCCCCTTCAGACGATTGTTCGCGGCGACGCAAAGTGTAGTCAAAGCTGAAGCCCCAAACGGGAGGTCGCTAACTTCCTATGTTCGACTTCGCTTCAAACCACTCCTACCCTTGCCCGGGGCTGTGAACGCGTTCTACTTCGACTCTCCAACTCGTTCCCTGAACGCTACACTCGACAGTGCTCCTACGGAGCTCCGCTCAGCCGCAAAGGGGGTGTGATCATCTTTATCAGATTCTTTATCCTTGATGGAACGTTGCTCCAAGTCACAAGAAGGATCCGCGGTCTCGTCTCGTTGGTTTAGCTTTTTTCACCGTGATTGCAGTGATCGCATGGTCCTGCGGTCTCTCATGGCAAGTCACGTTCCATCGTACGCCAGACCATACCCCCATGCACTATAAGGACAGAGGCTATGCATCCAAAGGAGCATTATATTTCTGTTGCAAGTTATTTTGTGCTCCAGCACTGTCAGTCTTCCCCCTTATGTGTTTTACCCATCTTTTCGTTTCTCTCCAGATTACTTTGGTGGCGCCTCATTTGAGGCCTTGACATATTGGATCACGGTGCAATTTCCAACGATCCTTTCACCCTCGCTCGCTTCGCCGGATTCTACAAGGCCATCCAATCGACCGACGGAGCAGGCTCCTTCAGGATGGATGCCGTTGCTATGCCATTCCTTAATTTGGCTAGCTGGATCCTCATGTTGGCAGATCTCCCTGTTGTCTTAGCGGTGATTAGGGGACCACGTATGACGCGTATATATCGGAGATGTGAACAAGGATCAGGCAGTAGTTGATACGGAAGAGTGTGAGAAACTGGGGAAGTGTGGAAATAAGGCTGTAGAATTGCGGTGGACCCCGAACTGCTAAGCGGATGCAGGATCACGACGACTTCAGGATTGTAGCTTTATCACAGAAGTTAGGTCGGTCGAAGGAACAGGCTATTGACGTCATTTATTTCCTATGAGAGCCAGGGGCTCCAAGCTAAGACGGAGGATGAATTGCCACCAGTGACCTTTATATTGTACCTGCATATGCTTTGCCTCTGTGCATCGTCCAGCCGGGTATCCTTGGAAGGATCTGGACTCAGGTACTGAGCTGGAGAAACATGTTGCCTAAGTCAAGGGTCAGAAGCCCCGCAAGGCACCGACCAATTCCCATGATCAATTTGTGTGCGCGAAATTCAATGAAACGGCCCTGGCCGTTCTCCTCGACTACATCCTTCAAACTCAGTACAGTCGCATACGCAGCCTCTGTGAAGATATACGTCTCGAGATTGCGATCCAGCATCAATGTATCTCCAGTAGCATAGGCACTTTAATGTACATAATACACTTCAATCATCCGCTGCACTGCGGGGAAACAAAGAGATCCACAGCAATCAGATGCCACTGGGGAGAAGTCAAAGGGAAAGGAGTAAACATTACAGCAGGCCCCAGATTGGTTGTCAATGCATTGATGAGCCTGCCGCTTATCGTTACGGGTTCATTTGAGTTCCTGTTTTCACATCTGCGCGATGCGTCTCCACCAGGTGTTTTTCTCGAGCAGGGGGTAGCTTGTGTTAGGTCCATCTCGTTCGATACGTTCTTGACGACGAGCGAGGAGGATCGCACATCCTGAGAGTAGGAGAAAAATAAGCTGGGCAACTGTCATCCAGAATGCAGGTCCAAAATCTGTGAAAGGCAGTGACGCGAGTCAGGCTAAGAATGGAAGGGTTAGATACCAGCGTACCAGTGTTACTTCTGACGTTAGATAGGTTATTGGCTCTGCTCCGAACACGCAAATACAGGACAATGTCGATTGCGAGAGCAAGTATTGCCAGAATACAAGTGAAGAAGCTTAATAAGGACGCCACACTGTATGCGCGGCATAAAAGGAGTAAATTTATGAATCGCCCCCAAATGTGCGCGACGAGGAAACCCACAGGCTGACAACCAGATGCTTAGAGAAGCTCAAACCCAGTGTAATGATGCAGAATGCGAGAACTTCATCCGCGTGTGATCAGTACGGCCTGGACTCGGACACAGAGAATGTATCTCACCGATGGGATGAAATACTAATCCTCGGGTGTATGATCCTCCGACGGTCTGAGTGCCACCACCACTAATGCTCCGAAACATAACGCTGTATGCCAAGCCGGTCTTGTGGCAGTTGAAGTCGGAACTGCCGACACTCTGCTCACAGAACCCCCAGATACCCCAGCGAACAGACTGACTCGCAGTGGTGATAAGTGTACCTTTGGCGCCTGCAGTCCGAAGGCGAACTACATCGAACTGGGAATGCAATCAAGGCTCGGTAAATGGCGGCTGGCTCAACAGAAATGTTAATTTGAATACGCACGTTATCGACTGTCGGAAGAGAAATGGTGACTAGAACACCCAAGATTGTGGCCAGCACTATAAAGACGACCCCTGAAGGAAAAACAGGAAGCATGCCGACCAGTCAGTATCAACCATATCAAGCGGCATATCTTGCACGCGCCTGGAACACCGAACAATCGCGCCATAACAGTGAGGATAGGCAAGAGGAGTTGTGTTCAAGGGAGAGGAAACAACTCAAACAGTGAAACGAAGAAGCCATGAACCTTGCGACGATCTTCTTATATCCTCCATATGAAATGCTGACCCTTGTTTCTATATGGACGGTCTAGATATGGTCATTCGATTGTATTGTACCCGGAACGTTGACCGTCGCAGGGCTTTGCAGCCATCAACAACCTGGGCCTTGATGGCCGCTTTATATTTTTTACCCGAATGTAACAGTCAAAACCATTGGCATGCTGTGTTCGTGACCACATGGATGCAGGACCCGCAATTCATGCGTGTTTGATTCCATTGGTATCAATACAGACGTCACTATCACAGTCCGATGTATATCTACGGTGCCACTACGGTCCCATACGCTTCAAGCAAGGAAATTCGAGTATTCGACAGAATTATTAAGCCCGGTAGTAGCGTAGCAAGATGCGGTGCAGAGCTGCAAGCTCGCGCGGAGGGACCCGGCCGGGCTCACATTCTATGTTGCCAACAAGTACACAACGCCATAGAGCACTGCAAGGGCTGGTGCAAGAGCATACTAATGCTGTGAAGCGTCGTCTCCAAGAATGGGACTGAGTTGGCACCGGTGCACAGGAAGAAAGACAACACACATCGTGCTTTTGCCCCGCGTTGACGACTCCCTGATCTATGGCAGTAGCTTGGGCGTTGCCATCACTCCCCTGCTTTCCGCGATGATACAGCCAATCTTGCTCTACCTTGCCACGGAAGAATAGGAGTCTAGTAAGAGAGTTACTTCGTGGACACATTGTTGGGAGTCAATTTTGCTGTTTGCATCAATGAATGGTCCGGCAAATAGGAAGGGAATGTCAATCGCCCTTCAATGGCGTGAATAGATAGGGACCAAGTTGAATACGAGGGGCCTTGAGAATACTTCGGCCCTTCCCACTATCTCTCAGCAGTCTTTAGGCTAGGCGGATCGCGCGAGGTGATTCTTACAGATACAGCCGCGCACACCTGTAAGTGGGCAGTTACAATAAGCTGTCAGTACAACATGGGAGGTGAATCACCGGCAGCACGCATCAGAAGCTGATTGGAAGCACCCGTGAATAGTCCTTTTGGTAAGTCAGCACGCAAATTGTCGAAACGAGTCTCATCACCAAATGTGGCTTCAAACACGTCCTGATCAAGGGTTATATCCGAATCCGATTCTTAAGTTTCCGCACGGATGTGGAAGGGGATCGATTGGGCGGGTAAAGGCGCAGCGGGCATTTCGTTGGATGTGCCGGGAGGACATGAAGTCAGGTCCCTGACAATCGGAAACTCACAAGCATTGCCAATTGGTTTGTTTTTGTGTGACACTTATTTATCCAATGGGCCGTAGACATCCAGTGAGGTCAGTGGTAACCAGTGCCATTACGAATTAATGAGGTCGTTATTTGATGGAGACTACAGGTCATATCGAGCAGATTTCGCTGCGCTCAGATCTTGATGGAAGTACTAAAGCTGTGGTACCTGGAAAATAACAATTTATGTGTTCCAAGGCGATCCTCCTGAAGCACTTCATGACTTCGATGTCCCGAAAACCAGTTCCGAGTGATATTCATCAATACAGCATTGCGTCAAATCGGATGGGGTAACGGTATAATTTTCCGCACTAAGGTAAGACGAAAATGAGCGACGTTATGAACGGGTACGAATGAGTGAGCTCACATTCTCGAGAAATATGTGCGGACACCACACTCCCTCGAGTATGGCTCATAAGAGCTTTTAGGAAATCCTTGAATCAGCTTGTAGTGAAATCGTCAACGTGATCGCACCTGTGAGGACTCCAGTGTGACCAGTTGTATACACGCGTGATCGCACGTTTTCTACACCAACACCGCGGAAAAGCTCCTTCATGTTTTCCGATTGTGACCAGTTAACTACTCGATCGAAGCCCCTACGTGACACAGAATTGAGCCTAAGGATACGTTTCAAGATAGGACTTACCCATGAAGGAAAAGTACTTTTTTTGGTAATTCCTCAATATCGATGATGTTGCGAGACGCATGAAGGATATGAGCCGGCTAACGGCACATTTTAGATTAGCGAACAGGGTTTGGCGACAGAGTCACGCACGGAATGCATGATGCATGGGAGTTGGCCAGGCCCAAGAGATCTTCGGACGGTGGAAAGATGGGAAACTCCTTGCTCGCTCTCCACCAAGACCTGTTTCTCCACATCACATATGGGCGAAAGGCTGCAATCAGGCTCGGGTGAGTAGAGGCCAAAAATTGCGGTGCCCGCACTGACAGAATGAGTCCCTGGACCTTTGGCGCCCATATCTCGCGGCCGTACTCTTGAACTCGCCTGGTCCCATTTGAAATAGAGATAGATGGGGGAGCGTCAGTCCCTCCTTCGTCATTATGCGAAGATGCCATTGATTTGAACAATGCATCTCGAGAAGCGACGACAGCCTTCTGTATGCAATGGAGAAGGACAGCATGGGCACCCAGGCTAGTAGTTGAAAGGTGATGTTGACGAATACGTTCTGTAGCACAGATACTTACCCGTGGCCAGCAAGGTAAATTTGTTGTGGATCGCCACCGAATTTGCTAAAAGCTTCAATGTCTGAGTACCAGCGATTTAACGAGTTATGGTATGCTCACGAAGCGTGGTCCACTGCCCACCGCATTACCCTCCGTAGGTCCTCCATGGTTTCCCTGATTCGGCTTGGAGATTGCATTCTGTGGTTTTTCGGCGAGTTTGATTGGGCAGACGATGGACCGGATACACTCGAGTGCTGCTTTGAGGTGGAATCGGACGCGTCACGCAAATCTGTGACATCATCATCGAATGCGGTGATGTCGGGAATGACCACACAGTATCCCATACGAGCAAGGTTTCGTCCTAAAGACGCCATCATCCATTTCTTTGAGCGAAAAGGTCCATAATGGGGGGCTTGAATGAAGATGATTATAGGGGCTCCAGAATGATGGGAAGACCCCATGGCGGCAGCGGCACCTGAAAGCACGTTCGCAGATGCCGGCGAGTTGGCTGAGGAGGCTGGGACGCAGACTGGAGAAGTAACCCAGAAGCAACAGGTTTCGGTAGATAAACGTCCAGGGTGTTGCGGGCATATGTGGAACCATAGAGGACCTTTGTTCTTTTTGGAGTTCAGATGGTAAACAGGGTCTTAAGAATAGCCATCAATTAGAACCTTACCTAATCCGATCGGGCCAGCCTCGAGCTGCTGTATAGAGCATCTTTGTCTTTATCACTTCGGGGAGTACAGCCCAAATAGAGTATATAGCCCTTTGTGTCCATTGTAGAACTGCTATATTAATTTTCGTAAGGAGTCGTAAGTTTCGGATTGGGGGATGGAATGGCAATTCGGCGTGGGGTGGGGGTGCACTTTGAGCCAGTAACAAGTACGCGAAGACTGGAATGGCGTAGAATAGCACTATAAAAAGTCATGGGTAGACGAATGCCCCAATAATATCTCCAATTTCCGTACCTCCGATCTCCAGAAGAAGGGCAGGTAATGCAAAGAAGCTGGCAATTGGGACTGAGAAAGATGAATTGAGGTATGATCCTTCCGTAGAAACACGGGAAGCACCAACTCGCAAGGGAGAGAACAGTAAGCGGCAGGAGCGCGGCTGCGACAACGACAAGACCTCCAAAGACCCAGTTCCATGCCCAAAGCTTGAGAGGCAGCCATCGTGGGCTCCCTGGAGGCGGAGAATAGTTGCGTCTAACAAATGGCGGACGAGAGAGGCGCGAATCTTCTTCATCAATTGTGAAGGTAGCACCACGGCTGTCCACCACAACATACGTGCTATTCTCATCCTCCTGTTCCCCATCAAGTCCTAATGCTTGAAGGGGCCGTGTGGAAAAGAAAGATTTCTCGGAATCATTCCTGCTAGACATGCCGGAGCTTCAGATGGGGTTGAGACGTCCTCAAAATGTCCGGTGCGAGGAAACACGACTCCGGAGTACCTGTCAATCCAACTCCATTGCATGTGATTTGAGCGTGTTCGCTCTCCTGGAATTGGCCGATTGTCACATCTCCACATAGTGGCTGTGCAAGTCTAAATTTTCTCCGAGTTCCAGTCCTGCACTTTGGCCAGCGTACCGGCTTCCTTTCTGGAACAGGAGAGAGGCATGTCGACCGCTCTCTCGGCGTATCTCCAAAAGAGTGCATCCCTCAATGCTAGTTTATTAAAAGCGAGGTTACAAAATACTTTTCCTTCACTCGATTCATACCTTTTCAGTGCAAAAGGTGCGCGTCAGCACGACCTCGACTCAGTCCTGTCCCTAGCACAGAATGGCATAGCTCAGCTGGAGCTAATGCGCCCTGGGCTTTTTGGTGAATCGGCCTGGTTGTTCGAATCTAGCAGTCGGGATTATGATCGCCTCTATGTGCCACTCTCCGACACCAAGAAGCTGAACGTGGCTATTAAAATCGTTCTCTCTGCGCTATCTCCTTTCTTGCTGGAGGCCGCAGCATCGAAAGCTATGGAATGGCTCGTAAGACGTTTCAGGTACGTCTAGTGACCAGCAGAACTCCGAGAATGCTGAATTTTCGGCAGAGTCCAAGAATTCAACCAAGAAGAACTCCTTGCTTGTTTTTTACCATACCATGAATCGGTGGCTTTTACCAAGCTCATGACAATAATTCGTGTTGAGTAAGTTCGTCTTGCTTCGCGTCAGGGTGACAGCTCATTTGAATAGCCCTAACTCGAAATGGGCTTTCCTCAAACCCTCGAAAGAGCATCCGAAGCCATTGCTTAGAACAACACTTGTTGTGGAGATGTGCCATAGCCTTGATCTGGCGCGCTTTGTCGCATCCCTTCTCACGACGGCTCTCGATGAAGGACAAGCGCATCGCAGTCTTGTTGCGTTCAGTACCGGGACGCTCGCAGAATATATCGCCAGGCTGCCGAAGATTGATGAGGGCATAGTAGCCATATTATTCCCCTCCATCGTTCGAATGGTGGAAGGGACGGAAGGGCCCCTCCAGCGAGATGTGGTTGTAAGTTAACATTCTTCCGCTTTAGCGTTTCTCAACGTTCGTGGCCCCGTCGTAGCTCGCTGGCGCTATTCTCATCTCGGCTCTTAGTCATCGGTGCCAGCTCACCGTCCCTGCACTTGTCAACGTTTGCACACTTCTTCTCAAGAGACAAAACATAATCGGTGGGACTCGTGTGCTTCAAACAATCATTGCAGTTCTTGGACCCCAGGAGGAAATGCGAACCTCCGATTTCCAGCGGATTGCTAAACGCCTGATTGTTCTGCCGTATGACCTTATGCATATCTTTTTGAAAAACCTCTCAACTGAGCCTCACAATCAGGAATATTTCGTCGCTGTTGCAATCATCCACGGCCTGGACGAACTCAGAAAAGTTGCTTAATCCATTTTCGTCCTGGTTACAAGACAGGTGATTACTGGCAGTCTCTGCTGTACTAATTATTAACTGATCATTTTCAGGCTCGATACAGAGGATGGGATTTTCGTCCTTGCCGCCATTGTCAATACGCAAGCATGTCCAGTGGCGGTACTGCTACGCGTGTGCTCTGCATCACTCACTCGGGCCCTCAATGAGAGACTGGAGAGCAACGAGCGCGGAAAGAGTTTCCGGGCGCTGGATGAAGATGTATTGAAGATGATCTATCAACGACATCACTCGGTTTTCGAGGAAGCCTCCCGTTCCGTTCAGGCCTCACTTGAAGATGAGAGAGAGCGGGTTGTTTTTGAGAAAGTTATTATGTTCATTGCGTTGGTAAGATTTGATTTCTTGTGTGCTGCTGTGCTATTGGACAATTGAATTTCTTTAGAATCAATCATCGGATGAGTCTACTGATATGGATGACTACCGGCCGATGGATGTAAGCAGCGCCGCGTTAGCAATACGGTCGACAGATGGCGCCCTTCGTGCTTCTGGCGCCAGATGTTTCGTACGGCATCTCAAGGGTCTCCCAGAGGACGCCGTGCATGAGTCCTCCATCCAACAAATCGTGGAAGATCTTGCGGCAGTCATGGTCGATGCTTCAGAGTCTAAAGAAGTCCTGGAGGCTCTTTACCTCACATCCCCTCAGATGTTGCTGAAATATGTCTTTCCGGCCCCGCAGATCACAGCATCGGGTGCTCTGGATCTTGCTTCCCCTCAGGCGGTAATCATCGAAAAGCTATCTACTATTTTGGTCTCCAAAGACTTAAGTCTAGAAATTTTTGCCGTTCACGTCGAATCTGTCCTTCTCCATCTCATTCCGGAGTCTTTACGCCTCCAGAATCGCAACGATTTGTGGGGAATCTATATTTTACAGCAGCTGATCTTGCCGTTGCTTCTGATAACGGTGCCCTTCCAAGAGCGAAGCCAGCTGATATGGAAGCTTGTATCAGATGCGACTAAGAAACAAAAGGTTCTGAATAATTTCGAGTTGCTTAAAGGCTTGAGTGCTTTGGGTCAAGAAACTTCCGGATCACTGGAGGTCGAAGAGATGGAAGCTATAAATGCTAGGCTAATAGAATGCTTGACAGGTGTTGTATGTAGTATTGCAACAGCTGCATTTTCTGATATCCGCTTTGTAGAGAACATTATCACTTCTGGTCACTTTGACCATCATGTTCAATATCTGATGCGTGCTGTGAAGGAGACGGAACCTGTCGTTCGCTTGTTGCCACAGTTGATCCTACTATCATTGATCTCACGGCTTTCTGGTACTCGGCAGTTAGAGGTGGCAAGTGGAGCTCTCGGTGGCCTGCTTTCTCGAAGGACCGTCCAATCTGTGGGGGAATCCCTCAACCTCAAAAAATCGGAGTACAATGAGGTGCGGTGCTTATACTTTATTGCTTCTGCTACCTGATCTGACCCGACTTGGAAGCAATCGACACAAGAATTATTAAAAAATGTGGCAATAAAACCCAGGAAGGATGCCACTAGCGCGCGTTTAGATGCCCTTCTTGTTCAGACAATTTTAGCAATTCGCCCCCCAAAGGTTATCATGAACTATCTTGCTGATGCGGTATGCTATTGCGGTCTGATTCAATCTATTTGCTCAACTGTTTTGTTTAGAATGGCGATGACACCGATGAGCACCACCGAGGGCCCGCGTTTGTGCACTTGGCACGTTCCATCTATCGCGCAGCTAACTATGCCAGTATTCCGAACGTTTTTTCCCTCTATGTCTTGTCACAATTGTTCTCGACGTTACAAAATGACACGTTGCTCCTCCTTGCCGGTCTGTGGTCGATTAACTTCGGCTCGAGTACGCAAAGCCCACCGGAAGCCTTACTTTCCGGGGCGGATCTACAGCTTGCGGCTCTTAGCCATGCAAAGGCATATTTCATGGCGAGGTCCCAGACTCAAGGAACACTCCCTGACTTCCAAACGATTTTGCCAAGTTTGATCGTGCCTTTGCGAAACAAGGATCAACGCGCTCGAAGTGCAGCTGTTGAGTGCATAAAACAGATGCACTACAAGCAAGAAGAGCAGAAAACTGGACCAAAGGCAGATATCTTCGCTCGCGACCGTGTATATGGCGGACAAAGCAGTGAGTGTTTCTCATGACGCTACAGCTATGTCCAAGCTAAGCATCCGAAGAAGGCACTGTCCAGTATTTGGATTTTTCGGACTACCAGGCACACATTGGGTTGTTGTGTGAACGGGCTGAATATTTCCGCACTGACTCCGATTATATCAACACTTTCCACCGTGAGTTTCTCCAGAAGGGGAAGAAGGATTCGAAGAAAGAAAGCAGGTATGCCCACGGCGCAGTCTCACAGAGTGTCAACTGATTTGTGGGAACATAGTCGGAAGCGGCGGGTTCTATGTTTTCTGCTATCCCATGCGCTATCCTGGGGATGTCAGCACCCTCAAATGGCGATTATTCAGTCCCTCGAGAACGTGCACGATCGGGCAAAACTTCCGGTCATATTCCCACTTCTGGAGCCTATGGCAACAATCAACGAAACATCTCCTGAACTTTTCACTTGCCTTTTCTCCACTTTTGATGAATCAAGCGCGGTACACCTGCACGAGAATTCAAACCCCTACTGGAGGGCGTTTTTGGGAACGATTAGAAATGTTGTCTCTAAAAGTTTGTTTTTCACGAGACCCTTTTTTCGTTGGAGCTGAAGTTGTGCACCTGTCCAGTGCCGGATCTGGTACCGGTGGTCACAAACCAAATAAAGACAATATTCCATTGCCTCTCTTCCCAGCTGAAGGTTGAACTAGCCTCGCTTATTGTGACGCTTGCCCCCCTCTCCATAGAGTCAAAGGTATGGGTATGTTCATAAATCGGTTCATAATCTGAGTGTTTATCGTATTCTTGGTAGAATGTTTATACAGAGCTCATGTCTTCACTTGCGTCCGTATTGGATGACACCGAGACCATCATCCAGTTGCTACAATCTTTCCAGGTTTCAATTAATGACCCAGCAACACGGGTGACGAAGAAGCCAAGAGTTGAGGAGTACGTGCGGGCCTAGCAAAGTTGAGCCGAAACTGCCTGTCACTAACTTAGCACATTCTGCAGACCCTCTGAGGATCAAGATAATAGTTCTTTACAAAACACTATCTTCTTAATGGAAGCCGTTTCATCCGCCAAGTTTAAAGGGACTGTAGAGGTCGTCCGTTCTTTGTTAGAGTTCCTCGAACGACTCTGCCAGAATCATGCGCGGTCTCGCTCGGATTATGATTATGCTGAGCAGCTTGTTGTCTCTGCCCTGGATCACGCCTCATCTTCCGTCGAGGCATGTTCATTGAAGCAAAGACAAGAACCATCTACTCACCCTCTAACGTTAGTCATCGTCGGTGCGGTACCCGCTACCCATCAATGTCCTCGTGAAGCTGGTCCAAGGTTGGTTAACCAACGTATTGTGTGCTCGGCAAAACTCTGAGGCTCTGGCTCTTGTAGTTTCGGAGAACCCACAAACCTACCAACATGCTCTTCTTGTCATCGGCAACCTAGCCAAAATGTCACCGGATTCGATAATTCATGCCATCATGCCTATTTTCACATTCATGGGTGTGAATTTGTTCCCTCGCGATGATTCATATACATTCAATGTGGTTCTACAGGTGAGTGGTAATGGAGCGGAGCACAAGACCAAATAACTTAGTGTAGGTCGACAGACTATCAACAACATCGTGCCAATCATGGTCAGTCACTTGCGGTCCAAACCGAAAACCACGCTCGGGCTTCAAATAGGCAAGACTGGCTCTTTTTCATATTCTGACTGCTTATCAACTTGACCTCACAGGAGTGAGAGAGTTTTTGCGGATTTTCACGGGTGCTTCAGCCACCTACCTAAGCATAGGCGCAACAAGTGAGCTTGGCATTCAGATCATCTTTTCCGTAACTCATACTGGACTAGATTCTTCACTCAACTCATCGCTTGCCTTGGGCCACAAGAATTTATGTCGCCTGTTTGTATGCTTCTGATCGAGAAATCAGCAAATAAAGTGATACGCCGCCAAGGCCAAGATACCAATGCCGACCTTGCTCTTGCAGTATCAATTGCAGAACATGCAAGCCCTCAACATCGTCTAACTGTAGGTGAACTACCCTCGCAACGGTGGCAAATTTCTCATTGCATTTGTTAGCTTATAAGCGAAACTCTTGCTGAATGCTGTCGACTTGTGGACCGTGTCACATCCCCCAAACAGCCTACCGAACCCACATTTTTCGATTCAACCACGTTTGTCATCATCTTCTATTCCCCTTCGCAATTCACTGAAACAGCCACACGGTTAGTGTGTCCTCAGGGAGGGCGGCGTCATCCCATGCCGGAGTTGTAAAGCACATTCATGCTCTGATTATCTTCGTCGAGTTTGCTTGGACAAGCAGGAGCACACTCAAACGGGTGTCCGACGAGCCTTGGGGAAGTGCTGGAACGTCTGAAATAGTATCTCGCTTGATCAAGCTGATAAGTGCCTCTGTTACTTCGCCTGATATCACTCTGGCGGAAGTGAATGCGGCGGCTCAGCAAACATTACTATCCGGTCTCAAAGTGACGCCGGCAGAAGATTTCGTTAGCTCTGTCAAATCACTGCTGCAGAGTGGGAGAAGCGAGGTAGATTGAGCGTTCATCATCTTCTACTTGTTTACTGAGCCTTATAATTTAGATCAGGAATGCTACTGTGGCTTTGTTGTCTTCTCGTGTGGGCAACATTGCAAAGGAGACTAGGCAGAATCTCTCCTTACAATTTTCAGCAATTTCTGAAGTTCTTGTTGCCATCATCGTTTCGTCGCCTTCTCCACTTTCACTGTCTGCGTTGGAGGGGATAATGCTCACTTCCACACCTGCTGAAGCCGATTCTTTGGTTCCCGCAGTTCAAGTACTTCTGCGGTCAGGGCAAAATTTGACCTTGTTGCCAGCCACTCTCAGGACTCTCGCTACGTCTTGGTGATCGTTTCCTCAACCTGACTAGTAAACCTAATTGTTGACTGATGTAAACTTCATAGCATGATTCTGGGTCCCAGAATTCTTGGGCAGATGCCAGAGATTATCAATCTGTGTGTTTCTTCATTGGAGGGGGGCACAGATCAACAGACCTGTAGGTCCCTCCTTACTTCTAAACAATTCCGACGTGTTTCATTAGTCTTGTCAGCTGCGCTTCACGTTCTATCCACTTTGGTGAAAAGTATGAAACCATTCTGGGGGACTGGCCTGAGCGACGTGATAAGGCAGACGCTGACCATCAAGAACAACACGGCCGTAAGGATTAAGCAACAGATCAATGACTTCGAGGAGCTTGTTGCAACCACGTTGGCGTCGAACACCGTTATTACTTCTCTTATGAAGTTATGGGACGAGCGCCCAGATGTGCGTTTTCGAACTGAGACTTTGACCGTAGTTCAGGAGTTAACAATTGACATGCAAGGTGGCATTGATAGAAGAGTTTTTCAATCTACTCAACAAAGCTGTTGAATCATCTTCTCGTTCCGACATATCAGAACATACACGGCCACTGTTCAAGCTTTTTATGGATGTCTTTGGCCTTATTGAGCAGGAAAACGCTGAAACCCGGGTGGTAAATACACCCAATGCATCTTGTATAGCACGAGTTAACCTGCGTTTAGATATTTGCCAACATAGAATCAGCCGCTATTTCCGCATTTGTGGTGTTTGTGACGAAACTCAGTGAGGCAACATTCACTCCCCTTTTCCGTAGATTTCAAGACTGGGGCTGGTCAGACGTTCCCCATAAAAGTAAGGTTTTCGCATGCTCTATGTCCTTCGGGCTAAAGACGTCTACTAGATGAGAACCCAAGGCGCAGGACCACCTTTTGCAGAGTTATGATCCAACTGATGACAACCTTCAAGGTGTGCTCACTAATTCTCGAGGATTTGATCTTTGACCCATCGCTTGACTTTTCACTTTAGTCATTGATGTCCAGTTATATGATTTCCATCGTGCCGAACATCATAGAAACTCTGGAAGCATACAGCTCCAAATCAATCAAAGATTCCATTCTGTGGTCCGACTTGATGCGTTTAGTAACCGTCAGCTTTTCTGTGGACAAAAGCACCCGTAGGCTCTTGATGTTGTTTCGCAGTATCCGTATGTTACTCACCCTTTCTCCAGCCGTTCTGAAAGACACCCAGCTATCCAACCTCATAACGCCGCTCGCGAAGCAAATCAGCGTTTGGCCGGGTCTTCCATCCGCTGATCGCGAAGATCTAGTTCCGAAGTGCATCACTCGATTCTTTGGTGCACTCGGACGAGAAGAGCTCATCAAGAAGTTGAACATGGAAGTTGTTTTGCAGACGCGATCTGAAGATGTGAAGGTGAGATTGCTTGCACTGAAAACGGCGATCCACAGTTGGACGGAAGAAGGAATCACCCTCAGTCGTAAGTGTATAAGGTTCCACCTACGTATTAATTTCCTCACGCTTGATATTCTGCTATAGCATTCGCAACGGACATGGTTACGTTCATTCATGATTGTAGCGAGGATGAGAATGACCAAGTTGCGAAAGCTGCACGGTCACTTAAACGGGTCCTGATAGATGTTGCTGGGTCACTTGGAGATCTGTAAACCACACGCTACAATAGCATTGACGAATGTGACAGTACGAACAAAATGTAAGCAGAAATTGAGGGATGGAACCATATTTAAACGAAGAGCAATGTTCTAGGATGAATGCAGGATATACAAAGTCCTTGAATGAGCTGATGACGGTAAGAACAAATTAGCATTGACCGTTAAATCCATCCTCCATGAGTCGAACCTCCGCAAGCAAAGTTACGATGTCGTTCCGCGCGCAAGCGCCGCGTACAAATGAAGTCTGAATAGAGGTAGTTAGGGCGCAAGCACAAATCGACACTCCGCTAACCTACCTCCAGAAGTTCATGGGCGCGGGGCCGCCAATCGTCCGCCTCTGAACATAGCCTTAAAAATTGATGAAGTGAAGGGGAAAGCTCGCTGCTACGTTTCAAAGCGGGCCATCTGTCCCCAAGCTGGCGCGGATCCTCAACGTTAAAGAAAGGCGGAGTACCTTCAATAACCTCCCAAATTGTGGCACCCACAGACCACACATCCGCAAGGTGAGCGTTATAAGGGCGGTCACTATGGAAGAAATAAGGTAAAAATGGAAAGGAAAAGGAGCATAATGGGTTATGTGACTCACGACCGCATCTCAGGAGCCTTCGGGGAGAAAGATCACTTCAGTGCACAATCTGAGTGAGGTTTGCAGTTACTTACCATCCAATACGGCGGTACGGGGACAATTGTGTTGCACAACTCGCCCGGTTTTGTTAAGGTCGCGTGAGAGAAGTCGGCTAGAAGTCTTGAGTGCAGGTCCAAAATTGCTGGAAATTTAGGCTTACCTAGCTTAACAATTCCGCTTCTTGATATTAATAAATTATCGGAACGTACATCACGGTGAGCAATATTAAGAGTTTCTAGGTAAGATAAGGCACTGAGAACCTGAAAGCAGGTCAGCTGGCACAAGTTAGAAGCCACCCAGTCCTTACATCGCTGGCAAAACGTGCCACCTCAGCTTCCTGAAAAATCAGACCCTCCCCAACCAACGGTAGCATATCCGCGAGCGATCTCTCCATAAGTTCCATTTCCACCCATAATGTGTTGTCTTGCACGAATAGCCCTGCAGTCGTCAAAACGTGCTCGTGACGAACTTTACTCATGATAGAGACCTCTTGCGCTAATGCGTGCACCTTTGGAGAATCCTCTTTGTTTACGTGAATTAGCTTAACAGCCACGAGGGTGTTTAGACGTGATGTCCCATTTGTCGACATTGACGATCCTGAGATTCCATCCCCTTCGCTAGCACGAGCAGCAAACACAGGGCCGTACTGCCCCTCCGCTACTTGTGTCAGATCACTGAAACGGCTAAGGGGGCTAGCGATCGAAAGATAGGGAAGAAGAGGTTTGAAGCGATTCTCCATCTTCGCACAATCCACTGTTTCCGGGTCTTCCTTCACATCATCAGTGTAATAACTGTTGTAAATGACATCGTCCGGACAGCTTGAGGATGATTCTGGACTATCCGCATTGTTTTCATCAAAGTTGGCAGGGATTGAAGGTAAATCCTTTTGAAGAATCGGAGGCAATACCAACGAGGTCTTGCTCTCCATCCCTCGAGGGTGAACACACCCATCAGGCTTGACCGGTGACTGCCGTAGGAGCGGCAAAGGCTGGGTGGGAGTAACTGGTGTAAGAGGTAGGCTTTGAGTACCTAACGGAGAAGACGGTGGCGCGGGAAAGGCGCTTATAGGCATTTGGGGACTTCGCGGCAATATGCTTCTGAACACACTGTCCGACGTCAGTTGACCTTCCACCCCATGGGACAGTGCGGAAGGTCTCAGCTGAGGTTCATCATCAACCCAAGCGTCCTCCGAATATGCAGCATACACACCAGTGCACGGCGAGTGGGAGGCAGCAATCCCATCCTCTGGGTCCGTTGAAGCGGAACTTTCTGTTGAAAGCAACAGGGATGACGGCGATGAAGAAACTTCAGACGAGTGCTTGGACGTTGTAGGAGAAGCTTTGTATGTATTTGGGATCGGTGCGGAAGACTGTGCGGGGGTGTTCGGGGTGAGCGTTCGAGTGGGGATAGCTTGTGCCGGCGGTGCTAAGATCATCGCCTCAACATCGGTAGGCACAGACTGAGATCGGAATATTGGGGTGCTAGTTGGGACGGACGGCTTGACAACTGGAGGTATGGTTGTGGATATAGTAGCAGCACGTCGCTGTCCAGCGGCAATTGCTATAGCACGCGATTTTCCAGCAACTGAAACTCGGCTGATGAGTTGAGTTGTCTCAATAGCCGCCTCTTGTACATCGTTGAATGAGCCCTGAGATATCACGCTGGATGCGGATGACGAGAAGCATGTGGATTGGGATAGATTGGATATGGATGAGGGGGAGGAAGGCTGCTGAGCATTTAGCTGAGAGAAGCTGGACATAGGATGAGGTGTAAGATCGAGCTTCATGAACTGGGAAGCAATGATTGTATTTCTGCGGCTATCTGAGGCCAGGGAAGTAGAACCCTGAGTGTTTATGGATGCCGTCGACATCGAGGCCTCATGATTAATAGTCAAAAAACGTTCAACAGGCTCAGTGGCAAACGAAGAAAGCAAGGTCTTCGTCCAATCATCATCATCAGTGCATACGGTGGATAGTGTAAGCACCGGAGGAGTGAGAGACAGTTTCGATGTTGGCGATGGCACCGGCAAACCAAGAAACTGATGTTCACTCTCGTCCGAGGCGCCATCAGAAGCATCGTCCCCACATGCTTCATCTCCATCATGAACAGATGGTGCTCGCACCGTGGACATCTCAGACTGTTTTTCTGGCGGATCAAAGTCGGGTTTCTCATTCTCATCACCGATAAGATTTAAAATAACCTCTGACGTCGAAGGGTCATTTGGTTTCGGAAGCCGGGACTTTGGAGGGAGAGGAGGGGGCAAGGATGTCCTGTGGGTCAAATCCCCAGAGTCTGCCTGCTTCATCTTAACAGATCCTAGTTCGCCAGGTAATTCAGGTGGTGCGCATGTGGAGGTGGATTGCGCAGAAGAGACGGCGGAGTATGGCCCAGCAGAGCATGCGGGGCTAACAGATCGAGGCAAGCTAGGAACCGCGCGGACAGGTTTCTTGGGGAGAGAACCAACGGTTTCCCTTGCACTTGGCGATGACGGTGGAGGTGCGACTTTGCGTTGCTTGGCGTATATGGCACATATCTCCTCTTGAGTAAAACCAGCCTGGGCAAGAGCGGCGGCCCAGGATAGAGGTAGTCCAGAAAGACCCTCAGCCTTAGACTCAATGTGAAGATCGTGCTGTTTCGAGGAAGCGGACATGAACCAGTCGCAACTCAGCGGGTCAGCGAAGAGGATGTACACTCACTCGTACGTTCCAAGGTAGCGAAATATTGTTATCACCATCGCCTGGGGGTGGTCCTTCAGTCGGTGAGGAAGCCAAAGATGCAAAAGAAGGTCGCTTTGGCAGGCTAGGGATCTTGCCTGCAATGACACGCTTTATAGACTTCATGCTCCGTGAAGATGAGGATTTCTCTGGAACAGTAGGCGAGGGTGTCCTTGCCGTTCTATACGACGCTGAGGATTCGTCTGGAATGAGCGACATGTTGGAAATGGATGTGGTGGATTGAGTGAACGATGAAGACGCATAAGGCATGTATGGTCGTGCAAGATACATATCATCTTTCTCTGGTACAGGCGGGGGGGCTCCCCTAAGCTTTCGCAGAATCTTGCTGCCCGCGGTTGCCATACCAATGGCGAGGCAGAGTTGTAGCGCCTGCTGGAGCAAAGAACGTGAAGCTCGCGTATGAGTAAATTGACCTATGTTTCGACGTCAACAGACCTCAACAATTTGTCTGTTCGAATATTGCTCTGCCCAACAACCACGAAGTTCTTTTCTGTGATCCATCGATGGAGACGCAGTGCCGTCGGTGGTGACCTTTCCAACCGTTTACAGCAGCTTTACTATAGAATGGGTGTTTGCGCCCTTCGACAACCAGATCAAACTGCAGATGGACGTGGCCTACGGAGGAGCTCTACCTCAGCGCCATGACCAAAAGCTGTCATCGGGGTTGGCTGGGCCTTCCAGTTAACCGTGAGGGGCGATGCCATAACCATCACAACCTGCATAGCTTCTATGGTCGTACACAATTGTGCGCCAGCAGCTCCCCCCTCAGAAGTAACTGTAATAGCAATGTAACAGCAGACCAACGTTGGGGATGGCGTATAAAACACGAATCGTCGGGCCATCCGCACCGCGTTCCTTGGCAAAATTTGATGTGACCAGTGTTGCTCTGACGTAGGTATCTAACCCTATAGTATATTTTCCACCTCTGGGTCTAGTTCTCAATTATCAGGTGGCTACTTGATCTTCTCCGACACCCCGCCTATGGATCACATCAGTACCCTGGTGCCGCGACCATCTAGGGGTATCAGCATTCACTTGCATTGATGGGGCTATGCGCCGATGCGATGACACTGTTCTCAAATATTAGTCAGAACAAAATAACATTGTAGCGAACAGTCTGCCAAGTGCGTTATGGCCTAGGCAGTGACCGTCAAATTATCATCTATCAAACCAAATGCAGCCCCGGGGCATCGGTATGATATTTCCGCCTCGCCTGTGTGTGTAAGGGACAACAGCCTCTTGGTATGGTGTGCTTCTTCTGTTGGTCGGCAAGTCATGTGGTGGGTGATGTCCGACAGTTGTGAGAAGTTGACACAGGCTCTCAATTTCCTCTTCTTCGGGATCATCGACGTTTGACAAAAGCTTCTTGATACACTCGTGCATGATGCGGGCCGTCGGCATTTGTAATTTGAAGAGTTCCCCGATAAACTTGATGGTGCCTTTTGTCTGGACGTGTAGGTCATGGCCACGACCCTAGAGCAGACATAAGTATCGCACCTACACCTCTTACCAGCTGAGGATCACGGTGCGAGTCTCTACGCTTCAAGACCTTCGAAACGAAGTAGATCCGCCCTTCTTTGCACTATATCAAAACTCGCCGTTCGTGGCTCTTGTACCTCTTGTTACGATCTTCACCTGCAGAAACAGGCTCTCAATATGCAGTTTGGACTCTTTGTCAACTATGGGCCATACTGTACCCGTTAGTGAGGATCTCCGAGTTGGCACAGCATGAGACTGGGACATTTCTTGCAAGCTATTTCTCCTTATACTAATAGCCTCGGAGTTGCTCTACTCACCGGCGATTGTCTCGTTGGCTGGCGTCACGCTTCCGCGTTTGCAGCGCAGTGGCTCTGGCTTATCGTCCTGATCATTTTTGGGTGTTTACACCACTGACGTACGCGGAATGCTGTAGAGGTGATCAGCTAGTCCCGTTGTTCACTGCCTGGACAGCTTTGACAGCCGCAATCTTGATGTGTGAAGTTGAGTGCGCCTCGCATGATCTAACACCACAAATGACTCAGATTGGCACGATGTAAACCCATAGTACGTACACTAATACTATTCGACCGACAGAATATAATTAATTCCGTGCCGCGTATGTATATCTACGGTGTTTCACCCCCATCCTGTATCTTTCATGTACACACCGCAATTTTGCGAATAGGAATAGGAGGAAAGAGCACACGAATTCAGCATCCAAAATTACAAGGTCACTTCCAACCTCTCAATTGCCGTGGGAATTATGGTCGCCACGCTACGAGGCGGTTTATGTAATTGTCCATCTGAATTGATGATGCTCCTGATCTCATCGGCCCACGTGGCGCCCCAATCCATCTTCAGTTGCGCGACCTCACTAGCGATGTTAGATGCACCCCTGCCAATCGTGTCCCTTCTCACCTCGCTGTCCATGTCCTGTGCTTGGTGCACCGCTGGCAGTTTGCTGGTCTTTCGCGTCCGTTTTCATCGAATCTAAGTATACCCGCCGTCGGATGCTTTCCATTCTGTGACGATCATTCAGTTTGTTTGGCTCTCTAATTGAGCTCCAGTCTAATGTGCATTCTATCGATGGTGTAGCAGACGATCAGCGAAAGTGTCAGACAAAAGGTAATTATGAAACAGGAATGACCTGCTGTGCAGTTAACAATGTCGCCCGATCCCAGCCAGCGACAGTGATCAACAGATCCAAGTGATATGCAAGCAAGATCATGGTTGTGATGCAACCTTTCTAGTTAGCAATCACCCCTCAATAGTCATCCCACAACACATTATCTGTGCACTTCTTTTAGGGCCTTGCAGTACAGGAAGTCCCTGCACCCATTCTAGCCATTCCGGAACACAGACAGAACCTGTGTGAACTGTCTTGTTATCCCGCGGCCCCATTGGTGGTGGAATTAATCGATCGAGGTTACCAGCCTCTATTGGAAATAGAGGCTGGAGTCCTGCCTAGTGGCAATTTGGCTTTCCTAGCTCTACACACCGTGCGTACAAGAGGGAAACACACATACATGATATTGTCTGAGGGTAGAGTCGGCTAGATCGGCTTGGCACGAATGGACGAATGAGTTCGGCCAACTCCGCTACACTGAAGGGAACCAAAAACCAAAAGCCAAAAGCGAAAACACAACCAAACCCCCCCCTCAGAAAAATTTCCCCCTCTCTCACGATACCAGATGTTATCTTGGCACCACTAATTGATCGCGTGCATTTTGCCAACTTCCAACGCGGCTCACGCACTCATTTCAGCATTGTTAGCTCCCAAATTTTGGGAGATTACATGTTTTATTTGGGTTCAAAGAAAATAACCAGTTAGATATAACCGTTGGGGGGTGGAGAACTGTAGCATGTATATGTAACTGGTAAGCGCCAGCTGGCACATGTACAACAAATCTCCGCTGCGCTTGCTCTCCTACCACAAAGAGAAGAACTCAGTATTTTTTCACTTCATGTACACAGTTATGTTACACGGAAACCAGTGCCTTAGGGTAAAAGGAAAAGGCCATACGGCTTTTAAAACCAGGAGACAGTGACACTACAGCTTTTGAAAATTAGGACGTAAGATGTCTATCGTACCTACGAATAGATAATGGGGCACTACATCAAGAAAAGCATATTCATTTGTAGAAGGGTGGCCCGGATCTGGACTAGCAAAAGGAATCGATAGCACATACCACGGGGCTCTGTTCAGTCCCAAGAAACAGGATAAAAACCCTGTTTCCCCGAACTGAACAGCTAGACCCTACCTGGACTACCGGTGTGCAAAGAGTAGATAGTGTTTTCACATTCAGCAACGATCATTGATGTCCATCGGGGCCGGTTGAAAAGTCAATATACAGGGTTTGGTCCTGAATAATGATAGATTTCGATCGTGCTAAGTCCAGAGGGGTTATATACAAGAATCCTAGCTGAGCACAACTACTGTGATCCTTGGAATTAGGAGTTAGGAAAATAAATGCATAAAAAAAAGCTGGCCCGCAACAGCCAGGAAGGCCGCGACGAGCAGGCAAAGATTGAGACCCTGCATACTCCCGTCGGGAATATACAAACACCACGGTCACAATGTGGCCAACTTGGTCGCCGTGCAATGATGCATCCCTGATGCCGAAGATCCCAGAACTTGAAGGGGCTCTCCGGGTCAAGGTAAGTATGAAGAAGATGGAATGCTTGGTAGATTTGCCTTTTAAGAGTCCAGAGGTCGTGTCTGTGCGCAATGGAGCTGTGGGACTCGGAAGCGGGAGCGGACATGCACACGCATTGCCAATATGTTTGGGGCCTAGCTTCACATATCCCTTCACACACTACATGCAACGTCCTCATCGCTGTGAGTCCACGAGTGGTTTTGGGACCGCTGGTCGTCGATCATAGGTGCCATTACTCGGAGCAGTGCCCAATTAAGACATGAACTCGCACGCAACAAGTCCGGCCTAATTAACAGCTATCGATGCCTATGTAATGGAGTCGATCGGCTCAAGAGGGGTAACTTCAAAGGGATCGGAACGAGCCAGTGTAGTATATTAAGAACTTGAAGTGGGGTCAATCATCTGCCTTTAAATCGGGTGGCATGGTGAAATGTGCTGTTGTGGCTGCTTTGCGAATCCCTGACACGCAACAGTACAGTACGCATTCAACCCAAATTTCATGGAGGTGACTAGCTGCGAACATCCTTGTTTACTCTTGTAATCCCCCACTTCCCTGCTCAATGATTCCAACATTTCACGCGCGCGAACCGGAGTACATGCGAGGCAACAACCTGAGCCATAAGCCACCGCCATCTCAGCGTATGGCCTATGTCGAAGAACGCGAGCTCGCACGGGCTAACACGCATCGATTCTTACATGTAAGCCTTACATGAGAAGGCCCTTGTGTGCTAGCCCAAATCAAAGTGTGAACCTAAGGTCAAGAAGGCGTAATAAAGAGGGAAATAACAATGCATCTAGACAATTAGGTCCATAGTGGGGGAAAGGGTATAATTCGGTTTGGATGGCCATAAGGCGAAGCCGAGACTCCAAGGTATATGTGTCATAAGATGTGCCTGCATGCGTTACTGACGTGGAAGAGGGGGGACTGGAGGAACAGGACTTCTTGAGTTTCGGCTTCCTGCCATTGCGGCCCGACGTTTCATCTTGTTCTCCTGCTCAGCTTGAACCGCAGCCATGATTCGCATCTGTGTCCCAATAAAGTCACTTGTATTTGGCCTTTCGTATCGCTGAGTGTCTTGTGTTTCACAATAATTTCATTCCAGGGCTTACCGCATGCGCAAGATCCTCAGGATGATTTGATCATTGGAGTTTTGAGGTTTTTCACTCTTTTCTTTCTTCCTGTTCTTTATAGTCCCCAAGTTCTTGTGGTGGTAGACCGACTTGGCGCGCTTCTGCAAAGTCTGTGTCCCGCCCAGACCCTGAGTCATCACTCGAACACATTCCTCCATAAGGTCATCCCTAAGAAAAACTTGTCAAGACTGGTCGCATTTATCTGGTCACATCGGCTTACGTCTTCCAGTCATAGTACAACCGGATGGATTGAATGTCGCGATATTTTTGTCCTTGTAGAATTTCGGTAGGAATGGGACCTTCTCCGTCGGCGTAAAAGAAATCTTTCAACAGCTGGGTGGAAACTTTAATGAGCCATTATGGTTGTCATGAGCTATGAGATTCTCCTAGCTCACCCTTAACCATTCGAAGGCGACGTCGACTTCCTTGTCCGATAATGGGTTCATGTCAGACGGCAAGTCGGACAATGGGGGAATCAGAAGCGACTCGATAACATTCAAGATTTCCTTCCAGACTTTGAGGACAGTTGTCTCCCGGGTGCCATCGCTGAGCCACTGATTCAGCACGTCCATCAAATTCTTCTCAAAATACGCAAAGAGAGGAGATATGGACAACTCGATCTCTTCCGCGGACAACTGGCCCGGACGATGCCGCGGTCGCTCTTCTGCTGGGAGTGGTATGAGGACATCGCCATTGTCTTGTGTTAGTTTCGTCCCAAAAAATCCCTTGAAGCTCAGTGCTCTTGAATAGTCGAGTGTAGCTGGAACTCCAGATTTCATTAAAGTTTTGAGGGCATTGCGTGAAAGGCATTGCTGGATTAAAGGTGACATCTGGTAACGCCAATCTTAGAAAGGAACGAGGGTGCACGCATGCTATGCTCACTCACTTTGTCAATGAAGACACGTGTCATATCATCTCCAGTTCTCTTCAATGATCGAAACGCTCTTCCGAAGTAGAACTGCGCATCATCCTTCTCCCCTTCCATGCTCACGCGAATGTGTATCTGCCCCTGGGGGTCAAGATCTAACCGCAAATCATGCGTTAGAAAATCTCCGTATCGTTTTGGATCCAGGCATAAATAGGCTCTCCCAATCGTATCGTGCTTCCCAATCAGTGCGCGGTCTCGGACGCTAGCCATAAGCCAAAGACTATTGTCAACGGAGAAGTCAAATTCCTGTGACCCTGGAGGTAATGAGCGGACATGCGGAAGTGCTATGTGGCAATAACTTACATCGGGGCTCCAGTGTGTCACATATAGTACGCGTTTTTGCCAAGCGGTAGCCGTTTTCGTCGCTCAATGTCACAAATGTGTCAAGTTTAGAACTGGAGTCATTGGGTGGTAGGTTTTGGGCTTGTACGATTTTCACAGTGAACAGATAGCGTTCCTTCGTCTTTGGAGGAACAGGCGGGGCAAGGGTGTCGAGTCGTTTACTGATCTGATCAACGTCCATCCTCTGGTATAGCTGGTCCAGCAGCTTCCGAGCAGCCTCTATGTTGTTGAGCTTGATGCATGACTGAAGGGGATTCTTGAATCTTTCGTTGAGAATCGTAGATCGGGATACGTACGGATGCCATGAAATTGAATGGCTCAATTTTGCGCTCCCCGCCCATGGTCATCTTCGCGCGCTCCATTAGAAGAGCCATCCGATCTTTCTCTTGCGTTTCAGGTGGCGGCCGGGGGAACATCTCAGCCATGAAGAGATCCTCGATCCGACGGCAATACTGTTGCACAGCATTACTGATAGTCTGCAAAAACCGTTAAGGAATGTGGATCTTGACTTAGGACATGACAAAACCTTTGCCAACGAGGTAAAGAATCGAGCTTCCTCATAGACATCTGTCCACTTCAATTCGAGCAAAAAATCGATCGGAGGTTTGAGGGAATCGAACAAATCAATAATTGACGAGCTGTGGCTCTCCTCGCCTTCGGTTTCAAACTGAGACATGCCGAGTGAGTATTGCACCGTCTCCATACGGTATTCTTACCTTATCCACATCGATAGCCTGAATAGGGGGGGAAATAGCTTAGAGTAGATAATTTGAGTAAGAACACTACCTACGTTATTAACCCACTGGGTAGTCTTGTTATCGGTAATGATTATCCATTGCTGTACGTACGGACGGAAATAACCAGTGATATCGAAATCCTCGTTGGCTCTATAAGCGAATGTTTGAATCGGCCAACGACGCGCAAGAAAATGTGCGACTGACTCAGGGCAAAACGCTCTGTGCATATCCCCAAGAGTTTTCGTTCGCCGATACAGGGAGAAAATGTCTTCTATTGGGATGTCTGGAGATGGTTGATTCATTGAACCTTCTAGTAGGCGACGCTGAGAATAATCCAAGTCATTCAGGAACATTGGATAATAGCCATCAATGGCGAGAGCAACAACATCAAGAATCCTACAGAAAGGTGAGTTTCTACGTCCTTGAGGAACGGAACATGAATCTGACCCTAACACAGGTTCCGGGAACCGCTTGTCGAGGAGTTTCACTTGTTTTTCAACCCAGTCCGTGAGGTGTAGTAAAGGCATTGCCCTATTCACGCCCACATGTTCGTTAGCAATCTCCTGACTCTTGGCCGTATATTGTTGAATTGCAACCCCCCGGACGCGTTCCGAAAGTTCGCCTACACGGGTATTCACATCAACACTATATCGTGACATCAGGCCGCTCTCTCGAATTCGAGCAAGTATAGCCGCGCAGGGCTCGATATCTTGAAGCTTGATCGATCCCAGGTTTTCAAACGTGTGATAAAGGAGACCAAGGAATATATTGAACAACGCCCCGTAAACTTGAGCCAAGTATTCGACCTGTGGAACGGTCTACAGTCAAGAAATCTCATTAGTCTAAACCAGAGGATAACGTACGTCATCAATGGGCCACTTCGAGATTGGTAAGTCATGCAGAGTTTTCGACACCATCTGAAGTCCTTCCGGTATACATTCCAAAGGGACTTCTTCGCGTTCGTATTTATACTTAATGATGTCGAAGAAGCAAGCAACGCGGTAAGATGGGTTAATCCTCCACCGAAGGGCACATTCATTCACAAGCTCGAGATGTGCCTGGGAGAGGATGCCAAGAGAAACTTCTTGATCTTCGGGGAGATGTGCCATAGCACGAAGATCATATTCCATACAGAGTTCGGTCAACCGTTTATAAAATTTTTTGGGATTCGGAGGGATATAGGTAAAATTGTGGCCAGTTTGGGTCTCATTATCGTCCTGCTCAATATGAGCAATAGCATCTGGGTTCCAAGAATTTGGAATGGCCAAACTCCGTCGGCTAGCTGAGGAAGAGGCGCGAGATATAGATTCATCGTCATACTCGGGATTCCCGTGAATAGAAGTTGGTCGCGGCAATCTCATCGCCCCAGAATCGGACGGATTGGAACCCGCCAGCTCGGGATTCAGCTTTACCATCATCACCATCAGTTGTGATAAATGCGCCAACTCCTGAGTTCGCCAGTGTTGCCACGCTTCCTCTGTTTCAAAATCTTCGCGGCGTCCAGGAAAGGGGACGCCAGCCCTGATGTTCTTCAGGCAAGTCTGATAGATTGTAGACGGTTAGCCCATGGGTGAGAAACCCAATGCGGACGCAAACCTTTAAATCCACAATGGCCGCCTGTGAACATGTGAGATGTATTAAAAAATTCGCAAGCATAACGAATACGCACCCACTCAGTGCACATTTGCTTTAGGGACGAGAGGTCACCTTGCACCTGACTATTTGTATAGCCAAACAACCTAGCGACTGTCTGAACCAGCGGCATATCGGCGACGTATTGAGTAACGGTACTAGACGGACCCGGAGCTGGTGGATCTGGGGATCGGGATGTCGAATAGCCAGAATCGGACCCCGTGTCATGGGGTGCGGTGGCATTTAGCTTGACAGAATACAATTCCAATCGAGAAACGAGCTCAGTAGGAACAGAGGACGTGTTGGACAGGCATTCACGAAGCATGCGAATGAACATGGGGATCTGCTTGTTCAATTCTCCTTTCCAAGCCTCACCCAGAAGTTGCGGATTCTTCTTCAAGGATGCAGTGGCAGTAGAAACGAAGGTGAGAATGAGTTCCTCAATTTTCCTATTCTCTTTCATTTGGCGGAGGAACGTTGGTTCCTTCAAACTTCCCCAGAAAACAGCGATACTGGCCCGAAAGTACGGATCCACATAGCTAAAGGGATGGTTAAAGAGTAAATTCGCTGGATAGTTTTTCAAGAAAGTTGTGACATACCCAATATCCTTTCCCATAGCAACATTTTGCATTTTTGCGTCAAGTACCTTGAGCAACTTTTCAGGGAACTTGACGCTGCGATGGCCGTCACGGCCAGCGTCACGAAATAAATCCCCCAAGAGATTTATCGGTGCCACGATGTTCGATAAACGCGAGTGATGATCCTTAGATTCATCCCTGCGTGTCTCAGGTGCCTGTGGTGGAGGTTTTGGTGTCATGAGATGGGAGAGGTATCTAAAGGCCGTCATTTTCATAAGTTCTTATCCATCCGAAGCCAGTGGGAAGTAACAAGCCAGAAATACAACACTCACGCAACACGTAAGGCATAACTAAAAATTGTGAGCAGCGCTTAAATCAGCAAATGCTAAGTGAATAAGAAATCCTCAGACTCGCACTCGTAAACATCTTCATTTGTGATCCGTTCTCGTCTCGATCTCCTTGAAACCGAACTGTCGAAGCTCCGCGCTGTCATAGCCAACTACCTGCGAGCAAAGATCTGTTGACGCTAGTGAGGCGATCGACGGCGCGCAGCAACCCAATGATGAATCACACCAGCCCTTCCCGGATAGCCCCGCCATTCAATCTACTGGCATCGAACAAAAATAGCCTGGTGCGCTGCTGCTCCACAAAATGGATCGTTATTAATCTATTGCGTACTATCTACAGGTCTTCGCGTGGTATATGAGTAGGTTCTGGTTTTTCTCCTGTCGAGCCCTCAGTTCGTGTTTGTGTGGACGAGGACGTGGTGGATTTCCTCGAGCTCGGTTTCGGCTTGGCCGCCTTGCGGTTAATCAGTCGAAGCACCTTCTTTTGAAGTTTTGAACCGCGAATGTCAAGGTCAATAGCGCGGATCGGCGCATCGACGTTCTTGGGTTGATCCACGACCGCGTCCAGCTGCTTCTGGAACCAGCTTTGTGTTTCCTCGACAATGGTCCTGATCTCTTCGGCTTCTTCTGCAGTCCATTTAACTGTTGATGAGTCGACTTCTTCTCCATCTTCGTCAGCGCGCTCTCCTACCGCAGTGAGTCCTTCATCTGCCAATTTCAGAAATGATCGACTGGCAGCAAGGGCTTTGTTGAGATCAGCAATGGCCCCAGGCAGTGCTTCCGCCTCTTTCTGGCGGCCAGTGATAGGGTCTTCAAGAGCCCTGGGAGTAACACTTCGGTCGGAGCGAGCGATACTAGAGAAAGTGGTATAACGCACTGTAGGGCCTCTCTCTTTTGATTGTATATAACAGCATCAGCCCCATTTGACCCCTCGCTCAACCACTGGGACGTTTCCTCCACCAGTACAAGCAGCTTGTTTCTTTCATCCGCAGTTGAGAACTCAGCGAAGGGGGTCACCGAAGCAGCAGATTCGGCAAGCAGATCCTTTAGCCTATATATGTGGCCCTCAAGAACATTTCTAGCCTCTTCGAGCTGACGCGTTGCCAGCTCTGCCTGGTCGACGGCCAACAAACTAATTTGAGACAGAGATGAATACTATGAGGGCTATATCCTATTATAGACGACTCACCGGCGTTTCGATTTCTGTTTCTCTGATGGTGTGAGTGGTCGAATTGATACGTGCTCAGTCTCCCATACGAGAGGGACGATATTCTTGTCTTCCTTCGCGGTGACTGACACTGATGATTCAGGTGCTGGGGATGAGGGAGAGGGGGCCGAAGCGGACCCGCCATCATCAGATGTAGGGGACGAAGTCGAAGAGTCACTTGGCAATGATGCTCCACCGCCAAAAAGATTTTTCAATTTGCCTATACGGCCTCGTTCAGCACACTTTCTTCGCGACTCGCGACGCCGGCCTTACCAGTCAATGAGTCATCTTTAACCTCCCCATAAGCGATAACATCGTGGACAGTGAGCATGCCGGAGTCTGTGAGAAAGAGCGTTACTTTGACAACGGGGTCCACTGCTCCTCGAGTAGTGAGATTAGAAATCGCTTCAGTAACATTCGATATATTGATGTTATAGATACTTGTCGGGAATTCCCTGAGCCGTTAGTCAGTATTGGCACGGAAGGAGATATGCAAGGTCCATGCCATGTGTCTTCAATCCCTTTGTATCCAGCGGCCATCGTGAAATCAGACTTCCTTCCTTTCAGCGTCAACGTCTTCTTGACTCCCAATTTACTGCCTTTGGGGTATACGACAGTGCTGATTGATCTTTTGCCACCTTTCTTAACCTCTGTTTCATATGAAACTTGGAAGTCATAGGGTGAGACATCTTGTACTTTCAACTTCTTTGTACGGAACTGGCGAGAGAGTGTCGCCCCGTAGAAGGCAGATCCGAGGACAAATGATTCGTCCGCATTCACGTTCTGTGCAATCTTCGATCTATCGAGAATGCTGAGCGATCCCAATTAAAGGCAACGTGGTGCACAAAATAACATACTCTCCGACAAGTGCCTTGAGCTCAGCTTGTACCATCGGGACACGTGAATGCCCACCCGCCAGAATCACCGACGTGATGTTCTCCTATGGACCATGGTGAAGATATGGAGCGACAGACGCAAACGGAGCGTACCATTGTAAGTCCACTGTTTGCAAGAGCATCCAAAATGGGCTGCACATACAGCGGCTTCAAGTCCTCGCACATGCCCTCGAACTCAGCACGACTCGTCTTTGTCCTAAAATCGATATCCCCAGTAATAGATTCAACCTGTTACGAACAAGTGAGATAGATGACGCAATGCTACTGGAAAATAGGTCTTTACCATAGAGAACGCATCCGTGTTGGCGCTGAGGATGCCCTTTACCCGTTCGGCTTCCTTCAGCAATCGAGCCAAAGCCTTGGGATCAGCAGATAAAATGTCTTTTCCATGTTTCTCCTCAAAGCGATTAATAAAGAGATATTTGAGTCTCCGAGTTAACTCGTTGCCAGTAGCCTCCTTGTTCCAACCGAATCCGAATATTTCAATGATCGCACTTTCCTTCGTAGTGGTCTTCAAATTCCGCGCGATCTTTGTTGTGGTCGTTGAAGGAGGCGGAGCATCAGGAGAGCTGAATGAGGCAACTGTGGCTCGAATAGCACCCGCACCAGCGTCATAAATGACATGAAATTCCTTTTCTGGGAAGGATCGAGTCATGGCATAATTGACAGCTACAGCAGTGCCATCATGAACGAGAGCCAGAAGCCTCAATCCGGAAATCTCCAGGGCATCAATGAATGATTGGCGCTCAACCTGGGAGAAGTACGGGGGCACAGCGAGCACTGCATCCGAAATTACTTCGTTTGCGAGCTCTGATGCCAAATCCTTGATATATGCGAACTGCATAGCAAGCAACTCTTCCACAGTCCATTCAGCACCCTCCGATAGATGAGGCCGTCTAATTGTTATCGTTTTACGCTCAGACTCAAAGGTTGTGGCCTGATACAGCTGGCTGTAATATGAAGTTTTATTGCTGGAATAATGGGCACCAACTAGATGCTTCAGGGAAGGGAACGAGTCTTGGGGGAACCGTGTGGCCTGGTTTTCATATCTAATCAGCTAAAACACCTGAGTAAAACGAAACATGTTACAGACAATGTTCAGGGCATCGCTGCCGAAAAGTCGATCCGCACGATTCCATCCGACAGACGAGTGAATCTTTCGTTTCGAGTCACGATTCAGAAGTACGTCGAAAGGTATCCCAGGCTTCATGAGAGAGGCCGTCGTCCAGTCAGTTCCATAGTCAATGGCTAACACAGCGCCGAGTGTCGATGGCAGGAGAAAAGATAGGCATGCTAGCACGGTCAACAGCTTTGGCATGGCTTCCAGGGTGGCAATGCCCATACGCAACTGCTATATGCCCCTAGATATAGTTCCAGATTTTAAAGTCGACGTGTCGCGTCAAGGATTTGAATGAGATTGACGTGGCCAACCGACCGGAAGCAAACATGGTTTGGAGCTCTGCCAATACCAGAACATGGGCTATGGCGCAATCCACTGCTTCATCCGTCCGGGGCTTGTTCAAGGCTGAGCTTCAACACCCCGTTCTCGGTGTCGGCATTAAAATAATATCGGAGAGTCAAGCAGCCATTAGGCTCTGTTATGAATGATCGTCGACACATTTACATACCCGATGCAGCACCAACCTCGTCTTCAGGAATTTATGTTCTGTCATGATGATATCAATCGTTGAATGCAATTGACATGGCTGCCATCCCCAATATTGTTTAATCCAGCCTGCCGTTCAACTGGATTCACTCCACCTTGCGGAAAGCAAGTTGGCGATGACGATCAGAAATAATTTCTCAAGGATTCCACAGCTTCGTATACCTTTGCAGCCTCGAGCGTTGGAAGCGCTCAATGCATACGCTATCTCCTCCATTCGTGCTCGCACACTCATACATTGCGTGGGGTTCCAGTCACTGCGTTTCTAGTTTTCGTGGTTCGAACCATGTTTGCTATGTTTCCTGGAAGTGATGATTCCACTTGTAGCCTGCTGGGGATCCTTACCAGTTCATCTATTTCTACCACCTCGCCTGGCCAGCATTCCCCACGCCAAACAGCCGGTGTTGTGCTTCCTTTGGCGTGGCTCAACCCTCCTTCGTGGTGTACGCACCTATGATAGCCTAGCTTTGTATCTGTGCCTATATCTGTATGCACCAAACACAATTCACACTGCGCTCCAATAGTGTGGTGCCGCGATTCCTCGTCTACGCAATTGATCCGGGATACGAACAATGATCTCGGCCACGAATAGCTGGCACGCCACTGATATCATCACAAATTCACAATGTGCAAGCGCCCTCCTTGTGTGGATATCCACACCTGCTAGAGCTTCGAATCTAGGGAACTGGCCCAAGCCAGTAAGATTACAGATGCATGCGAACTGTGCATGTGTATACTCAGACCAATGAAGGGTTAATGATCCCACCATCGACGAGCGAGTATTTAGCACACCAATTGCTACAACGAGATTCAATGTCCACTCTGGAGTTCAAGAGAATGTATCGCTTACTGACGTGAGCGAGAATGCCATCCTCAATCTTAAGTCCGAGCTGATATGTTTCAGCGATGCCGTTGTTCAAGTATGCGTATGTAGCAACAACCATGTCAGGTCGTCCCCGAGGGGAACTAGGTACAGCAGATGACCAGCATCCGATTTCATAGAGCCATTCTCTACCTTTTCCCAATGTATTTAGACGGCGATCTGAGAGGACATTTGATCAAAGGATAAATTACGACTCACGCGGATGTGGACAGCCCGAAAAGTGTAATAATTTTCATTTTTACGACACCCATCCGCCACGAAAGCTCGTTTGTCATATTCTATTTAGAGTCCACCCATTTACGATCCTGAACAGGAGACCAATTCACAAGGGATGTGCCAGGACAAGCCATGGGCGCAGTGAAACCGGATAATTTTCTGAAACTGCCTAGGTCAATACTGATTCATGACGCGCTCGATGGGAAGAAACCTTACCACTAGAATTGGATCCACAAACACGAATTTGGAAGACGATGGCTAGTCAAGATGCCACATCCAGGATCACTGGAGCGCCAGGTCGCCCTCGAATATTTTGATGAACCAGGCCACTCTTCTTATGAGGGGTCCCTCAAACTGAATGGCCGAGCTTGCCGACCCATTTCCCACGCGGTGACCATTTCTCAGGGGGGATTGCGGATTCCCGGACCCCTCTGGAAAGCCTCGCAAGCTTGGCCAATGAGTCCCTGTGAAGCCATGATGACTGGTGTCGGTCTGAAGGACAGCTTTTTTAAGGACTTCAAGCACTGCGTGAGCACACAGATGGTCTGACAAGACTTGGCGCCAGGCAGGTTACCAGCCTCTATTGGAATAGAACTTGGCGCTTGGTGCCCGAGGATAACTTACGTTACGTATGGAGGTTGACTTTACAGTGAAATTCGGATCGATATGTGTTTTAATCCTTTTGCGCTGGACTTTTCTTCATAAGGTTTCACTCAAGCTCTGATGTGGCGGACGCGAGAATGGAGTGATAGAAAGAATGAGGGGAAAATACATGTAGCGCATCTATCTTCGATCTGATCCACTGGATCCAATATAATCACGCTCTTGTTTTTTTTTTTTTGAAAAAAGCTCCACTCAGTGGACGCTACCTCGCTTGCCGCTCGAATCGTTGGCTTGCCATTCGAATTCGCTTTCTCGCGCGCGCTCTCATTTTGTGAACAATAGACGGTATATAGTAGATAGTAGTGCGAGGATATAAGTGGTAATAGACGAGCCTCGGCCTCGCGCAAAAAGGGTGTCGAAGAAATGCACAAAAGTTGAGCTTTCAGTATTGTTTGTTCCTTTTTCGAGCTAGTGTAACAGGTGAAACACGAAACGAGTACAGCAAAAGAAATGATGGGGCCTCAGAGTCGCCCCGTGGAATCATCTCAATTCTTGGCATTCAACACACCGCGCCAGCTTGGTACTCGGCCATGCAAGAGGATGCCTCAATCGAAATATCTGCTTATTGAACAATGGAAAGAGCCTGAGCTTTTGGGGCGGTTGATGCGACAAGGACAGGTGTACTACAGGGAAGAACAATAACCTTCATACGATTCCTACCAAAGGATTAATTTGTCCCCGAGAATCCAGGCTCGGCAGTGCAATTTTGACGACAATTTTCATTCAGTTGCTATACTCCCAAGGATGAAGCTTATATCCTGGTTGTTAATTATGGCGGAAATTAGGCGCACGCTTCTGTACCTAAACGGAAAGTGAACACTGGTGTGCCGCCCAAGGCTTAGATGGCATCTACTCACGAAGGCCTCCATGCCCTCCTTTGCATCATTCAGAGCAAAAGTGGAGTGGAAAAGACGGCGCTCAAACCTGACGTGGCATATCTGTCAGGAGATACTGTATGGCTATGGGGAGACTTACATCAATCCTTGAGAGAGGGACATTTCTTCCGCTGCATGCAGCACATCAATAGACAGACGTATAAGAGAACAAGAGACATACCTGCATTGATTGCTTCCTTGGCCAGATAAACCATTGGCCTTGAATAGGATGCAATGGTCCTCGCTGCCTCGACCGCAACCGCAAGAACTTGATCATCTGGCAACACACGAGCGACCACGCCCCATTCAAGAGCTTCCTCCCCAGTTATCATTCTCCCTGTGAGCACCAGATCCATAGTCTAAGAAACAATTCAGTCCAACTTTGACTGCAGAGATGAACATCTTGCCTTCGCTTTCCCGATAGCTTTAGTAAGCCTTTGCGTGCCTCCAGCTCCAGGGATCGTTCCGATTTTAATTTCAGGCTGCCCAAACTTTGTACTTTGACCGGCGAAGATAGTGTCACACAGCATCGCAAGTTCGAATCCACCCCCAAGCTTGGAGGAGAGTTAAAACTAGCAACTTTCGGGAAAATCACTCCCCTGCAAAAACGTACAGCGTAGCCATTCACAGCAGCAATGATGGGCTTGCGAATGGCTTGAATTCTCTCAGTGAAAGCCCTAAAATGTTCGCTCATAAAGCTCGAATAGAAGGTCAGATCTTTTTGCTCTTTAAGGTCCGCACCGGCTATGAGATATGGCGCCCAATCGTCAGGATGGAACTGTTCACAGCTGGGTAGCACGTACCACAAAAGACGGTATCTGATCCTGTGACAATAATGGCACCGATTTCGTCATCCATTTCATACACAGCTAAGCCTTGAAGAAGCTCTTGGAGGAGCGCCTTAGATAATGCATTCGATGCCTGCGGGCGGTTGAGTCTGACGATCCCAACGCCCCCCTCCTTCGACAACAAGATGTTCAGGGACATATGCTCGCTTGGGTCGTAGGTGGGAGTGGGATTACATTTTCCCGTACCAAATAATCCGGGAATGGTAGAATGCCTGCATGGCTCTCACGGGTTGCCGGCGGCAACGCAGGTTGATTCCGGATCGATCCCAGCCTCTGCGCCTCTGCGCGCTCCAAGCAGTTTTTGCTGCTTAAAAGACCATGGGTTCTAGGATTGGGTAATGGTAATAAAGGTCTCCAATCTATCATGATTTTACGGTGGAATCGGGTCCAAAGGAATTGTGATTGACACACTCAAAGACAACTGGAGCAACAATTAGATAATTACGTTGCTGCGGACCACATATCAACATGCTACCAACATGACCGAGAGATCGGAGAGAGCTTGTGTTAGAAAGCAGCCTCGAAACATGTGTATACGCCGACAAATTTGCCTTCAGACTCGGACCGCATGCATCACTCATGATTTAAGTTGTGCATCATAATTAAAAGTCATCGAGACCAGGGCTGAGGGGAATGCGTTGAGAGAGGAGACACAATGAGGGGTCCATTGCGGAAGTACACCAGAATTAAATCTCGTCAAACGGGGATGCATATATAGTTTCGGACGATAAGGCGGATGGAGTCGCCCTTATCCGTCCTTCACCGATACCGTCGAGGCTGATCGCTGATATTGAACATGTATTCACACGGTTAGGATTTGTGGTGAACGCACAGAAGGCAGGAACTTACTGTCACACACCTCCGTCTCGCAGTGTACCTTTGCCTTTATAAACCTCATTAGGACTCGTGCAATCCATGCATCTGGGTCTCATTCGCAGTGGAAAAGAGCCTGAGTCCCCCCGCCGTACCACAAAGCCCAACGGTGTTGGATCAGTTTCGACAGTATCTGTGAGTGACGAATAGGGTGCCTTTCTTTCTTCTTCGGCGTTGGTCATGTCAGGTCTGCACTGTTTGTCTGGTTTCGACGCTTGCGTCATATGGCTCATTAGCGTAAAAGAAGGCACTCGCCTGCCTCAAACTATCTGAAAATGGTTGGCTGTATCGATCATCCCCGTTTGATTTTGGTGTCTGAGACACTCATCAAAGACAACATTCCATGTTCATTTGCATGCTATGTTTGTTTTGTACAGAGGAAAATGTCCCGCCGTTTTGGCTTCGTTTTCAATAGAAAGCGAGCTGTTATACGTGCTTGGTTCATCGCGTAGGGGCCGGCGGCCCTACCCATGTTACTCCCCTATTTTTAGACATAAAAAATCTAGTTGCCGAGATTCTCACTATGTTTGGGGGTCGACACATAATTTACCACGCACATTACTAGTGCTCTAAGACAACTCGGCATAAGATCAAGCGCGGAACTAGGAGCCAATTTCATATTGATGTGACTCTGAGAACTTTCATAATTGCTTCATATGTCGTGAAAACGATTCCACCCGATAGCTGGAAACGGAGCTGAGTATTTGATTCACACCAACCATAGATTCTGAAACTCACGACGAGCCTAGTTAACCGAGGTGTCGTCCCGGTCCAGAATCTCGCAACGCCTTCTTCTGTAAAAATTCTATACGCACAGTGGAAGGAGTTCTTATACTGCCGGCGCGCTTCAAGTGTTTGCATTCTAGTTTTGATGACACTATAAGGTGCGTATAAGTAAAAAGAGCAGCGATTGCCCTCATTTACATACTCAAGTGGCATTGTTGTATACACGGTGACGAGGCCAGCCATTGCGCCGATAGCGAAAGTGAGGCTTGATGGCAGAGCCTGCCCAGGTCTGGTGTTTCCTTGGACAAACTGTTTCAGGGTAGCATATGATGTGAATCGGACTGCCGAGTTCGCTCCTTGTCGAGCCATCTAAGAGTGGATTCATACATAGGCCCTGGCGTGTTCGTGGCGCTCACCACAGGGAAGAGTCCGCGGTATATGCCGCGTATTCCTTCCTCGGCTATAATGGTCCTTGTGCCATGGGCAAGGCCCTGAAAACGTGGATTAGGCGAACGAGAGTCATCGATAAGCTTCGTCCTAAATATCTTGAAAATATAATCTTGTAAAGGGATAAAAGGGCGAACTTGATTGTCTCTGAAGGGGCCACCGCCAATATAGCCTCACACATTCCCGCTCCCAGTCCAGCTAGGAGACTGCGAGGGGCACTAATTTTCCCCTGGTTACGAAGTTAGGGCATCAAGGTCACATTTCGGTGTGCACTCACATGTTCATCCTGCAGCAAGCCTTTAAAATAATCATAGGTGACAAAGCGCACGCCCGCTTTTGCCGCATTACCAATAACGAGTGCACTGCATCCAGAGTAGAGGCCAGTGATCCCTTTCTGTTTAATGGTAGTTTTTATGATCGCAATAGGCCCTTCCTTACGAGCATCTGAGCGCTAATATGGTCCAATTATATCGTAAACACACCTTTGATGTTCCTTTGGGAGCAAATTGGGATCGTGTCTTCACAAACTCGGTTCTGGTGAGTGCTTAGGAATGATCATCGATGGTCAAGGGTCCGAATTAGCTTACGGATAGGTGATAAACGCTTCGACTGCTCCCGCAGTTGTACCAGCGATGAGAGAGTGCAAAGGCTTATCCTTCTTGGCCTTCGCCGATGCCATTGACATAATTCGACCAAAATTCGATGAAAAATGTATTTGGAGTCACCTGACGCCAACAGACATTTGCAAATCTCAGAGCTCTGATGTCGGCTTTGCCCACGTCCAGTGGGGATGTCATCTTGTTCAGATCGCGGGACGGTGACAGTGCAACCGACAGCGATCCATATGAGGACTCGCTAAAGAGCTGTGGTTATTCTCCCTGGTTTGTTCCTGTACTGCAGCATTCGCCCGTCAATGGAGGGGTGTTGAGGCAGCTTCTTCTTGACGGCCCGCAGCACCGATTCGGAGCCGTCATCGTAACTAGTGGCAGGGCTGCGGAACGGTGGCTCGAATGTGCTGCAATCCTTGACGCAAACGGCTCAAAATCCGCAGAATCCGTGGGTATGTATATATGCCATTGGGCGGTGAAAATTCCAATGCATTAATTCACAAATCAGTCTGTTGGTCCGATCTGCCTTTCTATGTGATTGGTGTGCGAACAGAGAGCCTCCTAAAGCACAAACATATTCTTCCCTTCACTTCTTCGTTCATTCCAAAGCTAACTTTGGGCGCAGAGTCTGGCACCGGGTCCAAATTGGCCGAGTTCATCATTCATGATTATCCTTCTCGATCTCAGCTTTCGCGATGCGTGTCACTGCCTCTGTTGTATCTTGTTGGCGATAAGACAACAGGGGAGCTCGCCTCACATTTAAAATCCGCGGGCCTCCATGCGCATCCTCTCCAGGTATATCAAACATGGGCTCGCAATGATTTTGACGAAGACATTCGTATTATCATGAAATCTGGGGAATCCAGTGAGACTCCCAACGACAACAGCGCCGATCGCACTCACTGCTGTGAGGTTCCAAAATGGATTGTTTTCTTCGCTCCTTCCTCCGCCCGCGCTGTGTTACCCACGTTGAGGCAATACTTCAAGCTTCACGAGTTGGGAGATGAAGCACAGGAGCGTCGGTCACATGTTCGTGTTGCAGCTATTGGCTCCACAACTGCATCGTACTTGAAAACCGTAGAATCTCTCGCCGTTCATGTCATCCCGTCAAACCCGAGAGCGCAAGATCTCGTAGAAGCGATCTCGGCTTACAACCGGAATCATTAGTGAACCGTCCCAGAGGACGTAGAACTGCCTGGGAATGCGACCGGGACCGGAGCTGTACGGGATCGGAAATATTGGTAATCATTGTTGGAACTGTTAATGGCTTAGCATGTGAATCTGAGTCGACTGATGGAGAATCCGGGGAGGAAGGACTGAGCTGGGCAATTTTCTGACCAAGCTGTAAACCCATTTGTCCAGAAATCGAGGAGATCATCACATACTTGATGCGTGCATATATCATAGCCTTTTGGAATAGTTCTGTGCAATTTATTTGAGTGTTTTTGCAATGGTTGCCCTGGAATATAGAAGGATGGGCTGGTTGGTTACGGGATTAAATCTGGGGTCCTCAGGGTGCCTATAGGGGACCCGGCACTTTCCTCTTTAATCTTCCTGTTCAACCGTCCAACCAGTTGTCGTCGGTGGATCCCCTCGTCCAGTGGTTCAGACTCCCTGGAGAGTACAGACATAACGTTCATTGATACAAGGGATTCGTAAGCGCGCTTTTGGTGTCTGCATTCTTTTCGTTCTGCTTCTCACTTGACCCTTGCCACAAACTCCAGATGATGTTGTCTAGACCTCAAAACACAACCAGCGAGCAACGGAACGGGGTTCCCAACGGGCCCGTCGATAGTTCCCAGTCGTTTGGAGTGTTGCCCAACAATTCCCACTACGCTCGGAACCCGACATCGCCGAATCCTACATTGCAAGTTGTTGCAACACCCGGATCAATTTCTAACAGACCCGTTTCTGCACTAGTTTACACTTCACCAACTCACAACCCTTCCTCCATACAGCCACCTAGTGGCTCTACACGCAAGAGGGCCTCCCACTCCGTTACAACATCCTCCTCGCCACACCCTCAACCCATTCCACAATCTGTTCCGGGCCATTATCCTGACATTTATGCTCACCCTGCGGCCATGGCCTATCAGCAATCGCATCCACGACGGCAGATACCTCGTTTTGGACCGTACCTTTTACTTCGCACACTAGGCGAAGGCGAGTTCGGGAAGGTGAAGCTTGGCTTGCATTGCGACTGGGGAGAGGAAGTGGCCGTTAAATTGATACGTCGAGGCAGCGTGGACAACGCCCTTCGCATGAGCAAGGTTGATCGTGAGATTGATGTTTTGAAGGTATGTGGGTGTTATGACCTCCTGAAGCTGGCTAACACCGCCAAAGGTAATCCGACATCCAAATATCGTACATCTGTACGATGTCATCGAAACAGACAAATACATCGGAATCGTGCTAGAATATGCCTCAGGGGGTGAACTCTTCGACCACATTCTTGCCCATCGATATCTCAAGGAGAAAGATGCGAGCCGTCTCTTTGCCCAGCTAATTTCAGGGGTTGCTTATTGTCACGCCAAGAAAATCGTTCACCGGGATTTGAAGTTGGAGAATCTTCTTCTCGACCGCAATCGCAATGTCATCATCACCGATTTCGGTTTCGCTAATCGTTTCGAGCACAAAGCAGATGACCTCATGCAGACAAGTTGCGGCAGTCCATGTTACGCGGCGCCTGAGTTGGTTATTTCCGAAGGCATGTATGTGGGATCTGCTGTTGACATCTGGTCATGCGGTGTGATCCTCTATGCCATGCTTGCGGGTTATCTCCCGTACGACGATGACCCCGCCAATCCTGATGGTGATAATATCAATCTGCTCTATAAGTACATAGTCAACACTCCTCTTACCTTCCCCGACTATATCTCCTCCGGCGCTCGAGATTTGCTCGGTCTTATGCTTGTTCCTGACCCAGCTAGGCGAAGTGACCTACAGACGATAATGGCACATCCTTGGTTGGCTGCCCATGCATCCATCTTCCAGCTCTCAGTCAAAGAGCTCGAGCATCTGGCTTACGCTCAGCAAGCAGAAAAGAGGGCATTGTATCAGCAGCAGATGAGAGAGCGGGCTGCACAGCGGCAGCAGTTACAGGAGGTCCCTCGCTCCGGTGGCCAGGCCGTGCTGCCTTCTGCAGCATCTTCTCCATCAAGGAGCAAAACTGTGCGAGACGGTCCAGCAACTCGTGGCGAAGCTCTCCATGAACCCGCCGCGGTGGAGTCAACATTATACTCATCCCCGCGGCGTGGTGTGGCTACTTCCCTCCAGATCCCAATATCCCCCTCCAAAGGGGAGAGCGATTTCCCTTATATCCCTGATTACCACCATGCAGATTCTCCGAATCATAGATCACGCAAGGAATCCACACATTCACGTTCGTCGAAACGACCGGTTGGGTCCCCTACCTCCCCCAGAGTCCCGCATACTCCAAATTCTGCGGAAAAGAAACGCAAGACCGGAGCGAATAGGCACACTGTGCAGGTGGAGTACGATGGAGGGCAGGCGGATGATCTCAGCACTCCAACCAACCCTGCTGGTCAGCAGCAGATATTCATCATGCCATCCCTACCTTTCCCAACTTCAGAGGGCGCACGTCAGCCCGAGCAGGAATTCCCCGTAGATGCTCGACCGGTGAACGAAGAGTTTGGTGAGATACCAGATATAGACACTGACGTTCCGTTACGCGAGGCCGTCAAGAACGAGCTGACCTCGCCTCGCACCCCGAAAGGGAAGGAACTGGACGCCAAAATCAAGGAATTGCCTCCAGTCCCTACCACCAGTCCTCGGAAGGCTGCATCAGAAGCTTCTAAACCTGTCGGCACAGCCGTGACAGAATCAGCCTCGGCTGATCAAGCTACAACACGCTCTAGTCAGGGATCAGCTAACGCTTCAAGCACTCCCACAACGCCCACACACCAGCTTGCCGAGGGGACTATGGTGCAGTCATCTGCTGTATCCCAGCATACTAGTGACTTCCCCGCAGAAAACGCGAGCAAGGCATCCAGCGCCCCAAGCAATGTCTCCCCACATGGGACCGCCCGTCATAGACGTGGTCTATCAATGGACAAATTCAACCTTGCCAAACTGCTCTCATCCAACCCAAGCCTTCAGCTTGGGGACAGTTCTCCCACTAGCACAACACCCACGTCCTCCCGTGACCCTGGTCATGCTCTTCCACCCCCCAGTCGGTCTGAATCCAAGCCGCCTGTTTCCGGAACGAAGTCTAAAGCCCGTAATCTTCGCAATCGGATTAGTGCAACTCTATCAAGGAAGCCATCTGCCGACAGAGCATCGGTCAGCAGTGAAAAGAGTCAAACAGTCCCTGATAAAAAGTCAAGGAGGATGACACTGAGTGCAATGATGGAGCCTATTAGCAAGTATGTTTCTCTTCACTTCTGCATGTCGTTTCGCTGAGTCGTGGTGCCCCAGGTTCTCCGCCAGGCGCGCCAGCTCCCGCGGCCCTCCCGCAGAGCGGGGTGGAGAGAAAACCCCTGCTGCAACTGTTCCCCCCACTCCATTCCCCCAGTCAACGGTACCGGGGAAGCCGGCCACCAAGAATGACCCTGAAATTGTCAATCCTGACTTTTTCAGTCCTCTCCTTACGAATAATAGGAATACCTTCAGTGCTTCTACAAGCAAGGCGAAGAAAGTCATGGATTGGTTCCGGAAAAAGAGTCTTGCAAAGAGCGATGAAGCCATTCCGCAAAACGAGAAAGGATCTAACGTGGCCCATACTCCCCACAGTGCTCCCATCATTCCAGCCCCGAATGTTGTCGTGACTGGTACGAGCGCAAATGGTGAAAGGTTTGTCAACATTCTTCTCAAGTCTTACTCGAACCAACTTTCTACGATACCCCTTTTGTTAGGACCCCCACACTCAGTTCAATCGAGAAGGTTGCAGCCCCTCTACCTGCTGCCGAGAAAGTGGCCCTTAAGATTCACAATGGTGCCGTTGATCGCAGCATGGTTACCACCGGGTCTCCGCAGCAAGTGTTTACAAATGTCACTGAAGTTCTTCATGGTATGGGTATTAAAATAGCTCAAGATGGCGCGTTTTCGTACCGGTGTGTGAGGCCCAAGCGGAAGAAGAACGGTGGTGTACCTGTTTCTGGCCTCGCAGCATTCCAGATGAGTGGGATGGCAGGTTCACATGGGGTGAGTTCCGTGTTGTCCTGTCGAAAATGCACTTGATGAGTCGAAACCCAAAAGACTGATCGCCGAGGCCTTCCGTTGCCTTCTGCTCAATCTCTATCTGCAACCAGTGGGATGCTCAAGGGGTTCCTTCGAAGGGGCTCTTCCCAAGTCGCTCCATCATCTCACCGCCCTGGTCCACCTGGCCAAGCGCTAGAGCCACATGATTTCGTCCCATTCACACCGGTTACTCCCGACGGTCCTAATTTCCCAGAGAGCTCCGCAAATTCGTTCTTGGCAGGCTCTGAGCCGATTTACGGAGGAGCTTCGACCAAGGATAAGGGCGGGGAAGTGCGATTCTCAGTGGAATTGACGCGCATTTCTGGCTTGGATGATACGCTGAGCCTGGATATGCGCCGAATGAAAGGAGACCTCGGGAGCTACAAATTCCTCTATGATACTCTCCGAGAGTAAGTGTCATGGTTATTTGGAGTAACGTCACTGTGCTCAAGGCGCGTCTGCAGGCGATGCGATCTTTCTAGATGATTGAGCTGCGGCTATGCTAATGTGTGGCTGGTCTTAATTGTTCAGACCTCCCTAAACGGAACGCTAGTGATCTACGCATTTTCCACCTTTATATGATATATGCCTCAACGCCCACTTCTAATTTTTCGGTACACAAACTACACTCATGCCCTATGCATGCCTTGGGTCTCATCAACTGCCGCCCAACTTGTTTCAATACCCTAAGTTATCACGAACGTTACTACCCCACAAGTGCAATGTACCATTTCTCCAACATGGCAATCTTTCTTAATCCAATCTCTTCGGCACATGGCTCTCTTATTACATGTATCGAATTTGGGATGCAGGTATTCGGGCGTAATAAAGAATCGCGATGAGGTTTCGCTGAGTGAACGTGGCGTTTTGAATGGCTCGCCGTCGATTACTCGAATGAATGCAGTTCTTTGACTCACCCTCATGCGATGATTTGCTGTGTTGATGGATGGTGTATTTCTGTGAGCTCTCGATCTCACTCCGCGTGTAGACATGCGAGTGGCTGTACTCCTTACGCCCAATCTGTTCAAGCCCAGGGTTCGGGGCCATGGAAGACACCTCCGTGCATATGAGGATATGAGGGCACGGAGATGAGGTTGAGTGTAGGAGAACAGGTTAGTGGTGACGGAGTCCTCTGGCTTGTGGTGTCGGGGTTATTGGCTGTACTGGGTGGGTATGTATCTGTAGTGTTTATATTCCTCTGCCTCCGCGCAACTCCGGATCGTTCGCGTTCTCCTGCTCCCCCGGGTGGTGCGGCATGGCGCCCGTTCCTTTGTTGGTGGCTCGTGATTTCTTGATGAACTCTGCCAGCCTGAGGATGCCCTTCGGTTTCTCCATCAGTGTCGTGAGATTGGCCTGGCGTCCGCGGCCCAGGATGTGCCTGAATTGAATTGTGGGCCCTCGTCTGGTCGGCAGCCCCGCACGGACATTCCTTGCTCTCCGAGTGGATGCCGAAGCGATGGTAATACTCGCCAGATGTGGGCATGTCCGGTGCGGAACAGAATTAGCCTGCTGAAGGTTTTTCGGTCTTATTCTTTGAACTTGGTGGTGGATTCGGGGGAGTTGGTTCGCTGTAGGTGGACGTGGACGCTCAGCAGTCCTTTCATGTCTCTTCCATGTCCTGTTTGTGCAGGCTTTCTACAAAGGATAGTGTTAGAGCCGTCCGAATACACGGAAACGAAGTCTGGGTCATCCTCGTGAACTCCAGGCAGTCGTTCGTCCATGCTTCCTTGGCGAACTCTCCTGGGGTGTTCTCTGGCATGTAGGTCTGGACTCAGTCTTCGATGTCGTGTTCCGAGATGTGCCACGGTGCTTCGAGGTGAGGCCGAATCCCCTCCGTGCCATGGATGATGTAGTCTGCGATGTGGGTAATGCACGTTGAGTACCTGTGCGGTGTTTTCTGCGGGGGTCGTGTACTGGGTGAGGTGTGTTGGGGGTAATCGGTGTTGCCAGCCTCCTTTGCTATGGGTATGGGCGATTGGTGATCCGGTGATCGTCTGGGAGGCGTGCGGGTCATTTTCAGCCCGGATGTCAATCGATGGGATCGAGGCTTCGAGGTGTTAATGGTCCGGAACGCTCCTGTGATCTAGAGGCACTTATTCTGTAGGGTAGAGGTGTTTTATGGTCAGTTTCGATTTGGTGCGCCGGAATATGGGTCAACTGTATAGAGTGGTAGGCAGTATGATTCGTAGAGTCGGCGGAAGTCGGTTTGGTGGAGTCCTCTTTCCGAGTTGCCTAGCATGCAGAGTGCCTGGGCCGCGGATGCACCTTTGGATGTGTCCCTCTTAATGTGCATTGTAAAACTGAGCTGCGGGTCGAACCAAATGCCCGGGTAGCGCATCAGGCCGGAGGGGTTAATTGTCTTAGTTGTGTCATCGGCGTGTGGTGGAATGGTGACGGGCCTATTCTTGAGTTCTGGCTTGGGTGGAGTGTACACGCTCGTTCCTGACCAGGTCGGTTCTCAGCCCCTGCGTACAATGGATTACATCATATGCATACGAAGCCCAAATCCATGGCCTCCCACTCACCAGTCCTTCGATCGAATCAGCCGGTGCTGTCCAATCAATAGTCCAATCAATAATCCTATATTCAGTACCCATTTGCCGCGGTATCTCAGCCAGCCGGATCCTTCTAATTCCTTGGTGAGGTATGTAGGATAGCGCGGCCACGCACGTTTACGTGCTAACACAAGCGTTGACAACAGCGGCGGCTTATGACATAATAGAGCTAGGAATGTTAGCTGTTGCAGAGTCCTACCCACCGAAAGAAAACGGCCGGGAAAGCACATGCAGGCGCAGGAAAGATAAGCGAGCTATCGATCCCTGCTTCCGACAAGGTAATGAGAAAAGGGTCCACGGCGGCCGTCCAAAAAAGTATCTCCGCTGAAGTCCGGCCCACTCTGCGCGATCCGCTGGGCCGGGGCAGCAACCTCCGTCTCGTGGGATGGAGATCTTATAAGGCACTACCAGATCCCCTTCAAATCGATCGTCTGAATCCCCCCACGATCATGGCAGGACTCGCAACACAAGCCTTCGATTCTCTACCACCTCACCAGAAGAGCTTTCTTCGCTCTCTGCCAAAGGCCGAATTGCACGCACACCTCAATGGCTGCATACCCCTCGATTGTTTGATTAAACTCGCTCTGGACGCGTCAAAGAGTGATGGACCCCAGCCTCCCTTGGTTCGAGAGGCTCTCCAGATTCTAAAAGCAGGTCTCAACCTGAATCGGATAGAGGATGGCTTCAAGTTGTTCCCAGCCATTTACCATATCACATCGACACCAAAAGCTATTGCGTTGGCAACATCGGCTGTACTGGATTTTTTCCTTGAGCCGACCTCACCAGGTGTCCCCCCTCAATGTGTATATATGGAGCTTAGAACGACACCTCGGTCGACGCCGCACATGTCCCGGAAAGAATATCTCTCAGTTGTTTTAGGAGAAGTCGTAAAGCGAGGTGGCAAAGCATCTCTGATCGTGAGCATTGATCGCCGGATGTCCCCACAGGATGTAGCGGAGTGCATTAGCCTTGCGATTCACTTTCGTAATTCTGGTCAACCTATTGTTGGAATCGACCTCTGTGGAAATCCTTTGGTTTGTCCCCCCCCCCCAAAAAAAAAACAGGATTCCAAGTTCTGAACGACCATTCCCCGCAATAATAGTCCGGTAATATGAAAGCGTTCCATACGCTCATGGACGCAGCTCGTGACGCCCAGCTCCCGTTGACCGCCCACATCGCTGAGGTAGGTATAGGGCTCATTCAATTAAGGGTATCCCGCTTACTATGTACAATAGTCAGAGAGGAACACGGCGCAAGATACCGCCGAAATACTTTCATGGAGCCCTAGGCGACTGGGACACGCCACATTCTTAGATGCTGATGCGGTGCTTAAAGTTTCCCGGGAGAAGATACCCATTGAAATATGCCTGTCATCGAACCTCGTGTACGCATCCGTGTTACTTCTTTTCGCAGGAGTAGTGTTAGTGACGTCATAGCCTCTATGCAGTTCAAAGACAGTCGAGAGTCTTTCGGCTCATCACCTTCGTTCTTGGTTGGAACTCGGTCACCCTGTCATCATTTGTGTAAGTACTGTTGAACGCCTTTTTGCTGGTTGGTCTTACTGTGGAATCACCATTATTAAATCTCCCGCCAGACCGATGACACCTTGCTGTTTAAGACAAACCTCGTAGCTGAATACGCCTTGCTTCTGGCGCGGCCGCCTTTGGGACTCGGATTCGAAGAAGAAGAGATACGACGGATCGCTCAGATGGGGTTCAGATACCGGTTCCACGAAAGTAGGAAAACGTGGAATGCGGTGCAAAAAATTGCGAGGTTCAAAAACTAACCCTGCGCACCGTCACTCCCCGACCTGGATGTCGGAGACGATTGGTTCCCTATGTATAGAGGAAATTGAGAAGCCAACAACAAAGAAAATGCGTAATGGCCAATTGGTGTACGCAGTCGCATTAGTGCCTCGTTGTCTTGACAGTGAATTTGCGTCGGCCAAGAGAGTGAGCGCAGACCTCCAAAGATCGACCCTCAACCAAACCGCCCAGTCCCTGCCAACCTTTAGTTAGGTAGGAACCGGTGGATCAATCTTTTGCAAGGCGGAAATGTATCGCCAGCGCACTTCATTTGACCCCCGCAAGTGACATAAAGCGCTTCCAATGACTACCTGCCTGCCTGATGGCGTCAGGCGGTGTTCGCGCGCGAACTTCCATAACTCTACCATGATGATCATCGAGTTGTCAAAGGCGATTCTCGTCTTCAACCTCCCCTTTGCCCTTTGGGGGTTAACCAAGCAAATAAGGTTTGTATATATACTTGTGAGCGAGGTGAAATTGGGGGAGCAAATTCCAAGATGTCAGCAAAGCAAAGGAGAAGTTAAGACTCCTTAAGAGTAGCATCCGACATCGTGACGAAAATTAGTGTAAGTGGAAGGAAAGCCCCATCGCTTTGTCCCATCCACGAAAGCAATATAACGACATTGCTCATGGTGTTTACTTTTAGTTCAGGAAGGCGTCGTCCATCATAACTCCCTTTGACGCAGCTGGACCTGGCAGAATGGTTTAAATTCAAATTGTTCAACGTGGTAATTGAGAAATTCTTAGGCTTGGTGGCTATTCGCTTCGGTTGTTCCCATGCAGTTCCCACCATAAAATTTGGCTTTTGGACAAGCAGTATTTCATACATTCATGAGGGCCACCTTTAAGAAGCGCGGAGCTAGCCTCTCTCGAACATCGATCCCGGCTTGTCGCCGCTGTGTTGGACCTCGTCATGGTTTATCTGGCACACGATCTCCAAATTCCTCGCTCGCCCCATATTCTACAACCTCGAATCCAAACCGCTCTCCTGCTGTGGTCACTGCGTCTGTGTCTCCTGCTAACATCCCCATATTTGGGCCCTTTTCCAAATCTGATGCACCAGTCACCAACCAACTGTTTCGCACGTTACCTCCATTGACTGTTCTTCCCACCCCGCTCCCTGAGGATGCAAATTCACCAATTGACGGTCTCTACTTCCCTCGCTCACAGTTCCAGGAAACCATGAACATTATTGATGCATGCTTATATAATTGCCATGATGTGCGACGAGCTCAAGCTTTGCTGCATGGTATGCGCCAAGGCGTCCGCACCAATCCGGACGCTCCTTCCATCGATGTCTCTGTATATAACAAGTTTATATCTGCTTACATCAGAATGGCCTCTGATCATCAGCCTGAAAAGAGAGAAGATTGGATTAAGGAGGCTTGGGATTTGTATCACCATTGTATTAACGATGGAGTTGCACCTGACGCCACTACCTACGCATTCGTGCTTGTTATGTTGGCAAGGCTAGTGATTTTTCTGTCTTGAAATTGTACGGGGTATCTGATTTGGGAATAACGCACAGGTTTTCGCCATCCATTCTTGCGGTGGAACCCAACACACATTCACTCACTTTTGAAGATATTCTTTCCCAAGCTAATGCAAAACATGTCGCCATCTCAGACATTCTCCTCCATATACAGTCCCAGTTTGAGTCGCAGGCTGAGAAGGACATCATTCTAACGCGTATGGGTCAATGGGCCGTGCAGGAAGGCGTTCACTCCAGTGTGTTAAAGGACCTGAACTCATTCAAGGAGGCCGGGAATGTGACCGAAGACCCTGTTGCTGCTTTTCCCCACGTTCGACCAGTAGTGAAACCCGACCCGGAACTTCTTGGGGCGCGTAAACATACTCTGAATGCAAGAGCGCATTGCTAAATTTCATCCCTCCACAGTATCGGTCCAAGAAGAGAGAGATTGACGAGGACACGGCAATTGGTATGGATCTAGACAGGGAAGACCAGACATCGAGCTTTAATTTGGACACCCTTCGAAGCAATCTTGACGAAGTGCTCGCAGCACGACGAGCGCTCCCTCAGGATGCTGCTACACGCCAGCGCTTGCTAGAAATGTCTGCCGTCGATGCCGCTGCTGCGCGAATGAAACATGACGCAGAACGTTTAGAGGCTCAGGGTCTGAAGTCCGCCACAGCGACGAAGAAAGCTTCGCTGAGGAGATGGATGTGGGAGTGGTACGAGGCATTATATCCCAGAATTGAAGCCGAAATCAAAGGCATCATGGCGGAGCCAAATAATGGTGGGCGAGTTCCTTCCCTTGCAAGACGGACCTACCCATAAGCGTTTCATAGCGGGTAAATCCAGGGTTCAAAAGACCCATTTGTTGCCTTTTTTGACTTTATTGAAGCCGAAAAAGCTCGCGCTTCTTACAATCATGGAAATCTTGCGACTTTATGGCACTGGCGGCATCGCCGAAGGAATGAAAACTGCTCGGGCACTCATTTCGGTTGGCATCGGTGTCGAAATGGAGCATAATGCGCAAATCAAGAAACGGCATTACTATCGAACAAGGGAGCATGGTGGAAGTCATGCCTCCTCTGACCCTCTAAATGAACACTCAGGTTCGAGTGACGAAGGATTAGAAGCTATCAGGGCTCGGCGCGATTTAGCTCGGGAACAAGCGAAGCGAGAAGCCGCTTGGAGCGAGCCGTGGTCTCAGGCTATTAGGATTAGGGTTGGTAGCATTTTGGTGGATGCATTAATGGACTCTGCAATGGTTACTCGCCATACCACAGACCCTAGAACCGGGATGCCATAGCAAGTGTTGTTTCAGTTCTGCCATGTCCCTTGGCGTCCTCTGACCTCCAGTTCATAGCTCTGAAGAGCAACCGGCGTTTAATCATAGTTACGAATATGTCAGAGGGAAAAAATTGGGTGTGATCAAACTCAATCCTGAAGTTGCAAAGCACTTTGCTGAGACTGGCACACACGCTACACTTCACCCTCGCCACCTACCTATGCTTGTACCACCACGCCCATGGGTTAGCCATGATAATGGCGCGTACTTGTTTAATAAAAGTATGTCTCGATCGAAAGCGCGCGTTCCGGTTAGCTAAGATAGGTTCTTTGTTTAGGCAGTGTTATGCGCATAAAGGGCTCTCATGAGCAATTGCTTTATCTTGCCGAGTCGTCGAAGGCAGGCCACCTCGAACTCGTCTATTCCGGGCTAGATGTTCTCGGAAGCACCCCATGGGTCATCAATCAAGATGTCTTTGGAGTCGTCTTGGAAGTTTGGAACTCTGGACATGGGTTAAGATCGATCCCGCCTGCTGTGCCGGACGTGCCAGATCCAGTGAAACCCCCAGATATGGATACCAATAATGCCGCTAAGAGTCGTTACATTCAGGAAGTGAAAGATGCCATCAATGCTCGTAGGAACAATCACTCTGAGCGATGCAGCGTGAATTATAAGCTCGAGATTGCGCGTGCAGTATGTCGCTTCGACAAAAGTCTGTTGGGCTATAGACGTCTAACATCCTCTTCTAGTTTGTCGCAGACAAGTTTTATTTGCCTCATAATATCGACTTTCGTGGACGGGCTTACCCTATTCCTCCCCACTTGAATCATGTTGGGGATGACCTAAGTCGGGGGCTGTTGAAGTTCGCGGAGAGGAAACCCCTTGGCACTGCTGGTTTGCGGTGGCTTAAGATCCATCTGGCTAACCTTTATGGATATGATAAAGCAAGTTTCGATGAGCGGGAGACCTGGGTTATGGAAAGACTGGATGCCATATATGATAGCGCCTTGAAACCACTGGAGGTGAGTTATCTGGTCAGGTTTCGGTCGCCTGGGTGTCAAGTTCGTCCGAATAGGGGCATCGATGGTGGCTCAAAGCAGACGACCCATGGCAATGCTTGGCAACATGCATGGAGTTACGTGCAGCCCTTGACTCTCCCGATCCGCTCTCGTTTGAATCCAACCTCCCTGTCCATCAAGATGGCACTTGCAACGGTTTACAACACTACGCGGCATTGGGTGGTGACAAAGTGGGGGCACAACAAGTCAATCTTGCAGTGACAGATCGTCCATCGGATGTTTACTCCTATGTTGCAAATATGGTCGAAAAGCAAATTGATGATGACGTGGCGAAGGGGAATGAGCTGGCCAAGATGCTTCAGGGAAAGGTATCGCGTAAGGTTGTCAAGCAGACGGTATGACTCCAATCTGGCTCGATGATTCAGCCTGCTCACTAGCCTGGCTAGGTCATGACAACTGTCTATGGCGTGACTTTTGTCGGTGCAAGAGCCCAGATCGAGAAACAATTACGCGATCGTGGGGACGTTGACCGGATGAAGACTTGGGATGCATCAAACTATCTCGCCAAGAAGGTTATTTGTCTTCCAATGGCTTGCAACCGTCCGACTCAATTACCATGACCGTAGACCCTAGGATCGATTCAGGATCTCTTCTCTGGTGCCAAGGCAATTCAAGATTGGTTACATTTTGCAGCAAAGTTGATAGCTAAATCTGTTCCTCCCAATCGGCTCGAGGATGCGCAAAAAATAGGCGTCTCAAAGAATGGGAAGTATGAACCACGTTCCCACCGCGAAATGATGACCAGTGTCATCTGGACCACACCTATGGGACTGCCCATCGTCCAACCTTACCGGAAGCTGAAGCGAAAACAGATTATAACTGGTGTGCAAAGCGTATACATTAGTGACCCGAGCGTTCCGAGTGAAGGTAGGTCCAATCGTCACCAGTCCCAACCAAATATACCTGCTAACTCTTGCCTAGTCAATCCGCTGAAGCAAAGCTCGGCTTTCCCTCCCAACTTTATTCACAGTCTGGATGCCACTCACATGATGTTGACTGCCCTAGAGTGTAGAGTGAGTCTCGAAGTAATTACTTTCCAGAAGTCGACGGATGACCTTCAAACTCGCAGAAAGAGGGGTTAACTTTTGCCTCAGTTCATGACTCATACTGGACTCATGCGTCTAGTGTGCTCAAAATGTCTCAAATCATTCGTGACACTTTTGTCCAGCTCCACTCCTCGGACTTGATGGGACGGCTGTTACAAGAGGTGTGTTCTGCATTTTTCACTGGACATGTACTAATTTCCATCAATAGTTCACGACTCGGTACGAAGGCCATGCCGTTCCCATAATACATCTAAGTGATCGCGAAGTTGAGCGTATCAACGAGTCATCTGATGTTCAGATTATCCGCCGTCCTTACAGCGTTGCAGGAAGACGCCGAGTCGCAGCAAAATCCCGGAAAATGCTCGAGGATGAGGATGACCATGAAGTCAATACGCTTGAGGCGGATACAGAGTTATCTATGGATGACTTGCAAGCACCTGTAGAAGTACAACCTGCTTCCGAATCCGTCACTGCCAAGCTAGAGTACAAGCTTGGTCGATTTGGCGGCCTGCCAGCCCACAAGCAATTTGTGCCATTGCAAGCTCTGCTTCCGAAACTGCCTGCCAAAGGGAATTTCTCCGTAGAAACCATTAGAAAATCGTTATATTTCTTCTCCTAATTCACAAGCAGGCGCTTAATTTCCTTCATGGCTTTGTCCCTTGCTCACCTGCTTACGTCCTAATTCCATCCCATCGCCCCGATTCCGTTGTCAAATTCATTCACCAATTGCTTTGCTTTTTATGCACGATCACTCGCAAATAATCTTCCCTCGACTATTCATTTATGTTGTAAATTGGTTTCTTGCTGTTGCTTAATTCGTAGAATATATGAGGCGCTACGTCGAAATCAAACAATCCAATGGTTTGGAAGTATCGAATTGATTTTTTAGAAAATACGATAGTGTTCCGTTACAGCGCGAATACTGCGAATAGTATCGATATCTCCCTAGCGTCTATTATCACGGATTTAGTGGTGGGCTTCTTCCTTGGGAGGATCCTACATAATGTGTTCAGTACAAATTCTATTACCGATGAATCATACGTACCTGTTCCAGGAAAGCCAAGAAGGCATCGGCACCACTGGGAGCATCGATGCTGGAAGTAGCAGCGGCGCTAATGGTGTCATTCGCGAGAGCGGGTTGCGACTTATCATAAGCTGAGAGCTCGGCGGAAAGGTCAGATGGTAGAGAAGGAGGGGTAGGAGCCAATGGGATTTTTATTTCTTTCACGTTGCCGACGTGCGCATCTTTGACCTGAATAAACAAAGGAATAAGCCACGGAGTCAGTCCAACTGGAATAAGCTTCAGCAATAACGCACGGCCGGTGGGGGCTTGTATGCCTTCAGCTCCCTCAAATAAAGGTCTTGAACAAAATCTGAGAGAATTATTAGACCGAGGAGAAGGATGAGGAAGTCCATCGCTCACCCTTCCGGACAGATGAGGCAGACGACAAGGTCCGGATGATATGCGCTGGACGTATCTAGGATCCAGCATGATAATTCCGCAGGATGAGTGAGGAGTAGAATTTACGAACGGAATGAGCAGCATTTCTGAACAGAGTCAAAGCCATGGAGTAGATCTACAGATCCCAGGTGACTCAATGTTAGATGCAACTTTAGCATGGTACCACGGCGCCGGTAGAGGTTCACCTTGCAACTCCTTGAGGTGAGAAAGGTCGTGGGTATTTCCCGGGTAAACTCACATGACCACGTTTCATACCACAAGGGACTCTGAAGTTGGAAATTCAGGAAGCTGGCAGCCTGCTCAACCCGGTCCTATGACGCCTCCTATAGTTAGCTGTTCGGTCGGTGCGCCGTCGATTTCTCCTGAGCTTGGGACACGTCTCTTGGTGGCTGCGTTGAGCCATGCTTTATACGCGAACGGTCAAATCCCGTTGTCAGTGCATCCATCAATGATTTCGATCAACTGCTCACTGTCTGATGTAGTCCTGTAGGTCAACTCGCGTCCATTCCTCTTTCCCCTTCGTTAAACGTAAGTGCCGGAACATGCGCCACAATAATCTCCATGAAGCATTCAACAGGCCTCCTCCCGCTCTAAAGCACTTAGAAAGCGCGACGAGTTACTGGATGGCTTAGATGAGTTAGACGGGCAGCTCTCCTCGGCGCTTATGAAGCTCTCTTGGACGTTAGCAGCTTCTACTAAAGACACTCCTGAGTCCAATGACTCTGCCTCACGGCCTGCACTCCGATTATCCAAAGCTCACTTCATGATCCTAGTTGGCACCTCTGTTGGAGCCCCAAAATTGCGAGTGATTGTCGAGCTTGATAGATTCGAAGTCAAACCATTTGGATGGCGAGATCATGTTATGCCACTCGATCCGCCGCGTGCCGAAGTTTCGGGCGTAGTCACTGATTATGATGGAACTGTCGAGGGCCACTCAGAAGAAGACTCGGGGTCTATAAGTAGCTCAGAAACCATCTCTGGACAAGAGTCTGATGAAGATGCTCATTCGCAGCTGGGAACTGAGGATGAACATTCCGTTTCTAATTCGGAGTCGGAGTCAGAATCAGACTCTGGAATCGAGTCTCGACCAACACTCGCCCCTTCCACAGTCATCGATGATGGAAGGCAGTCATCCCCGGCTTCGCCAGAATCGAATACTTCGCACGGTGACACTGCTTCATACCGCCATGTACTAGATGATGCCTTGTTACTTTCTACTCCAGCGACCGAAGGTATCATAAAGAAGGCTGAACGTGCTCTATACCGGGCATTGGCACACACGGATGCTGGTTATGACGATGGTGATGATGAGCTGCCACCAACAACTTCGCTTGTCTTGCTCCGAGCACCTCGTTCGTTCCACCAGCCACATTGGACTCCACGTCAAGATTACTCCCGTTCATTGGATCTAGTTGCCCAGCGTTTCTTTCAATTAGGTGATGGCGGGAAGAAAACTGCTCCATTGAAGTTCGCAGGCGGCATGCGGAGCGGGAAGTTGCGTGGCATAAAAATATGTTGTCAGACATCTCATACCTCGGGACCTGTGGAAGCAGGTGGGGATATGGGATGGCACGACCGAGGTTCATGTGGGGACGCGGAGGCGGATGAGATGATTTGGTGGCAGTGGGATGGCAAGTTGAGAGGTATTGGAGATGATATGTTCATATGACGATACAGAGCGGGGCAGCTCTCAACAGCATTTGAGTTGCATGCATCATTTTAACTTATCATCCGTCATCTCTGCAGCGTGGGCAGGCAAATGCAAACGCTGGAATTGAGCAAGGTATTACATTGAGGAACACAGCAGTGCGGGAGAGACAAAATCAATTCTTCTTGACCTTTTCCTCAGCTGCCTTCTTTTCGAGCTCAGCCTGGAAAAGATTATCAGCGGGAGTTGACCGTACAGTGATGTGGAGCATACAAGTTCTTCCTGGTGCTTCCTAATCTGTTGACGAGAAAAGGGAATGTTGACAACAAGTACACTCTCAGAAGAAGTGATGGACACTCACTTTCTCCTGTAGCTTCCTCTTCTCAATCTCATAGACGTATTTGTCTGTCCAAAATTTCATTGACTGCCAGGGCGCGGAGGAAAGCCCTAACCTTCCTGGGATTTCTCCCTTTGACTATCGGCAGACGTCCATGATCCCAGGTCAGAGAAATACATCAGATGAAACTTACCTGAAGCCTTTCGACTGGCCCTCGCGTCCAACGGCACCCTCTTGGATATACCGAAGAGCAGCAACACGACGAAGCGCAAGAGCTGTTCGTGATGAGGTGACAGTTACCCTGTGAAACATGGTCCTGGAACACCCAGAGTGTAGATGGTAAGTCCTTGTTCTGTCTCCGAGTTTTTGGTTCGCCGTACGCACGGAGAAAGAGGCAATGCGACTGATACTGGTTACGAGTGGGAATCTCCAACAATGTGGGTCATGTGCTGCAACCCTCGTCATGTGGGTCCGAGCTGAGCTGATGGCAATATTAGTTCTGCAAGAGCATCATGCAAAATCCTCCTGCGTCTTTTGGGGCAGTACTTCCCCTAGTTGGTTTACAGTTATTTTCTAGGCTTTTCACGTTTGCCTTGAATCAAGTAGCAGTCAGCATCGCATCACCAGAAGTGTTCGGCACTGCAAGTATCCAGTTCGACCTGCTACTTTCATCCATTCTCTTTCTGTCTCGAGAAGGAGTCAGAAATGCATTGCTCCGCTCGGACAGTGTTGAAAACAATCCCCGGAAATCATCTGAGGTTCCGGCGCAGGCCCAACGCCAATTAATAACCAACATTTCATTGCTCCCCGTTTTCCTCGGCTGTCCATTGGCTATTATAGTTGGGTCGGTTTATGCATCATTCGCCTCAAATTCCACCACTTCACAGCCTCACTTTAAACTCGCTATGCACCTATATGTCTTGGCTGCAGTGTTCGAGCTTATTTCAGAACCGCTGTACATTCGTGCTCAGAACAACCTTGAAGTGGGCGTGAGAGTGAGAGCGGAGGGGGTGGCCGTGGTTGCGAAGGCTGTATTTAGCTTGTTGCCTTTTGTCCTCTTTGGTAAACTGAGGGACTCGGGTTTCGCATGGGAATGGTCTCTTGTGTGTTTCGCACTGGGACAAGTAGCATTTGGCCTATCGTTTCTTGTAGTCCACCTCCTGCACTTTCGTGGAATCCATGGTATCACGTTCAAGAGCGTTCCGATTAAAAATGGCAACAGGTAAATGCAAGTAAGCAATGTTCACGTTTGTTGGCCTCACTTGCCAATGTAGGAGAAGCCCTTGGTTTAATGACGAGCTCCTACGCTTGTCAATGATCATGACTGCTCAGTCTATTTTCAAACATTTCCTGACCGAGGGAGATCGCCTCATTGTTTCGAAGTTCAGTGCTCTACAAGACCAAGGCGGCTTTGCCCTGGCCACTAACTATGGTTCGTTACTACTTTCTAGACTTCTCCTTGTGTGGCTCATTCGTAATCCAGGGTCTTTGATCGCCCGTGTCATTTTCCAGCCTGTTGAAGAGACGAGTCGAGTTTACTTCTCGAAGGTATTGAATCAAGATCATCAGACAAGCGACGTGCTGCCTTCGGGACGCCCAAGGGCCGAGAAATCTCCGCCCGCAAACAAGAAGAAAGCTATCGTGGAGTCGATGAGGACTCTTGGCACTGTTTTGAGTGTCTACGCACATCTCACGCTTCTCTTTCTCGCATTTGGGCCCCCTTGCATTCCGACCCTCCTATCAATTGTCCTCCCTAGGCAATATCTCCTCACATCCGCTCCAAGAGTCCTGATTGCCTACTGTTGGTATCTTCCGGTCATGGCCTTCAACGGCGTTCTTGAGGCATTCTTTTCAGCTACCGCTAGCTCTAACGATCTTGTGACGCAGAGTCGGGCATTGATGGCATCTTCATTACTTTTCATCGTCTCCTCTTTTTGGTTGAGTGAAGGTCTGGGGCTGAAAGAAACAGGGTTGGTCTATGCGAATGTTCTGAACCTTGGAGCAAGGGCTTGGTATGCCTGGGGATTCACCAAGAGCTATTACAAGAAACATGGGGAAAAGCATCACCGGATCGCACAGAGCGGCGAATCTAGAAGAGTCGTGCCCAAAACTGGAGTCCTCATTTGCAGCATTGCGATGGGTGTAATAGTTAGGATCAGCTACAGGACTCTAGGAAGTCCATTCGGTCTGTTGGCGCATAAAATAATTCACATGGCGATAGCGGTGTCCGCCGTGCTTTTTTGGTTTGTTGTATGGTGCGTGCTGTTTCATGGGCTGACTTTCAGATCCATACATTGATATTTATAAACTTTAGTTGGTTCAATGAAGAGACACTGGTGAGCGATATAAGGTGGACAATTTTTCGGAATAAATAGAGCTCGTACGCCCTTTGTTGTTTGCTATAATTTACCATACCAGGAGCATGTAATACTGGACTTGGTGATTTGTGGTGGCGGGAATCGAAAGCGGAGTTTGAAAATCCAGCGACATTACATAAGCAGTCGGGGCATAACTTCGAGCCAGTCACCAAAGCGCAAGCAGCCTTCCAGACGCATTAAGACGCGTGGGGGGACGCGTATTACTGTGTTAGGACACGGCCGAAGCGAAGAGCTAGTGACTAAGCTCATCTTCAACATCTTCGTGGTCATCGACGCGACCTGCCCTCCTGCGGTTCTTCACGCCTGTTGTCTTGCCTAACTGACAGCAGCGACTAGTAGAACATGTCACTCTTACCTTCCGTACCGCTAACCCCTCCTTCAACACGATCAAGAAAAGAGAATCTCAAGCCATCACCTTCATCTCCATCTCGGTCACCGCACGCCAGCCCAAATCAGCGTCGTGGAATCGGCACTCCAATCTCACCGTTCCGACCCAATACACGAGTGAATTTTGCTCCTCACAAAGACTCCCACTATCCCCATTCTCCCAAAGAACCTCCTCGTCGCCTCCCGTCGTCTCGCCTTTGGGGTCGTCCCAGTCGCTCCATTCTAAAGCGCCCTTCGCTCACTAATTTCAACTTCATGGCTCCTCCGGAGGAACAGCTAAGGCAGTGGACACCCGAGCCAGAGGGTACCGATGCTCTGACCCAAGAACATTTCATTACTTCTCCATTGAAAGTGATTGTGACATCCGTAACAGACCTAACTCTCAGCTTGCGGGACGTGACGGAGGCTTGGACGCTCCTCTTCGCGCGTCTCCGAGCTCGTTTTCCTTCTGAACTTCCAGTCGTACCAGCTTTAGCACCCCTCAAAGCGAATATCGACGCCGTTCTCAAAGCGGCCCACAGGGACGTCGAACGGGCGTTGGTTGATCCACTGCAAAGCAAACCGAAACCTCAGCATGATTTGAGTAAAGATGTCCCTGGGCCCAAGAAGCGCGGTGGAATGACGGAGTTCGAGGTCACTTATGCTCGAGATTTATTCATGCTTTCGAACGCCGCACTGCGTTTTGTCTCACTCATTTGCTGGGTCCCACAGCTATATGAATGCGTGACAGGTATGGCAATTTATATCTCGCCACATGCACACATTTCTAATGCGCCTATCTAGATGAGCAGCTCAGCCAACTGATGGATGTGATCCTTCGCATCTTGGACACCTCGACACTCCCAAGCAACACACCTCGAAAGACTTATGGTCTGGCACTTGCTATCCTACAGGTCCAAAGACTCCCAGAGCGCATCCTCGGCCCTTTCGTAGGGCGCATCTCGTCGGCCATCCGACGAGGCCTTGACGGCGAATACGGAAGAGAGGGGAAGAAAGGACCTGCATGGGAATCGCTTGGAGTGAGGATTGTGTATTTTACATGCCCTGACAACACTGACATTACTCCCAGGCCTTGCAGACCCTGGCTGACGGGGAGATTATTGCCTTTCACGAGCATTTCCCCCAATTGTTTAACTCATTACTTTCTTACCTTGTTTCACCTTGCTCAACATCCCTTCGACTCAAGGCAGCTATTGCGCTCGGTGCTCTGGGTCACTACTCTCTTTTGCATAGAATTGAGGGATTGGTTGTACCCGTAATGAGAGCTAGTGCGGCTCTTTCCCCCGTCCTCACTACTGCGTTCCAAAAGGGAGGTCTGGAAGGGGCTTGGGCCGTCACCGTCCTTGCAGCGATTGTGGCCCTGACTGGTTACCAATTTCATCTCAGCCGAAAATGGATGAAGACTTTCATGCACTGTTCTCAGACTGGCTTAAATGCAAAGAAGGATGTTGGTATGAAGTTTGCATCACGAGCTTTATGGTGTTTCTTGTTGTGGGCTTGGGAAGATGGACACGCACAAGGAATCGAGGGTTTTCAGGCAAATGACGACACTGGCCTAATGATTCGACAAGCCAAACGCACACAAGAAGGAAATATCGCTCCGGTAGTGCAGGCGCCCTTACTGCAACGTCCGATGGGAGCCTCACTAGTTGCGGCGTTCATTGGTGACGGTTCTGATCAGGAAGCCGTTGCGACTGGCATCTCGGTTCTCCACGAAATGTTCGTCAATCACTCACCCCTGAACATCGAGCTTCTCTTCCGCTTGCTGGCCTTTTTCGTCAAAACTGGCGATGAGAGGATCGACCTGAAGATTGGTGAAAGTGATGTACCGTGGAAGTACAGCAAGCTGGTTTGCACCCCCATTCTCAATGGTTCCCTCATTGCAAATGCAGATATGAACTCTTTTATACAATCCGCCAAGGACATGTTGTCGGATGACGCTAATGGTTCCATTCGGTTAGCAGATGTACGCCCCCTGGATGGCGAGGAAGTCACCACCCATTGGGACAAGTTAATGCGTTGTTGGGACACCATGTTCAAACAAGGGCTGGCGTTGAGTGACTCCAGTATTCAGGTGCGCATCGTTAATTTACAGTGGAAATGTTGATGTGAAATCATGATCCGCAGTCTACATGCCATAAGTTATGGGTTGCATTGGTTAAGGCCCGGGTCTCGGCAGCTAGCACTCTGGTGGAACGCAAGGCTCTCTCGCGATCGATGGTTGACAGAATCGCATCTTTTCTTGAGAAGTCACCGTCTGAGTGGGCCCCAGAATCTGCATTATCCATCGGCGCTAGTCAGTGCTCGATATCAGCGGCTAGCGCAATGTTCAGCGCTCTTGTGCATGAGGCAGATAGCGAAAAATCGTTTCCTAGTTTTCCTATGGATCTACTCGACAGGGTGGTCCAGACGAACGTCAGCCTCAGTACTCCCGAGATCAGAACTCTGTGGCGAGACTTTATTGTGGGTATTGTCCGCGTCGGGTCGGAGGATTCTGCGTTTTTTGAGTTTCTCCGCAACCGCGTCCTTGCCGAAAACTGCGCTAGACGTGCCCCGCCGCAGTCCGGTGCAGTTCAAAAAGCCGTCTGGGGAAGTGTGTGGGACTGCGCGGTGTTCCTCGTGACCCAGACTCCGTTGGCCGAACTCAGCGTCAAGTGGGAGGACATTGTATTGTTGACGCAGTGTATTCCGTTTTCTGACGCCGATCCGAATGTTGAGTGGAGCATCATTGAAGCCCGTTGGAACACAATCATTCAAGCCGCAGTCGAACGTTGCGATCTAATCAATGTTTCGCGGGCCTGTCTAATCGAGAAAGCCGTCTCTTGCATCTCGCATCAACGCATAGGGTATATGTTTTCGTTCATTGTTTACCTTGGCATTCGGGGCTCATTCTTTTCCAGGTTACGTGGGTCAATGAAAGCGTTGTCTCTTCTATTTTCACTTCTGGAGAATAACGAAAAACGTACCCTGGACGCGTGTAAAGATGAAGACAGGACCCAAGGACTCTATGATTTGTTCAACAAGCTCGCAGGAGGGGATGCACTGACGACAGCTTCCTTGGTTCCCGAAGGCTCAAGACATCTGGAAGCTGTTCTAGACTGTATTTCAGTCATTGAAAGAGTTGTGCGAACAACTCCTCCAAAGTTTGTGGTATCTAGACTGTGTAATTTGCAACCTGGGCTTCTCCCATGGCTGCGCGATGAGCATGCAGTTCTCACGGAACTCCAATATAACACTGTGGTAAGTCAATTCGGAGCCCTGGGACGTGCTGTCACCTATTTAACCAATGACACAGATTGCCAACTTCTACTCCACATCTTTGGAGGCGCTACTAGATGCTGAATCATCAGCCACAATATTGCACAAAATCACTCCGTTCCTCGTGTCAGGATTTGTGCGCTTGCCACCCCCGCTTCTCTGTCCCAATGCCTTCGAATCTTTTTGGACCGCAAAATATAAGCCTATTACGGACGAGCTAACCAGGGAAGGGTACCAGTATCCGGAAGAGTTGAAGGTTTGCCTGCGCTACTTTATATATAGCGGTTCGGAACATGAATCGTTCGCTGTCGGGTTATCTGCGGGTATCGAGAGTATCGATGAGGTGCGTCACTCAGGATACCATATTCAATCATACTTAACCCTCTTCGCTGAATCCTAAGGTAAATGAGGAGTCATTCGTCCCTGAGAGCGTGAATGTTGAGGCCCCAACACGCTCGAGCCCCGATCACTCTTCCTTGGTTGCTGATGACGCTGAACGAATCGCGAATAATCCGGGGTTAGAAAATGCAAGCTTTGTACCAGAGCATCAGATTTTGGTGGCGAATAGCAGTTCTAGCGATGTCCCAGATGATCCTGACATAGCGCGTATCATATCCACCGATCAACTTCCTTCGTCACCTGATGACACTGGGAGACTGTCGCCAGCCGTGATCAGTTCAGATAAAATTGCGGACGTCTCTGTTCCATCTCTTCTCGGGAATCCAATTAGAGGGCATCAAGCTTTGTCATCCCCAGATGGTGTTTCTGATGAAGAGGCTGAAGCGAATTCCGTCGCAACATCACTGGTAGAGGGTGAGATGTTCAGTTCTCCAAAGCCGCAACAGAGAGTGTATGGACCAGGATCGTCAGGCAAGCGAAAGCGGGGATTATCAGGCAGGTTCTTCATCAATTATCACATCAGTGCATTTCTCATTCCTCCGCTCGTCATCAGGCAAACTGGCGCGGAAGAGACATAGGCCTCGGAAATCTGAGGATACGAGTAGCTTTATTGCGTCACTTGTTCGCGGAACGATGGGACCATCGCCTCACTTACCTGCCGTCAAGTCGCATTCTGACCGCCCTCCAGAACCCAAGCCAGCTCCTAAGGCTGGTCATGCACCAAAATTAGATCTTGTGACGCCTACAAAAGTTGGTAGCAATGCTCCCGAGAGGCATGGCAAGGTGGAAGTGGAGGTGCCGAGGTTGGTTCAAGCATGGAAAGGTCACAAGGCTCGCTCTTCGTCGGTATCTAACGAGCCCTCCCCCTGCTCCTCTCCCACGGATCATCGAAGATCCCAACGTCTCAAGCGCGATCTATCTGCGTTAAATGTCAATGAGGAAGTATTGCCCCAAACTGGTCAGTACTTTCTATTCCGCACCAACGATCACCACTGATTTGTGCGCAGATGGTAACAAAATCGGGCCACCCCGGCCGAAGCGCCATAAATCCAGCACGGATATATCCCCTCAGCGACAGAATCCGCGCTCTAGGAAAAGTAAGAAATCTTTCGCGAGTGGGTCCAGCGATGTCACTTCCCCTCAGAAAGGTCAGTAGATATTAGTTTATCGTGTGACTCGTATTCCAATTATGTCCGCAGGTCCTACACCTTCAGTCAACAGTGAAACACCTCAGATTAGAGGACCGGTATTACCAGCGCTCGTTGACACTGTTATTTCGCCTGAGTTGAAAAGGAATGAGCAATTAGACAACCCTTCTAGTGGTGAGCCCACCATGTTCTGGCGGCTTGTAACAAACATCTTCATAAAACTGCCAGATGACTCCACGCAGCCAGGGTCCAGCCCCATCAGGAGTCACGTCCAAAGGCGCCTTTCCCGTAACAACTCTTCAGGACTTCTGGGCCCAAAGTCAAGACTGAATGTACATCGCGTCCCGGCCCCTGACAGCATAAAAGATGCTGCACTGATCCTTGCAAGCACAAGCAATGAACAACTAGTATCCATGTCCGCCGAAGAACTGCGCCATCTGCGTTCACTGATCGACGGTTTGGAGGGGAAGGTGCAGAATGCCCTATCATCCAAAAGTGATTCGTGATTTCGTACTGCAGCATGTTTCGTTATATGTTCCACGCATCCTTTCTTTCTCCTATCGCTTTGCTGGGCATGACTTTTCATTATTGCAATATGTATGTACTTCATCGCATGCGTCCAAGGACGAAATTCAATCAAACCAGTCAACTGCATAATGCCATAAATCATCACGATCATAGTGAACGCCAGGCACAAGTGCTTTGCGGGACAAGTTGTGCTCGTTGTGTGCTGCCAGAGCTAAATCGCATACCATTCAAACACCTTATCGTTTGACATCCTTCGGATGCCTTCGCCGTAAACCAGCACGACCCAACAGTAGCTTCCTTCTCGCGTTAAATAATCTTGGCATCATTCGACGAAGAGGGCCTTCCTCCCCCTCAACATCATCATCCCCTCTTTCTAGTAATGACGAAGGTGCACCGAAGCCCCCAAATTCAGCCGCATCTCCTGTCCCTGAGATCGTGAAGATAGCAGCTGGGACAAACTCTCCCTCATCTGAATCTCGAGAGCGCGATCGTAAACGTCTCATACGACAGAGATCTACGTGTTCTTCGAGGGCATCTTGAGCGGAGTACGAGGAAGAGGGTGACGTGGGACCGTAGATGGATTCATCACACAAAGGACAGGTTTTAGGTGGTTGTGGTTCGGAGAGGAAGGGACTTTGGTGGATGGCGGTGTCGATGATAGAAGGGGAGGAGGAAAGAGAGGAGAAGCTGAAGGTCGGGGATGGGGAGCGTTGGCGACGAGGATGGGCGTGATGCGGAGGGATGACCATTGGGACGGACATTTCTTCCAACCGATGCTTCTGGTGCACTGAGTTGCGTGAGATCTGGCTACGCGTTTAGTTATGTGTGTGTGTGTGTATATAGGGGTGAAGGCCTAGAATAGGGATCGATGTAGGGAGATCGGCCCAGGTCAAGGACAGAGGGGGCCTAAGCTGATTGCTTACAGTTGTGTTATGTCGGGATCTCAAGGGTTCGAGGTTATTACAACGTGACACAACTGAGCTGTATTGCAAACTGAGCGCTGCTCAGTTTAAGGGGGGAAATGATAGGGACGATGACGCGTTTTCACGACCTCGGCGCGAAAACGGTAACAAGCAAATTATCGAATTTTTCTTTGGCGTTCCGAGCTTGAACGTTGTCCGGCGTGCACGCGTACAGTTACAGAGAGTAAGGGGCCTCCCTTGCGAGATAGCCAGTAGTTTTATATGATTGGGGGAGGAGGGGGCGTGCCAATATTCCCAAATTACATACTTAGGGGTGGACACGTGTGCTCGGTGAGGAGATCACGGAAGGAAATCGATGGCGGTGACCCACGAAATTAAGACTAGCAACATGGTTGTTACTGTGAAAGATTGAAAGCGCAGCGGCACTGTTGCTACGCAGAAACAGTAACGGCGTTTCCACAGAAAGCGTGAAGACCGCCCCCTCTATGTGTGTATGAAAAGAACGGAATAGAGCCACTTTTAATGTTTGGCCCTAGGGCCAGGTATATGCTTGCGCCGTAAGGTGCATTTAAGTTGACCACGAGGGTAGAGTGGGAGGTGTGGAGCAGAGATAGAGAACCCCACACTGGCATAGTGCGAATATCAAGGTGAGATCATAGAACAAATTTGAAACCATAGTAGTTTCTTCTAGCCACCGATGCGGATAAGACAGGTCACTATCATTTCGAGGGTGTGCGCGCACTTGTACCGCTACGGCCGGGGTTTCCCAGGAGATTATTCAAAGGGAAGACTAATGGGTGCAAAAGCTGCACCTTGCAGCTAGCGAGATGATACACGTGAACGCTGAGCTGCTTCGTGGAGGCAAAGCTTTCTTCCTTCGTGGCGCCGCTGTTGCACCCCTACACCAGCGTTGCGGAGCTCGGAAGGAAACAAGGGATGAATTGAACCGCGGCAGTAACATGAATAACAGTAGTACTCCCCTGCATGAGAAAAGAGAGGGAGCAAGGTATGTGAATGCCAATGTGGAGAGTCGATTACCAGTGCGCTTGCAGATGGGGAAAAGGTGGGATGAAATACTTACAAAGAAATGAATAGAATTACATAAAAGCACTGACGCGACAGTGCTTAGGTGTTCATGTCAAAGAACTGTCAAACAAGAATGAATGCAAGGAACGATCCGTCATCTGTGTATGTGTATCGATGCATGCGAACAATAGAGGCTAGTAACCTGCCTACGAACAATCGCGGTCCCTCATCTCTACATATACTGTACCATTACATATGTCCCACGAAGATTTTGGATTGAATTGATTTGCACCCCATCGGATGCCGTGGGAATGAACTAATGGTGGTTATCCCCTCAAACTAAGTTGATTTTCTTCGGGATCGATCAAACATAAGGATTCCTGCTGCTGCTGCTCTTTTTTGCAAATAGGACTTTCCGTGCCTCGTAGTGCAATGCCTCCGTTGTATGCATTCGGCCTGCACTTGAACGATCCACTGAACTAAGCTGTCAAATGTATCCATTGGCCCACGCGCGCTCCAAGTTCGACCCTCCCTATCTGGGTCTGCAAATTGAGTGTTCACGGCTACTGAAAGGTTTATCTGCACCCCCGATTCATTTTTCAAGCAAAAGTCTGCATGTACATGCTCGTTGCTTTCTCGCGCCCGCGCCCCATTACATATTTGGCAACCAGGTTCAAAAAAAATCCCACTCGCAACCCATTTCGTCGCCCAAAACTCACTCGTGGAGACTTGCGCCACTGGTTGGTGACCCCCCTGTCGGTCATTCCGATGTTAGCCATAACTTGGGTTGGACATACTTTTCGCAAGTAAGGATGATAGAGATGCGTCCTGAATCCCGAACGACAAGCATAGCAGAGGCATGATGTACTGCCCAGCATGGTTACAGCGCTGGCGCGATGTCAGCCCACTCAACCCACTGGATTGGGCAATTATGAGCCAATCACTCTCTCACTGGCAGCTTCTCTGTCTTAGTGCTATAGCTAGATTTCCCCCTCACCATGCTCCTCATCATGCACTGTTGCATGTCGGCTCTTGCCAACCTAGGTCAAAGTCCTGCTCAGTAAGGGGGAGGAAAAGGAATTGATGCTGGTGACCTGGCAGGGTAGTCGAGGGTGCGCATAAATCAATTTCTCTGTCCCCTTGCATGAGTTCGCCTCTGGTGTTATTGATGAAAATAATCATACTAAAAAGGTGACGCGGTGGTTCCCATTGCCGGGATCGCACCGAAAATATGAAGGGACGGAACTTTTGATAGTGATAGATAGTTCGAGGCTGAGTAATCAAGTGCGGAGTGAAAGAAGGATATCGATCCCCACCGGCATCTTTGCATGCATGGCTCCGCGGCTCGTGAGTCGCACAAGGAAGCTAGGGGGCACGCGATATCGAGCTTTCCCAATATGATCGAAGAGGCCTTCCCAGTGGCGACTCCATGCATTTGACACAATAATTAACCGCAAACAGCCTCAATTCGGTACGTTACGAACTCGGATATTCCCAAATCCATCCCATCCCCTTGCATGGGGGCCATGCATGGAAATGGGGAGAGTGGCGGGCTTTTTCGCGTCAGTCGCAGTTATTACACTTCATACGGCAACGCTACATATTATATAGAAACCCTTTGCGTGCACCCGTGCAGGGACCTCCACGCAAAGAAGTAAGGACTATTTCAACACACGTATTTGACGTTCAATTTCTGGAATTGTATGATTGGCTCATATGCCGCAAGATAAAGGTAGTTAGCACCTTTTCCAAGAAAGGGAGAGGAGGGGGGGGGAGGGAACTAGTAGTACATACAAGAAAGGACATTTGGCACTTTCTTTCAATGGTTGGAAAAAGAAAAAGAAAGAAAGAAAGAAAAAAATCGATGACTCCGATTACGACACGATGCCTAACCACTCGACCGCTTCGACTTGCTCTTAATCCATTTCGAAACTCGATCAATCAACCCTTTCCGATTTGGGGGAGCTGGAGACGGAGCTGGAGCCGTTGAAGACGAAGGTTGAGGTTCCTGCACAGGCCCAGCTAATCTTAAAAAAAAGAGGTAAAAAGCGAATCGTTAGGAAAGAGAAGGAAACAACATCATCATCAAATCAAAGTCAACAGCCATACATACCCTTCGATTCCGTCGAGACGGAACTGGAAGAACTGATCCCCTTCTCCTCGACCCATTTCAAAACTTGCACTGCAATTTCCTTGGGCTGTTGTTCGAAAGGCCAATGACCCGTATCGGGATGAATGATCGTAAAGTTTTCCGCGAGGGCCGCTTGAGCTTTGAGGATGGGTGGTGGGTACGTCGCTTCGTGGACGGGTGAGATGGATAAGAATGGGAGAGTTAGACGTGGGGAGGTGATGGCTGTGTGTTTTTTTTGGTTTTTGTTCCATGGTAAATAAACAGATTTTAAGATGAGTCACTCCGTTAATTTTTTTCTAAATAAATAAATAAGACGTACTTTTTTCGGCTGCGACGTTCACTTCGGACGTAGCTGCCTTAAACCAAAGGGTAGGACCTTCAAGTCCATTCTCTGCCAAGAACTGCACGATCGTCTCTTTATCCTAATGACAATATTATTCATAAAGACGATGATGGGGATCAACTCGATAAAAAAATACTATACCTCCTTAGACAGCCAACTTTCATGCTTACGATGTTCCTCTTTGATGTGGGTCGATAAAGCATTGACGGGCGTTAAGTGCGTCTTCCATTGAGCTGGATCTCCATAAAGTAACGAAACGAACGTTTCCAACTAAAGACAAAAAAATGAATGAATGAATGAATGAATCGATAGGGGAAACGCACATTCTCGTTCAACTCTTTTGCAGAATCTGGATGTGCAAAGTACTTGATGTGACCCACGTTCTCGTACCCCAAGATGGGTTTGAATTTTTGGAGGAGCAAATCCGGGTTTAGACCGGTTGGAGCAGGCGGGGCGTATGGAAGCGAGGCACTGTGTTGGTAATAATTAGTCAATTTAATTGGCAAGCAAAGAGAGAGAGGAGAGGAGAGGGGAGGGAGGGAGAGGGGCGATTGTGGTAGTGATCGAGCAGACTAGAAGACGTACAGGACGAGTCCGGTGGCACGATCGGGGTAGTATTGAGCGAATCTAGGAGCCAGTGCGCCACCTAATTGAAGAACCCCCCCAAAAAAGAAACATTCGAAAGTTAAATAAGAAGGGAAACAACCCCCAAGCCACTCACGATCGGGCTCAGGAGCAACTTGAGCCAAACTCACCAAAATCATGACCTACAAGGATCACCTTGTTGACCCCTTCTTTGTCCAAAATCTGAACGATCTCATCCGATTGAGTCTTATAAGCTAGAGCGGCCACGTCGGTGGGTTTGTCCGTTTTCCCGTATCCTTTGAGTTCAGGGAGGATGATGCCGTATCCCTTGGAGGTGAGCTCGGGAACGAAACCCTTGAAGGTGAATGCGCCTTTTTGAGTTTGTGTGTGTGTATTTTGTCGTCGTCATTTGCGGAGGTTGGTTTTAGTTTTCGAGCCCCGCAGATTCGAATATAGTTGTAATGGGGATAATGCGAATGATGTCAGATAAACGTAAGACAGTGTTTACTGTTAGCATTGTGTGCTGATGATAATCGAGAAAGAGGTAGGGGAGGTCATTACCTGTAGGGAACCCATGAAGGAGGAGGAAAGTGGCCTTGCCGGCGTGAGATTTAATGGAGAGATAGTGATAGTTGGTGCCACTGAAGACGCCCGTCTTCCAACCTGGTTGTTTGAAGAAAGGATGATTAGACATTGGTTAGTTGAGTGTGGGATAAGAGAAGAGGGGAGATGTTGAATGTTGGCTGAGGGGGGGGGGGGGTTATATATAAGCCAACGGAAGGATGGATCCGCTCAAGTAGTGGAGTTGTATGGCAGAATAGATACTCAATGGGGTAACAAGAAGCGCAACAGTTGGTTCCGACAAACTAGCAACCTTTCAGCCACACATAGCTCATATACTTTGTACAGGCCCAAACGTCATTCCGCCTCCAGGGCAACCCATTCGGGGCCAGAAGAATGTATATGAGAAATGAGAACGAAAATTCAGGTCTTATTTCTTCCATCGCAATAGTACTATGGGTGGCGATGAGAGATCCAGTTCCTGGCGCCAAAGGAAGAGAAGGTCAACAGCATCGATCGAGGGCACGTGTCTCTACAACTGAATAAGCACAAATGTTGTGTTTTCACGGGCAAGTTTTGCGTGTGAAATTTCATCCGAGCGCTTATCAGAGTGTGGAGGTATTACTCAGGACATATATGGTCTCCTGCAGCGGTCCCGAAATTAAATATTTTCGGGAGACTGGCGGCGTATAAGCGCCTAGTTGTGAACTAAGTATTGATCCATAATTACCTAGCGGCGTATAAGCGCTAGGAAAGTACGTACAATATTAGAATGTCTATGGCTACGTTCCAGATAAAGGGAATCTCACCTCAGCTCCGCTGCTGACATAACTCTGACAGCTGTCAACTCTCCGATCATGACACACCAGCCTCTCATTGACGATGAGGGAAAAAAGGGGGGGGAGACACATAAGTAAATATTCCGGCCATTTGGTAAAAAGGCGGCCATCGGATTGTTGTGGAAACATTCCTTGCGCCCTTTCCACCGTTAAAGCTGATGGGAACTATCAAGGATTGGGAGTAAAGTGGGTCAGGAGAGTAGTCACTGAGTATATAACCCCCGCGGAACGATAGATCCGCTTGGTGAAGGGTTAGAGGACGGTGGCAGAGTTGTATGGCAGAATACAGTCGTACAGACCATGGGGGAACGTCCGCAACGAACAAAGGGATTAGAATCCGGTCCAAAGCGCACAGTTGATCATCACAAGCCTAAGAATCCACCCGATCTTTCATGTGGTAACTGCCCCACACCAAACGCCATTCCTCGATCTACATGACAACCCGTTCAACCAAGGCAACTAGTGGCCAGTAGAAGATTGTTAAAATAGCCGTCATAGCAAAGGAATTAGAGATCGAGAACGAGATCTGAGTTAGCTTCACTCCTGACGTTACGATACTACGATAGCGGTGACATAGGAGGAGGTCGTATGGCTGAATGCTGCATCATCGATGGTCCCCCTTCAGTGGTACTGAATTGTTCCAGCGCGAAAGCGTGGTCAGATTACTATACCGTATACATGTGAAACTTCGTTTTGCGCGCTCAAGTACCTCCCTCACTTGTTCCAGCCACTGCCAGACAAATGGTTTCCTGCAGCGCCCCCGAAATACACGCGCGCACATGGCCGTATGCTATAGGAACTTGTTGCGATCATCCACCCATGACATGCCACCGGGATGCGGGAATTCATTGATATTGGATCAGAGGTCCCTATCGTGTCCAGCCATCAACGAATTTATGATGCCCACTCATAATAGTCTTGTGGCTTGTGTGTTGCTGTATCCAGACTTGTCGCTCCTCCATCCACTTGTCTGCTATCAGCCATGTCATTGCGACAAAAGGCTGAAGCTCTCAAGCAGAGAATCGATGGTCTCCTCGTAGCGGGTGGTGACGCAGCAATTTTAATCCTCCGAGTCGTCCATGTTACAGCTGATTGGTGCCCCCCTCTAAAGAGCGCGACTGGCAGTGCACTCTTCATCTTCGATGAGACAAAGGTTGGGAATGATTTGTGTTTGACCATGAATGAAAGCCGCTCACGCTAGTTTTGCGCCACGTAGAAGTTCAAGGAGAACAAGAAGGAATGGGTTGATCTTGGTCAATATGCGGTCGACGCCGTGGCCGAGGTGGTTTCGGCCATAGAATCCTATGATACGTCAGCGGATTCGGAAGGAGAAAATCTGTGGGTGGAGAGTGCCACAAAGCTTAATGAGTAAGTCGTATTTGTTTTTGGTGGTCTTTGGCATCATACTTACAGGGAATCCCAGCGCGCTACAGAGGATTAGGTCCGAAATCGAACGAAGACAGGGAAAGGCAGAGAAACGGCCGGGTTTAATAAATGTATTTTCGTGCTTGCGAGACGCAGGACGGATTGATGACCTAAAGAAAGATCTTGACAAGGCATTGGCATCGTTTCAGGTAGCTTCCTTCATAATGTCGTCCCACAATCATTCTGATTTTCGGCCAATGCAGCTTAGGACGAACTTAACGACTGGTGTCAAATTGTCGGCCATAGAAGGTGGTGTAGACCGTTTGCAGGGTGACACAATTCTCGGTAGTCTCCGGTACCCTCATATTGCCCACGATGATTCCACTCAGGCGTGCCTAGATGGTACGAGGGTTGACCTCACTGAACGTATTATGACATGGTGTCGTAACACTGGGGATAGCGAGAACCGGTTAATGCTGCTGACTGCTGTAGCCGGTGCCGGCAAGACTTCCATTGCACTCACGATAGCAGAACGATGTGAAAGGGAAGCTACCCTGTTACTACGTTTCTTCTTCAGGGAAGGTGAACAGCCACGGCCCGATTTCTTATTCAGCGGCATGGCTAGAGCTCTAGCAGACCGTGACCCGGTTTACCGCACTTTCATTACCTCTACTCTTCGAAATGACCCCAGTCTCTCCACGGCTCCACTCACCACACAATTCAAGAAACTGGTGGCTTCGCCTCTCCACCGTAAACCTCCATTTTCCGACCGTCCTTTGGTGGTTATCATCGACGCTTTGGACGAATGTGATGAAGGAGCATTTGAACCCCTTGCTAAGATTCTCCGCGAGGAAGTGCCCAAGTTACCACCTTCCATAAAGTTTTTTGTCACATCGAGACATGTTGATCTTGTTAATCGCTCCCTCTTACGCCATGTCTCTATCGACCATCTTACCATTGATCTCACGGACGCCACAAACGTGCAGGACTGCGCTGCATACATACGCTTCCAGCTACAAGAGCTGAAGGATTGGCATTCCGAATTGCGGCATAATCTGCATGACGAGGATAAAACAGTACAGGAGATCTTAGAACGAGCGGGTGGCTTGTTTATTTGGGTTAGCACCATCTTTCGCTACATGAAGATGGCCAACAAGGACCCTATGAGGACCCTAGAAAGCCTTCTAGGCACCAGTGCCAAGCGACCAAAGGTCCCTGCTGAGAGAATGATAGATCTCTTGTACTCGAGCATTTTGAAGAAGTGTAATTGGGGGGATGAAGATTTTGTGCACGACTACCCAATCGTGATGGGAGCAATCTTCGTTGCAAAGCAACCTCTATCTGTGGCAGCCTGGGATACGATTTTGTCACCTTTCCTCAAGTCTTCTGTTCGATACGCGGTGGCCGAACTTGCTCCTCTCCTCTCGGGGGTTGAGGATTCTTACATTCCGATTCGCACCCTACATCAATCCTTCCGCAACTTCATCGTGGACCGGATCGATCCCCACTCAATTGACCCTGGTTGCAATCCAGTAGATCTGGGGGTGGAGAATGCTAGGATTGCCCTGCGATGTACCGAGATTCTGAACCAGGATCTTGGCTCTGTGGAGGGCCTAGGATTGATTGAAAACATATCCCAACGAGATGAAGTGCCGTGCATTCCCTTAGAGAAGTTACCCGAGCATCTTTATTATGCATGTCGCCACATTGTCCACCATCTCAGTGAAGTCCAGGAGCCATCACAGGAGCTCAATGGGTCAGTTAGCACGTTTCTGAGTCAGGAAGCAATTCCGTGGGTGGAAGTCTGTGTGAGAACGGAAGGTTACATTAGTGTCTCGTTACTCCCTGAGTGGGTTAAGGTATGGTTTATCAATTGCGTTAGTGAAATCAGCTTACGATCTTCCAGTTGACTGTTGACCACAAGTCAGAAGATGCTGCCGGCGCACTAGCCAGTGTGCTAGCAGGGCTTCCAGAGAATTTAGTATTTTTTTCAAGGTTCCAGGAGGCATATGAAGCAGCAAACGATTCTGTCGTACTTTGCCGTAACCTTGTTTGTGTGGACTCAGAGCTCTGTACCCCATATTTGGCCAGGTCACTCAACAGCACATGTATAGCTCTTTCCGGGCTCGGACGGCACTTAGAGGCGCTCCCATTCATGGAAGAATGCGTCAAGCTCCTCCGGCAGCTAGTTGCTGTTAACCCAGGATCATACACCCACTGTTTGGCCATGTCACTTAACAATCTATACGGTGCTTTCGCCCAGCTCGGACGTCACGCCGAAGCGCTTCCATTCATTGAAGAAAGCACCACACTTTGCCGCCAGCTAGTTGTGGTTCGCCCCGGATCATTCACCCCAGATTTGGCCATGTCACTCAACAATCTATCTGTTGCTCTTTCTGCCCTTGGACGGCACTCTGAGGCACTCCCATTCATTGAAGAAAGCGTCAAGTTCCGCCGCCAGCTAATCGCTGTTCATTCAGACTCAGGATCATGCACCCCGCATTTAGCCATGTCACTGGACTATCTATATTTGGCTCTTTCCAATCTTGGACGGCACACCGAGGCACTCCCATTCATCGAAGAAAGCGTCACACTTTACCGCCAGCTGGTCACTATTCACCCAGCATCACACACCCCGGATTTGGCCATGTCACTCACATATCTATGTGCTGCTCTTTGCAATATTGGACAGCACTCCGATGCCCTTCCATTCATTGAAGAAAGTGTCACACTCCACCGCCAGCTAGTTGCTGTTTACCCAGGATTGCACACCCCGAATTTGGCCTTGTCACTCAACGATCTATATGATGCTCTTTCCAAGCTCGGACGACACTCTGAGGCTCTTCGATTCATCGAAGAAGGCGTCACCCTCTACCGCCAGCTAGTTGTTGTTAACCCAGGTTCATATGCCCCGGATTTGGCCTTATCACTCAACAATCTATGTTTAGCTCTTTCCAAGCTCGGACGACACTCTGAAGCACTGCAATTCATTGAAGAAAGCATCAAAATCTGGCGCCAGCTAGTTGCCATTAACCAAGGAGCACATACCCCAGGCTTGGCCAGGTCACTCAACAATCTATATGACACCGCTCTTTCCAAACTCGGACGGCATTCCGAAGCACTCCCATTCATTGAAGAAAGCATTAAACTCTGCCGTCAGCCAGTTGCCGTTAATCCAGGAGCACACAACCCGGATTTGGCCACATCACTCAACAATCTATATGACGCTCTTTCCGTGCTCGGGCGGCACTCTTCAGCCCTCCCGTTTATTGAAGAAAGTGTTAGAATCTGGCGGCAGCTAGTCGCCATTAACCCTGGAGCGCACACCCCAGATTTGGCCATGTCACTTAATAATCTACGTAACGTTCTTTCCAATCTCGGGCATCATTCCGAAGCACAAATGGTTTGCATTTGAGCGATGCAATCCTCCTACTTCCCCTTATCTCTTCCATTTTGCTACCTGCACAGTGGCTGGTAAGCTTGAATTGGATATCTAAGCAAATAGAGATAAGAGAAGAGGGGGATTGGATGAGGCGTGTGCCTTTGGCGTCAGACTGCTGTCACAACAGAGTTGTTGATGTTGGGGAGAGTATATACAAGCCAACAGAATGGTAGATTTGCTGAACTATTGTCGATGTAGAATTGTATGGCAGAATAGAGTAGTACCGACCATGATGGTGGAGCATATCCGCATGAACACAAAGATCAAAATCCAGTCAGAAGCACCCAGTTGAATCAAATAGTTCACCTAATCCTTTCATCGGATAACGCAGTGCCATTGGCGGCAATTCCCGATTTATAGTTGAAAACATGACATGTGTTGAAAAGTAGGCATTGCTTCCTGGTCGTTTGCAACTATCAGGACTAACAAGAGTACTCCCTTGTGTGCTATAAAGCCTTTCGCTGGGTCATCTCCCCAGAACCCCTACATGCCTCAGGCTCTGATGACTGTCGAATGTGTCACATTACCGAATGGGAGGACAACACGGTACAATGACGTTCATGCAGGCACCACTGAGCTTCGTCGAGTGGCTCTTGGTGTATCCGGCCTGTGTCCATTGGGGACTCTAGTAGCTTCTGGGTCGTGCTATAAGGGGTAGAGAGAGAGAGAGAGCTCAGAGGGCGTCCATGTTTTATTATCCTGTGTGTACATCTGGAGACGAATGAACCATGTTGATCAGTATATAGCGTCACGCATTCCGTGATTGGAAAACGTGGTTCCTAGATCTGGGCTTGATACGCAATGGATAAATCAACCACCCATCCTTTCCTGGCCTCCACCAAGCCTCAATCCGCCAGTGGACAGAACCAATATCTACTGTGGGAAATAGCATGGAAATCTGGTTGTCCCCGCCATTTCCACAGGCGTGTGCTGCATGGTTACAATGTCATGCAGAGATCTTGCCCCGCTTGAATATCCCGATCTCCGGCTGAGCGCTACATCACAATTGCCTTATAACCAAGCTAGCAATTGCACTCGGAAAACAATATTAATGATAAATTTGGATGCAAATGATAACAGTGATGTGTCAGTGCTCCTCCCCAGTGAGCAGATGTGCTTCACAAAAAACCTCATCATAACCATACCCAAATGTGTCAACAGCCCCAAAAAGCCTTCCTAATGTGTACCACCCCCTAAAATGTTCCTCAAATGTTTCCTCATCGCCATCAGGGTCACCAAAGAAAACAGCAGGAGGAAGGCCTTCGCCTCTGAGCTCGCTGAGGAAGCTGGAAAGCGTCCAGTTTCCAGGAAACCAGCACACGGAAGAAGGGAAAGGATCCCACAAGTCGAACATAGACCCAATGCGAAACAGAACCACCTCATCCTTCCCTATTAACAAAGCTTCAAAGTCGCCATGGGGGAGCTTTAGAAGATTGAGCATTTCAGAATGGTGAGAAGGGTATGTCCAAGGAACCCAGAAACAAAGTTCCTCAGACCGACGTCTTGACCAGCCTCTTAGTGTGAACTCTTGCGGCACAGACGAAGGTGGTGGAGATCCCATCATTCCCCACTTGTATGATGATGGGAAAAGGATGTCTGGGTGTGGGCGCCACCCTCCAGGGACTGGTGGCAGAAAGGGCTGGAAAGTACATCAATAGTGGTGATGCGAGTTGAGATGACAACTCAACTTGCAGTTCCATATTACTTGTGTACCTGTTCAGGGTTAGCAATGGTTATGAAGAAAGGGGGTGCACACTGACTTAAAGTCATTCGGCGGTGGGCATAGGGAGTTATCTGTAGGAAGCTCCAGATATGAACGTAAAGCTAAAATGGGATTCTTCTGTAATTCCCGCGGGATATTCGCTTTCCCATTGATAAACACTGAGTTCTCCCCTAATAGTCTGTGACACGCAAACACAGTGAGCACCACAAGGGGACCAGCAATGATTATCACCTACCCAAAATCAACAAGCCATACACTTCCCTGGGACGTTCCAATTGTCATTATACCAAGAACATCATCAAACGACAAGTATAAACCACAGTCCCAGCAATCAGGTCCAGGGAGCTCCCATAATACCTGAAATTCACCGAGTCGGTCCTCTTCTATCGAGCAGGCGACAATTCTTGGATTATGAGGGGACTCATTACCAGAGAAGAAGACACAGCTCCTGTTGCTGGAAGCGATTGCGAGATTGCGAATCCATGGCCATCCCACGCCTAGCCAATCGTACCCCACATAGGATTTAGTCAGGGCCATTGATCCAGTGTCATTATCCATGTCCAGCTGACAGAGTGTGAAACGTTGATCGGCGTTGCGAGCAATCAGATGAATAGTGGAATGGCCCGGATCTGCTGTGATCCATGGTTGGATCTGGAAGAGGGTAAGTTCGAGCTTTATGACTTGTTTGGGATTGATGCAGATGGGAGGCTTGTCCAACACGTCAAGTCCGTATATGTGGATGGTGGAATATTTGAAGACAATGATATCAGATTCCGTAAAAACTGCAGTCTGTATACGTTGTGGCTGAAACAGTGTCTCAATTCACGCCATCAAGCAAAACTGAAATGCTTACAGCAATATCATCGACTTTGGAAGTGAGAGTGTATGTTGCACCATCCATTCTGGCAAGCGTTAATACTTCCGGCTCAACTGAAGTAGCAAATAGAATAAGGTCATTACGTGCAGTAAGTGGCTCAGAAGCAGCGTCGTATGTCCTCAGATGAGTGAGCGTGGAATGACCACCTAATGCACATTCTAGCAGCTGAGAACTATGATTGCTGATATCAAATGTAAGTAACACCACACGGATAGGATCGAACGCGAGTCACCTGTACGAGACGACAAGAATAGGTTTATCGACATCAGTTTGAAAAGAATGAACGAGCCCCGAGCATACCCATCCGCCAGTAGAATGGAAATCAAGTGGCCGACGACGATGATCGTGGTGGATGTCCCAGAGCTCGAACGTTCCCTGGGTAGATGCGAGGAAGAGCCAACGGCCTCCGTATAGAGTGAGCCATGATATAGAATTAGCATTGCATTGAATGTTCTTAAGACATCGGGGACGTAAAGTCCGCAGGTCACGATTGCGCAAGAGACGAAAAGTCCGAACAGCCAGGCGCTCCAGAACAGCTCTTGGTGAGGCGCGTAATCCGCTGAGGTGCTGTGGCGTCCACAAGCCTGCTTTGGCAATGTTCTCATTTATCCAGGCAAGCCAAAATGCTTTTGAAAGCGACATCCAATAGAAATGCTTTGAGCCACACTGGAGAATCATCAAGGCTTCGCAAATAAATATAAGGGCATCCTGGAGATTTACCTTTCTTAATGAGAACACATCATCAATGGTTAATAATGCACCAAAGGCGATGAAAATGTCTTCTGGAATCGAATCTGGGTGCATTACACTCGGAACTTGTATGAGGTGACGAGCCGTAGATGTCAAGTGAGGTTACAACGGGTTGCCTTCGGTAGACAGGATTCCAGTTTTTATGACTTCGTAACATTATATAGATGCCTGCGGTGGTCGTGCAGAGTCGACCTAACTACGTTTGACGCGGGAGTCTAAGGTCTGTGATGAGACACGTGCACCCTTGACATGTCTCATAATATTGTTGTCATCATATAGATACGAACTCTTAAAATGAATCCATCCATCCATCACCTGTCTCACGCTTGCGCCGCTCACAGGACCACTTGCGGGACGGCATGCAGCCTCCGTACTGCCCATCCCTAGCCCATCCGCTAAAGTCCCTCTTGACGTTGCCTGCCAGCAATTCAAATAAGCGCGGCCCATTGTCTTGGTTTGCACGGTGCGGATGGCGTGGAGCGGATCAACTCGGCAGAGGTTTGAAACAAGTCTGGACCTGCCGCACAGAGAGGGCTGGAATGCTCCTTCCTTGCTACCTGCTGCTAGCCCCGGAGTGAGATCGGGGCAAACCGCCAGACTTCAGACTAACACCTAAGCCCTACTCCCCCTGCCCGAGCCGCTAAGCTGCCTGCCTGCCGTTTTTCAGCTCGCTGTTTTTGTGCCTCTCCCACCTCCTCGCCATCCTCATCAGCAAACTGCTCACTGTTAAATCAATTCACGATCGTGATATCCCCCTAGTCTGTAAACAGTCCTCTTCGGGATCGAAGATGATACGCAGCTCTTCCAAAACTCAAGGGCATCGCTCTCCCTCTCATCGGCCCGAGATCACAAGACTCTCAATACGTCGCCTTCTGATGCTGCCTCCGTCGTCGCCGCTTCCGTTTCCAATGTAACCATGTTGGAACGGGACTATCGCTGCGGAACTTGGGGGTACCAACCTTAATCTTGAACCAATCTCATTTATTAGACCCGTCTCATCTTCCAACTCTCCCTTCCCTCCCACTCGGTGCTCTGTTACTTACACGAACTCTTCCACTCCTGAGCGTACTATCTTCATAGGTCACACAATGCCACCCCCATCGTTCGCCCCAGTGTAACTGAAGTAGATAGGAAGATCTCCATCAAGTCGGCGAACGACGATCAAGCCGATGCACGCACGAAAACAGTCAAGGGTGTTTCATTGGAGAGGGCGTAGCGTCAGCTCATCGACGGGCGACATGTCACAATGACTGTTGTCATCGCTGGAGCTAGTGCATTTACTGTATCCGAGGCAGGAAAACTCAGATGGGGGGAGATGTAAATGCTATATAACTTAGAAATTAAATTATTTTTTGAAAGCTGTAGATACGACCACATGAATGAACTATAGCCCAGAGCGTTTCACAGCAAGGAGTGTTACAACCCTCGAAGGATCCACTGCGCGTACCTCACTTATAAGGGACACAGTAAACGATAGCAAAGACGGTAACGCCTCGGAAGAATTCTGGGTTTGACACGGCCTGCCTCACTCGCCGTTTTGGTCTGAACACCATGCCCTACTTGATCTCAATAATCCCTTAACTACTTTCTGCACATAGGCTCCATTGGGTTTGAGTGCCCAGATATAATAATGAATGCAGATTCAGTGCTGCAGTTAACATTCATACAAACCGTGAACGCCCATCATGCAATGGCAAGCAGGGAAACCCTGGCCCCATAAATTGCCCTCCTTTCGAATAACAAAGCTACAACTCCTGTTTGGCACCCCTACTCGTCTTGCCAGCAGCACCGCTCAAACTGCTAGCTTTCTCTTTCTGTTTTTGAGTAAGGTATTCCTGTCCTTCATGTCCCTTCCCTTGCACATACTCATATCCTTCCTCGCCCTTCTCCGAGGCATACTCGTATCCCTCGGCGACCTTCGTCTTGGTGTATTCCCTGGCGTCGTGCGCAGTGCCGGTGAGAAGGGAGAGAACGTCGGCCAGGCGCTCTTCAACAGATTCTGCACTATGCGAAATAGCATCGCGAATCTTCTGGAGTATCTCCTCAACACGATTACTCGTTCGAACCCATCTAATTCAGTCTGATGATGTGAACAAAAAAAGCGCCGAAGAAGCGTTATGACGCACCGGATACGGACTTCATGAAGAAGGCTAGGACGAGATGTCGGAACGTATGCGTCGTCGACACCATGGGTGCGGAGGTAGGCGCGGAGACGAGCATCTGGCCAAGTAAGGTACGCAGCGACAGTCGTAGCAACGTCTGTATACTTGTCATTCATCAATTTGACGAGTTCGTCACGCTTGACTTGGGCATCCGAGCGAAGATAACCATGTTCGATGAGCCAGCTCCTCAGCTCGGAATCCGTCCAGCCTTGATACGAATAAAGTTATGATTAATACGCGCGATGCGCAGATTGGGCAGATGCGAAATCTCACCACCCCAAACAGTGTCAAGTGCGGTCACATAATTATCTCTGATAAGCCTTTCAAGCTTCTCCCTTCGAATCTGGGCATCAGACTTGATGACGTTGTGATCGATGAGCCATTCACGGAGTTGAGACTCAGTCCAAGAGTCATATACATTGTCCTTGGCATTGTAGTAGTACTTCTCTGCAGCTTTAACCAGTTGGTCGCGCTTCTTCTCCTCGTCAGTGCTGACGAGACCACGAGAGTGAAGCCAATTGAACTGTTAAGGAGCAGATGACATATCTGTGAACTTACGGTCGCTCGATGACAAAGAAAGCCTTACGAGACACGAATCACTCCATGCACTCCAAATAGGATCCGAGACACTTAAGTATGCCCCCTTGACCTTGGCAAGAAGCTCATTGCGAGTGAGCTCAGAGGTTGGTTCAATAACACCTTTCTCCTCAAGATACAACCTCAGTTGATTGTTGTCCCAAGTCGAGAAGACCTAATGACGTCATTAACCGACGCCAAGGGTCAGTGATCTCATACATGTGAAAGCAAGATTTAATACATAATCCTTTGTGTCGTCAAGCCTCTCTTGAGTATAGTCACTAGCGTCCGAAATGATGGACTGGATAGCCTGAGAAGCAGAAGACGGCAGAGAGGTTGCGGTTTGTGACAGACTCGAAATTGTCTTTTCGGCTTGGTATCCCTTGGCGCCGTAAATGGAAGTAGAGACTTTGTCAGCGAGAGAGGAAGAGGCAGATTGGTAGGCGCGGTATCTGGAGAAAAATGTAGCTAAGTTTCAAAATCCTGACGAGGAAGTGGTTAGAACTCGTACTGTCTGTAAGCAAGCTGTTTCAACTTGTCAAGCGGAGAGGACGGAGGAGGAACAACGCCATGTTTTTGAAGCCAATCACGAGTTTCGCTCTCAGTCCACCTGTTAATGTCGATTCCCCTCTGCGCGACACATGAGAGATAACATAACGTACGAATCGATAGAGGATTGTTTCACATTCTTGTAGCGAGCCGCGAGGTCACCGAATTGCTTCTGAGTCCACTCTTGGCCGGCATACCAGTTTTCTCCGACGAGTGTCTGAAGCTCTTCTTTTGAGGATCCCTTTGGCACCCCGATTCTGTGCTCATTGAGCCAATCGTTTAGTTTATCTTGATCCCAATCAGACCACTCCTTTGCGGGGGAGGCTGCGGGAGGACGAAACTAGGTTAGCGCTGCAAACACGTTTCTTCAGTGAGGGCGCCACTTGAACTCACAACCGGTATTTTTCGAGAACCAATTGGCGTTCGCGGTTGCGACAATGAGGAAAAGCGGTATGAAAACTCTCATGGTGGTTGTCCTCGATCAATGAGGTGACTGAGGGGGGGGTTAAATTTCACCCCATTCTTATAACGCCAACATCCATCCTCAACGTCATCGAACCAACTTCCGAATCGAGGGAATCACGTGCGTTCCATTCAACTTACTCCACAACGATGACGAAAGAGCACCACATTAAGTAATCTTGCCCTCATCGGAAAGTGGAAGTATGAATCGCGTTCGAGCCGCGTCCGTGATCGTGGGTCCGCGCCTCACCACGCTGTACGTTATCGCAGAGCTTGTTTGTTGCAATGCAAGATTGCGCAGACAATAATTTGGTGGACCGTGGAGTGAAAGCTACAGGGGTTCCACCAAAAAAATAAAAAATAAAAAATAACTTGGTGGCTGAATATTCGCGTAGGTTACAGTGCACATGACCACCGTACTCCCGAGCGGCATGGCGATAACCTCGATCTAGCTCTCACGGGTCCGAAAAATCACTAGGTCTTTAACTACGGTACGTCGCCTAATTGTTAGTCTGCAGCCCAAAGAGGAAGCATCTTACCTATCGTACATCGTCTAATTGTTAGATGTCCGACATCCGACATTAAGAAAGCGAAGAGGCTTCGGGTCGACAAGAAAGGAAGGGGTTATGCGCAGGACAAAGGAACAACGGTACCTTATTTGAGTGGCAAGGCGACGGCGCGACGGCGGAGGGGCGCACTGGATGCCAGGTGGACGTCACTGCTTCGCTATCAATAGTTCACGCTGGGCGGGTGAAATTGCCATCTATCAGTGTGTCTCGCACTCTTAATCGCTGCTCACTCAATCGCCACCAATCCTCTTATGCACTTCTCACATAAAGCTCGCCATCCAAAGAATCGCCTCTCTTTCCATCCCTTTCAAACTTGACCCTCTCTACTCTCATGGATCCTACTATCGAGCCCTGTCTGTTTAATCACTGTGACGGCCCCAGTTGGTTGGGTAATTCACGGCCTGCCAGTCTTTCTTGCCGTAGCCAGGTGGACAATTCATCCGTAGATCGTGGATATCGCGTTCGAAAGTCTTTGAAGTGGCTGTCTTTGGAATCGTGATGAAGGCAGAGATGTCCGAGTACGGGAATCGAAAAGCAACGCCTTTCAAAACCAGGGCGCATGCATGCTTGCACATTCTCAATCAGAAGTCTCCCTAACATTCGCGTGCACACCATCGTAGCGTGTAAACTCAACGCTCCTGCAACTTTGAGAAGCGGATTTGCTGACAAAGAGTCAAAGACACAGGAGCGTTGAGAGGCATCCGCAAGTGTAATTGGGATTTGGTTAATTTACGATGATGACCATGCTAATGTTAGAGACTGTGAATGCAAGCATACATATGCCTTGCTCTTTCCAAGCACTGAAAGGAGCTGCTTTTTTGATTACCATACTCTGACATCTCTGCCTTCATCACGATTCTGACAAAGCCACTTCAGCAACTTTGGAACGATCACTGACTGACGTCCACGGTCCACGGATGCCAGAAGCCACCATACAAGACAACGAGAGGTAAATGAGGGTAGTGCGGTATCGGTGGGGGCGATGGAGGACCCTGGGTTATGGGGAATTGGCAAAAATAAATTCAATCGGGACCAGGCCCCCCTTTGCTATCTGTGCTGGATCCTTCCCTGGAGGCAGCTGGTCTATCTTCACACTTACTATGGCTAGATGTGAAGACGGCGTGAATCGCTCTCTCTATCTCTGGCCCTTCCATCAAAGGCATCCATTGCACATGGTCATCATGAACAATCCGACCTCGAATTTGGGAGGGCCTAACTTCATTTGCGATCCTCATCAAGTATAAATTGTCACCCATGACGTCTCTGCCATCTGTGCTACGTGACTGCTCACTTCGTTGTACCACCCCCATCGCGAATTCACGCTGTCACGTTGAATAGTATGCTACAAGTGCTATTGTCCGCTTCTATGTTGTCGATATAGCCCCGTGGGAGGATGTTAATACGCAATTCGACGGTTTACTGCGTTATGGAAACAAGCACGCTCGCTTCACGAGATGGCAGATTCCGCGTGCTAGTGCTCGCTTGCTACCTAGTTCAACTACCCAAACCCATTTTGTCCATGGAAACCACTCCGCTCCAACTTGATTATCACAGCTCTGCGCGAGCGCGTGTTCAGCACCCTTACCTCCGCATCTCATCCAAAACCCTCCACTAATGTAGTGGATACCAGTGCAAGTTTCGCTTCCCTCCATGTCATTTCCGTGCTTTTAGGGGCCTGCTTTCGAAAGCTTTCCAGCCGGTCTACATGATGGTCTTAAACCTCAAGTACCAAGGGTAAACGTAGAACGAATGTGGTCCTTCAGGCGCGCTTCCATTCATTCAGGTGGCGTCTTACGTTTGTGATTTTGGTTGTGAAGGTGCCGAAGTCTGTCGCATCCTTCGAGGTTTCGGGGCCTGAGTAGAGATTCGAATGAATAGTAGACCTCAGTGTTGTGGTGGATGTATGACTGTATTCCGAATAACCATTGGACTAGAGTGCTTCGCGGCAACCTGCACAGCAGACTGGTGATGCAGTCAGCATTGTTTGAATTAGAGCGCATTGTTCGTTACCATGGGTCAACACTCCTTCCAATTGGGCCGTCGAGGTGGCACATTCAGACCACTGGAAGGGGGGAGTACTTGAGGGGGACGAGGGTCCGGCCGATAGTTTTAATGGACAGACTCAACCAATGATTCCTCGTACTGGAGCTTTTTCAGGTATCGTGCAAGCCCAGAGAAGTGGGAACCTGGACGGAGGATTTTGATCATCGTAATTCTCGATTTGTGGTTCCCACAAAGTGAGCCGCAACGAGCAACTCGCTTGATGGTTTGACGCTAGAAGCATCGCGTGGCTACCGGTGTGGGTCGCAAATATATAATGGGGGACCATTCCCGGTCAGGTCCTTTGGATGGGATTGTTCTAGCCACAATGTCGTTAATGGAGATCGAAGAGTTAACGGACGAAATGATCCATAATATATAAACGACAAGCCATTAAAGTGGCAAAGGCTGCTCGGCTCTATACACATTAGTGGCAAGTAATGCAAGCTCAGACCGATATTCTTGGGAAGCTGCGAATTGACAGAATTGCAGCGGAATTGTCGTGCGGAAATGGTGTTGATGCAATATGGAAGCTCGGTGGAACGCCCACCAATTTGCATCGTGTATGCCACATGAATCGTCCGAAATTCGAGACTTAGTTACAATACCATTTCTGACTGCAATTCACACCTTGTCATGATTGACCTTATTCGCCGTAAGGTGTTGTTGTACACACCCCTTAGATCAGCCCATCCAGAAGATGGTTGCCGCCAAATTACCTCAGAAGAGAGGAATTCGCCCCAACTGAACGAACGCATGCATTGTATTAGCAAACGATTAGAAAACGACGCGACGTGGGTGAACAACAAGGAAGGGAAGTGAGCACACAATTAAATTGGGGGTGCCACAAAGAAAGGAATGCTGGTTAGGGTTGTCGCATCCCACAAGTCAGCCACACGATAATTTATGAGCCCGCGGGTTTCCACTAGCCAAGTCTACAGCTAAGTTTCAACATTGCCAAGAGGGCTATTTCAAGAACGTAAGCAATAAAGACAGTCCACAGCGAACTTTGCTTACCGAAGGCGTCTGAGGTGCGGTTATCTTTTGGTAAGGCTCCACATTCAAACATTGTGCGACCGTAACAAGTTGATATCCCCTATACTTCAGCAATTTGACTACCCAGGGAATAATCTGGTGACTGAGAAATGTGATAACATAGAAAAGGAACGCGTTATTAGACTAGCATTTAGGAAGGATCATACACACAACGTACGCAGTGGGTTGCTTAGTCTCATGGTTCAAAGCCAATAGGTTCGAAGGATGCTTTCCAAGTGCATCTTCGTAACGTTGCTTCGACTGATCCACAGTGGCTCCTGTCGAATCCCCGCTGTCAAAGTCCCAAGTAACCACTACAGTACGGACACACCCGGTCAGACTCCGTGACGATGTTAGATTGCGCTGTAGATACGTACCACTTTGACCCCTCTCACGAGCAACCCTGCGAACTAGGTCATTATACGCTCCGAACGGTGGACGCATGATCGCTGGGGTGACACCAATAATGCGTTGCAGGGCCTGCTCGACTCTCCGCATCTCGCTGTGGACTAACGTGCTGAGTCAGTTTCCTTCCATGAACACAGCTGTCAAGAGATACTGTACTTTCGTCATATGTTAACTGTGTAAGATTCTGTAATCATGAAGTGAGATGTGAAAGAACGCTGGTTTACAGTATAAGCGACCATACCAAGTGGGCCCATGTGTGCGAAGCAATTTGATGACCATTCTGATACGCATACTTGACAAGACTGAATAGAAAAATGTGAGCTTTGGTGGCTTACAAATCATGAGAACACGCACTCTTGCGATGGCTGGGTGTATATGCAGCGCCCTAGATCATGGGAGAGAGAGAGAGAGAAGATCAGGAACGCGCAATAACGACGGTGAGTAAGCGACGACGAACAGTTATTCCCATTGAAAAAGAATGTTGCCTACATATCCAACAACTCTCAGCACATACAAAAAGCAAGATGCAAGGACGGGCCAACGCGTACCTTTCCCCCGGCCCAAGTGAAATAGTCCGATATTTCCTGGCTTCATATTTGTTCAGAACAGTGACGGGACCATTGGTAGGCGAGCTGGCAGCGAGCCAGCTTATGTCCAATAACTTACAGATAATCATAAGGACCATCGTCCAACGTCACAGCCGCTTGCATGGGGTTCACACAGCTCGTAATAACTGGTGGGTACGGCCCCGCGGGCGTTGGGGCACGGGCATCCAGATCTTCGACCACTGCCGCACGAGCTTTATGTGCCTTAGGAATAGTGGTTGCAGAAACAACGGACTGGATATTGCGAAAGCGATTGTGTTTTCGTTTCAAGGTTCACGCCATAAAAAAAAAAACCATCACAAAACTTACAGCGACGGCGAGCAGTTCGGAGAGGAGGCAAACGAAGGACTTCATCACTAATGTAACCGCTAAAGGAGAGAAAGGGCGAAAGGAATGAGGGAGATGGGGATGCTGATCATCCCGTGAGTTGCCTATAAATATGCCTGAGAGTACTGTCAACCGCACAAATAGAAGAGCATCACCGGACACGACTCTCGGATCAATTACATAAGCATCACATATATATATATTCCTCCGGAGAATCGCGGCGCCGAGAAGCGTGTAAGCACGAGGCCTGTCACTTGAACTCCTACATGCGAGGTCGACCCATCCCGGTCGCCAAATCCTCGATCTTTCCATCAATATTTTTCTGCACCTCTTTCTCTCGTCGTACCAAGGCATCGCACACCTTTATTAAGCTGTCGTTCTTTTCCCTCTTCTTTTGCATTGGAATACATATCAACGTCCATGCGCGTCACCAATATTCTCTCAAACACGATATCAACTCAAGATATCGTATATACCCTTGCCATCTATTTTTGTCTTGATGTCGTTCTCATTGCCGCGCTGTGCGCCGAATTTTTCACTCCCTTACTCGAGGCTGAAGTGATACCTTTTTTCTCTCTATTCCATGTATGCGAGTTCTGATTGTATTTACACACCGCGCATCTAGCTTGATTCCATTATTTTGTCCGCCATGAATAGGCTACATTAGACGCGTGGAGTTAATGGTTCAAAGATATGGTGCTGCGCAAGTATCTCAGTTGATACATCGAACAAGTCGCGTTCCCAATTTTCCGACGGCGGTCTGATGGCGTCGGTGCCAGCCTTGTGCACGTGCAGCTTCGCGCGCTGAGGACCAACTATCTAGCGGGACTCGGTCGCCTAGACAGGTGATTCCCTCTAGTCGCCGTGAAGATACGCTCACGTCTCACAATTCAATTACCCGACCCCCAGCAGATACGAAATATTGTTTTTCGTTACGATTTCAGAGGCTTGCTATACTGTGCATGATGGCTTATGGCTGACCCCTGCTAAGTAGATGTGTCAGCACCGCGCATGGTGCACAGTGACCCTTCGCTGTTGCGTCTATAATAGCCATATGCTGTCTCAGGATATGGAATCTTCTCCGTAGCTACATGAATAAAGCGCGTTTCCCTGAGCTTCTACCCGTCTCCAGCGCGACGGCGGAACTGGCCACGTTTCTGTTTCCGTACTTTGAGAACCAGACAACCACCTCTTTCGGCGGGACACGTTGGCATGAGTTCTCCAGTATTCACAGTACAAACCCATATTCATTCCCCTCAGCCGCTCAGCTCAAGTGCTGGTCAAAGGTTGCGATGAAGCATTCAATGTGATGACACTACCATGTTGCACACATGCACAGCGGCGGCATGGAGCTTATTCCCAGTAAACGAGAATCTCCAAATTATATCCTTATCATTTTCAAATCCTCGTTTCAGCCAGTTCCAGCCCTCCCAGATAAGCTAAACCTCATCCGACCTTAATATCATCCTCCTTCAAATTCACAGCGTACTTAATCTCTTATTTAGACCTTCCTCGCTGGATGCAAATTACGCCTCGTGGAGCTAGGACCGAAACTCACCCACCGGTCTTGTCATGCCTCCCAACGTTCCCCCAACACCAAACAGTTTCCAGGCAATACCATGTCTTCTTCAGGCGTGACAGTCCTACCATCTATTCGAGAGAGTGCCGCTCCTACAAGACACATAGCCCTCTTGTGCAGGAACACGGACTGTTACGCAAGGTAGGCCAACGCGCGTTAGAGGACAGATAAGGGTTAATATGATTGATTGCAAACATCATCATTCGTCATTTCGGGTTGCCAAATGGGCGACTTTTATTTTTTTAAAAGAGCAAACAACATTATTTCACGGAACCTTGTTGGAAGGAGGGAGGATATGCCATATTACTTCTTCGAAGGGAACTAACTGTATACAATGGTCAAAGCATTGTGACGATTCGATTCGGGGTATGCCTCATTTTTTTTCTCGTTACGCCCACTTCCCACTTCACTTCAGTGCCACGCTACTTACCTCTCTCCTTCTAGAGCCACGTAAGCCTTTTTCAACGGAAGAAGGTGCAATCAACGTTTTCTCACTCTCGTCCCTCCGTCCACCCACTCCACATCTATCTCGAAGCCAGTCGAAATCATATTCAACAGCTTTCTTGCCGAAATCCACGTATATCCCTCCATGGCCGATGATTACCACTGGGACATCGACCTCAGAGGCTTACATACCGAAGACGCCCACGTTTCCAGCGTTCCCGATGCAGAGTTAATCCACGAAGTATTCAACGTTGTTTCCTCCGTACGGAGTCTTTAAAAAAAATAAACAGTTCATCTTAAATTGGCTGATGTTTTGACAGACGAGCGACCAGAGACGAGCATGGGGAGAAGAATGACCCGCATATGCATGCAATAAGCACGACGGCAGCTAGCACCCAAGGTCGATACGACCTACCGTGAGCTTTGTCACGAGCTGCCCGTTTGGGACGTTCTTAGTCATGGTGACACCCGAGCGTCGCCAGAACTATTGACCGTCTGTATATTATGTATTACGTGGAAGGGTATCAAGCGGTGATAAAATAAGATGTTGATATCATGATGTGGCGTGGCACGAGCTCCGAGCCACTGTCGTAAGTACTGTTGGAGATCACCACGCTTATTTACAATTACTCTGAATTGCACGCGGTATTATGTGCATATTGATGCGAAACAGCGTCGATACCACTAATTTCTTATCCGATTGACGTGTTTTCATTGGGTACCGGCTATCCCTACACGCGGTTTTTGGTGAAGTCCGTCGTACTTCAGAATCGCTTGCAGGGGCCCGACACCCAATTAAGTATTAGTCAATAGTTCGATCCCTAAAAAATAGACCGACGTTATGTACTAATTAATCTTCTGCCAGCCGTCGCCTCGGGGCGCCGACAACGCCACCAACAACTTTTATATGAGCTTTGGCGCCGGTCGGAGATCCTTGATACGACTACACTGGACAACACGGTGGTCGGCTGCGTCCCCCTTCTGATGCCCCTGACATTCCTCCCATCCCCCCCTTCAATCCCGCCTGATATGCAACCCCAACACCGATATATCCACCTTCAATCGATGAGGACGCTGAACAGGCGCTTGCGCGGAGCTGTTATGGCGGTCACGGAATCGAGTTGAAGCGGAAGGTACTATCGACGACGGTTTCCATGGACAGAATGGGCCAATGGATTTGGGTAGTTGAACTTTTTCGGCAAGCGAGCACAGAGAGCACGCGGAACCTGCCATCTCACGGAGCGAGCGTTCTTATTTTCATAATGCAGTAAACCGTCGAATCACTTATTGAGATCCCCATTAATCTTAGTTGACAGCATAGAAGCGGACAACAGCGGAATGTACTGTAGCATACGGTACCCATGCACCAGTCTTCAACGTGATATTCGCGATGGACGGTTAGACGATGCTGGGGGTATATAGTGACGTGAGCAGTCACAAAGGAGGGACTCGTAGCGTGGATCGCAGGGACGTCGTGGGTGATAATTCCTACTTGATGCGGGCCGCAAATGATGTTAGGCCCTTCCAAATTCGAGGTCGAATGATTCAGGATCGATAACCATTGGGGCCGCAATTGCTTTGACGGAGAACAGTAGAATAAAATGGAGAACTTTGGTGGCGACAAATAGCCGTGATAATCCACCCCAGGAGGATAATAATCTAATTGCCCGTCCTTACACATAGATAACCTTCAGTTTACACAATGTCATTATTCGCTTGCATAATTCTAGTATAGTTTACGGGTGATGGTGAGGGTGGTGAGACGGATATTGGATATTGCTTATGTAAGCGTCCCCGGTCGAAACGGTGGATGGGCAAAAGGGGTGTGTGCCAGCTGCTCCACTAGCTCCTTTGTTTTCCCTCTAGCTCGGCCTGTGTTGGCTTGTTCCGAGGAATGAGAGGATCTTCAGCAACCTCAAGGGCGTAACATGCATGTCTGGGCTGCCAACGAATAGATTCGAAGAGGCCCTGTGGAGATCTACCTGACCTCCTTAATGTTTCATTTGACCTTAGGTTGAATCCATCAAACAATTGTGTTGCCTCGTTTGAAATGAAGTTGAGGACACGAGGATACAGAGATCCTTCTGAGGGATAGATCCGCTGACGAAACGGGCGTTTGAAACGGGCCAAGCGACATAGCATGAGACAGAAGCGCAGGAACGCATGGTATTCGCTCTCGTTCAACCCAATCGGTCTGCACATACACATCCGTTCGAGTAGATCTCGCCCGAATACCACCTCAACCAAATTGAACGGCTTGCGTCCTGTATCCGACGTCGTTTCCAATATTTTGAATCGACCATACTCAAACAGGTCCTCCGAGTACATCCGCTTCCACAACTGGGTGGTCTCCTCAGGCGAAGTGTCTGGGCCTTGGGGAACGAGAGCGGCTGGGGCACGTGCCATGAGCGCACTGACAAGCGTCTGATTGAATCCCCTGGCGAAAACTTCACCAACGAATCCGAGTTCAAAGACCCCGATGTATCCGGTTGGGGTGTAATCGCACATAGAAAGATCCATAATCAACGTGTGAGGGAAGGTTGTCTGCAGATATTGTTTGACACGACGGCTGCTATCGGTGGTTTTGCATAGCAGGTTGAGGCAATGAGTCGACCTATCCCATCCGCTCACCTGCGGATTCACTGTCACATCTCGAACTTTACGGTATGCCAGAACCCCCCTTTCCTTGACTGCCTCAAGGTCATCCTCCAGCTCGAGAGCTGCTCCCGAAAGGCGTATCGATGTACCATACCAGATATCAGTCATAGAACGAATAGTTGGTGGTGTTAATGGTGATGGAGCAATGGATGTATCAACCAGAGGCGTTGTCTGCATCCATGTAGGAAGGGGCTCTTCGGGATGATAATATGAGATCGGGGTTGTGGTGAACGCCCTCATGAGGGGTGGATGTGCCCCAATAGGAAATGGCACCCGAATGTTCTTCCATCTACCGCCCACCAGCCCACGGTTATCGTGCTGACCCTCCTCGTACCTCAGGCCGAGCCAGATCCCTTTAAGATTCCACTTCATCTGGTTCGAGAAATCACTAAATTGGAGAGGCTGGTGAAGCGGGGCGAGAGCTAGAATGCACCTCTCGAGGAGAAATTGTTCCGTTGTAGGGTCAAAGGCACCAGCGAAGATACTTTGCTGTGGGCGGCTGCATGTCACCGTTTCAGTGACGATAAAATCAAATCCCACCACCAGCTCTGCTCGCGCATTGTCCTTACGGTCAGTCGATTGGGCACGTCCGCGAATCTCGCGCTGTAAGGCTGCCTCACTAGCTGCATCCACCATGGGGGGACATGACTTGCAAACGGCGAAGCGCTTGTCGCCTAATTGAACCCTCCAATGAGGGATCCCCCAGCGTTCCAGCGTCGAGGCAAATGCTTTGGCAGTCAGACTCAGGGATGAGTCGTGGACCTCGAGTTTAACGCCATCAGAAGCATCAAAGATGGTGCCAATGGCAAGTTCGTTGATTGGCCAGATCGGCAGTTCAGTGCCACCCAGTATGGCGCTCGCATCGAGACAAACCATGAGACAATAGCGGATGATTGCTCGCAGCTCAGCTATGTGGCGTTCGGCTTCAAGGACAGTATCCTTGTGGTAGTCTTCCGTTTCCGCCACCATGCGAGACAGGAAAAGCTGTTGGAAGTACTGCTGGGTCTCATATCTGATAAGGGTAGCAAACTCTTGGTGAGAAGGAAGGATCTCCGCGTTGCAGAGGCGCGAGACAATGCCTTGGGCGAGATTAAGAAGTTTCATCAGGTTAGACTCGCTTCCCATTATCTTCTCTCGCCATTCAATGGATGGCGCCCAGTTTGCATCGTTAGTCACAGGCAGCAAGTCGATATTGATTATTGGCGCTCGTAGGTAGGTAAAGGGTGGCCGTCGCTCGATGAGCGCAAGGTGCAAGCGAAGGGGATCAAAGCTAACGGGCCGCCTGGTGAAATCTAAGTTATCACGACGGTGCGATGGAACCTTAAGCAAGCTGAGTTTAGGTCCCGTCTTAATGCCAACCCAGGAAGCATAAGTGCCATTGTATGAACAGGTCTGCTGCGTATTGACGGCGATCACGCGGATTGGCGCTTGGCGGTACGCCCGTTTAGGTTGATCTGGCAATAAGATGACACATTATGCACGTCGACAGGAACCAGTGCTCACTCGATGCCTCATTTCTCCACCTATTGACGAGCACTTCGGCTTCCAATGTCGGAGCAAGTGACTGGACAGCTCGGATCGGGGCACCTGGAAAGTAGTATTAGAAAATTGATACAACACCCGAATAATTCCAACGTCACCTTGAATAATTGCGACTTCGCTTGCCCAGCTTGGCTCACTGTCCTCCGCCGTGCCGCACAGCTGCTGGATAGTGAAGCAGCGGTGAAATTTGGGTAAGGGGATGATTGATCGTGGAGTAGGATCGAATGCAGGCTGCAACGGTACCGACGTGGGGTAAGAATGGAACTGGGAAGAAGTGACTGAATGCGTTGGCTGACTGTTCTGCTCATCGGAAAGACTGGGACGTGATGGCGAGGTGGAAGATGGAGAGCAGAGAGGTGGTTTTGGTAACGACCCACCGGGAATCGACTCGACAGAAGGCAAACAACGACGGAAAGTGCCTTGGGAGCTTGGTCGATCTGTAGTTCTAAACCCACTCGAGCGGGTGTTAGGCAGTGTGCCGCACGGGTCCCGGGGATAATGGCCTGAGCGATCCTCACCCGATCGTGCATGCTCATAGTCCCATGATGGGCTTCCGGGCACACGATGAGAGGTGTCATACCGCGTCCGAAGTGGTCGGTTCCGGCGATCGGGCGAAGATGGAGACTTACTGTTAGGGGATGATGAGCGGCAGCGGGAGTAGGTGGCGTTATTAGAATTTTCCAGCCGCCGCCCAGGCGTTGGCTCCCACGGAGTGGCTCTAGACTTACGAGAAACCAGGGGCGGTAAGGGGGATTCTGACATATTATCGAGCCTTGGGAATGCCGCGTTTGGTTCAGATTGAACAGGCCCCGTCCCTGAAAAGCCAGGCTCAGACCTCCCGGGCCCAAAGCGATACGTCGTCACGCGTCCACTGGGCATAGCTAGCGAGACGCTGTGAGTCGGTTGAGGGGCGGGGTCGGCTCGGGCGGCTTTGCGTGAAGGCCGTTTGGGCTTTTGGGACGACGACGCTTCAGGGTCATTCCCAAAGCTGTGTGAATTGAGGATATACGCGAACTTTTTGGGTTCCGCTGCAGTATATGGGTGATACTTCTTGATAGGAGATGTAGTGATGCGGTCAAATCTACGGTTTCCCCTAGGCATCCTGTGAGGTGAGGATGAAAAGGGGGGCTAGCGAAGACGCGAAGAGTCTTCGTATGAACGTAATGTGACTTTTGGCGGGAAGTATTCAAAAGTTGGATTGGGGACAGGTCAGTGCAGTGTGGACAGGAAGGCGGCACGAATGCAAGCACTTGAGTGACGGCAGGGGCCTACTATTTGTTTGTCTCCCTTGGGCGGGGGATCGTGACGTAAGGAACTAAGGAGTAAAAATCCGTCCTCGGGATCAGAGTGGCGCTGCGCACGAAGGTCTACGCAGATTTTTCCGAGTCGCTGTCAAGAGGCTAACTTAATCTGAGTCCGTTAAGAGTCTGATCAATCGAGGAGAAAGTCGGAAATGAATGGTATCCTGTGTTTGGGCACCGCACGAACGAAAGTGCCGTAGAGGGCTGAGTAGAGTTTTTGGTTCGGAGAGCGCGTTTTGTGGTTTACTTGAGTCTGTTTGGGTCCGAACGAGTGGGAGAGAGAAAGTTGAGGACAAGCGTCCGGAAACGCAGGAATGGGGCGGCCTTAAGTAAGTGGGAGGTATGGGTCGACAAGGAAATTTGTTGGTGTTGGTATTGGAACGATCGGAGATCGTTTAGGTCCGTTTGAGCGAGAAAAGGTAAAAAAAAAAAAAATGGAACCAGGTTCCAAATAACGAGTGAAGACTTCCCGGGGACCGCAGGAACGAGGCAGCACTAGGAGGATGATTGAGGCACTGGCCAGTTTCGCGATCGTTCGGCGTGATTACGGAGAAACGACGACTACGAAGCCCCACAGGTGCAATATACGTCGTAAAAAAAGGGTCCGTAAATCACCGTTCTTACGATGGAACGACCTGGAAAGCAGAGAAGCAACACAAGGCAACTCTTTGAGTACAGTATCGTTTAGCCAAAATACCCGCTCAGCAAGGCAAGACGCTGTTGAATAATGATTCGAACGATAGAGCCGAAAAGATCCGCCGTTGTTTGCTCAGCAAGCGGACGGATTATGTATGTACGTTTTAATTCTCGCTGGCGTGGGTCCCTGCCAAACGAGCAGGCTCAAAGCAGCGAAAAACAAAAACACGCCAGCGAGGCTCCCCGATCACGAAGAGACGCGCCTTAGAGGCTGCAAGTGGGAGGACGCGGGACGCGGGGGCAATATCAATCTCATGAGGTCGATCAAACAAAAACAAAGGAAAAGGAGCACCCTCAACTGTCGAAAAAACTTACCGAATAGTGAGGCTACGGAAGGGCTCAAAGTGAGCAATAAGGTGTTGTTTTCTCCTAATTTCTAAAGGCTCGAAAGTGTGAAACCCAAGGGGTAGAAGAAGACGACAATTAGCCTCTTAGGGCGCCGGAACCGAGGTTTCGTTCGACAACAACAGGCGACCGTGGGAGTCGGTAAAGACCGAAACCCCGTGATGTAGACATGTGTGACTCAGTATTCATGCCAGTGTGTCAGACTCACTTGGCTGTGCCGCCGAACGCAGTGGCCGGTCGAGGCCAGGTTGGGATCCGGCCGGCCCTCAAATAATTTGTAATTATAGCGTGCGGTTATTTATACCCCGCGATTATGACGTTGACGGCATGTCCTCATGCAAGCTGTCAATCACGAGCTAGGCAGCCCTCTATAGATAAAATCACGAGCATGCACGTACAAGGGCACACCAAACTTCGAATTCCCTCACAATATTGCCAGCAGACTAGTATATACGTGGTTTAACACGAATCCCTCATGCACCCAGCTCCCCAGCACACTCGGTCTCTTCTTTTTGTTCGTCCAAAATCAGAGGGGAAAAAACCCCACCAACTTTAATTTCTCATCGTTGTGTCAAAATTCAACAATTTTAGTACAGTACACAATGCTGGGAGATCCGCGAAGACCGTGATGCGTTATGTCGTGAACATGACACTGTTAGGGTGATGATGATGAAAAAAGGCAACAAAGGAAAGAAGGGCAAGAGGGTCATAACGACAACAGTCAAAAATTGGGACCCACTTCCTCGAGCAACAATCCACACACATCCACACACACACAGAGAAAAAGCATGCGAATTAAACAGTAATTGATCGAGTGGAAACGAAACAGTGAAGATCAGACAAAGATGAGGCAACAGAGAGGAGGATCTTGACTAGAATTACAACAGCGAAAGTTTCAAAGCTCCCCAAGACATGGGGGAGGAGGCGTAACGAAGAAAAGAAGAGTTCATACACAAAACATTGGGAAACCAAGTATGTAAATGGAATCGTGTCCGTACGGAACTTGGGGTCGTTTGCTCGAATGAGATGAGATGAGAAGGAAAAAGAAAAATCAACAATGCCATGCGGACTATTTTAAAATGCAAACGGGTGGGTGGCCGGGATCAGCACTCATTAAAAAGATGGGGAGCCTCAAATTGTACTCACCGTAGGCTTCTGCGGGGAAGTGACGCGCTGATATGGCGACTTGTTCAAACATTGAGCCACCGTGACGAGTTTATACCCCTAGACTGCAACAACTTGATCAACCAAGGCACCAATTGATGACTGACAAAATAAAAAATAAAAAATGGGAACAACAGAAATAAGTGATCTCGGAGGGACAGCAACGAGAGAGACCGTGCGTACGCGGTACCGGGAAGCGTCTCATGGTTCAACGGCAGCAAGTTCTTCGGATGGCTGGCGAGAGCGCCCAGATAGGTGTTCTTCGACTGTTGCACAGTAGCGCCAAGAGAGTCTCCGCTATCAAGGTCCCACAATACCACTTGCACATTGCGAAAATAATAAAATAAAAGGGTCGTCAATTTTATCGATCCGATCGCTCCGATATGAAGCAAAGACTGTGTGGACGGTGATACGTACCACTTTCATTTCTCTGTCGAGCAACTTGACGAACGAGATTATTGACGTCACCGTACGGAGGTCTCATAAAGGCGGGAGTGACGCCGATAATTCGTTGAAGAGCAAGGTCAACTCTGGCCATCTCAGAAGTTACTGCAAAGATGGGTGGAAGAAGTCAGCTTGGGACTCTGAACTTTGATTGAGAACGACAACTTACACTTGCTGAAGGACAAGCTAGGGAGTGACTGCCAACCGCGTGCATTACATTAGCCCCTCCCACAACCAGCCGATCCAAGAAAAATGAGTGATCTTACCAAGTGCGCCCACGTGTGTGAGCCGATCATGTGTCCCTTGGAATAGGCATATTTCACTCGACTACAGGAGAATCAAAATACTTATGTTGGATTAACATTCTAACATGGAAAGAGTAACTCACGCTCGTGAATCCGCGCTGTATATGCATTCATCTAAAGGGATGTTGGGGTTGTCAATTGAACGAATGAGTCGAAGCAGCGAAGGTATGATGGATGACGCACAATTGTTTCCGTTGACGAAGAAAGTGCCCTATAAGGAATGTGACACCTTAGATCCCCCCGCATATGCGATAACAAACATGTCGCAAGGACATACCTTTGCGCCAGCAGCACTCAACAAGTCGACGATACCGTGCCTAAGGACGCATACAGTTAGACTCAATCGGTCGCATTGACCACGCACTCCAATGAGGAGTAGGAGGACATGTATAAAAGGGAAGGGGCTCACTCATAGATATATGGCCCATCGTCGAACGTAAGCGCGACCTGCTTATTATTCTTGCAGCTGCTGTATATGGTAGCAAGGGGTGCGCGCTCCTGAAACTCTTTCAGCTCCCTCTCATTGAGCTCCCTCTCGTTGAGCTCCTCTGGCTCCCTCCCCTCAAGGATGGGGGACGCTTGCACGAGTAAAGACTATACGACCAGAAAGCACAATGAGCTTACAAACGCACGATCATTCCACGATAGGGAAATTTGATACGCACGAGCAGGAGGGTGAACTTGAACACGGCCTTGATCATTGAGAGAGTCTTCATCGGAGTTCGTATCATAAAATGACAAAATGGGGGAAGAAGAAGAGAGCTGCACGGAAAGGATGAGCTGGGGAGATGCTGGAGTCCTGCCTAGGGGGATGAGAGAGATCATAGTTATATTTATTTATAAGAGGGGGGCGATTAGGTAAAATCAAAGCTGAATGACAAGACCCTGTCCACACGTGAGCTAGAAATAAGTACAAGAAAGCATACGTAAAGCAAAGGAATTTCCGGAAGCGTGATTCGCGGCTGGCCCCCTTCTTTAACTCTCGAAAAGGAATAGAAATCGTTTTTCGGCTAGCCTTTCTCCCCATCAGGAGGTCTTCGGATTCTTCGGCGCCTTCTCCAGCGCCTATGGTGTGGCATGGAAGTCCGAGCACAGCAATAAATTGTTGGTTTTTGTTTCCCTCCCTTTATCTTTACCCTCTCAATTTGAGGCCAAGACAATGATTTCATTGCAATGATGCAATCCCAACCAGGCACAAATTAATTGAAGAAGCGCCTCTTATTTATTTCTGAATCGCCTTTGCCGGATAATTGCCGAGGACGTCGCTAAGGGTTTTATTATTGGGAGAGTTTCCGTATCTGGATTAAATATTACCTAATCACTTCATTGGTTGTCCTTTTCGTTTCCTTTTCTTTTTCTTTTTTAGTGGAACCCTAGTACATAGCTTTTGCGATACAGGGTGTTTGTGCAGTGTACGTGTGTTCCCAAAATAGTAGAACTATTCCGGAGCCGCCACTGGTGAGGAAATGCTTTACGCACCGTGTGGGACTTCTCCGGCCCCCGATCACGGGGTCTAATCGGATCAAGTTTTCTCTGTTGCCGTTGAGGATGTGGAGGTGAAACCACGCTCTCCTGGCCTTCTGTCGAGATCAAAGACTCTCAGGCAATCCTCGCCCATGACCGAGTAAAATAATTGACGCATTATATGTCCGAATCTCATTGGATAGCTTACAAAAACATGAGGCATTTTTTCTACAACGCAGCTTCCCATTCCGATCAATGTGCAGGTGACGTCCAAGGCATCCTAGGCAAGAAGCACAAAAAAAGCGGTATCAGTAACATGTCTAAAATTAGGATATTAGTGTGAGAAAGTTGGGGTACGAACTCCCGAGTTCCACTTGCGGGCTCTAGGCTCATCGCATGACCCACATGGGCAAGACCGGCGTAAAGTGATCGGGGCGGAGAGAAGGAGAAGGAAACACGTAAAAGGAATAACGTACGATTGTTGTCTCAACCTATTCACAATTCTCTTCCGTGCATCACCACCTAGCGTTTGATGATGGAACTCACCAACCGTCATATGACCTTCGTGCAATTCGTACAAAATTTGGTGTACGACCGAACAAAAGAAATAGCAATTCTCCTATTCATCGCCAAAAAAAAAAGAAAAGAAAAATTAGATAAGAGATCCATGGATCGGTAACTTTATCTCGCGTGAATCTCAAATACTTACCCTGAATAAGTCATACTCCGCCGATTCTTCGCCGATGACCGTCAGAAGGACTTGGAGATCCATGAGCGTCGGTGGCTTCCTGAACCTCACTTTTGCCTGCAGGGTGTGAGGATCACCGGACAACAACGCCTCTTCTTCTCCCGAAAGCATAACCTGCATGCATGCATAACGACAAGTCAGACACAAACGGATCACCCAACCCGAAACGAAAAGAAGGATGAACAGCACACGTCCAAATAAAAATTAAATTAAATTAAACTCACCACATCGTTCGCCTGATAAATCGAGCTCACGCTCTTGATATTGAAATGAGAATTTCCCATCAATCCCAATCCCCAGGACTTCCTAACCCCTGCAGCACTCCTATCGAACCTCATCCAAAAATCTCTCTCCCCATTGAAGCCTTTCACCTTCAGCGTGAGGAACTCGTGCCTCAGTCCTACCGTCTCCTTAAACCAGGATGCCCAAGTGATCAAGTTGTCAGCCGGTGAAGGCGATTGAGGCGTCGTGGGTGAGTTGGGAGGTGTAGGGGTCATCGACGCGACACGAATGTGCTTGCACAGATCAGCGATGGGCATATTTAACGTAAGATGCGGATCTGGACTATTACGGATGTAGGAGAAAATGTCCTGTGAGTGAGTACTTGGATGTGGCGGATGGCTTTCCGACGGGGAAAGTGTGCTTTGGAGAGAACTATGAAATCTTGGTGACGCCGGACCCGCATAGTGCTCGGGTGGGAACAACGGTATGTCGACGTGTACTAAACGACCTTCGCGCTGGACAGGAATGGATCCCGCATCCGATGTGTCCCTGATTTCTTCTGCTTGGAAACCCCTCACGACGACGAATGCCCTCTCTGGTGGTTCCTCGCTTTCGTCCTTCGATTTCGAGCCTTTGAATAGTGCGCCGAGCATTCCATGGGACAACCTTTTTCGAAGCGTTGGGGACTCCAGTTCCTCAGGGCTTAATAAGGCTGGGTTTCGCGAAGAAGAACTGGGATAGGCTGGTCCAGCAATCAAAGCATTGGGGTCGTTAGGTCTCCAGCGGGGAGACCTAGGAGCTGCGGGAAGAGGGCTGGGTGAACGGGATCGTCGGGCGGAACGTTCGCGAGAAGCACTTCTGCTCCTCGGTGGACGAGTCAGAGATGGGTGATGGGCTAGTAAAGCGGGGGGGTCGTGATAGGAAGTAGAAACGGTGAATAAATGCCATTTAATGAGTCATACAAGGAAACAACCTACATGAGAGTGGGCTTCTATCGCGGGGTCTTTCGAAATTTTCAGGGAGCGATGTAGCACGTATAAGCGGAACAGTGACTGATAGATGATTATCTTGAGCTGCCGATGACGAAGGTGGTCCAGAATTGTTATTATTATTATTTTCGAGAGGGTTCAAATAAGGACTCGTCGGCGCAATGTACAACCCTTGATAAGGTTGTCCAGGTTGCTTATGAGTCCTCCAAAGTTGCGTCAGAGGGTTCTCGTTATCGGCTCCGGCAAACTGATAGACGTAAGACCCTAACACGAGAAGCAATTTCTCACGAACACGATAGCTCGTCTCTTCGTGCTTCAGCGTTTCGTCGATGGTGGCGACAAAGTCGCGATCGGCCACTGAGGATATGACCATGGTTTCAGGGCGTGTATGAAACAAGATGGCCCATAATCTAATGGTTCTCAGTTGTGTCAAAGCTTGAGAAGGGGGAGATGCTAGTAAGCGCCGAATGACTCGAATGGCTTCTTCTGCGAGTGTACGGTGACTTAGGGCTAGATCGCACACTTGATTGAGCGTGATCCAATCATCGTTTGGGTTTTCGAGCAACCCAGCTACGATATTTAGAAGTTAGCCGCAAAAAAACAAAAACAAAAACAAAAACAAACAAAACTGATGATGAGCGCTCGATGTCATTTGAATCTACTCACATACAAGTTCGTTCATGAGTTTGAGAGCCTCCAGCCGCTCCGAGTCAGCCATTACAGATACCCGGAAGGGAATTCCTTGAGGGAAGAAGAGGTAAACTCTTAGGGTTGAGGTAGGAAAGCGACGGCCTGAAAGGGCGGTAGTTCTTGCACAGGCTTTAGTTGACTCTTGGCACCTGCTTACAGGTGACTATTACAAATGATACTGATGGCGCGCTCTTGAACCCGTACGGATCGGATGTTGGGAGAGATTGCCCGGGGATCACACTGTATCTGATCCGTGGCAAACATTGGTTTGTTTGGGCGCTTAATGGAAAAAACTAATTGATCTCCCCATTCAGCAGAAAACATCCAATCAAATGTCAGATTTGCCAGCTTTCCCACGCACGTGCTTATTTCTCTCTCTCTCTGAAAATGTCAAGGTTTTGCCGCCTTCATGGGCGTTTCATCGCACACCAACGCCGAGTTGTGCCATCCTTGGCCATCTTCAGAGGATTTTCGACGAGTCCCCACTTTAGCTCTTCCCTTCCTCTAGATTCCACGGAGGATGAGGAACGATCCTTAGAGCATCTGCCAGTGGCAGAAGATGCAGCTCCGCTGTCGAAATCCACTGGCTCTCAACGTGGAGAGGGACGCGTTCTCCCAGCTAAGATTTCCGAGGAACAACTCGCTCACCTCATGCTTCTTGGATGGGGCACTACTACCACCGAAAGAGGAAGTCGCTCGTTACGCAAAGAGTTCAGATTTCGGAATTTTAACGAAGCTTGGGCGTTTTTGACCATGATCGCGATGAAAGCCACTCAAGTAAACCATGTATGTTTTGATCAATTTTAAAGGAGTTGTAGTTCAACACAGGGGTTATCAATGCTTCTTTTTTTTTTTTTCCCAATGAACCGGTTTTTAGCATCCAAAGATCACAAACGTACGTATCGCCTATTGTCGGACTGACGATTCTCTTTCTCATCACCACCATCCTTTCTAGCTATCAGCCAGGTTAGTATTAGTTCCTACCTCCCTGTGTGTGTGTGACAAGCTTAACCCGTCCAAATGAACGTCCACCAGCGTCCGCATTTCCCTCTCCACACATGACAGTGGGAACACCATCACAGAGAAAGATGCGTCCCTGGCACGCTACATCGATTATGTATCCAAGATGTTCCAGCTCCGGGATAGACCAGTCAGTATTACCTCTCTCATCCACCCTCCTATCAGCTGATCTTTATCCCGCTTTTGTTTTCATTTTTCATTTTTTTTTCAAAGCCGAGGAGAGCACCTTTCTAAAAATAGAAATGAAGAGCAAGATGACGTTGTTATCCTTTGCCGTTAGCGCAAAATGATCTGCGCTGGAACTACATCTTCCAATATGTATGGATGGCGGAACAGCAAGTTCATATATATTAAACGTATAGAATGGAATATGTACTTCGAAGTGGCGAATACATAATTAACTTGACTCGATCGGGCAATACTGCGAGCAATCTGCACAACTGTCATGATGGTACGATGCAATGGGAAGGAGCAAATGGTCCGAGGCCCGAGGCCCGCGACCATAAGGCCTCGGACTCTTGACAGAGATATTGATCTACGGCGTGTTGGGGAATTAGCATCATCATCATCAGACACGAGAATAATGGAATACTCACCGGCCTACTGAGGGGGACGCCCCACCTGGGCATCCCCCCATGCAGGAAGGTTCAGGCTGAACAATCCGCCACTCAGTTGGAGCGCAGACCATACGCCCAGCCCTCCCACTCCCTGAGCAGGTGACTGGCAGGTGCCCAAGACTTGCGGACACACCACCAGCCAACACGGCGAGGGTTGATGGATCTTGGTGCCCCCCAACCAGCTCGTTGAGCTGGCCAATGCTGCCACCACCGCAGCGCCGGTCCGATCGGAGAAAGAAAAGAAAAAAAAGGAAAACCACGACAACGAACGCTATGAGGGAGGGAGGGGTTAGTAGCATCCAAACGATAAATTATAAAGAGACGAGAGAGAGAGAGAGAGAGAGAGAGAGAGAAAGAGAAAGAGAAGCAAGCGCATTATCGACATCGAAAATATCCAAGCAGATTAGTTATAAGCTAGCTTGCCCATATCAGATCTGGTTCGATGTTTTCCGTCCAAGCTCCAAGAATAAAATGTGTCGTCACACGGCCCCAAGGCAACGGACAATAGCCCATCGCCCCAATCGCGTGGAATATTACCTAAACCAAAAAAAAATCTTCCAAGTCTTCCGCCCACCCTAGTTGTTTGAGACCGCCATGAGAAAAACAAGACAAAACAAGGCATCGCTTGCAGAAACTCACGAGTTACTCTATGACTGCTTCGGAGATGACCAAGACAACCTACGGACAGGTGGAGAGCGACTACAATACGAAAAGGTCAGAAAAAGGCACTAAATAAGGGTCAATGTAGCCTCACTGAAATTGTATCGCGCCTCCGCATGCGCCCGCCCACTGCTTTGGCAAAGAAACGAGAAAGGAAAAAAAAAAATTGCACTTGAGATAGCAGTCAAATATAATACAAACTTGAAGGGGAGAAAATCACTTACGGAATTGTGGAGCGGGCGCACTATCACGTAAAATTACAGTGCACTCGCGCGGACGACTATAAAACCCAGCCACCAGTACCAGGAGTCATCCAAAACTAACTCCATGCAAATAGTCAGTTGGCCAACGGTAGAAATTAAACTGAAGATATGAACGCACCACGCTAGTCCACAGATGAAGCGATGCGGGCTCGCCACAGCACGACGATGGCCCGCAGGCAGCCAAGAGGGCTGGTGCCCAAGGAGTTGGCGAGGAAGAGGGGTTGTTGGAGAGAGAGATCCACATCCAACGCCCCCTTTTATGCATTTCGCGCCCTCTTGAGCGGTAATAATCGGGCCGCACGGTTGTTTCTAATCATACGATTTTGGAAATAATGAATCAGACATCAATCTGTCATCAGAACTTTTGGGATATCTTGTCCACCGATTTGCACCGTTCAACCGCCCAAACGTTACCAGCATGCATGCCTTGGATATCCGCTGCCTGGTGGGTGCAGGATGACTGTAGATGGCGTTAAAAACGAGGATGAGTGAAGTTGCTCGAGAATGATGGGACCCTTCCATAGCTAGCGTTTTCCACGCTTCAAATTGCGAATGCTATGCACTGCTCAGATAGCCGAAATGAGTGGATCTTATTCAAAGCCAAAAGATTTTGGGCCACAGAAAGAAAATCAGCCCCTGTCGATGAGCTTTGTGTTTTCCCAAAGCGGCCCCAGCTCCTCGCAGAGATCAGTCGACGTCGACGTACGGGGAGATGGGTTGGCAAAGAAAAAGCGGTCAAAGACTGGCCCAAGTTGTCGACTGACTGATGCCAATAACAGGCGCTCGCTCAAGACATCCACGGAATCGTCCGTGGCTTCCAATTATTTAATATAAATGAAGGCAGGGTTGCTGATCATCTCATTGATGGGAAAACTAATTTTAGAGCAAGGGGCGATTTCCACCTTTCTTGCTTGTGACTACATATATCCTTGCAAATGTCTAGACGCTCGTGTCAAGACTAAAGGCCCTTTGTGACCCATGGAAGATGCTATGGGCCACGATCGCCCATCCCTGGAGAAGGGAGGGGAAAGTAATGTAGGACTAGCAAAGTGGCCGCTGAACCTCCATGATGACAACTGAATACACGTCATGGGGCACGGACAGATCGAGATCGGGTTTCGGCCATCCGGACGTAATCGCCTGAACAGATAAGCCAGAGGAGGAACGTGTGTGATCGGATTTTTCGGCGAGTCTTGAAGCTTCTTTCCATGAATTAAAATCCGGAATGAGCCTCCTTTGCCGCGGGGCGCTAAACTCATTCCCCCACACACAGAATGGGGACCGAGCTACTTATCGCACGATTGCTATGATCCCAGACGCTGAGACACAACAGAGAGAAGTGGTGCTGGTGTTCACCAGCACGGCTGCGGTGTCACGTCAGCATCATTCCAGCCACCTCAACCAACTGGATTGAGTAGTAGGGTAAGGTAGTTGCTTTGGCTCTGAGATTAATCTCCACGGTTCAAGCTGTTTCCTTGGAATGGCTCCTCCATCATCGCGCTTTGTGGCATGATACGACTAGGGGGCTCTTGGCAAGTAACGCCCATCGTTAAATGCCTCCCCGGTAGGCGCCCACAGTCAATACGCGTGTATTTTGGTCGCATCTACGGCTTAGACATGCTCTAGCATTTGCGCAATCTCTTATCTTCATGGCGCTCGTGCTGAGCATCCAAAAGATGCGCTGCTGTTGTAATAAAATAGCACTGACAGGGCCCACCGAGCGTCGGGACAATACCATGTGCTCTTAGAATCGAGAATCCCAAGTTTCCGGAGAATATCTCAGATCGACTTGCTGATCAGGACCACCGGCATGGTGTAGAGCTGGAAAGCCGTTGCGAAGTCTCGTTCAAGTACAGTCTGCTTACGCCCAGGTCGTAATCTATGCGTGGCAAGTGGTCCAGTCAGATTCACAGAATGGGCTTTCTCGTGAAACCGCAGCACCATAAGCTGCTGACCCGTGAATCAGCAGCCGAAAGAGAGACAGAATGGTTGATTCCTCCCAAGGAGCTCCTGAGCAGTAAATGGGTGCAGGTCTTTCAGCGCCAGGAAGTCAATTTGACGCTTTGCTCACCCTGAACAGAGCGTCAAATTGGCTCATTGCCCCTCGATGATCTGGAGTGCCAGCCGAAGTTCTCGTTGGCAGCTTTGGCTGTTTTAAGCAATAAGCCAAAAGAGGCCCGAAGTTAATGGTCGCTCGACCCGCATTGGCATAAGTGACATAGCTATCGGAGTGATCACGGCAGACCGATCATTGGACGTCTCTCGATATGTTATCCTGATTGCACCTTTTGGTACGAGCCAAGCTGTGCGGGAGACGATAAGGGGGATCGAAAGATATCCGATACAATCTGAACTAAGCTCAGCCATTGAGCCCTTGTACGGCTCTTAATTTCTGTAACGAAATAAGATGTTGCAAAGAGACGATCATACAAGGCAGATGTATTTAAGTAGAAATAAAACTAGATGGGGTCTATCCACAGATCTGAGGCACAATGCAGAGTTCATAGATATGTTCGGGCTGGTGTGCACTTTTTCCACAGTGAGGCCAGAGACTTGACCGGCATTTACGATGCGAGCGGGGATTATCCATCCCAACATCTCAGAACCCTTCCTGGAGGGCGCAAGCAAAGAACGAAATCCAAATAGTCGAAACTGCATACGGCCGAAAATACTCAACGCCCGAAGCGCAGAGTGCGAGTGCCAGGGAGCAGCGCCAACCAGTCGAACCACCTCCTGGGTGCCCATTCTAGGGTGAAATTAGATGACATAAACGCTCGTCGCCGCTGTGTTGTGGGGATGGAGGCTGGTGTCTTGCTCAGCATGGGCTCTCCCAATTCAATTCTGGCATGACGACCTGAATGGGAACCAGAATGGACTTACCCGTAGCTTGGCGGCACAAACACGCGAAGCTTCTTAACGATGGCCCACTCCTTTAAGCCCCAATCTCATGAGTGTCGGAAGGGGGAGTGCGTGCTGCTGGCGTGGTGGTGGGACCTTCACTAGACGGAATGTACTTTCCCCACACATCCACCTCCCTTCGTTCGCTCTACTTCAACCATCGAACTGGCCCAAATCCTTGAGCAGAGCGCACGCCGCAACTCACTTATTCTCCGGCGCGGTGTACCCAGCACACCATTGTCCAAGTTAGTCAACAGCTGACCCGGGCTCGCCGTACTCCTTGAAACTAACCAGTTCTAGTGGACGCCAGTATCCTGTGCGTTGCTGGGGCTCATCGGACTGACTCGCATTGCAACATTCACCGCGCATCTCGTCGAATACAAAGGGGAGCCGCTGCTAACGGCATCAGGCCAACGATTAGTATTTGAGAGGAACCATTACTGCGATGGCGGCCCTCAATTCAACGTGCTAAAACTCGCTTTTCCCATTGTTTGAGTAGAGATAGCGTTTCGATCTCGATAGAATCATTTCACCTGATATGATTTTTATCATCTTCCGGACTTCTCTGGTGCGCTACGACTCTACCGTGATTAACACATGCGTGAATAACCCTGTTGTGTGTAACCTACCTCGTACCGACAGACAATTGGGCCCTTGTCGATCAAATGATGAACTCCGGATCTGGAAACCTTTATGTACGACACTGAGACTCAAAGCTCACTGCACATGTGATGACACCGCCAATCTGAGGCACCAAAATGAGTCCCGCACTGGACTTATGAGAATCATTTGCGTTGTCTTTGGCTGTAAGCCCCGTGTGCCCGTTCTACTCGTGTTTGTTCTGTGCTCGGAAAATCCAAATCGCAGGGTCCCCTTCAACGATATCGTGCTTGCCCCCGGCTGTGCGATCCCTAACGCGTGTATGAACCAGGGCACATTTTCATTGAGCGTTTAATTTCCCGAATAGATAGGTGTTGGGTACAATTAAACGTCGGAAGTTGTACCCATATATAGGTAGCACCTTCGGGATGCATGAGAGCGACTGGGGTAGAGTCTGGCCATCACCCAGCTATTGGGCATGACTAAGGAGTACATATGCCTACCCGCAATACTTTGGCCAGTGACGGAGGCTTTTCATGCGGCAGTTGCCTGCGATACACGCATGCCAGATTATTTCGACGGAAGCCCTGGGCAAGATAAACCCGCGACCCCTGGGATGCTGTTTAGGCTCACCCTATGCTATGCTAGCTTAGGTGGGACCCTAATCCATGGCTCCGTACCAAACCCATCTCTGGCGGGGACGGGCGTCATCACGAACATAACCCATACTTCATTTATCTTGTCAGCGTCGCGATGTGGAACGAAAGTGGAGCAGAATGGAGTTCACTAAAGACCCAAGGCAGCGAACGCAGTCCATGCAAGGAACCCCTCTAGTAGCTGGTTACTGCATTGTGGTATAGGATGACAATAGCTCATTTGCGTCACGACATTGTCGAAGCAATTCTAACTTACCCGCTCAAAGTGTCCATCACCCTACTCGGCCCGAAGCAAAGCGGCCAAAGCAAGCCGACCGGCTGTCGCCTCTTCTTTTCCCTATACATGTACGCTGTGGTACATCATCTAACTAATAGACGATGTTCCACAGATTCCAATAGACATGAGTGACAGCCAACTGAGCCTGGGTTCAAATTTCCTCGAGAGATATGGACGAGACCTTGCTTATTGCGCCCGCACGCCCCCCATCTATCATGGTGCCAATCGGGATAAGCAAGCAAGCCTTTTGTCTAGTACCCCAACGCGCGCGCACTTCAATAAGAACCGTATGGGCTTGCCGTGTGACGTCCAGAGTTGGCTGCGCTAGAGAAGACTCGAGCAGCTACAGGGTACTTACTATACTCGGCGGTGCAATTCGCAGCGAACGGTGCCGTCACCTGGCACCAAATTCTTCTTTTTTGCTGTGTGAGCATCAGCCTGGCAGCTAGGACTGTGGCTTAACTTCTGAATTCCCGACAACAACTCACGGAAGCTAACGAGGGACGACACGAATGGCCCTGCCGGTCTATTGTGGAGCATCAGTAAGGCTAACTTGTGCCCGCTACTGAACCAACTATGTGTATTGTATGTATATGTGCGCCTCTATGCACGACAATATGGAATCTAGTGTCACTTCTGACCACGGGCCATTGCCCTTGAGGGCGGAACCCATCAGAAACCGTGCAAACGACTGCGTTCTCGGCTTTTGGTAGACCACGAGCTTCCAACGAACGTATGTGCAGGGAGTTACGTGGCGAACACAGCTCACGACAAGGTTTTTTCATCTTAATGGTGGGTGGCACTTCAACGTCCTGGTTACAACCAAAGGTCATACGCGGCGATCAAAACCTGATTTGTGCAAACTCTCGCACTTCTGACAAATCAGGCGAACTCTGACGGGTGCTAAAGCGCCTGCAGTCTGGAAAAATCGCAGCACACGTTAAATTGCATGGGATATGGTATATGCAGTGATAGGCAAAGGATATGCTAATCGTCAGTTTTCAGCCGAGTCTGTACCGCCTCAAGTCGTTCTGACAGTCCCTTCAAATTTCCTTCAACGCGCTCCGCGTTGACTAGGAAACTCTGTTCAAGGCTGTTGACAGCCGCTTCCAAATCACCCAAAATGGCTTGTGCCTGTTTTTGCTCTTCCTCCAAGGATGTCAACGAGCTTGCAAAACCGGAGGCAGATGCATGCAGTGTAGAAAGGGTGCGGAGGCGTGTGAGTAAGTGCGGGATAGTCGGCAGTGCGGGGGAAAGACGACTGAGAATGACAGCGATGTCATTGGGAGCATTTGCAGCTGCGCCACTCCCAGGTTGAGGAGTAGTGGAAGGCCCTGTCGTTTGTCCAGCAGGTGTGCCATTAGCTTGGCGTTTCGCACTGCTACTCGAGTAGCGCTCCAGGTCAGTTTGGAGTAATTTCAGTCGCCGAGAGATTGAGTCGATATGGCGAGGTTGAGTTAACAGGGTAAGTACGTTTGAAAGTCGGGCGATATGAGGAAGAAGGGGTTGGGGAAGTGGTGAAGACTACGAATGGCCCTCTGGAGTGTTAATTTCAACTTGGTAAGCGAACAAGATGCGCGCACCTCATCTAGGGTCGTGTTGGAAGAGCCAATCAGAGACTCTAATTCATCAAGTCTCTTGTCTAGTCGGCTTAGAGCGTCTACGTCTCCAAAGGGAGCCTCTAGCCTATTTTCAATTTTTGCCGTTTCAGGCTTTATGGCGGCGGATAAGGGTAAACTCTTTGCAGTTTCCAATGCTTTATTGAGTAAATTCTGAGGTTGACGCCGAGTATCACGGACCCCATCCCCCAGCCCATTCAGCCTCTCCCTTATCTCCACGAGCCCACGTATGAGAGTTTCAGTTTCATGATCATCTGTTACGCTTGAAGCTCGGGATTGTTCTGAGATGTCACTTTCGAGTGACTCGAGTTCTTTCCTAAGAGATAGGAGTCTTGATTGAATCGAGGAAGTCTGCCTTCTAGAAGAAGATGGAGACGGGGAACGCGAAGCACCGTCTCCATATGTTTCCGGATACGCATAGACCTCTCTGAATCGCCCTGACATGACCTAGGTTAGATCAGGACTCGGTGAACAAAACATTTGCTTTGCCTCGTCGTTTTTCTGCCTTTCTAAATTTCTGATCTACTTCTGCGAGTTCAGGCAGACGACTCCGGTCAAGCTCGTCCTTCGATGTCGTTTCGTCGATATTCCGCCGACCTAACCGAGGGTTTAAAGCTTCATCATCCGAGCCCTCTTCCTTCTACGTCTTAAATAAGTGTGATAGAATGGATCTTCTATAGTTCACCCACCTCCCGGGGGCTCGAGAATGTATCAGGAGTCTCATAGATATCGGGTGCAGAGTCCTGCATCGGGAGATATGAGCTTAATGCGGGCCACGATCTTGAGCAACACTCTCACGATATCCGGTAGGCTCGCGTATTTCTGAGCAGTGGCCATTTAAAAGCGCAGAAAGATGTGTTCGAGGCAATTTATTTGCCAAAAATTAGCGCGAAACTCTTGGATGCGTTCCAGATCACCTGATCCACCCGAATTCCTCAGTTTGCCGAACCTCGACTGGTGCGCCTGTCATGGCACGATCTTCATAAAAGGCTCCGTGTGTATGGCCGCATTTGACCTGCCCATCAACGACATATATCTTTCCGCTTCACACAAAAACAGCCTTGAAATGCCTTCCCCGTCGGGAATATCATCCACCCTTGTTCCACCATCTCCCCCTCAACCATTCGACCCGGATGGATTAATTGATTTCCTCGGGACAGTGCCCCCCATTGTCACCAAGCTATTGGTCGAGCTTTCACCTACCCTAAGTTTATTGAGACGCACAGCACAAATCCTTAGCTGGAGGAGCGGAAAACAGTCAGAAAGTTGGTTATGTCTGGCCATGTATTGGGCAATATGTTTAGGGGCGGGTTTCTCTATCCGGTACGTAAGGGATACAGTTTTTTTTTAAATTATGACCTTATGCGAGTCCCCAGCTACTTCCTGCCACTCATTGTTCTGACCCCCTTCATGATATCCGCCGCAGTGAGAAGGCCTGTTAAAAGTAGTGCACAAGTAGAACCGGCAACGGAGGCGGTCCTCTCTCAAGCACTGGCAGATGTCAAAATCTTGCATCATCTCCTTCCTAATCCGACTGTTCCTCCACTTACACTTTGGTGGATGTCTCTGATCCGTTTATCTAGTGCACTCTATCTTGTATACCTAGTCATCATCATTTCCCTCCCTCTAAGTGTGTCCTGCGGTATTGCTGGCTCTCTAGTCATTACTTGGCGAGCCCCGTGGGCAGCCACGATTCGTCGCATCATCCTTAGCAATGGATGGGTCACATACACGGCCCGTCATATCTGGCATAGAATCACGGGTACCTTATTGCCCGAAGAGCTTTCGGGGGGAAGTACTATCGGGAAGACTAGCACTGTTGCGACGGAAGAAACTCCCTTGCCACCTGACGTACCCCCTGCTTCGTCGCTTCGCTTCAAATTCACAGTCCATGAAAATCAACGATGGTGGATGGGCATTGATTGGACCGCCGCCTTGTTGCCAAATGAGAGGGTTTCTTGGACGTCTGGTCCTCCTACCCTCCGTCCGCTACCTCCTCCCATAAATATCACTCTGCCCCCTTCCAAAGCAGTTTATCTTCCTGTGCCCAATGTCCCTGCGGTGTGTTCACGTGTGCGTGTCGAATGCTGACATCACTTGCTTACGAGCTGGGTATTTCTAGGTACGAGTGAAAAGGACAGCAACATGGACGTGGGAGGAAACCGATTGGGGAGTAGTTGTACGCCTTAATCCCACCACGCCTCCTGAACGGGTTGGGATGGCACTCCCAAAAGTTACCATGAATCTCCCTGATGGAACCCCGGTATCTGGAATCAGCAGTGCTGAATCTCTATTACAGCGCGGCTTGCAAAAGGTAGGGACCGTCAGTGCAGAGCTAACGAGTCCTACACGTACGGGAAGGGTTTCAGAGTTGGGAGATGGCTCAACAGAAGTATCCTCGAATTCAGAGGGGGGTGCTGGCGATGGTGATGTCGGTGAGAATGAGACCATCATAGAAGGACCTGGAGCCATGGTTTATCGTGCGACGCCCGAAGAGGATATCACAGACGCAGAAGGCTGGATATACAGTGACAACAAGTGGGAAGGACCAAGCGGGAAAGGAGGCATTGGAAAGGTGATTCCCGCTTTCCTTTCCTTCATACGTGAAGTTGAAAATGTCATATCTATTAGTTCACAAGATACCGACGATGGACTCGCATCGCTGTCCTAAATGAAACTGTCCAGGTTATTGCGGCCTCAGAGGACCCCAGCGCGCGCGCATCGCGCCCAAGGTCCTCTTCCGGAAATAACCTAGCGAAAGGGCCTTCTCCAGGAATAAACCTCCGAACTCCTGAGCCAACGACAGGTTCGATCACCAAAGAAGAGCCCTCAAGTCTTTCCATCCGTACGAGCCCTAAACACGAGGCTCTGTCCATATCTCCTACTCGGGAGAAAGGCGGTATACGCCAAAGACTGCAGCAGGCTGTTTCCAATAAGTCGTAGTTCGAGATATTGAGAGTGGATCACCATTGTAGCAGTTATCATTAATTCGATTCCTACACCTTATTGCTAATCTATAGGGTGGGTTCCATGTGCGTGGTCTCGAAGTGTGCTGAGGCCGCAAACAGGCAGTTTGACATTCAATCGGTAGTTCCCGCTCGTCACACTAAAGAATACTGTACAGTTCTTTTAGCTCAACATGGAATCTCTTCGCTTTTTGGGCTCGTTGGAAGGTATGAAGCGTTCTATCGATCATTTGATTCCTGAACCGATTTGTCCTATATAGGTCATGGCGGTGAGTTATGTGGTCGAAACTTTTAAGGACGGGGCACTAAAATCGGGATCACTATGAACTTGAAGGTTGGGTCACTGGTAAGTAGAAGTGTCTAATCCACATGCGTCTCTGAACATATGGGTACATACTTAGCAATTGCTGCCTCATCTGAAAACCCCGACATCCTTCTCACTGCGTCCCGAGGTATATTTGCCTATCCATCCATTCCAAACAAATCCCCTAATCTTCTCATCAGACAAAACTATCATTGTCTGGCACCTGACAAGGTCCGACTCGGAGTACGGACGCCCGAAAAAGATTCTGACAGGACATACACACTTCGTTTCTGACATCGTCATTTCGTCCGATGGGCAGTTTGCTCTTTCATCATCCTGGGATCGTACCCTCCGCCTGTGGGACCTAAATACTGGCTTGACTACCCGTCACTTCATTGGCCACACGGGTGACGTTCTCTCCGTCTCCTTCTCCGCTGACAACAGACAAATCGTCAGTGGAAGCCGTGATCGCACTATCAAATTATGGAACACCTTAGGTGAATGTAAATTCGATATCAAGGAGGAAGGTCACACCGAGTGGTGAGTTTTTGTGAAGATATCGTCCGGAAACTGCCAATTCTCAGATATTTCATTTCGAAGGGTCTCATGTGTACGGTTCAGCCCCAACCAGAACAACCCCGTAATCGTGTCTTGTGGGTGGGACAAGGTCGTCAAGGTCAGTTATTGGTACCTTTCGGATCGTCGTCTGGAATACAACATTCGCATTCTTGTGTGGAGCCTTGACTAAATTATCTCCTCTCAAGGTTTGGGAACTCTCTCGGTGCAAGCTTCGCACCAACCACTATGGCCACACTGGGTACATTAATACTATCTCCGTTTCGCCTGATGGCTCCCTCGCTGCCTCTGGTGGCAAGGACGGCATTACAATGCTTTGGGATCTGAATGATGGGAAGCACCTGTACTCGCTAGAGGCTGGTGATACCGTGAATGCTTTGGTATTCAGTCCCAACCGATACTGGCTTTGTGCTGCTACTTCCAGCTGCATCAAGATTTTCGATCTCGAGAGCAAGTATGTGGCCTTCCCTGTCCAGCCAAGGATGATGTCATTGATGTGAATTTTAATAGGTCGATTGTTGATGAGCTCAAGCCTGACTACCTTGAGGTTGGCCCTAACACGAGGGAGCCTGAATGTATTTCGCTCGCTTGGTCGACAGATGGACAGACTTTGTTCGGTGGCTTCACTGACCACTATGTCCGTGTCTGGGCCGTCAGCGCATGAGAGTCGTAGGTAGACGCCCTGGGAGTGGTCTTGTATTCGCTTGCGACTATATGATTTTAGTTCATCGTTTGCGCACTGGTTGTCATTCATTTCAATAATGCGGGTCACCAGCAGTGTCACTCGTGAAAGGTTATCATTAACTATCCTCATAATATGACCTGCGTAAATGCCTGTACTTCTTCAGCCGATAAAGAGCGATGGTTTCTAAGACCAGGTGAGTCAAGCTCACCCTTGAAACAACTGAGGCGTACCGTTCTGGATATGCTCAGCTAGTGTTAGAGCCTTCTTAATCTCTTCGTCCTTTTCAAGGTGACGATTGCCTAGAAGTGAGCTGAATGATGAACACTGTACAAACCCACGACGCCGTGCGAGATGAGAACATACGCTCAAACAGTCTTCTAAGTTTCCCGTGGAAGTCATAGCTGACAGCATGCAGGTTGCTTAGTAATAGGTTCCAGTTTAACTGTACGGCAGCTTGATGGACTCACTTGGGTTCGGGATAATCGCGTCCGAGACGATGAAGCTACATCAGAAGCAATCCAGCTTGGCAAGCGTGGACACGTTAAAACACACAACCTCCTTATACAGCCTAATTGCTTGGAACCTATACTTCGGATTGACCATCTCTTGTCCCCTTCCACGTGAGTCGATGAACTCAATTCCGGGGGCTGTGTCAATTGAATTTCTCCCTGACACGGTAGAACCCGCTACTCTTCACCCTGCATGTTCGCTTGCTTTCACTTGGCATTGACATCCTCTGCGTAACCGAATCAGTATCTCAGTATGACGATGCGTCGGCACTATATGTACCCAACGACGTGTAGTGGAGGAAGAACACTCAAACTTCTAACCCATGTCAGCAGAAGAATCCCTGCTTTTCAGTCGCCCCTGAGAGATCACATTCAGCTGGAACCCAGACGAGAACGCCCGCGGAATCAGTTGAGAAAAGAACTCTGAGTCGCAACCGCGGTTAGAGTATAGGCGGAGCTTCGAGCCCACAAGAGCACTGACCCCTAATATGCTGCGCACGAGTTCAGATTGCACCTGAAATTGAGATTCCAAGTACTTGAAGTCCGTTGGAATGAAGGCAAGGTTCTTTTTGGAAGCCAAAGGAGTGCTGATGGCTTCTCCAGGGAGCAGATTAGTGTGCCCGACGATTTGCAGACCCATCCAATGGAGTTGGAATGAGCAGATCTCTCCTCTGGGCGTATTACGCACACGCGTGGTATCGGTCAACGGAACACGGCTGTCACCCACAGCTAATGCGGATGGACAAGTCACATACAAATGAAGGGAAGCGGTGCCCATGATGGCCACTCACAACAACTCCATCGCTTCGCGAGGAATGTCTGTTCCTTGGTCATCGAAGGCTTCCAGGTCGATGTGATACTTGAACTCCTTCTGGACGGAAGGCGAAGGCAGTGCACATCGAAAATGGTACTCGGGGTCCTAGTCCGGGTGCGGGAACACGGAAGGCACAACCCTTCCTTCCGTCACACTATTGCCCTCATCACTTTAGGTGGAGCCGTTGGGGGCATATCCACCTGAATTGTACTTAGTCTCATTGACTTTGGTGCACTGTCGGACATTGTAAGTGATGAGTCAAGGCACCCAAGATGTTAGCAGAGTCAGCGTGGGCGAGAACACGAGCGACGATGCAAGCATCCATAACTAAGGGCGCAGTTAGTTTTCAGTGTCCTCACGCTCTTTATTAGCAATCTTGACTTGGGCATGAAAAGTAGAACCCCCTAAGTTTGTTCCCAACCCCGTCTGGTTCGGAAGCGAGCGTTTGAAGGTTACACTTGGAGGTGGGATGCGAAAGTGGCGGCCGCAAATGGAGGACCCTGGTAGCCTGGACTAGGCTATTGGAGGACCTCTTGCACGGCCATAGGGTTTTCTCATCGCAAAGATTTGCAGGACCCACCTACGGAGTAGCGGAAATTAGCCGGTTTCGTTACGACTCCATCCGTGATGCCATCGGCAAGGCCATTCGATGAGACCCTCGAGACATCAATGGGCCCTTTGAAGTTGATTATTCACAAGTAGAGACCTGCGTCGAAGTTGTTTCCGAGGGTACGGCTCACGAGAAACGCTTGAAGCAGGTGGCTCTCTACGCCACTAGCATACACCACATCAGATTGGACAAGCCGTGTGTATACGGGCTTTACGCTGGGCGAACGCATTATTTTGTCATCTGCATCTGGAGCGACCCAGTTGCTGCTTACCGATCAACGCAACAGTCGTACTCGGAGCCCCAAGCTCTCATGAAAACCGTCGCGTCCTCATATAATGCACCCTCATTTCACCTCACGTCATCTCCTAACGCTACCCTTGATGGCTTTCTCTTGTTATCAGATAACACCATTGACCCTGAGCACTTGACGCCACGCAGTAGTGACTCTGCCCCTTTATGGAGAATCGAGGGCTTAGAGGGACTCTGTCGCTGCATATTTTCTGGAATTCCTCACACTCGCTGTACTCGCGTGTACGGGCAAGTGGATCCTCCTGGAGTCCAGGGAGCTCCCTTCATTTATGGGTCGACTGGATGGATCAGATCCGGTCCACCGCGAAATGCAGATACTTCATATCCACGAGGATGGCTATGTCGCAGGGATTGTTCGAGGGGTTAAGTTCGATGGGGAACACATCGACGTTAGCATCTGGGACTCAGATGAACCGAAACAATGGAATGCCGATGAAACATATGAACAAGTGACCTCCCGAAGAAGTTCTGCGATGGTCTACTCAAACATTGGTGCGCCAGTTTTGAAAGGGAAAACCGTCTGAATTGGTTGCAGGATTCTCTGATATCGTGGAAGGTACGAAGGCGCCTGGTTATCGGGATCTGATGTTGAAATCGATCTCGTTAGAGTTACTTATATCACCACGAAGCTGTTCACCGTGACATCAGCCCCTCAAACATATATATGTGTGTGTGTGTAAAGAGCGTAACGACCCAGAACCCAGCTGCTCTTGGCAATATGCTGAATCCTTCGGCCAACCAACCAACCTTCATAAACAAATACTTTCTGCCAGATAACAGGTGAGCGCCTTTGACTAAATAATGGGCAGATATTCAAATCTCGTCATTACCTCAGAAATCAGCCTAGGGGGGTTGGTGATTTGCGCATGGCCGCTAGCTACCAGCCTGATAATGATCAAGCAGCAGAGATTCTGAGACAGTTTAGTGTACGTGATGTTGATCTATGTCTGTATTTCAATGACGATGGGTGTAGGGCACCCCGCCTCACTCCCCCGAGCAATCCTGTCAAGGGAATGGATTTCCGCCTGCCACAAGTTCCCATTCATGCCCGAGCTCCAAGGTGAGGCGCTCCAAGTGTACCATATGCTATTTGCATATGAAGCCGGTTACGAGGTTTATGACCGCAACAACACTCATACATCGCGTCATTCGTTACAAAATCCACCACTATATCGCCCGCGACACGACGTCGAGTGGGTCATTATCGACATTCTAAGCCTGAACGGAGTGAAGATTTATCAATGAACTTAACCGAGTTCGAGCAGATACTCAAAGGGAGGACCGACCGAACGACATATATATTTTCTCACTGCTTCATAAAATGACCCTGCAGGTCGGTCCAGAATATGAACACCTAATCGAACCGCCGCGCTCCACTCATCTACGTGAGGCGCTCCGAAGATTGCTCCTTCATGCAATAGTGACCTTGAGGCAGCAACCTCCCATTACTTTAGACTCGAGTCGGCGAGTCGCTCGGCGATTCCTTATGGGCCCCTCGGTCTCAGTGAGCTTGGTCAACTCAAGTAGCGGTACCCAATAGGGTGGGGATCGGGTAAGTTATCCATACCGACGGTGAGCACTTACGCAGCATGACCTACCGTCGGCGAATCTCTCTGTGACGTCCTCGTTCTTCAAGACCTCTCATTTGCTTCGTCTCTCAACTTTCCCATCGCTCGCGCCACTGCACACTAAAATGATGTGCTGCTTTGCGACCTTTGGAACCCCGGTTGTAATTTGCGCCCTTCGTGTGTTTGCCGACCTGCCAAGGCGTTATTCCAAGCCTGACTCTGAGTTCAGAGCTTCCTACTTTACTGCCTCCATCTCCTCCCTCTTTGCTATGTATCCAACCCACAAACCAAAAAGTAACGTCACCAGTGGCAGCATTGATGGTTCCTGGCTCGCCCATATAGATGTCGACGGAAATTGACAGTAATGGACATGGACGTTTCCTGCTACTAACCGCAAAACGATAGCAATGTCTCAAATGCTAGAATTTGGTAAGTCACCAGCATATGGTTCCCTTGAAGGGCCCAAGTGTCTAGAGAAGTCGTGTATGACACAGAGTGCCCGCACAAAAGAGCAGAGAATTTCTCGGATCGTGACGTGAGCTGTGACGCCGTTTTTCGCTCGCCTTGCGGCATCTGTTTTGAGCGCCATTGCATCGCAACGCCGGCAGCAACGACATCTTAACCTGGAACGTTTATTGATGAGACTCGATCTTTCAGAGGTGTTTGTGGAGCAAGCTACCACGTATCAAGAAGCCTGCGCAACGAATACCGCGCAAGGAACGGGTATTCATGACGCGTTTGGCCAAGATGTACACTAAGGGGACAGCTGCGGATCAGCCCTCCCTCGTTCGCTACTTCCTGACTTCGTTACCCTGTGGCTGCGCTTCACCCTGCCGCTACATGCCCTCCCCGCTGCATTGCTTGGGTTACAGGCATCGAGCAGCGTGCATTTTGCTGGGACAACTCCTCGTTCGCCCGCAGCGTAGCTAGCTACTGCGTACCCTTATGTATCGTGCTATTACTCCCTCGCCTGTCTTTTCCCACAGCAAGTGTCGCATCAGCTGAATTCAGGGTGTGCTACTCCGGAACGTTTGGAGGATGCTCAACCACAAGTCGTAAACCATCGTTATGCCCAGCCTCCAGTATCTGTGTACCTAAAGAGGCGGGGGGAGGCAAATCGGCTGATTGCGACACAGGAGGCCAGAATGGCATAGCGTAGCGCATCAGGACCATACGCGAATCCGGAATATTGAAGAGCATAATGTGGAACAGTCAAATCGACCTCTGGTGCCCCGCGAGGTGTTATTTTTCGAGTTCGCAGTTCGCAAGAGGGCGATCTCATTTGCATCTCCCCCCCCCGCGCAAGTTTTTTTTTTTTTCTATTTCAGTATCCAGAACTAGCACAATCAAGGAAACTTGGTTTTAAATTTTCGATTCATGATACCCATACCTTTGGTTGGTTGTTGCGTGAATTTCCGGAAAGGGCTCTGGAGCTACGCTTAAGCGGACATGGAGTTCCACGGGGACAGGAATGAACATATCCCTGCCGCGGTACGGCAAGACGAAGGGCTACGAGTATGTCTAATTGAAAACAATATATACGTAAACGGGCGCCGGGCTATGATGTCAATGATGCTGGAAAAGAGGAAGCATCCACATGGAAACCTCTCAGGCTTGTTGAGACATTCCTCAATCTGATTGATGAGGAGACAGGTTGAGCTTTTTGCTCTGGATTTGAGGGGATCGACCTGGGTCGTGTAATGCTTCTTTGCATCCTTTGACTTATACAAGGGCTGATAGAGAATGATCACCTCTCGGGTACAATACAAATATTCAATGAATTGGTGGATGATCGCTACCGCAAGCGGCCCTTTAGTTACACAGGGCTCCAGACAACTGTAGATGATTGAGCCCGCATAGGAGAATATACTGATCGTCACAGGCAACATGTAGGGTTGCTGTTTATGTCCTGATACACGCTGGTCACCTGACTGATACACATTGGTGGATGCGCGCGTGGGAACGAATGACCCGGCTAAAGCCGATCGGGCCTTGTTCACTCACAACATCGCTATGTCACTGCTTGGCACCGCGACGAGGTCGCTCCGGTGTGGTGCCCCAGTTACTAGGTATCTCACTGGGCTGCGTTTTGAATCCACTTCGTCTCACCCTCTGGCAAAAACGGATTCTTCCTCGTCACATGAAATAACGCCCTCTGAGCCCAAAGAACTCATCACCGCTGAAGTTGTGAGCGGAGCTCCCCGTAAGTTGCCACTACTGTATGCGTTGACGAACAATGGTCTATAAGTGACCCTTATTGGCGAATAGAGGAGCTGCAGCACCGTAGTGTTCGGATCTACCTACCCACTAGGAATACCATGCAGTCTGGTGGTGCAAAGGGCGAAAAGTGGAGGATCGATTTCGATACTCCTCAGGGAGCTGGGAGATGGGAAAATCCCTTGATGGGGTGGGCCAGCAGGTACGAAACTTGGCTGGTTTGTCGTTCACAGTTTCACGTTGTTCACACACACTAGCGCGGACTACGTTCAGGCGTTGAGGATGCAATTCAACACCAAAGAAGATGCCATCCATTTCGCTGAGAAGCAAGGTAAATTACTCCCAGCATGTGCGATTGCTACATGCAACTCAACAGCCCTACGCAGGCTGGAATTATTATGTCCAACCTCCAACTGTAAAGAGGATACCGCCCAAGGCTTATGCCGACAACTTCCTCTACTCGCCGGGAAAGCTTCGTATAGCACATACCAAATAATTAATAGAAGCACATTCTATATTTATATCATGGGTTGTAGAGTTGTCGTCGCTCACCTCAGTATCCAGTTTCCGAGCGCATCGTCCCCTGCGTCCACTCAAGCACACCCCCGTTGATAATTATCTCGTTTAGTGACACGCACTTCTCCCTGCAAAGCGCAATGAACTCCTGTCCCCATATGGGACCCCTTGCATCCCACCAATTGAACGACTCCAATTTCTCCAGTCTTCCAAGCGCAGTTGCGAAGCGGTGCATTGCAATATCTGAGAGTCGATTGTCGTCGAACTGCCCATGTGAAAACAGCTCGAAAATGCGCAACATCGGCGTCGTCTCAACTAGGGAGTTAAGCAATCGAACCTCTCCATCTGTCGAATTCTCCTGGTACCTTTTGTCATACCCCATTGAAACGTTTATGCTGAGCTCGGTCACGGATACTGAACTAGAGCGTAATCCCTGAATGAGATCGGCGACTCCAGAGCTCGGTATCGAGTTTATGCAATCCACTGCATGCACTGGTCGATTGTTTAGCACAACGGAGAGTAGTGATGATGTGCCACTATACGTGGTCAATTGGGGAAAGAGATGAGTTGGGAAGTCGCGCACACAATCAAGAGTTCTAGTGCCACTGATGCGATACGTCTTCACGAAGGGACACGATTCGCTCATAAATCTTTCGAGGCCATCAGAAAATGAGATGACAGATTCAAAAGTATGTAAATCGGGAAGTTGGATGGAAGGTGACGCAGAAGAAAGAGCCTTCGCGATGTCACGAAAATGGTGTCTCGGGAAGATTTGAAGCACCCGGAGGCGCCGCGTGTAAGACATAGCCCGGCCCAGCTTTGAGAGCGTGTGGACAAGCACCTTTGGATCTTCCTGTCCATGCCACAATCGACCTTTAATGGTAATACGCAGATTATGTACGCAGTGGGCACGCTGGGGATCCCTGATTAAGGCCTCGCAAAATCCCTCTAGCATTCGCCGGGCATCCTCGGTGTAAAGTTTCGAGCGAATTTGGAGGTGAAGGTGGCGCCATAACAACTTGTTGGCCTCTGTGTTACAGTCGCGATTGAGAAGGCTAAGCGATCGAACATCCCCGAATTCCGCAAAGCTTAGTATAATGCACACGATGTCCAATGGCACCGTGTCCATATTGAGTGCTTTGGGACTCCTTCGAAACCACAACGGGTGGACGTCGTTGACACGGAAGTTGATTAATTTTTATTCGAAACACGCACGTGAAGCAAGGGTGGTTCCCACGAACTGTCTGCTTTGTGGCTTTGGGCATTTGGCTCGCAGGCGAGCTTTGGAAACGGCGATGCCACCTTGGTACGATGTCTGCGTTTAAAAGGCGAGTTTCAATACTGCACAACTATTGATTGTGGAAAACTCATCCTGAAACCATGCCATTTATTCTCGAACCCTGCATGATATGTCTTTGCGAAGTTCGTGAGCCCGTGGCACTGAGTTGCGGTAAGTGCAATGTAGGTGCACGATATATGCTTACAAGTACGCTGCGTAGGTCATATATTTGATCACGGGTGCATCCAAAAATACTTGGCTTCGAAGATGCCTCCATGCCCTCAATGTCGGCGTCCGATTTCTAGAACAACGCGATTGTTCATGAGGTTGTCTGCTATTCCGTACTTATCGACTCCATTCATCCCGAGGTTGTTGCGGTTCCGCGACGTAAATGCTTTTGCCGAGGAAAATTTGAAGCTGGTATGGTTCCTCAGACCGCCCAGCGTTTGCTCTTCATATTGAATTGATGATCAATTAGAAGGAGCGAACTTGGATGCTTGAGAAGGAGAATGAGAGGCTTCGGACAGCAATCGGCCTACGTGAGGACACTCATGAGTCTGTTGCTGAAGAGCCAGAAGCCAGACCTTCCATTGTGCGTTGTCCTCATTTACACGTTTGCGGGGGCCGAAGCTTATAATCCGTTGCATAGTTTGCACGATGGTTGATGGATCTCGGAGCTCTTGCTTTGCAGAGGTGCCCTCCGCGGATTCTTGGTGCTGCGACTTTCGTTGCATTACTTATTTTGCGTCGCCACGAGAGACCGGTGATAACGTTGATCCGGTTCGTACAACGGTGGGTACCATCGACGTAGAAGATTTCTCGAATGTCTACTCCAACTTTACATTTCCGAACTACATTGGATAGTTCATGGTTCATCTGTATACTTCAATGTCGAACTTCGAGTCGAACAGGCTCAGGAGCGATCGGCTAACAGAAATTCATAAGAAAGCAGTTAGACAGTAGTCAGGTGTGCTTGTGAATCCGTCACTGGAAGACCGGTATTACGAAGGGATGCACAAAGTAACATCCAGAGCAGTTTGGATCATGAAGAGGGGGTAGCAGTTGCATAAGCTAGAGTATCAACCACATATCGCGACCGAAGAAATACAAGGTGTGTGAGACGATGCGGAGATGTAAGAGGTGCGTCGAATAGGTAATGGGTAGGATGCAAGCTGGACGGTATCAAGTTTTCTACTCATCCGGCACGTCAATCTCCCCGGCGTTAATTTGCTCTGTGATAGCATGAGGATGCTGGCCATTAACGGTGCACCCAATACTCTGGCACGTCCCCAAAATCTCCTTAACACAGCCAGACAATTCCTTTGCCAATGATTTCGGCTTTAGAATACGCGCGATTTCCACGATTTCGTCGAATGGAATGTTGCCATTGTGTTTAATGTTCTTCTCCTTTTTCCGGTCACGAGGAGGTTCTAGAGGGAATTGTGGGGAAGGAAATCAGGGGGAATTCGACGGACTATAAACGGTGGACGAACCCTTCAATGCACGGATGATAAGAGAGGACGCGGAGGGGACAACAGCAATTTGAGCTTGGCGATTTTGAATGGTCAATTGGACAGTAACACGAAGTCCCTTCCATGCAGTAGTTGCTTTCGCAATGTCTTCACCGACTTTTTTGGGTGACTGCATTCCACCGGTCAATAATTCAACCTCCACACAAAGGTGGGGTAATCAACTGACCAGACCAAGAGGACCAATCTTAGGGGCGAGTGCTGATGAGGCACCTACTTCACCACCTGTTGCACGAAGGTAAATGATCTTGATCTCGTTAGGATCCTATAATTCCATTCCGTCGTCAGCAATGATTTCCTTTCAGACGCTCGTCGGGAATAATAACTAACAAACTAAACATTTATTTTAGTATGTTGCTTTCGGCATAAAATGGTCCCGACGCACCTTTGGGGCCATGACTAGATATCTAGTGGTGAAGGTGTGGGTCAATGTACAGTTTCTCGCAATTGGCCGGCGTATTGGTCACGTGTACACACTCAAAATTCTTGTTTGTTTTTTTTTTTTTGGTAGAATCCCGTGGCTTTCGCTGGGTAGTGTATACCTGGAGGTTTGTGGGAAGGGGCCCTACGTCCTAGGACTCCACCGCGGGGAAATGCAAATTCTTGTTATTTAATGGAGGTACGAGATTAAATTAGACTTGTGCGCAGCAGGACTGAACGCTCTCGCTGTTCTTTTTACCCAAGGATACAGTCATGCCGTTCCAGGTTTTATTGCTGCTGCATACCCTGGTTCGATTTCTTCGGACGAATTCCGTACGTGTTCAGGCCCTAACAACTAAACCATATCTATTTGCGTGATTTTTACCCGAATACAATGGTTCGTGGTAATCCCCGCGGTTCAATCTGAAACCCTTGTGCGATCCTGCATCGCACACTAGCTCCTTATATCTGACTTGTCTGCGAACGCTTCGGTAACAAACTGTGTTGGGGTGTCATGGCGACGTCTATTCCACGGCCCACGAGCTGCTGCAACGTTTCCCCTGGCTCAGATATCACCGAGCTCAAAAAAAAGTTTTCGACACGCGACCCAACTACCCGCCTGCCGTGCTCTTTCAGCGGGAGCCTCACGAATAAAGCCATTGATTTAGGACCCGACTCAAATGCAAGATGAGGGAGCATCCATACATGATGAGTGTGTCTGGGTGATGTATTCGGGTGAGTGAAGCAATACAGCCTACAGGTGATCCCTTGTCACACGGATCTGGCTCGGATCCCTTCACCCTTTTTGTGAGGATCAAGCACTTATTGTGCCGAGATTCTTGGCGGCCGAAGTCTGGTCAATGGTCCTAGTGTCCTTCACCAGTGAAAGTGCAGGAGTGTCATATCGTAGGTCCGCCACCGCAATATATCCGAACTGGTATCTGGTGTACAAAGGTCGGTCGATAAAGTTTTGGCGTTGGCGAGAATGGCGAACAGATGGAGGTGAATGAATTCATCATGCCGTCGGCAGTGCCAAAGAGGCAATGTTCATTTTCTCAGTTTGGGAATTACCTCAGTTGAACGTGCGTCGCAAGATGGGGATCAGACGTAGTTGAATGTTGGGCAGCGCTTCCAAATCTCAGGCAAGGGCTCGAAGGGGGCATAATTCAGCTCGCAACCCCAAATCTTGCTCGCCTGAACTAACAGGGCCGCTGGAAAATGACATCCTATTCCAAATAACGATCTTGCCAGCTTCCACGTAAGTTCTCCCCGCAATAGAGCGCTGATCCGGCTACGGGGAGCACCGTGTCTTCCGCTTTAACTTGTGGCCATGGATGAGCGATCGTGCCCGAGGGTTCTATCCAAAACCTGCCACTCGTGGTCATTTTCGCAGTTGGATGGGCGAACAGTTACCTGAGTCGTTTCGGTCTTTGTTCGCACAGACCAGGATGACGGATGAGCCCCACATAATTTTGATGCAGCTGACTATATGGCATGTTGGCCATCCTCGGGACGTGAGATGGCGGGGAGAACTTATGTACATCGATTTTCCAGACAAAGTCTTGAATCAGATGCAACCGTCAGGTCAATGACAAACAAAAACACGTGACGTTACTCGTTGCATTCGACGCTGCGATCCCTTCACCCTTTTAATTGCATCCCCATCAACTTTCCTATAGGTAGAGGCAGTTTCAGTCTTTCAATTAGTTCCTGCTCTCGCTGGCAAAGAGTCCTCTTAAGTAGAGGCATTTCTGCAGCCTACTTATTGGCCTAGCATGGATGGCATCCTCATCCCCCAGCGTCATAATGGTGCCCTACGACTTTGAGGATTGCGAAATTGACCACCTTGTTCTCATGATTTGTGAGCATGCGCTTATCTCATGACTACGTCGTGCAGGTCCTGATGCCAATATCCGAAGCCGACATGCTTGAGCGTCTGCTCACTCATAATGACAAGATACCACTTATTCCGTGAGCTGACTTTGTATTCATGACATCCTTCGCTTTGACTGATATTCGATACGAAGTGATGCCCTCACTCGATTTCACTCCCGAGCACCTCCCGGCATCACTGTTCTTGATTACCTTCGTCGTATCGTCAAGTATACCCATCTTGAGGTTGGTCGCCTCAAATTGCGTCTTGGGGACTCACAGTGACCTTCCTACCCCCCAGCGCTCCTGCCTTCTCATTACCCTGCACTATATTGATCAGATGTGTGCTCGGAATCCACGATTTACTGTTTCCTCTCTCACCGTCCATCGCTTTCTCATCACTTCTATCACCGTTTCCACAAAAGCGCTTTGCGACGCTTTTTGCACAAATTCCCATTATGCCAAGATCGGTGGGATCAAAGTTGCAGAGCTCAACATTCTTGAGCGCGAATTGCTCACTGCTCTGGATTGGCGTCTAACTGTACGCAATTCTGCACACAGAAACGCACGTTGCTGATCTCTCCTTTACAGAGCACAAGGGACCTGCTTCATGACTATTATATCAGCCTAGCACGTTCGCACTCTAAAAACCTCTTTAAGGTCGTAGATCCCCCGCGTGTTGGCGTTCGATCACATTCCAGTGGCTCCCTATCAAATCGATCTAACGGCTCGTCTCGGTCTTCAAACTCTTCTCCTCGTTCATCGGAAAAGCCGGAAGTCCCCCATCGTGAGCCGGGGAAGAATGTAGCAGGGACACCCGAATCTCAATCCCCTCATCGCATGCATTCACCCGGCCCAGTGCAGGCTGACACGCGGTCGCAATCACAACGTGGCGTCGAGGCCAATACTGCCCGACTGGTTACTCCTTCTCGAAAGATGGAAACCGATGTTTTGACTCCTGATCCTATCGTGATCATTGACCGATCAAGATTAGGTCCAGGAACAATCGCACATCCCTTCGCAGCACCGAGAGTAACGCCCTGCCATTCCCTAACTTCTCCACGCGTCCTTACAGAACTTTCATCCCCAAGACGAGATCCCTCGAAAAGAAGACAAAGTGCTGGTTCTTTACGAGATTCAGATCGGATGAAGGCGGAAATACGACGGAGAAGAGTCGATGCGACAGAACTCGTGCATTAGTGGTGCGATTTTTTTGCGATTCGTCTGTTGGGTCTAGAGCATTTTGGCACGATACTTCGGATTTTCAGGCTATATTTGGGGGGGTTTTCTATGTCAGATAGACACACGTTCGCAAGTGTAACAACCTAACAGGACGCGCAACATTAATCGAATATCAATTCACATTTGTATTCTCATTGGTATCTTATCACATGGTTCCCGGGCTGTGGAGCAAGTTGTTTGCATGCACGACACTAGTGGCATTAATTATCTTTTTTCCCATCTGAGAGATTTTCTCAGCAAGAGCATTCACTTGTGTGATTCACTCCTGAACGTCAATATCAGTTTAGAGAGCAAAGGTAACAATGTCTAGGACTATGAAATGAACGCTGAGGAGATCGAACTCCGGCTGGAGTATTTGAACAATTGTGCACAACTTCAGGAGTTCAGACCATCCAACTGCCAACGGCATTGGTGCGCGAGGTAAGTGGCGCTTAAGGCATTCAATCATCATATTGCGCTAGTGTTCGATTCTGAGGGCTTATGGCCATCACATCGCTCAAAGCTCCTCATAGCTTCCTAGCTGAGAGTAGGCGCCACTCATCGTGAAAATCACCTTGTTTGCCAACACTGTTTACGCCGCAGCCCGGAAAATAGATCGTGACTCCAAACGCGGGAGCGGGGGCCCCAATGATGATGAACGGAGCAGGAAAGTGTGAGCCGTTCGATCCCGATGTCACAGATCGCATTGACCTCATGTTGCTAGAGAATGTTGTGCAGTATGGCCCATTGGCTGGAAAAAAGGACCCGGACTTCGGGTAACAACTGCAGCAATCATTGGGACTTCATGGACTCCGTGAAAAGTTAACACGACATACTGGAGATCAAAAGCCCTCAATTCACTCTCGCCCCTTACCAATTTCGGCTAGGCTCCTCGAGGTCGGAAGGGGGATGTACCGCACAAACGATTCCTTCGGAGAAGACGTGGAAACCCGTCTTCCCCGAGATTTCAGAGTCATAGCAGTGTCTCACGTTGAAGCGGCTACCGGGATCTGGCAACTTCTATCTGGAAAATTCGTTCCCAGCCAACTGGGAGACGTTCCGCAGGACCACGGCAGAGGCACCTTCCCATGGAAGTCCCCGTTTGCCACTGGAGACCATGCTTTGCTTTGCTGCTATCTGCACAGCATTCGATTCAAGCATTATAGGAATGTGTGTTCTTGGATGCAACATGGAGGGTCGGTAGGGTGCTACATTGTACACACAGGGAGGGTACAGAAGTTCTTTAAGTGCATTCAGTTCAGTCAGTCAGGTATCAGATCAGAGCGGAGGATAGTGCTTACAGAGGGAACGTTTGGATGGAGATGAAAGGTTTGCCAAGTTATCACGGGGTTTGGACCCTCTCTGAGAAAGATGAAGAAAGAATTGGTGGGAGGAAAACTAAGGTGGATCCTCGATGACGATCCTTGGTTGGCCTGCAGGGTCGAGCATCAGGGATGCCAAGAATCGGGAAGGAAAGACAAGGGTGCCCGTCCTTGCCAGCAACAGCAATGTATGTCAGAACAGGGAAAGAATATGTTTAGATGATTTTAATGTAATTTCCGTGGGCAATAACGGAATGGGAGTGATGGGGAAGGGAGAGTCGTTGAACGCCGCTCAGATTCATGCTTCTTCCGGCCTCGACGATGATGTTTCGACGCTAGCGACGCGTCGGATGATGTGTCGGACGATGCTAGTGACGTGCACATCAATTTGGCAGGAAGGGATGGACGCTGAGCCACAGCTGGCGATGCATTGGCAACAGAGCGCGCAGCAGTGGGACTCAGATCGGCATTGGAGACCACACAATCAACAGAATGTTGATGTGCTAAGGGCGTCTCCAATCTGACACGTGGGGGATTGGGTATTGACGCGGAGTCGACGCGTCCAGAAGCCATGGAAATTGGACACGTCAGCACAAGTGAGTGACAACAGGTAATGACTCTCACTTATTACCAACTTCGAGTAATCGACGCCTAAAAGCTCGATGTTTGTCTTCGCGAATGCCCTCAGTTCTCTTCGTGTTTACACTCGTGAGACTGAAGTCGGTACTATAATATTCTTATTGTGTTCACTTAAGTATCTCATATCTCTACCTAGTAGGTAGAGATACGGTATACCCAATTTAGTTCTCTTCGTATTTACACACTCGCATGAGGAGACGCAGCCGATACCGCATTTTGTTTCTGCCATATTGTTAATGCGCATTTCAATATTCCATGCGTATTTCGGGTACGAAATAGCTCGCAACCGCTTCCACCCTTAGGGGTTCCCCAAATGTAGCCGGTCAGCTCAAGTTAATTTGGTGCGCTAGTTCAAGAAGTTGTACATGAGCCTTCAAGTTATGTTGGCAGGTCCCCGGCGCTTGTGGCAAGCACTGAGAGTCTAGGTTCGCAAGGGCCAACGCGATAGCAAAGCTTCCAGCTTCTCCCATACCAAGTATTGGCTACATGATAGTTCTAACATGTTCGCTTGCGCCACGCACAGCTTCAGAAAACTGAATTTACCGGACTGCTCGGATGCAATCCCGCGGTCACCTGACCATTAGCTCATCAATTAGTCGCAGGTCAAACAGGAACAGAGCCGTCCTGTGGACCATGCCAGCGACCACGGCTGTTAAGCACGCCCAGGCCTCTGGAATGAAGCATCATCAGCGCAACATATCGCATGGCAAGCTGAATCGATCAGCGAGTGCAATTAGATTCCAGGGGGGGCAACTGCCGGGTGTTCATAGCAATTTCGCCGTAACGGCTCTCAAAGCTAAGGAAGATCTTGTAAAGCGCTCGGAGTCCTCAAATACAATAAAGTCGGACCATACGGTGGGCCATAAGGCTGTTGGATTCCATGTTTGTGGCGGTCGTGGCTTATCTCCAACTTATCGCTGATTTCGATTGCTATGTGACTCGTTTAGGGACGTGGGCATCTGGCTCCCCGCAAGACAAGCCATAAGTTAGATAGCTCAAGGAAAGCGAAGTTTCTCATGGCTGCTGAACGGGATGCTAGCCCAGGAGATGAAGAAGAAGATGATGATGATCAGTGGATTTCCAGTGGCGTTGTCACTCCAGATGACAGGGAGCCTGACAAAACTGTCGCCGCCTCTGAGCTCCCTTTTGCTCGCCCCTCCACTCCGAAGGCAACAATGCCGCAGGCTTTTCCTCCAAACTCCCACCCTGTCCCTGCTTCTACCTCCGTGCCTACGGGACTCCCAGATGAATTAAATCAGAAGTTCAGGTCCAATGGGCATAAAACAGCCCCGTCGTCTCGAGCTCCCTCCATTAGAGGTCGGTCCTCTCTGATGCGTCCATTGTCGACCGTTTCTGTTCATGATACCCGTCCGAGCCTCATTCGGACATCATCGTTCACCCCCACAGCACCCCCACTCACTACTACGTCCATTGCGTCCGCACAGATTACGCCTACCAACCCTCAGTTAGATGATTCTATTCCCCCACACCATTATACTCCTATTCATACCTCCCCTCCTGGATCCCCTTCCTCTTCACGAACTAGGCAGCAAGGCTCGAGATCTTCTTTCTTTCGGCGTTCATCTACGTCTTCCTCCCTGCGCTCTTCTTTGACTCTTCCCTCTTTCGCTATACGTGACCGTAAACCTTCCGTTCTCTCAGACGCATCCACCACGGTCCAAAGTGCTAAGCAGTTCCCTCATGCCTCGGCGGCTTTCAACTCTTTATCAGCGATACCTAGAGGGCGCTCAGCTCCCCCACCCCTCGTGTCACATTTCCCTCCCATTCCGGTTCGCACACCTGCAGAAGAGGCATTCGGGCTCTTTCCGCCACCATATCTTGCTGCGCACATGGCTGTGAGAGCGCATGAAAGCCCGCTGCAGGATTCGTTCGCGCGGGTCGTAAGTCTTCGAGTCAAGGGCCATCCTATGGCGATCAGTGGGAATTGATATAGATGCATTAACGATAGACAATGAAACTTGTTTTTTTTTTCATAGCTTCTTGTGTTTCATCAATGGACTCTCAATCGGCGTGTATATATGACCTTAGTCACATAGAAGTTTCTTTCCCCTGGCCCGATTTCTTCGCTGTGCTATTTTTACCTATTTCGCGTGTTTGTGTGTGGCCACCCGTCCATGCTTGTGTTCATGTACAACTATTGCGCAGTCCGGCTGCTTATTATCCACTGGAAGCAATGATTATGCGCAGGCCACGGATGGGCACATTGCAGAATGATTTGTTGAACTCGATCGATCACTTACGCGGAACAACCTACCACTCACTGCGGCGATTGTGAAATCAACGCAAGGTGTTGACGCACTTGATTGCCGATTCTAGTTGCGAGGATAGCATCCCGACGCAAGGAACGATAGCACACATATGGTCACGCGCTAGCTCCTCCATTCACCTGCACATAGAAGATACTACAGGTGCGACATCGATTCGGTAATAATCTTAGTATGGCCCAAGATATATCAATGGCATCACTGTGGGAGGGTAACCTTGCGTAACAGGCTGTCAGCGTCGCTTAAGATAGATGGAACGATTCTCCTGTCATGAGGGATTTGTTTGTCCCTCAAACCTGACACCAGGACGGCCCGGCGAAGTTTCGGTATCCCGTGCCCTTTGCTTTGAGCGATGATAGGCTCCCTTCGCCCCGCCCTCATCACCTTTCTCGTTAGCGTTAGTACACTTTTAGGAGACCCGGACGCAACAGGCAGCATCTCCACCGTTTCTTTCGATTCTTCAGTTGGGGCCGTGGAAAAACAAAATTGATTTCAGCATCCGGATGGCTATAGTCCCTCGTCAAATACCTGATTTGAGATCGCCTCCTGCACGAATTTAATTAGGTCAAAAAGTAACTTTCGCACCCTTTTGAACAAAGAATTGACACGGAGCACCGTCTATTCAAGAATGGCACAGCTGAGCAACTAGTTCGTGTCACAGTGACTACAAGATGGTGATGGATTCCAAACAGCAAAGAACCAGTCACAACAGCATATGGTAGAAGTAGCACGCCGACACATCGATTTGCCTTGGTAGGCGGACAGTGCTGACGTCTCAGATTGCCGCAGAAACTTGATGTGGTCGCAGTTGCGCCTGCCCCACCCTCCGTTTCTTCGCTTGTCAGTCTTTTGCCAACAAAACCATTTGATGGTCCATTCACATGCTGGCGGCTAAAGTTTCAAACTAAAGATCGGAGAACCACCCGGGAGCGGGGAACGATCACAGGGAGGAGGACAAGCGGGCCGGTCGTCAGCACACACTGAACCTGCACCAAAAACCGCGAACATGCATCCAACTAAGGGGATCGCTCGGGCATACAAGTCAACATCATCTTGCGAAAATGTGGCGAGAGAATTGGATGCATTGGCCGATGGCCGTGAAGGCGGATTATGCTCAGGGAACTTGAAACTTGAGCGAAGCATCGGGGATTGTCGCAAATGCCGAAAGCCGCGATATGTAGCCCCGAGGGGAAGAGAAGGGGTAGGAGGCCTACCTCAGCAAACATTTCGTACCACCGAATCTCCTGATCCGTAACGCCGGAGCGGCGAGCGAACCTCATGGCCTCCTCAAAGCGGGCACCATGAAAGCCAGACTGTGCAGCAGGATCATCATCTTCCAGGCCCTATTCCATGTCTACATCACTTGTCCTGGCTGCTTTCTCTCGCACGCAGTGTCTGGTAGCTTCGATGCTCTCACGGATTGCAAGCTTCGCTACACGTTGACAGACCTCAGTTGTATCAGCACCAAAAGACTCGTAGGCGGACGCGACGGGCGACTTGCGGAGGACAGCACGGGGAATAGCAAATCGGGAAGAACCATCAGGTAGAGGATGAAAACATTCTTCTGGGTGTTCATGCTATCCATTTCATGGAGAAGTTGGTTTACTATACGACCTCTAGCGCCACCCGCAATGCGCACCTGTCACCACAAATCTAGGCAGTACCGTCTAACTCATCGATGAATGTTGAACAGTGGCACGAGCCTTGTCAAATACGTCCCACACATTTGCCTCGGATTCAGCAAACCACCTTGAAAGCAACTCAGAACCCTTGAGCAACAGTTAGCGCGTAGGGTGTGGATGCCGATGAAGTTCGCCTCACTCCTTACTAGCGATCGCCTTGGCCAAGAGAGTCTCTCCAGTTCCAGGAAGTACATACAATAACACACCCTTGGATGGAGACAAGCCGTACTTGATGAATCGGTCGTGAGACTGACAGGGTACGTGACAGTTTCCCGGGCCTCACTATTTCTTCAGTTTGACTAGACTTTGGCTGCCGAGATGCCATCCTTTCTTGGCCGCCCCAGCTCTGGAGTAGCCCATGATCTGTCAGAGCTTGGAAGTCGAAAGTGCCACCTTTGTTACATAATGGTCCTAGTTGCTGTTTAAGTGCACGGTTGGCTTATTGGATGATTGTGTTGGAGTTCTGCTCTGTGGGAGGCGTGCATAGCCACCTTCACAAATGAAGGAGAAGAAATCGCAGTTTAGAATCGACTCTTCTGGGGGGCTTGCCTATAGTCGGTCCTGGGACGGAACGTGATTGTTGAAGATCAAGATTAGGGGTGAAGCACAATTTATCAATTGGCGCGCTTAAAACCCACAACTTGAAAGCCTAGCACCGTGGTTTGTTATCCATCTCTCCAATTATTAGATATGTACAATCGTATCGGAATATACAATGCGAGGGCAACAAGCCCTGAACTGCTTAATTATATAAAAGCGAGCACAACAAACTCAAAAGGGTTCCACAATTAAATCGTACTTTCCACCAACCCGACACCAGGACGATCCCGCGGTATGTTTCCTCTCGTTTCGCTTTGAACGACAGCGAGCTTTCTTCTCCAAAGCCCGGGCCACCCGATCGCCCTGCTCATCAGCACGTGCACTCGTCCCTTCAGAATTCTTTGTTCGACGCGCTCCGCACCGGTCCACTTGAGTGGAGGGCATCTCACAAGGAGATTGGACTGGGACCGCCTCCGACACCTCTGTCGGAACCGACGTAAGACTATAACGCTTACGCAATTTCTTCCTGTCGAATGCTTGATTAAGATCGTCTCCCATACGAATCCAATCGGGTCGCAAGGTCACTTTCACCCCCCTCGGGGAAAAGAATTGTTCGTTCCACATTCTGACAACCTCCAACACCTCGAACAGCTTCCGCTTTTTCATGTACTTCTCGATGCGGCGTGAAATGAGGTAGCCTTGAATACTCGTAAATTTGATGACTGGCAGACATAGAGAGAGTGCATGTTTTCCGGGGGGAAGGGTTGCAGTCGTTTGAATATTCTCGAGGAAGGTATACCAATCGTCCAAAGATATGTCCCGTTGCGTAAGAATCACGTCTGGGAAAACAGGTGGAAAAGACTCTGAGAGCCAATGCGAGTTGGACTTGATGAGTATTGGCGCGAATCGACCTGGCCCTCCAGGAGCAAGGTTCACGTCTCTGCCCCAACATTCCGGAGCTCGAGGAGCGTCGGCAGCTTCGGCACCCTTTTTAGAGCAGCCTTTTCCAATGACTCGACCACCTTGGGCTAGGACACTTTCGCTCGGATAGAGACCATTGTCCCCCGAGCGAGGAAAGTTGGTGGCCACTTCAGAAACATCTACGACGAAGGCGAAACTTTAGACAGCAGTCACTTTACGGGCTAGCTACAGTCCTCACAGTCACTGGAAGGCCTTGATCCATTGGTCCTGAATGAGGGGGACCGGTAGGGGGGAGGAGGCACACCCTCGACTGAAGGCGACACTACATCAGTTTCGTACTCCTTGTTGGCCGAAGCTTGGATCATCACAGATCGCCTAAGAGCCCAAAGACAGAGGCTACAAGCACAACCTACTGCGAAGGAACAGACCCATCATTTATACCATGTTTCCTTGGCGCGAAGTGGCTGTGATCATCCGAAAGCTCCCCGGGTTTCGAGTAGTTGTGCTTCCTCGGATTACGTCGCATGATTCACGAGAACCGCAAAACAGTACTATATAAGTTGACTGCGGCGCCAGAGTGAAAGATGCGCAGGTGTGTGTGGCATTAGAGTGGCTTCCACGCAGTGGATACTATACAAAAGCCAGAGGCCGTGGACGCGCCAACGAATCATTACCCGCACAATCAACATTACGGAAGATCCGGCTACGATCAGTAAACTACAGCACAGCGCGGTCTTCCATTGCGGACGCGCGCCAATCTACTGTGAAGGAAGGTAACAAACTATCGACACCAACAGGATGCAACAAAATGTGACGCACAGATTATCGTTGAAAACAAAGCTCCGTTGACACACCTACGTCCTTTGCTCATACTTCTCCTGGGCAACATGCCGTTTCCACGCTTCTTCTGGTGTCTTCTTCTTCTGCCGTGACTCCTCAATGTGTTGCGATGTTCGTTCAATGCGCTGAACGTCATTCAAAAAGCCTCCTGGGTCAACATTCCCCACCCTTATGAACGCATTGGCAACCGACCTCTTTCCGCAAGCACATAATCAACTTTTGCTTCACATCGTTGCACCCTCCCAGATATTTGGCAAAAAACCCGCTATCTCTACATTTCCCAAGCTCATCGGCAATGTCCCTACATGCTGAATGGCATTCCCGGGGTTAAGGCCGTACTTTGCCAGTGAGATCGAAGCTGCAAACCTTCCAGATTTCGAGGATTCGAAAGATGTGGGTGCATTTTCACCGGTCGATATTGTTCATATTTGTAGCGGAGTTGGCCGAATTCATTTCATGCTACGCTGTGAGTTCAACCCTCGCCAACCTGTCATACAATGCAGCTCACTTGGAATCTAATGCCTTAGGAAGCACTACGTGGCCGGACAGGCAGAACGTTGTTCCAACGGGGGGGCTTCGACATCATCGACAATCCGCCGCACTTCCTCCTGGTCCTGCTTATCATTCGATCTGGCGTGCTGGGGTTTCTTCACCGAGTTCGAGGGCTCGGGCGTTCGTCAAGAACGGGCTCGCGATGGTTCACACTTCCTCAAAGTCACCCTCTCGGACAATACATTCATCTCCCCTACAATCATGTCATCTACAGTAGGTTCAATCTGGCTGGCCGTTCGACAAGCGTGTTTAGAGGCGAGAAGGTCAATGGCCAGGATCTAAATACTCCCGATGGTATTCGAGAAGACAGAGCGGCCGCCAAGTTATCCTGGCCGGAGGAAATGCGGTCCAGTGAGCTGGATATTATTAAGAAGGCAACGGAAATCGGTAAAATCAACGAACTGGTGAAGGATCACATCTCCACGATGCTCGGCGACATAGATCCTCCGCACGTAACATGTTCGACGAGGCTCATCCGAGAATTTCTGGGTCTGGCAATGACCGGTGCACGATTGCTTCGGGTCGTCATACCCGAACGTTTGAATTATCTCAAGTATCTGAATGAGGAAGACATGTTAATTTGGACTGCTTTCTCTGTAAGGTGCCTTTGTAATCTTTGCGCTATCCCTCAGCACTCATCCAGTGGCAGGTCACTGGGTGCTGTGGGACAATGGGATCCAGCACGGGAACATCAACGTGGGCAGCTTGATGTCCAAACCAGACACGAGGCGAGGGGTTGTTATCGACTTCGACCTCGCTCGATTGGACGGACAGAGTGAGAAATCAAGTGGAAAGGTCAACACTGGAAATCTGCCATTCATGGCTCTGGAGCTACTAGGTTTTGATGTACTTGCATGGAGAAGGGTGGTGATGGTCAAATCCACACCATCAGTCCCCATCCTTTGTTATCATAGTTCGGGCACCCAGCCACCTGTTTTACTTCCAAGGTGTTCGAAGAAACGAAGAACCTTCTCAGGGAGGTTCGCCTTCACAAGGGATTCAGGAAATCGGCTGCTGTACTTCGCCACCACTGCGTCATAGAGCGCCTTCGGCAAGCGAACGCTGATGATCCCCCGGCTGAGCCCCCAGTTGAAAATCCTTTGGCAGAGCTCTTTGGCATACCCACTCAGGAGCCGAAAGTAATAGTATACCAGGAACCCTTGGCGAAGGAATCATTCATCCAAGTATATGCGCTGCTCATTCAAGGTCTTCCAGAGTCCAAGAGGGAGGAAATGATAGAACTTGTAGCAGAATTCCAGATCGCTCGCGCCCAGTTCCGTGACCTTGAACCTCACAGTTGGTGTGTACATTATCTGAATGCTCGCATCACATTACAATGGAATTACTTCCCCTAATGGAACCATGTGCTTATGCAGGCGGCAGGGGTTTCCCCATATGCGCAAATATAATATAGAAACGGAGGTAAGAACCTTGAACAAAAAGGAGAGAGAAAAAAGTGAAGAACAAAAGGATAAAGCAAAAAGCTAGGTAACTCCAGAAGTGGTATCATATTCCGTGCATAAAAAAAACTATGACACAGGGACTCGCAGCAGGGGGGATTGTGAAAGTGTATGACCAGGCGATAAGAAATGAACCCACACAAACAAATGACGCAACGCGATGCGCACCGGGACCAAAGAGATAACCTATACAGGTCCAACGCCACCACATCAATCGCTACGTTCGCTCTGACGTCGTTACGCCTCCATACCAGGTCCCGTCCGGCGGTCCTCTCTCCACTGACAGCTTCCCTTTCTTATCCAACTTTGCAAACTCACAGCTTGCATCCACTCCTTCACTCTTGATCCTCTCCACCTCAAGCCTTCCAATCCCCAACTCGTCATCCGCAATCCAAATGATCGGTGGCTTCTTCCATAGCGCAGGATGATCGAACGCACGCTCATGGAGCTCAGACGTGTTTCCGTAATGGGCCCCGGCGAACTCATTTTCTTGGTTCACGATATGGGCGAGGGTAGATGTGGTAGGGACAACGGCGATTTCAGCTTGGTCGGTCAGCGGTTTGGATACGGGGTTTGTTGTGGAGGGCGTTTGACTTTGTAGGTACGACGAGCGAGTATAAAGAATGCGATTTCTGGGGAAACGGCGGGAGAGCCAATATTGAGCAGCAATCGTAATAAAAAAAGCGACCGCCTATACAAGCAATCAAGAAAATGTTTCGGAGTGGGAATTCAGCACCGCAACAAGGAGTTGGCGCAGCTTACCATTAGAATGCAACCCGCAAGATCTGTCTTATCTGTCTGCGTCCGCTGCGAGTACGACAAGGAGAACAAAACCGCCAAAAAAAACTCCTCAACATACAATGTTATAAATACAGTCTTAAGCGCCTTCAAGTAGAACAATCCGCCTGTCTCCCCCGAATCGGGTTGGTCGGCACACCAAATGAGCAAGTACTTGCAAGCGACATACAGCCTTGAACGAGCACCAGCCAAAAAGGGTCAGAACGCAACGTCCAAGTCACAGAACAAGAAAAATGCTCACAGCGCAAATCCCACCATGCCCACAACGATAATGAGAGGCTGAACAGTCGAATAAGCCACACACCAGCAAACAAACAAACTTATTGCAGGCCATATAGTACTCCACTCAAACGTATCCATCTGCGTCTCACTAAGCCAATACTTCCTTGGAATCTTACCACGCAAGATAGGACGGGAGAAACCACGCAAGATGGGACGGAGGAACCAGTACTGGAGTGTCGGGACGACCCGTGAATAGCCCCCAGCTGCAGCAGTCCATATCGACCCAGCAAGACTAATCATTGCCAATATCGTATCAGAGAAAGTATATCGTTGAAAGAAAAACGAGGACTAGAGACTCACAAAGTCAGGAACAATATAGAACCAGCAGGCAGGTTCACCGCAAGCGACGTCGGCAATTGTTTAGCTGTCTCCCCAACATTCGCTAACGCGGGGACCAATCCCGACGCGAGTGAACAGACCAATAAAGCGTTGAACAATAGGAACACCCAGTAACGTTGGAATAACCTCAGTTGAATCTCGCTATGAAAAAAAATTATCAAAGTGAGCCTGTGTTGTTTGGTGAGGAGAGGGACAAACCTGTACTGAGGAACACCTTGCAACTTCACCAGTCCTCGTATCGTGAAGTCGAAAATGAAAGGCCACACGTGAACCAAAACGAGGGGTATCACTGCCTTTAAAATCCCAATTACAGCTACATCGTCCAGAGAAATAAGCTATTGAAAGGGCCTCCGGCATCAAAGGAGCAGAACGTACAGCCCGGCATTTTGCAAACCCAACTTAGCCACCCAACCGTAGAGCAGAGCGCATCAATATTGGAAATAAAACCAGCGAGGAAGAAGGGTATGGGCCAGACTGTGCGCAAAAAGAAATGCATAGTTTAGCTCCATGAAAAGAACGAAGAAGATCCAATACGCACAAACGACCAACACGATGGTCAACAACCAACTAACAATATTCCTCATCTTTCGGTCATACGCATTTATCGACGTATTGTTCCACACAATGTCCTAGAAAAAAAACCGGCCCAAAAATAAAGCGTTGCTTTCTAGCCAATACAAAAGAAAAGAAAAAGGCCAGCCACAAATAGCTCACCTCAGGCACAACTTCAATCCTTGAATCAACCAGCCTCATGCCCAGACCCCTGCCTTCGGCCCTAATCAACCTCGCGAACAGATGTGCCTCATGCTGACTCGAAAACCTAATCCATGCCGTGTTCCCAATCTTCACTTGACCTCCCTTTCCCTTATCTCCTTCGCCGCCACTTTCCTTACCCTCGCCAGCACCATCGGCTTTCTGCAGCATCGCCTCCACCCTCAATCGTTCCAGCTTCTCGTTCTTCTCCTTAATGTGTCTGAGCGCGCTCCTCAAAGTCCTCTTCTCCCCAAATAGTCCCCAAAACCCCCCTCTCCACTTTGGCCTATCCTTAGGCTTAACATATTCATCAATAAAATCATCACTAGCCGTCCTTCCACCGCCTTCCAATCCTTCTTCAGGCTCATAAGCCACAACTCTTCCCTTCACACGAGGACTTTTCCCCTTCCGTTCATTCTTCGCTGCAAGAGCCAGCAAGGACGCCTCAGCGCCTTCAAGTAGTTCACACTCGGCATTGCGTTGATCGTAAACCTGTTCGATTTGCTTCATGTTCGTCCGCGAAAACCAAATCGCTTGAACGGTTGATACTGCACCCCCAGCTGCACCTCCCACGCCTGCTGTGTCCGCGCTTGCCCCCGCAGCACTAGCGCCATTGTTGGAATGGCTGGTGGTAAGTTTCGTAACGAGTTGTGCTATTGCCTCTTCAGAGAGATATTGGGGAGACAAATTCATCACCATCACTGTGCGTGTGCGTGCGAGGGATGCACGCGAGGTGGATGTTAACCATTTTTGACGTTCTTCATCCAGATGAACAAACTCGGTAGAGATGAGATAGAGGGTCCAGACTAAAAAAACAAAAACAGCCTTCAGCGTTAAGTCGATGATTGAAAGAAATAAAAACAATGACGCACAAATGAGAACGATCGCAATGATATAGTATGGGGTATGACGAATGAATTGGTCAGGGCTGATATTTCCGAATGTGAGGAGGTCAACGCCTTCCACGCCACGATGGGAGGTAACAGCGACGGGGACAAGCACAGCACATGTCAAGATGGCGTAAGGACCGAGAAGATACAGTCCAAAAACCTTAATACTGTCACAGAAGAGGAGGATAGAGGACATATAAGCTAGTTAAACAGGAAAGAAGTGAGACGCAGACTCACAAACGGACAAAGAAATAAGCATCAAGTCCATTCGTGACGATTATCATTTCGTCAGGTGTTTCCAGTATTGTTTTCCACCATGAAAATACACCGTCCGGAAGAGGATGGGGCTGTTTTCCGAGAACTGCAAGTTCAACTCTTGGTTGAAAGACGCGTCGAAATCGTTTACGTTTGTAGAAGAGGCGCCATCCTCCTGTGAACGCTGCTACTGCCAGGAGGCCGATGACAAGTGCAGAGGTAAATTGACCCTGTGAATTGAAATGAGAGTAAGCTGGGGCGTGAGGAAGGAGCTTACGGTGGTTTGTGGAGTCGTATTATCGTCTGTCGAACTCATCGTTAAGCAGCAGGTCTAGTAGGTCGGATTTAAGATTCTTATAAGACGGGGGGAGTACAGGCGAGGTGATCCCTGCAAGCAAAGAAGAGAACCAACACAGAAACCGGTTTTGGGTTGTTGCAAGTGCGCAGCAAATGAGGGAAATCATCCCATAATGCTGATTGAATGGCCTGAGCGCTTCTTTCCCCTCCTAATAATAATAGGGCCAAACCTTAAGGGCCTAGTAGGAAACAACCAGATTGAATTGGCCAATCTTCACAGGCTAGGCTAATGAAAGAGGCCCCTGATCAACCGATCAGAAAGTGGGAAGATCAATTGATAATCTGTTTTTCATGACGGCATCTCGCGGTAGCGTTCATGTCGTGCCTGATCTTCTTCTGTGACTATAGGCAGGGCTCCAAATGACTTCGTAACAATACTGTGGCAACCTGACAGATTGATCAGTCCTCGCCAGGAAAGACACAAACATGAAGTGAGGAAACAACGAATTCTAACCCAGGTTGCTACCAGGCATACGGATACAACCACTCCCCCTTCATTGTTTGACAACGAATGGTACTTCCCGTTGGATTTTCCATAAGATGTTGGTGCGGCTTGCAATCTACGTTATAGGCGGAATCGTCTTTCTGACTACCTGTGCTTCTCCCTCAATAGCCGCTGGGATGGAGATGTCACACGATGTCACTTGCCTTCATGTAACGCTGGAGATTTGCAGTTTGCAGTTAAGGACACAGTACAGCCCCATGGCGGGACCCCTATCTTTCCCATCAAACATAAATGCATCGAGCATGAGATATCGATGATACCAGTAGAAAACGAGTCGCACCTACTTCTGGAAAACTAGAAAAGCAGCCAAATGATTTTATGGCTGTGAAGCGCTCCGCAGCATCCCTCAAAGACGAGGCCAAATCACCAATTCATCGTGAACGGGGCTATTGAGAGAGTAAAGTTTTCCAAAAAGCGGGGGTGATGAAAATGCAATAGTCAGGGTCGCGGTTCGCTGGGGCTTGGGCAATGCCAGCAAATAGACAATCGAACCATGACTGTTGGCCTGCGCGATTGAAGTTCTGCCGGTGCCACCCATAGCAGTAGCTGGTTCTCGCTATCCCCGGTATTGCGACACCAGACCACGACACACTCATTGAGACCAACCCTCTAAGGCATGTCCGTGTGCCCGTGAGGTGCCCCGGCTAAGAACCAGAATACCTACGGAAGCACACCACAAGGGAAATTTCCTGAAACGATGCCAACGCATTATTGAGAACTGTATTCCGCCTCCTTGGTCTCTCAAGTGGGGCCAATCGATCTCGAACTTAGTCTTCTGTAGCGCGCCAGGATTTCATATCGAAGACCATCGAGAATGAAACACAACTTGTTTGAGGCGCTCCGCACATGGCATTGCCTCTTCCATTGACGCGCCATAGGACTTCCCCAAAACCCACGCAAACCGGCTGTAGCATTGACAACTGTGAGAATTGGAAGTCGTTGTGTTTCCCCCGACTGCCAGGATCGAGATCATGGACCTTTCCCTTTAGAGCTTCGCCCTTTCCTCGTGAGTCGTAATGACATGGTTGACAACGGACAAAGAGAACTTTAGGCGCGATCCAATGTCCAGCATGGACAAGCGCACAACACGGATTGATTACGTAAGATGAGTGATCGCAACGATCCTGCATGAGAACAGGGATCGCGCACATAGGACCGCCAGCTGAGTGCCTGTCCTTAACTGTAAGCTGCAAATCTCCAGCCTCGTTACAAGAAGGCAAGTGACATTTCGTCCCAGCGGCTATGTATTGAAGGAGAAGCACAGGTGGCCAGAGACGGTTCCGCCTATAGCTCGAATCACAAGCCGCACGAACACCCTAAGTGTTAGAAATGCGAGTCACTGGAGATATCCAGGACGTATGTGGAGGATAATGTGGAGGACATGACTAAGCGCCTGCGTTTAGTTACAGTTTTTCTTGCTTCAGCGGTTCACTCGCAGTCCAGAAATGGGGGGTTGCCATATTTGGAACGCCGCGTTTACTGTACAGTACCCACATGACCAACTACCGGCTGGGTCCTGAGCGTGACACAAAATTTTCAACCGGCGACTCAGTTTGATGCGTGACACCCAACCGGCCAGCCGGGCCCCAAAAGGGAGGCAGTGCTAATTTCGGGAAAATGGCTGAGCCTGATGAGGTTGCTTTGGCTCCCTCCGACCTTGGTCATGGAATGCGAGCTAGAAAAACACACAATTTGGACGAGGTGGCTATTTTTCGTTTCGGAACATACCAATTACCCGAAAAAGAAAATTTGATATTGCCTTTGCATAGCCACAAGTGAATGAGCATTTTGGCGTGACATGGGTTGCCGCCGGAGTAAGACATGGCTGTACTACCGGGCTGATCGCGAGATGCCGCATGTTGATGAAAAATAGATTCTGTACCAGCGATAGTTGGAAATCGCCCCTTCAGTTTAGCGCTATTACATATTGTTGGGAGGGGAAAGAAGCGCTCAGGCATAGGGAGGTTTGCGACCGCGCGGTGGGGTTGTTCGTGAGGAAATTTGTATCCGGTGCGACTACTGGACTTATCCAGAGCTCCAAATTCTTATGACGTAAACCAGCGTGACTGGACAAATGACATAAAATGGACAAGCCTGGTATCGAACCCAGGACTTCTAGCGTGCATCCATACACTACTCGCCCGTTATGCCAGGGGGGGGGTACCCCTTCCCTGATGGTTTGGGAGATCACTTGATCCCTTCCTCCAACAGTTCGTGGGCCATTCAATCGGCATCCATGCATGGGGTTGGTTCTACTCGCTCGTCGCGTACTTGCAACGACCCAGAACTGGTTTCTGCATTGGTTCTCTTCTTCGCTGCAAGGATCACCTCGCCTGTACTCTCCCCAGTCTCTAACTACTCGTCCTGCTCCTACTGCTCAACAATGAGTTCGACAGACGACAATACGACTCCAAAAACTAATCGTAAGCTCCTTCACGCCCAACTTACTCCTCACGTACTATCATCTCAACTTTCGTGTCCAATTCGCCTCTGCACTTGGTAGCAGCGTTCACAGGAGGGTGACTCCTCTTCTACAAACGTAAACGATTCCAACGCGTCCTTCAACCAAGAGTTGAACTTGCAGTTTTCGGAAAACGGCCTGATCCTCTTCCGGATGGTGTGTTTTCATGGTGGAAAACAATACCGAATGCACCTGACAAAACGATAATCGTCGCGAATGGTCTTGATGCTTATTTCTTTGTCCGTTTGTGAGTCTGCATTTCACTTTAACCATGCCTCATAGCTTATACGTCGGTAATTTCTATCCTCCTCTGTGACAGTGTTGAAGTTTTTGGGTTGTCACGGTGTAGAGCGACCACCAGAATCCATTTCTCAATATGGCGCGGGTTCCTCGAGTCTTTTCCAGTTCATATTTCCAATCCAGGTATTTAGCCCGCGGTTCCATGTGTCTGATCCTTGTTCTCATGCAGTAGATAAGATATTGGGTCAGACGTCTCTATGATGTTCCGCCCTCACCAAACGATACCCGTCTCCGGGGCTTGTGTTGCATGCCTGAGCTCTTTCCGTTGTTTTGTCCGTTGCCAGCCATGCTGTTGCGGGGAAGCTTTCTAGGAGAAAGGTCTATCGCTCGGCAGCCGAAGGTGATACAGCGATTTCAGTTCTCAATGCTACAACTAGTTTGCGTTCTCCACTAGGAGGTGCGGCGGGCGGTGCACTCTCCATCTTCAAAAGGGCTGGAGTTGGCAATGAATTAGAGGACCAATGCTCACGCTGGATTGTGTCACGTAGAAGTTCAGGGAGAATAGGCCGATTTGGGCAAATATGGTGGTGCCGTGACCGACGTAGTTGCCACCATTAAGCCCTATGATGCGTCAACGAAAGAGGGAAAGCCATGAGCAAGTTATGCTCATTCTCGATATCGTTGGCACATGAAGTCCTCGCACACTGCAAAGATTAACTCCGAAATCAATCGGAGACTCGTGTAAATCGAAAAACGATCGGCTCTCATAAATGGAGTCCCATTTGAGGGACCAAGTAAGCTGAAGACAGATCTCGATAACCCATTGGCATCGTTTCCTCATTGTATCCTTTCTTGTTCTTGGCCGAGCAGCTCAGGACAAACTCAACAAATTGTCGGCCATGGAAAATGATTCAATTCTTGGTAGACTCCTATATCCTGATGTTGCCCACTGTGACTCAATCAAGACATGCCTGGAAGGCACTAGGATCGGTCTTACCGAGCGTATCGCGGCCCGGTGTCGAGCAACGGGAAAGAGAGAACCGGCTGACGCTGCTGACTGCTATGGTTAGCACTGACAGGACTTCAATCTTGCACACAATTGTAAAGAGGGGGCTATCTTGTTTCCTCAGGGCAGGTAACAGTCGCGGTCCGATTGTCTATTTGGTGGCATTGCCCAAACCATGACCCTGATTACTGCGTTTTCATTATCCCCCTCTCTCAACGGCCCCATTTACGATGCAGTTCAAGGAATTGGTGGCTTGGCCTCGTCTTTGAGAAATTTGATGCTGTGGAGCGCTCCACAGCCAAACAATCACTTGGCTGCTTTTCGGATGTGGCCTAGTATCATCAATCTTTCGATGCATGTATGTTTAATGGGGAAGATCACCATGAGGCTGTACTATGCCCTTAACTGCAAGCTGCACAGCTCCAGTGCGACATCGTGTGACATCTCGGGCGTTTCGTCCCAGCGGCTATATATTTCATGAAGGAGAAGCACAAGGGCCAGAAAGCGAGGGCTCACAGAGACGACTCCCCCTGTATTTTGAAGCAGGTTCCCCTCAAACTCAATGGCGAAGCTTGTGGCGCCCTCGGCGCTTAAGTGAAACTTATAGACACAGGGAAGAAGTGCTATCAATCAAAGTACTATGCAGAATCGGCCCCTCCAAACAAATCCCCCCCAAGTTGAGCCAATTACAAGCCGCGTGGATTTGTTGTGGCGAATCCAGGGCTGGGTTCGAATCTAGTTGCGTCCGGGCCCGCATTAAGGGGGGATGATTCAACTCCTTCGCCGCGTGCTTGCAATCCAAACCCGTCAGGGGTGTTTCTTCACCTGCAGGAATCACCTCAGCTCCTCTCCCCAGTCTTTTCCAACTTCAACTTGCTGCTCGTCCTCTTGCTCCTACTGTTCAACAATAAGTTCGACCGATGACAACACGACTTCAGAAACCACCATAAGCTCGGGTCCTCCACACACCCCAAGGTACTCACTATCATCCCACACTTACAGTGTTTCGAGCCGTCTTCCAGCCAAGTGTTGAATTTGCCGTTCCCAGAAAACGGCCTGCTGAAAACACTTGCAAAAGGATAATCGTCATGAATGGACTTGATTATTATTATTATTTCTTCGTTCGTTTGAGTCTTTTTATCCCAATGAAGGATCATTGCTGCATCGTCCCAGCCCATAGCGTCTCACTAATTAGATCACAATATGGAAGACAAGTTATGGCATTCATCTCCCCGTGAAGAAACTCCGCAAGTCCGACTGCCCTGCAGGCTTCGCTTGCTTACTTTTTGTGGTTTTGCTTGGTCTAGAGGGTCGTTTTCCACTTGTTCGGTCGCCCTGAAGATCGTCCTGCGTTGCTGTCCTTTTCTGTGGGACAGTTGTTGATGGCTCAGGGACGGTGAACGATGTTGAGTCTTTCCCAAAGTTCCTCCAGTTTTGTCCCTTCACTGGATGCGTCCTCCCTCGTTCGTGTGTTGTCGGCCTCTGAGAAGCAGTACCAGTGAGAGAAAACTTCAGTGCCGGCCGGCCGAAAGGTGTCTGTCGTGGAATGGGTACACTGGCTGAGGACTTAGCTTGCTCAGGTGTAATCTGCGATGAGGGATGATTCAGAGCAGAGATGCTAGAATTCACTTTGGAGCAGAAAGAAGGGGGCTTTGCCGATGTTGGGAATGGATCTATTCGGCAACCATCTTCGGGGACGTCCTCACGACTCTGGCGTGAATAATTTTTGAATAGGCGACCACGAGCTATGGTCTTGATCGCCCGGCTACCACCATGCTTAAAGTCAGCAGGGATGTTTTCGTCCCCATTGAGCATCCGAATATTCTGCTCATGTGATTTACGAAGCTCCTCATGAGCAATTGATTGCTGCACCACAGCAAGGAGGGACATCATGTACGGTGGTGGCTTCCTTGCAAGTACTAGATATTTTCTTGCATCGTCGTCCTTCATCGCAAAGTCGACTGCGTATTGGTACCGTTCTCTATTGAGGGTACGTTTCGCTCCGGAATACCAACCGCGTGTGGGTGGAGAGCGATTGCGGCTGTCACCACCGCCACCATCACTGATGCCTGAATCTGGGAAGTCACCGGATCCTCTTGTTCTATGGGGACGTCCGTCCGAACGGTATGACCCTTCATCTGAGAAGTAACCATCACCGGGGTGATACGGCCCATCGGGGTAAAGGGGCACTAGGGGCTCTTCAGGATGATTTTCGTCGATGTCATCGTCCGAACGGTATGACCCTTCATCTGAGAAGGAATCATTACCGAAGTGATACGGCCCATCGGGGTAAAGAGGCCTCAGGGGCCCTTCAGGACGATCTTCGCCGATGTCATCGTCCGAACGGTATGACCCTTCATCTGAGAAGGAATCATTACCGAAGTGATACGGCTCATCGGGGTAAAGAGGCCTCAGGGGCTCTTCAGGATGATCTTCGATGTCATCGTCGGGACGGGATGACTCTTCATCTGAGGAATCACCACCGTTGTGGTTTAGCCCATCAGGATGATGAGGCCAGGGATGGGCAGGTACCAGAGACTCTTCAGGACGATCTTCGTCGATGTCATCGTCCGAACGGTACGGCTCTTCATTTGAGAAGGAATCGTCACTTCGGTGATATGGCGAACTTAGACCATGGGGGTGATGAGGCCAGAGACGGGCAGGTACCAGGGACTCTTCAAGATGATCTTCGTCAATGTCATCGTCCCAACGGTATGACTCTTCATCTAATGAATCATCGCTGAAGCGACACGACGAATTTAGCCCATCGGGGTGATGAACCCAGGGACGGATGGGTGCCAGTAGACTCCTGTAAGGCCTGATAGGCATCGGGAGTTCGTCCCTGTCCCTTGTATTAGTGTCAGGGTATAGCTCCTGGTCGATGTAGAGAAAGTATGGCAGGCGGGAAGACGTGTTATCGAGGGGAGTGGGGAAAAGATCAGGATACGAAGGATGCAGGAATTTTAGGATATTGGTAGCTCGTTGTGGCGGGAGCAGATTATCCGTTACCTCTAATCGATCCTGAGAATCCCAACCTGGAATCCTTGGCGAAACGCAACGAGTACGACGGAGGTCTAAATAAAATAAACAAGTGAAAGGAGATGATTGGTCAGTGAACAGAAGAAAACTCGGTGGCCGACGCGGACTATCTGGCCACTTGAACAAAAAGAGGGAGGTGAAATTAAGAGGTAACGTACCAACCAAAAACAGCAGTGGCCATTTCCCTAATGCTCTGCAGACTCTATTGTCAATACCCCAACATCCCAACAGGTACAACATCCGAAGTCTCCAAAGTCCCACAAGCTTCTTCTTCCCCTCTCCTTTCCCCGCCACGGGCCCTTCATCCTCATCCTTCACCACACCTAAACTCCTTGACAATACATCAATCCCCCTATACGAAACTTTAGTCCCAGAAATATCCAGGGACGTCAGATTATGCAAATCCTTCAATACCACGATACTCTCATCATCCACGCGGGTCGAATGAGACAAATTGGCGATCGTCAGTAAGGAGAATCGAGGTGTAGGGACGATCGTTTGGAATTTGAGTACGTGCGGATCTTCCAAGGGGATTTGAATCATGCCAAACTGCTTCGGAAGCATGCTTGGGTGAAGGAGAGATATAACATGGAACCACAAATCCGGATGGGAGCCTTTACTCGTAGGAGACCAAGTAACATCCGAAGGATTATACGTAGGATAGTAAAGACTTTCTAGTAGATCAGGTGTCTGACCTATCTGGGATTGAGAACCACCGACACTTTGAAACGATTTCGATTCCGATTCCGATTCCAAATTCGAGTGTGAGCCTGCCACTTTGTCGACATCCTCTGAGTCCGACGCCTTCACTGAAGTGGTACCGCCAGACGCCCTTGTGAACATGAACCCCTCGATCTCTTCAGGGAGTTCCACATGGTACCCACTCCCCACTAATGACCGAATAACAAAATATCCAAGAGAAGGCACAGGCAACCTCGGTGGTACCTTACTTCTACGCTTAACCCCCGGGCCCGAGCCGTGCTTACATCTACCAGCCTGAATCCCCTTGAAATCACTTCCTCGTACTACTACAGTAGCACACGTACACGCTTCATAAGGAAGAGCAGTCACTCGACGTGGCTTGATAACCGAGCTCACAATATTTACACCAGCTTCATCAGTCGTGACGGTCTTAGGAACAGACTTTTGAAGGTAAAGACGGCGCTGCATAACAAAAACAATCACAGCACCAGCTAGATGACACTAACGCGCTTTTACCCTCTATCAGTTAAGTATAGATGGCTAGGAAGGAATGAAAAAGCGTTCGCGTTCGCGTCCGACGTCACGCATTCAGATATGTATTACCTGCACTGCAGGTCACTCTGCCTCCCCCATAATTATGTAAAACGTGCCACTTTTGCTTACGTGTTGTATTCCGCATTGTATTACCTGCACAGCCGTCCGGGTGAAATTACGCCATTTCTGCCACTTGTGCTGACGTGTTCATTTTCCATTTAGGTTTCATGACCTTGTGACTTTTATATTTATAACGTACAATTGGTAGACAAATCAAGTGAGTCACGCTGAAGATTGGCAAAACCCAATGTGAGCGTCACCTACGAATCTCTGAGGCTTGATTTTGGGCTCTTTTGGTAGAGGAGAATTAGATCTATCCACGTACCGAGTTTAGGGGTGAATGCCCAACTACTTCAGGAGTTAATATGAAGAACTCTGCCCTTCGCAATGTCAGCGCTTAGTCCAAGCACACCTGAATGCGCGCCCAGCGCTTACCTGGCCAAAATTCCCCTTACTTGTATCTGCACCCCTACCTGCCTTACTCGTCGTGCTAGGCTGCGTCCGATGACACAGCCACAGCCTGCATCTGCTAAAATACTGTGTCGTACTCATGAATTGGCATGTCAGCCTGCGATGCGGCCCATTCTTGAAGGGATGCAGCAGACACATGCCCAACTGCGCAGCTCTTGGTCCAACCCCCCCACTGCTGCTGCACCCCCGCTTGCCCTGCCGCATGGGCGCTTTGGGCAAGGGAAGGAGATTTATTAGTCGATACTATTGACCAATTTTCAGTGCGCTTGTCTTATCCTCATTTGTACACTTGTCCCCCCCCAAGTCGCTGTCCTGATGTCCTCTTTCTGCTCCCCATTTTCCTATTTGTTTCCTATTATCCGGAACACTTCCGCTATTGTCTCCACACACTTGACATAGCCCGATGCCATGATTCGGGATCTCTCCTGAGCATAGAACATCTATGCACTCTTTTTGTGTGGAATAATGATTTAATCATGGTTCACTTTTTTCTGTACAACTGACTAGGGTGTTGAAAAGCAGTGCAGGTCAGCGCGTGCGAAGGCACGCACTCTAGTGTGGGAATCTTAGTCCATATTTATATTAGGCTTTGATGGCTACGGTAAGGATAGACCATACTTGTACCATACTGGTGCAGATACGTTTAGCTGTTCTTCTTCTTGTGATCAAGTACGATCTATACATTGCGTCGATGGCGTGTGTCAGCATCATCCAAAATTTGGAAGAAAAGTTTACTTGCACCTCTGCACTGCTGCAGAGTTCACGGCCCGCTTGCAATCGTGCTGGTTAGGGACCCTTTAAATCGGGAGCAGGTGCGTTCTGCATTAGTTGTTACTGGCCCAACATCGAGCTATCGACCTTCCTGACTATCATGCATGCTCAATTGGTCGTGCGCGCATCGCTTATGAAGAATTTTTCGTTTACACCCCACCTCGGTTCATGCACATTGTGCAACGGAACTAAGGTGAATTTCACTCACTGTTTCTTTCCAAAGATCCTCTTGTGTACTCAGGATATCGTTCATACGAAGTCATTGTGTCGCCAAACCCGATGATGCATAACTGGCTTAAGCGCCTACCTCCGTGCTTCAGACCATTTTGACCTGGTCAGAATCACGATCTGACCGGATCTGATCAGTGGCCCTACAGTGTCTTGTGCAACACTCGATTCTACAGCTTGAATCGGACAGAGTCAGCCAGGCCGGCTGCGTGAGTCGCTAGAATGCTGCCTCTTAACACGCTCGAAAGTCCGATCTCGATACCCGTGCTGTCCACGCTGAGGGATGTCTGAATCCGCTCAACGCCCTCCACACGTTTCTGGATTTTTCAGTGACTCCCAACTTAACCTTGGTTTTCCTCATGCAGATCGTTCGTCCTGAGGCATTCCATAACAGCGGCGACGTCCACCACGATCGGGTCAGATGGCTCACGGGATCCGGTCCAGAGCCCCTGGTGCACTCGCAGAGATCGTCCCTGCACGCTCGTTTCGCTGGGTTCTTCAACAGTTGGGCCGTACACCAGCGACCAAATCGCCCAACCCACCACTCCTTGCCCCTGAACGGGATATTGACTGAGCGCTCGAGCAACGCCCAAACCTAACACGGTTCCTGAACGGTGGCATCCGCACAGTCCTGAAACGCCAAGGCCTCAACGTGGCTCCCTTACTGGAGCGCGCAAACGCACTACATATCAGATGGCGATCGAAGGACAATGATGATTTACTTCAAGTTGGTCTTCCAAACTGTAGCCTCTGCCGTCAATCCCGGTCCTATTCCTATTCCAAATCTCGACGCGATCCCGAATCAGCTTCTATCATTGCTACAGGTTTATGAGGTTTGTAAAAGAACCCTTTATCGACGATCGTTAAGGATATGTCGCTCGCAATATTCCCTTTATCTGCAACCTGTGCAGGCAGTTCCGCAGTAATGACGAAGGCTTCCAGGGATTCAGTAAGGGGGGCATTACTCAAGGAACGCAATCGCCGTTGTCCTTTTCACCCGAAATGCTTGTAAGCACAGTGTGTGAGTACGACACCTAATGATACTTTGATATCATGCTCAGCTATAACAGTTGTCATCGATGGCTAGAACAGTGTCTTTGCTCACGGCCAACTATACTGTAAGGTCAGTTTAGGTGCCGACCTGGTTGGCTGTTCAATCCTCGATCTGGCAGAATCGTAGACTGTACGGAGCCAGCATTCAGCAGTTAGTGAGGAGAAGAGTAAAGAACCCTTTCCGCACCATACATATGTAAATACAACTGTTGTACATTATTCAAAATGGGTAGTATGTAAAGAAGTGCACAAAGCGCACATCACCACTCTACCATCTATCCCAGCGCTGTCAAAAGTGCGAGCTCAGGATCGCATCATGCTGCTCATTAAAAATGAGAAACCGTCAGCTGTAGCTAACGTCGTCTTCTCAGGCTTACTCCTAGCAATGCAAGAGGGGAGACCGAAGGGTTAATATGCCCCACTGAGATGTCGGATACCATGTATTAGTGTGGTATCCGCATCTACAGGCCGAGTCCTTAGATACATAGTCAGACGCCGCTTGCATCGTCCACCAAAGCAGGAGAGAAAAGTGAGGCTGAACTCGAACCAAGGAACAAGGGCGCATTGCCCCCAACGCCACTCGTAACCTTAATTAAGTTACTATGGCGTCGCGACGCCTTTCCCCCAAAACGCGATTGTACGGTCCGGGTTTTCCAGCCGAGTGGATTTACCCCTGACCGCCTGTAGCGTTGGGCTGTCAATTTCAACAGAAGGTTCCAATGCCTTGCATCTCATAGTTTCCGCCTACGCGCATTTACAGCAAGGTGCAAAAAAATCGGTGCGCCCGATTTGGATGAGTGGCCATCCAAAAATGGCAACAAATAAATGATGATTGAGCAAATAGATATGGTCACATGACCCATTTAGTCATTCATCTGTGCCGTGTTTGCACCTTGCTGTAATGTCCTATGAAATCCGTCTGCACCCCCAGATCTCTTATGCAGCGGATTTACACCAGCTCCTTCGTTTGACAGCCGTAATTTGAATTTGCAAGGGCCAATATATATAGCCGGACCATCCTCCATGTCCACACACCTCAACCCGTCGAGCCAGCTCGGCTTCACCAGTGAGTCTATCGCATGGGATACTACCGTTGCGCCGTCCAGACGCTCACATTTCCTATTCCCCATTCCCCAGTCTTGGGTCATCAAGGGTCCCTCACCCAAACGATAACTAGAACCCTTACAATCACGAATCCGAATGAGCTACCGATAGCTTTCAAGGTCAAGAACACTGCGCCAAAGGTCCGTTCAACATGAGTGTCAGCTTTCTGTGTGTGGCGGCGCCAAGCGCTTTCACGTGTTAACGTAGTCGTATTTCGTCCTTCCGAACTCTGGCCGTGTTGAATCTGGCCAAAGTGTCGATCTCTCCGGTATGTACTGGCTCCATACGGTTTCCCCCCACTCTGCTCTTTTCCACTGTTTCAATCTTGGTTGCTGATGGTGAGAATTTGCCGACGACGCCCGCACGCAACCTGCACGCAACTTGCATGCTTCATCCTGCAGTCAGCCTGAAGGAGGTACCTCTATTAAATGCAAAGTGCAAAGACAAGTTCCTAATACAGTCGACTTTGATAACACCGGAACGAGAATCAGTCCCATTTGGAGATCTGGTGAGCCCTAAATAATTCCGCACCGAGAATCATATTTCTTAATACCAATTACATTTTACCTTGTTGGTTGACGACCGACGACCATCAGTGGACTGGATGGGGGACGGATGATGCTACTAAGATCTACCAGCAAAAGCTTCGTGTCGTGCACCTCCCAGTAGAGGAAGCGCCAATTCCAGAAGATGCGACTGAACAACCCAGCATGGTGGGGTCCGACGGTGATGCTTCAGTTCGTTAGTTTACCTCGTCAATGCTTTTCGGAGTAGCTGAGACATTCGAACAGCAATTCGACACAATCAGAGATATATCGACGGATGACCATCCAGCTGCTTCAGAACTCATAGAGGCTGGTGACCTGCCTACTCCAGAACCCCAGCGAGTTTTACCCTCACTGCCCGCCCCTGAGCGCTCGGCGTCTCTCATGTATCCTGTGCTACAATTGAACTTTGGAGCGAATTTGCTCGGCGCCATTCTTCTATTGGTCCTTTACATACTTCTTGTCCCAGATTCCTGTTAATTTAGTGAATATCAAGCTCTTGTAGGAAAGGTTAGAAACAATGTTGAACGTATCGTGGGATACCCAGGCCAGATAAACAGCTGGAGGGCCCCGGCACGCCCGAGCCATAAATGCTTATGTATATTACGTATACACACGTACTGGCATGGTATATTCAGCGCTTGCACCAGTCCCAGTCCCCTTGGAGTTATTTCCTCGTACTACTGCAGTAGCTCACGTACACGCAAATGCCTCATAAGGAAGAACCAGTCACTTGACGTGGCCTGATAATCGAGCTCACGATATGTATACCAGCTTCATCAGCCGTGAGGGTCCTTGACTCCTTACTAGGAGCAGACTTAGCGCTGCATAACTAAAAAAAAAAAAAACAACAGCAGCAGCACGAGTTAGACGACGCCAACGCGCTTTTACCCTCTGCCAGTCAAGTATTAGATGCCCGAGAAAAAAAAAAAAGCGTTCGCGTTCGCCTCACGCCGGAATATTTTTTCCATATTAGGCAAGCACTTCGGTGCGTGTTGTCTGAGAACACATACATCATCGAACATATCATGGAATACTAAGATAAAACAAAACAGCCAGATTGTGACAACACAACTTCCAATTTCATTCCACCATTCTCAAACAAAAAAAAAAGAGGCACTTGTACTATGTAGGTACTTTAGCAAATAGGAACTTGCTAGAGGGGGTATTTGGATCGTAAACATGCATGACGCAAAAAAAAAAAAAAAACAGAGCTAGTGATTTTGAACAAAAAAACGCTAAACGGATAAGGAAAAACAAAACAAAAATTTGGCGATCTACCGCAACAGGGAACCAGAAAAAAGCCAAGAACGCAAACGTACGGAAAGGGGGGGGGTATCATATTTTGGTAATGAACAAACCTCGGACACAGGGAAGGAGGGTGAACATACTATCAACCAGCAGCAACGACCACATCAGCCACCACACGAACATTCACCGCCGGAACCTCATCCGGCGGTCCCCTCTCGACCGACAACTTCCCCTCCCTATTCAACCTTGCAAAGTCACAACTCGCATCCACACCTTCACTCTTGATCCTCTCCACCTCAAGCTTCCCAATCCCCAACTCATCATCCGCAATCCAAACGACCGGCTGTTTCTTCCACAACGCAGGATGATCGAACGCACGCTCATGGAACCCTGACGTCGTGTCTAACTCATCCTCTTGTTGAAGAGGGAGTGGTGTGGTAGGAATGGCGGTGATTTCAGCTTGGCCGGTTGGCTCTTTGGGCGCGAGATCTGTCGAGGAAAGCGTTTGATCTTGCAGGTAAGACGAGCGAGAATAAAGAATGTAATCTCTGGGGAAACGACGGTTGAAGAGCCACCATTTAGCAGCGATCGTAATGATAATAGTGATCACCTATACAAATAAATGAGAAAACGGCGTTGAGTATTCAACACCATAGTAACAACGTTGACATAGCTTACCATCAAAATACCACCCGCGAGATCAGCTTTGCCCGTCTTCTTCTGCTGCGAGTAGGACAAGAAGAACAAAGCGGTCAAAAACCATTCCTCAATGTACAACGCCACAAACACAGTCTTGAGCGCCAACAAGTAGAACAATCCACCCGTCTCCCACGATTCAGGTTGATCGGCACACCAAATGAGCAAGTACTTGTAAGCGACGTATAACCTAGAACGAATAAGAACGAACACCGGCGAAAGGGAAAATAAATAAATGGATCAGAACCCAACTTTCCTAATGGGACGCCCGGACAAAAAAAAAAAACAAACACTCACAGCCCAAACGCCACAATGGTCACAACGGTCATGATAGGCTGAATGACCGAATAAACCACACACAAGCAAACAAGCAAGCTGATAGGCGGCCACGTAAGACTCCACTGGAACGCGATCAACCGCGTCTCACCGAGCCAAAACTTCCTTGGAGTGTTACCACCCAAGATAGGACGGAGGAGATACATGACCGTCGGGATGGCTTGCGAATAGGCTTTAGCTGCTCCCGCCCACGTACTCGCGAGTACGCTAATCATTATTCAACATCGCATTAGAAGAGCCAAATTTTGACAGCAAAAGACTCACAAAGTCAGGAAGAATATAGAAGCGGTAGGCAAGTTCTTCGCAAGCAACGAGGGCAGTTGATGAACCGTCTTACTAATGTTCGACAACGCCCCGACCAACCCAGATGAGAGGGTAACGATCAAGAAACCATGAATCACTTGGAAGAGCCAGTAACGCTGGAATAACTTCAATTCGATCTCGCTACAGAAGACACCGCCATCGAGGTGAGATCTTGTGTGATTTGGCGAGGGGAGTGAACGTACCTAGACTGAGGAATACCCTGCATGTTCACCAGCTTTCGAAGAATGATGATGAGAACGATAAACAACACCGTGAGCAAAACGGGAGGTAGAACTCCTTTCAAAATCCCAAGTACGGCTACATCATCGAGAATGAGCCTTTAAAAAATACGGAGAACCACTACGAAACAGGACGTACCACTCGGAATTTTGCAAATCCAGCGCAGGAAGCTAACCGTACTACAGAGCGTATCGATATTAGAGACAATACCAACGAAGGCAACGGGGATGGCCCAGACTGTTCACCGATGCGCAACGTTAGCTCTATGGGGGAAGGAAATTCAAGTAGACGCACTTATGATCAACCCAATGGTCAACGACCAACTAACAATGTTCCTGATCTTCCGATCGTACGCATTCATCGACGTGTTGTTCCACACGATATCCTGATCCAAACAATCAAAGGTTACTCTCTGGTCAATAAAAGAAAGCCAGCCGTGAATAACCCACCTCAGGCACAACTTCGATCCTCGAATCGATCAGCCTCATGCTCAAATCCCCGCCTTTAGCACTCTTAACCAACCTCGCAAATAAATGCGCCTCATACTGATTCGAGAACCTAATCCACGCCGTATTCCCAATCTTCACCTGCTCCTTTTCCTTGCTTCCTTCACCTTCACCATTCTCTTCACCCTCACCTGCACCCTCGCCCTCATCACCATCAGCATCCCGCACGACAACCGCCTTAGCCCTCAACGCTTCCAGCTCGTCATTCCTCTCCTTAATCCACCTAGTCGAACTCCCCAAAGTCCTCCTCTCCCCATAGAGTCCCAAAAGCCCCAATCTCCATTTAGGTCTCTTCGAAGGCTTAACATATTCATCAATCACATCATCGCTAACCGCCCTTCCATCTCCTTCCAACCCTTCGTCGTGATAAGCCACAACTTGACCTTTCGCACGAGGACTTTTCCCTTTGCGTTCATTCTTCGCTGCCAATGCTAACAAGGACGCTTCTGCACCTTCAAGTCGTTCACACTCGGCATTTCGTTCATCGTAAACTTTTTCGATTTGTTTCAAGTTCGTTCGCGAGAACCAAATCGCTTGAACGGACGAGGGAGCCGTAGTAGCAGCTGGAGGTGGTCCCGTAGGGCTAGCATCCTTGTCAGTAATTGAAGAGGGACCGGTGACCGTGGCTGCGACGAGTCCCAGTATTCCTTCTTTAGTGAGATAACGGGGAGGCAAATTCGTGACCATCACTGTACGTGTACGTGCGAGTGCCCGGGATGTATGCGTCTCGGATGCTAGCCATGCTTGTCGTTCTTCATCGAGATGGATCAACTCTTTATAGACGAGGTAAAGCGTCCAGACTAGAATAAAAATAGCGATAAACTGTTAGTTTTAAAGCCATTATTATTTGAAACAGGTGAGGATTACGCACAAACGAGGATGATTGCAACGAGATAGTATCCGACATGACGATCGAGTTGGTTGGCGCTGACATTTCCGAATGTGAGGAGGTTAAGGCCACTGAGACCACCATGGGAGGTGGCAGCAAGAGGGATAAGGACAGCACACGATAAGAAGACGAAAGGGCCAAGAAGATGCAGTCCGAATACTTTAAGACTGTCACAGAAAGAAGGTCCAGAACATGAGCGTCAAAACGAAAAAGGGTGAAAAGGTTGACTCACAAACGAACGAAGAAATAAGCATCAAGACCATTGGCAGCGATGATGGCTTTATCAGGTGTGCCCAATATAGTTTCCCACCATGAAACTACACCATCTGGAAGAGGATCAGGAGGTTGTTTTCCAGGAACGGTAACGTCAACTCTTGGCTGAAAGACCCTTCGAAATCGTTTACGAAGGAGGAACCATGCTACTGTGAAAACTGCTACTGTAATGAGACCGACGATCAACGCAGAGATGAATTGAGCCTGTGAGTTTTTTGTGTCAATGTTGGGATGGGAGGAGGAAGAGAGAAAGAGGGCTCACTGTGGTGGCTGATTTGGTGTCCTTGCCTGTTGCACTCATTGTCGAGCAACGGAAGGAAGAAGAAAGAGTGGTGAGTCCCTATAAGACTGGAAGGGGTTGGGGGGGTTGGAGGGGAGAGGAGAAGAGGAGACGGGAGATGAACCCTCGAGAGCACTTATCATTATCCGCACCCAATTTATATCGTCCCAGAAAATGCGAGGAAGTCTCTCAATTACGTTTTGACAGATTCGATACTAAATAATTCAATAATAAACTGAATGGAAATTTATTCATTCCCTATCTAGGTATATCACATGATTGCTCCAATGAGAAGGATGGATCATACTTTCGTCACAACCTTTTCCAAGTCGAAAAACATGGCAAGCGCGCGGCTCCACTCCATCACTCCTTCATGTCACGGCTACGCAACCTATCAGCGATGTCACCACGCCTGGGCCACACTTGGCGCATGCACAATCTGAATAGCGGACATTCCTTCCTTCGGACATCCGAAAAGCTCTTCCTCTTCTTCACAAGATTTCCCAAAGTCGCGCACAGCAGGAGCCGAGTAAAGGGAGATCACGTGGCCCCACTGCCCCATTGCTGAGTGCGTGCGGTTTCACAGTCGTGTACCTGGCCATTTACTAACGCGTAACACTCTCCCCGCCCGCTTGCGTGACGCTCACCAACGCTGTGCTGCAAGGCACACAACACAGACACACACAGATGAAGCGAACAATTACATAGCGGAAGCCGCGTCCGTGGACGGAACCAAGACCGAATTGGAATATATATTTCGAACTCAGCCTCGGAGTCGAACATGCAAGCGTCAATTCATTTCTTTCACTGTCAGTGTAACTCCCAAAAAGGGAAACAATAGCGTTCCCGGATTTGTCCTTTTTTTCTAGCCTATTTATATCCACCTGTTTCAGTACAAGTATAATCAAGACATGGGTACGGATGGGTTACCGGCGAGCTGGCAATATGTATTGTGGGAGATCATAAATTGGGGCATGTTTTGATTCCTGTAGTTGTAACCCATTACGCATGCCAATGGACATATGACGGAGTGCATACGACAACACGCACACACACCAATCAACATTGGAATACAAAATGACCTCCATACATAACTTCTTTTTCCCCCAACGCTGACGATAGCATCAACACGCGACATTTGCTTCCGAGCACACGTCACTAGTACAAGCTCATCGATCGAAGTACAGGCGCATTCACGTGTCACATTTGCCCAATCCCAAAAACAAAAACAAACAAAACAGGACTATCGTCGGTATACCTAGATATCCTCTCCCTTGCTGTACCAAACAGCCGCGGAAACAAATCTCTGTTTCCAACACGCCCTATCACGGCACTCGTAATAAGCTTAGCCTCATATGTTATTACCATGCCGGTTTTGACAAGTTCATCTGACGGGTGGTAGGGCACCAATCGACTGTGAATTTGAGGCGAGGGAGGGAGCTTTAAAAACTTTTCTTTCGCACGGGATTGGGCACCAGGGGAGAAGGCAAAAGGGGAGTACCACGCCAAGGGATAGAGACAGCAAGTGCCTGTTGACGTATAAGGGCACGAAATCAACTGTGATTTGAGATGAGGAAAGGAAGGAAACCTTCTGATCAAAAGGCACCGGAAGACTGTGATCAGAGATCAATGCCATTACGGATTTTCAAGCTTCCCCTCTTCCAGGGTTCGCACGGGAGTAGCAAAAAGGGGCAGGCAGGGAAAATGGTACAGATTTAGATGGCTCGCCAACACAAAGCGCAGGCCGGAGTGCAGGCGCGATGAGAGCAACCGAAGACTCTGGGCCGGGGGCGGGTGTCTGTCGCTTTCGAATCCTCCGCTTCAACACGCACAATACGCATGAAGTTGTATGCAAACTGGAGATGTTTTTTTCTACGATCCACGTCGAGTTTGTGAGGGGTGAATAAAAACATTGCAAAGGAGGGTGGAGGGAAGAAAAAGAGTAGGGAAATGATCATGGGATATGTATGGGAGGAGAAAACGAAAAATGCTTACATAGTTGCAACAAACACCAAACAGCAAACATCGGTCTTGCGCTAGCATATATAGTGATCCAAGGAGTTCCCCGGCACCACGCAAGCACTGAACCCACCCAAAGATCAGGATTTATGGGAGCATGCTTAGTTTACTGATCCTCCGTAAAGAATTAAGGATGCGCCGTTCTCCTCCCTCCTTTCAACTGAAATGTGTCTACACGAATTGAGAAAATTTCACGCAAGTGTACCTATATCTTCTTGAATGTCGAGCGCAAATAATGAGAATCATCGTTAAGGATGAGAGGCAATCAATACGCGGTATTCTCATACATAGTAGAGGCATATACGTCAACCCTGCGCCTGCGACACAGGACCAAGAACATTTCATCGACGAATAGTCTCATGGTCCCCATAGGCATGAACGTCCGACGTAGCTAGTGAAAGCCAAACACAGAGGCCAGGGCTCGATCCAATCCGGCACGGCTTCCGCCGCCGTGGGAACGCATCTTGTTAAAGAGAAAACGGGCAATTAAATTCAATATTGCGCGGCCTTCTCACTTCCCCCGATCCCGCTCTCGATCCTTCACCCCATGGCTCCTCTTAACGTATCCATAAAGCATGCCGGGAAGGCATACCCTATCGAGCTCGACCCCGAAGAATCACCATCCGTTTTCAAGCATGCCATTTACTCCGTGACTGGCGTACCTCCAGAGAGGATGAAAGTCATGATCAAGGGAGGATATCTGAAAGTGAGAGTGACACACAACTTCTCATGATTTTCACTTACTCATTTCTGGCGATACAATAATCCTAGGATGACACCGACTGGAAGAAGGTCGCACCTAAAGAAGTGGGACCAATTGCTTTCAGGCAGACAGTGTGGGGCTCCATAGCTCACTGGGCAACAATACAATTCATAGGGTCAAACCTTCATGGTCATTGGAGCGGCAGGAGAGCTCCCTAAGCCTCCAACTGAAAAGATTGTCTTCTTGGAAGACATGACGGACGCGCAGTTAGCCGACGCGGTCTGTAACAATGAACCAGCTTTAATCTCAGAATAACTTGGCCCGACTAATTTCTATCGATTTTTTTTTCTTTCTCCCAGCTGAAAATGCCAGTCGGTCTTAAGAAGTAAGTTTTTCTTTTTCCCCTTATACAACTAGGAATTTTGAGCCCCATTGCAAACATATTAGCCTCGGAAACACATGTTACATGAACGCGACCGTTCAAGTTCTTCGCGGGATCCCCGAATTACGCCCTGCTCTTCAGAACTATTCACTCCAAGGAGGAACCGCTAACCACAAGCTGGTTAACGCCATGAAAGAGCTCTTCCAAGGGATGAAATCCACGACGGAAGGTTTCCCTCCCATCCAGTTCCTCGTGTTGCTTAGAGAAGTCCAGCCTCAGTTTGCGGAAGTCCGGAATGGCCATTATGCCCAACAAGGTACCCACATTTTAGATACTACCTAGAAAATAAAATTATGCTAATGGCATGGACAAGATGCTGACGAATGTTGGGTTGAACTCCTAAACTCCATGTCCAACGCTTCATTACAAGGTTTAACTTCGGATAATGAATCTAGTTCTCAGAAAAGATTTGTAGATCAGTATCTCGCTGGAGAAATGACGACGACGTGAGTAGCCTTTTTCTCTCCTATCGGATCTCCCCCCCCCTTTATGACGTTAGGGCAGTTTTAAATGCGACGAGGCACCAGACGAACCGCCCACGATATTAAAGGAGAGAATCCTAAAGCTTGACTGTCCAATAACGATCTCCACCAATTACCTTCAAGCCGGTATTTCTGATGCACTTGACCAGAAGATAGAAAAGACGAGTCCTACTTTGGGTCGCGAAGCTGTGTACACGCAGACCAGCAGACTGTCACGCCTACCTGCCAATCTAACTGTACACATGGTTCGCTTTTATTGGAGAAGAGACATTAATAAGAAGGCCAAAATCATGGTACGTCTTTCTCTCTCCCTTACGCTACCACGTTCATCTTTTCCCCCCATTCTCGTAACAATTCACATCCCATAAAGCGAAAAGTCAAATTCCCATACGATCTCGACGTAATCGACATTGTGACACCAGAACTCAAAGCCAAAATGCTCCCTCTCTCAACTAAACTGAAAGAGATCGAAAAGGAACGCGATGAGCGGAAGAAGACCCGCCGAAAGACCAAGGCTAAAGCGCAAGAAGATGCTGCCATCGCTGCCGTAACATCCACACAGTCTCCCGTAACAGGGACTGCACCGCCAGCATCCCCCACAGTTGCTGTGGGGGGAAGTACCGGGCCGGAGGTTACAATGGAAGGGTCGGGACCGTCGGGCCCCTCGGGATCAGCTCCTCTCCCTCCCGGCGTGCAGGAGGATGAAGGGATTATACGCGCACGAGAGGTCGAGACGTTAAGGAGCCTAGTGGACCCCGACCTCGAGAGCGACGTGGGGTGCAGTCCACACGGTTTGTACGAACTCGTTGGTGAGTTTTCGAAACACAACCAGGAAGCATAGGACTGAACACACACACACACTCTCTGTCCATGATTCCAGGCATCGTCACGCACAAGGGAGCGTCCGCTGATGGAGGGCATTACATCGGATGGGTGAAGAGGGACGCCATCGAAGAGCCATCCCCAACTGCTAAGCCTGAGGACAAATACGACGCTACCACTGATGAATGGTATAAATTCGATGATGATAAGGTTTCAGTCGTGAAACAGGACAAGATCACAACTCTTGATGGAGGAGGCGAGGACAGCACGGCTTATATATTGCTGTACAGGTTCGTCTAATCCACGCCCTACCGCTAGTGGGTTGTCGAGTTAATACATCCTTGCAGGAGCAAAAGTCTAGCTTGAGTTCTAATGTACCCATGCAGTAGCAATCTGAAAAATATCAGACCATTAACATCGTCGCGTATCTGTAATTGAGATGGTTTCTGCTACAGTATCAACATGTATTAGCCACAATGGGAACATAGCCAAATCGACAACGAAAGCCCAACCTGGACGGCACCTTTGTCAAATAAATCGGAAGATGATAACACAACTGTACAATACAGTGATGCAAGATGCGGTTAATAACAAGATAATAAAATGGCTGAAGAAAGTAATGTGCTACTATGGAGGGATCGCAATACGACGCCTGGTGGTCGTGGCGCTGGGCGCCCCGGGTTGTTGGGCTTTTGGAGTGCTTTCTATATCGGGCTGGTTTTCCTTGTCCGCTGTTGTTGGGGCCTCCTCCGGAGTGGAACCTAGGGACGAAGATGATCGTTGTTGCAAGCGTCGGACAGGCTTGGCAACACTTGTCGAGGAAGGTGCCGCACTAGAAGCATTCAAAGGGCGTGAATTAACGGAAGATGAGCGCTTCATGGCTTGTATGGCCGATGCTGTCCCTATTGTAGTGAACACGCCGACTCCTGAAGGTCGTTTGGAAACGTCGGAGTTCGACGCGCGGCGTATTGTGGTTGTGCGGGTCGTCTCCGAGCCTGAAATGGCTGATGCAGAAGCGACAGACTCTACATCGCTGTTAGATGAGGCCCGTCTCACCGTTTGGCCAGTGAGCGCAGGAGCACCGATCGGCCGTCTTCCAGTGGCCGAACCTGTCGACGAAGTAGAAGATGGATTCTTTGCGTGCCCTAGTGACGGATAGCGCGACGTTATAGCTGCAGGCGTCGGCGTCGGCATAGAAACTCGGGGCCTGCTTATTGGCCTTGGCAGTCCCGGGGCTTTGTCCGAAGCCTCAGTCGCGAATCGAATCTGTTTGGACGAATTGGCTGGCCTGGACGAATCTTCTCGATCAGCAACGCTAGAGGAAACGCTAGAGCGACGTGACGCCGGTTGTTTGAACACTGAATCCGAAACTGCCCTTGACGAGGGTTGTGCTGAAGCAGACCCAGCAGTTCCACGAACGCCAAGTTTACGTTTGAGCTGGCGGAGTGGGGTCAGAGAGGGATGACTAGACCGATGAAACGGGATTTTCGTACCAACTCTAGCTCTTCCTGCTTAGCCTCCAATCCCATGTAAAGACCAGAATTGTCCTCTTCCAGCTGGGCCTTTTCCTTGTTCAACCTCAACATCTTGACCTCAAGATCAGCGCTGGCTTGCTTAACCTCCTTAAGTTGACGGTGCACGCCTTGCAACTCCTGCTCTAAAGTCCGACTCTTGGCCTGACTTTCCTGAAGAGAAGCTTGTGTGCTGACTTTCGTTGCTAGAGTCGATTCAAGATCCTTGCGCAACGCATCTATTTCGGCACGGTTGATCGTTGAGGATGTGAGATATTGCTGAATTTCACTCCGGAGTTTATGGGCTTCGGCCGCAGATTGCTCGAGTTCGCTGCGGAGCGTCACACACTCCCGATCTTTGCCAACAAAATCGGAAGTGGTGGCCTCAATTTTCATCTCTAACGATCGGATGGATTCCTTTAAGCCCCTGTTCTCTTCCCCAAGGATATCACGTCCCATGTCCAATTCATTGATCTTCCGACACAATTCTTCAAATTTGTCTTGGAAATGATTGCGTTCGTACTCGAGTTCCTCTAGGGTCTGAAAAGGTGCATTAGTATGTAGGCTGATTCGAGCACGGTATTGGAAATTCACTTTATCTCTGTTCCACTCAATCTGTTGTACTTTGTCTCTCAGCGATTCAACCTCGGCAACCAAAGAGGACTCCCGCTCGATCAAGACTTGAAGTTGCTCTGAAGCCTGGCTACGTGTTTCTTGCATTTCTTTCAATTGGTCTTCAAGATGCGATACCTTCGCCTGTTCTTCATCCAATACAGCTCTTAGAGATTCAATTTCGGCAGCAGCAGACATAGCATTTGTGGCGGCAGCTTCGAGATCCCGATGGTGTCTTTGTCGTTCTTGGGCAAGGGTGTCACGAGCCTAGAATCAGGGGGTCATCAGAGCACAGAGCAATTGCTGGACCGTTACACTTACGTCATCCCGCGAGTAGGTGAGATCATCGCACTGCTGGTTGATCTGTTCAATTTGGCCTTTGAGTCCCTCTTCTGTAACTGCGGCCTTTCGCAGCTCTTCTGTAGCTTGAAGATGCAGCTCGCGTAATTTCTTCGATTCTTCTTCGGCCGCCGCACACACAACAGTGAGATGAGATATCTTCTCGTTCGCATTTTCGGATAAGGTCCATTGCGCGTTCAGTTCAGCTTTAAGTATGGAGTGATCCTTCTCCAGCCTCTCCAGCGCCTCGCGCACGTCTTGTCCTGCATGTTGAGCATCAAATTCTGCTTTGAGCTTTTCATGCTCTACCTGGAGCAGCTCGTACTCCGCTGCGAGAGCTTCATGCTCTGCAGCAAGTTGTAGCCTCTCCTCAGTAGCTTTGAAAGATGCAGCCCGATGAAGCTCACGCAGATCAGCGTGCTCTTGTTCACGGCGGATGATTTCGCTTTTAAGAACGTAAACCTGCTCGTCGTTCTCTGGTGCCTGCCCGTTCAAACTGAACATGCTGATGGGTCGACTAAACGCAGAGTACGGTGTGCCAGGAGTTGACTTATTTATGCGAGACTTCGCAGGAGTAGTGGAATGCAAGGAGTTCAGAAGATCAGCTGCGCTCGTGCTCTCCGCCTCGTATGCCTCAGCCGCCTGTTTCCATCGGGCGCATTCACGCTCAGATTCCAAGAGGGTCCCTGCCAATTCTGTCTTCTCGGTCTCGAGCTCCTTCATACGTTCTTGGTCTGATGCATGCACACATTCTGCTGCTTCCAATTGCTCTTCCAGTGCATTCTTGCTCGCCTCTAGGTTACCTACACGTTGGTGAAGTTCCCTCAGTGCGGCGCTACTAGCCATGTCAAACATACTGGAGCGCCTCTTCTCAGCATGCAAGACAGCTTTCTCCTTGTTCAAAGCCTCGCACTGCACGGTGAGAGCGTTCACCTTCTGGCGCAAGCGCTCAAACTTCCGGGTTGTGCGGTCTGCTTCCGTATGCCATGCCTGAATCTCTTCGTCGGCTCGACTGATACGAGTTGAAAGGTGATCAACGAGAGTGTCTCGAGCGGAGAGATCCGCCTCATATTGAACCGAGATGGATTCAAGGAGTGACAGGCGTTCTTTAAGGTGGCTGATGAGGTGCTCTTTTGAATGGGCCGATAGCGCTTGTTGAGTACTAGATGAAAGCTCGGAGGTAGCGAAAGGAAGTGCTACAGAGTTATTTGGAACAAGAAACGCTGTATTATCGACAACAGATAGGTCGCGACCGCTGGTATGACGTTTCAGGGGCGAATCATCGATGTTTACGGATGCCTCTCGAACGGGAACAGCATGAGGGGACGGGGAAGGAATCAGAAATGCAGGTACCCCAGTATCATCACCATCTACTAATTTACGCGGCACACTTGGACGAACGTAGTTAGTGAATGAGATCGGGGTCCCTGTTGCACCATCGGTAAATGAGTCGCCTCGAGGGGTGTGATACATCGTGGCATTGGCAGCGTCGGGGGACTTCGGCGAGGAAGACGAAGCACTAGCGTGTGATGAAGAGCTCATGTTACTGAAGGACGATGATAGAGGCTGGGAGCCTGAGGGCTTGGAGGAGGCGGAGGATCCAAGAGAAGTAGGAGAAGGTCGAATTGTTGGGGCCTCAGAAGGCATTCGTGAATGAGTCGGAGTGCAAAAGAGCGATGTGCCGTCCTGCTGGTTGGCGGAGTCACAACTATCTCCTTCCTTTGCTGTCGATTCCTCAAGAACATTGCGACGGGGCGTTTGGGAGGCATCGACGAAAGTTGGATCACGGGTACCTTCTGGGCTTGGAGTGGAGTCGTTGACTGCAGAGGGAACCATGCCCATTAGCCTACTTTCGATATCCCCATAACTATCAAAAACGGGATTTGCATTCAAGTCGTTAGACACGTCGAATAAATTGTCCATGTCGGATGGAAGCGAAGGTAGATCCTTGGATGAACTAGATGAGAATGACGTTGAACTATCCTGAGATGATGGAACCGAGGGTAATGGCGTTTGGGAAAATGATGGACGATTCGTTGCGGCGAAAGGATCTCTTTCCAACAAGGGCGGAAACTTCTCAGTATTTGGTTGCGGTTGTTCATCATCGTCATCACCAGAGGAACCTGCGTCTCTGAGTCTCTGAAGGAGGGTGCGAGAGGATCCTTCCTCTTCTCCGTCACCAGAGGATGCCGAAGCATTAGGTGTGATGATACGAAATGCATCTCGCTGATTGAAACGCACAGACTGTCCTGTACTTGGAGCACGCGGATCCCGCAAAATGGAGCGCACTGAACCACTACTTGGCGTCTTCACATGTTGAGGTAGGGCTTCCGAAGTGTCTAACGCGCGAGCCTCGGGTAGTTGCTCAGCGGAGGGATCGGAGAAAGGGTCGCGAAGGGGATGATTTCTTGACTGGGCGCGCGTGCCAGGCTCAGCAGCGGGGTTTTCTACACCACTTTGTGAGGTTTTGTGAGCTTCCGACCCAAACTCGCTCGGCAGACGCGAACGGCGAAATATGTTGCGTGTGCCGCGCTTCGATGAGGCTGAATTCATACTCGATAGTGATGCATTCGATTCATTCGGTTGTCCTACTGCCAAGGAGGTGCCTTCCCCGTCAAATGAAGGCCGACTGTCTTCAGATTCTGTTGTGGACATGTTAAAGATGCACGCCCTCGGTATATTCTTTACTCACGGCGTCGGGAGTTGTCATGATTGTTATATCTTACAGGATTGAGCGACTTAAGCCTGCTCCACATACCGACGCACTGAGAATGAAAGCGGCGGGACGCAGCCCAGAGCGTACAGCACGCAACACGTAGACGTCCAACACGAAAACAAAGCTGAACAACGGAAAAACAAACAGAGAAGTCAAAACAAGTTCAACACTTCATCGCAAAACCCTAGACTGAATGCGATAGTCCACGTGATGCAATCATAACACGGGAGCAGCCTAGAATTGTCAACTAGACCAAACAAAGGATCCAACTGCGACCAGTTGCATGATTATCCATTGCTGGAAGTGTTATATACATGAACAGTATAATATGCCTATAAGTAAATGCAAGCCAAAACCATCCACAACCCCAACGAGCGCAAGACAAACTAACGAGAAGGTCTGTCAGACAGCGAGAGCGACATCCTAAATAGGAATAACAAGCAAGGGTATACCAGTTGCGCAGAGACATGGGGACTGCTTAAAGTATGAAATGATCTACGCAGTGATTAATCACATCCAATCCCCGTTTGTGTTCAGTAATACGTTCATCTTGACAAATAATCATCTTATGGCTGGTAAACACGCCAGGAAAGAACGCGATGTGTTTCTTCATTTTGGGTAGGCCCGCCTTGATGGCAAGCGCCATAGATTTCTGCGGATCATGCAGAGCTGGACGAGACCCTCCAGTATGAAGCCCACTTATATCGAGGCCCACTTCTAGATCAGAGGTGGGCGATGACACCATGTCCATTGCAATCGTACCGGCATCCGAAACAAGGGTTGAGAGTTGATTGCTATATAGCTGACGGTCAGAAATTGGTGCCACGAATGCCACTCGACTTGCCTGTCGTTGGATTGCTCCTTAGTGACTTTGGTTTTTTGTGACTCCAAATCGAAGTGGGGGTGAGATTTCCTTTCCGAATCAGCCGCAGATGGGTTACTGCGGAAATGCTTTCTGATCCGCAAAAAGCTTGCAATCCGGTGAAACGTAAATGAGGCCAGGATCAGAATAATGGGTGGAATAATGGTAGGGATGAGGATGACAAGACCTATGTCCAATGGTTTGGGCAGAAAAGGATAAGTGGAGGGAGAAAACCATGGCTTGATGGATATCCAGAAGGCCGGCTTCTCCCAAGAGCCTTTCGGCTCTCTGGTAGGCACCGGGCGGTTTTTGACGCCCGAAATGAGCCCCGGGTACTTTGGGTCCAGGGTCCTGTACATATATACTCATCAGGGTGTAAATTGAAGGAAAAACCACCGCTACGCACAGCTCGATGTCACCAATCACAACGGATTGTTCAGCTGGTGCACGGAAGACCCCTGACTTTGCTAATGCAGGCAAAAACGGATCCGAGTCGTCGATGCCGCCAGTCAGATAAGGTACAACGCGGTCCAGTACCTAAAAACTAAGGGTTAAGACAACCTCCAGAAGCGGGAAGAAAGATCACGAACAGCATTCGCATACACGTCAATTTTTTCGAACTTGTTCAGTGTTGCCAGATACTCTTGGGAAGCGAGCTCCTCAACGAGTGGCTTCCCCGATTTTGAATACTTGTCTTTGAGATACAGCTGTTCCCCAGTCCGTGACAAGAAAAAAGACGATACAGCCCCCATCACTGAGGACACCGCTCCAGGAGTTCTAGCTCGGATACCTTAGGTGATGAGCATTGAAGTGGCGGGAGGACATACATCGGGACACCCAACGCTGGGGACGCAACCGTAGTGAAATTGCACGGGTGGATCCTCTCGAAAAACCCTTGCTTGTCCAATATGTAAACAGCCAGACGAGCTATGAGGCCGCCCAACGAGTATCTAGCCGCCCGATCAATGTGATGACCGTCCTCAAGTGGCATCCACTACATACCCTAGTATACTAAACTTCCGTACTTCTTGGGACGCTTTCCGGTAATCTTCGATCTTGGAGTGAATTTCTTCGACAACGCGGTCCGCACAGACATCAACACCATCATAAGTTTTGACGTCGGAGTAACTCTCACAGCAGTGGACCTCCAAAATGTGCCCAGTGGAGTCCGCCCGCTGCTGCAAGACCCTCCTTAGAGTGTGCATATGCTCCGGTCTACCCCATAAACCATGACAGAGAAAGACAGCATGAATTTGTGTTTGTGCTATAAAATTTACGCTAGTATCAAGCCTTAGACCAACGACCGCCATTAGGGGGAGTAGGTGGGTTTGAGATTAGAAGAATGAGAGGATAAAACACCGTTTGCAGATTCTCGCGCTTTATGTGTGTGGGCAACGAGGCTGCCTGCTTGTTGGCGCCAGATTGATAGTAGGAAGTGTATCACTGCCTTTGCGCTTTTAATGGTTGGCACTCGCCTCAAGGCTGTTCCGTCCTACTGCGACGATCCCGTAGGCGCTGGCCTAATCGACGGAGGATAGGAGTGGCTTTGTTTTCTTCACAACCTCCACAAATATAATTCGGAGAACACAGCCATAAACATCACACGTCATGATCTAAACATGACAATACCATGCATGCACAGCCCAAGGCGGACCCGGAACCTCACATACGCGTCCGTTTGTACTAGCCCAACTTTGACACCATTTAGTGATGAGTGTCTCAGCGGGACCTCCCTGGTCCGGAAAGTCACTCCCGCGGCTCCTTGCGAGGAAATGTGCGCCTCGACGGCGGTGGAACCAATCCTGACACAGGTAACGGGTAGGCGCGGAAGTATGTGTGATGGTGGCGCGTTTAGTTGGAGTTCCTGGACTACCGGTTGCAAGCCAATCGGAAGGCCTGTTACCGCTCCCAACCAGCACCTAATTTCTTAAGGAAAATAACCAGTAACTTGTATGCATTGATCAATGTAATGCCATGAAACCATCGCATTAATCGCGCAATCTATCTACATCCATTGCCTGTGCGTGCCTTCCCTACACCTACCGATGCGCCACGACCACTGGAAAAACCGAGCTCCCTGTGATTGCCGACATGCTTCCCATGTTGCCAGCATATTCCCGACATATCAACAACAAGACGGGCTACTGGCTGAGGGTGCGCACAAGGATGCTTGACAGTCCCGCTGAGGCCCTGTCCTCAATGGCATCCCGTTCCACCAGACCATTGAGGGGTGGTTAGCGCATGGTAGATGAGACTGTTACCCGTTGTGACAAGCTGATCGCCCCACGGCAAAGCGGCAGTTTCAAAGGCCCTCTGTCCTACCATCTGGGCTGGACCCTAATGCCCAAATTTCCATACCATCCGGTCATGCATGGGAGGCTCACTGAATTAAGACCCTGGTAGTGATGAAAAACGGAATCCCCTCCAAATGGCGTGGCTGGATGCTGTTACTCTCGACGGGAGAAACGAGGACAAATCGTGGCGATAGAATCTAACTATGCTGCTCCCCCTGCCAAGCCTCAAGCCTGTCGTTTGATGCAGTGAAGAAGCACTCAGCATTTCGAATAGCACAGCTCTTCCAGTGGCTCAACTACATCTAATTTGAGCACTGTCCCGGTCCGGCGACGGTGAGACGGCAAGAGCAGGCTAACACAGGCAAGACTCAAGAACCTAGCGGGTCGCCAATATTCAAAAGCCCCAGAGTGGCGATGGACATGAACAGGTCCGCTGATATTGGTCGATTAAGATTGGAGAAACTGGGTCGCCCGACCTGGCTGAAGCAGTTTCCATGGCAATGTATCACCCCACCCACACAAAAAAGACCCTCTCCTGGAAGCCCAGCAGCATGGTAGTCGCGCTTAGTTTCCTAGCTAAGCAATGCCCCTGGGAATGGCGGAAAATCAGTGTGGCCAGCGTGTAGAAATATATCAGGAGACAACAGAAAATCGTTCATTGTATGCGTAACCTACATCATAGCCGGGGGTTCAGAGCGTCGGATGGTATAGATTCGGAAGCACAATATACATACGACAAAGACACACCTGTTGTGGCATGTAAGTAAGCGGACGGATGAGACTGGTAGAATTGTTTGTAACCTCATTGTTTGCGTGTCAAGCCCCGACCCGCATTCCTCGCATAAAGCGTCAATTAGAATTCGCCGTTAATTTCGAAGCAAGTTTTACAACGCGGGAGAACACAGGAAGGATGCAGATAGGAGCGTTCGGGCGTTCGATATTTCCATTGGCACGAAACATCAAGATCTTTGTGCTGTGCGGAGGTAAGAGGATCGATAGGCGCCGAGCCACTATCAACGCGTCCAGGATTTCGACAGTTTAGTGCAAAATACCGAGGACGGTTTTTTCGCGGTGACGCCGGGGGCAGGAGGCGGGTTCGGAATGAATGGAGGGAAAACGTCAAGTTCCAATGGACAGCGTGGGAATGTTGCCTCGACACATTTTTGAAAGGTTTTTCTCACCATCCCTAAGAGACGCCGACACCCCTTCTTGCCGGGTCAATGTAACGATGGCTGCCACTTTCTGTACAAAACTCAACCCATCAGCCCCTCGGTGTGCCATCCAATCTGGGAGGTTCCGGGTGGCCTATATGCCATTCGCTAGGGAGGAGGACTGGCCATGGTGGAATTTACCAACCATCTAGTTCGCGTCAGTAGCTGGACCTGCAATGTCCTCTCGACCGCTTCGAACAACGTTCTCTCACTCTATACATTCCAACCATCAATTGTCGTGCACCCTTGTTTATCCGCTATATAACCACTTCATATTTGTCTCAGGCCATAGCCCCCTCCACGCCTGCGGGTCAAAACAGGGCCTAGGCGCCCTGCGTCCGGGTATACCGGTTCTTACGCGCTCTGTTGCGTGGATAATGGTCTTTCCTCAGCTACTTCCTCGAGGGCAACCCTTCCTATTACGACAATAATTGTATCTCTGCTCCACGCTACATTCCCCAATTCAACACGTAGAGCACTTTCTCGGATTCATCGTTAGCGGATGATACGCGAGGGTTTATTGCATACTCATTCCATAGAACTTCGCCTTTCCAATGGGACGTTCGGCTTCGATTGATACTTCCTTCATGCTTCCAAGTCTCTAGTCATGATCACTGCTTGCCGGATAACTGTCCCAGAAGCGAATCGCATCTGGCGCTTCATTCCACTGCCAAGCAGGCAGGCCATGTTTTGTAACTCCTCCACGAAATCGCATTGCGCGTCGCTGAGCAATCCTCCATTAAACAGCGTTAGCCGTATCGCACGATGGCGAGGCAGAAATGCATGTGGGTAGGCATGCAAACTGCAGTTCCTAGCAGATGGGCCACCATGTGGACCTGGCTCCGCGGATGTGCCACGGTTAGCAAAGGGGTCGTTCAGCGCAGGTATTCAACTCGCGCGGCATAACTCACTACCTTGGGTTCTCGACTACCCTGGTAGCGATTGCTCTGAACCTTCACGCTGCGGAGGTTTCATCCTGTTTGCCCGAGAAAACCGCATTTGCTCAACAGAAGACTCACGTTTCCTTTGAGTCACCAATGGTCACCATCCACCCTTACATTCACTGATGTCCTTCATACGCTGATGGTCGTCTAGGCAAGGTGGTAATGAATTGGAGGGGACCTTGTATTCCCATATGTATCAAGCTACGCATGCTCTATGATCATTGTTGCTGTGCGCGTTTCGCCGTGGGCCACGCTGTCTCGCTTCTTGGCTCCGTGTTAGCCTCGGCATTGTTACTTGGCTTGCACCACCGCCAAACTTGACGGTGATACCCGCTTTGATTTGGCTTCCTCCAGAAGCCGTTTGTGCGTGCCTTTTGTTGTCGTCTTGGGTCCCTCTGTGCTGTGTCCCTGTAAGCAAGGCGAATGTGGTTCACAGACGCATGAATGGATGGATGGATGGATGGATTCATTTTAGAGTACGTAACCGTGCCTATCGGCATATGCCGTACTATAGTGACTCGGGTGAAAAAAGTTTGGAGAACATAAGGATGTGAAGAAAGGAATTTGTTTGACCTAGGAAATATGAGACATCGAGTAATCAATGGTGTGAAGGAGAATAAAGTGAGATGAAGCAATAACACATAAAGGGGCATGCGACCCCTGCACTGAGATTGAACAACGGGTGAGGGAGAATGGAGGTGGAAAGAGGTTGGATAGAGGAAAGGACACGCGACCCCCAGTGTTGGGGTCGCATGTTTTGCTGCTGTGTGCCTATGGTTAAGTCAATGTTTGAGTGCGCGGTTCTTGCGGGTGGGTGAGTTGGAGGGTGCTTTCACGGGTTTATGTCACGGTAGGCTGGTGAATGTTCCAGTGGCAGCGAAAGGCGATGGGTGTTGGTGGCATCTTGCTCATGCTTGTTGAATAAAGGCATGTGGCAGATAGGCCTTTGGTAGAAGGGGTAGTGGAGAGAAATGAAAGTGTTGGGGTGACGGCAGGACTTGAACCTGCATTCCTTGCAGTCAACTTTTTGTCGGCATATGGGGCTATCGTTGGCGCTACCACTATCGCGCCTCGTCACGAAGAGGTAGTGGAGAGAAAGATGAATCGGAAGGGTGTTGGGGTGATGGCAGGACTTGAACCTGCACTCCTCCGGCCTGCCCATGGACTTATGGAGGCTACCATTGGCGCTACCACTATTGCACCTCACCATCCCAAAAGGTAGTGGAGAAGAGAAAAAGAAGGAAGGGTTGGGGTGACGGTGGGACTTGAACCCACAGTCCTCTGGCCAGTCCCGTCTGGGCTTACGGAGGTCACCATTGGCGTTGCCACTATCGCGCTCATCATCCCAAAAAGGTAGTGGTGAGAAGAAAAAGGAAGGGTTGGCTTGACGGCGGGACATGCACCCGCGCTCTTGCATCTCTCCAGCCAGTGCGGCTCTGGGCTTACGGGGTTGCGGTTGATTGGCATTACCACGGTGGCCACGTCATCCTCCCTTCAGATGTTAGAGGCCTAATTAGTTTTAAACAGGGGCACCGCGTGAAGGTTTAGGCCCGTGCCGGGTGTTCGCTGTGGTAGCAGAACTCCCCCTCGACTGACATCCATCGTCGAGGCCCACAGACGCATGAAAGTACTAGTATAGATATGGAATCCGGATCTCGTGACGATGGGGATTAAATACATCTGACGGACATCGACTGCAGGCCTGACTCCAACGCAGGCGGGGCTCAATTTGCACGGTGATCTTTACTATCTATCATACTTGGCATCGATGGCCTGCAATTCCTGTGGTATTGGCCTTGGTTTCTCTTCGAAATGCTTATCGTACTTGGCGGCCATGCACTGGCCACGTGCGGGAATCAGCTTTGAGATTCACGTTCCTGTCCAGCTACCCTTGACAAGTGTGAGCACCGCGTAGTTTGTTGGTTTGCGTCGGGACATCTAAAGCCCATCGACAGGCAATCGACTCCCGGAGATCAGTGCCAATCGTATCTCTATATCCCGCAATCCTTTTAATCTCACCTCGCCATGCTTCAAACGCTCTTTCTTTCGATTCTCCTGACTATCCCGGCTCGTCCTGGTGACGCACAATCAGTAAGCTGCGAACTTGTTGTACGCCCGCTAAAGCGGCATAACATTGGCTCTAAGATTCAGTCGGTCTTTGAAACAACATGGAACCAAACCAAGCTTTTCTCTTACTCAGGGCCGTCCAATTTGAACTTCGGTTCTTCCAGTGGTTCTGCGACTGCCGCCATCAATATTCAGGAAAATACCGTATATCAACAGATGGTGAGTACAGCAATCTGCTTGCCCCTTTCACTGACTCAAAAGCGTCCCAATCATAGGATGGATTCGGTGCCTCGCTGAGTTCGTAGGAATCGATGTCTGAGCTAAAAACTCTGAACCTTCTGACCAAAGTATTGATTAGCGGATTCCGCCGCCTACGTGCTGAAGCTGCTCAAGGTAAATTTTAGGTTGAACTGATGGGAGGGAACTAACCAAGCCCTTCCTAGCAAAACGATTCCTCCAGCTATTCATCCCTACTGTCAATGATGTTCAACCCAAAGGATGGAGCTAACAGCGCAGGCATTAGCTTTATCCGCATACCTCTGGGATCCTCGGATCTTTCGCTGTCGGCCTACTCCTACGATGATGTAGCCTCTCAAGACCCAAATATGCAATCGTTTACCTTGGATACGCTCCCTTCCATTGTTCTTGAAGTTGTGTGTGATATCCAACTCATCAACCCATACGTTAAATACTACTTCGTTCCGTGGTCGCCTGTAAGCTCCTAAATCATTCCTATCTTCTGACTTGTTGCTTACCGAATCCCGAGCCTGGATGGATGAAGGACTCGAATTCCCTCTTAGGCGGATCGTTCCAGAGTGCCTTCACCGATGCCTGTATGCTGCGCCCCCCATACCCTACGGTTGAGACTAACAGATGGCTTTTTCATAGATGCAAAATACTTATTTCGCTCAATTATGGCGTGGCAGGCGAAAGGAATTCCGCCATTCTACATCAGTATCCAGGTTTGTCGATCATTTTACAGTGGAAGCCTACTCCGCCTCACTGATGTCCGGGCAGAATGAACCTCTTGTGCGTGAAACGGGTTTTCAGTCCTCCGTTTGCCGTAACGAGTGTGATAGTACAACAACCCCACATATCCTACAGCACTGATCTCAGCAAATGACAGCGCCCAAATTGCCATCCGGCTGCGAAAACTGTTAGATGGTCAGGGTTTCACAAGTGTCAAGATACTAGGGTAAGTCAACCCAAAATTGACTATTTGCACCTCAGGTCTCCTGACGCAAAGAGGGACTGTCAGCTACGAGGATAATTGGGACAGTTTGGATTATGCCAACTCTGTCGTGAGTTACTACGGGAGAATCCCGTCACAGCGCTTCAAGCCTTCATTTTTTTGTGTCAGTTATCTACAGGTTCGAGTGCATATTCAGGAGTCGCCTTCCATTGTTACGCGGGGGATCCCAGCATAATGTCGCAGATGCAGGAAAGCTGGCCGAATACGTGGATCTACCAAAGTGGCTACTCTCATTACCCTTATACGTATTGCTGACCCCTCCCCCGTAGCTGAGTGTGCTTCCACTACTGGTACAGATTGGTAACTACCTTACTCCATCATGTTGACGCGACGGCTGAGCACCCTTTGGCAGGTGGTCCGATATCAAATGGCAAACGGAACGAATTTGGATAGGCTCACCGAATTATTACTCCCGTACTGCCGCCATGTGGTCCTTGGCTGGTGATCCTTCGGGGGTAAGATCAGACGGATTATTAGCAGTCGTCTATACTTCGTATCGTTAACTAATTGACACCAGGGGCCCTTGCTTCCCGGAACCAACAGCTGTGGCCAGGGATGCCGTGCCATGGTCAGTATTGTGGGAAGCAACTACACTCTCAATCAGGAATGTGAGTGGCATTCTTATGCATTTTCATTCACCTCAATCTCCCGATCGTCTGTGCCTAGTCTATGGACTTGCTCATGCCAATAAAGCGGTCCTTCCGGTCGATGCTGGTGGACCCACCGGAGAGCGTATTCAATCTTCTATTACGGGGTCTAACGCTGGGTCACTTCTGGCGACAACATACAGGATACGTCGCTCCAAGGCAGGCAATCCTACACGATATACAATGGTTTGTGTGTGGCAGTCATATTGCAGAAAGTCTGCTGAGCGGCCGTCTAGGTGGTACTAAATTCGGCTGACTCAGGGCCTAACCCGGGTCCCATCACATGCGACATCCAGTTTCGAGGGAAACATCTAACGTATCCATTCCCAGTTGGTTTGACTACGTAAGTATGGAATTGTCAACCTCTACACATGCACCTCATTACCCACATTCACAGACTCATTTGGAATGCCATGTAGAATACGGTAGATTGGTATTGAGCGTATCGAACCATTCCAAACTGGATTGAACACGATGATGTTACACGGAAGTATTAAACGACGACCACAGAGAAAGACGGATCATCAGCCAAAAAAAAAAAACCAGCAGCCGATTGAGACGAGAATATCATCGAAGCGAGCTTAACCATACTCGTTCCTGTGTTTCTGTGTGGACCCTTAGTGATGGCCCAGGAAAGCGCGAAGGTTGACAAAGATTTCAAGGATCTTAATATGAACAATGAGGCTGAAATTTAGGATGATTTTCAGCATGGAGCCAAAGATAAGCAAAACACGTAATCCACTTACGCAACCTTGAGGGGCTCCCTGATGCGGGGGCAAACTCGGATGCAGCTTTTGAGTAAAGCGACGATAACGAGATCGAGCTTCACGATGAACCTAGAATGTTTGACGTCTCGGTACCTGTGGCAACCACGAGAAATCGCCTGCGAGACGTTGGAGTGAGAGCGAGTATCATCATTACTAAACGAATCGAAGTACTCACCACAATGATCTTGATGATAATATCCACACAGACCCTGATGACAGCAGTAACTTTGCAAGAAGAAATGCGAATCTCGTCAATGACGCGGATGGCGACGCGGATGATGACAATAATTTCTTCGATGATAGGGCCCAAGCGCTTCTTTCCATCTGCGAAACACTGTTAGTTAGTTGGCGACCGGCGACCGATGTCCGCATACTAACCGAGATCTTGAATTTTAACCGTGAGTTTCCTGTCAAGGTCAACAAGAACTTTAAGGAGATCCTGGTCACATCCTGACAAGCGGTTAATCATACAACGGCAACCCCACACACAGACCAAAGAAAAAAAGTATCTTACCGCATGGCCTATGGGGGAAGGCATCACGACGAATCAAGTCCTCGACCTCGGCAACATCGTCGATGGCACGTACACCGACTTCGTCGTCGATGGCTCGGATACCAACCTCATCGCTGTCAATGGGCTTGGACCAAGTGAGGAGACTGAGCGAGACGAGGAAGAGAAGAAGAGTCAGGATGCGCTTGGAGAACATTGTAACTAGGTGCGAGAAGAGCGTGGAACTCGTTAGAGCGAAAGGTTCTGCGGTTAGGTGAGGCCCCAGAATTTATACCTTGCGCGTCCGGATTCATCTCCCTCTTCCCAGCAGGTGAAATTTTCTTGATCCAAAAATTCCGGTTGCAAAAGTAGCTCGCTAACGAAAGGAACCTTTGAATTTGCAACAGAGGCGGTGGACCATCGCGTAAACGTTGGAAATGCAAGTTAACCCACATATTGGCGTTATGTGTGTGGGTGCTTTGTTGCAGGACTTGCAGCTGGTCGAGAACTTGGATAGATCGCACTCGCAAACGTAAGATATTACCTCTTCTCCGAATAAGGGGGATCCTTACAGTTCCTGAATGATTAAATGGGTATCGAGGCGTAAGCCAAGGAGTTGGGCATCTAGCGTTGCAGCCCTTTGGTTCTGAGGACACTAGAGCCCAGCTGAGGTGCACAAGGGGCACTCTACTAGATAGTAAAGACACCTATCGCAAGCCCTCCTAATCCCAATATCGTATGCAGGCTTCGTTTGCTTTAGGACCGACTACAGTCTCTAAAAGCTACTGACTGACACAGAGATCCCTGTTTTGGAAATTGGTGAACCGGTGATCGGGGCCCATGCTTACAACAGCTGACTAGTAATTCCCTCGTGCTTTGGAAGGCAACGGTGGCGCGACCAGATGCATTAGGAGGCTTCTTCCTTACAAGACGTAATCCTTGAAAATGATAACTGCTGACCGCGGTTGGACGCTTTATGTTTCCCCAAAGAAGGGTCTACACGGAAGATCGAGAATCGATATCTCCGCAACCTAGCCTTTCAATCCAGAAGATGCTGTCACTAAGACCCCTGGGGCGCGAGAAGGCGGTGCGAAGATGCATGATCCAGACCAGACCCAGTGATTTTTCCCCTACCATAGGGAGGAATGAAGTCACTGACGAAGAATCCGAGCTGTCGTCCCTGTCGACACCGGCGGAACCACCGGGGAACGTACCCAATGTTCCCTAAGACTTGGTGTTGCCATGATCAAATCAGGGAGGTCAGGTTATGAGACGCCGCCATTCCAGTGCGAAGCAGTTCCGCCAAGCGAAAGACCTCGAATTTGCAACACAGACTGAGACATGGTCTGAACAGCAACTTCGATACAAAGCTCGGCCAATTATGGTGAGATGCCAAGGGCAAATTCCAAAAGCGTCCTGAGTCTCGTAAGATTCTCAATATTACCTCTTCTCTTGTGTAGATGACGCCCGTCAATGAACAACAGTTCCTATAATACATCGAGTGGGTGTTAAGACCCGCTTGCAGCTCTTGGGTACGATCGAGGGCCCAGGCAAAAAATCCAGCTGCCGACAATTAACTAATAGGCATTGAAAATCAATGTTGGGCTCAGGCGCCTTGGCGCACGGCCAAGCTAGGCACAAGATGCCCGTAATACGTAAAATCTGATAGTCCGTGCTGATTACCTTTTTTTGATTCAGCTGCCGTACATAATTACATACTGTAATGGCTTGCATGATGCCCAGCCATAAGAATTTACCGACCAACTTCAACCCAACCCAGCCCTCAAGCCCAGAAGATTCTATCATTGAGATCCCCTCAGCCACTGGCGGATGCGGTGTGGATGTATCAGTGCATCCTCCATGTTGCAAATCCAGGGGGTTAGTTGAATCGATCCCGAAAATACATAATTCGCGGCAAATCCCGTATGCAATTCAAAAAAATCCCACTTGCCGACAACTTGGTCAATTCGACTTAGCTTGCGCCACTCATTAAACTCTCAACCTACTCAATAACATGTTTCTGTGGAAATTTGGGGAGGCGGAGCTTGTACGTTGTGGCCAACTCACAACGTGATGTTGTGCTTGCGGCGCTTTTAACATAAGTATACTATATTTATAAAAAAATGAGAATCATGATTATCTGTTGGAGAAATATGGAGTGTTTTTGGTCAGGCTTGGTTTCAGGGCAAGAGCCAAATCCAGTCACGTGGACAATAATTTCGAAAAAAAAAAAAATGGCTTCAAAATGGCTTACACCCAACACCGATTGCCTTCTTGCGATCATGGCCTCTCTCTCTTGCGCACAGCCAAATCTGGTAACGACTGGGGAACCCATGAACTTCTTGCATACAACATCATCATCCAGTTCCAGGATACGACCACCTTTTTCGGCGTTGATCCCCTCCCACAACCCGCCGTCGCCGATGAGGTCCTCACTAGACTGAATGCAGACGAAATGACAGACGACTCGAACTATAGATTTTTACGCTATATGGACTTAGCGATGGATCCTGTGCCAGCGGAGGAGTCGGCAGTGGACGACTTTGCCGTCTGCTTGTTGATGTTGTTGGGTTATGTGCCTCGAACCAGGATCGCGCGCACGCGGGCCGACATCCCACTTGCCATCTGCGGAGAGCAACGTCACGCGAAGACCGGTGTTTGCATTATAGATTCGGACGATGATATCCTACTCCTGGTTCAGGAGGATAAACGTCACAAAGACCGTAAGAATCCGGAGCCACAGCTCATAGCAGAGGCGATCGCCGCGTTTCAGACCAATAACGCCAGACGAACGCGTATTCTCGGTCAAGATGCCATCGACGCCAAGGTGATACCAGGCATTACCTTGGTAGGCTCATCGCCGATCTTTTACAAGATTCGTGTCACCACGGAGCTTGCGCAGGCAGTCGAGCTGGGGCGCTTTCCCGCCACACCAACCGTCGTGTATGCCCATCTTCCTGTGGTATCTCGCCCCGCTCGCCGTCTCAGTGAGGGTATGAAACCTCTGGACAACAGGGGCCACATTCTTGCCTGTTACGAGGCCTTTAAGCAATTCGTGAATTGACGGTCCAGATTCTGGTGGCTTGATGTGACAGACGGCTTACAGTCAAGCGGTTAGGACTAGCTTAGTTATAGATCTTAGGTTCATTAGCCCGGTGTAGGGGCTTCAAATTATTGTAAAGCATGGGTTAATGTTGTCGCAAGTGATTCTGGTACAGTAAGTTTACAAATGACACTTTCGGATACTGTATTGGAGTGGCCAAGCCAGGCGCCAACTGTTGCAAATAGTCCCTCCTATTCGTTAAAGCGTTCCTGGTCAGGATTCAGCAGATCAGGCATTCGGTCCCGGAGCTGGAGGCGCTGCTTGAGCTCATTCCCTTTCCCCCAGACCGATAGGATTATGCATCTTTAATGCTCGTGAGGTTTTGTGGGCTGGCTAGAAACTGTAGAACTCGCCTTGACGCATAATCACACATCCGGAACAATGCATAATAGCTGGGAGCGGGTTACGGTTAGGATATGCAGGGGAGAGACAGTGTCAACACAGCCGAAGAAGGCCCCTTGCTTGGCCTTGTCTTGGTATTAATTAAATTCTGCTACCGGCCAATGTCAGTGTGCCATTGTGGCGACTGCTTATAAAAGCAGTCGATATTCTCTTTCCTTACACCCCCCCCTCAGTTCAACAACATTTGACTGAGCGTAAGTAACACGCTAGCGGTAATTCGCTACCATGACTGTGACTGGGCAGGTCGAAGCTTGGTATATATATATCAGCAGCTGTGGAAAGCCGATAGGGACTCCTGGCGCCGCCCCGGCATTTCCGTCAAGTTGATATAGGCAACAATATTGTTGACATCTGAAGCACAGCTAGTTGTACGTAGGGGGGCTGTCTCGTTGTTTTTGAGCATGCGTATCTAAGAACCGCTGTGCTTTGGGATACTTACGTAAGTCGATCGAATCGAATCATGCGCACTGGTCCCAGTTAACCATGGATCGAACACCACTGGCGCTAGATCTGGATTCACGTACCAGCTGACAATGCTTGCAACAATCGATCTTCCATTATAGGGTTTGAAAGTTTCCTTTCTGGCAATTAACAGCGTACAGGAACACGCGGTACGGTTACGTACCTCCCAATTCGCGTATACGACATCTAATTTCGAAGGGGAACATGCATCTGACAGGTGTAACTTTGTAGGCTGGATCGAGGGAGTCTGGTCGCGCACAGGCTGGCTCGATCCTGACACATGACATGATTCGGCGATGTTAAATGGGTGTTTACTTATAAGCGTTATCGAAACCCATTTTTAAATTATATTGGGCATGATGGCATGGTCCTCGTAATGAATAATTGCTTTTTTTGCAAGCAACAGAAGGCAGCAGACGGACTAGTAGTAATGACCATTAAAAAGAAAAGGGAAGGGGGGGGGGAAACAAAAAATAAGGAGTAAGCTTAGCAGCTGATTGTAACGGGATCATTACAAGGAAATGCCAAGGAAAATAGGAAGATCGACAAAGATGCCAAGGACGTCGAGATGAACAGAGAGACTAATAAAATTTGGAGAGGATCAGTCAAAGAGTCAAGGAGAAGAGGTAAAAAAAAAAAAAAGAATCTGCTACTCACGCAACCTTGAGTAAATCGTGGAAAGAAGGGCAGATATGGACGATGATCTTCACGAAAGCGGTGATGCACACGTTGAGTTGGGAGATGATCACGACGAGATGGATGAGCCCGTATTTGTAGATACCAAGGTAAATCGACTTTTTTTTTTTTTGGTTGAGCCAATATAACAAACATATTACTGTCAGGAGGAAAGGACTTACCACAATGATCTGAACGATGATATCCACACAAGCATGGATGGCAACGGTAATGCCATCCACAGAGATGTAGATATTTGCGATGACTTTGACGGCGACATCGATGATGGCGATAATTTCGGCGATAATGGGCTCGATAGGGTGGTGGCCATCTAAGTTTACGAACATCATCGTTAGTAGTAGTCGCGCGGGGGGGGGAAGACACTGGTTGTTTGTTGAAACGCAAAATTACTGACCGAGAAGATCGATTTTGACCTTGAGCTTGAGATGTAGGTCACGGAGAACAAGAAGAAGGTCATTGTCACATCCTAACAAAAACACGGTGTTAAAAATCGATTTTTTGTTGCCACGGGCATAAGCCCCTGTTTTACAAAAAAAAAAAAAAAAAAAAAAAAGGAACTTTAAAAGGTGCTCTTACCGCATGAGCCACGAGGAGTCAAGCCTCCGACAGGCTGGGCGACGTCGCCGCTGATCGCCCGTGCAGCAAGCGCATTGCTGTCGATTGGCTTGGAGTAGGCAAAGAGACCAAACGAGACGATGAAGAGGAGAAGAGTAAGGATACGATTAGAGAACATCATGGTGTTTGCTAAAAAAAAGAGTGGAATGGAGGAGTCAGAGTGCCAGTGAGTAAAACGTTGACTCTGGGGAGATGAGGGATGATTTTTTTCGTCCGATATTTATACCTTTTACGCTCGGATTCATTTCTGACCCCCCAAACAGCGAAGTCAGGCAAAATCGGTAGTCAGAGGAGAAGGCGATATGGTCCTGATGGACATGATGATTCATAGAGCTTCTAAAGGGCTTCCTGAATGAGGGGCTTGAAAACGTTTGAACCCCAACTGGATGGAATGGATGGAACGAACATGCATAATGATGGGACCAACAACAGAATTTTTTCTCCAGCAGGTGAAATTGCCATGGGATCCCGTTCTTGAATCCAAATGAGAAGCATGCCATTCATCAAGCAAGAACACATTTACAACAGAGGGTGAGACAATCCTTTTTGAAGTGATGATCCGAATATAATAGTGACATGGGCATTCTGCGGGCATGATGTGTTCGCCACGATACATAGGTGAATATGTCCATTAATGCTGTGCATGCCACTCAGTCAAGGACCAGCTGGGTAGAAGCGTCCGAGTCTCGCAACCGAATAAGATCACACAAGCTGGATATCCTTGGACTCGGAAAGATCGGTCCTTGAAATTGAGAGCCCGAGTGGCGAACAGCTCCTGCGCCTGGATGATTACGGGAGTTGAGACGCATCCAAGCCAACAAGCCATGCGTCTAGAGTGATAGATCAACTTGAGTCTGAGAGCAACGACGCGGAAAAGGGTGCCCCGATGGTCACCCCTGCCCAAGCTATTGTAAGGGTGAAACGTGACCTCCTTTTGGAAATTAGCGTGAGAACGAACGCTTCGTTGTCCTTCTAGCCCACCCAGGACCCTAACAAGATATCTTCATCCTAGTATGGAATATCGGTTGCCTCGATTCGAACCTTCGAGAAGCTGTTATACAAGTGTTTTCTGATTGCAAGTTACATATAGTAGATATGATCCCCAAGACGGAACAACCAGCGCTTCGGAAAACTCATTTCCCGAAGGACTAACAACAACTTCGCGCGCGTGTGTATGCCCGAACCCCAAGACTTGTTGCCACGCAAAGATCCCTGCGCGTCACATTCGGCTACCCCGGCCCGACTCGTGGTTGCGGAGACACTTACGCCACTCTTTAAGAAAAGGTAGGTCACCTGTCTTCTAATGCCACTCTTGCTTGACGAATCTAGCTTTGGGAATTGGGGGAATTGTTAAAGAATATATGTACCAACTGCTCTTCTGACCTTCCACTTTGCTGTTGACACAATCCATGCTTGATTCCACCAACTTCGTGGAAGGTATTTCACTAGTGCCGTTTTCCCCCCTACAATGTAAAAAGTGACATGACCAAATGAAGGTTGAGCGATGCGATGAACATGTTCGCATTAGTAGTTCCATCATAGAACCATACGGTGTATATATATGTAGCAGGGAGGCTTGGGGGTTATACTGCACTGACAGGCCAGGCCGCGGGCTATCAACAATGGAAGTGATGCAGGTTCTGAGTGGATTAGGGTCGAAACAGGAGGTAGGGGTAGCCTGCACGTTGCGCACTTTCTTCATCTACATATTCCACCATGTCTGCTTGAATTTTATTTCACTTGGGAAACTAGACACCATCCATCACTAGACAGCTAGGCCTGTACCCGCCTACCGATCCCTGCAAGAACATAGCTGGATGGATTAATATAATGCTATAGAATGTTGCCTAACCAAATCAGAACATATCATGCATGACGCGACCAAAAAATTGCTTTCCATTATATTAGCCCAAGATTTTTTTACTCATCAGCCCAACTGCAATTTTCTACGACGGAAAGCACACAGCAGTGTACTAATACTTACATGTGCATGTGCATGTGGTCGAGGAACATCGATAAAAGGTCAATTCGCGGAGATGCTGCATGCCAGCAGGCCCCATGCAAATTAATATTCGATGGTTAAGTTAACGTTTAAATCCATCCATGGCGGAGGCACTCTGCCGGCTTGCAAGAAATTCCCATGCGCCCCAGTGACTGTAATGGTACGTGAATAGTCCTTCTGCTTTGTCCCCGGACCCCCTTCTTTGATAGTGGTTGGGCATCTTCTTGCCAGCTCCCGCAACGTCGATGCAGTGGATAACCGACGATACATAGAACCAGACGCTAAATATGTGTAACCCCCATGCATAGATGACAAATGTTTGTGTCTGATCGATTGCAAACACTAATGCCCAGTGATGATTCTATATACCTACGAATCTGCTTCATGCCTCGCGCGATCGCGGTTCAGCTGTCGACTCCTGGGCGAGAAAGTCAAGCAAGGCGATCGGCTTGTTGCTCTGGTTCCCCCAAGCACAATATACAATTTTTTTCCATGAGGAACGGCGTCGGACATACTGCAGCATGGCAGCATGGGAAGCCATTTCCGTGGGGAGGTTCAATCGTGGGATAGGGTTAGACGCTCAGGGGAAGGGGTATATCGACCTCCAAACCGCACACAAGCATGGGGGGGGCCAATTTCTGGAGCAAGTAGCAAGTAGTTGACCAGAAATGAGGTCCCGGATGCCTCAACCGTTCAAATTGAACCAATTTGTTGTTGGGTTCGCGGTTTATGATCCGTTCGGCCTGCTTCGTCCAAAGCTTCTGAGAGTGCAAAGATTCTTCCAGCCTTCCTCGGCAGCCCTGCCTGCGCATCTGATCGTACATGGGGAGGGCATTACATTTCGGGCTCCGTGGTTCGTGAACTATTAGGCCGTTGATCAGGTTTACGCCCCCCCCATACGCATGACCGACTTCCAAGGGAACCGATATCCCTGATGACCAAGTGAGCAGAGACATCAGGCAGGAGATTTTTGTTGTCTCAAGCGCAAAATATAAATTGAGCCAGTGGAAGATGCGGATCCACCTCAATGAAACCATTCGAATAAAAAAGACGTTGTCATGATAATTATAACTCAGAGAGATAATACTCTTTCTGGGCGTACATCCAGATTAACGAAGAAGCTAGTCAGTAAAGCAATGCAATTAGCTGATAATGCGCACTTGATAATGGAGAAACTTACTAGCGACGATGCATGGGGCGAGTGCGCCTCCCTTCAAATTCGCTGTTCGAAAGATTACGATCTCCGAAACGAAGTGAGCAAAGGCAATCCAATATGTCCCGATCGCCAAGTGGTACAGGCTTTTTTGTTTTTGTTTTGGGAAAGGAGAAAAAGCCTGAGACATAAGGTCAACGGAGGGATACTGCTGCTGCTCACTTTGGGTCATGGATATCATATGCGACTTGAAAACGGATGATTGCCGCCGTCAAAGTCCAAATCCCAAAAGTACGTGACTGCAGAGCATTAACTAAAAAAGAAGCACGAAAGAGATTTATCGTATGTATCTCATAAGCCCCTCCCCCCCCCCTTCTTGCTCACCTTCCTCGTTGGCTTGGTTATAAATACGCTTTGTTAACTTTAACGTGATGAAGTTTTGTACCGTGTTGAACACGGAAGTCACTGCGAGGAAAAGCTGCCAACTAGCTAGCCATCCCGTACTTTTTGGGAGGTCTTTTATCGTACACCAAAAATAGGCTCAGGGATTCCGATTATAATGAGAAACGGCCCTAAAACTCACAGTCCATATGGTAAGACGAGAACGAGAACACTTTGTTTACGATAATTTGCACTCGGGTTCCCACGACCTAAACAGCCGCACGGAACCGCGAATCAAGTCAAATATTGGTCCCCATGCAGTTACTGGGTCGCGTCCCAGACGACCAAGCAGGGGCATGGCGATATATGTTCCTTCCGAAGAACAGGAGAAGGAGCACGTTGAATGGATGCGTGTTGCTCTTGAACTCGTGGGTGATTGCTTCTTGATCTTGCTGTTATGCATTACGGGGCTCACACATCTACATACAGGCTGAGGAAGCCTTGGAAGCGGATGAAGTTCCTATAGGTTGTGTTTTCGTTCGAGATGGTCAGGTTCTAGCTTCAGCTCGAAATCGGACGAACGAGCATCGGAACGTACGTTCCATCGTCCTCACCCTACCTTGAAAGCGGATACTCATTTTTAAAAAAATGTTTTCAAGGCAACAAGACATGCAGAGCTGGAAGCTATAGACAGTATGTTATCATCTCCTGACATAATCCCAACGCCGCCTCCCGATCTGCCACTGCAAGACGTCGTTCTCTACGTTACCGTCGAGCCCTGTATCATGTGCGCTTCAGCTCTTCGTCAGTTGGGGATTAAAGGGGTGTATTGTGGCTGCGTCAATGATAGATTTGGGGGGTGTGGTGGTGTGCTCGGCGTGAACGAAGCGTACGTTTACCCTTACATAAAACCAAAAATCTTGCAGTGTGTTCGCATTAAGACTAACGGCGGGTCTCTCTCTCTTTCACTCTCAGCATTCCACATCCAATTTGGCCCCCCTTCCCTTGTAGATATGGATATCTACGTGAAGAATGCATTCTAATTCTCCGCCGATTTTATCTTACTGAAAACTCCAAGGGTGCGTGCTAGGACCTGTGGTTGCATTTTTTGAGGTTCAATAACCATCCTTTTCCTTTTCTTTTTCAGCTCCGGTACCTCGTTCAAAAGCTAGACGTGTGCTCAAAGAGGATGTAGAAGATGTTCACTGTGATCATATCAAAATGACTCGCTAAGAAACCTGCTTGCTTCCACTGCCCTTGCAGCTCATAGTGTGAAGCAAGTATATTATATACATACATTCGAAGCTCGAGAGTGGCAACTGGTGGCAAGGCCGTTAATTTACAAAGGCGAATTGCTATATACATCTATTATGTACATATAATCACTTCATTTACTTAAATACAGACGGTATCATCATATCAGTGCCTGCAAATCGTGCCGGCCACTGTTCCAACGCTAACAAAGTGACTTATGCCGGCAAAATCTGACATCCCTGTAAGCCAGTAGAGTGCTGTACTAAGGTCAGTTTCTCGCAATTTATGTGATTGCGACCTTTTTCCAAGCAGGGTTGATGTCAGTCTTTGCTCGTCGGAGAGGGGTCAAAATCGCGCGCGTCGTTGTCCGGTAGCGAAAGGGGCGCTTAGCTAATTAAGGAAACCCCGAACCCTGGAAGGACGCCGCAGGAACATTTCAGCATGCCCATGCAAGGATTTAATTCCGAAGCATGTATATTTACTTAATAAGTACTGGCGGCGTGGACGTTGGAGAGCAGATTAGTTCGAAAACGGGGCTATATCCCCATTACCAGTGCTTCTCAGAGAAACCAGAACTAAAACCGAGAACCAAACCATGGGTGCCAGAACCGAACTACAGTAGTACGAGGTCAGTTCTGACCCGATTCCCGAACCGAAAACTGAACCATAGAACCGTCCGAGGATTAATTGTAGCTAGCTGATCTCGAGATTTCATGATGCATATTGCACGAATATTATTAATAAATGTTGTGCGTTCATAAAATAAGGTTCCTCATGCTCACTCTCAACTTGAATTTAGCGTCTAGCTCGGGACCATTCATTCATGTACTTGAAGGAGAGGAAAGCAAGGAAGGCCTAGCTTAGAGGCAACAAAGGTAAGAGGTCCAAGAATGGCGGCCGAATCTCATGCATGACAGAACAGCACGGAGCGGGCAGGCTTCATATTGCATTCTTGACCTATAATGATCGAAGTTCTCATGCAATATGTTCAGTACAGAACCCCAATTATATTATATTTCATTTCTACCTAGCTAGTTCAGCGAAGTTGTTTCGAACCGTTCCAAGACCGAACCGAACTGCGGGAGAACCAAAATAGCGCGCACTTCGATCCAGTTTTGTTTTCTGAGCCGAGAGGGCAAATTAGTTGTTGTGCAAATTCTGCCGTCGCGCGACCCTCACAAGGGTTACGCAGCTGGCCGTCGATTCTCCGCGCGCAATGATTCGCTCGCGGATGACCAAGCCCGAGCTAGAAAGGTCAGTCCTAGAGAAGGTCTGGCCCAGGGGAACAGCAGCTAGTAAGTCCAAAATCGAAGAGCTCCCCAAGGGGAAACAAACCCCTACGGTTCTCAATAACTAGAGGCTGGGACTAGGCTGAAAGGAGTCTTGGACCTGCTATGTACACCCAGCCTCAGGCTGAGCGCCGGCGGGTGGGTTCTCGTTTTCTTCCCTGCTTGTTGGGTACGCGAAAAGGAATGGGTCACCGAACTCAGACATTGCGAAGATCAGTGAGACTCCCCAACTTGTCGCTCTGGTTTAACTCTGCAGATTCTGTAGGGCTCTGAGGATCGGTCCCTGGTCCAGAGGAATCCCATCACTCTGGAAGTACGTTACCAAGGGCGAAAAAAGGCCTTGGGACCAAGGGACTGCCAGAGTAAGCTGTGGATCATCACCGAATGAAGACGCATTCATTATCAATCGTTCCAAGTGTGGAGCTCGACGCCGGGACCAAGAAAAGGGAGTTCATGCGTCGACGTGATTCGGGAGCTAGGTCCTTGCTTGTGACTCTTCATTTATCGCTGTTGAGCATAACATCCATTTAGCCAATGATTGCCATGCATACCTAGCCTTTCTCTCGAAGTTCAGGTAGGCCTTATCCCTAACCTTGGTTGTGCGCCAGTTCCTTTGTGGCTACCTGTGAATATGGTTCGATCCTTTACATTCCCCGCTTGGGTCTTTTCGCTACTTGCGATGAATCAGTCAGCCGTTAATTGTCCGCGTGCCTCAGGGGCCGACGTACCTTCGCACCACTGATAGCTCCAGGAAATGGTATTGTTAGCGGAAAGGCCGCCAAAGTCAATGAAGCCTCCTTGGAAAAGCAGAAGCCCCATGCTCAAGTAGGGCTTATGGGGCGCCAGCCAGCAAACGTGCGGCTCTCAGGTTTCAAAGGATTGATACCTATCCTTCGCGACTATTAGCGCACTTGGCTCGTCAGTTGAACACTCACCCAATATGTTAGGTACCAGTATATATTCAGCAATAATCGCTTTCAGCGAGTCAAGCGTTGGAAGAGGCTCCAGATCAGACCAGCTGAAGTAATTGTCACTGAGACAAAACGTTGGGTTTTTCGCCATGATTTACATTTATCAGGACCTGCATCAAGTCTCCCCTCGGCGTTTTCTGCTTTTTCGCGGCCTCGGTGGCGGCCCCGGCGTCGGCTTCAAGTATCACGACCGCTTTTCTACTTAACATTTCCTCAGCCGCCGCAATGCTGCTGTCACCGCCATGTTCGAGTTTCTGCCACTGTATGTTCGCCAGGCCAGAAGTCGCTACCGTCCAACAGAAACAATCGAATAATACATATTTCCGAGTAGAAGTGAGAGATAATATTACCAGTGCAACTGGGGGATAAATTTCTATGAATGTCAAGTGATCTGGTTAACAAGCACGGCCCGGGCCATGTGTAAAGTGAACATCGATGAGGATCCCATGACATCTACTCATGCTGCAGCGAGCTATGTGAAAATGGCAGAGCGTATCTGCTATGGATGTTCGTCCAGATCATAAACTGCAACATGGTTCGTCAGCACGATCCTCGGCAATCTCATAGAACGACTCAGTTGGAACCCACAAACATGATTGCCATTGACAATGTGACTTGATGAAGATCAACCCGACACTCCGGCCGGAAGGAGGTCGTTGACACAATGTTCGGTGAGCACGTCAAGGGAAGAGCGACGGATGCGTTGGTGCATTCAATGCGGCTCCATCAGATAATTGACTTCTGGACGAGGAACTTGGGACATACGTTGCGATATGTTTTGTAACGACGGATGCCTTTATGTTGCACATGTAAGTAAATAAAAGAGCACTGGGATCAACCTCCCGGACATTGCAAGCGACCTGAGCAATTAAGGGGTCGGTGGATATGGTAGAAACCCAGCTCCCGCACAAAACTGCCGATGTTCCCACAGTCAGCAATACGCCACATACGTATATATATAACCAATCCCCCGTTCGCCAAGATAAACAAAAGCATAGATCACAGGAAGAGGATGCCATAGGAGCAAATCGCTTTGTGTTCGGACCAACCGACGTATTTTGCGAGGTGTAACTAATCAATGAGAAAGAGGGATGGTTGGGGCGTGAGGTGCAGAGTTGTGTCTCGCGAGCCATCGTCATCTTGATCCAATGTACCATCTTGTGCTTCGAAGATCGAAGTGCTACAATCCATGTTCAGATACTTGCTTGCATGTGAGCAGCGTGCACTTGTTCGCCGATAGCTTACGATATGCTCGCTCAGGTAGTTTTGAACACATGCGGTACCAGGAATTCCACCTTCTTACTGTTTTGTTCCGCGGCATTTCGTATGTATGATTAATCAGTCCAGCGCTTTAGGAGTTGAATGACGACAATTTCCACGCTATATACTGTAGGTGTCGGCTTCGCGCAACGCCCACGCGCCTCCAAATGAGCAAGTGTATGACCTCATGTAGCGCTAGTAGTCAACAAAGTTAATCCTTGGAACCAGCCGGAGTTTAACGGGACGCATCAAGCTTCTTCTTCGCCAGGTTACACTAAGCGACACGTCATCAAGTTCCATTTGATCCAAAATCCTGGCTCCAACAGCGAATAAGTCTGGATTCGCAGACCTCTGGTCAGAGTCCAGATGGATGCGCCGCACAAAGCCCAAGAAAGTTCGGATACGCGAAGTCCCCATGAAGCTTGTGACCCAACTACATAATCAAACCATGATCGATTAAGTCTCTGAAGAAAAGCTAGGCCGCGAGCGAGTGCAGTACTCTACTGATGGCCTGACTAAGAATGGAAGATATCTATATCTTTGCAGGCTGATATGTGATGCTTCAGTCTAAATCCGTCACACCACGGGGGGATGATGGGTGATGAACAACTTGCGGGATCCGCGCGGACACAGGGATAGCGCAGGAACACATTGTAGCGGTATTAATCAACGTGTGTTTCCGTTTTCGGCGAGAAAGTCTGGTTTTTTCAGCCCGTGATTGAGGAGATTGAGCAACGAACAATCGATGAGGCAGATGTGGCTGTTCCATTCCTGAACAAGATATGCGAAACCAGACTACCGTTATTGGGCGTAAGAACATGAATATTATGCCAATGAGATACAATTCCGGATCCATATCTGCTTAGGCGGTTACCAGCCTCTGTTGGAGTGTCTGCTGAGGCTTTGGCGAATATACGTCTGCCACCGGTTGACGTGGAGCCTTCCAGCGGGCCGCCCAGCGTCGACAAGTGTCAGTCAGGCCGTCGGAAGCTAGGGCAGTTGGTTTGGCGAGATTCCTTGAAAAGGAATTGGCACGGGGATGAAATTGGTCGTGTCAGGGAAATTACGTCATAGGCTTTACATCCAGGGCGTCACCTTCCTCCGCCTATTGGCAAGAGCGATTTCAGCAGCCCAAACGTTTGTTTCCAGCTTCTCCTCACCTCCGGTTGCCTTAACTGGCGCTCTCCCTAGTGATCTTGCTAGCCTGCTGACCAACATAGAAAAACCCTTCGAGTGCTTCACACGCCCATCACTCTACACTCATTATAAATTTCCATCGCTTATAACCAGCCCACCACTCTTGCGATCCCCCGGAAGACATTAACCAGAAAGCTGCCCGCCTAGCAAGAAACGGCAATGGCGTCGACCGACAACTCTCGTGTCCTCATAGCTTCTCTTTTCCTGCCCCAAACGATCTACCTGGTCTCCCGTGACTCCCCTAGTCTGACGCCAACACATACGGTTGATGTGAGCCAACCGACGTCGCCGGTTACCATCCTGCCCACGTCGGCAGCAGTAGCTTCGGTGGCCGCCTCCACTTCTGACCCCCTCGCAAGTGTATTGGCAACGACGGCAAGACAAACCCCGCCTAAACTTCTCAGCATCGTGGAAGATCTTAAGACTAAGGTGCGAACATCCTGCTGTTTTAATCGTTTTTTACTGATTCATTTCAACCTCCAGGCCCAAGGCAAAGTCGAATTACCTCAACTGCAAACAGACCTTTCTCATCCATTTCCATTCCCTTCCGCACCACTAACACCCAGCCTGCTCTCACCCAGTGGATCTTCGTCTAACCTTAAACGCCTTGGTCTTAGTGGCGTAATCAGCACGCGACCTACCCCTACTCGTGTGCCCTCTAGCATTGGAAACACATTTGCAAGTCTTCATGAAAAGATCATCAATATTTCTGGGACAGAACGGGGAAGCAGCAGGAGAAGTCATTCTCCCGCTGATGTTAGTACGCACGATGATCCGAATCCCTCCACCTATACGAGGTTTCCAACACCTACAGCCTCCAGCGGGTTGCCCCGTAGACGAAGCCGTGCGTCCCGAAGCTCCTCCCTCCGCAGATCCGGCTCTGTTGCGGATGATATACGGGATTCTCGGAGAGCTGGATCGCGCTCCGCAAAACCTTCATTTGAGATTGCGCCGTGTTATCACGGAAACGTTGGTTTACACAAAGCAATCGCGTCAGTAGAAGAAAATATCAAAAGAAAGTTGTGGGTTGGGATATTGGACTTGCCAACTGATGAAATGTCCCAGGAGATGAAACTTGAGGTGGATTTCAGGATGGGACAAGTAGACAATGTACCTATTTGGGTTGGGGATGATGAGTTCAAGGCTGCTTACGATGATTTTTGCCATCAAGTATGTTCGAATTGGCAGATTCGGGGTCACTTTTCTTCTGACGATGTGGCCAGGTGCTTTGGCCGAGCTTACATTATGCAGTGCCTGATGCTCCGAAGACAAAAGTTTTTTACGAGTCGCAATCTTTTAAGCACTATAAAACCGTGAATGAAAAGTTTGCAGAGGCGATCGTCTCGGTGTACGAGCCAGGCGACATCAGTCAGTTTTCTCTTTATCGATTGCCTATGACTTTCTGACGATTGCAAACAGTTTGGGTGAACGATTATCATTTATTCCTCGTACCTCAACTTGTGCGCCAAAAATTGCCAAATGCAACTATTGGCTTCTTTCTGCATGTTGCCTGGCCCAGCTCAGAAATTTTCAGGTGTCTTGCAGGTGTGCAGTCCTGTTTAGTACCGGAAGGCCATCTACTGAGTCTCTCCTGATGATAACTCAAGCCCGGACTGAGATTCTGCGGGGCCTTCTCGGTGCGGACCTTATCGGTTTCCAGACTCATAACTACGCACGGCACTTCCGTCAAACCGTGTCCCGCATTCTGGCAGTCGAGGCTGTGCCAAAAGGTATCCAGCTCGAAAACAGCTTCGTGGATGTAGCGGTGTTCCCCATTGGAATTGACGTATTGGATTTAAAGGCGAAGCGGTAAGACCGCGTGAAACCTCACATGAAATCTTGATGCTTATCGGATAACGGCTCTTTTTGAGTAGGAAGGATCCAGAAGTAGATGAGTGGGTCAAGACGGTCAAACAGAGGTACGATGGTAAAAAGTTAATCGTTGGACGCGACAAGCTTGATGGTGTTGCTGTGAGTCCAGAGAAGTTTTGAACCCCCCCATCCATTGCTGAGATAGATCGGTTCAAGGGTGTGAGGCACAAAGTCATTGCTTTCGAGCAATTCTTGGATAGGCATCCTGAGTTTCAAGGCAAGGTAAGGACGCTTGTTCTGTGCACATATATGATCTGGCTTTGTGAGTGTGAGGCTCAAACATTTTTGCGTTGGTAGGTCGTCATGATTCAAATCGCGCTATCCACAACCGAGCAGAATGAGCTGCAAGCCTCTATTTCTGACGTCGTCTCCCGCATCAACTCTCGCTTCGGTTCACTCACTTACCAGCCTATCGTTCTATTGCATACGCAGGATATCACGTTTAGTATGTACTTGGGCCTATTGACCGCTGCAGATGCCTTTATGGTTGCGAGTTTGCGGGAGGGGATGGCCCTCAGGACCCATGAATATGTAGAATGTCAAGAGGTGACCAAACGGCCTTTGATTTTGAGCGAGGTGGGTTTGGAAAGTTCATTATCCCCGTTATGGAACATTGGATTCGAATTATTGCTAGTTTACGGGGTCGTACTCGTACAGTGGTTTCAGATCCTGTATCGCTTTCAATCCGTGGGATTATCGGAGCGCAGCAGACGCGATCTATCAGGCTTTAACAATGAGCGACGAGGAAGCGAACTCACGTTGGCAGGTTCGTCTGGATTCTGTGTTTGTTCAGCGTTGATTAAAGCGCTCCATTTGCAGGATCTGCATCGCCATGTCAACACTCAGACGGCACAAGCATTCGTCACCTCGTTCCTCGCGAAGTGTGTCCGCGTCTATCAAGAGCACATCCAAAGGGATCCAGACCTGCTTTCACACACCAGTTTGCAACACCAACTGATACCAAAGTACAGCTCCGCTTCGAAGCGCCTGATCTTACTCGATCTTGAGAGCACACTTTGGACGGAAGACCCGAGAGTCATGAGAGAAGCGGGTTTCGTGCCCCCACAAGATATTGTGGACACGCTCGAGAGACTTGTGAATGGGGGGAAAAATATTGTTTGGGTGTTGAGCGGATTGCCCGTCACCGGAGCATTGGACAAGTTAGCCACAGAGGTGCCAGGGTTAGGACTCGTGTGAGTGGTCACGTATGTGCCTGCAGTTGTGTGATGCGCTTACTTCTAGGTCAATAGGGCAGAAAATGGATGCTTCATCAAGGGGCCTAATTCTACCGAGTGGTCCAGCACAGTTTCTAGGCTCAACTTCAGCTGGAAGTCCCTCTGTGTCGAGATTCTGGGCTATGTACGTTTTCCCATCCTGTGCGACGAGATAACTTGCTGATGGCAATGGCCTCTAGTTCACAGAGCGCACTCCCGGTTCCTATGTTGAGGAACGTGGGGCTTCCGTCGTGTGGCGTTTCTTGACCGGACAACGCGATGAACCTGAGATCCAGTGGGCTAGAAGACAGGCCGCTGAGGCTCAGAACCATGTTTGGGATAGGTGGGTTTACCAACTGTGTCCACCATGCATGATCAATTCTGATGACCACCACAGTTTGGGTGAACGTTTCAGTCTCCGCATTATCCCCGGGTCAACGAGCTTCCTTGTGCTCCCAAGGGGTGTCAGCCGGGGCCGAGCAATCAGACCATGGATCCAGCCAGACGCCACCACCGGAAATCCGCCGGTCACGGGGGCTTCAGCTCCCATTGACGCACCCCCTGCCCATCGGCATACACAAGACACCTCGCTCCCACCTACACCGCCTGATAGTGTTTTTGTTGAGCCTCTCACGCCATCAGATAGCTCTATAAGTGATATTTCGCCTCCCTCAGATGTCCTTGCGACGATGAAAGGGTACGACTTCGTGCTCGCTGCAAGCAGCGATGAGACCATTATTCGGAGGGTGAATCGCTTGGAGGGAGAACGTATTGACGTTTTCACTTGCTCGACTAGTGGTAAAGGCAGTGACGCCAAATGGAGATTGGATCCAAGATATACATTGGAGGCACTCAAACAACTTTCTCCTCAGTGACAGTGCGAGAAGATGCGTTTTTATCCATCAATTTACATAAAATCATAGATCATCTACAAACTGGCGAATGTTGTTTCCGTTGGAATGCACACCTAACATTCTACTGTACACTACCTAGATATCGATAAGCCCAATTCTTGTATCATACATAATTCATTTGTAGTTCAGAAGAATCGAGTTGGCGTGAACGTTTTAGTCCGTACACAAGGGATTTTCAACCTTAAAACACGGTCGTTCGTGCAACGCACATGCACATGCATGCACAGATGCCGACTTCCATTTCCGTGCTTTGGACCTGGAGATGATTGGGAGCAAGACGAGATATATTCCCAGGTTGATAGTATACATTGGGTCGCAGAATAACTTCGGTGCGGAGGGACGCTGATGTTATCATCAAGATCGATACGGCTGGCCCACACGCTTCTCTTCAACTTCGGAAGGAGTGTGGACTACATGTTCCCCAGACGTTTGGCCAAGCTTGCGAGGCTTTTGTTTCCAAGGGGTCCGATTTTTTTTACCGCGGGAATCGGCATGGCCAGGTGGGACCTCCGGCTTACCTAATCTGACCTTGTCACTCCCGATTTAGTTTGATGTCCCACGAATGTCGCCCAGACTGTTCTCAGTCAGTTACGCATTATGATTCCTTCCGACACATTCAATGCGCCAGTGAATGGGGGGCCGGATCCCTAAGTGAACTCTGGCCATCGCATCGCGCACAGGGGAACAAAATGGTATGATCTAATTGAAAACCGAGACCCACAATTTGAATAGATCATGTTGAGTGTAACCATAGTTGGTACATGTAAATCGACCGATATCTAATGTGAGAGCTCAGTAATGAACTTTGCGCGTTGTCCTTCCCCTCCCTTCCCACTCTTCTCTTTGTGCGTTCGGGCACAGATGTGGGGGTCGAGCCCTGCTTCTGTGTGGACTGAGGAAGAGAAAGAAAGACCCAACGAAAAATTAAGGGCATTAACTATAATAGATTTAGTAGGCTGCATCGCATCACTCACCTGCTGGAATACAGGCATATCTCTGAGTGGTTTCTGTTTCATGCGGAAGTAAAAGATCTGAAGCGGAGTTAAATAGCATGTTGTCAAAACAATACGCTCGTCCAGTATCCGATTCGAGACCCCATGATGGCGTCTTCTATGCATTTGTCATCATCAGAATGGTGAGGACGGAAACTAAATTCAAAAACAAGACATACTGTCTAAAGGAGAAGTGGAGGGTTCCCACCGAGGAATACATTCGAAGTTGGCTGGATTGGCTTTTTGGTCTCGGCACCTGTGTCTCAGTCACATTTGTCATGTATTGGACACAAATACTGTCCTTTGTTTGCTCCATGGCAACTTTCGTGCGCTCTGAAACGATAAACAAAAACAAACAGAACACGCCTGGTTTCGTGCATAAATTGAGGGGTCCTTGAGGGGGACCCTCTCTTTCTCCCCAGGGAATCACAGCCCTCCCATGGAATATACCCCTCTGCGTGGATACCCTCCGCGTGGAACATACCCCTCCCATGGAATATACCCCTTCGCGTGGATGCCCTCCGCACGAAATATACCCTTCCTATGGAATATACCCCTCTGCGTGGATACCCTCTGCGTGGAATATACCCCTCCTATGGAATATACCCGGCCTAACTGTCCCCACTTGGCCACTCCCTGATCTCTCTCCCGAAATAGACGGCCCCACTGTGTTCAGCGGCCACTCTCTTCCGTTATAAGTTTCTTTTTTACTCTGACCTCGTCACTCGTTTATCTCTCCCGCTATAAGCATCCTGACATTCTCGCCTTCCCACTCCATAATATCTCTCTCGAAATAGACGGCCCCACTGTGTTCAGCGGCCACTCTCTTCCGCTATAAGCTTCTGTTCTACTCTGACCTTGTCACTCATTTATCTCTCCCGCCAGCATCCAGACTACTCTCACGTTCCCACTCCCTTATCTCTCTCCCAAAATGGACGGCCCCACTGCGTCCAGTGGCCACTCCCTGGCTCCTACTCTGACCCCTCTACTTGAAAATATGCCGACCGATGGAAACGCGCTTTCGGCTGTATACCCTATGCATTCCTCTATGTCTTCCAAACTCTATGCCACCCTATGCCACTCTCTTTATTCCTTCCAAATATGCCGACCGACGAAATACGTTTTCGGCTGTATCCTATGTGTTTCTCTCCCTAAATATTCCGGCCAATCGAAATGCGCTGCCGGCTGTATGTTTCCCTTTCCTTAAATATCCCGCTTTCCCCCTCCCCAGAGATCATCCCGTGCCTAAATATGCACCACATCAGAGTGCTGTATGCCGTATGCCTCTGTGCCAGGCCATGCCCCGCAAAATATGCGTCACATCAGAGCGCTGTATAACGCGATATGCATGTTCCTGGATCCCCAATGCCGAACGTCATGCCCTGCGGCGAAATATGCACCACATCAGAGTGCTGTATGTCGTCAGGAGTATGGCCTAGGCTGGAAGGGATTGGATCGGGGAATGCAGTTCCCTTTTAAATTTCATTGCTCTTTCATCCTCTTTTGCTTTTTTAAAATTCGGGCCGTCCTTGGTTCTGCCGGGGGCTTGTGCTTAGTTCCATACCAGCTCTTCCGAAACCCAAAGCGGGTCGGGGGAGCGGCTAGGTACATAGCTCTGGCTCTTCCGGGACGGTCGCAAGGTGCGTGGTTTCCTTTTCTCTGTTTCCTTTCCTCCTTCCGTGGGACTACTGACAGTTTTGCCTTTCACAGCAACCCACGCCCGCTGCTAATATTCATTTTGTTATTTTGTTCTCTAGGCCTCTGCTGCATGTGATCAATAACCTCACGGTAAGTCTTATTCCTTTAGGCGTATTACTAACCACATCTTCAATTGTTTTGGGTCTACGGACCATTACTCTCGGTGGTAAGTATGCGCGCTCCCTACTCGTCTAGGCTAATTACTAACCACATCTTCTTCCATTTTTTAGGCCTACGGGCCACTTACTCTTGACGGTAAGTATTTCCACCCCCGGCGTTTAGGCTTGGGCTTGTCACCAACCACATCTTGACGGTAAGTATACGCACTCCTTACCCGTCCTCTTCCATTTTTCAAGGTCTACGGACCACTTCTCTCGACGGTAAGCATGCGCATTCCCTTATTACTAACTACATCTTCGTGGTCTGTGGACTACTTGTTCTCGACGGTAAGTATTTCCACACCCTACTCGTTTAGGCTTATTCTAACCACATCTCCTTCCATTTATTAGGTCTACGGACTACCTCCCCTCAACGATAAGGGCTTCTATTGTATATCCTTGTCCGACGTCGCTGACCCCAGTTCATTAGGATTTCACCCAACTCCCACCATTCACGACAACAAGCACCGTTCTCATATATCCGCTATGCCAAACTAACCTTGTAACACAGGTCGAGGCTCTCATGGTCTGGCGTCCAATGCAGGTCATCCTCTGTTGCAGCCCATTCTCATGATTCGATGCTCCAATATAAGCATCGGGTACGACATGGGCTTCGTTCAAGTGTCTGTACGGTTTCAGGACCCATGGATCCCATCGAGGCACTCTTCGTACACAACCATTGCGATCCGTCTCAAGTGGCGCGGTGGTGCGAGGAATGCGGATTCTGTCGGGTGGATCTGGGAGCTGATTCTTGGGACAGTTCCTGGCCTGGAGTACGGACACCTTGAAGCGGTTAGGATGTCATAACATTAGCGCGACAGCATGGGGTTTCCCTGATTTTGAAACAAATGTATATATAACGCTTCAATACAATGGTTGGTCATCGCCGTACTGCACTGTGCCCCGGGGTGCCAAGATGCCCATCCCGCGTACCTCATTGGGCTCATTCCCTTGCTGTTGCCTTTAGAAGAGGAGGGAGATCAGTTGCAATGTGTGATATGAAGGTTCGGGTTGTACCTGACATTCATTTGAACAACGCGTTACGAAATGGTTTAGGGAACGGCACCAGTCAGTAGGTTCCAGAATTAAGCAATAAGCTGAAGAACTGCCCAATTTTCCAATGCTCGATTTTGATACGCAACGAAAGACGCTTGGTGCTTGATTTCCTCTGGCGAGTCCTGATTAACTGGCGCTGAGCTCATTTTTGGTGTTTTGTAGTAGCATCAGGACTATGACACAAACTAACGTAAAGCCGAGGGAAATATCTCACAGTCAGGCAGTATACGTGGGCCGAAACCGGCTTCTTGAAATAGAGCTGAAATGCCACTTTGGGGGGAAACCCTCTTTGAAGTGCCATTGGTGAGCGTTCGCAGCTCCGTTATCTGGGTAAGTCAACTGTTACATCATCCCTCGAATCTTTGGATACTTGGGTGATGAACGCTGCTAGAAAACGATATGAACGGTGCGTCTTAGGTATCCACGAAGATTTGACGTACGAAAAGCATAAACACATCAGGTGCACTCCCCAGGTACCGACATCATTTCTGTCATGATTTACAAACTCGTTCCTCGTGCCACTTCAATTCAGCTTCCTGTGGGGGGCTGGAAAGTCGGGTGTCAGGACTAGTGCGCTTGGGTGCCGGTCGGTCATCGAGCCCCTGCCGGCGCAGGAACAACTGATGGGATGCCCACCGGTGGCAAGGATAAATATATTTCGTCGGGAATAGGTCTATCTTGAGTCGAGATGCTACTCAATGAAGGCGGATATGAAACGGATTCATACTGGTGTTCATGTTTCCCGGCTTAAGGACTTCTGAATCCGCATGCCAAGTGATAAGAATGCATCTTGGTATGTACTCAAGTGCTGCTGTCCACCAGTTGGCAGAGGCGGTTTCCGCTCCATCGGGAAGGGCGCATCTATGGTCGGGTACTATTGTAGTATACCTGGCTCGCCAGCTTTTATTCGGACACACGCGGTTTAGTCTGTCGCCGGATTGGCCATACGATTTCCTCCGCCCCCCGTACTCGGGCCCGAGAGGTTGGCAAATCCGCTAGCCAGCTCTTGGGAGCAATTTTTTCGTTAAAGATTTAATCACTATCCACCAGCACAAGATTAAATTCAAGAGACGTCTCGATATGGTCTTTTATTCCAACAGAAGTTGGACACCAACTCAGTATTGCGAAAGCTGTTCTGAGGACCATCCTGGTGGAGCGGATGAGGACAACGAATTGACTTAGCAATAATGGCTTTGGCTTGGGCCCAGGGTGAAACCCGCTAGGAAAGTAATTCAGATAAGCGGTCACCGGGACCACAAATTGGATTTATTGAGACATAATGACGATTCCACCAGTCCACAAGCGCAAAGTGTGGAACCAGAAACCACTTCGGGTATGAAGTATCCAAGTGCGACGCAAATTCTATTCCAAGCTGATGCCCAATCTTCGAAATGCATCCACTATGAGACCGGCATGGGTATCCGCACCAATATAAAAAATCGCATTGCCCTTTTCAGCCCCGAGGGCTTACAAGCATTGAGAGTACCAAGGATTAAAGTTGGTGCAGGTGCATCCAGCGACACAGGTGGTTGGGCCTTTGTAGCCATTGCCTCCGCATTGTCCGTATTTTGTCTGGGTTGCGGAGGGTGCGGAGGAAGTGGTTGTGGAAGTCTTGAATCCCGACTCCTTCGGAATCCCGGAGGTCCCTGGGGTCATGGAAGTACGAGTAGCAGGACGCGTGGAGGTGGAAGTAGTGGAACTCGTGGAGTTTGGAGCTGGGCTAGGGCCTGCTGAACCGCTGAAGGTGGAGTTATGGGGCCCAAACCTGATATTCGAATATACGGCATAGGCACTGGCGGCTGACGATTCAACGTCGGCGGGTTGGCCGGATGTGGTGGTGCAGGTGCCGCGAACAACACCAGGCTTGGTAGGGTCTGCATCAGTGGGATAGGTGCTATCGAGCCAGTGCATGTCGGCGTCGTAGTCGTCCCATAAAGACAGCACGAGAACGTGGCCGCGAGCAAGGGATTCACCGACGGTCTTGAGCCCACCGTGTTTGGAGAAAGAGTTTGTGTCACCAAATGCTACCTTCTGAGCAGAGCAGTAAGGGTCAGTGATGGAATTCCCAGAGACCCCGGATATCTTGGACTGTGAATTAGGTATAACTCTGCCATTTTGAACGTAGAATCGTTTAATCTCCGTAAGATCACCATTCTCAGTGCCATCAGTTGTAATGAATTGGGTCACGACAGTAAACGGGTGGCTGGTATCGACGGTCAACCCTTTTCCGTAGAAGCTGGTGTCGCCCTGGCGGAAGGAATTGAAGTCGCATCCATCGGGGTCACAAAGCCCAGAATAACGAGATGGATGGCCACACTCATCACCGCTGCACTTTAAAAATCCGTTGGTGTTGCAGGGATGAGGAGTGTATGCCGAGGAAATGGAGTTGGCTTCCCAGAGGTCCATCTCAGTACAACAGGCGCCAAAGCTGCCAGTTCCGGAATTTGCGGATGTTGCGTTCCAATTGAGAAGGTTTGCCTATAAGGAAGAGTCAGCGAATGAAATACACAAAAACAAATTCATAGACTACCACTCCGCCAATGAACTTGATATCACGGGGGCATTGTGAATCGCAGTATCCGGTACCATACTTGGCACCAGCCTTATTAGTCGGGTACTTCGACGTGCCACCGTCGGCATCCATCTCAGTAAAGTAGACTGCACCGTTAATGCCACAAGGTAGTTTAGAGACATCAACATCGAACGTAATTTCTTGATTTTTGGGGTGGAATTTCTGGTACTTCTCATCATCCGCCAGGAGGTAAACACGCGACCCGACATTCTTGTTTGTGACGAAATTGAGCTTAAGGGAGTCTCCGGAGGTGGTTATGCCGTAAGTGCCGCTGTAGTCGGCGCCATCCAGAGCGCAGTTGGTCGTGCAAGTTGCAGGATCAGGGCAGAGTGTCTTGTCCCACTGGTTTCCCGTGTAGCAGTTTGTCGAAGAGCTAAATGACCTAAAAGTCAGAATATGGTAAAGCAAGACAGATGGGGTTGCACGCACGAAGTCGAATGTGTCCAGCGCCAGTTCGCGTCAAGCGTAATTTTTCCGTTAACGGATGTGCACGAGCCCCCCGCACTGCATTGAGACCAAGCAAGTGAGGGATGATTTTCGGGTGTCAAGGTGCCTGCGTTCTGGGCATGGGCGATGCTGAGAAGCGCCGAGAGGAGAGCAACCTGACCAATCATTCTGCCCAAGTCTGACGCGAAACACACTATTAATCGTGACGAGACTAGCAAAGCAATCGACTAACGTAGGTCTTGCTGATGATGTAGTGACACATGGAACCCATGGTTTATACTATACCATTTTATACTGCTAAGGCAGACTCGGGTTGGTCCCATTCTTGGGTTTCCATCAATGCGTTACCCTCTAGAGATATCAAGGAATTTTTCTGTATGTCTGGCCAAGCGGTCGCGAGGTCACGGCTGCCTCCAAGAAAGGGCAGGGACACGCGGCAACGGGGGGTTCATGGGGCCAGGAGACACACTAGTATATTTGGCCAAAACGTGCACTTGTTGCAGCAAATCCATAGCAGCCGGATGAGAAGACCAACCCTATCAATGGTCGACGCGTCGCTAGGCCCGCGATAACATGTCTCCGATAGATTGAGACCGCGTTGGCCTAGCTATTGTTGACAAGTTTAGAATCAACTGGATCCACGGAGGCAATGGGACAGTAACCCTCCAACATTTTCCTCATTTGTACCAGCGTACCAGGTACCAGCCGCAAGAACAATGTCACGCGAGAATGACCCGCGCAGCAGATCATGACTAGGGTACCGCCAGTGGTCACAGTATACTACCATCCATCAGAAGACGATGAACAATGACACGACTCGGGAACCTGGGAAGCGGTACTGTGGTCCCAAGCAGCAGTATCGCTCAATCAGAAAAGACAAGCAAAGTAAAATGCTCAACTATCGCCCAAGTCTGAGCATCGCTAGGCAGGACTCCAGCCTCTATGACTTCGTAACAATATACAGAGAGCATCGCGCGATTGTTGGTGTGTGACTGTCGGCGGTGCGTGACAACAGTGCGCTGCTTGCACTTTGTGGTGTGCCTTCTATTCACCAACATTGGGCATCCGAGGCTATGAGGGTTTATTCGAACCACTCGCCAACTTCGAACTCGATCCAAAAGTCAGTGTGTTCCCTCCCTCCTTGGCCAATGGCCATAGAGCTCCCCACTCAGTTTTCATCCTGGAGAAAATGATATCCTATGTTTGCACGGTGCCAACCAAGGAGATCTTCGGAGAGTGACTTTGGGTATCCAAGCCATTCGCCGCCCGCAGCCTACTCTTTGTTCCGTGATTAATCCATGCCATGCGCCCCCACTTCTCGGCAGAACGATATTCCCCACTGCATAATGTTTATTCCATCTAGTAACCGCCAGGGCAAGAAAATCTTGAGTGCCACAGGCCGGGATTCTTAGACGTCCTATCCAGCCTAATATTCAGGCATGGAAGCCAATATCTCATCGCTAAGGATCGTCGCTTACGTCCGAACTCCGGTCGAGAATTGATTTCCGGCCACTTTCTTATACTGCGTAAATCAATGCACCTTCAGAGCATGCCTAGCTTATAGGAAACTTCCTGGTCGATTTTCATGACCCCATGCCTCAAGCATTCTCCTCATGCTCCCCCTGCTCCGGTATCGATCATGATGGGAGTAATCACTATGGATTATGATAGTTCTCGCATAACAGCGAATGGTTCTCTTGCCGAGCCTGCGTCTACCCAACCTACCTTTGATAATGGCCAGACTACTCGCCGACGATTGGCCGCTCGCCACATCATCTGGGTTTTCATCGACTTACGGGACCGCAAACTCATTTCCGTTCCCATTCCCCTGATAACCTTCGCTTTGATCTTGTGCAAATGGCGGGTGCAAAGTGGAACCGGCTGCTGTCATAGCTTCCCCGATTAAGTCAGGAGACACATCAGTTGGGTGAGCTCCCCTTTCAATTCCTAACGATACCAGAGTCCATTCGAGTCAACTAAGAGTCTGTGTCAGCTGCACAAATGTGCAATAGGGCTGTCAGCTACAAAGGCTCCTTGAAGGCTTCATGACCGAAGATTTATCGTCGTCGCCACGCCACCAGATCAACGCAATTGACTATGCTTACGTCGGGCTCGCCCAGGACCACGACTTCACGCTTCCGGTTCGTGCGGTCCTGGGGAAGTATGTTCAGTTACTGTGGAGTCCCTGCGGCGATAGCGATAACTTAAAATTATCTGCAGCAGTGACAAAAAAACGCCCGCCCACCAAAGTCTTGGGAAATTCAAGTACTCCAGTGCATTCGAGCTAAGGGGGTGAAGGTAATGGTGCCGTATTCAAGTCGAGGGGCCGAGCATGTTACTTTGGGGAAGATCGCACATCTGGAAAGTTTGGTTAAGGAAGGGCTGACTGTCGGGGGGGGGGGGGGGTCAAAAGGGATTGTATTCAACCACAAGGATCCTATGCACTGGCGAGTATCCAAATATCCGACCCCCCGCAACCATTTTGACAAGGCCATGGGTCTCCGACTTGGCATATTGCTTTTATTCGCCCGTCAAATTTGGGATGTTCAAAAGTCCTCTGCTTCTTATTTGTGTGCTTCCCTCTGTTAGTTGACCTGCATTTGTCACTGCTGATAATATCAATCATCCTTGAGTTATCGCTATCACCATGGGGACTTCAAACTGTCTCGTAGCCCCTGTCAGACCAGCTTCACATACTTTTCCAGGTTCGCATGAATGAGGTCCTGGTCCTGGGTGAGCCTGACGTAAGCATAGTCGACTGCGTTGGTGGGGTTGGTGGCAGGTGCCTGATGTCGCAGCGACAACCGTGATTAGGGTCTAAACCTTCAAGGAGTCTTTGCAGGTGACGGGAGGCCGGCGCATGAAATGTATCGGGTCAGTCGCGCTCACAACCCTGCCCCAGTGCCAGGATCGTGGTTGGTTCATCGTTTGTATTGACTAAGGCGTCAGAAGGGGTTAGTAGACTGTTGTAAGGGTACCAGCATTATTGACATTGGATGGCATCGGAATGGATTTAGACGTCGATGTTCAGACAGCGGTGTCAAGACGCAGTATAACGTAGGTTCGACAATATAAGTATGTGAAGGTTGAAGGGTTGCAACAGACTCCTACCCAGTCGCTGCAACTGCTTGATTCATCAGAAGCCGCCATGACCACGTGTTCCAGTGCTTCACGTGCAAAGTCTCGATCTCTCAGCCAAATTGAAAGAAAACCTTGTCCATTGGGAAGATGGACAGTTCGCCTGTAGCCCTTCCGCGAAGACTAGTATCTCAAAAGAAGTTTGTTAATGCCAAGCACTCCCATCAGCTTTCTGTTGATTCACCGTTATATGACGCGTGAGTGAGCACCATTTGGCTCCTCAGAAACTCAGCTGGCGTTGTTGTTGAGGGCTAACTTAAGCATCGCTGCTCCGCACTACTCTATATAGATCGGAAGAGGACAACACAGATGATGGTTCTTCCATTGGGGCAGCTCAGTGGCCGCGAGGTTCAGCAGGATCATCATCCCTGATACAAGGTCGCGTCGGTCACAGATCGAGGGGCGGAATATCTGGACAACTAGGGTATTCGAGCCGCTTGGCACACATACAGGACGCCGATAGTGGGCGCGATAGTCCCACATATGATGGTGACGTCGAGTCCACCATTCCGCCATCGTCCAAATCTCAACACCCGGCAACCAGCACCACCGTGAGGGTAACCGCCGCAGCAGACGAAGGCGAATCTACCGCATCATCCATCTCCATTGGGCTCAACGTCACCGCTCCAACATCTCCAGTGTCCTCCACATACCCTGACCCCCCCTCATCTGCAGTGTCAATAGGAACTCAAGATGCAGAATTCTCTCCCGTTGAGGTAGACGAAGACCTCGCGATTTCAACTGTCTCCACGAACAGGCGGAGCAGTGGCAATGCTAATGTATTGCCTGTCGCCCATGCTCCCGGGCAGCCGTCTCCAAATGTGCAGAAAGCTACACCAAGGATGCGAGATGTGGGATTGCCTCAGTCCGTATATACAGCTCCTGACAGTGTGGGGCGACCTGCTCTCGTCTCGTCGAGTCAGGCTGAAACGCCATTGAACACGGGCGCTCTAACCCCAGGAGATATACGAAAGTTTGTGCAGCGTGCGATTGCCGGGGAAGAACACCGAAATTACAAAATCAACTCGCCTCCAGTGGGAAGACCTGTCAGAATATATGCAGATGGTGTGCTTTCCCTGCTTCGACCGCGATGACGTTGACCCATTTTAACGCATTTAGGTGTTTATGACGTTTTCCACTTTGGGTGCGTAAATCAAATTTGACAGAGATTGATGATCTCATGAATCGTCGCTGTAGACATGCCCTACAACTCCGCCAGGCCAAGCTTTCGTTCCCTTCCGTTCACCTCATCGTTGGGGTATGCTCCGATGAACTCTGCGCGCAACTCAAGTCTCGCACTCTCATGTCTCACTTCGAACGACTTGAGTCAGTTCGGCATTGTCGTTGGGTAGATGAGGTCGTTCCAGAAGCGCCATGGGTACTCGACAACAGTTTTCTCGAAAAGCATACAATCGATTATGTGGCCCACGATGAGGACCCATATGCGGGTTCAGGCGGAACAAAGGATATCTACCAATTTATTAAAGACCAAGGTCAGTATGGCAAACTTTTGGGATGTTGTAAGGCACTGAGGCTTGCGCAGGGAAGTTTCTTCCAACACAGCGGACCCCTGGCATTTCGACTTCAGACGTCATCGAGCGCTTTGTCGTTTATTATCGTCAGGGCGAGTTTGATGATAAACTTGAGAAAATGGGTCGTGGCGAGCTACGTGCTCGCGAGTCACAGCATGGCGACAGTCGATCGCCGGATGACACAAATCCCGTCACAACAGGGTTAAGCGTTCACTGAAACTTAGCCGTTATTTGGAGTAGGTCCCTTGTTGGGACTCATTGACATATTGTGTGATATTGGCCCGACCGTTCACGAACCCATATGTACATACTTTACGAATTGAAGACAGTTATACAAAGTGACTTTGACGAATCCTTCCTCAGCAGCGTTATGTCATAGTTTCCATTTGATGAGGTTAAGAGGATGACGCTACAGTGTTCACGGGCCGTCGTTCCGGTAAGGTCTGTGAAACGATCAATCCGTCGAGCGTTAATGACAGGTTGCACGTGGTACCGGCTTCCATCGGAGTGCAGAATTCCAGTCGGCGTTTGGATCATTGGAAGTTTTGAAGGTGGACAGGTTGTCGGCCTCCAATTGGACGGCATGACCAGTTTGCGTCATGGCAGTCACGACTTTTGAACCGGATGACGTTGCCAGGAAGGCCGCGCGGCGGCAAAGACTCCAGGGATTTTTCTTATTCCCCACATACACCCGGCATGTACGCGTGTGGGATCAATATGACGCGTCCGCGTCCTTTCCAGACGTTACCAATTTGGAACTATAATGAATGAGTTGTCCAGTGAGCCTGCTTGGTGTCGAGCCTTTAGACGATTAACTGTGACAAGCGAAATGGCCTGGATCGGTACTGATGCAATGGAAGTTAAACAAGAGGTATATACTGGACAGGGCTCCCCAATGAGCATTGGTGTAGTTGCTCAGAACCAGGGGATCGGCACACTAGATCGTGCGGGATATTCCCCCCCTCCCGGAGGCAGCGTAGGAGTTCTCGCACGGCTTTCACCTGCAGACAGAACTCGGGTATAATCATAATCGTCATAATCGGGTGATTCATAGGGCGGTAGTTGGCGAATATAATCTATCTGCGGTCAGGTTGTGACCGAATGCTGATGAATCAGGGTGGAAAGGCTTCCCGTCGCTTCAAGGACTGTCGCTCGGAGACGGGGATGATGATCACTGGCTCCGAGATCGCTTGTGCATGGTCGGCGCGTGTCAATCCGCTGTTCCCAAAGGTGCGATAGCCCCCTTCAACCACTCATACTCCCATAGGATGTAGCAGACGTTGCTGAAGCCTGTCAGAATTATTTCTCCCTTCGTGGTTAGACTTAGGTACGGTGTGAAAGCCTCAGTATGATGTGGCACCCGATTTTTTCGAAGATTGATTAGGAGATGGTATGCGATGATATTGGAGCAGAGGTCCACGTACCACAGTTGTCGCTCACGGACATTTCCATTTCCTTTCTTGGTGTTCCACACCGATGGTGGATGACTTAAAAGCCGCCTCGACGATTTTTTCTCTCTCTCTCCTCTCTCCTCAGTTCACATCATTGGAGCTGAGGTGAGAAATGCTCTTTCGTAAAGCAAAGGTACGCTAGCGCTGATGCGACGCTAGTTCATAATTCTAATACTATTACTGATACCTGTTCTCTTTTAATGAAGTATGGTTTGATCCTCCCTAATGATTTATCACAGATGTATGAGGCGACTGGGTGAAGAGGAAGGTCAGTAGTGTCTCAGTTACTGTTCGTCGCCCGTATACTTTGTTGTAGCTGCCCAAATTCAAACATCGCCACACAAGTCATCGATGTTACTGCAGCGATTTGACTTTGTTGGTGCGCATCGCTTGAGTACAAAGCCATACAATTACTACTGGCCCTGATGGATAAATATCTTCCATGCATCCTCCCGGACTCGTTGTCCCTTTGTTCTCAGCCATATGCTTAGGCATGCACCTCTGATCCCATTTGTGGTTTTTATGTGGCGGCGCTACATGGGTAATGCTTTGCAGCACATTGTCTTCTCAGTTAAGGAGAGGTTGGTCGCCTGCTAACCTAGCTAGGTGCACGGGTCCTGGTTTTCCTGATAGTACTGGACTAAGAAAGGAAAGGCTGTTTCTTCACACTAGACACGAGTACATGCACATCAGTCACAATTCCATATACTGGCTTGAAAGCTTGTTCCTCAGGCGCTGGCAAAGCCATTGTTGCTCCGGCCGCGATACACCAGGCAACTTACGATCCGCCGAAGGCTAGTATGTCAGACCCATCGCACTATTAGGAGGAATCCCGCCCATCAAGCTCCAGACGAATGATTGATGATTGTATTGCGTCACCAACGCCAATCACAACTTAAAACGGAATGTCTTGGCATTGAAGGCTTATGTAACCGGCGCGGGCGGCATCTGTGGCTGTTCGAACCCACAGCGACGTGATCGGGTGAAGTTAGTGAGCTGGCGTTGGGGGCTTTGAATGCGAACATAGCATCTTGATAACAGCCTGTCCTTTTCTCGACATCAGACGCCTGATCGGATCTTCCTCGTGGCGTTCGGAACACTTGAGAGGGTTGCAGCTTCTTCCTGTCCCGGGCTGCCATGGTCCCGAAGAACGTATGCTCCCTCAGAGTGAGCTTGTAACTCTTGCTGACGCGAGGAATGGTAGCGGACGTTTTGGTTTTCGAGTCAGACACGCTCTAAGCATTCTTCATTACGTTGCTCTGGGGTTCATCAGGCTTGTTAACCTCCTATTTACTCCGCTTCTTCATCCCAGAAGGCTTCTTCCGCCCCCGAATTACTTGATTATTGGTTCCCGGGAGTCCCAAGTCTGCGTCATTGGCACGTCCGACATAGTAAGATCATTCTGCTTCTCGACTTGTTTCGGCGCGGTCCATTGCTTGTGAACCTCTCTCCACGGCGGGCCGTCATGGGGCGAACACGAACGAGGGGATGCTTCTATTGTCAAACTTGGACATTACTTCCGTGGTATGGAGGATGGTAAACCTTCAGATCAGTTTCACTGAGCGTGGGGCTTTTTTCCGCTGGTTGCATGCTACAGCCATTCTATCTCCAGTGGAGCGGCGGAATTCTCATTCAGTATCTCACGCTGTTTCACGAAGCTTACTTACATGTCAATCTGTTGGCGCGCTTTGCCGCTTTGCCGTTGCAACGACTTCACATTTGATCCCATGCTGCTGCTTGGGAAGACATAAATTGTAGCGGATTCCTCTCGGCCTCATCTCATCAACTCGCTTGAGCCCTGCCCCCATTCGACATCCAAGTTCTCAGTTTCTGTCTCCACCTTCTGACTCGACGCACACGATGTTCTCCAAGCGCGTTCTCTCTTACTTTCTTCTCCTCGTCACCTTGGCGATGTTCACCTACGCTACGCCCGTTCCGGAGACGTCCATTGTCAAAAGAGACGATGATAAAGTCCAGAATGCGGTGAACATTTGCGCTAACGCACTCAACTCCATCGATATCACTGGTGGATATCTACCTCAATTATTTTTTCATCTTATTTTGTCTAACAACTATTTTTCCAACATCAGCCTCTCCTAGCCAAGTCGTCCAACAACTCACTACTCAAGTTCAGCCGTGCATTACCGCCTTGGAGCAAATTGACCCCTCGGACCTTACGGGCGAAAGTCCCTCCGATCTCGTCTCAGCGCTGACCACTCTTCTCACCGTAAGTTCACGTTCAATTTCTCTTAAAAAAAGGGAATCAAATCTCTCTCAACATTTCTTGAAAATTTCAAGGCGCTCCTCAACTTGGTCACCAAGTCACTTCCTAACTTGCTCGTCAACTCTCAATTCGCCTCGACCATCAAGTCGACCGTCCAAACTCTTATCAGCACTGTCACACAAGTCTCCGTTCCAGCTGTCATCGCGCTTCTTCTGCAAAACCCTGCGTGAGTTATAGTTGCTGCGTTTTTGATGTCTCCTGCCAGTCTCTTACTTTTTTTTTTTTTTTCGTATATGTTGTCACAGCATCACGAGCCTTCTTACACTCCTCCACATGACGGATCCCTGAAGAACGAGCGAATGGCTTTAATCAGCGGAAGTTCCGCTATGTCGGACGTCTGCAACCAAGTACTTGCTATGTGTGGAAGCTTTTTTCTCATCAGCATTCAAACGATCAAAACTTTTCGTTTTTTCTCACTGTTTGATCTTTATTCTGAGCCTGAGCTCGCCTGTACTTGTCGAACCCCTATATTCTGTTGTATGATGAATCAAAAGTCGAATTTACATCAATACGATACAAGTGTTCCCCTTCATGATAAAGCTGGGCTTGTTGACACCCCTGCGGCTCGAAGCGGGTTCCTGGAAATAGATTTAGTAGTCGGCGCTTCCAAGGTCCGTAAACATGCTTGATGCACAATCTCGAGTACTAGTACTATCCATGCTTCTGGTGGCTCAGTGAAAGCAGAGGCTCGTAAATGAGTGAACTAGAGTTATTATTATTACTGCAAACGCCAGAAATCCGACAGTGGGTGTAATTTACTTATGATTACGCCTATAGAGGAATTGCTACGAATACCACCGTTCTCTGAGTTGTTTACGTTCTACGAGTGGCTTAGTAACTAAGATCGCAATTATGAGCCCAGCAATGGTAAAGATAAGCTGTACTTTGTTAAAAGATTTGTTCAACACATCGAAGGTATTCGATGGGGCCAAACGAGTAAAGAAGAGGTCATGACCGTACGCAAAAATCAGAGATGTCGACTCCAAGAGTGCAGGGGAGGCGACGATGTTGCGTATGCCCAGTACCTAAATGCGAACAGTGAGAGTCACGAAGCTTTAATTGGGCGCAAAAATAGTAACCTCGTGATGATGTGAAAGCACTCGTTTATGATCATCGGGAATCACAGTATCATAGGGAATAAGATCCTCTTCGGTATCAGCAGACGAGGGCTTGTTTTTATGTCGGCGAGGATCCAGCACACGTCGAGAGACAGATAAAATTTGGTGTTTAGTAGTGGCAACTAGGTGATAGCAATTTAGGTCGGAATCCCTGTAAGGGACAAAATGACCCACCGATCAAGTCCTTAGCTGAGATCCCGTATTTGGTCGCAGTCATTCCCAAAGCGGCAACTCCTTGAGGAAGAACGAATGAGTTTTGGATGACGTGTAATAGCTGAGGATCATAAGTGAAGCTTGAGGCATCTGGGCTGTCGTTTTCTATAAGGTAAATTGCGGGATCTTAACGGGGATGTCGATGCTAACCTGCTTGTCTTCTCATTCACATCTTTGCCCTCGTAAAGCTCGACTGTCACAATTTGCTCTCCTCTGCTATCGAAGGGAGCATCTTGGACATCGGAATGGAGGGAGTATGTGTAAACGAGCCAGTTCTCAGTAAGGATGGCTTTCAGTGAACCTTGAGCGGCGCGAATGACTGCGTGGTATAAGACCGCACCAGAGACGGAATCGATGAGATAAATCGATTCCGCGCTCACGGCCCTCGAAGTCGTAACGATGCCCACAATATGAGGGTTCAGATACTTGTATAGGGTACTACGATCAGCCAAGACTTTCCCGTACGATGCGATAGGGTGGCCTCGAGATGAGGAAACGAACGTGTACCTGAGCACTTCGGAGGAGGGAATGTGGTACGTCCATGTAAGGGACGATCTTGAGGATTCGCCAATGGAGTACCCGGAGATCCGTTGATTGCCCGTGTAGTTTCCCACCAGGAGATGCAGTCTTTCAGGTGGAGGTACTCGGGATTCTAAGTCGTCGACGGGGTGAATAGATATCTGACAGTCCGCATGTTAGACTATGTCTTAATCAGTGAATGAATTCACCTTGAAGTCTGTGCTGACGCTAACAAGGAGGGATCTGTTGGTTCCCTTATGAAACACGAGGTCATGACTACCGAACCCAGGCAGTTCTAAAGATTGTTGTTCTCCCTCTCCTGTCAGTGCATTCAGTCGCCACACCACTGTTGCCTAATGGGAAGTGAATGGGTGGGGATAATAACAAACAGTAACGGAATGCGTCGGGCATACCAGCGTCAGCTTCTCGCGAGCCACAATCAGCAGCTCAGGGGGAGTTGCTCCTTCCCCGTCCCAGACAGTGCGAGTCATGAAGGGTCGGGGTTGAAGTATAGGGCCCAGGTAACGCCTCCAGAGGACGTCACCACCCCGACTGTCCAGGCCATAAACCGTTCCAAGGCTGGTGATAGCGATTATAACCTTACGGAACCCGAAAGCATCACGGTACAGTTCATCTAGGTTGGAATCTGTAGGAGCTGTTATTGATGAGAACGTTTCGTATCTGCCCGTCGAGAATCTGAGGGCGAAATGGTAAACGTATGCGGGAAGATTCTAACACGACAAATTGATTCGCAGTCAGATATTGCAATTATTGGCGAACCAAAAAAAAAAGAACCTGCAACTCTGTGGCGTGTCTGACCACCTTGTTGATGAATGGCTCGTTTGCGGCGACATGTGATTGATGCACTTGTTTCTCTGGCAAATCCACTATCTCAGTCCGCACAATGCTACCCAAGCTTTCCTCACGCGACCATACAAGTGCCAGCTGATCCTTTGTTTCAGTACTCACGTGGATCGCTTCCGCCTGTTTCCACAGTCGAAGAGACCCTGTCGACGAGACAAGGAGAAGTTCAAAGATGCCTTCGTTGGTCCAGTGAAACGTCGCCTGTCAAGTTATTCTTGGGTAAATCAATCAAAGAATGAAACATGGTCTTACGCTCTCAATGTCCCCGTACAAACTGTGATCAAATACGACCTCATAGCTCTTAACCAGGATCATGCTGGGGGCATCGTACACATACGCAACTACTGTCTGGAGGTTGGCGTTAAATAGGTTTTATTAGTGGATAGAAGGCACTCACATCACCCTCCTCTGCTTTCGAGACATGCAATAATGAGATGTTTCCATCGGACTTCGATGCTAAGGCATACAGAGATCTTGCGAATGACACAGAAGAATCCTGTGGAACGATCTACGATCAGACGGCGACAAAAGTTGAAGTGATAGAATACTACCAGACTAGGGATGGGGAGGGATGAAATGGACCCGGCCGCGTCATATCTAAGAATGACAGTCGTTCTGTCGTTTGCCTCGGCGAGAATGTAGCCTTTGTAGCTTTGGCCCACGTCTATGATCCGGGAAATAGCCTTAGCGGCCTTAACGGGAGAGGGCTTCGCTAATATTCCACTCGAGGAAAGGTCCAAGCTTTTTATCACGCCATCAGACTCAAGCCACAAGAGACGCGGAGATGATGATAATGGGGACTTCATGACAACCACATCGTTGAGCCCTGCTTCTAGCGATGATGGCACATGACGGGAGCCAATTTGACGACCAGACATGGAATCCAAAATAGTGAGATGAAGAGTGTGGGAAGCGAACGATTTGGTGAGGGATATGACATAGATGCTCGATTCAGATACTGCAAGTTGCCAATGCAAATTCAGTGATCTAACCGACGGAGATATGAATAAAAATCGACGCGTTATTCACTGTTTGTAGGTAACGTACGATTCCTCTGGTGCTTTCCAATGCCATTTGAGGGCACCAGTACTGCCATCAAGGCGGCGGACATCGACAGAATTGCTCAACACAATAACATCGTGGGAGGAATCACCGTCAAGGAAGAGCAAACCAGCACCAGCATCCAATGGCCCGGTAAAGGGGTGTTCCTGAGAGGTATCGTGTAGTGGACGTTCCCAAAGAAAAGTTCCATTGTTGGCTTCCATTGAGCGAATAGTTGCACCTCCTGCTCCTGATAAAAAGACGAGGCCTATTTTTGCCAATAAGTCATAGCGAACGCCCTTATCGACAGAATACTTACGATTCTGACAGAGCTGGAGATTGATAATGGGTTCGGAGTAGTCAAACAGACTCCGCCATTCTGGTGTGACCAGTGAATGAAAAGCAGAACGAATCAGACGAGCGACACAAACCTATGCTCCCATCAACTGAGCTGAGAGATGCAAGGATGTTCTTTTCGGATGCCAGGAGGACACTCGAAGCAATGGAAGGCGCATTTTCGACGAAGCGAGGGATGAGATTGGGGGAGTGGGCGAGGGGTACTCCAACTATCGGTTTATACCAATCAGTGACGCCTGCATCAGAGAGTTGCAAGGCAGCAGTGCAAGCTACAAGATATGCTACAATAACAGGCTTCAGAAGGACCCATAGTCCCAACATATCAAGTGGTTCTAATTCAAGGGGTTGGGGCACGTGCCCAAAGCTTTTTCACTCCATCCCCGACAATTGCAGATGGTGTCATTTGTATCAATAAATCGCCAAGCTACGGTTTCTAAGCGAATTATCCATACAAGGCTCCAAGTGGCGGGTCGGCTAGGCAGGTTACCAGCCTCTATTGGAATAAGTAGACGGGTCGGCACATCTACGAGCGTCATTCAGAGTTCATAAAATTGGCCCTCATTGCATGCAGTCCATGATTCCCTGGACAACATATATTGCCGAACCACAATCGCAGCGCGGTGGGCGCACAAGTTGCGGGGACAGCTTAATATCAGAACGCAGCAAAATGAACCAGCCTTACAACGGAGGCCGGATTAAACAGATATTCGGGCCAAACGAGTAACTGGAGTGGCCACTACATGCCGGCACATGCTGGCCATCTGGCGGACAACGTGACCGTCATTAATTGGAATAGAGTACAGCTGAATTCATCATGGATACGATGACTGGGGAGATGCAGGAATAATTGCCTCCTCGTCGCGGCCTAAAAATGTATGGTGCAGAAGAGCGGAGGTGGAGCTCACTTTCGGTCCTTGTGAAACAGTCAAATGAAGGGCACACCTTCTAAAAACTTTTGCATGAATGTTTTCTGTGGGCGTTGCTTGTCTGCGAGTAATTTTCCGTACATATGAGACTCCTAAATTGGAGAGAACAACCCTTAAATTCCGGTCCCACTTTCGCACGTATGAAATCCGGCTCACTTGCTTCCAGCCGTTAAGCGTCTCCTGCAATTCTTGGCGACCTTTGAGGAGAACGACATCGAGAACAGCGGGATCCTCGACATGTCGGTGTCTCTCAAAGCCTTCCCGTATGCGCGCCCTTACGAGTGCAGGCGTAACATTTAGTGCGTAGATCTCGCATATGCCTGGGGCCTATGCGAGCATCCCAACTTCAGTGGGAAGGAATGTTGCTAAAAGTTATAAAACCAAGACCCGCACATTTCTATACCACTCTCTGTAGAGTGCGCGACCCCTCGCTCTAGCATGAGCTATACTGGGTGAGGTCCGTGTGGCCTGGGCAAGACGAGAAGGTATTGTGGTCATTATTGACTGCCCGATGTGGTGCAAGCACCCGGCTATTGCCGTTTCACGCCCAGGTACAGAATCCCCCTCAACTTCCGCCCCTCTCCCCTCTCTCCGTCTCGCTCAGCTGCACATCAGATACGCAGTGTACGCGCAATATCATACTGACTGTTCGATGCATGCTCGGCGGCCATTTTCTCCGCCCACTCCTGCTCAACACACCGCGTCTGGTGGGTTGAACACCAAACTTGTGAATAAGCTAGTCATTCGTGGCTCGATTGGCGAGCATGCAAGTTTCGCTCGAATTCAGATTTTTGCGAAGGTGCACAATTTTTGTAGAATATTGAAGCATGGGATTCTGACCTTTGATCACGTCCTCTTCAGATCTCCATCCCAGAATTTCCGCCATCTCAGGCGTATCCCCTTTTCCAGGAGAGTCATACAAAGCTGCTTCGGTCTGAGTGCCATCCACTCTCCCCTGATGGCGCGCCATACGCGCTCCCACCTAATGTGTCGCGTCTCATGCAACATGCCTTGAGAGCACTGGCCCTGCCACCGCCGCTGCCAGTCTCATACCCAGACTTATTATCTCCTTTGCCGAATGCATCGCATTACAAGACTAATGGGGGTCAGAATCTGACTTCTGATATGACTGGTTTTATCACCGTGAATAACTATGAGTACTGCTATCTGTCTCCTCGGATACTGGTTCCTCCGTCCAACCTACGACCGCAATCAGCAGGCCCCATATATAAGCACCGTAGAAACTCCATCGGTGTGTCGGTCCGGGATGGGATACTTTCTTTTCATATTGTTGCGATGGAGTTGGAAGTGCCGTTGGTTTCAACACCGCCAGCTGCCCCATATATGTTGAATGTGCCACTTCCGAGGTGTTTGCACAATTCTATAAAGTTCAAGATTCACCTACCTTCTGTACTTACGCGTTCAGCCGCATCAGATTATTCTTCTGCTGGCTCATCAAATGTCTCCGTGGAGGAGCAATGGTCCGCTCGAACGATCCCAGCCCTTTTTCAGCGGAAACGTCAGCACAGCACGGCAAGCACGGAGAACTGGGCGGACCAAGAAAGCCGGTCCGATGTGTCATCTTCCAACTCGGTGAACTCGCTCATGAGTGCGGGACCGCCTCGCGTTGACCAAAAACCCCGCGTCATCGAAGGGAAATTCATGAGGTATTGAGCCTGGCTTGACTGAGGGAAATGATGTGTCTAAGCTCATTACACCGGCAGTTCCGATAGGATAATTATTCGATGGGCTCCCGCAAGGAATCCATCGTTCAAAGCTCTTCGACACGACATTGCCGCACAACGTGTAGAATCTGTATTAAAATGCACGATCGGCAGCCCTATCATTGACAGCGCGCGGCCCGTCGTTTATCCCGTCGACCTGGAGTTTGACGCGAAATGCTTTGGACTTCTTGACCCTCACGTCGAAACAGAGCTCGGACTTCCCGTTGTGGTTGACACCTTCGGCAGCACAGCCCGCTGGTCTGCTGAATATGACCCCGATGAAGACAAATCACCGTTCGAGGTTACAGGTGGGGAAGGAGTAGGACAGTGGAGCTGGAAGGACCATAAATTACCATTGTCATTGGTGAACTCGTTATCCAAGGTAACGGAAAATACTACGGGGCGTTCAGGAACCTCTCCGACGCGGTCTTCGCAGGATGCTCCGTCTCAGCCCAGAATGACCCCCTCGAGAATTCCCATCGTCTCCAATAGCGTTTCAAAAGATAGAGTCTCCCTGCTGAGGGCGCCTCTGCCAGGTCCCGACTCTCCGGTTACCCCCGTGGATGCCACATTTGACGATGATGAATTGGATGACGATGACATATCTTCTGTGCCAGATGGATATTTTTCCACGGGCCCTTCGTCACGGCGTTCCTCGATGAATTCTGCGCCACCCGACATTGTGACGAAACCTCCTCGACACCCTGCCGACCCATTTAAAATTCACATTGATATCCTTCCCCTGTTGCCGAACTCCCCCAATTCCCCTGCTATGTCGGCGCATTTTCGTCTCACAACCAAATTGCTACTCTCCGGTTCCACACTGGATCCTCACCACATTGCACTCCCCGCCGTTCGTATCCCATCAGCAGAGACTCACTTGTGCGAATGCATCATTCGGAGCAAGAACAAAGATTCCGAGATCATCGTCAGTGCGCCAGATGCGGATGTTTCGTCTAAACGTTCTCATATTACTCTCGGGGGTGCGAAAGGTTCGAGTCTGTGCCAGTGGACGGTAGAAGTATCCGCGAAACCATGGTCGGAAAGTTCTGCAAGCACGTCTGGCGACATGTGGGGTGGTGATTGCTTGTTGCTGGTGGTGCCTGAGACGAAGAAGCAAATCATGTCAATCCCTAAAACTCTGCGGACCTATTCTTCCCGGATGCTGACATCTCCTTTGAGCCCGAGTCCGACTCCAAGTTCGAGCAATGGCGATGAAAGCCCCGGAATGCTGATCGGCACCGTTCGGCCTGTCATCGAGACTCAGAGAGTGCCTTCCCCTTCTGGAGACGATGTAGCGACACCACCGGCACCCAAGGCGAGACCCCGTGACACCTTTCCTCCATCAACACCACAAAATCCTCCATCGCAGAGGATATCAATAGATGACAGAGCCGCCATCGCCTGGGTTGAGATTTCTGTGTCATCTGTGCCACCATCATATACCTCACAGGATGGACAAACATCCAAGTTGAGTCCATGGCTGCATTATGTTCAGCTTCGGGCGCCTTTCCCCTCAATAGCTGTTCTAAAATCACCATCTCTTGACGTCACGCCCACTCTTCCGTTACGTCGATCGCTAAAAGATGCTTTCATTGACTTTGGCTTTGCGAAGTCCGAGGTTGTGAATGAAATTAAGATTGTTGCTGCGTCAGTGAACGGACGAAGGGTGGTTCCAACCTTTTACCCCCCCAACGTGGACGAACCTTCGAGTCCGTTGAAGCATCAGGTAGATAACAATCAGGCGCCCGACGTCCCCGACTATGGCATGTACATCCGCATCGATGCCCCAAGAACTGTCGTTACCACGAACGAGATCTTGGATTTAACATACCTCGTGCATGGTCCACTAGTTGACCGACCCAATCGGGCTGTCATTTCGGAGATTCACTTGCCGATGTTCAATGTACCAGTCGATAGGTATACGGTCACAGTTGAAAATGTTGCCAGTGGGTATTCCTACGCCACAGAAAATCCGTTCTTCCTCAACTTTATCTACAGACTACACTCTATCTATTACCGCATCCACGGTCACGGTCAATGCCCCTCCGAACCGGTTCGCACGTTTTGGATCACCTGCATTCACAGCTCCCCCGTTAACACTTGCACTGACATCACCAGCCCAACCATCGATTCTCCGACTCGTGTGGCGCATATTTCAGTTCATCTTGCTGTTCACTCTCGTCGCTGTGGCATTCCTGACGATGCGGCAGCAAGCGGTTGGGCTCGCTCGTCTTTCTGAACGTGTGGACCATTTGCACGATCGGTCTGTCGCGCCACAGCTAGGCACACCCGATCAAGCGAGTAGACTTGCAATTGGATTTCAAACTATTACTACGGTTACGATTGTAGAAGAACGCACAACCGTTCTTCCACCAACCCCCTTTCCTCGTGGTCGGGAAGGTGGTGAAGGGAATGTACACGTCTCTTCCATCTCTTTCTATCCTGCAGAATGGGATTTGGATGACGAAGCCGCAACGTCCGCAGTCACACGCACCACTAGTGCGTTCCATTCGCTACAAACCAGAAAATCAAATACGTCCCTCGCGATGCTAGGTCATTCTCACCGCTTCACCTTTCATCGTGTCATTGTGCAGCCCATCATCAACACTATCCAGTTCTTCGCTTCATCTAAAATTGCACATATCGTCAAGGAATCATTTTTATTCTTGTTACATTTTCCAGCTGGACAACAGGACTTCTGAACTCATCTACACATATGTATCATGTATCATGTAGTACTGTGTGCAACCCCCGAATTCGTACACTTGATCAGGCCGTAACTGTATTCCATTCGCCTATAGCTCCCGTGTTATTAATACGTAATCTCGCAACGCATCTTGCTGTATCGACGAGTGTTCACGCTTACTACATTGATGTCAGGAGAGCCTGGAATATGATTACATAATGGACGCATCGGACAGTGAAGATAGTTACAGTCGGGAATCAAGGTAGCCGAAGAACAAGGCAGAGGATGGACTCGGGTAATCAAACGATGAATCCATGAGTACGCTTAGCTGGAGCACATCAAGCATGCCTCCTTGTTCTCAAGAGAACACATTAATTTCTCCTCTTCATACTTACGCTGGCGCTGTCTCTCCAGTGCAGCTGAAAACTCGGGATCACCCTCGGCTGCAATATCAGCAGCGGTTTTCTCGGTGGAGCTTGTTGCTTCCAGTGTTGTGATCGACGTAGACACGCCGTTAGCACTGGCGGCAGAAGCCACCGAACTTGCTGACGAGGAAGGAGTGTCGGCCGCCACTGGAGGTCTCGGGGCAGCAACAACTGAGGGCAACCCGGATGTGGTCTGTGTAGGAGTGAGGGTTGGACTGGAGAGAGACGAAGTTGCACTTGGAGGTGACGGCGACAGCGTGCTCGATGACGCGCTGAATGGCTTGGTACCGCTCACAGGGACTGAAGCAACAACGGGTGCAGGTACCTGCGTTGGCACTGGTGCAGCCTGCTTCAACAAGCTCTGATCCACGGTGAACTGGATGGCGGCTTGTGCTGGGCGAGTGCGGAGATAACTGCCGTCGTGGGGTCCTCAACACGAGCAACTAAGAAAGTAGAAAAGGTGTACATACTACATGCCAGTTTTGAGACCTTTCTTCCATCCATAAAAGTGCATGCTTGTCTACGGAGCGCGTGCATAAGTTAGGGATTTTAGTAATCAAGCTCCATCCCTACCAATTGACCAACAGTAGGGCTTTGCATGTGAACATTCAAACTCTGACTCTGGCAGATGAAGGCGCCGCGATCAGCGGCAAGTTCGAGAATCTTCTTTTGACTAATTTCCCAGACTGTTTTATAGATGGCCTTGATGTCAGCAGGGACATTGGGGATCTGCTGAACGGACCCTAATGCTTGGAACTCAGCGTCTGCACGGAACATCATGCAATGAGCTTACCTCCATGGGCAATAATCATGTTCCTCATGGTTTCATCCCAAAGCTTGCGCTCGACAAGCTCTTTCAACAACCACGGATTGACGACCTGGAATTCTCCAGACAAGACGCGACGAGTGTACATGTTGCTAGATAACGCTAATCAACGACAACGGCCCATCCTCAACAATCAGGGGTGCTCACCTGGTGTAAGGCTCGAAGCATTCGTTGAAGCCTAAGATTTGACTTGTGCTTGCAGTTGGCATAGGTGACAGGAGTAGTGAATTCCTAAGACCGTGCTTCGCGATATTTGCCTTGAGGGCTTTCCAGTCCCAAAGATCGGTAGGAGTCACGCCCCAGAGATCGTACTGAAGTTCTCCCTGAGATGCAGGGGAACCATCGTACGTTTCATACGGCCCTTGTTTCTCTGCAAGTTCGCACGAAGCTTCAAGAGCGGCATGGTAAATGGTTTCAAAGATGCGACGGTTAAGGTCTCGTGCATCGTTGGACTCAAACGGAATGCGCAAAATCATGAACGCATCGGCAAGACCTTGAACACCAATTCCGATGGGACGATGACGAATGTTGGACTTGCGCGCCTCAGGGACAGGATAATAGTTGACGTCGATGATGCGATTTAAATTGAGGGTGACAACCTTGGTGACTGCATGGAGTTTGGCGAAGTCGTACTTTTTGTCATTGGCAATGAACGTAGGTAGAGCGATTGACGCAAGATTGCAAACGGCAACCTCATCAGGAGCTGTATACTCAATGATTTCAGTGCATAGATTGGACGATTTGATTGTGCCGAGGTTCTTCTGATTAGATTTAGCTAAGGAGTATGATGAATATCCGATCACGTCAGAGAAGAAAACCCACCATTCGCCGAGTCCTTGTATAGCATGAAGGGCCCACCAGTTTCGATTTGCGCATCAAGGACAGCGAACCAAAGTTTTTGTGCTTTAATAGTCCGCCTCATCCGCCCCTCTTGCTCATATTTTGTGTAGAGTGCGTCGAACTCAGCACCATGAACCTCCTGAAGACCAGGAGCTTCAGCTGGGCAAAACAATGACCAATCTTGATCCGCTTCAACACGTTTCATGCTGTCCATGATCAGCATACAAGCCAAAATTTACATGAGATTCACTCACAAGAGATCGGGAATCCAAAGGGCATAGAAGAGATCCCGCGCACGAACCTCCTCCTTGCCGTGATTCTTTCGGAGGTCAAGGAAATCAAAGACATCAGCATGCCATGGTTCAAGATATATGGCGAAGGCTCCAGGGCGTTTGTTCCCCCCTTGATCGACATATCGAGCAGTGGCGTCGTACGCGCGGAGCATGGGCACGAGACCATTGGACTGGCCATTAGTACCGGCAATATAAGAACTGCAAGAAAGCAAATTGGAGACAGATGTTGTACACTTCTAGTTCCACTGACCCTTTAGCACGGATGTTGGATACGCTTAAGCCAATGCCGCCAGCGGTCTTGGAAATGAGGGCACAGGTCTTCAGCGTATCATAGATCCCTTCAATGCTATCCTCTTTCATAGCGACAAGGAAGCAACTGGCGAGTTGTGGATGCCGTGTACCCGCATTAAACAGTGTCGGCGAAGCATGGGTAAAGTGGCGCTCAGACATAAGATTGTAAGTCTCGATGGCCTTTTCGATGTCACGACCGTGGATGCCAACGGCTACGCGCATCAGCATGTGCTGAGGCCTTTCGGCAACCTTCCCATCAATCCGAAGCAGGTATGATCGCTCAAGAGTTTTAAACCCAAAACTGAATTGACATAAGCGATGGACATGCAGCGAAGGCACTGTAAGCTTACTAGTTGTAATGGAAGTCACGGTCATAGATAATAGCGGAGTCCAACGCGGCAGCATTTTCCGTGATAATTTCGTATGCCTCTTCAGAGATCATACCCGACGGCTTACGGGTCTTTGGACTAACTATAGCAAGTTAGGGGCGAAATGCTCTGCTGAGGCATCACGGCTAACGCACCATAGTAATACAGATCAGAGATGACTTGACTGAAACTCTTTTTTGTCTCCTTGTGCAAGTTGGAAATGGCAATACGTGCGGCCAAGATGGCATAATCTGGGTGCTTGGTAGTGAGGTACGCTGCTGTCTCGGATGCCAGGTTCTGCTCGAAACATGCAATGAGCAAAGCGATGATTGCTCTGGCCGGTACACTCACATCAAGCTCCACTGTGGTAACCCCCTGATAAACCCCAGATATTACTTTCTTGGTGATTCTGTACAGGATTGAGCATCAGGATAGTCGGCCGGAGGCCTCAACTCACTCAATAGGGTCCACGTGCTCGGTATCGAGACCATAACACAACTGTAAAGTTCAACGGTCAACCAGGATCCACGTGGCGAATTGAGTGAACAAACTTTGGTGATACGCGCCGTGATCTGAGAAAACGCGTCAATCCGTGCTGTCCACGCGTCTAGTTTACAAGACACGTACTTTGTCAAACGCTACTCGTTCTTTCTGCGAAACGAGGTATGAACAGTCAAAGAGTCCCAGACACGTGTAATCAGCTAAAAAGGCTTACGCGGCTAAGAGTTTTAGCTAGTGTTAGCGACAATTGGTGATAAACGCGAGAGGACGCGAAAACTCACCCATCTGGCGGACGTGTCGCGAGTCGTAGCAATAGAGTTAACGAGTCATGAAGCCGATAAGAAGCTCATCGTACCTCGTTTGTACACGTACGCCATCTTGGCTAAAGATCGACAATGGTTAAGACGGCAGTTAACAAAGCTGATGAACGACGAGTAGAAAGGCAGTCGAAGGCAGCCGCTGACTTATATCGGGACCGTCGGCAAGTTCCAAACAAAGCGTGCTTACATAAGAGCTTTTTTTTCTTCGTCCAACTCTTGCCCCTACTGCTAGGTAAGTGCACACTCTTTTTTGTCTCACAATATGATGCTTTCAATATCTTATCTACATTGTCCTAATGAGACCTCTCTTGTGGATAAATTCTACATACCCTGATCACTTAGCCTTGTGGCTGATGTTGGAATAACGCTGACAACGCTCTGTCTTCCCTGTCTTTCTAGTTGCACCAACGGCCCTAAGAGGTAGCGATATCTAGTTCTGTTTTTCAGCTTTAGTTCAGAATCCTCATTTTGCCTGTGAGCCAGAGCGTAACTGTTTCAAAGATTTGCTATTGCGTTGGCTCCCTATTGTTATTACATTTACCGCATTTGACCCCCTCTAGTTCTTAGCGTGCCGCTTATAAAAGTCGACCACTCGTCACGGATCCTCATGAGAGAAATCATCTATATCCAAACTGGCAACGTTTCCAACTACATTGGCACACATTTTTTTAACACATGTGAATCTTATTTCACGTACGATGTGGACGACAAGGTTAAGAAAATGGATCAAATTGATCATAACGTTTCATTCCGTGAAGGCGTGGCGCCTGGTGGTCAGCCAACGTTCTGTCCAAGATTATTGCTATTTGATGAAAAGGGTACAGGTTTTTCATTATCATGAGGCTTATGGTTGTTGACAACACTGACACGCAGAAAATTTCGGTGCTCTCCCTAAGATCAATGACTTATACTCCCCAGAGCTAGGCGATGAGATTGCAGCATGGTGAGCCTCAGTCAAAACCACGTTAATCAATGGCTGGGCTTAACTCTTCTCATGGGAGGGGAGGAGATATTGGGATAAATAAGCAAGTCCCCATTGAGAAGAGTGCCTATCAGCGCTACCTTGACGAAGGCGAGGATGAGGATTCAGATTGGTTCGAATCCAATGACCAGTTGTTGCACTCGGTGCGATACTGGTCGGATTTCAATAGAGTATATCATATACCTCGAACCCTTCAGCCCGTGCCATTCGTTGGTACCAGGGACACAAATGACCCGGATTGCGTCACTTATTGGGCAGATGGTGTGACGACTTTCCAGCGAGAATGTCTGGCAAGTGGTTTTCGAAGCCAGTGTTTCCAGTAGTTAAATAGATGTTATCTCTTCTAGGACAATGATCTCATGGATGGTGATTTCCGACGATTTGTCGAAGAATGCGACCTTCTTCAGGTCTGCCTTATTTTTTTGATCATGATGTACTGTTCATTAATATCTGCACATCAGGGGGTTCAGACAACGTTTGACGCGTCTAAATTCGCATCATTCACCACGTCAATGATTCAATTGGCACGGGAGTGCCTCCCAAAAACCACGGCCCTCTCCTTTATGGTCAACTGTGTGCAAAACAGCGGCCTAGTGAACACCCATGATGCATGTTCTACCTTCATACCGCATTAAGATTCATCCTAAGCCATCTTCATCATCTGCTCCCTATAGCCCACCGCTTGTCGAGCGATGACAAATGCCTCACTAGCTATGTGCGCTCTCGAGGAATACTCCGATGTCAACGTCCCCTTGCTTCACCCACTTGTTTGGAGGACCGGGGCCTGGACTCGCAATCTGACGTACGATGTCCGTGAAAGCCTATACCAGCTTCTATATACTAATTATTCCCGTTAGTCTCAATCCCTCTATCATACGACAGCTTTGCTGTCGTCCCATCTGGAAAGTGCCACACTACCGCTTCGGTGCGCTCATGTCGCCCCCATGTAACATGAAGGACGTTCATCAAATCCACACAGACTGAAGTCCCCGGGCGCCGGATTAGACCTGCAGGCTCTGTCTTGTCAATTGGACACTAAATTCGCTCATTTAACCGGCATTTTTCCAACGCCTCGAGTGGATGCCTTAGAGAAAAGTGACTCTGACTTGTCACACGATTTCTCAGTGGAAGTTTCTCCACAGGTACAGCTTCTATCTCGGTGTTTGAGATGTCTCGTTCACTATTGTTGACAAAGCAAATCACGCATTCGAGTCGACGTTCAGGCGTTTTTGCCGAATGGGGCGTCCTTCGGAGCACCTCATTACCGCTTCGGGATGCCATCGAAGATTGGATCCAGAAAACTGTTGAAACACGGTATCCATTTGTCAACATGTCCGTATAGTGGACATCTTTACTTGTGATAAGTGCCTAACTAATTGCGCATATTCTGCAGGACACGATCCGACATCGAATACCCGCTTCCGTTTTCATTTCCTAGGCTCTTCAATACTTCATCCCTGTCAGCTGACCTACACCGCTCGCGTCATACCTCTAGCCATCGAAGTCTGGACACCGTCCCTATATACAGTGCATTGCGTTGCTCAGCTGCTCTTTCTTCTTATTTCAACCAGCATTACAAGTTCATCGACACCTTCATTCGTGGTGGCACGGATCTCCGGTTCCTAAATCCTGATGGGGACGATGGCATTGGGAAAGACGAGCTTCGAGAAGTGCGCGAGGCGATGCTTAAGCTAAGAGATGCTTTCTCGACCAGCGACGCATTCGAGAACGAGGAGGCCTGGGATGAGGACGGAAGGTACGATATTTACTGAGCGCAAAGGGGAGCCCCACCTTCTGAGGCTCGAGCGCGACTGTGCCCGCCTAACCCGCGCAGCAATCTCCTTTAGCTTTGGTATGGACATCCTATATTACATTAATGTATGCTACACAAAATATGGCATCCCACCACCCTGGTGAAATAAGAATAAGCACGAGAATGGAGCACTCCTGATGCAAGCCACGTACCATTCTTCGTCCTGTAAATATGCCGCCTGTGGCGCCTACTCCCATTCCTCGGTCTCGCTCGTTTTCTGGTGCTGCACTATATACTATAAAAGATCTCCCTCCATCGGCGTCATCTTTAAGCGTGAGAATGCTTGCAAGATTGCCGCATCGGTAGCAATAGTTTGGCGCAGACCACACGGTGACGAGAGATTCATCAAACATGTATTTGTATCCTTCCTGCACCAACTGATGTGCGCGGGCAATTAGCGTAAGAGAGTTTACGTGGTTAAACTGAATAAGAAAATTAGAGTACAAAGTGGTGGGGGAAATCGGGTCCAAACCTCATTAGTGACAGAAGCACCAAATAACCACCCTGCTCCTCTGGGGCTGACAGCCCATGTCTCAACCTCATCGGGATCAGACCACATAAGATCTATATTCGCATCAATACCTGGTTTAGTAGTGAAGTCAAAAAGGACATACCACAGAATGCTCCCTCGTGTGGTATCTCTTGTGCTCGAGAAATAACGCGTATTTGGTCCAACGTTCTTATATCAGGCGAAAGCCCTCCATGGACGCACAATGCTGTCCCATCTATTATCTAGGATGTTTTCACAAACTTTCACGGTATATCCGAGCACATAAACTGGCACACGCACGGCTGCCAAGTTCATGAGGTCGAACACGCCACAACATGCTTTCCATACAGCTGGACTTCCATATTTGGTCTGGCATTCGTCTGGAAACTCAGTTAAAACTACGCATGGGACACGCTTGAGAATGAGCCTTGCCATAAAAACCATACACTTGAGTTATCTGTCTGCTTTCATGATTGCCTCGCAGTAATGTTACTTTGTCTGGGTATCTAAGGCCAGCATCAATTATATGCTTCCATGTTAAAATATATATGTAGCACACCTTGCCTTCAACGCAAGCAGCAAGGAGACAGTCTCCAAGCTGTAATAACCGCGATCGACGAAGTCTCCCTGCCGGTGTAATGCAATTAGCCCCACGAACCGCGCCCATTAACAACAGGCGCGCCATAAATATATAACTGGTCTCAGGGACCATTCCGCCTTTCCGAAGAAGCTCTATCAGATCCCAGAACTGGCCGTGGATATCGCCGCAAACGGTGACAGGAGTTGAAACTGGTTGGATATTTGACTCCTCCATAAGAATATTTCGTACTCTCTCACACAAGGACCTCATGTCTGGCTCGGAGAGATGCTTGCATTCTAGTAATTGGGCTATCCATTTGTCCGGATCGTTGGTGCTGACAGGCATCAGAGTAAACGCAGGAAACGCGTCACGTGTTAGGACAAAGCAGACTTTTAGACTTCCCTGACTCACCAACTATGTTCTGGGCATCGATAGCACGCTCACGATCGTCTTGGAAAGGTCTGTTGGTCATTCCTCTTAGGTGAGGTGAGAGGGATTAATAACTACTATAGGCCCATTTTTTGTCTCATTTCCCAACATCCAAGAGGCGAAACAGTCTGGCATCCCAATAAAGACCCGCGTGCGCTCATGTACCATACTTCCCACTTTTGTTGGGTATGCTTTCGTCATGAGGGCCTTGTCTCCTTCTACTTACTCGGGCCCTTCTGGCAGAGCTAGATTCCGAGTTTATAACGGGAAGGACTATATCCCCGTCCACATAACACAGGAAATGGTGGGACACAAACTAGGGGAGTTTTCCCCGACTCGGAAACGTTTCACATATAAGTGCGCTCCTCTGTCTCATCACTTGCTCTTCCGTCACTCATTTGCATCCATTAGACAAACGAAAAATAAATAGTTATTTATTGGAAATATCTGCTGCTTCAGTGCCAGGTGCCAAGTGCTGCATGGGGACTTAACGCCGCGCTCCATGCAGGTCGTCGCACATTCCCAAGAGGCTTCTGGGAATCCCTCGGCAATGTTAGCCCCCAAGAGCACTTACACTGTCCTTTAGTGAGCTGCATGTTAGGGTTCCCGCAATGCTCAAATTGGCGGATCAGGTGGTCGAAGCCGCCAATGGAGGTATTTCTGTCCACATAGCCGAATGACGTGAGGAGACGGGTGAAATCTAACCACTACACCGACCATAAATCTTTCTCTCCGATTTCCGGACCCGTGGCCGTGTTCATGCGCTCATTGCCGGTGCCAACAACTTACTGCTTGGCAACTTATCTACAGATGGACTGGACTGAAAGTGTTTGATGCATGCAACCTAGTTGCTCAATGACTCCGGGATGGCCGTGAGGGCTCTGGCATCATCGTCACCTTGAACCTTGAGGGAAAAGGGAAACTTTGCGGACGTCTTATCAGAAATCAACCAATGCCGTTAACTCTTTCGAGCTGAGTTCACGTTTACTCTCCCGGTAGGTAGCCACCAAATCCATTCATCTCTTCGATTGTGTCAGAGAATTAATTGACAGACATGACTGGCTGAGAGATCACAGGTCGTTAGGATGGGTGTATGAGCCTTTATTCATATGTATGCGTGTCCCTGCGCGATTAATTCAGACAGTTCAACATATGCTTATATACTTACAGTACACCACGCATGGCCAACTATTTTCTGGTGACTCTTGGCTGGTGATTCGTGGCAGGAGGCTCGGCTAGGAAATTTATTAGTCTCAGGAGTTGAGTGATTGGCTAACCGTGAATAGGCGTTCAAGTGTCAAACCGTCCAGCCCAAGATATTGATTATTGGAGATGGATGATTTGCAGAGCAATTAAACGCCGGTGCGCGAGTGTAGTATCTCGTTCTTCAATAGACCCCCATCACTGCAAGCTCCTTAGCACCGACAACCGTACGGACGTCCCGCACCACCTTCAGCTTTCGGGCTTGATGTGTACCTCAAGACGGCGCTCATGGTGACAACAGGGCACTCACACCCCCGCTATCGTATTCGAGGTATGCTCAGCGCACAGTCTTTGGCAAAAATTGCACCACTTGACGATTGAGTTCGAATTCGGCGGGGGCGCAAGCATGGCTGACAGCTTTTAGAAGCAACCAGTTGGTTTGAGGAGGCGTGATTGCATGTCGGAAACATACGATGCTTAGAAGCCACATATAGTTGGTGTACGTGTGCCCTCGCCGAGTATCAAGGTTCAGCGAGCAAGTGTGACATTCAACTGCAGAGTGAAACAGGAGAGCCCCTGACGGGACCAGTGCATATTCTCCAATCATGCAGCTGCATGTACATACAACGCCGGAACCTTCCAGCTCGATGAAGTACTGCAGTGTCATCAAGACCTGCACACGACAGGCTGAAGCAGCCTCTTAAGAGTTTCGCTCGTACGAGGGTGCCGAAATCGTTCTTGCTATCACAAACCCTATCCTCCGTACGTACTATAGTGTTGACGTCGTCGTCACTTCATCCCCTTCGTCCGATTCGGGGCCGACGAGGTGAATACTTCCCAACGCGCCCAGTGAATTGCTATTTTGGCTTTGGGTTGTAACCTTCCACGGCCACCTCCCGCTGAGGATGATGAAGACGATGAGGACAAGGGAGATGGGGAGAAGGAAGGAACCGCTGGAGAGAGTGTTGCATAGTAGTAAGAAGATTTAAGGGATTCCCAACTTTAAACACCAAGGGGAAGAAATCTGGTGGGTGGGGGAAACGATAGGGGGTAGAGCTTGAAGAAGGAAATGGTGGCGAAAAGCGGCGCGCGCCAATTTCACTCGCTGGGGTAAGCGCGGAAACAGATGTCGCCGTTTTACATTATTACGTAACAATCGCTCACTCGGCCACTTTTTGTTACTGACATGAAACATTTGTATCAGAGTAAGATTTTTGTTTCCAATGTACAGCGCGATCTAACAAGGAAAATGCTAATGAAGTTGCGCTTCGAACGTACGCATGTTTTCCAACCGTTTGCGCTGTTCTCTTCTTCATCGATGCACCCCATGGACGGTTTAACTCTTCGAACAATCGGAGGCTAGTGCAAGCAGAGGATGGATGGCTTCAGAAGCTTTGGATGTCCCCAAAGATGAATGTCGATGGACGACTGGGATGGATGATCATGGAGTTGCCTTCTCCCATCATGTTCTGCTTGGCGTTCTGGGCGCGCATGGAAGGCTTGGACTCTTCCGGTCCCCCGAAACAGGCATTGTTCCTTGTCGTATTATACGTCGTACACTACCTCAATCGGGCTGTGATATCCCCTCTGCGTACCGCGTCACGCTCACCATCTCATATTATCATCCCAATCGTATCCATTCTCTTCAACGTGCTGAACGGTTCGCTCATAGGCACATATATCGCAGCCCTGTACAACGCCTCCAGGACTTCCCCAACTCCATCTTCATACCCTGGGCCGGCATTCCTTGGTGGCATCTTACTCTTTGTTGCCGGCTTCGCCTCCAATGTATGGCATGATGAGGTTCTTTTGAAATTACGGAACAACTCTCACAACGGACCTGGCTCGAGCGAGGAACGATATAAGATCCCTTATGGAGGGCTGTATCGTTTCATCTCGTGGGTTTTCAATCATATTTCTTTACGAGGTCTTTTGATGAGAACTTCCTTACAGGTTTCCGAACTACCTATCAGAATGGTAGCTACTGCCTTCCACTGATGGTCCTTAGTCTGATATTCCCTTGTTAGGCTGGAATGGATTGGATATGCGGTTGCCGCCACTTCGTTGGCTTCCTCGGTTCGCCAATCACTAGTTGAGCCATACGGCCTTGGAAAGGCAGGGTGGTATACTCCTCCATGGATGTTCGTCGCGGCAGAAATTGCAGCAATGCTTCCCCGCGCAGTAAGAGGTCATCAGTGGTATCGTGGTCGCTTCGGGGAAGCGTACCCATCTAGAAGGAAGGCTGTTTTCCCTTTTCTTTTGTGATATCCTTGCAGAGTTCTTTCCTCCGAGAGAATAAGTGCGCACGGCTGTTCAAAGACATATCCGAGTCCCTGGGGTCGTTGCAATACTCTTGGGCTTGGGGAACGATAAGCAGGCCCGCGAACGGATTCGTGTCATGGATCAGTGCGAAAAGAAATTAACATTCGTCCATAGCGAATGCGCACGTAACTCTGAAAGTCCGGGGTAACCACAAGATAAATCTCGCACTGTGGCTTTATCATTCCCAAAAAGAAGATACTCGACAATGGGTTTGCAACACGTTGAGCACAGACATAGTTGTACATAAGCAATAAGGTTGCCGCAAGTGAGCAAGGCGCGGCGAGCTAATCTTGCGACCCTGGGTACGCATCATTGAAGTTGAAATCGTTCATCAGACACAGTTGACCAACCGTACTGATTCAGAGCGAGATGGACACCTTTGCCTGCATATAGCTCGAACGTGCGCGATATTGAAAATTAATAATAAGATGATAATAAAGGTGTCGGCCCTCCTGTGTCATTCCGTGTGTATAATTAGCCCACAGACTTCAGGCTGCTCCTCAGAGCGCCGAGGCAGAGGTCTTTGGAATAAATAAAGTGGTAAAATTAGTCCGCTCTAAGTGTACCCCTTCGCCCAGATGTTCAGACATTGTGTTGGTTTTCTGAACCTTCCGGCAGAGACGGGAACTGCCGTCTGCTGCTCAACCTCAATGATGGTAATCGGTCGCCACGTTGTCGCGATGCCAGGCCCCGGCGGGCAGCACCAGTCCAACGCAATACGATGTGGAGCTGTTCGCAAAGGTCAACGAAGTGCGTGGACCTCTGTGAGCAGTACCATTAGTCGTGCGTGACTGTCGTCGGCGGCGGCTCAGCTAATATACATGTGCCATGTTAAGGGCAAACACCTGTCTGAATTGAGCCCTCAGTATCTGGGGGGAGGTTTGGCCGCCAGACCAGCTTCCCCAAGACATGTTGGGCACCCAAGATAACTTCGCTTAGGTGGCCATGACGTTCTCATGGCTGAGACGTACGCGCTTGCGACTCGGAGACTGGGTCATTGTCTGACGCAACGTAAACCATCTGCTTTAACGATGAGTTGCAGCGATTTTTAATGAGGCATATTTTTCCGGCACGGACATATGGGCGAATCAATCCGTCAGCGGTAACCGCAGCGCCTGAAAATCAATCAACTATCTGTGTCTGAGTCAGTGACCATTGACTAACTTGTAGAAGGCATTGAACTCCCAGTGACAATTGATACGGCTATTCCGCACGAAGCCGGCGGAAGAAGTAGGGGATCTGGTGCCTTCGACGAGGTAGCGAACCCAAACTACCATATCTCTCCATATGAAGATGTCGAGGGTTGCTTCCCCGAATAATCCCCAGTCTTGGGAAGAAACAGCGCCGAACGAACACAGATGTTGACTGGGACGTTACAATTTGGATAGCAAGCCAAGATACGTGATGGGTGTTTCCACGAGTCAATTTTTGGCAGAGAATGGTGGAGCCTGGAAGGTGATGATGATGCCATTTGGCTTATAGCCACTGGCCAGACAGTCGCAAGATGACCGAGGAAGGGAGAATTGATGTAATTACGTAAACGGGAGGATGCTATGAACGCTCAAGGGTTCGAGCAAGATACACGGTGGTACTCCACCTTGACAGAGGAACATCCGGCAACTTGGAACGTCTTAGCGCGTTTAGGGGTGTCACGGGGTTCCTGTGCAAGGGTTTTTCTTTTTGTTTTTACCCAGACTTGCCAACTTCCACGATGCTCCCCAGCCGCTGCAACGAGCAGTGGGCACTCTCTGCAGTGTAGGCTTCGTGCGCTAGCTGAAACCGGCCTGCTGGCACCTCCGGGTCAAATTCCATCAATTCCATCTCAGGTTGCTATCATTTGCTGGATGCACAGGTGGCACAAACTGGTCGCCATAGCCTTCCGCCAGCCAAATAAGTGTTCCAGGGAGAATGCTCTGGTGATGTGCTGCTGTCGTCGGACGTCTTGGGATCACACCATGTTCTTTCCTGCACACCTTATGACTGAGGAATCTTTCATCCTCAGAGTTTTTACGCAGGCATCGGCTTTCGGCTCATTCATTCTGACAGGATCGTACAATAAACAGTTTACAATAGTCTAAGGCGTCTACGAGAATGGCCGCTGGTGGTTGATCGCTAAGGACGTTGAATAGTTTGGAAGGGTATCAACGAATTGATGCTTGGACGAATGGCTATCTAGCATCTACAAGGAACGTGTGTTTCTACAGATAAGGGAACACAGTCATTCATCACTTGGACGTGAGCAAACGAGGATTTCATTCTGAGTTTTCTCATGCTGGAAAGTCAGGCGTTGCTACTCAGTCGCCGCTGTGAGTATGTCGGAATAAATATAAGCCCAATGACGGGATTTTGTTTAATACCACTAGAGAGCAAGTTGAGATTGTTTATCTAGCGGATGGGTAGAAAGGATCGCATCTGGCGCTTTCTTCCAGTTTCCCGATTATGTTACTGAAAAGTGGGGCCGCCAACCGATAGTATGGATTTCACTGGAGACATTTACCGTTCGCTTCCAATGCACCAGTTTGGCGGGAATTATTCAGCCGCGGCAAGGCGAGTCAACATTGCATTGATACTCAGAAACGAAGAAAAATGTGATGAACATGGATGGCTGTGATCACTAATGAATAGCTGTCAAGACGGGTGAAGTCCAGTTGCATCCAGAACACCCCATCGTATATTGACAGCGGCATCCCGGTTCATCTTAAATGAGTTGATCATGTGGTAACCAGAATAGGTATCACAAGTACCATTGCCTAAACTGCTCCGGAGCGAGAAGGCATGGCCATATTGAGGATGCGATGAGCGCCTCCCAGTTGGCTGCGCATGATCGATACAGATCCATTGCTGCGCGGGCATCCTCAACCTAGGAGAATTGAGTAATGTAAATTGGTATGCCACGTGCGTCACTTACGGTGTTCTCGAAACCTTCACGAATTGTCCTATTCATGGCTCGTCTCACAATGTTCTGGAAGCCGTCCCCACTATTACACAGTAAAGTGTGTAAGCAACTCTCGGATTCTGGCAGGGATTCTCACCCTTCTGCCAGCGTACTTTGCATCGGGAAGTATAAACCGAGGTCCCTGGTCTGATCGGTAGGATGATGGATCCGCAGCGCCTAGATCAAGAAAAGCAGTTAGTGTCAATTTTTTGTATAATGCTGCATTTCACATCTAGGGACGTCCAAAGCTCATAGGCCACAACAATTTTACCGTGCAAAATCGATTGAGCCTGGTAGCGAGCTTGCTCGAAAGAAATTGTGTTGGCTGTTACCCCTGAGTAAGTTGTTTTCTCGTGAGATGAGTCTGAAGCTTACGCGATGGAACAAAGTGTGAGGGCTGGAAGCCAGTGTTTGCGCTAAAATAGTCAATCACTTCATCGATTGGCAAGACAAGCACGTCAAGCAAGATGTCCCTGAATAATTCTATGATGACTGAGTCACTCTCAGACTACGGCACCGTCAAGTGTTGAACTGACCACTATGGTCACCCTGGCAAGTATATTTCCCCTCGGCGACAGTGTTGTCTGAGTAGCCAGACTCACACATGCGTTGGGATTATGCATGGTTCGGTTGCTTGAGATGGTGAGGCTCTGGTTACAAAAATCCTCATGACTAGTTTTCCTTCTTGGAACATAGCATTATCCACCAAAATGCCATTTCCGGCTTCTAGCCAGCGGTGTTATCTTCTGGTCATCAAGCCAGAGATGAAGCACCGTCCCATTTTCGGGAAGCTTCTCCAAGTTGATCATATCCGCTATTGGTTCTACAGACCAATAATAATCTAGAACACCTCCAGATTGGACGAATACATTGTTGTGACCGCTTTGTAACTACCTGAACTGCTGTCGAGCCCGTCACTGTTGAGCAGCCTGTCCACAGGCTTCAACTGGGGAGCCCGAAAAGGTTCGCAGAGACGGTGGTTTTACCCGAAACGCGATGAATTGGACCTCGTCGTATCTCAGTGGCATCTCAAACAGGCAAACGAGTCAGATGTAAACTCTACAATGCTTTCGAACTTGTTGCTCCCGCTCACATTCGAAATACGGAATCGGATTGCAACGTTCAATCGGGTATATAGGGACTTTTTCAACGGCGCAAGATCGTCGAGCGTAAAGTCCTCACGGCAGCTAGCCGAACGTATTGCTCAAGTGAGTTGCCTGGCCTCAGAAAAGTCATGCCTGCAACTCTACTTCTAGAACCCAGTGGGTGTGTAACCGAGCCAATTCCAATGGTATCCCAACCCCCCCAAACCCCAAAAAGGACGGAACCATGCTTTTGTCATCAAAAGCCACACTTAGCTGGTAGCTCTTACAGTCTCATCGAGCCCCCGTCGGTCTTTATGGTAGAGATGTGTTCCTTTTCGGCCGCCAAGGGTTGCCATACAGTAACTAGACATTGTCCTGAGCATTTAATCCTGCCAGCCAACCCATGGTTGTTTCCCAGGCATACCAAACATTTATATCATCTATCGTGTGACACTGGCCTAGACTCCGAAGGGAAGTTCTCTTTAGATTGGCCATGCGCTTGTATACACCGTGACCGGCCTGCGGCGGTGAGGGTAGCTCTCCACATTCTCGCGCTGTATATGGACTATGCTTCTCTGAACCGTTAAACCCACCGTTTGCCCTCGAAGCTTTGCATTTATGACTGCCACCATCGCTCCCATTTGTATGCATCTGCAAAGAATGCCGTTCTTGGTTGCTGTTGCTCGTCATACACCAGGCTGATACTTTTTTACTGCTCCCCCGCTGCCGAGAGCAGCGATTGGCTAGTTTAAGGATGTTTGCATGAGGCCTTATCAACGCCGCACCAAACACATGTTCATCTTGTTGCTATTGCTATTTGCAAAATTTGAGGCAAAGTCCGGAATGAGAGTTTAACTGAACAACCTCATTCACTGAGAATCGTTTTTTTTTTGGTAGACATATTTTGTTGAATCTGTATCTGTTCATGTGCCAATTTGCCGCTAATTGGACAACACGGGAAATCGTTAAGCAGGCACTAAAGAATTAACTGGAGAGCTTGCGATGAGATGATACTGCACCATTATGACCATAAGTTCGTCACATTGTTACGGCTTAACCGCAACATTTGACACCCATGTCCCACGAAGATTTTGGATTGAATTGGAAATGAACACGATTGAATTGATTTGCACCCTCCGGCAACTCCCGGATACCGTGGGAATGAACTAATGGTCGTAAGTAATCCTACAGTAAGTACCAGCGTGAATCATCGGCACGCGTGCATGTATGCTCATTCTCGAGTATATTTGGCTAACTGTTTAATGTGTGATTTAACCATTGTTAATATTCTGAAACTCGCACTTCAGCAGCCACGCCGAGAATTCCAAATCCAACCGTTTTGTTTATTGATGCACACAAACAGCTCAGGTGCAGATTATGCAGGAGATTATCTTCTGGATAATTCAGGCGCATGCCTGTTGAAATTCAGCCACTGAATCCATGTGATGCGCTTATCACCTTGTTAATGCACTGGAATCCCGCTGCCACATGACTCTCAGTGAATAGAGCGCGTTGGTAGAGGACCAACACGAGCGAAAACGACGGGGCGCGAGTCTGAGGATAGGGTCGTTAAATTGCAGATCAAGGATTGGTAGAGCCCACGGAAATCACGAAGTAGACAGTGGACCGTAAAATATATATTATGTAGGTACCGAAGTCCGTGAGCTTTCGCGTACACATAGACGACTAATCGTACAAGGAACAAATCAGAATTGTGACAATCCACAAGAATCGAGTGCAGATCATTTTGACTCCTCGGTCTATTTCAGTGCCTACCTCACTCTCTCCGCCGTTCCATCATCGGACGAATCGAGGTCGGAAGTCAAATGCACAGGCGACGACGTCAGAGACGAAACTGCGTCCTCGATATTGGAGAAAGGAGGATAGGACGGAACACGTGGATAAGAAGGTAACTCCGGGTCCTCGACATCATCCGCCTTCGGAGGGAATTCCCCACCGACCACGGCATCCTCCGACGTGAGCTTCTCAACATCGATAGGAGTCGGTACATCAGAAGGGGCGTACAATTCTACAGTCAAGGAGCCAACACTGGCACGACGGAAACTTCTCCGACCTCCGCATCAACAGCTTCTGGAGACGAAGAGATGTCGTCGGTGGGCGTGTCGTCCTTCGACTCCTTTTCGGCCTCTTGCTTGACTTCGTCTGCAGGATCGTCTTCAGAATGAGGCTCGTACACCTTGGCCGATGCATCCTCATCCTTATTTTGCTGCTGCCAAACCCCCAACTTCTTGGACTCGAGTTCATTAAGAACCCCCTCAATCCTCTGCACCAGATCCTTTCTGGCATCCCTGACTTCCGTCGAGCCAGCACTTTCAATAGCATCCAGTCGCGTCAAGAGGGACGTCAACGCATGCTCGAAAATGCGCAGAGGCATGTTATTCGCAGTGTAGGCCAAGGATCGCGTAGGCGCGGTACTGGAAAGGAAGTCAACTGTAGTTGGAAACTGGAACTTGTACTCCAAGTCAACGAACTCCTGCTCAATAGCTTCGATGGCTTCCATCGGCGGTTTTGGAAGTGAAGGAGACGGTGAGCGGGCCGATGGACGTGCTCGGGCAAGTTCGGAGGCAGTAGTGACAGGGCGTGCGGGCGTAGGCACAATCGATACAACAGGGGTTGGTGCACTCACGGAAGCGCCATTCTGAGTCGCAATGCTACCCTTCTGGGCGAAGTGAACGGTTGGGTGTATTGGGCGCGCATTGTGTTTGGGATCCAACGAACGTTTGATCGCCTCCATGATGTGTCGGGCCTCCACGCTAGCATCCGATCGACGATGTTCTTCGCTTTCTGGGCTTGGGGCTGAGTTATGGAGTTGGGCTGTTGCAGGAACAGCGTATGTGCACCCCACTGGGCCTTCAGCTTGTTTGGGGATTTTGGGTACGTCGGAATGGACAGAGGCCCACGAAGGCACAGTCATTGTCGGCTGGGATGTTGGTGGGTGCTCGGCTTGGGTCGCAGCTTCCTGTGACCCACCATTGAGGGCTACAAAGAAGGATTGGATGACAGAACTCAAGTCATTCAAGTCGACAGCGGCACGCGCTGAAGGCACTTGCAGATCCTTTTCCTGAAGAACAGGCCCGACCTGTGGACGCGCACAGTGTTGGCGTTGAACAGGGCGAGAAACCTAATATACCGGGGTGATCAGTATTCCACACTCAAGCATAACAGAAACTGAAAGGGACATACGGCCTCGCAACTTTTCTTCTCCGGAAGGCCTAGCAATCCTGATACCGCGGACGGAACGTCCTCGTGTGAATCTGGTTGGGACCTGTCAGCACACTTGGGTCCATGGGAGCGAGCTAGACCACGCGGGCCCTGTCCAGGGTCTAAACGAGGGACGAGCGCTGCAGCGAACGTCGATGGGTCGAACTCCACCCACGAAACATCGGAGCATTGTTCAGGCTCCCCAGAGCACCCGCATCGAGGCGGCGATCCGCACTGACGCGAACCGATAGATCCCCAGTACGGCGGTCGCTCGTAAAACTCGCCATGGTCCTCGAAATAAGGCTGGGGTGGGCGGGAGATGTGCGATCGGCAGGGGCGTGAACAGGCAGGTCCCGGACATGAAGGTCGCTCGGGATAGTCGTCATAATTCTCCTCAAAGTAGGGCTGAGGATAGCGAGATGGACGTGGGCAGCCTTGTGCGCTGGGTATGTACCGGGGCCCGTCGTAGAAGTCGTAGCCACGGGAATGCCTGTGTTCGGGTCCTGGGTGGTATTCGCACTACAACGAAAGAGCATGTTAACGCAAGGACTGGACATCTTAGAAGGGTCAACTTACAGGGATAGGTCGCCCATGAGCATCATCTCTGTAGTTGCGGAAGGTTGGCGAATTAGAGTACTGCCATTCGTAACGGTCAGGGAATGAATCAACTCTGGCAAAGGAAGCAGCTGCCCGAGCTCGAGCTGCCTGGGCTTCGAGCTGGTCAGCAAAGGCGTTCAAATCGTTAGGATGGGACAAGCGCCTTGGTGCAGAAGGGTGAGGAGCATGGTAGTAATCAGAATGGGAGTACATGCTGAATGTGTAACAAAGGGGTCTGAAGACTGGCAGCGGCATCTCTTATATATCTCCAGAGAGGGCATACGTGTGCCCCCACATCCGTAAGCGCCTGAGTCAGCGCTCGAAAGCTCCAGAACTTTGAGATGATTACTGAATGGCCAAGGCAGAGCGCTTACGTCAGTGCCCTATTAAATGTGGAAGCTTAAGGAATCCCGACAAAAAAGGAAAACGCTGGTCATCCTCCACACTCCCGGAGGCTGTCCTGAACCCCTAAAGCAATTGTATTATCACAGCCAACACTCCCCTGGCGACAACCTAGTCTCTTGACTTGCGGGAAGGCTCAGTGTTACTAGATCGTTACCACCCATACCTTCAACACTCGCTGACCAACATCCTTTACTTACGTCGGCCTGGTGGGAGCTAGCTACGTCGACTCATCCTCAAGCTTCATGCCTTCGCACCTTTGATTGTTCCCGCGGGCCGTAACAGTGCATCCCTGTGGGTAAAGTAATTCCACCCATCCTTTATATGTCGGAATCACCAACAACAACAACAACAACAACAACAACGTCCACAGTTGGTCACCCACTCCTCTTGAACAGGGAACCAGCGTAGAATTTAAAATAATTCATGCCAAAAGCCACTCCGAGCAGCTAGGTTTGAACTTCTGGCCACTCAGCTTTCATTGTCCGGCATCCCATTTCGTTTTCCAATGAAGCTCTGAGCCTGCACAGCTGCCACTCATTCCATGACAGAACTCCAGTCCTCTTTTGGTAACTGGCCCAGTTTGGTAATTCGTTCTCAGTTGCCCTCCAGTATCAAGCTTTCATCATCAACACACGTAACGCCCCAATGGCCTCAGGAGCATAAATATACACAGGGTATGGGCCTGTTACTGAGCATCAGGAGCCCTCCTGCCTTAACAGTCAGTGACGCGATGTCCAACTGCAGCTGAGAGATCTAAGAGCTGCCCGATTGAGGGTTGCTGATCTTGAGCTCCCTTTTCGAATGATTCCTCACTTAAACGGCACCTATGCATACTGACGGGACATTCATTAGCCCACATTTATGCTGCGCATCTTCGTGTCGGGAGCGTCGTGAGCGAAGACAGATCCTTATCCATATCGAATCGAAGCAGTGAGTCGATCCCCTTCAACGGATAAGGCCGGAGGTGCGAGACCTGTCTTGTTCATGCAACGAGAGTTTTTATTCCGCATGGAAGCTGAAGAGGCATGTCTTGGGCCAAGGCTATCGTATACTTTCCCGTCAAAAGGCAGAAGTGTTCTTGGCCCGATCGATTGTACTTATCCGCGCGAATGGTAGGTCCCACATGGGCCCTTCTCCCCTCAAAGTTCTGGATGACATCTTCATCGATCTGCGAGGCCATGTCTCCGATCGTTCTTTCGAATGCACCACTCCATTTTTGCTTGAATTGATCAAGAATCACTTCCCTCTTCCATCGTCGGCTTTCGATGCCTCACAGCATGTGCTACTTCTGGACACTTCCGATCCGTCATTGGGGAGAAGCGTGGGACTGGCCCATCCATCGCGAGTACTTCCCGTTGCAACTCTTGGTCATTACCGTCAACCCTCGACTAATATTCTCCACCAATGACGGTATGCGTGAGTCGCAGTTCTCTCGACTCTGTCGTGGGCCATGCAGCCAGTAACACCCATCTCAAAAACGGATTCAGGCTCTATGTGTGCGATACTTGGTGACGTCTCTTTACACTCGTCTACCCTAGACCCCAGAAGATCTTCTACCCAAGCCTCTATTTCGGCATCTCAGCTCTTACTGGGCATACTGGCATCGGCACTCGGGTGGATGATGCTGGGTGTTGAAATTCAACAACATAGGTGGCGAGCATGGATGACTGACCGACGGCACGTTGGTTATGCTTGAATATTAAAGCAAAAACACACTGTCTAAATGGAGAGGATGAAACGGAAAAAAGAATGACTTCGAGGAGAGGGAAATGGGGTGGACGCAGACGGCGAGCTCGTTATTAGAACATGTGGGCAAAATGTCAAACATTGTACTGCCAAGCTCTTCAAGCCAATAATGTAAGGGACAAGTGAAGCGATTTCACGACGTCCGGCATTGTAAGCACACACCAGATGCTTGTGAAGGAGTGTGTGAGAGCGAGGGGGTTTGAACAAGAAAACTCAGTCAGTCTGTGATGATGCATCAAAGACATGGCCGAGGATCCCTACAATGAAGGTCTAGAACAAAGGCATAATGACAGCCTCTCAGCGATGATGCTGCAGCTTGCATACCTTCGCCTGAGGTGTTGCAATGTGGAAACGTGCTCGATCGCAGACTTGTATTACTTATGTAAATTAGAACAGTAGATACAATTAGAAATGAGACTACAAACTCAGAGGTCTCAAGAACTCGCCAACAGAGCGATCAGCATCAATCTGCAAAGTCCAAAGTCCCTTTTTGAACCGAAGCTCCTCTTTCTCCGATCCACGACTGCTGATAGTGACCTCTGGATGATGTTCCCTCGCCCACGTAGCAATGCGGCGAATGAAAGCATTCATTTCACCACCTTCAACCGGCCAGATTTCAGCCACAAAGTTGATATGGCCGTATGTGTTACGATCAATAGCAGCACTGTAGTATAACCAAATAGCACAGCAAATTATCTCAAAACGCCGAAGCTGAATTGTCCGCTGTTCATTTGGCAATGCGGCAATACGCTCTGATAGCCAGGACATTGAGAAGGTATAAGACTGAAGCGTCCGCTTGCGAAGGACCTGTTGAGAACTGGCAGGAATTGGTGGGTAGCTCCAATAGTCCAGCAAGATGTCAGGGATCACGTCATAACGGAGTGGAGGAGGGGCCAATTGACGAAATAGAGCTAGCTCATGTTTGTCAACAGCATGCTCGAAGGCACATGAGATGTAGACCAGGTCGTCAGCGGAAGTGAAAGCCGCAATACTTTTCAAACTCGGGAGAGGCATGCTGCTCGTGTGATCATCGAAAAAATGACCTGTGGTGAAAACAAATTGCTTGAAAGGATCCACGAGAGTGAATTCCTTCAGCAAAAACGTGTGTCTCCAGGCGTAAGGAGTGCTATTCCCCTTTAAATCCTTCCGAAAAGAAAGTCTAAGCATGTTTGCTTTAACGCCCCAAACACCACGCGACCGATATTGAGAAGCGAGGTTCGCAGGCTTAAGGTGATGCGGCAGTGTTGCATCCCAGCATTGAGCAGACACTTCGACCTTGAACCACTTATGCGCGGGAATCCGCACAAAAGGAACCAAGCAAGGCAAGCCACTAGCGACTTGCTGCTCCTGCGAATGCCTTGCTGGACTGCTGTGGGAGTGGGGGCTAGAAGGTGGGCGAGCACGAGACTGAGACCCACAGGGAGACTGGGAGCGAGAGCGGGGACAAGGACGGGAACGGGAACGAGAGTGAGAATAGAAAGGAGAACGAGAGCGAGAGCGAGAACGCATTCCTGACTGGGAGTGCAGACTTCTGGAAGGGGCAGGTGAGCGAGAGCGAGGACGCGAGGATGAACGCGAACGTGAACGCAATGGACTTCCACAAACAGGCAATACTGGGAGACGTGGTGCGGGCCTCGGAGGTGACAGGTCACCCTGACGCGGTGCTCGTGCCCGACGAGCATATGGAAGTTCACCTCTCAGATGAGGCCGTGCATGGAAGGGAGGGAGACTCGAAAAAGTCCCTCCACGGCCTCGGGATGAACCAAAACCCCTTCCTCCTTTGTTCTGGGAAATGCTCAGCTCCGAGGTAAGATGGGTGGACAATGGGAGCCTCACCGGATTTAATCGCTCGAGCAATGACCTCGAACCAAACAGACCAATCTCGGAGAGGGGTGGAGAAGGAGATGTAGGCAGCCCAACTGCAGGCTGGGAATGCTTCATGAGGTTAAATGGCAGCAGCGGCTGGGGCTCCTCAAAAGTACTGCCTGCCTGGACCTTGCTTAATGACTGAGGCTCAACAAGAGCCATAGGGGTTAGGGCTGGTGGTTCCTTAGCCACACTTGGGGTTGTCAAAGGCACCGCCTTCGCGTTGGACGAGGTCTTTCCGGTTAAACGCAAGTTACGAGGCATAGGCTGTGAACGATAACAATGAGAACCAAGTTTAACGCACAAGTCATGGTAAAAACATGTCAACCTTAGCGATCAAGGGACCGATGGGTTCATCCGTAGGTCGTTTCTGCGCAGTGACCTTGTCGGCTGCGCCAGAAACGAGAGACGGTTTTGGGACGTGACGTTGAGCTTGCCCAGGGTTGTCCTCTCCAACACTCCCAGTGTCCATGGATGTACCGAAAGCCCGAGAACCCTCAGCGGCCGCACGGTTCATGGAAGGGTAATGTTGTTGCAACATTGCCTTGCTTGCAAGGTCACTTCCTAGCCCGGAATTCCTTAGCGCCCTGTTTATATTGTTTCTCTTTTTCCCACCCTCAAGTTTCTCGCACGTCCGGCAATGTCACATTGCTGCTTTTCCTGACCCAGACACAACTGGTCATCTACAGACTGGGAAGCTTTCTCAGGGGGATTGGGCACCCATTGCTCCCACGCAGCAGGTCATCGATACTGCAGTTAACAAACTCACCAACATCATCTAACCACCAGTCCCGCCCCTCTCACACCTGCCTCTCTAGCAGCAACTTGCAAAATGCTGCGCAGACAGAGCTTCTACCACAAAGGCAGCGTTCCACCGCCGTATCCGTGACAGACGGAAACCCGCCACATTTCTCCAGAATACCGCGTCTCCGCCAAGAGGCACACCCTCTGTCCTCTTCCAGCTACTATCTGCACATGTAGCTCTACACGCATATGGATACATATGGATTTTCTCAACGCTCAGAGCCTGAATCGGTAAATTCATTCCACTTTACTTTCTGCACACTCTCCGAAACCCGATCTCCTCTCGTTCTGGACGGTTCGTATGACCATCTCCCCACCGGTTCCACGTGGGGACAATGGCTCAGCATTTGCTGAGTGTCAGCTCACCGAAGCGCTCCGTGCTTCGACTTTCTCTGGGGCTGTCAGATCCACGGCGCCTATCCTTTCCTCTCGTTCCAAGAGGCTAGTGACAGTTTCTACAGCCACTTCCCCACCGGTTCTAAGTTGGGAAAAGCGTTTACCAGCCCACAGCTCACTGAGCACCTGTGCACTTGACCTTTTCTAGATCAAACTGTCCAGTGGCCCCTACCACTGTTCAAGTGTCATCTGTACGCCTAGGAACGATGAAGGTGACACGTCCTACGTTGGTTCCAGGCCAAATTGATGGAAGCCTGGCTGCCAACTCACCGAAGTGCTTTGTGCTTCGATTTTCTCTGGGACCGTTAAACTCCCGGCCTCTTCCATTTCCTTTCATTTCTAAATGTCAGAGACGGTCCAAACGACTATCTCCCAACCACTTCCACACCGGGTTGACAGCAGTCTGGCACCTGCAGACTGCAAGCCCACAGAAGCGCACAGCGCTTCAACGAGCCCTGAGCCGTCACAGGCTCTTATCATCCTCCCCGAGTCCGGAACCGACCCAGACCCTCAGACGCTCTTCCCCTCCCGATGAACTCCTAATCCCAGAGTTCCAGAGGAAGAGCAAGTCTTCCAAGGACGGCACGCTTACCGCTGTGGCAAGCAATATTCTCCTGCCCAACAGAAATACTGGGCCACCGATTGTTTTAGAATGCCCCCCAAAAAAACAGGAGAATTACTTGGGAATTCAACAGCTACTTAGGCGTTTAGAGTGGCCTTCAGCCACTATGGGATCAAGGTGGTGTGGCCAGAATTTTCTTTTCTTTTCTCCATCTTATACGCTTTGATACTCACTTTGATTGCTTCGGCCTTGTGCACTATGCACTTGGACCTCAATGCTCGAATATAATATCTTGCATTTTGTTCATCTTGCACCTCCCTCAGTTCACCGATGTGAAGCTGAGGCGAGAGCGATATTTCTGATGATCTTTGCCAACACGATAGTTCGCAGTCTAGGTACATTGTCAAACACATAGTTCACTGACATGAAGCTAAGTTTGCGATCTAGTAATTATCACAGAATGAATTGTGCTATGGGATGGGAACCATATGCAGATGCAAAGCCTGCAAAGCCTGGTCGCAAGCAAGGTCAATACAGCACAGCAGCCATTTCTGGCGACCTTGGAACGACGATATTAGACAAACTAGTTGAACTGCCTTCGGCTGGTTGCGAACCTGATAAGTGCGACTGAAAACTAAAATTGCGAGCATTACTATACCGTACCATACATCAATTGAAGTGAAAGAAACGTTGGGAATGTTGGGACTTGTATGAAATGAAAAATTGAGCGGCATCGGTGAAAAGCGAAGAGTCAGGCAAAGGGCGCGGATGACACTTGCATTCTTAACAGTCCTCATGTTATTTCCGGAGGGGTGCTGCACGAGATGCTCGTAGGCGTGGCATTCAAGACACAATAAATTCGGTCAACTGCGCTACAATACACTGACATGACTCAAAAGTCGTCCTCGTTGAACTGTGAAATGAAATGGAAAAAAAAGATCGTCCGGTCTGATTGGTCGTTTTCCAGCGTTCAACCAGTCCACAGGAATGCCGGCGACAGGGAACCTCAAGTCTGTCAGTGCAGAAACAGCCCGGTTACCAATAAACTCCAGAGGGGATGTAATTGAACATCCAGACTGCTGATTGCAGCATCGAATCTAGGGCAGCAGAGAACCACAAAGGACGGGTGGAAGGAAAATCAGACGCCCATCTTGCTGCAAATGTCCCCGCCACTGTGTCGAGTCCAGCGGCATGGAAAGTGCGATAAAGGATCTATTGGACCAATGTGTTGACACCCTAGCGAGGGGTTCTACTTCGAAGCTGGGGTCTTCAGGGTGGGGGTGGAATCATCAGATGGTCGGACTGAAAGACACATAACTCCAAAGAGGCAACACATGAACCAATATTTCCCAAGCGACGCACAGAAGCGAGAATGAACTATTTGTCGTAATTTCAATGACGTATGAATCGGAGTTAAAGGCGTATGTGCATATGGTGGAGCCCTCGCCACTGAAGCAACATGCATTGCTCAATCGACATGTCCAGGTTAATGTTGCACTGCAACAGAGACATTCAACTTCAAAGTGGACCTCTAAGTCCATTCATCGTTAGAGAAGCTTACGGAGACACTGAGCAGATCGACCGACATGAAGCACTGACCAATGTCAGCGGAGTATGGTATTCAACGATGCCACTTGCGAGTAGTCGAAACCTGGCTTCGGGGTAAACCGAGCCAATCAGATCTCGTAGATGACCCTCGGCGATATATAGTCTTACGCGACATAGACTCTTATCATTCTAATATGGGAAACATTGATTGATGCACAATTTCTTCCTAAATTGTTATTTGGCCAAGTTACCCCAAATGTATGTTAAATTTTGATGCGCCGATAATTTTGCGCGCGCGGTCACAGGGATAGGCCGACCCCCCTTTTAAGGAGCTGTTGGCCATGCCTGCATGAATATCACAGCCGATACCTGTGTTTTTCCATCGTACTACAGTTTCAACTGTATACTCGCTTGTACGGGTGGTTGTTAACGTACCCATGCCCTTCCCTTCAGTATGGGTAATGACAGTCATGCGGTACCTCAAATATCGGTAAGGTCTAAACATTGAGATTATGTAACTTGGATATGTTGCTGTTTTATTGGGAAGATTACTTCTCCTTAGACACTGGAATATATAATCTCTGAGGGATGCGCCCCCTCTTCTCTCCCAGCCCTCTAAGCGCATATGCTCAAGGCGTAAGTACTCCTTGATTCATGTTACGTACCTACTGACGCCACGCACATTACCTGCCATTATAATACTAGCAAGCATTTCTCCAAAAGTCACAATGCGATTTTGGAATGCTTTTGTCCCAATCGCTCTAGTCCCCGTTGTCGCAGCTCATTTCCACTATGGCAGTATCGTTTGCTTCAGCTACCTCCTTGCCCGTTATACTGCTCTTTATGGGGTTATCGTCCCCTCAAACAACGGTGAGCCGGAGTCCAATATGTATTTTTCTCCTGCTTGACCCATATTTGCCCAACAGACACTTGCGAAGCTGCAATGAGCCTCTTGGTCTCTAAGCCGAAGCTGAGCCTGCACGACCCTCTGGCCGAAGGGACCTTGCCGCTTTGCGGTGTTAACGTTACGTGGACACCCCACACTAAAACTTGGAACAGCTCAGATGGAGGAGGTGGGGTGTGTAGCGCTCTTTCTGGCGGTCCGAAAGCACACCCCTGCACTTTCACTGATCCTTACTTCGACCATTGCACCTACGGGGACATGGGCTACTGCTCGTCGCCCGTGTGCGCTCCACCAGGATCTGGCGAAGCACAGTGACCAATGCAGAAGTCCGAAACCTTTGACATCTGGACGCTAGCTCTCGTCACAAGCCCTGTTTATGTTCAGAGCCAAAGAGTACTGTTGTAAAATACGCTCGAAATGATTGCGGTTTTCGTCAAACTTGATAATTCAAAGATCGCGTTTCAGAGCACTCGCGCGCCGGGAATGGGGACATGACTCCAGTGAGAGCTTCAGCGGTGTTGGATGAGCACGAGGACGCGCGGGCTATGACCCCCCAGTGACCAGCCTCTCTTAGGCCCATTGCATCATACCTGTTCTACGAGATTCCTCATAGTGATCTGGAGACCTTACAGGTTATTTTGTGGCACCCAATCTCCCTCTGGATTGGTAGAGTCCCGGGCTAATGAGATGTCGTATTCCGTATACGAAACTTTAGAGTCCGCCATCGAATCCTCCGAGTGAGCGGCGGGAGAGTCATCGAGTTTTGAGGGGAAAGACGTTAAAAAGCCTGAGAGGAGAGAAGGAGACGCAAGCAAGTTGGAACCCTCAGCACCATTAGGTAGGATGGAGCAGCCAATCAAAACAGTTCGAAACCTGGCTTCGGGGTAAACCGAGCCACCCCACGAAAAGACGCCACAGAGAAAAGGCATCCATGGAAAACGGAACAACTGAAGGATGAGAATGTACGATGGGCAAGACGGACACCATTCAGCCGAGCCAAAATGTCCTCGAACCATCGGTAATGGGAACGCGCATTCTTGTATGCCCAAAACTTTGGAGGGAGTGTGTAAACGAATATCCTCAATCAGCCGAACGGGTTACAGATGGTCTGAACAAACAGGGCCTGATTCCAGCTGTGGAGATGAGCAAGCAGGCAGAGATGAGAGCGAAAGCCCCTGAATGCTGGAAGCATTGACCCCTGCTATCCCCAACGACACAGGATGAGGCCCGATGTTATTACAGAACCCGCAACCTCTCGACAGGCCCGGGATCCGTCTGTTGCCCACATAACAGAATGAGAGGGTGGGATATAGTTTCCAACCTACAATACTGTTTTCTGCAAACTATTGACGTTCAGATGCGGCGCGCTCGACGCTATTCGCCGTCTGTATCCGTCAGAGAATTATTAGTTCGACCCTTTGCTTCTTTCACTTCCCTCCGTAGCATTTCTGTTTTCCGAGGACTCGTAGTCGGAAAGCTCGGAAAGCTGGAGCTAATGCCTCAGGCTCCCACTCCCACTTTCTTTTTCATTCCATTAGCACGTTCCCAGAGTCAGAATGGCGAACGCCCTCTGAATTCGCATTTCCCGCGAACTCAAGGATCCTCTTTTGTCGGCATTATCGAGAAGTTGATGACACGCTGGACATGTTATTCAGTCAATCTAATACGTACTCTCCCGAATTGACACATTACCTTGTTGGTACTGTGCACATTAATGTCTAAGATGACAGATAAACCCGTGGTTTCGCACGTAAGGGTCCTGTCATCTCCGGACAACTGGTTTGCACTTTGTAGCCTTATACGGTCTGATCAAGCCCGTAATTCCTGACCCAGCGCGCGACCCTAGTTTCTAGCTTCCCCTGAGGTGGAGATAGTGACGTGGCTTCTCAAAACAATAAGCAGTTCTGTTCCACCAGTTATCGTTGATTTGAGGACGATCGAGTGCGATTGGTGAAATGCGGACTGGCTTCTGACAACTTGCGGCAACGAAGAAATTGACGATATGCACGATAGTATTGTATAGGCAGGTCTGCAGGCAGGTGAATATATAGTCCATAAGACATACGAAAATCTAATATGGAATTACTCTGTTTGGACATCCACCCAATCTTCCTCTGGGTTGATGCCCAGTTCGACCACCATCTCATCCCACTCATCTTGACGGTCAGAGTCGCTGTCCGAGTCGGAAGATACGGTAGAGTCCCGGGCTAATGAGATGTCAGATTCCACCATCGAATCCTCCGAGTGAGCGGCGGGGGAGTCATCGAGTTTTGAGGGCAAAGACGACGAATGTTTTGTTATCTCACCCTGCGGAGCAGGAACGGTTCCGTTCTCTGAGACTGTAGAGTTCGGTCCCTCAGCTGGTGCGGCAAGCGGTTCGAACCCGCCCTCAGGTGCCAAGACCTGTGCCTCGTGATCATTTTCAGCGTCCATTTCTGAATCATCTACGGCACACTCATTCTCCGACTCGGAACGGCTCAGTTCATCCCATTTCAGGCTCATCTGCAACTCGAGATCATTGGAATGCTTCTCGACATCCTTCGCCAATGCTCTCCTTGCATTGCGAACTTTGTGGTCACCGTTCGATTCAACGGCGTCGAGCTTGGTTAGAAGGCGTGTCAACGCTTCTTCGTGCGCAAGTATCGGAGCGTTCGTCTTCGTGTATAGGAGTGGTGGGTGAGAGATCGATGAGCGTGGGGAGGGAGACGGAGAGCCGGATGGAGAACGGGCGAAGTCTGGATGTTCAGGGAGAGCGAAGGAGTCGCGAATACTGTCATACTGAGAGCGAAGTGCAGCAATTCTGGAGAGAGCGGTGCGGCGAGCAGCGCGAGATCGCCATGTGAACTGAATCTTTCGGGCCGCTGCCTCGACTTCTGGCTTCATTGGTTTGGGGTCTGAGGGCATCGGATCGGCGAGAGATGACAAAACGGACTCGAAACTGGTAGCATGGGACTCCGGAGATTGAGTCTCGACAGCCGGGGAATTGACGGCGATGGCTTGTGATCGCTCCTGAGACAGCGACGGATCGATGGGAATGCGCACTGGCTCAGACTTCTGAGGTTGAGGCTATGAAATGAAGGACGTGAGCAGTCCGGGACTGTGCAAAGTAACTCGAAATGCAAACCTTTCCATGATTGGCCGCTGGCCATGGCCGTGACGAGCGCTTCATGTGTAGTTGCGGCTTGGTTTCATCATGCCTCATGGACTTAGAAGAAAAGCGCTCGGGCGGACCGCAACTCTCCCTATCATTGTGATCATATGGACCATATACTGATCGTTGAGGTATAAGTATCAACGATAAATAATCGTCCCACAGGGCATCGCGAAGCTTCTCCCTGTGGCGAGCCTCCGCGACTCGACGGCGGCGTTCTCGTTCGTGTGCTTGGGCTCGTGCTTCAGCAATTTCCAGAGCATATGGGCCAGCAGAGTAGCAACTATGGCAGGCAGGCACACCAGAGTATGAAGTGGGATAGGGTGCGAACATGGTACTAGGAAAGCTAAGCTGGGATTTGAAGCGTGCTCAAGGTTGCTGGTCCTGGGTCATGCACCACTATTTATAGGCAAGATACAATGTCAGAGAGCTTTCCAGAAACGCGGAGCGGAGCGCTTGCTCAGCGCTTCGAGAGAGTTCTTTGGCTTTCCATATTTATCTTATAAGTCAACCAGGTCGGAAACTTATGGGTTAGGTCTGTCTCCCATAGCCAGTCCCAGACCCCTTAAAGAATAATGGCTGGGGTACTTTTCTTCGTGGCGGAGCTGCTCGAGACGCTCATGAAGATCGGGATGACTCATTCGGCGTGGTATCCACGTGCTACTCGAAGCAACTTGCCATCCCTAGCCCTTGTCCACTTATCTGGGTGCGGTGTCCGACGACTGCTAACTCAGCGTCTCCTACGCTTAACTAAAGGTTAATGACTACACAAGTAATAGCAGACTAATAGTGTAACGTAATACCCACACACAAAAGTGTGACGGATTTGGGTGATCATGTCGGGAACATTCGTCCCTCCTCGTCCGTCAGCTGCCGTTCGCATCGTCGCTCCTTCAGCCTCTACACCTTCCTCTTCTCCTGCACCTTCTGCACCAGCCACTCCATCGCGTGACCTGAACAAGAATTTTTCCAAGAACAAGCCTCCCAAGTGCCGGAACATCTTAATCCATGGGTGAGTGCCTGCAGACTCTGGAAATAATGATCAACGGGTCTAATCCTGCGCGCTCTCTTTCCTTGTACTTCACGCAGACATTGCAAAAATGAAGGGAAAGGATGCATATACGACCATTCGGTGTGTCCTCACTCCGATCCATACTACCGGTGGTCGTGACTAAGACGCTTGATCCTCGATCGGGGTTATGGATAGGATGAATCATTCCAGTCGAGCACAGAATCGTGAGTGTGGTGATTTTATTTGCGCTGTGAGTAAATTTGACTCGGCTCTAACCCAATTTAGCGGACCAACCGAGTCCAGCCCCAAGTTGGCGTCGGCTACCGTCAATGTCAATGCACCGGTGTTCGTTCCCAAGGCCACTATCGTGTCTTCAACAGCAGTATTGGACGACACGCCCGCAGAGCTGTTAGTATACATGATCTGTCCATCTCTCCACACTCAGACGTCTCATTCGCCAGTGACTTGCACCCGCCTGTTTCGGAGGCTCCATTCATCCCTCAATACAATGAATCGAATATTGATACCAACGGCGAGCCAACTCGCGTGAGCTCAGAAGTCAGCAACCTTCTATGACTCGCATGCGGGGCTTGCTGAATGCTGACTTCTCTAGCATGACCTCGTCCAGTCCTATATACCAGGAGATCTTCACACGCAACTCTATAATCAGGCCAGTTATGGGGATGTTCAAGACTACTACACATCACACCATACTCCCTACGGTCATCAGCCAGTAAGCCCAAACGTGCATCTAGCGTCATTAAATCATGTGCTAACTATTGGGGTTGGTCATTGTGCAGCTCAATTATCATCTTTACACTCAACTTCCGTATGTCCCGAATGGTACCCCATCAACTCGACCGGTTTCGCACCGCTTCTTCATGTCCGACACGCTTCGCGAAGACTTTCAGCGTCGCTCGGAGGCCATTTATTCCATCTCACCCTCACGACAAATAGCAGCATCGATGACGAACGACAAGCCTCTCCCTGAGGAAATCCACACCTACCATTCATTCGTTCCACTGGAGCCTTCAGGACCACTTCAGTCCACGCCAGTTTTTAATGCCATAGGTTCGGGCGGAATGTTCGGATCTGGAGCTGGACGCATGGATTCCAATGTGCCATTCGTCCTTCCTGGACATTTTGGGCTACAGGCACCCCAGCAGCAGCAGTTGCAACACATGCGGAGAAATTGGTTCCTAGGATTCCCCAGCATTGTCTATAAGGCCACAAATCGCGCTGATGGTGGTACCGTTGCATTGCGAAGAATCGAAGGTGCGTATGGCGTAATTTTACAATGTCATCCCTCGCATTCCCTGTCCCCAGGGTTCCGGTTACAACAGGAGGTTGCCTTCTCAGCAGTCGAAGCTTGGGGGAAGATCAAGCATCCGAATATTGTACATTTGCGGGAAGCATTTACGACGCGAGCTTTCGGAGATCATTGTGAGTAGTGGGGAACAAGATCCGTTTTGGATTTTCTGCTTATGTCAATTGGCACGTGTGTAGCGTTAGTGTTTGCTTATGACTATCACCCTGCAGCCAAAACGCTCGCAGTCCTTCATCTGCAGCCAAACGAGACCTCGACCACTCGGCCACCTTCCCGCAGCCATCGTCACAGGCACGGGAAGGGTGGTTCCGGGAATACTCGGGATCAGTCGCAGCAGGGTGGCACCCCTGTTGAAGAGGCTGTTCTTTGGTCATACATCGTGCAGATTGCGAATGCGATGAAGGAGGTTCATGATCGAGGTCTTGCGATAAGAACGTTGGACGCGAGCAAAGTGCTTGTAACTGGCAAGAACCGGTGAGGCATTTGGTTGAGATAAGCGATAGAGCTTTCGCTAATGGGATCCAATCATCATAGGGTGCGAGTGAACTGCTGTGGGATACTGGATGTGATGACGTATGACCCACGCAATACATCCATTGAAGTACTTCAGGTGCGTGCCCTGATTTCCGTCCAGCTCCAACATTTTTTCAAGCCATCATGTGTTTGTATCCGCATTTAGCAAGAGGACCTGCTATCGTTTGGGAAGCTGGTCCTCACGCTTTGTTGTCACAATCCACAAGCCTTGAACAATCCAGCCAAATCCATGGAAATCCTCTCAAGGAATTATTCTTCCGACTTGAAGAATGTTGTCCTCTTCATGCTTTCTAACCCTTCCCCGAACAAGGTGAGTGATGCCCGTCTGGCTCGTGGCTTGGACCTTGAAGTCCGGGGAAGGAGACAATGGTGACGTACTGATCACAAGTACATCAATTTCGGAGCAGGTAATCGACCAGTTGCTTGAGATGTTCGGAACAAGACTGTTAACGGAGATGAATGCAATACAAAAGTGAGTTGTGTCCACCTGCCATCCGGAGCACCATGACAAAGGAGATCGCGGCAAAATGCCCACAGTTACGCGGATGAGTTGGAAAACGAGCTGATGAGCGAGCTAGAGAATGGGCGGCTTGTGCGGCTAATGGCAAAACTGGGATTCATCAACGAACGCCCCGAGTGCGTTGCGAAGTTAATCTATTGGTTAGGACCCCTGATTTTTTTCTTTACTGTTACAGCTTCAACCACGAGCTTAGATGGTCCGAGACAGGGGATAGGTACATCATCAGTCTTTTCAGGGATTATGTTTTCCACCAGGTGGACGATGCACATAACCCGGTAGTGAATCTAACCCATGTCATCACTTGTTTGAACAAGGTGAGTCGGAGCTTGGCCTCCCTGATTGAGTAGCGGCGTTGGCGGATCACAAATTGAAGAGCATGTGCCTTCGCAGCTTGATGCAGGAACGGACGAGCGCATCATGCTCGTCTCCAGAGATGAACAGACATGCTTGGTGGTGAGTTACAAGGAAATCAAGCAATGTATAGCTTCAGCGTTCAAGTGAGTTGCCATTCCGTGGTCTTCGTTAGATTAATCGGATTTGCAACTGACTGACTAATTGCGTTCGCTTCCTCTTTCAGCGACTTGGGGCGAGCTGGTTCCCATCGGTGATTGGGAGATATTTGAATTGTAATTTGGGCATGTTTTCCTCATTTTGTTGTTCCATCCATATTGCACCCATGTGTTCCACTCGCTGTTTGTTTCTGATGGCTTACTTTCTGGTATGTGTAGGAATGTTTTTAGGAGCGATCTAGCTAGTAATCGTCCAGTAACGCATCGAAGACGTTGGGTGCGACTGACTGTCACAGATTAATAAATTTTGAAGGCCGGAACAATTCTGGCCTCCAACTGATGTGAAATGAGATTGCCAGGGGACGCAGTGGCTCAACGACGATATTTTGTTTGGATAAGACACAATAAATTCGGCCAGATAATAAAATATCATGGGAATTCGGAGTTTAGTTCCAATTGAGGGTAGCACCAGTAAAGTCCGGGCGTGACCTAGAACACCCCGATTCAGCGCGAGGCAGCGCTGACCTGCCTTGTCCGTCTATCCCTTCATCAGATACTTAGCCCTTTCCCTTTACCCATCTTCCAAAATACCCTCGAAGCATCATCACCACGAGTCATCTGGCGTGAAGAGCCAGTTGCCTTCCCATCCCATGGACCCCTTCGTACGAACACAATGATCCCCCAACATCACCCTACATTTCTCCGATGATGACAATCTTTCTTTCTTCCCCACAGGTATCTTCTCCGATCCCTCCGCGACGTGGACCACTGTCTCGGTGAGCGATCATTACATTTGGCGACGCCGGAGCTATCGTCGCGGATTCCGAGTCGAGTCCTGACTTGCGCTTCCATCCCCTACTCTCTCAATTGCCGCGTGCACACCAGCAGAATGTCCTACAACGAGCTATCGCAGCACCTCTTTGACTTTGTTGTCCAGCTGTTACCGACTGCAGAGGAAATGGCAATTAAGGAAGACGTGCGGAAGCTGCTTGAGAAGCTCATCAGGTCTATCGAACCTGAGAGCCGACTGCTATCATTTGGGAGCACCGCTAATGGATTCAGCTTAAGGAATTCAGGTACACTCGTTCCCTTTCTCTTCCTACCAGTTAGCTAATTCCGAAGTGACGTGTTTCCAAAATCGCAGATATGGACATGTGTTGTTTGATCGACTCGAAAGGGCCGATACTGCCTGCATCCGATCTTGTCAATGCCCTTGGTGATTTACTAGAGAGAGGTGAGGATGACTCCGAACCAAGCTCGACATTTCCATGATCCCTGACTTATGGCGTTCACCGCGCTTTAAACAGAAACCAAGTTCAAAGTTAAGAGACTACCATATGCCCGAATACCTATCGTCAAACTAGCTCTCGAACCATCTGCTAGCCTACCGTACGGAATATCATGCGACATCGGTTTCGAGAACCGCCTAGCGCTTGAGAATACCAGGCTACTACTGAGTTATGCCAGCGTAGATCCCACGCGTGTTCGCACAATAGTACTGTTCCGTGAGTTTCTGCTTTGTGATACGGTGCATCAGCCTAACTGACGCGTGGTGCTGCCCCAGTAAAAGTATGGACCAAGAGAAGGTGACGACAAGCCCCTATTCGTTTAACTTCGATATTAAACGCTCATATTCATACAAGGAAAATTAACTCGCCCTATTGTGGAACATTAAGTTCATACGGATACGTTCTCCTCGTCATCTATTTTCTTGTACATGTGAAGAATCCACCCGTACTTCCTAATTTACAACAAATGCCTCCTCTGCGTCCTATCACGCCTGTGAGTTGGGTCTGGTCCGCTCACACTTGCCATCTGCTCACACCTTATTAGGAGGATCATCATATTGGTGAACATAATATATGGTGGGTGTTTTCTACGATGAATTTCGGACTGGCTCACGCTATCAATTTTCTCAAGGTTTTTCGACGACATCGAACTCCTCAAACAAAATTGGCGGTCATCAAATACGGAAACCGTCGCGGAGTTGTAAGCATACCAACCTCGGATGACAAGGAGTGTTGCTCATATGTTGTCGTTTGGGCAGGCTGGTCGACTTTTTTAGGTATTATTCCCGTGAATTCCAGTATAATACTGCTGTAGCTTCAATACGTGCTGGCGAGTTGAGTAAAGAATCTAAAGGGTGGGCTGGCGAGGTATTTTCATGTTTCATTAACATTGTGAAGGACACATTGACCAACATCCTCCACCAGGGCGATGCCAGGGACCCATCTAGGGAACGTAATAGACTATGTATAGAGGTATGACATCGGTCTGGCGCCGCAAAACTCGTCGCTGATGTGGCTTTTCTAATAGGATCCCTTTGAAAAGAATTATAACGTCGCTCGCACAGTTACTAAAGACGGTCTATTCTTGGTGTGTTATATGATTCAACCAATTCCCGTCAGAGAATGCTGTGTTCATGTTTTGTTCATAGATTCGTGGAGAATTTATGCGGGCATTCCGAATCCTCGTTTCCAAACCGGACCGGACGCACTCTGTCCTCACTCAGTTATGTGAAGAAAGGGATGAAACGCCACTGACACCATTGACTGAAACAATATACCCCCAGCCTATTCCCCATTTTACGTCGATATCTCGCCCGGCTCTGCACATTGTAGACACTTCGCCGCGCAGCATTCCCGTCGATCGCCTGTCGCCGCCCCAGAACTTCTTTGGCACTTCTACACCTCCGGATGATGAATTGAGAACATCTCAAGAGGTAGCCGTTGCTGATCGTCCCTTACCCGAGCATATGGCCCCAACACGGAGTAAGTGGACGTCACCACCACCCCCTGACGCATCGCCCACCGATTTGGAGTCTTACAACAAGCAGCTTGGCTTGGGTCTCACTCTTGCCACCTCATCAAATGCACGGGAGCCAGAACCATCGTCGCTCTCGTCAAGGAGCAGCGAAGCAACAGACGACGACCTTCGGTCGAACCCGACAGACTCGCAACCTCCTAGTCCCCCGAGTGATGCACCGTCACCAGCATCTTTCTTTACGGCTCGACGGCCCCCTCCTATCCAAGTGCAACCCGGGGGCAATGCTTCCTCTGACTCGACCAAGGATGACGGTGCTGGGCAGACGCCAAAGCCTACTCAGGCGTCATCAGAACAAGAACAGACGCGTGGACGAGCAATGGAAAGATTAGAATCCGGCACTTCTTTTGGAGTCAGTTTGCCCAGAAACGGGGACACCGCAGTCCCCCCAACCTCAGACCAGCCTAGGCGAGCCTCCTCCGGTCCGCCTAGCTTAAGAGGTTCCGAGTCATCCTCTTCTTCATCTCCACCAGATAAGGCGCCGAAAAACCTGCGTAGCAGACAGCAGAAGGGACCTCCATTGACCCTTGACACTGCTTACTTTGGCACTACAGCGCCCACGCCCCCTGTTATCTCGCCTGCAAGTATCCCGGGGACTTCGCGAGTGCATGCTACAACGCCCTATGTGGCTACTGCACCCCATATCCATATCATCCTTCCATCTATTCTCCTCCAGTCCGACAGCATTATCACTCGGGTTCGGGGCCATCACATTATCCTGGATCTGTTACAATCTATCGTTCACAGCCTCAAGCAACCACGTTCCCTCTCTACCAGCAATCTGACCACAAAGTATCCCCAACATCCTCGGCCAGTCCAAGTTCACCTGTCGCCCGGAATCAGGATACCAATCACCCTGTGGGCCCTACGCCGAAGAAACAATCTCCAACAAGCAACCCTAGGTCGACAAAACCACGCCCATCTCCATCTGCTGTCGCTCCCACTGCCCTTGCAGAAAGTCCGCGGTCACAATCTCGGACGAAACACACAACTAATAAGCCAACTCCCGTCTCCACCAAGGCCCCGTCGCCGTCATCGACGAGAAGCAAAGGCAAAAACCCGCCTTCAAGTGGCTCCTCGACTCGTAATACTTCAAGAACGAGGGGATTGTATGATCCCTCTGCCGCATTCCGCATACCAACAACCGTTCTTCCACCTTCGCCTCCTGAGAGCACCAAATCGTTCAACTCTTCATCCGCACGTACGAGGGATTGCTCCACATCATCCTCGGGTTCCTCACCAGGACGCGGCACGTCTCCGAGATCAAGTCCTGGAATGGGCTCTACGCCTGGGATACCAAGCTCAACAGAGCCGGTGTTTGTCTGGCCAGTCCTGTGATGGATCGACTATCATCCAGACTCTACAATTCCCGTTCTTTAGCCCCGTTCGAACCTCGATCGATCAATTGCAACCCTGTCTGTTTCACATGCTCCTGCCCAATTTTTCCCTTCATCTTACACCACCATCGTGATCGATGGCTTCGTTTTTTTCGCTTAGATCTGCCTCTCGTGATCGGCTCACTCGTCTTGCACGCGCTGAAGCATACGAACAACTAGCTCTAGTCATGCTGACATCATATCCATCCTTACCCTGCCGTTCCCTCCTAGTCGCAGCATGTTGAAACACTCCCTGACGATATGTGCATTAGATTGGAGAATGATAAGGGACTTTTCAACCATATACACAATCTGATCATTTTTGCGCCCAATTCAGCAGATCCCTAATATACTCGATGACTGCAGCTGTTTGCTACAGCGTTGAACCCGCACAGAGACAGAGATAGAGGCAACCAAACTAGCTCCGTTCGATCTCGGGAGTAGGCCGCCCTAGTGAATTTCGGTCGTTTCGATAGGCTTACCCACACTGGGCGAGAATAGATAGAGAGTACTGGTTGCATAACCCGATTGGTGGTCAGGAATCCTGAGCAATGAAAGGATTTTCAATTTCGGCCGAACCGTCTAATGGACTGACGATGACCACCGTTGAACCGCGGCAGATGACAAATCCTAGACGGCGCGGACGAGGAGCAGCCTCTAACATGGAGTCCCAATGGTTAAATTTATTCCACCCTGAGTATGAAAGTCAGAGGGCATCACCTGAGACAACCTCTTCAACATCGTCTAGAACAAGGTCCAGATTGTTGTTCCAGCCTTTGACCACTCCAGTAACTTTATAATGCCCAGGATTAACGTTACTATGGAAGGTTTGAGGGAGCCGCGCAGCAATTCACCTTCTCTTCCCCCCGTAAATCGTACACGAACTGGTTGATTCTGATATTTGGATAAGTCGAGAATGTCTCTCTTGAGTTTGTCTCCGCTAGGCGCGGGCCCGCCGGGGATGTGAGGCGCTCCTCTTCCTCGGCCCCTCGGTGTGCCGCGCGATGTACCTCGCCCCTTGGGATCGGTGGTAATAAAATTAGCGCGAAAAAAAAGCTCAAACATTTAAGATGCGTTACTCGATCTGCCATTGACGCGTTAGGAATGGAGCTATGAGGTGACTTTAGGAGGGAGTGTTTGCAAAATCGGTGGCTGAGACCGTCGACGGATGCAGAACGGGTAGCACAGGTTCGAAGTACTTAGTTCGAAATCTCCTCATCATCATCATCAACTTGCCCATCCACTCGATTGCCTGTCCTTTCCCCCCCGTTTCACCCAGTACGATTCATACCTCGAGCGCGCCCGCTTCATTTTCCGCATTCTCTTACGATTCTTTTTTTTTTTGTTCCTTGCTGTTCGACCAAAACTCCGACAGATAGAATCAACTACTGCTAGCACGACGATTTGACCATGGATGCCAGTCAACTGCTTATTAATTCCCTGTCACCTGGTACGATACCGCGACTACCTCGTGGTTTGTGCGAGTGCCCCTGACGCCCTGGTCTTGATGTAGACGCCGCAACGCGTCAGAGTGCCACTCAGCAGCTTGAGACCGCAGCTAGGGACAACTACGTGCGTAGTACATATTACATTACCCCTTGTCGGGTCTTAAGCCATGGTTTGTATAGCCTGGGTACGTGGTGACGCTGTCTCATGAACTTGCAAACGAAAACGCCTTGGCTCACGTCCGGAACGCGGCTGCGGTGGCCCTTAAGAACGCGCTCACTGCTAGAGTGAGTCATTTCTGCTATGGATGGGACTAGAATCCCAATTTAACCTCATCTATTTAGGATGCGACGCGTCAAGCTGAGTTCTCTGCGAGATGGCTTGCGCTTCCCGAGGACTTGAAAAGCAAGATCAAGCAAGAAACTCTCATGACCTTGGCTTCGCCCACTCCACGAATCGGTTCGTATGCTGCCACCGTCGTCGCTTCCGTCGCTGCTATCGAACTGCCCGAAAATCATTGGAGCGATCTCATCCAAATTCTTCTTGGCTTTATCAACAATCGAGAGAGTGTCGGTCTACGCATCTCGACACTGACCGCAATCGGATATATCTGCGAAAGCATTGTAAGAATGTTTGGTCCTTCGTCGTGCAGCGTCCACAACTCATTTCCCCCGTTCACCATCTATCAGAAACCGGAGATTTTGGCATCCCGTTCTAACGAAATTCTTACAGCGGTCGTTCAAGGTGCCCGGAAGGAGGAAACTAATGCCGAAGTTAACGCCTCAGCTATGCGCGCTCTGTACAATTCTCTCGAGTTCGTTCGCGAGAACTTTGAACGCGAGGTGAGGTTGCTTCAGCCCCCTTTTTCCATTTTCTCTGATCGAAAATACTTAGGGCGAGCGCAATTTCCTCATGCAAGTTGTTTGCGAGGCAACTCAAAATCCATCAGTGGATGTACAGGTCTTGGCATTTGAGTGTCTTGTTCGCATAATGAGTCTCTACTATGACAAGATGGGTTTCTATATGGAGCGTGCCTTATTTGGGGTATGCATGGACTATTTAATTGTGGCACATCCATTTTCTGAGGCTATTGGTCCACAGCTCACCGTACTAGGGATGAAGAACCCAGAGGAGCGTGTTGCCTTGCAGGCCGTTGAGTTTTGGTCGACCGTGTGTGAGGAGGAAGCCGATATAGCTGTAGAGGCTGCCGACGTAAGCTGGGCGTTCAATGTCAAATCCAGTGGCGTTACTTATTTCGACTGCCCAGGCACTCGAGTACGGCGAAGTCCCGGAGCGTGAAAGTAAAGATTTCGCGCGTATTGCTCTGCCAGAGATCCTTCCCGTTATCCTCACCTTGTTGACAAGACAGGAAGAGGATGCCGACGAGGATGAGTGGAACATTTCTATGGCTGCTGGAACGTGTCTCGTCCTCCTTGCCACTGCAGTGAATGACGCGATCGTGCCTGCTGTCATACCTTTCATCGAGTCAAACATCACCTCTCAAGACTGGCATCAAAGGGAGGCTGCTGTTATGGCATTCGGTTCAATTTTGGATGGACCAGATCCACAGGTTCTGGCACCTCTCATTCATCAGGCTCTTCCCGTACTCCTCCAAATGCTAAATCCACAGCAGGAGAAGAATGAGGCGGTCAAGGATACGACTGCATGGACCCTTGCGCGTATATGTGACCTCCACTCTACATCCCTGAATACGGACAATGAACTCCACACCATTGTGGCGGCTGTCGTCACAGGACTTGAAGACAAGCCTCGAATCTCTGCGAACTGTGCTTGGGCATTGCAGACGTTGGTTGATAATCTCAGTGGGTATAATTATGAAGAGGACGTTATTTCACCAACTGGACCAATTTCACGATACTATGAAGGCGTTATCACAGCGTTAATGCGTGTGACCGAAAAGTATGTGTCTATCTCTGTCTCCGTATTGTGGTGATTGACCGCTTACCTCAGACCTACGAATGAGTCCAACCACCGCACGGCTACATATGAGACAATGGGTGCTTTTGTAACACACTCTGCTCAAGATACCCTTCCTATTGTGTCCCAAGTTATTCTTGCTATTCTTACTCGCCAGGAGCAACTCTTAGCCATGCAAAACCAGATTCTTGGGGTTGATGATCGCACGAATTGGAACGAATTGCAAAGCAACTTCTGCAGTATCTTGATGGTCTGTCTCTTCCATGCTGTCGTTCTCCATACCTCTCATCTCATTTTTTTAGGCTGCCATCCGAAAACTGGGTGCAGAGATAAATCCTTTGGTGGATCGCATCATGACGAACACTCTCCAACTCGTTCGGTCTGCAGGAAAACAATCCACCGTTCTTGAAGATGCGTTCTTGGTGGTCGGGACAATGGCTTCAGCCCTCGAAGCCAACTTCCAGTCATACCTTCCCCCCTTCCTTCCTTTCCTCTACCCTGCGCTCCGTGCCACCGAAGACCAGCACCTATGCATCATTGCGATCGGCATCATTGGAGATGTGTGCCGCGCCCTCGGCGAAAATTCTGCTCAGTACTGCAACGCTTTCATGAATGTGTTGCTGGAGAACCTGCAACTTACTACCGTTGGCCGCGACGTTAAGTTGGCTGTCCTCGGATGTTTCGGAGACGTTGCTCTTGCCATTGGCGGAAGTTACGAGCCATACTTGGAGACGACAATGCTCGTCTTGAAGCAGGCCGGAGAATTCAATGCCAATCCGGTGGGTTGGCTTCTGACTGGAAGAAGGCCGTTGCTAACCAAACTTTTCAGTTGGATTATGACTCAATTGATCATGTTGCTCAGCTTCGAGAGACAATCATTGAAGCCGAGGTCGGTATCGTTTCCGGGTTGAAAGGGAGCAATAAGGGTCAGCAACGCTTCGCCGTCATTGTTCACTACGTGTCTAACCACTGCTTCCAGCCCAACTCATTTTGCCGTACGTCCCTGCCATAATCGATCTATTGAAGCGCGCATGTCAAGACGAGGAACGAAGTGATACAGTCTACACTAAAGCTATGGGTCTGATTGGTGACCTGGCGGAGGCCTTCCCTAATGGGGAGATCCGTGACCAGTTATTAGCAGAGTGGATAATCAACAACCTTGTGAAGTCAAAGCCTCGAGGTTTGACTCCAGAAGGGAAGCGGACCATCAAATGGGCTAAGGAGGTGAGACAAGCTGTCCTCTTCATTCAGACCTGAGGCTAATGTTGCAATGCCAGATGGTTCGGAAAGCTACTACTGCTGCACCTGGCTTTGCCTAAATCACCATATTCTTCCAAGTCCGCGAAAACTTTTCTTTCCTTTCTGTTCTATTCCTTTTCTGGTTTTCAACGTGAATGCCGTGGCACAACCCAACCGGCCTTTTTTGAATCGTTATCCGTCTCTTCCCTCATTCTTTTTTCTTTCTATTCATCCTTCACCTTTCTCCACATGCATCGTCACGACAACCCAATCCACTTGCATTTCCTCTCGTTCATCTCAAGGATGTCCTCGCACACAAATTTAGCATTACCCTAACCTATTCCACCAATGCTTTTACGATCTTCCATGTCTTCCTCACACTTGCTTTCCCTCAAGAAGTTCCATTACACTCGCCAGCTCTCGTGCTGCGCATAGCTACGTTAATTGGACCTGCATACTCACGGTGACGCCGTACAAAGGTCTTCCATTCCCTAGATTCAGAATACATCATGATGTATCCTCTAATTCCCATTTCTCGAGTCCCCGAGCAAACAGTCCGCACAACTCCGTCAATTGCACCGTTACCTTCACTTAATTTCTACTCCCGTCTGTCTAGGTGGTAGGTTAAAGGGGATTATGCTAAATATGCCGTATCATCAAGTACGGGTAACAGCTTGTTGTGCTCGTTGATGACTAAAAAATGTTATAGTAGATAACGTTATAATAGTCAATCGTTCAGACACACGTACTTCCAGATGCGAACCAACTGATACAGCCCCGTTGATCCAACGAAGAAGTTTACCTTAAGTGTGATCTGCATGAGAACAGGATACGACAGCAATCGGGTAGAACGGTGCTTACTGCTCCCAGACTGTAATTAATAGGTGTAATAACCATCGAGTACCGAACCCAAATGAAACCGGTTGCCGTCAAAGCTAAGTCGAGAGCAGCATTGATAATTGACAACTGACGTTGGAATGCGAGTTTTTGAGTTGTAACACTTACCAACATTCTGTGAGATGCTAAGCTTTTCTACTGGGCGACTAATATCCTTGAGACCCGCTGCGACCAAAGCCCACTTGGAAGACACAGTAGATTTAAGAACGTGTGTTTGGGTATTTAGAACATTGAAGATAAGCGCACTTTCATCATTGGCGCCCTAAGGGGTGATTCATCGCGTATAATCGAGAATGATTGGACACCCATATAACACGAAAGGACCGGAAAGAAAAACTAACCAGAAGAACACTGTCTTCGGACCAGCAGGATGGTTCATGAAGGCGCTAAAACGTGAAGAGGCCGCATTTGCTGCCGGGGCTGACATTGTTTATTTTTTTTTGGCTTTCGAAGTCGCGGAGAAACGAGGGGGGTGATCAGCAAGGCGAGTGACAAAGATGTGGCCGATGATTTGACTTGGCCAACCTACTGGATATTGGGGTCAGGAAGTTTTGCTTCCGTGGCGGGTAATGAGTTGATGAGTGAGCTGACGCCACTTTTGGCAAGTCGCAAATGCATATATGAAATGAGCTCAGTTAGTGTCTGTCAGCGAGCCGTAACACCAGTTGAGTGCATTGAGTAAACGAAGCTCAAAGATGACTACAAAGCATAGTTGCATGCGTACGCTGGTACGCTACATAGATGACAACAAGATAGCTGAAAGTCCAACGTTCAAAGAAGTGCCTGAGCAATGTCTCTGGACCTGTTCGTGTTCGCGAGTATCGATTTTGGCAACGTCGAGTTTGGCAGGCGCCAGTTGAAAATGGACCCGAATTATCAAATCCAAACCTAGAGACTATATCTGACACGTTAGCGAGCTCGAGAGACGGTGACGCTTTCTCTAACTTCAGCGAGTCACTTTGCATCTCTTCCGATTCAACCTCTAGGCCATGCATGCAGCTTTGTAGTCATACTCATTTTTGAGTAACGCATTGGACCTCAATCCCCATCACTAAATTATGTGGTTCATATTTCACACGGTTACATTAATTCTGCGTGCCCACTGCTACGACTCCCCTTCATTGGCTGTGTTCGAGGGTGTAATCAGCTAGCATCCCCTAATCGATGATCATCTCCAACAACTCGATCACTCCTTCTGTCCCGATCCTCTTCCCTCGAACACCAAACATGGTTTGTGCCCGCCCTAGGTCTTCAATAATCTGCAAGTGGGTATCAAAACTTCTTACATGACCAAGACTTGGTTGCTCTTTGTCGGTTCCACCATCTCAATTAAAAGTGTCCGGCCTTGGCGTCAAAGCAGAACGAAGTCCGTGGTTTGTTCGATCATTTCACTCTCCTCCATACTTGGAGGAGCAGCATCATCTGCTCCGTCGGCGGCGGCGTCGTCGTCACCGTCACGCAGCGCTCCGTCCGGGTTCCGAGATTCATCCCCCAAATCGGAAATTCCTTCCTCTTCTTCCAAGTCGGAAGGTACCTGAATCAGTGACGATTCGGATGAGGATGAAGATAAATGAGGCTCCGGGGAGCGAGCCTCTACCCGCTCAGTCTCAACCGTGACCGGGTAATCAGGTGGTGGGGATGATGGAGCATACGAGGGCGGAACAGGGGATAAATGACGGGGTCTGACGATTTCTGTGCCTGGGGAACAACAACTTCCAACTGGGGCTCAATTGGTTTCACCATGTCGTTAACATCCACCTCCGGCGCAATATTGTCGTCTTCCGTCTGATCGAAAATGGCATCAGAAGTAGAAGAAGGGTTTCCGTTCTCCTCCACCTCTACAGGATGTGAAGTTGACCCCTCTACTTCCTCCTGCGCGTCGACAGTGATAGTAGTGGCATCGACGAGTTGAATGATTTGGGCAGTCGGAACTGCAATCCCCTCAGTCTCTCCCGCTGTAGGCTCGGCCGATACCTCCGTCTCAGTTTGCTCAACGGGAGTTTCGTCATTATTCTCCACTACAACGGCATCCTTCTTCGCCAACACCCCCATAATCCCTTCGTCTTCTCTTCGAGGTCGTCAAGAATTTTTTCGATCCTCTTCACAAGGTCTCTCCTAGCATACCTCACATCCTCCGAGCCCTCACTCTCAACCCCATCGAGTCGTGCCAAAAGAGACGAAAGTTTGTTCTCGTACGTCCGTAGTGGGAGATTGTTGGTCGTATAAGCAAGGGATGGGGTAGAACCAAGGGAGGCAGGAGGAAGGAAATCTAGAGTGGTAGGGAACGTGAAATCGTATTCGAGGTTGACGAGCTCTTGTTCGATGGCCTGAATGCTCTCGATGGGCGAGGGAGATTTTGAAGGAGACGAGGACCGAGAACGAACGGGAATACGGATAGGTGCTGGGGAAGGTGGACTACCAGTGGCGGCTGGTGCTCTCGGGAATTCAGAATTTAATTCGCCCTTTTCCCGCGTCTTAGTGGCGACCGCAGCGTTTAAGGGTTTCACGTCATAACTGGAATCTAACGAACGTCGGATCGCCTCCATGATCTCCTGTGCCTCGATGCTAGTAGCATTGGAGCGTGTTTCTTGAGTATTTGAGCGAGGCGATGCTGTGGAGGGAACTCGATGTAATGTGGAACTCGACTGGCCAAGTGTCGAGGGTAGCTCAAAGCTCTGCTTTGGGTGTGGAGTGACGAAGCGACCGTCGGCATGTCTGGGTTTGGATCCACGGGCCGAAGTTGACCGAGACGGGACTGAACCCGACATCCTATTCGGATCCTCAGATGCCTTACCACTTGCAAGGTCGACCAAAAACGCATGGAAAGCAGATGCGAGTCCATTCCAGTCGAAATCATCCTTTGGTGGGGTTGTAGGTAATGGCTTTCTTAGAACAGTGGCATTTGGCCGAAATGCGGCATGGTGGGCCTGTAGCGAAAGCGAAAGCGTCAGCAAATGCTGCGCAGTGACGCAAAATATGACACGTACAGAAAGACTTTCATCTTTAGAGTCACCACTAGACCAGAATCCAGGCACGACACCAATGCGAGACTGCGCAACATTCTCATGCTTGTGACGACTCCTCTGACGCGCTGCCAATATCTGCGCTTCGCGGACATCACGAGCTCGCTGCTCAGGAGATAATTCCGGTGAACGAGAATGAACATGTTTGGGGGAATGCTCTGAAAGGAACTTCACAGCCCGCTCTGTCGGAAAATCGCCATGGTGGCGTCGGGGGGGTTGGGATGAGGGTATGTTCCCTAATTTCGGTGGTTGGAATCTTGGATGCTGATGAATTGGGCATGGGGGATGGTATGTAACTGGATCATTACGGCTGAACGATACGTAGTGTGGTAAGAATCGAGAACCATATCCGTCATCTTCGACGAGTGCGGGGTAATGGGGCTCGGGAAATGGGGGATAGCCTGGATCCTCATAGAAAGGGTGTCCAGCATAAGCGGATGCCTTGGCGTTGAAGAAAGGATTAGATTCCTGAAGTTGAACCCGAAAATCAGAAGGCGGAGTAAAGAGCCCATTAGTAGCAGAACGTACATATTGAGGACGGTCGTAAGTTTGGTAGAGAGATAATTCGGGGAGTGAAGCCTCGCGATAAGTCGGAACGCCGTAATGGCGATGGAGTGGGCGACGAAGGGCGCTGGCTCGAGCAGTGGCAGCTCTGCGTTCCAGCTCATCAGCTAGGTAGTCAAGATCGTCCGGGGAAAGGGGACGCCTTGGCTCATATCCCCGGTAGTTGTAATTCGCAAACGAGCCAAAGTTGTACATTTGACACAAAGTGGACAAGGTGAAGTTGAGACACTGCGACAAGACTTGAGATTGGCCATTGGTTCTTATATACACTCAGAGAGTACGCGTAAGTTGATACAGCCAATAATTTGGTAAGCGCTGCGTAAGCTCTCTGGAAAAAGCCAGAATGACGAAGAACATTAAAAGCGATGAGACCGGGGAACGGCGCACGAGTATTAGTCATCCGAGGAACTTTCTCAGAAGCGTAATTGCGGCCCAGGAGTTATGTCGCGCGAGGAAGCCATCGCCCAGGACTCCTCTATCTAATATAGGGGCAGGGTCCTGCCTACAGGACTCCAGCCTCTACGACTTCGCAATATTAGCGACTGGAGGAGTGCGTGTGTGGCAGTGCCGTTGCATTATGTAAAGGGTCTGACTAATACACAGTCATTCCGGACATGCTAGTGTGTTGCATGTCTCATCCGCGCTTCCAGCAGGTGGATTCTGTTGATTACAAGCAGGTGGGCGCCAGGGATGCTGCCCAGCCGGGTCCACTGTGTTTCATCAGAAGGGCACGAAAAGTAATATTTTTACTGTGTGGATTAAAGGAGAGGTTATCCCGTTTCCTAAGCCGGCCCGTGGTCGGACACATGCAACCAGAATGTTTGTCCTACACGGGGGAGAGAACGTCATCCGGGTTGCGCTTGCTTTTAATTTCGAGTAACAGACTCCCGATTCAAACTGGTGTGGAGACAGAACGCACACCATCATGCCTCCATGTTTGCCCCCTCGTTTTTATAGCCTGGTGACGCATCCGAGATGGATGACCCCATTTGCCATAAAATACTGGCTGATGATCCCTAACGACTGCACTATGTTGTGTTCAGTGTATGGCTGGTCGTTCACCAGTCTTGGAATCCAGATTTGCCAGTCATCGGGAGGGAAGCCACCACCCTCCGAATTAGAAATCAAATTCGCAGGAGACGATACTGCCCCGACCCCTTTTCGAGTTCCTTTGCTGCCTATTTTTTTCCCAGTCCAGTCCTTACAATATCCTCCATGAAATTGAAACTGCTAAGTTTGTTCAGATCAAACCGTTTTTTTTTCACGATATCAAAGTTTGCTGCCACGCCCTCAACCGTTTCCAAACCCAGGGAACGACATTAAGACCACCACCACGCCTGACGAATTCTTCTGCCTCACTTGCAACTGTTTCCAGTGGAAGATAGGCCGAGGAATCCGCTCTCAGCTGTACACGTACGCCTCGGGGTGCAAAGACGTCGGGGGAAACCGTACATGTACATATCGGGGATGTTAGCAATGGAAGAGGGAATGTGAAGATGACGCAACATGGATACGAATTCAGATTGATGTCGATGGTGCACGAGACGTGATTTGGCATTGCGAAACCTTTCCAATGTTTTTCAGTGATCTCACCAAAGCCGCGACACAAGGCTCATACCGTTCAACAATGCATCGAGGTCGATGTCTTCCTCCGGGTCCAAGCCTTTGGTCGCAACTCCGTAGAAACCGCTCTGCTCGGATGATTCTGGTGTCCAATGCGCCGTACGTAGAAAAGTGCTCAGCCAGAATCCCTCACGGACAATCTTTTCAGTGTGAATGAATCAATACCATTGACTCCATGCGTGAGAGTGGCCTTACCTCAAGGATTGCATGAACTTCTCTCAGTGAAGTCACAGGCACACGCCCGAGAGATATACCGGCTTCTTGTGGCGTGAGCATTGAGAACTGAACAGGAGGGTGTTCTTGTGATGGCGATGTCTGTACCGAAATTAAAGGATTAAGCAAGGGGCAACGAGAAAAGAAGCGTGCGACTGACAATATTGGCGTGATATTGTACAAAGGGAATAACGAGATCGGAATCGGGTTGTACCTAAATTATGTCATTGGCCATGTATAATGATTTGGTGTTGGAAAAGATTCGTACCAAGCGATCGAACCAACCCGTCCCTTGCATTGTCTTAGTGGGGTTGAATAACCCACCGTCACTCTCATTAGGTGGCATACCGAACGAACTCGATGCCATCCCAACCACAGCTCCAACACGGCGCATAGCAACCTTCGTCAACCATGCGCCCTCAGTACTGGAACGGTTTTCACCTCTCGTACTGGATTTGGGTGGAGTGTGCGTGAAATCCAAAAACCATGATTTCCCAGGGCAAGAAGGGAACGTATGATTAAGTATTGTACGTTCTATATCACTCATCTCCATCTCCATCGTGTCGCCTCCACTGCCATCAGGTTGGGTCCAAAGAAGAGGGTAGGACGGAAGGGGACGATATCCCGGGTCTAGACTTTGTAGAAATGTAGGTGTCCCATCTTCGAAGCGAAGCGTCGCTATCGAAAATTCGTTCAATGCGTCAGAGGTCCGTAACTGAGAACTAAAGTAGCCTCGTAGACCATCCAGCGGGACATCCAACGTGCTCTTTCCTGCTTCCGTATTGGTTTGTAAGTTCTGCTGCTTTCTCAGTAGAGTAAGATATAAGCGGGGAGTAATGTGAGTCAGGAAAGATATGGTGGGAGTTACTAGGAATGGGAGTGGAATGGGATGACCGCGTTGTAACAAGATATCAACTGGCGCTTGCGTCACGGATAAATCGCTAAGATATAATATCAACATTTGGTCCAGAATTAACTAACGAAGCAATGAAAACTCACGTTGCAACACGCTTGGCTTCTTGGTCCATCAACGATTCGGCGTCAATACTCGTGAGGCCGATCTCCCGCAACCACCGCGTCCCTTCAGGTGCCTCTGATGCCATCCCATCGACTTGAGAGAGGTATCTCAAATGTTTGTTGAACTCGTCTAACAACGAACCAACATGAATGCGATCAGGATGCTCCTGATGAGCTTCAGTGATGAATGATTGTACGATCGTTTCCAGTAACTCCGAAAGGTGTTTATCGGAAGGTAGAGAATTATTGTTGGAATTATTGTTAGCCTCCTCTCCGCTTTGTGAAGCATGTAAAATTTTCAAAGACATCAATGAGACGGTGAGCGGCGCTTTCTCGTCCGTATGCCTTTGAAGCGTGAAATCAAGCACCAGAATCTTTCCACCACAGAGAAACGTCGTAGTGTCGCCCTGTTCATCGGTGTACACGTCCAAACCAGCGGTAGCGACGGATGTTTCTATGCTTGAAATGATATAGTCCGGCATGTAGGCGCGTTCAGATGGAATATCTTCTCCATAAAGAGAAGGCCTTCGTTTTCTCCCAAGCGCCTTAACACGCGCAACAGTGTCATTCCTTCCGCTGACTTCAGCATTGGAGTGCGTAGCGAGCTCTTGAAGTAGAGAGACGAGTCGTTGGTCAGGATTGAACCTGGTGTAAGCCTCTAATGCTTCTCTGATAGCGAGCGTTTGATCCTGAACCTTCCGCAGGATAGAGAGGTCCACCGGAGTGGACGAAAATACATGGAATGAGTTTTGAGTAGGTGAAGTTGAGGGGACAGCATCACGAAGATCTATGTCGGTAATGAGGCTCGACAGAGTTGGCATAATCGAGTTGGTTCACACGGGTCAGGCCGGTCTGACGATACTTTGCATAAATGACACTACAACAAGTATGTATGTATGTAAATAATTAGCTAAGAAGACAGCCCAAAACGATAAGACTAAACCCCAAATATTGATATAGTACAGGATGTTGCGATACGAAAGTGTCAGCTCCAATTATGATATGGATGAAGCACACAGTGACTTGTCCTCGTCTACCACTTAAGAATTTGGTCGTGCAGTAGACAAGGGGAGTGGTGGGTTAGGTAGACGTCCTTCGACCCGATCTTCGATGAGCCTGGCAACGGTTGGACCGTGAACAGGGATTTGCGTGCCTTGGAAACCTTCAGGATAATTAACCCAAGGCAAGTTAGGCGAGGAGAAATATCTGCAATGTGAACCATCAAAGGTCACGCGTTGAATGAAGTATGATGAAAACGGGACACTAACGAATTGTTCCAAATTGAAAAGTGTTTGTGGCCGAGTGCCTCTGCCGTCCACTGGTAGTCCTTTGCGAAACCCTCTGAAGGAAGATGATTAGTTTCTTACCCGTGGAAGGTACTAATCCTTACTTGGATAAAATATTTCAATAACGGTAGAGATCGGTCGCCTCGGCATGGCGATGACATGCGTTAGGCCGTTTCCGTGCACGCCAAGCATCACCTAAAGAGATCAGTCGCAATTTAGACAACCTGCAGTTACGCACTTACTGTAGTCCGTGCCGCAATTTCCAGCTGCTGATCCCTGTTATATCTCTCCGGATGGAAAATAAGAAATTCCCAACGCTTCGATTTGCATAATTCCTCAAGGGACTCCACCAACTTAATGTGGTCTTCTTCGATTAGCCTTCTTCGCCAGCCTTGTCGACTGACATAAGTAATTAAAATCGGGGGTTCCTCACGGTTTCCACGATCTCGAAGTCCCGCGGGAATGGAGTAATCAAGAATCTCGTTTGGCACGCGTGCAAATGAAAGAACACGTCTCCGAATCGTCTCCCACCAAAACTGACTGGCCTTATCATGATTTGAGAAGTATGCCGATGCCGCGGTACGCTGAGTGATCGCTCCGGTGAGCTCACTCCGGAATGCAGCACTTCGATCGACCAACAATACACGATCAAACCGCCATGCCCTAGCCGTCCCACTTGCTCCATTGTCTTCGAGGGTGCCGTATGTGCCATTTGTCATGATGATTCGGCCCTTCCAGTCAATTTCTGTTTCAAGACCAATTGAAGGGAAGGCAGCATGTAGGAAATATTGATTGTAGCCAATGTAATCTCTCCATTCGTCGGCGTATGCATGGGCAAAAATAGCTCGTGCCGGGTCCGGAAGCTTGGTCTTTCCGCGCTTGTCTATGGTGGGGTCAAGCCAACCTGAGTACATGCGCCAGGCTCCAAGCAGAAGTTCAGCAGCAAAATGATAGTAATGGTCCAGAAATTGGCGTGGGTCGTTGAAAAGGAATGTAGTATCAGAGATGGTGGATATACGTTTTCCGTAACGCGAGCGTGCAACGTCACGAGAGATGATATCGAAGTGGTCTTTGGTTGGTTCTCGTGCTGCAAAGCAAAGTCGAAGTCATCCCGATATTGATTTTCACGTCAGTCTCAAGCCACATACCTTTGATGTTCTCTGGTGTATTCTCGGCAGGGGCACCTATGAGAAACGAGATTTTGAGCCTCCAGGAAGCGGTAGAACAAGGAATGTAACTGGCCTGTGCTCGTGAGAAGGAGGGGGTCAGGGAATGAAGAGCGTGGGTCGTCAGAGATGATTAGCAAGGCTCCATTTGACATGTACAAATTTTCAAACAGAGTCCATCCTGGCGCAGTTCCGATGATAGTAGTACTTGGCATGAGCTCTTTGGGTTTCGGGGTGGCCTCCAGAAATTGGGGTGAGGCTTGTGAGGTTGGTGGACGGTCCTTTTGGGTATCTGGAGGTTTTACAGGATTCAAACGGCTCCCAGGTTCCTGTTTCCCCCTTCCAGCATACCAAGGTATTCCCGCACGGGAAAGCTCATAACCATGGATTGGTTCGAGCGAGACGTCAAACTGAAGCCACAGAACGACGAACGCAGCGCTGAAGCAGGCCACAACTAGATCGCGACGTGTAGGCCGAAATCCCCTAGGAATTCGAGGCATAGAAAGGAAGATGGTCACAGGTGGAGGGTGGGATATGTACGATAAGGTTGTGCCAGGAACATGTCATAATTGAGTCTAAATTTCACCACAAGGTTGGACAGGCGCACTCACATTTGGCCTGCTTATTGTTCGAAGGATTAGAAGGAGGTTCGGGATGTTGGAAAGGCGCGTGATGGGGTCAAGGAAAAGAGTGACACGAGACGATTTGGTGTTTTTGAAAATTAAATACGTACATACATATACTGCATAATTAATGTATTGAGTCCTCTTGGAGGGCAATCATGTAGCAATCATGAAGGAAAAACTTCCATCCGACTCCTCTCCTTCGTACAAAGTCTTGCATTTTCTCGACTGTTTGCAACATCAGCTGTAACCCTTCCTCTTGTTGCTTGGGGTAATGAGTTACAGCACTAGTCAGACTTTCAATCTGCACGTGCTATATACCCATACAATACATTTGCTGCCAAGCCCTTAGTCATTCATTTGAAGTGAACAACATATAAAGCTTGACCACATCGCCACATCGCAGGCTTCCAAGTAGACTTCCAGTTTATGTCGTACAATACCTACGAGTAACCAGGCACACCCAAATTCAAATAAACTGCTCTCTTCGGTATGTCACAGCTAGGTTCGTTGCTCTATTTACCATGAAATGGGTCACCGAAAGAAAAAAAACCGCAATTGTGATGGTGCATGATGAGTTACGCAACAGTACTTGGGGAGTAATCCCGGACCTTGGCCGTAATTTGATTGTCGTCAAGGCACCTCGCTTTCTTGTTCAACAATAGACACGTCACAGGATGCGCAGTTGCAAAAATGCCAGCTCAGCAGTGCAACTTCAATTCATCCCAGAAATTGTGACTACTCACTGGAAGAGAAGGAAGGGACCCTCATAACCGTGACATTGATCATCTAGTACACTAGTACTAGTAGAAGCAGCAGGACTTCCCGTGACAACAATCCTGCGGCGAAAATGTCGATAGTACGAGCTCCACATCCAATATGAATAGTATTGATGTATCTCCTCATGCTGGAGTCCTGCCTATGCCACGATAACGTACCTTGCACTAGGCGTGTAATACTTTAGGTTGTTAGTTCGCTTCGCGTTGTCAGCTGGAGACTGGGCTAAGCGCTCCATCTCTATTATGGGCATTCCCACGCTTGGACAAGTGTCAACAAATTCACCAGTAGGTAGCCTCTAACAAATCAGTGCTCTTCGCATGCGTACGCATCGGGCCAACTTGGAATTGTGTTTAGGGCCGCACCTGCACGAGTTTTACAGCAGTATTTGTCCTTGTTGTGTCCGAGAAGACTTGATCATGTAAATGTCCTTCACTCCAGAAGGTAAGATTTTGACCGTTGACTATGTGTGATGGGCTGTTGGGAGTTGCTTATGGCTAGAGTACAATGTCTTCGCAAGCCCATCCTTTGAGGCTCACGATTATGCAAATGCCGTGCTTGCTGGAGAGACCTACAAACCCGGAAAGAAAGTAACAGCGCCCAATGCGGCTCAGCCGTCTGCCAGAGAAGGCACGTCGTTATCGCGTGCAGCTGGGCGCGAAGACATCTCTGTTGCTTTGAATAAGCTCAACTATGGCATTGATGATATTTCGAAGCAACTGCGCGCGGTTGTACGTGTCTGGCAGTACAACATATTGCTGGCCCCTGACGACAGCATACTAGATACTGAATCATCATGAAGAGCTCCTAGATCGTGCAGCTGGTGTTGGGGAACTCGAGGAATCTCTTAGAGTGGTGAAGCAGGGGCTCAACTCTGTCAACACATCTCTGGAGAAGTGAGCATCGTTCCATCGAGCTACTCTACCCCTTAGCTCATCGTGCTGCCATCAGACTTCGTTTGAAGGTTCATGTGCCGCATGAAAACCTTTCCAACTACCTATCACGTCTTCAACACCTCCAAATCGCGTCGGACGCTTTACGTCGAGCCTCCCGATTCATCATCTTTGCCCGGCGACTGGAGAGTCAAATCTCAGAGCTGGATCGCTTATCGTCCCTCCCCACGCCAAAAACGAACGGGACCTCGGCACGTCCACAGCCAAAGAGACTTTTAACGGACGATGTCTTGTTTGATAATCAGACTGACAAGGAGCGTACTATCGCTCAGGCAGCATTCAACATCGCAGAAATCGGTTAGTATCCACATTCACAAGTTTATTATCAAATCCCCTCACCCACATCTATACTCCCAGAGTCTCTCCTATCCGCAAGCGGGGATAGCCAACCCAACGAGAGTTCCGATTCACCACCCCAAATCAACTTAACCTCCATCAATGCCGTCTCCCGTCTGCTTACGAGTATCGAGAGTTCGAGGGTCAGAATAGCATCAGAAATGGAAGGAATGGTTCTCTCTGGACTTGACACATTGGTACAGACATCAATTCAACTCCATCCCCAACGTGAAACTCAGTTATGATCTAAACCGCAGAATCATTCATTACTCGCTTCATCGCTTCAAGCAGCTTTCAACCTTCGTGTCCTTCCAACGCTCGTTCAGTCCTTACTGGCGGATCTGAATCAAGCTATCGAGGGACGAGTCAAGGCAACTTTTGATGTATTGTCATTATCGAGAGAGACGAATGCCAAAGGTAACTTGCCTTTTTCCCTGATCGCCTTCCAAGTACCGACTCTGGTTAAGATGCAGGGCAACCGGCCAAGGCGTACCGTTCGAGGGTGCGCACTGAGCCAACAACCGTGACTGCTGCCCAATGGACGAACACGCTGTGGTCAAGGCTTGAAGGTCTTGTGGAAGACATGGCTGGTTGTTGCATCAAGGTATGTGGTTTTTTATCTGCACGGGTGTCTTTCTCAGAAAGGTTACACTAGGTTTACACCCTTGAGAAAGTTTTGAAAGCAAAGAAAGATACAATTTCACAAGTCTCGTTCTTAGATGATGTAATGCAGGTAAGGAGCCCTTCCATACCCTTTGCTATGGATACCGACGAATTCTCTAGTCACTTGAGAGCAGACCGAGTTTGGCTTTTTGGAGCTCGCTCGCTGTTGCCCTTGAAAAATACTCCAAGGAGGCCGCTTCCAGTAAGTTTGGCACCAGATCGAACTTCGACTGTTATTTATCGAGTGCCAGGTTCCTCGTTCTTTCAGCAGACACTAAGCAACGGCTATCCTCGACTCCTGCGACTCTTCCATGACTTTTTCGCCAAAATAGCAGTGCACACGGACACTCAGTACACTGAAGCTCACCAAAGGTGACGCGGGTTCCTTTGTGATCGGATTCTTTGTCGACTAAGATGCATTTCGAACCTCAGTCCAGAAACGGTTCTCGCACTCCGGTCTATATCTCGATTTGAGACCATTTACCTCACTCGATCCTTATCACGTATGAACGAAACAATTGCTGCTGCGCTCGCGGGAGGGACTCGTTCCCCGCCTGGTTATGGTGAAGGACTAGGAATTGGTCGCGTCATCGCTACTGAACTTGATAGCGCCCGGTTCGACGTACTCCTACTTCGATCCGTAGTGAAAAATGCGGTGACTGCACTAGAAGGTTTCACGAATAGGACCAATAGCCTCGTGGGTTCATATTCCCTTGTGTTTCTCAAGAGGCACCCTCAGACCTTTGGTGCAGGTTTCCCGAGACCGCATGGCGACTCTGCTTACTGGCCCGAATGCTACGCCGCAGCAACTGCTGAACGCTCAGCTTGCGAGTGCGTTCTTTGGGTGCTGGAAGAGATTGATGGAACTGGAAGCTGAGTATCCCGCAGGGATCTTCAATGTCCTCTCTACTGTGGTGAAGGTGCGTTATTTTGAATTTGGATAATTTTCATCCACGATTCATCGTCCAATCACCACTCTAGAACATTCGAGTGTCTTTTGACAAAACTGTAGATCCTCTTCTGTCTGCGATACGGCGTGAATTCTCCTCCATCATCGCGCGCTTACATCGAGTTGACTTTGGGGACCGAAACGCCGCTCTAGGCGGTGGCGGTGGAACCAGTATCTATATGAAGGATCTGATCGAAAAACTTGAATTTGTGCGCGCTGCCATACTGGCGCGTCACTCGGTTGGCGAATTTTCTAAGGAGTGGTACGCTTATGAATGGCATTGCTAGCTTTGCGGGTTCCATTGATAATTATCAATCCTCCCAGGTCTGTGAATCTGATCAAATACGTGATTCGCACCTTTGTGCTTCATGCATCGCTGGCTCGTCCACTCGGCGAGAACGGAAAGTTGCAAATGACGAGCGACATGACCGAGTTTGAGTTTGCGCTCAGCGCCTTCTTGGTGGCGGACGAATCAACTTCACCTGCAAAGGCTAGGAATCGGAATTCGATGATGAAACGAGCTGTTACAAAATTGGATTCCATTGGGGATGAGTACAAAGCATTAAGAGCCATGAGGTGAGGCTCATCATTCGTTTAGGCACTGACTTTGAATACTGATGCAAGTTCGTTTCTAGGCCACTTCTATTCCTCGAAACACCGCTTCTTGCGTCGCCAGCGTCCACCAGTGGGCTTCCAGTGGTCGTAGTGTTGCATCACATCATCGTTCGTTCCTCTGCTCCAGCTTTACCGTTGCCTAACGCCTTGCATGAATGGAGTCACACCGAATACGTCAAATGGCTCGAAGAACATGGCGAAACTGGGCAACTCAAACTTGTTGATGGATGTATACCTCAGTGGGAGGAACAGATCAAGTCGGCAAAAGGGGGAGATCTGCTCGCCACCGTTGCTTCGGAAACGTCGGGGGATGGTGACATTGACTACCTTCTGCTTATTCGCACTGTCGTCGATCTGGCCAGAGAACGATGATTGTTCCCGAAATTAGCCCGCTCGTCCCTTCCAGCCTTACTACTTTGTGTATCTTGAACCATTCTATATTCGATTCCTTTCAACCTAGACACGGGATCCAGTTCGGCTGGAGACGCCACAAAAAAAAAAAAACACAAAAAGGGCATATATCATTAAAGTCATCATCAAATGCATAGTTACCAATCTGTAATCGAATCGAGATCCAAAGGACTTAAAGAGACAAATGGTTGGTGGCGAGGTTGGTTTCCGCCACTCGAAAGAGTAATAGAATTTAAGCAACGACTCAAGACAGAGAACCTCAGCAAATACCTCTCTTTCAGCATCCATGAAGACATTCCAGACACGACTACGACTGGGACTAGACCGAAAGACAGGCGAAGGACGTCGGTCCCGAAGCCTGACGCCGACACGATTCATGCGTGCTTGTCCGGGAGAAGAGGGACGAAAAACAGCCGTGCACGACCTAGAGTCATCCAGACTACCGAGTTCTCAATCGCATCGGGAGGACAGAACACCCTCCCGGCTGGCCTTGAGACGGCCAAAGTCGAGGACCAACGGAGTCAGCCACTCACCTATTGACAACTACCAACGAAAGCACTCGGATAGTCTGCTGATGGGGGTGCAAGCTACATACTCCCGCGTAGACATCAACGATTCAAATGAACATCCTCAACCAGGCGAGGGCCGTGGATTAAACTCGGTCGAACCCTTATTCATCGCTCAAATTTCGGATCCTAACCGATGTGTTCTCTATGGCGACCCTAAGAGCACTGAGGATGGAGCCGCAGAATACGTTCCTGTCAGGAGGAAGATTGGTTCCAATGAAATACCTTGTCCTACAGACCCTGTTCGGAGCAGGAGTGGGTGGAAGTTCAATCGGTACGGAGATACAGCCAGCTACCCATTCACATACAACGAAGCCGTCAGGCAAGGGTGAGGATCCGACGTCATTTTCGGAGGGTGAAGAACTGACAATACTGATAGCGATAGGAACACGCTTAAATTGCACCAGAAGATCAACCGTTCACAGCCAACATTCCACGACTTTGACAAGGAGCCCGGCTCCGTCTTAGATATTGGATGTGGAGATGGTTCCTGGATTGAATCTACAGCTAAAGTGTGGAAGGTGCGGATAGCTAGTTACCTTTGCGATCTTGATCTGATAACTGATCGGGGGCTAAGACGACCCGTTTCTTCGGTATCGACCTTGTGAACATACAACCAAAAGAGATGGATGGAGTGGACGTGGAGTGGAGGCACGCAAACGTGTGAGTGTCGTGCATGACGAAAGCATTCCTCCATAGAGACACTGATGTTGAATGCTAGTTTGGATGGACTACCGTTCTATGAAGATGGTCAGTTTGACTACGTTAGGATGTCGAATTTCTTCCATTGTGTACCGTGTAATGAGGTAAGATACGTTCATCGAAATCAAAGTATTGGGCGCATGAGGCTCGTGGGTGTTTCGAACAGTGGGAGCCGTTGGTGAAAGAAATCAGGCGAGTATTGGCGAATGGAGGTATTTTCGAAGTGCGTATTTCTTGAGTTATCTGCACGCATCCTAACCTCTCGCATGCAGGTCATTGATGAGCCGTCGGAGAGTTTCCCAAGTATTCATCCCAGTGACCCAAACGCGGTTCAATCAAGTGCCCGGGCGGGAGACAGCGAAGACAGATATCAACGACGCCAAGAGGAACGTCATCATCTTCAGCGCGCATTTATAACAATGCTGGGAGATGCACATCTCAACGAGGGTCCGTGGATAGTGCCACCGCTTTTGAAGCGTTATTTTCATGTCATTAAGCACCAAAAGTATGAGATATCGCTCAGAAGTGCAGGTACTTTGGGTGGTTGGGAACAGCAGACAAGCAGCATTGGAATATCCGCGAAACCCGCGAATAGGGAAGCAAGTTTAATTCGCGGTCAACAGACTGTGTCCCGTTCCGATGCATGGGGAATGATGGATCACTTGACATACGGGTCATGCGATAGTGTCCTGACGATACCACTTGATGACCTGTGCAACTATGCCACCTACGCCTCAGATAGACTTCTTGCTGCTTCGCCTTTTATTTGCAAATTCCTCGATGGGGTGCCCAACAAAGATCGATTCAAGTTCGACCCTGAATCGGGGCCATCAGCCAACCAAACCAGTATGTTTTCCGGTTATGACGAGGAGAGACTAAAGCGTATAGGTCTTAACGACTCATTCCTCTCGTGGTTCGACGAGGGTGGAAACGAGGTAATAGAGGCTGGTAACCTGCCTAGAAATGAGGGGAAGAGGATATCAGAATTGCGCTTGGTGGTGCGCAAAATATTGGTGTGGATCGCGACTCGTTAAAGGAACGTAGCACCCGAGATTATAACCGTTGTTGTGTGATATGTGTAATTGCATGTGTCAAGACATGCACTTGGTATTGGACTCACTCCATCGAGTGAATCTAGTCTTGATGCTGAATAGTATGCGGAGACCCCATAATTGAACAGTTCCCACAGGGGAGAAAGGCTAAGAAGAATGAACAATATGTAAGGGAATAAGAAGATAAACTGCCTTTGTATATCATAATCAATTAGGTATGTGAAGGCTATCCTCCAACATTCTCATCACCTCCCTTGCCTTGAGCAAGATTGGGTCGTCACAATCATCAAAAAGCACATCATATTGGACTGAGCTGTCCCTCTTCTTGTGGTACCCAATGACCTCATATACTCCAGATTCCTCTGTGTGGGGTGAGAGGACAAAGCGTTTCCCATGCAGTTTGTCTGGATTCTGAAACAGTTGGTGCTCTTCAGGGGTAAGAGGTCTTGGCTCAACTGATGATTTTGAGAGGGGCAGTTCATGGTTGATAGTGGGAAGGGGGGTAGAGTTCACAGATAGCCTGTGAAACCTCATTAAGATGTAGACAAGGCACAAGGCCAGATTACTCACCATAACTCATGATGCCTTTTTGTGATCGCCAACTGCACACTTTCAGGTTGTTTCCCAAACTTGCAAATCATGATACATGTCATATCCATACAATCCCGACCTCCGCTCCGGGCTCCCGGAACTCCGAACTCCGACTTCCGGAGCCCTACTTCCCTTCCGTCACCTTCTCCTTGCCGACTCCCAAGAGGTTATTCCACCTCCGGCTTGGACACCACCTTCGGTCCGACTCCGGAACATTCCGGGTCCGACCCCAACCTCGACACCTTCCAGATGAGTACACAAACCCTATGCTCCCGACTCCGGACCTCTGCTCCGGTATCCCGTTCACGTCTCGTCTCCGGAACCTCCGGTCTTAGCTCCGACCTCGGACTTTGACCCCACCTCCGCTTATACCCATTGTATTGGTTAGCTCATTCCATTTAAATACCTTTGCCAATATTCCGGAGTTTAACCTCCAAGTTTGGACTTTCCGGACTTATTCCGGACCTTGCAACTATTGCATTGTCCATTTCAATTCCGCTATTCTCCCTCATTCCTATTTGGGCTGCTGCTTCCTTTCTATTCAGTCAGCTAGCCATTCCCGACTCCCATCCTCCTTCCTTCCTTCTTGGGCCTTGGCCCTTCATTCCTCCTTTGGGAAACACCATTGAGTCAAACACTTGACCCTCGGAGTTGTTCCTCTTTCCATCTCCCTTTGTCTCCTTTTGTCCTACCCTTGTTCCTTTTGATTCCGGACCCCTCCTTATATACAATGTACCTAGTAACTTGTAACCTCAGTCCGAAATCGACTTGAATTCCCCCCAAGAGACTTTCCCTCTGCTAGATCCGAAATTAGGGACCCCTAGGACAACCAGCAATGGCACAGCGCTCTGCCTGAGTCGCTGAGGCCAAGGTCCTTCCATGCTAAGTCTCCGATTCCATTCCGGAGTCGTCCGAATCCGCAAGTTCTAACAGTATTTCGGACTCCACGTTGCTGTTGTCCAGCTCCGACTTCTAGCACCTGGCGTCCGACTGCGATTCCACCTCCCGCAGTCGACCGCACCCTCTGTCTTGGCTTCGGGTAAGCCACCCATTCCCCCACCTTCCTTCTTCCTCAGTCCCTTGTCGCTTCGCAGTACACACCACCCACTGCATCGCATGGGAACCGCCTTCCATCGTACAGACCAGTCTGGTCCGTACCCTTTGACACAGTCGGACGCGTTTGACACGCGCCCCAACACCACTTTTAGGTCCCTGGGAGCCGCCTTCTATCACCTTCACTCCCACACCTGGCCCCTCGTTTCCCCCCTGCCTCTCGGTCCTTCCGGACCTCCACACCCCCATCTTGGACGCCTCGTCCTTGACCTCCCCCACCTTCCGATGCACTGTTGGAAAACAGCGCGCTAGCGCGGCCGTGCGAGTTTTCGTACAGCCACATTCCCACGGCCGAGCGAGGAACTCGCCCGGCCAGCCACATTTATTTATTCAGTCTTTTGTATTCATTTCGGACTATCCCGCTCCCAAACTACATGGGAATTACCGCTCTTTGAATCCTTTTTCCCTCAGTTCTCTTTCGCATTATTTGCTTGAGACTGAGGTTAGCAACAGTCATTCCTTTATTTCAACCTATACTTATATACTGTATATTACCTCTAGTTGCCCCGCTTCGCTAGGTAATATATTCTAGTTCTCTTTCGCATTATTTGCTTGAGACTGAGTTGCCCCGCTTCGCTAGCAATCTCATATTACTTTAGGTTATGAGCCCAGAGCTCTAAAATTCTCAAGCAAAAAGCAGAACTCCTTTGTATCTCGAGATGGATAAAGCATCTATTGAACGCATTACAAAGAAACACTTTGATTCGGAGTCTCTAAAGAAGGATGGATCTAATTGGGGGTTCTGGAAGTACCGCATGGAACTTATCCTAAAGAAGCGAAAGCTCTATTCCCTTGTACAAGGTGACAGACTGCGGCCAAACCCTAAGGATGCGGCAACCAAGACCGCATCATCATCATCTGATCCAAATGACCCGAACAAGAAACCCCCTCCATCATCCTCCTTAACTCCGCTTGAACAATGGGACGAGGACAACGAAAGTGCCCTGATCCTGATAGTTATGTCCGTTGATGATCAAGTCGGGTCCCTGATAAAAGGGAAAACTGAAGCCGCTGATGTGTGGGGACGGCTGAAAAGCTATTTTGACGGCACTGGGGTCCAATCTGCTATATCCCTGATGGGAAGTGTCTGGCAGACAAAGATGTCAACGGACAAAGATCTCTTACCCCAAATCCATGAGCTAATCGAGCTCATGGATAGACTCGCTTCCATTGGCTATGGACTCAAAGACGACGCTCAGACTATGGCAATAATTCTCGCACTCCCTCCAGAATACAAAACCCTCCGCACCATCCTATGTGCTCGCGACACTTTGCCATCGCTACAAGGGACCATTGACATCGTCAGAGCCCATGAAAACCAAGAACACCAGGAGGAGAAAGTCCTCCTTAACCAAAAGAAGAAATCTTGGAAACCGCCAAAGAATTCCAAGTCCGCGGAAAGCCCTCAATGCTCAAATTGCAAGAAGCCAGGACACACAGCTGAGAAGTGTTGGGCAGAAGGTGGAGGAGCCGAAGGGAAAGTAAAACCATGGTACGGGCAGAAGGGGAGAAAGAAAGGGAAGGGAGAGAAGAAGGACCAAGCGGCGAGAGTCGCAGCGGAAGATGGACCTTCCGGACCCAACCATTCTCTATACACCCTTCGAGCTGATGAGGATTTATTCCTCACACAGAAACTTGACAGCTCGCCCAAATCCGCCCATTTTATCGTTGACTCCGGAGCATCTTCTCATATGACCAACGATATGGCCCATTACTCCTCTTTCCGTAAACTCAATCCTCCAACCAGAATCTGGGTCGCTGACAACCGAGCAATAGAAGCTAATGGCATGGGAACCATCACTGGGAAAGTCGAAGCCGATGGACAAGAACATTCAATTTTGCTCCGAAATGTGTTATATATGCCGCAATTGAGCGACCCACTCCTATCAACAACAAAGTTAAGCGAGTCAGGAGTAAACACAAACTTCACGGTAGAAGGAGCAACCTTAACTCATGCCAGAAATGGCAAAACCTTTGCCAAAGCACCCCGAATCCGAAATCTATGCCGAATCCAAATCAAGTTCACCAAACCCGAACACGCACGTATCGCCACAGTAGAGAAAACTGACCTGGATGGACATGCCCTCCTAACGCGTTCATCAGCAGTCCTAAAGGGTTCTCTCAGACTATGGCACCGAAGACTAGGTCATGTCAGCGAGGACACAATTCTAAAAATGGCTAAATCCCAGTCCGTAAACGGCATGGAAATAGTGGGTGATAAACTCACCACTTGCACCGCTTGCCTGAAAGGGAAAATGACTCGGGATGCCATTCCTCATGCAACGAAAGAGCGGGCAACGGAAGTCCTAGGTCGAGTTTTCAGTGATCTTTGCGGTCCCATTGAAACTCCGACAAAGGAAGGATACCGTTACTTTATTACGTTTACAGACGATTATAGCCGCTTCACTCACGTTGGGTTCTGTGTCTCTAAAGACCATGCGCTGGACACCTTCAAGACTTGGAAAGCCCGTGCAGAAAAGGAGACCGGAAGGCCTTTGAAAATCTTCCGATCGGATGGTGGTGGAGAATTTACTTCTCAATCCTTCAAGAATTATCTGGCATCAGAAGGAATCAAACGTGAGGTCACAAACGCGTACACACCTCAAGAAAATGGGGTAGCAGAACGGGCAAATCGAACATTGAACAACCTTGCTCGTTCTATGATTGCCGACGCGAATGAAGTTTTAAAAGCCAAAAACCTTCCAGCAAGCTTTTGGTCATTGGCTGTTCGCCATGCCTGCTGGATCAAAAACCGTACTTTAACACGCGCCCTAGCAGGGGAAATCACTCCCTTCGAAGCTTACTATGGCGCTAAACCCACACTCCTATCCCTCCGTCTATTTGGCTGCCGCGCATTCGCCCATATCCCCGAAAAATACCAGACAAAATATGGTGAACGCGTAATCGAGTGCGTCCATGTCGGTTTTGCAGAGGACAAGAAGGCCTATCTGCTCTATGACCGGGTGAAGCGGCGACTATTTGAGTCGCGCGATGTTACTTTTGAGGAGGAGGATGAGAAGGAGAGGGAAAGGGTGGTGGTAGAAGATGATAGTGATGATGGAGATGAGGGAAGGACTAGTACAAACGCAGGAGATGGTCAGAATGGTGACGATTCAGAGGGTGGATCAAAGGGCGATAAAAATACCAAAAACGACGGCATACCGGTCGAAATCGCCACACAGAATCATCAAGATTCCACTCCCATTGACACTCCCAATCCTAGCCCACCAGATGCTTCGAAATCGACGCCCAAATCGACATCAAACACTCCAGATTCATCAAATCCTCGCAGATCCGCGCGCGCAAATAAAGGAATGCCACCCATCCGCCCAGACCAAGATCCGAAACTGCAGCTAGGCTCCTACTCAAGGAAAAAGGACGATAAGGCCGTTGATACGACCAAATCGACAGCTGCTGCAGTGGGTGGAAGTGGAGAAAGCGGCAATAATGACAGCGCGAGTCCACAAGTTGGAGAAAATGCGGAATCAGCGTTTATTGCAATGGAAGCGCCCCATGACTACCATGAAGCAATGAATCGACGCGATGCGATGGATTGGACAGAGGCGATTGTGGAGGAATATGAGAATCTCCGGCGGAAGGGAGTCTTCATTGAGGTTGATGAACCTAATGATGCGAGGATTCACGACGGGCGCTTAGTCTTTGCTGAGAAAACCGGAGCTGATGGAGAGATAACTAAGAAGAAGGCAAGGGTGGTTGCTAAGGGCTTCACAGAAGTGTTTGGGGAGGATTACTTTCATACCTATTCGCCCACACTTGGCCGCGACACCCTGTTCTCTTGTCTAGCCTACGCTGCCGCGCGCGATCTCGAAATCCACCAACTGGATGCGGTGGCGGCCTATCTCAACAGCGACCTCAGGGAGGAGATATATATGAGACCTCCTATCGGTATACCTGCAGCTCCGAGAAAAGTTTGGCTGCTGAAGAAGGCCCTTTATGGGCTGAAGCAAGCCGCTCTCGAGTGGTACCGCACCCTCCGTGCACACATCATCTCTCTAGGCTACAAACAGTCGGGATATGACCCGTGCCTATACACCCATGACAAGGACCACTTCATCCTTGTGTACGTTGACGATCTTCTGGTCTTTGCGTTGCGAGAGACAGTGGAGAAGAGAAAGAAGGAGATTGCCGGAAGGTACGAAATGAGAGACATGGGAGAAGCCCACTGGTTCCTTCAAATGGAAATCATACGGGATAGAGATAAAAGGACGATCACTATCAGTCAGAAGCAGTATGTGACGAGGATCCTAGAGCGGTTTGGCATGGAAAACTCCAAGCCGGCCATAACACCGATGACCGCTGATCTCAAACTTCCCAAACTCGAATCTCCAGAAGTTAATCCTCGACTCTATCAGTCTATGCTTGGCTCGCTTATGTATGCTGCGATTAGCACTCGACCAGATATCTGCTTTGCTGTCGGTTACTTGGCTCAGCACGCTATTGCCCCGGGTGAAGAGCATCTTATTGCACTTAAGCGCATGTTCCGATATCTTAATGGAACCAGGGACCTTGCGCTAGTATACCATGGGGAGAAATTTGACAAACTGGTCGGATTTTCTGACGCCGACTGGGCTGGAGACCCAAATACCCGCCGATCTGTGTCAGGATATTGTTATATATTCTGCGGCGCAACTATTTCTTGGGCTTCAAAGAAACAACCGACAATTGCGCTCTCAAGTACCGAGGCCGAGTATATGGCCATGACACATGCTGGGAAAGAAGCGATTTTTCTTCAAAACCTTTATGGAGATGTCGGCATCCCAATCCAACTTCCCCTCTATCTTCTTGTCGACAACCAATCAGCGATTCATATTGCCGAAAACCCGATTTTTCATGCTCGGACAAAGCACATCGAGGTTCGACATCATTGGATTAGGGAGAAAATCGAGGATGAACTTCTAGATATAGAGTACATCCCTACAACGGATCAGGTAGCTGACATTTTTACCAAAGCCTTGGGTGCAGAGAAATTTCTGAAGTTCAGAGATGCCCTTGGTTTGGTTTCAGTGGGTGCGCGCTGAGTGGGTGTGTTGGAAAACAGCGCGCTAGCGCGGCCGTGCGAGTTTTCGTACAGCCACATTCCCACGGCCGAGCGAGGAACTCGCCCGGCCAGCCACATTTATTTATTCAGTCTTTTGTATTCATTTCGGACTATCCCGCTCCCAAACTACATGGGAATTACCGCTCTTTGAATCCTTTTTCCCTCAGTTCTCTTTCGCATTATTTGCTTGAGACTGAGGTTAGCAACAGTCATTCCTTTATTTCAACCTATACTTATATACTGTATATTACCTCTAGTTGCCCCGCTTCGCTAGGTAATATATTCTAGTTCTCTTTCGCATTATTTGCTTGAGACTGAGTTGCCCCGCTTCGCTAGCAATCTCATATTACTTTATGCACCGGCTCTTCGCTGGTCATCATCCAAACGTCAACAGGCACTGCTGGCACACCAGTACCCAGGCCTTCGACTCACCCCATCCGCTTCGCTTCGGTCTGAATCAACCTGGACGAACCTTTGTCAATCGTAGATGGCCCTTGTCCCTTAAAGTTCTGGGACACTTACTGACTCGCCCAACTTCGATCCGTTGATCGACGGGTTTAAGAGCAGTTACCTAGTCTGTGCTTTGGAACAACCCAGTCTGCCATTCCGTGATCACCCCCCAGTCTCCACTTGGACTCCTTGTCCTATGGTAGGCGCTTCCACCCGATTCCCCGTTGCACTCCCCACTGCCTGGCATTCCATCAGTAATGCTGAGCACTCTACTCCGGGATAGCGAGCCATGCTCCGCTTCCATCCCATCTGGCCCCCATCTTCCTTCGGACCTCACCCCGTTGGTTGATACTACGTCCTCCTCTCTTCCGATGACGTTTCTACGCCACCCTGGCTGACTTGGCTTGTGGTTCTGATGTCTCATGGCATAACTTGTCTCTCCTATGCGCTCCGTTGAGCAATAGTCTTGAGCTTACCTTGTCTGGACCTCCGGAACCCACAACCCAACTCACCCACCTCTACTTACTCTTCCGTCGCCTCCGGGCCCCGCGCTGCTGGTTGACACACACCCCCCTTACCAACTTCGAAGATGTTTCATACATCACCTTTGTCGAATGGACCTTGTCTATTGTCTAGGACACTGGTACTCTACCTCCTTGCTCCGCCGAGCGACTGGTACCGCAGTACATTACCCCAGACACTTCGGACACCCCAGTTTGACCACCTCACACTCCAACCCCGACTCTACTTTGCCTTGTTGCCTTCGGTCAGTGTTCCACCGCTAGGATAACTGTCTCACCTATGTGCTCCGTTGAGCCTAGATCATGAGCAGTATTTCTGAAACACCGGACACCCCACCACAACCTCCCCATACTCTTTCCGTCGCCTCCGGACCTAGTTCCGCTGGTTGACCCGTTCCCTCCGTCCTCTCTCTTTGAGTTAGGATCCCATCTGTTGACGTTTCCACGTCTCCCCATTGGATAAGTTTGTGCCCAAGTATCTGGCTAATGTCTGCTCACCCTGAGACTCCGTTGAGTAATGGACCTGAGTGAACGTTGTCTAGGTATGAGGACACTTCCTTTCCTTCCACCCTCGCCTTTCCCTGTCGCCTCCGGACTAGTTCCGATGGCTGGCACCCTATCTCTGTCTACCTCTTACCATGAGGAAGACTCCTACACCATTGGTAACCTTGTATGCTACGCCAAAGCTTGCTACCGGTTAACTTTTAACCTTTGCACATGGCACGCACACATCTCTACTCCACTTACTCTCTTGCCTTCAGGCTCACCTCCGAGAGTTCTCTGGACGATCGTTATCACGATCCTCGCCATCCCACATCTCCTTGGAAGTATTCCAGAACCCTCCAGTTACTCCACACTCCTCTCTTCCACCTTCCCTATGATGTTCCGCTTCTGCTTCCGGATGATCCGACTTTAGCCTGTAGTGTTGATTAGATGCTGGGACGTCTAATCCTAAGAAGGGGATATGGACTCCGCTTCTATCTACCTCAGCGCTATACATCGGTCTCCACCAGGAGTATTTTCGCGTCGTCCCTACAGACAACCCTAGCTGCTCAAGTTCCCTGAGCTAGCTCTACCTCCGATGCCGAAAGCTGTACCCTAACATCATACCCAACCTCCACCTTCGTCACCCTGTGCCTCGCACACCCTCGGACCTCCATCATTTCCGACAATCGAGATTCCATCGATGCATAAGACCCATTCAGGTGGGCAACCAACCTCTCCTCCCTGACATCGACTACCCTCGACCCTGTATCTATGATACACTCCCTTCCTCCGACAACCTTACCTGGACAGTACCCCGAGTGTCTACTCCGGACCTTCGGACCCCCCCTCACTAGTCCACGGTACCCCTTCTCAAGCCTTTGGCTTGTACCCTGAACAACCCCGACTCCCTTACGACCATGGAACTCCACTCTTGTGTTGTCAAACCTTGAGTTCCTCCCCTTGCCAGCTCCGAAAGGGATGCCGAGTTTGTTCTCCGACCTCCCACTGTCCTCTGGTTATGGCCTCCTTAGGTATCTGTCTACTCCGGTACCCATTCCGGGAAGACAAACATGCTGAGTGTTCGTATGAGTTGCTATGTTAGCACCTCCACTCTTCGCCATAAGCCTCACCACATGGACCTCTACTCCTCCTGAGCGAGCTCCAGACCTACAAGTTCCTCGGAACTCCACGGACTCGTCTCATCTCATCATCCCTCCTGTGACTGAGTTGTACCATGCACAGCACAATCCCATCCTTGAGATTGTTGTCGCAATTGGGAACTCCTTCACTCCGCTCCTTCGGATACTTCGGAGCTGACTTTGGTCCTCCTTGTATCATCACATGGACCTTCGGTCCCCCCAACACACTTTGTGAGTCGCCCATCCGGCCTCCATTGTGTCACCCCGGGATTCCCCCATTCCTTGAGGACCTCCCAACCCACCAAAGCTTGGTCTTGGAACAGACCTTGCTCCGGACTTTCCACCATGACCCCCGGACCTCGACTCTTAGGAATTTCATGGAAGTTAAGACTGAAACTCTCCTCGAAGACCGCGTCTACATGACCTCTTCACTCACCTTTCAGCTCTTACTTGCCAGACGACTACCTATATCTGTGCGACCCAACCCTTCCTATCGTACCTCTTCCCTATTCCCGATTGAGTCCTTACCATCTCCGTACCCAACTCCGCCCCTCCGAGTCTCCCCACTCTCCCTAGTTCCTCGTGAAGTCCTGTCGGACCTCACTCCTCCCATCCTCCCTTCGTTGATCGAACACCATCCCCAAGATCCCGAGCTGGTCGTTGTAAGTCTTCCTTGTTCCACTTCACCACGCTCCTCGTGTTCCATCACCACCTTCATCGGTATTGCAGCAGGTATATCCAGAGACCTATTCTAAGGCCTTCAAGGGTTCAGGCCTAAGAAGGGGATACTGTCATATCCGTGCATACCCGACCCCGACCCGACTTCCGGACCTCCACCCTCTTCACCTCCGGAGTCATAACCTACCGCTGCCGTTCCGATACTCACCTTCGGTCCTGGCAACACACCTCCTCCTTACCTCTCGCCACGCTCCTACTACTCCACTCCCCCTTCACAACACCTCCACCCTCCCATTATCCTCCTACGCTTCCTCCGTCCGCTCCGATACTCACCTTCAGACCTGACTACTCTTCTTTCTGCCACTCCTTCTTCCTTACCTTTCCCCTCTCTCCTCCCTCTGCTACTCCTCCGCCACCCTTCCGCCAAGTTACGACCTTCCACCGTTGTTCCGTACTTCGCACTCGGACACCGCTCGTACCTTACTCCGAGCCTCCGTCATAGTCCCTACCTCGGACTTTGACTCCACCTCGGTCTTAGTCCATTGCATTGGTGACCTCATACTACGTAAACACCATTGCCAATATCCCTCGGACTTTCAACCCCGCCTCCGTAACCTCCGTAAGCTCCGCAACCCCTGAGCTTCACGGATCACCTTCGGCCCTCTCGCCGCTTGTAATGTATTTCTCGCATTTTCCCCTCATCCCTATTTGGACTACTGCTTCCTTTCTATTCAGTCAGCTAGCCATTCCCGACTCCCATCCTCCTTCCTTCCTTCTTGGGCCTTGGCCCTTCATTCCTCCTTTGGGAAACACCATTGAGTCAAACACTTGACCCTCGGAGTTGTTCCTCTTTCCATCTCCCTTTGTCTCCTTTTGTCCTACCCTTGTTCCTTTTGATTCCGGACCCCTCCTTATATACAATGTACCTAGTAACTTGTAACCTCAGTCCGAAATCGACTTGAATTCCCCCCAAGAGACTTTCCCTCTGCTAGATCCGAAATTAGGGACCCCTAGGACAACCAGCAATGGCACAGCGCTCCGCCTGAGTCGCTGAGGCCAAGGTCCTTCCATGCTAAGTCTCCGATTCCATTCCGGAGTCGTCCGAATCCGCAAGTTCTAACAATACACATGAGAGCTGCATGGGCTGCACACCCGATTTTAACACGACTGCACATTTGTCAGATAGCAAAGACAGACAATGATTTATAAACTCAACTCCTCAAAATCCTGTGGCACCAACTGACACAGCTCATCACAATGTGCAAGGTACTTGTCAACTTTGTCTGCTGCAGGTTGCCAGTGTTGACCAGGTTTTGCAACAAGCGGGGACTGCAGGACCTTTGCCTGTGCCACTGTCAGGGCCCGGCCTCTGTCCGGGGGCGGCCCTACCTCAGAACTGGACACTTGCAGTGTCCCAGGTAGCCAGGTGCTGGATCCTACCCCAAGCTCCTCAAACTCACTAAGCGGGGATTGAGTTGTCATGTATTATGGAAGGTAGCTACAACTTGCCTAAGCAGGGATTGAGTTGAGAAGAAGGGTAAGTTTCCCTATTCCCCGCTTGGCTACTATAAAAGGGAAATGTACTATACAGTTTGTAACGTGACTAAGGGTAGGAGCCGAGCATGTTCCCATGATGTGGAAAAGGTGTCACATGGGTTAAGGCGAGTTGCTCACCTTGACCCACGTGATTTTTCCCATGGGTTCGCATGCAGGCTGTAGTTGCGAAAGGTGTGTGAAGATAGGAGGATGAGGGAAGTGGGGGGAGGTCAGGGAAGGTGGTTCTGGGGTTGTATGGTCAGGTGTGGTTGCCCTGACAGCCACATCGGATCTTGCTTGATCAGTTTGAAGTACTGTACCCACATGACTAACTACCGGCTGGGTCCTGAGCGTGACACAAAATTTTCAACCGGCGACTCAGTTTGATGCGTGACACCCAACCGGCCAGCTGGGCCCCAAAAGGGAGGCAGTGCTAATTTCGGGAAAATGGCTGAGCCTGATGAGGTTGCTTTGGCTCCCTCCGACCTTGGTCATGGAATGCAAGCTAGAAAAACACACAATTTGGACGAGGTGGCTGTTTTTCTTTCGGAACATACCAATTACCCGAAAAAGGAAATTTGATATAGCCTTTGCATAGCCACAAGTGAATGAGCATTTTTGCGTGACATGGGATAATTTGACCACTTGCCTCGCGTGACGCGTGACAGAGTCTTCAAATGAGCCTGACCTGCGAGCCCGCGTGACGCATGACAGGTAGTTGGTCATGTGGGTACAGTACTTTAACTTGTTCAATGAATAGAAGTTCGTATTTGAACCGATCTGTTGGAATACAAGTCACATGATGAAATTGAACCGGAATATCCGAGAATATTCTACGGGTTACTAGGCGCCTGCGTAAGCGCTGGGCATAGAAGAGCCTGGAATATTGTTGAGGAGTATAAATATGGGCGCTGGAGCGCCGTGTGTATTTTAGTTATATTTCTTTCTATATTACATCTTGGTTGCGAGTGAACCGCTGAAGCGGGTTGCCATATTTGGAACGCCGCGTTTACAACACGATCTTGAGCTATGCATTCAATGAGCGCCATTGTTGCTGCATCGTGGCACATTGTTGCAGATACAGATGTAACACGCACACGTGCAGCTTCGCATCAGTATTGATGATGAAGAATGATTGTTGCACATGGACCAAGCGAAATCCCGAAATGACTCAAATCCTGTTTCGGCCGACTCCGCTTTCAATAATCCTTTCGAAAAACGCGAGACTCGATGAGCGTGTTGCAACGCCACCTACGGCTACCATGTGCTAGGATTCAACATATTTCGGCTCTGAAAATGCGTTGGTCTTCATCTTCGCGATCAACTCAGTCTGGTCCCCCAAGAACGGCGGACGACTCGACGTCTGCTCTGACTTACAAACAAAAGCACTTGTCGCGACCACCACCTCTCCCCGCTACCGATCTCCCAAGAGCGCGAAGTGCAGAAGAGGCAGTGACGAATATTCTGTACAATACGCCTCCCCCGAGTTCTCAACCATTCAAGAAGTGAGTTTTCTCCTTCTGCTTCATCCTGCACCAGGCTCATGTCAAACACAGACACATTTTAAACTGCCTTGTTCAGAATGAACCGGGTGTGCTTTCTCGAATCTCAGGGACACTTGCTGGGAGGGGTTTCAATATTGATTCGTTGGTCGTATGTCGAACTGAGATCCGAGACCTCAGTCGAATGACTATCGTTTTGACCGGGCAAGATGGTGTCGTCGAACAGGCCCGACGCCAACTAGAAGACCTCGTAAGTACGCAAATTCCCTCCAAAAAATCTATTCATTTTTTTTTCCTTTTAATTATTCACAAGGTGCCTGTCTGGGCTGTTCTTAATTACACCAACACCCGCTTGATTGAACGGGAACTCCTGCTTGCAAAAGTGTCCATCCTCGGTCCAGAGTACCTAGCAGACCAACTCGTTGGTGGACCTTCGCACGAGCCCAGCAGGAACGCTGAGGGTTTCATGCATGACCGCGAGAGTGAAGTGGCTGCCGAGAAACTTAGGAGCGAAATGGTCCTCGCTGAAACATTCCAGCATAGCGGTCAACAGCAGCCGCAGCCTGCATCGGCCGAGGCTCGTACACTGACACCATCGGAAGCCCTCCGGATAAAACACCAACATCTCAGCCACATTCGCAATCTAGCGGATCAATTTGATGCCAAGGTTGTAGACATCAGCGAAAATAGTGTTATTGTTGAGATGAGTGGGAAGACGAGTCGCGTAGAGGCGTTCTTGTCATTGCTGAAGCCTTTTGGCCTCATTGAGTCAGCCCGAACAGGTACGTCACAACACCACCGCTTTCCACGCGCAAGATCTTTTGCTTACACTGCGTTCCAAGGTGTGATGGTAATGCCTCGGACACCTTTACCAAGGTCTCTTGAAGATGAAGATCCCACAAGCATTTCGGATGCTGTGGATGCCAGCCTCCTCCCCCCTGGCTGAAGATTATTGTTAGTTTCTGTGCTAGGCTTTAAAAGTGTCTATCAGGCTATCTCATGATGGCAAGATTGTCACCATATTTGTACACTTTTGGGATGTTGAGGGACGATATTAATGTTAGTAACGACTATCGAATCCATCTTCCTGGAGCGACCTTTGCAGAGCAGCTGGCCTAATTTATTCGCGAGGCAAACCAATCGATTGAAATGAGGTATCAACATGGTATGGCATGAAGGGCGTGAGGAATCATAACGCGTGAGATAGGACGTAGATCATTCAGACTAAACAGTCTTCAGGGACAAAGGAAACAGGACAGGGAAGGGAGGCTTGAAATAGAATGTCACACCTGTTTGAAGGGCGCCGGCGTGGATGGGTGGGTAGAAAATATAACAGTAGATATCCGAATCTTATTAACCTCGATCATCCATGAGAATTCACTTCTTGCCCTTATTCGACTTATTCTTCTTGGTCTTTGAAGGCTCGAGTGAGGACGTTGGGGAATCATCGGCTACGAAGCTTCCACTGTCGCGAACACTTCCCTCTCGTTGACTACTGTCATCCTTCGAACCAGCGCGCCTGAAGCCCATGCGGGTGGCGAGTGTTTCCCTGGGGGTGGGCGATTCTGGGCGAGAAGACGGGTCTCCTCCACCCCCAGTCAGGGCGCGCGCAACGGCACGAGCAGCGTCAGCAGCTTGTTGACCTCCCTTTTTACCTCCAAGCGAAATTCTTCGAGCAATCTTCTGGAAATTTTGTGACGAGACACGTCGACGCTTGCCTTCATCGGTAGGCTCAGGGGTGCCCGTGCGGGGCGATTCAGTCTGCGCAAATTTAATCCCAGGGGACTGCACGGCGGAAATAGATGCGGCGTCGGGTTCAAGGGAGGGTCTGGCGGGTTCGAGGGCCGGAGAGTCTGTAACTTTGACACTAGAAGCGTCATCACTGACAGGGAATGCGACTGGGGCAGAAAATGGGGATGCAACAGGCGACTCGATGACTGGCTCGGTGGCAGCAGCACCCCCAGATGAAAGACCTTCAGCAATAAGTTCTTGCTTCGACTCTTCATCCTTTGGCGCTTCGGAGATCTCGGGGGTCACCTTGGGTGGTTCTAGCTCCTCGCGAATGAATTCCGTCGTGCTCTTTGGTGATGAGGCAATGTCCTCCCTAGGCTGGTCAACCTGTTCAATCTCCTTGATGGCGGATGGCTCGGCGAATGGCTCAGGCTCGACCGGTGCCTCCAAGGGTTCAACCTGAGCTTCTTCCGGCACGATATAGCCGTCAGCTTGCTGCTCCGTTTCGTTCAAGTGAATCAGGTCTTCACTATGGTCGACCTTGATCTGTTCTGCCCACATGCGCGCGAAGATACCGTTAGCCTGAAGTAGCTCGCCGTGGTTCCCTCTTTCCGCAATCTCGCCATCTTTAAGAACCAAGATGCTAATGAACCAATGAGTAGGTTTCCCAAAGCGGGGAGACACGGCGCTTACACGTCCGAACTAACAATCGTCTGTGACAGGCATGCATATCAGCACACATTAGGCCAATTCAAATTCAATGAACACCTACCGAAAGTCGATGGGCAATCGACAACGAGGAGCGACCAGTCACCTGGCAGAGTGTCAACGCGGGAAACAAACATGGTTTGGTATCCAGCACGCACGAGATTATGGAGAGCCTTCTGAATATCCTTCTCGGTGGTAGTATCGAGGGCCCTTAAAGTAGCGTGTCCCCAGTAAGACTGCAGAGAACACGATGAATTTGAATCACGCACGAGGTTGCTTCATCAAGTAAAAGTATTGGGGCGTTCTTTAAGAACGTCCTCGCAATGGATACGCGTTGCTTCTCTCCTCCGGACAGCCGAACACCACGCTCCCCGACTTTGGTTTCATATCCATCGGGGAAGCTCAAAATCCGCTCATGCATCTGGGCAGCCTGCGCCGCATATTCAATCTCTTCCTGAGTCGCTTCAAATTTGCCATATCGAATGTTGTAAGCAATGGTGTCATTGAACAGAACACTGTCCTGTGGCACAACACCAATTGCACGTCGAAGACTTGCCTGAGTAATGTCTTGGATATTCTGGCCGTCGATGAGAATAGAGCCTTGACCCTCTTTAAGATCGTAGAAGCGATATAGGAGCCGCAAAATAGTGCTCTTTCCAGAACCGGATTCACCAACCAAAGCAACTGAGGATCCCTTCGGGACCTTGAAGGATACATTATTGAGAGCGGTCGTCCTGTCATCGTAAGTGAAGGAGACATTGCCTGATAAAATGTCACAAAACAAGAACAACGTCATCCGAACACTGGACTCACGGAATTCAATTTCTCCATTGGTCACTATCAAATCATGTGCACCGGGTTTATCATTGACGTCGGTAGGTTCATCTAGAAGCTTCAACAAACGCTCAGTATCAACTAGAGCTGAATTGATAGAACGGTAAATGTAGCCAAGATTGTTCAATGGCCCATAGAACTGGCAAGAATAAGATTGGCAAGACGAATCACCGAAAGACTGTGACTTTACTTACCTGAGCAAGGTAGGTAATGAAGAAGACGAAGTCGCTGGTGTACTTGCGACCATTCACGATCTCGGCAGCAACAAGGAGGCTACCAATAAGTAATCCAAACGTCTGCGCATAGTGCATGAGCAGGACAAACCAGCCGACCCGATGAGGCTACTAACGATAATAAAGTTCTGGACCAAGTTGAGCAGGTGGATAGCGGCTATGGGATATGAAATAAATGAGTGGATGTCGGTTCACGGGTAACTGAGGAATCCACACACTTATGGCTTTAAACTCCAGAACTTGATAGTTCCGGATAGCTTCCTTATATCGCTCGCCTTCGTGCATCTCGCCATTGAAATACTTGACGGTCTATTCGGAATTCGGACTTAATCGATCATAAAATTGTAAATACCTATGTTACTCACCTCATAGTTGAGTAGGCAATCGGTGTGAATGCCCCGAGTGATCTACAGCATGTAAAAAAACGAGCGTTGCAAGATCATAGCAGCAACTAACCACATCACGCTCGTTCATTTGGCGACGAATTTTGGTTCGCCACGAAGTGATAGCAATCTAAACGTTAAAGAGTGAGGAGCATATAAAAAAATTGGTACGATGATAACATACAGATGCCGTAACTCATCATTGTCGGAAGGGAATTTTCTCAACGTCGAGAGAAAACGCCGAAAGGATATAGACTTACTGTACGCAAGGGTCACTCCGAACACCACGGCACTGAGAGTCCAATTGAAGAAATGGACAAAAACGGCGAGAGCGACAATGATGTCAATAATGGTTGGGGCCACGCTGAACAAAATGAGCTACAACAGGATGACATCAAGCAAGAGGAATGTTTTACGCGAAATACACAAACCTCGAAAACTCGATTGATCGCAGCACCACGGTCCAGAATGCGGAGGATTTCCCCGGTTTTCTTGCGGATATGGAACGCCAAAGATAGACCCAAGAGATGGTCGAACGCCAACTGTGACATGTCTGAACATTTGACCAGATTAATTACCACCTCACAGGCAAGAAAAAACAATATTGGACGTACGTCTGTCAGAGTATTGCATAACCGGAGTCCATGCAACCTATCGCGAAAGTTAGAATGTTAACTCTCAACACATCATGCCAGGGACGTAAGTACATCACGAAGAGCCGCCAATCCGCCCGACCCTTGCAGGAATCGTAATCCAGCGTACAGGAGTAAAAAGCCCCAAGGACTAGGTCTGGAAGTCTGTCCTTGCTGTTCGAAGATTTCCACGAGCTTCTTCAAAGTTGCAGGTACAAAGAAAGTGATAAAACGCCCCGCAACCAGAAGGAGAACACAGAAGAAGGCAAGGGCCTCGAGCTTGAGTTCATGTCGAGGCCAAAGGTAAGGGAAGAGACGACGGATGCGGTGCCACATCTCACTCCATGACGGGTCGAGGTTGATTTCAGCTTTGGGATCTGGCCCTTTTGGAAGAGGGTTTTTGGGAACCGGGTGGTCGGATGGTGCGGGCGTGGATGTACGGGTCGTCAACGTAGATGGCTGCCGCGTTACGTTCGTGAATGTGCCATATTGAGGCTTCGGAGCATCTAGGCCGCTGCAGGCTTCAAACGGTGTGTCGGCCGGAACGAGGAGCGAATTGCCGTTAGTCGCGTTTTCCTGCTCTACGGCTTGCTGGGTGCGCAATATGTCAGATGGGACATATGAATGATAAGGATGGGAAAGAGCGGGATATAGTGGCAAAATAATAAGCAGGCGAAGGACCGAAAGCGCAAAATGTACGAAAGGAGAGTACAGCAATGCGGGAGTTGTCGGGTTTTCGGGAATACCAACTGGGGGTTTTCGGTCTACAAGTGTGTATGTGGGTCACCATTCTTATTCCCCGAAAGAACGTGAGTAAGGATTCGAACCTTTGAGCGACCCAGAGCTGGCCACGACGATAATATGTGCAACCCCGAAAATTATGGCGAGCGCTGCAAAGACGCGCACCCTCCTCCTCTGCCAAGCATCAATGCCCTTGTAGTCTTTCCATGCGAGCAAAATAGCGAGTGTACTGAAAGCCACCAATCCAATCAAGTAGCTCGCAAGACCCAAGGGACCAGGCCTGTCCCAAACGCCGGCGAGCACTGCTCGTAAAATAGCAACTGCGGCATCGGCGGCGTATGTCGCAGCCGCCAAACTTACCAGCGTACGGATGAGCACTCGCCTAGGCGTTAATTGTGACACGAGGACTGGCGTGACCTCGGTCGGCGCTGCATCTTTCGTTGTTGGGTTAGATCGAACAAACGCAACGGAAAACGAAAGTAATAGCAGCACGGAAACTGAGGCAACATCGAAAATGAAGAGAGGGGTATACGAGCGAGGCCATGGTATCGCCATGGTTGACATGGTGCGGGTGGAACCAAGAACTCGAGGCAAAGGCGTGCGAATTGGACTGCCTTTTATAGGCGCAGCTGAGTTTTTCCCCGTGGATGAAACAGCAGCTGCATAAACAGTGGACATTGACAGGAAGGAGACGTAATCATTGGCAAGGTATTCAGGACAGAGTAAATGACACATAGAATGAGAAATGATGAAGGATTGTAAGAGGGAAAATAAGGGGTAATGAAGAGATAGAGAATCACAACGAGAACGCATCCTAAAGCTACATGGTGGGTTGCTAGAACTATGAGCGAAGCCTTCTTGGTACATTGAACACCAGAACGAGAACGAGTGATGCAAATGAGACGGAAACCAAACCAATGAGACGAAGCCGGATGCGCGAAGGGATTCGCATAATGGATAAAGCAGGCATAGGGACCCAATAGGGAAAAGACAATGAAGGAAGGCAGAAGATGAGATTAAAAAGAAAAAGAAAAAGAAAGGAAGACAGTGGAAAGAGCACGTGTGGGGGGTAGATGATTTTCGGAGGACATCCATTACTTGAAGAGACCCTCTAATAATTGCCACCACCACCGTAGTTGGCAGGTGGTTGTTGATACCCTGACCAATATATTCAGTGGCGGAACGAGTGTCATGTAAATGTCATCCATACCTCCGCCATATGCAGCACCTTGTCCACCTTGAGGGTAACCTCCGCCATAACCCCCTCCTCCATAGCCTCCAGGATTGCCGTATGTGCCCCCCTGGTAAGCTCCTCCACTACTGCCATAGCCACCGCCGGCATTAAATCCTCCACCACCTGAGTAGCCTCCAGCTGGACCGTAGCCTCCGCCGGCGCCATAACCCCCTCCACCGCTGTAGCCTCCACCATAGCCCCCTCCATAGGCTTCATAGGTTACAGGGGCTGTAGTGTTGTAGCCTTGCGTACGAGCATTGGCAAAGTTAACCTTGGCGTGTCAGAGTGCACCACCGAACCATCGCAGCAGCAGCAGGCCGACAAGGATATTTTCTCCATTGAATTCAACCGGACGAGCACTACTAACCGACAATGCTCACCTTGATACGACGACCATCGAGTTCTTGGTCGTTCATTCCACCAATAGCTAAGTCGGCCTCAGATTTTGAACCATAAGTGACGAAACCGAATCCACGCGACTTCCCACTCTCCCCTGAAGTTATAAAAATTCATTTGCTTGAAATGAACGCAGTGCAACAATGAGGGTGCTTAACACTGACGATCACGCATAACGATACACTGCGCATACGAAGTGAACAACCCATGCAGATTGACCATCTCAGATTAAATGTCAAACAGCGTTACGATTCATAAATACGCACGTCTGTAACCAAACCAAACTTTTCGAACGCCTGAATATGAATTGAGTGGGGAAACGTGGCAACGATAAGGGTGAACTCAGTCTCTCAGAACAACAAGGGCGCAAACGCACTTCACGAAGGGTAACATCAGTGGTACCCCAGCTTAAATTCCCTACGGCATTCCAGAATCAGATGAAGAGAAGAAACAGAAGATGGGATCCAAGTCCCCTGATGAAGCAATGCTGCCAGCGAAGTTACACTCAGCAGGTCAATCGCACTCATGCAAGAAATGGAAGAGCATGACTCCCCCTAGGACAAGGTAGGGAAGTGACGAAATGCGCAAACGGACCAACGTAGATTTTTCCTGGATTAACGGACATCTTGGTGTAATGCGTGTGAGGGAGGGAAAGATGAGCTACCTCTACACCGCTACTCACTATTTAAGGCAAGTCGGCACTTCCCTTGGGTCACTTCTTTAGTCACGAGGTCTAGACCCGCATTCAATGGCGTTCCCCGATTTTATTGTATCGGATTGAATTTTATTGACGTCGGCCAATGCTGCGTATTCACTGTCGAAGGCATCCATCCAAGCGCTATCACAAGGCGCCGGCAGAGGAGATACTCATGAATGTATTTCTCGACAATATGACAAGAGGTGGAAGTGAACAACGATGTCTGCAATGAATTAGGTTCTTAGCGCCCAGTTCTGGATTTATTCTATAAAAGCTTGGACTAGTACAAGCCTCTTATACAGGACAAACCATTCCCTTCCCTCTGCTATTGAGAAGTCATTAGTAGCACTTGCATTGATGGATCAGTTCGACTATAATACCCTCTGCATACGTACGTAATCTTTGTAGCCTGCTTATCTGTTCGCCTGCGACCTGTGATCGCGGGATTAGGCTCTATGGAAACACGCGTACTGACTTCCTTCTTCGGTCGCCCGAAGGAAACATAAATTTTTTCATCCCCAGAGATGTGGCGATCGAGGGCCTTTGGGAGGTGACATAGCCGGTTGTCAGAGGTTGTCAGCAACAAGGATGATTGACATCTCTCTCCCCTCCCCCTTTAGTTGGCCTCGCAATATGGAGAAGTAAAAGGTATCAATGTCCCCCCTCCTCAACCACCGTAAGCCCACAGGGTCAAGCTGTCGAATTTGCGCTGACTATATCAACTAATCTTATTCAGGAACCCAGAACGGGGGAACAGGGGATACGGTTTCGTGTCCTATCGACACCCGGATCAGGCCGAGGCCGCATTAAATGCTCTACATAAAAGTGTGTGGGAGGGACGTATACTGGAGGTGCGTTATAGTGAACCATTGCACTTCAGCCCTGAGCATCATCCAAATCAACCAGGTTTCTTATGCGACGGTGGCCCGATTCGAAGGGAGGGGCCGAGAACCTGAGCCGCCTGACCTTCCTCGGCTTCCAATGGACATCCCTGAGCCTCCGCGCGGCCCGGCCGCACCTCGCGGGCCCCTCGGAGACGATGCTGCAAGGCGCCGCGAGCCACGAGAGGGCATACCAGGGGGCAGGCAGGATAATCGCCATATTGAAGGACCAGGGCAAGTCACGGAGCTGCGTCGCAGTCGCAACTGGGACCCCCACGCTGTTGGCCCCGACGGACACCACCAACTTGAACCCCGGGGTCAGGGCAGAAATGAGCCTTCTATCGGGCAGGCAGGCCCTGGGCGTCGTACCTCCGCCGATCCTACTACTGCGGGCTCGAGCCGGAGGCAGCGGGGGGGCTACTCTGGAGAGGAACGAAGTCCCGATGACATACAACATCAACGCAAAACGAAGACAGGTCTGTTTGATCTCAACCATGTATCCGTTTGTTGCTCATCCGTTCTGTAAATCAGATGAATATGGTGTAACTCAGTTACGTTGTAAGTCATTGTCGTATCCCTCATAGTTGTTCCAGAAGCCGCTCATCCTGCAATGTAGACAGTGCCGGCAGTGGCTCATCACGCAACCCAGAGGGTTCGAGCAGTCAACAACACCCCGAGCACCCCAATGCACGGACCGTCAGTGATCTAACCTCGGGATCTTCAAGAGGAGCTTACAGTCTTGGGGATGATTCAAACGTAATGCGCCCACAGCCCACTGCTGGAGGTAGTTCCGGGAGTCAGTACCGCAATGTACAGACTCCCGGAAACCCGATCTCCGGAGCTTCAGGAAGGGTTCACAATCCTAGGGACGATTCAGAAGCACACTTGAGGCGTCCACAGCACTATGCTAGTGGCTCCGACAGTCGTCCAACTCTCAGTCCAGACAGTTCAGATGACCAGTACTTACTGGGCCAGGAAAACCGCTTCAACGTACATGTCAGCAGCAATCCGGCCTCGGGACCAACGGGTCTTTACAGCCCATATGACTCTCCGCTTCCAGAGGGTTTTCAGGGACAAGAGCAGAGCCCCCTCCCATCCACGGATCCCCGGGGGCGACAGGAACACCCCGCATACCCACAAGGTTCGTATTTGTAGACCGTACACGCCGACCAGCCTTACTGAAAAGGGGTCTGTAACAGACCAAAGGCACAATTACGACTCTGGGCGGAGGCCTCACTGATGAGGAACGAAGGGGCGGCCACCATGACGCTGGTCTGATTGGTTCTTGCGTGTCGCGCTTTCCTTAAATTCTAGTGAGCCGCCGGTGCTCACTAATCAGAAATGCTATAGTCTATTCTCTTTCTTTCCACTTGTAACATTTTCGCCTTGCAATGCCCGTATCCACCTTGCAAAGAGTACTTGCATATTTCCTCGTCTGTTTCTCCAGTTTGTATCACCGTGCGCCGATAAATCAAACACGACCTCCGCGTCCCGTGTCTTTCGCTCAGAAGTACGATCACCTTTTTGACAGGCTTCCTGCAACTGCGTCAAATTGAATTCCAATTTGATCACAGATGAACTCTCGAATTTATAGGAGACAATGGCAAGATGGCAGACTTGAAGCTCTACGATCTTAGGTGAGCCTCCACTGCGACTTTGTGTGATGGGACGTTGGCGCCGTCGCATAATGTCATGTTATCGCCATACCAGTATCCGAGCTTGCCGTGCGACACTTCCACTAAGAGCAGGATCCGATGCGAGGGACAGATCTCGCTGGTGCTGCCCAACATGCTGTTAGGCCGCGCGGCCACAGATCATAAAACAGCGCTATATCTCCTGTCAGCATTCCCACCGTACCAGCCCGTTTAGTCAAGATTTCCAAAGTGCAAGGTGGCATGGCATACTTAATTGCGCCTGGTATCCAATTCTTGGGAAGGGCAATTGGATTTTGATTCACTTAGTGAGGTCATTCAGTTGGGAATGCCTTCACAAGATAATGAGATAATGAAGCTTTAACCTTTACCGCATGAGCTTGTCTGCTGCTTTCGTGCCAGGGTGGTGGCATTACAGCCTCATGTCTACTGACCCTCGATTAGCTCATTTGTGTTAGGCCCAAAGGAATTTGGGAGACTGGACTCACGTCATAGCAAATGAGAACCATACTTAGTATGTGGCAATTAATGACGCAAGGCAAAACAAAGATCGATCATGCGTGCTTTGAAAACGTGCAAGCTTGAAGAACTTTCCAGGCCATCGATGCTGTTGTCCTCAGTAGGAGTACGTTCGATGGATTTGCCAGCCGCTGCGTCCCATAGACGGACAAACGCATATCCGACCGATGGAATTTCCACTTTGGGAACTTTCGGTGACAAATCTACCAGCGAAGTGCCTCTTTGAGGCCCTGAATCGATAGGATAATTACGCGATGAAGAAGAGGGTCTATTCCTGGTACGGACTCACAGTCCGAGCGGGGGATGGTTAAGACATGTCAAGAAAGGCGTGAACTCTTAGGTGTATCAGGGCCAAACAATATTTGGAAATAGGACACGAGCTGGGGTGTGGCCAAGCACGATAGCTACGAGGGCCTTCTCAGGCTGTGGAGAATCAGCATCCCGTTGAGATAAGTCGTCGTGGTTCAAGTGAAGTGAACTTGATGAGACAGCTGTCTGCAAACCCATAATTGTCCCGATTCATCCCAGGTGGAAGAACGAATGTTCGGGGTCGAGGTATACCTCAGCGTATGTCAGGTAGCTTTCCTAGGCCCGGTTTGGGCCGCTGGAACCCAAGGAACGGAATTGCAACGGCAGTCAATCGTCGCCGGTGATCGGCTTTCCGATGAAATGAGCCACATGGAGAGATTCTGGACAAAGCGGATCATGATAGCTGCTCAGCCTGCCAGAAAACTCTTCGAAAACTCTTGTAATTTTATGTTGCGTCGATACAAGAACCCACACGCAAGTGGTTACGACAATACAATATGACAGTATTATGATTCGGACAACTCCGCTACAATACACGCTAAGGTCGAGACTGACCTCGTTGACCGATAAGACGAAACAGAAGTGAAAGCCAGACTAAAAAGACCAAAAGAAAACACAACACTTGCACACCAGAAACACTAGAAAGAACAATGAATTCAACGCTTGTACCGTCACATGATGAGTGTCTGGACCAAATATTTAACTGACGCCGAGTTGCGCCCGGCTGTCGTGAATCGGCAGTAGAGGGTGTCATTGAAGCAGCACTCCCCAATCGGCCCTTCTTATCGCCGAGTGGGCAAACTGAGGCACTTGCTCCGCGCTGTGAAATCCCAAGCGCTCAAGGCCCCTTTCCTTATTCAATTGCCAGCATTAAATCGATCACTGAATCATTGCAAGCACTTGCTTCAGGCTACCATATTCCCTTTCCCCCATCCATCAACCATGGCGGCCCATCCTGAGCCCTCACCTAACAAGACCATATGTATAAGTGAGCGCAATTCTATTTCGTCCCCGACCTAGTCGAAGCGGCCAGAGAATGGGACACCTCGGGCTCAAAACACGTGTAGGATACTGATGGCGCCTACCTACAGGAAATCTGGACTTCGACACAACTCCCGAGATCATCTCACATGTATGTACCGCATTGATCCTGGAAATATCGGCCGTCTCAAACATCACCTCGTGCCCCTCTGAAGTACGCAGAGCGCTACGGCGACGTCAGAAACGTCGTCCTCCCTCATAATCCGTAGGCGCCTGCACTCGATCCGCAGTTTTTGACGATCGGCTGATAAAATATGTCATTCAGAGAGACAGGGCGTTTACGTGGGTTTGGATTTGTCGAGTTCGCTACTCAAGATGGGGCCGATAGGGCACGGGTAAATCTGGACGGCAGAGTGATCCTACGAAGGAGAGTAACGGTCAGTCCTGCCTTGCCCAATCCTTGTGATCGGACGACTCACTTGTGTGATCAAGGTCACCTATGCCATTATTCCGGCTCTGGGGCCTCCCCCTGTTGGCCATCTACCCGCACCCGCACCCGCACCCCCACGCCCAATAAGAATACCAGCACCGCGAGTGCCCGACCCACACCCCCCACACCCTCCACACCCTCCTCATCCTCCACACGTTCAACCCGATGGTGAGTCTTCCGCCTGCGTCCCGCACACTGACTGAATGGAGCGAAGGTCCTTCAGAGGAACCTCGCAGGCGTCCTCCGCCTGGCGGGCCCGACAGTCGTCCGCTCGACGGTGGAAGGGCGGGGGCCCAGGTACACGAACCTAGGGACCGGGACCGACACTACCATTACCACAACAGGCAACACGAGCCTGCTGGGTCATCTCAAAGAGTGCCGGAACCTCGCGGCTGGTACGACCCAGATGGTGAGTGCATCCCACGTTCGCAGTAAACTACTTGTGAAACAATTGTGCCCAGCCTATAATCCCACAAATCCTATGGCATGGCAGGATTCACAACACGGTCAGGATTACCTTTCTGTGATAGACCTTGCACATTTTCTTACAGAGAGAACTTCCCAGTGCACTCAAGAGACCGTCATCAGTCGGATGCTGCTGAGCTCGACGAGGAGGGTGAGATGATAGATGAGGCACCACACACGGATCTTCCAGTACGGGACCCCGATCCTCCAGTGGTCGTACCGCCAACACAGTTCAATGCTCCAACTCCTGGTAATACCCATGGCAATGCGTACCAAGTTCACCAGCAACTGCCAGCAGGAGTTCGTCACGAAGCACCTAACCCCGCAGCACGTAATACTCTCGGAGGTGGGATCTATGGCTCTCGAAGTCAGTGCATTTATGTCTTCTTCGTCGCCGCTAGGCGTTGCTGATTTAGGAAACCGGACCAGATGATTCTGAACCCCAATATCAACAGCACCCTTATGGCCCAAATCATCAATTCTAGGGTGACGTGATCAGATTTAATGGCCATTGGCTCTGCGACTGTTGTGCCGCGATCTATGCTTTCCTGTCTCATGTACATTACTTGTGTGAAAGTTGAAACAATTTGGGTGCCGTCGTCGTTAGACTTCTGTGTTTTCAATCCATTGTATGGACACTGCCTGCTGCGTATATAGTTATCAAACACGAATTGGCGGGCGGGATTCATTCCAGATTGTTAGGTTCGGCATAGCTTACTTAAGACCGGGCATCGCCTGACGTGAGCAACAAAAGATATTGCGCTGGGAGTAGAAACCGAAAGCAACAAAAAGGAGTGTGAATATCGATAAGCAGGGTTGGGTTCTTTATGTATTGGTGGGAAACACGTTGGTATGATTCGCAAACCTGACAGAATCTCGCAGCGAAGGGAACAATATTGAGAAAGTCAGCTTTTGAGCCAATTGTATGGGGGTTGAGGGGATAAGGATAAGTAACAGATATGGACTAGTGTGTGGAAAGGGGTGGGATCCGGTGTGAAAAAGGACAGCCTTTCCTCTCCTTTCTTGGTCCGGTATCAAAGGACCGCGGGGCGGCCGCTGCAATGGGTAAACGTCCAGTCACAGGTTGGGCTGAATGTAAACCGCGCGTTAGAGAGAAGAGAAGGCGCTGCAAGGCGCAACCCGTGTAACGCCATCAAATCATAACCACACATGAAATCAAGCGCGCCTAAGGCGTATTGTTGAGGTATAAAGGGGTGAACGAGTCAGAGATTGAAGGATTTGGACCCCCATCTGTTTAATCTACAGTTGTGATCGCATGGCCCAGCACACAAAGACACCTTATTCGACTGGACCCACCGCTGACAGTAATGGTGTCTTTAATGACTATGTTCTGGACGGCTGGGACGAAGAGGCATACGCGCGTGAGGCACAGGAAGAGGCACTATCTATGAGCCAAATGCCCCCGTCAACGAAGGTGAACGATGCTTCTTTCATCCAATCGTCTCGTGCACCCCTACCTAGTTACGGGGGATCAAACCATACTTCGAAAGAGAACACCATCCATTCTGGGGTCGCGCAGCCTCGGGCTCCTTCACGATTCAACAACCACAAAATTCCATCTCCTGGCGACGGTCTTCGAAACAATCGGGTGCCTCATCATGCTGAGGCTTCAGGATTCTTCCCCTCCCCGCCTAAGTCTGACCACGAAGGGAGAAATGTTGATCGGCGGCAGCAACGTCCGCAATATCCATCCTATGGAGGTTCGGATGGTCTTTCCCCGAAGGGGATCGTGCCTTCAGAAACAATGGATCCTACTCAGTTCAACATGCCCCGAGCGCGCACGAGTGATCCCAGGGCTAGGGATCACCAATACCCCTCTCCGGGCGACAGTCTTCGAAACGCCGATTCTTCGTTCCTTTATACTCCACCTAAATCTGACCGTGGGCCATATTCATCGAGCCCCGAGGCTCCTATGCAGAATGTTATTACGCCCACCCGACCACACACATCTGTTCCCAACGCCAGCGATCATCAATTCCCGTCTCCAGGCGATGCTTTTGGAGCCAGCCAGGAGCCTTTTCGCTCTGATCCTTCAGCATTCAGTTACTCACAGCCTAAATCTGGTCGCGCACGACATTCATTCAATGCGGGGGTTCCTAAGAAGGATGTCATTGTACCTAACGATCACTACCAAATTCCTCCGGGTGAGAGCCGTGGAAGCAAACGACGTGATGGGTCCTCAAGACCCTCCCGCACGTCGCCTAAGTTTGTGCATGAAGGAGAATACGACGATCATACGGCACATCTGTCCTATGGGGGTGCGAGAGCTCCTACGGGAGGCATGGAATATTCTGCACGATCTAATATGCCTGCCCACAATCTCGGAAGCGATCATCTCCAAGTCCCATCTGCCAGCGAGAGTTATCAGACAAGGCCTTCGAAATCTCGCGCGTCATCTCGTCCTGAGCACATCGAAGAGCACGCCCAATATCCACAGAATTCCCAGTTTGCGCAACATCAGCCACGCCATCCCCGGAAGTCGGGGACGCTGTCTGAGGACCAGCATCATCCGCCCGGGCGCTCTCATGCCAAGCCCGTCCCTCCTATGAACCCAGGACTCAACCAGCCCTCGTATTGGACTCATTCTGGTAAGCCTCAGGTTGCCGATCAGATTGCCGAAAATATGGCTTACCGCTTTCAACCACATGCAATGCAGATACCGTTTTACAAGCTATCCCTGAGCCACATGAAATGTATCAGGGAGGCTACCAGCCCGGCTATGTCGCAGTTGGACAACCTATCTCGTATATACCTCCCTCATCTGTTCAAGTTCCACTACAACCCGTTCTACCTCCCGTACCGGCCTATGTGTTGGCTCCAGGCTATGGTGTCGTTGGTGTACCGCTTGCGATGGGCTACTAAAAAGCGTTCACGAGGGCATCGAGGGCTGCCCACGCTCCTAACTATTCTTCCCATACCCCAGCTCCCTTTACGAACGGACATTTGATGTTGCCAATCTATAATTCCTCTAATCTAGCCACATGCAGGAGCCCCGCGCCCGCCCGCAGCTGCCTGAGTTAAGAAATGATCCACCGTTTATGAAGTATCTGAAATAACATCTGACCATATTGGGTCAGCAAGCCGCATGATTAGGGCCAAATTTACAACCGTTTGGGATTGTGCTGCAGTGAACGAAAGGGACCGTGATCGAAGGAGGCTTTCGAGGGTCAACAACCTGGCAGTTATGCGACCATAACTTCGCGGTCAGAGATGCATAGTCAGGTTCGTGGCGACGGCAGGCAAGCACCTAATCCGAGGAGGCGGTTGACCGGCCTAAGGCGTGCCGGTAGTGCTGACGTTGGCAAGTCTTACGATAACAGTGCCGGGAATGATGGGAACGATGTCAGTGACAACAGGCACTCTGAGGAAATCAAGCAAGGACCCGGCATTGGTAGCGGTGCTGGGGTGTCTGGACAAGGCGCCGGTTACAGTGTGGGTGACTTGGAGAACTACGTCTCAAGTGACCAAGATGACGAAGCATACGTGCTCGATACAGGAGCAGAATGGGCACTACCCATAGGCCAACCGCACGCGTCAACGAAGGTCAATGGCGGGAGCGGGCCTTCTTCTTTCACTCAATCATCTTAGGTCTCCAGTCATGATCGCATGGCTCCGCACTCAGAGGCGCGTCACCGGAGTCAAGTTGCCGTTAATGGTATTGATGACTTTGATGGCTATGTTTTGGATGACTGGGACGAAGAAGCATACGCGCGCGGTGCTGAAGCGCAGCTGGCGCCACCCGTGAGCCAGCCGCGCACGTCAACGAAGTTGAACGGCGGGAGCGGGCCTTCTTCTTTCATCCAATCATCTCATCCACCCCTGCTGGACGGCGCATATAATGATGGAGGATCTGACTACCACCAAGCTCCATCCCTTAGTGACGGTTCTCGAAGCAATCAGATGCCATATCATGTTGAGGCTTCAGAATTCGTCCACAAGGGGCCTATGTCTGACCATGAAGGAATGAATGCTGACCGGCGCCAGCAACGTCCGCTATACCCATCCTGTGGAAGTTCGAGTGGTCCTTCTACGAAAGGAGTGGTCACACCAGCGAATTTCAACGTGGACCAACGACGCACAAGTGTTCCCGAAGCCAGCGTTGACCAAGTCCGGTCTCCGGGCGACAGTTCTTTCCGCCTTGATCACTCACCATTTGATCACACTCCACCCAAATCTGACCATGGATCATATCCGTCAAGTCCAAGGGTTCGTATGAAGGATGTTATTGGTGAACCATCGCAACGATTTTACGAGGGTGTCGAGGACTGTAACTTCTGCTGTATATCCATCATATATATCCCGGGCCCTTTACTCGGGATTCTTGAGCATTGTGTACTATCTGCGATTACGTTCCGTGGAGCCTCGCGAGCGCTCGTCCCGACAGCCCGAGTTATTTAAAGTGTACAACAAATGGTTGACTAGTTATAGGTATCTCGGGTACCGGGGATATTGGATCCATTAGCCACATGATTCCTGCGCAACCAAGCGATACCAAGAACTTGAATGAGCAATCATGCGGGGCCCAAATTCGCAATCCCTGGGATCTGTACTGCGATGTCGCTGAATAAAAGGGGTGGGCCTGGCCTTTGGGCTTTCGCTCACCATTAACAACCCCTCAGCTGTGAACTCATGGCTTCTGGCTTTGAGAAACGCATTGGCAGTCTGGGTCACAGCGATGTCGACGACGTCGGCGTTGGCACTTACTATGGTGACGGTGGCGAGGTTGACACCGGTCAGAGTGATGAGGGATTTGGTGACTATTTTCTAGATGATTGGGACGAAGATGCGTACGCGCTCGAGGTAGGAGCGGATCAAGCGCCCATCAGTCGGCCGGTTGCGTCGGTGGAAATGAATGCCGAGAGAGCGGCATTTCCATTCGTCCAATCGCCTCGTGGGTCCCTGCCGGACGACCTGTATTACCATCCAAGAGTATTTACGCAATCTCCTTCGCAATTCGATGCAGCCCGACCCACTGTCGATAGCGAAGTTAACCATTCCCCAGTCCCTTCTGGCGAATATAGTTATGATGGGTCTTCAAGCGCCCATATGCCACTCAGGTCTGTGCACGAAGAACAGCACGTTGATCAGCATCAGGAGTACACAAGATTCTCACTCCACGGGGCCGCTCCTACCCTGCCTTCAGGAATCCCGGAACATCCAGCACAGGTGAACGTGTCTCGATTTGCCCACGATCCCAGAAGCCATCGCCACCTAGTTTCATCTCCCAATGAGAGCTATTGGAACAGTGAAGGGTCTTACCACATTTGGCCTGCAAGATCTCGCACGTCGCCTGATTCTGAACACGAAGAACATCCCGACTACATCAAATATTCCCAATTTCCTGGGCCTCAGAAATACCATTCTCGCACATGGCAGAAGCCGAGAACAGATCAGTATTGTCCGACTAAACGGTTTCGTGAGAAGTACGTTCTTCCTAGGCAGTCAAAATGCAACCAGTCCTCGAGTCGCACGTATTATGGTGAGTCTGGAGTTCCTGATTGTAAATCATAAGAATGGTGCCTAATCGCCTTTATCCATATACAATGCAGATGCTGTTTCACAAGGTACCCATCAGTCATACTCCTACCCTATGTATGAGCAATATCAGGGAGCATACCGGCCAGATTATGAAGCCGTTGGATTTCCTATCCCTTATAGGCCTCCAGCCCAATTTGTTGTTCCACCCGTCAGGGGTTATGTGTTGGCTCCCGCGGTCCAACCTGGTTTATACCCTCATCCCTACCTGCCTACACAAGCTATGATCCCTTTCGGCGCACCCCTCCCGATAATGCACCAATAGGTACTTACGAGATTTCCAACAACTACGCATTTGCTGTTCGCCAAGAACAATACTAATTAGTGCGCCTGTTCTTCATTTGCTCTGAAGTTTGCGTATTTGCATCAGAAGCGTTTTCTGCGATGCGTTGGATTTGTGATCGCACTCACATTTGAGGTCATGTCCGTCGTCATTAAATCTGATGGCGAAGCCAGGAAAGGAGGATTCAGCCCCACGCTATCCTCGGCGGCGCGGGTCCAGATGTACAAGGAATAACTGGTGGATGCCGGTAGAACCCGCTACTCTTCTCGCCTTGCACGTCCGATTACTTTCATTTGGCAAGCTGTTTGCGAATCCGAACTTTCGCGAAGGGGGCCTATTGCAGGAAATATCATAGTGCGCAGGCCCTCATGGAAAGGTTATAGGAGCGGTGGCAATGAACGCTTTAGTGCATGGAGATAGGTACACAACCAAGGAGCATCCTAACAGTCGGCATTCAATGAATGTAGGGTGTTAAGCGCGACCGTTTATCGCTGATCGTTAAAGAGTTAAACAGGAAGACAGATCCAACGCACAAATAGTGCGGCCGCAAATTCATGCGGATAATTTAGAGGATAGGATGATAAGCAGAAAACCTATTAGTGTTAGGCGATGCCGTGACGGCGAGTGATGTTCGAGCTTATATTACGAGTGACACGACGGTGACGTGCTTCCAGTGATAAAATTCTGGTGGCATGGGTACTGCCCTATCCGAGTCGTCCAAACTTACTTTGTTGCTGATCAGTGAGGGCACACACGGGAAGGGTCAGCGTGCGGAGATATGGAGTAGTTGGAGAATCGAGCTGCTGAGGGATGGAGGTGATTGCCAGGTAAAGCAGACCTGGGTGCTGAACGACGCTCGATTCCGATGTAGGTACGGCCCGCAGCCTCGTTGGGGAAGAGCACAATCATTTTCCGGCACTACGAAGGGAGTGCGATCATATTTGCGGGAATCGTCTACGACATGTGTGCTTGTCAAAGTTGGGGAAGGCGGAAAGCGGAATGTTCACAGAAATGCCATGGTTTTGTGCGTCGTAAGTCCTCGTATGAGAAGGCGCCGGTACGGGGTTAGGGGCCATTGGGGCCAGGGAGCTGAAGGGAATGTGTTGAGAGAGACACAAGTAGGATTCATTGCGGAAGTAAGGTTGGCCAGCGTGAGTGCAAAGATAAGGGAGGTGGAAGGGGGGGATGAAAATAAGGGAATTGGCAATAATAGAGAACCCTGTCATTCATCCATTCAATTCGGGAGCGAAAAATTTGACAGAGTAGCGGGAATGTTGATTATTCATGCAGTACCCATGGGTACCGAGAATTCAAGAGGCACATGAACATTACGAGAGGCGCTATTGAGAATAAGCGCTCATGTACCACGTCGCATTTGGATTCCTTTAGAACTATACCACAATAAAGTGAGTGGCAGCTTTGAGGCCCTTGTTAAGGGTATAAAAGGATCATTGAGGTTGGGAAAATGACTCTGAGCGCTATCCTTCAGTTAGATTTCCGACCCAGATTAACTACCCGCTAACTGTGGTCGTATGGCGTCGTACTCGGACACTCATAATGAGAGCCACGACGTTAATGGCTTTCAGAAGTACGTCCTGGAAGGCTGGGACGAAGAAGCATATGCGAGAGAAGCTGAAAGCGCCCAGGCACCTGCCAAAAAACCATTTCCGCCAGCGGTGAACATCGCTCACAGCGGTGGCGGCGGGCACAGCTATAGCGCCAGCGGCGAGACGAACGACTACGGCGGCAATGTTGATGATTTCGAGGGCTATCGTCTGTCTACTTGGAACGAAGAGGAAAGAAGGCGCTGGATTGAAGGCGAAGATATAGGACCACCCCCGTCACCAATCAGAACGCCGGCGTCTGCAGAGACTCGTTTAGCCGCGCTAGACGATGCACGCTATCGTCAGAGCGTGGGCGCAGCCGTAAATGGGAGCATTGCCCCTCCAGGAATCGCGGAATCCCCTTCACAATTTGGTGCGCGCCAACCACACGTCATCGATTCTAGCCACCAGCAAGTCCAAACTCGAAGCAACAACTATCGAAATAGCTGGGAACACCATGACGATGAGTCTTCAGAATTGGTCCGCACCTCATCAAAGTTTGAACGCGAAGACGGGCACGCCGAGCTGGGTGAGCCGCCTGCGCCATATCCACACTACGGAAGTATGTGTGTCCCTCTGAAGGATGTCATCATACACTTAAGTAAGAGTTGCAGAACGTCCTGGGCAAGCCAACGTGCATCAGTCACTTGATCACGATCATCAAATCAGTCAACTTCTGTCTTTGGGCGACGGCCGTCGAAACAGTCGAGAATACAATCTTGATGGGCTTCCCAGATCCGCTCGCGTATCACCTAGGTCTGGGCATGGAGATGAATACGTCGACCAGGATGGAGGGCATGCGGGACACCAATACTCCACATACAACGCAGATGCTGCTCTGCTCAGCACCCGTCAGCTAAGCACCCAAAGCGGAGAATCGATATATGAAAAGTATCGGGGACCATACCCGACGCTCTATGATGCAGTTGGACCCCCCGTCCTGTATACGCCTCCAGCACCACATTTTGGTGGCGATGTACTAACTTCCGCGATCCAACCCAATGTTCTGTGGCCCACACTAGTCTCTGTCCCTGTTGTCATCCCTGTAGTCGCAGCACTACCGGTGGTGCGCTCGGACGGGGAGCCCTCTCTGACTCCATACACGATAACGACCGACAAGCTCGTTTTCCCTTTACTTCACAGAACTGTGTAAGAGGCTCATTTTGGGTTAGACAGTGCATGTTGCTGGTCTGCGATCACCTTGTATTCGAGATTGTACTTGTGACCATCTGACCACCAAACCCGCAAGGGATGAATAGATCAGGCGCCCAGCACCCCAAAGATACAAGACGTGATTGACAATTCGCGCGCATGCGACACTGACACGAGGATCCGCAAACGGCAGGAGCGCTGTAGAAGATCTAGGCATCACACTGGGACCGAGAACAAGCGATCATACTGGGCCATTTCTGCAGTGCGTGCGTACGTGTGTATGCGACTTTTGGATATTTAGCTTGCAGTACTTCAGGCATGCTCCCATATTTGCGGTCAAGGATCTATACTGCAATACAACTAGCGAAAAGTCATATTGGTTTTGAGGTTTGGCGGAGAGCTCGCTAAAGTGGAGAAATAACAACGCAGACCAAGACGGAAATTTTTGTGGATCTGGGCCCTGGGGTGTGATGCGGCCCGGTGAATTGTAACCATGCTTCTTTTGCTTCCGAGAATTTATGGAACCGAGACTTGGGGAAAACTTTATAAGGGCACTGTGGGCTTCGGGGAAAATGTCGTGGAGGTCACAGTACTCTCTCAGTCGGCCTCAGCATGGCAGACGCTTCTCAATTTATCTTCTTCACGATCACTCCGCCGCATTTCAGAACACCGTAAGAATGCACGTTTTCTTGTTTGGATTCGGAGGCTTGAATATTATCTTTGTAAATGTGGAATATAGTCTGTGGAGAGAACCGCTTGTGGTCCCGGTCTACTTGGCTGCTCTATCTGCTGCAATTCTAGTCTTGCAGATCGCTAGGCGGACGAAACGTGTTCGACGACTACTGGTGCGGTTGGGTTTCGCGAGCCCACCTGGATCGAAGTCCGATAGTCAGCGTTTAGATGGCGGTTTGCTTCTTGATGATGTCCATGCAGGATTCTGGTCAGAGGCTCGGCAGAACATAGAAAAACAGGGGGTCGCCAGCTTCGTCTTGAGAACAATGCGTTTTATTGCGTGCGTCGCGCTCGTCATCATTACCATCATCGCGTTCGTTCAGTATGAGGAAGACCTTGGAAGGAGCCACGGGAAAAGTGGGCCGCTGTCGGCTATGACCAGAAACCGTAAGAAAGAAGCAAAGCATCAGGCGGCCATTCATCATGCCGAATGGATTGAAGTGGCATTATGCGCTTTCTACGTATGTCGTGAGCGGTATACTAATCTCGATTGCTCACCACATCCTCCATGGACAGACATATACATCCTTACTTTCTTTGCTATCCATCACACTGCGATCTGTCCTGCGCAGGACTGTCATCAAGCACTTGGTTTTCCTGCTTCTTGTCGTCTTTGGTATCTATGCGTATCGTGATATTTGGCCATTGGCAACGTTCGTTCTAAAGCCCCTAGATGCAGCTGGTGGTTGGCTTACCTGGTCTCGGATTGGTTTACTCGGATTGGCAGCTGTGGTGCTTCCTGTAATCACACCTGCCGAGTACACGCCAGTCGATCCGCTTGTATGTCCTACTTTAGTGTAAATCAACTATCTGAACAGCGAGTACCGTTCATCGTAGAATCCTCGTGGACCGAGTCCGGAACAGACCGCCTCCCCACTTTCATTTATTCTTTTCGCTTTCCTCGATCCCATTGTCATCACTGCCTTTAAACACACTCATCTGCCATACGAAGAGCTGCCTAAACTTGCCGATTACGATGTTGCGCAACACTTGAAGGATACATCGTTCCCAAAACTTGATCCGAAGTTGGTCAAAAAGCCGAAGCACTTGATGTGGGGCTTATTGGATCTGTTCAGTATGTTTCGATTGCTGAGGACATCGGAAACATCTGTGGACCAATGAACATTCCTTCAGGAGGCGACTATGTTTTCTTGACCATTGCGATGGCTGCCAGGACGTGTCTCGGCTTCGCGTCTCCGGTCGCTGTTTATCAGCTTCTCCGGTGAGTGACGGCCATTGCGACCATACTGGATTTTCGTTGCCTCATGCATTTTACAGGTACATCGAGACTGGGGGTGAAGGTGCTTTCATCCGCCCTTGGCAAGTCAAGCAGCGCACCCCAACAAAGTTATGCGCTGACACCTTTCATGACAGGGTTTGGGTGGCAATTTTGTTCTTTTCCCCTGTAGTTTCCTCGATCCTCATGCAGATCTACATCTTCGTTGCAGTAAGTCTCCCGTGGAAGATCAAGAAGTCTCATCCTGATTATCAACTGTTTGTCCCGTAGACACGCATTCTTGTCAGAGTCGAAGGCATTCTCACTCAGCTCATTTTTGAGCATGCTCTTCGGATCCGTGTCAAGGAGGACGTGCCCTCGAAGACAACCATCTCGACGCCTGCTTCTGGATCTATCTCCGTGGTCGCGACTCCTAAAACCCAGACTACTGAACTCCCAGACGAGGGAAGTGATGGAACTCAACGGCCCCCAAGTGAAGTTGGTTCATCAGCGGCTGGCGATGCTACTATTGCTGTTGTGAGCTCCATTCCTGAGAATGGTGGTGGGAAGGACAAAGGAAAAGATAAAGTTGCTGGGGCCGAGCAGAAGGGAGAAAACGACAAAGATAAAGGGAGTAATCTTGTCGGCCGAATCAATAACCTCATTTCAACCGATTTAGAGAACATTACGGAAGGTCGAGATTTCCTCTTCGTGCTCGTTTATGCACCTTTGCAAATTGCCTTGTGTATATGGTTCTTGTACACGATTCTTGGATGGAGGTAAGCATGCCACTATTTTGACACATGTCCAAGTTCAAGTCCACTCACTCTTTTGCAATTGGAGTTCATTTGTTGGAATGGGTTTGATGATTCTCAGTTTCCCCATCCCTGGTACGTCATGGGGCAGAGAGTTTCTCATTGGAAGTTCGCGATTGCTAAGTTTGAATTTCTGGCAGGCAAAATTGCGAGCTTGTCCCACCAAGTTCAAGTCGAACGCATGAAGAAGATGGATGATCGCGTACAATTGGTTACAGAGAGTGAGTATGCCTGTCATTAGTTCATGGGGCCTGAGCTTATAGTTTCGTTTGCAGTCATGAATGTCTTGCGCATGATCAAGATGTTCGGGTGGGAATGGAAGACCGCTGAACAATTGAGTGTGAAGCGAGAAGTTGAGCTCGTATGGATTCGAAAGAGAGCCTACCTTAATCTACTTAACATGGTTGTTAAGTACGTGAGGAATGTGTCCGTTTCGAATCGTGTTCCTGACTTGCCCTACCATCTTCCAGCTATGTCCTTCCGCTCACCACTATGTTGGCTACTTTCATCACCTACACGGTGATCATGAAGAAGCCTTTATCAGGTATGTGAACAGTTTGGAGGGGTCTGACAAATGGGCTTAATCTTCATGATTGGTGCCTCCAGCTTCAAAGGTGTTTCTGGTTCGTCAGAGACGGTTTGTTGCAATTGCTAAAATCTTGGATGAAAGGTCTTCTCGTCGCTCACGGTTTTCGATTCCCTAAGAGATCAGGTAGGGTTTCACGGGGTAGTGTGGCAAGTGTCTCCGCTCACCGATGATCTTTTCAGCTTCACTACGTATTCTTCTTCGTGCCGATGCTTATCCAGTCGAAGGTATCAGTGGACCGTGTCAACGGTGAGATATTTCAGGAGCATTCACTCTAACTGTCTCTGACAAGTTGCATTTGCATTCCAGATTTCCTTACATCGGTGCTGATAGTTGTTGGACCTGAGGTGATGTGGACTGATCTTTGATTCTCTCAGACCGAACTTTTGGACCGGTATGTCAAGCCGGAAAACGAGAACATCGCGGCCGAGTTCTCCGTACCCGGGGCGGATACGATAGCCATCGGTTTCCACAACGCCACATTTACTTGGTCAGAGGCGCAGGCTGAAAGTACTCCTGCGACACCAGGGAGACGTAATTTCCATCTCAGGATAGACGGAGATCTCCTGTTTGAACGTGGAGCAATCAATCTGATTGTGGGCCCCACAGGTTCTGGGAAGACTTCTCTCTTGCTAGCTCTATTGGGCGAGTTGCATTTCACACCACCAGGGCCGGATTCCTGGTTTAATCTCCCCAGGGAAAATGGTATTGCTTACTCGGCTCAGGAACCTTGGATTCTCAACGAGACAATCAAGGCAAGGATTGAAGCTCAGGTCTTGGCCTTCTACTATTTAACCTTCAGCTTCCTCGCCTTTGTAGGATAATATCCTGTTTGGGCAGGAGTTTAATGAGGAGAGGTACAGGAAAGGTAACCATTCCAGAACATCATCGTTGTTCGTTAATCGATCTTGGCTGGACCATAGTCCTTTACCAATGTGCCCTTGATCGGGATCTCGAACTTTTCGATGTAAGTCATCGTACTACATGTCTTGTTGCACGTCTTCACCAGTTTCTTGGCAGGCTGGTGATGCAACAGAGGTATGGTTTCAGCGGTCATCAGTGAGGCACGAACTGCTGATCGCATGGCCGCGTGCAGGTTGGAGAAAAAGGATTGACACTCAGGTACACTCCGAGCATTGTTTTGTCGCGTACTTCATATTGATCTTGCTTTAGCGGTGGTCAAAAGGTAGGGGTCATAGTTTGCGCAAGGCAGAGCATTCATGATGTGCACCTGGCAGGCCCGGATCAGCTTGGCGCGGGCCATTTATTCCAAGGTGTGACATTTTTCAATATTCTGCTTCCTCTCGGCTAATGATGGCCTGATAGGCTGAGATCGTGCTTCTCGATGACGTCTTGTCCGCATTGGATGTCCACACGTCGCGCTGGATTGTCGACAACTGCTTTGCTGGAGGCCTCCTTCTGGGTCGTACATTGATCCTCGTGACTCACAATATCGCACTGGCTGGACCTCTCGCGAAGTTTGTCGTTTCCATCGGGTCCGATGGGAGAATTGCAAGTCAGGGTTCGGTCGGCGACGCGTTGAGTCACAACTCAGCCCTTGCGAGTGAACTTGCGAAGCAAGAGAAAAAAGGAAGCAACGCCGATGAAGCTGCTGATGATTCTGCGGCGCCAAAGGATGATAGGAAGGCTAATGGCAAGCTCATCGCAGATGAGGAGATTGCGCTCGGTCATGTTAGTCCTGCTGCAAGTGAGTTTTTCAAGCCACCGTTCACCCCTAGCGTCTAATATTGATCATCTTCTCAGTGTGGCTCTACTTCTCGGCAATGGGAGGCCCAACCTTTTGGATTCTGTACTTTGGCGCGATGTTATTTTGTGACACCATGGCAGTGTGTGTGCATCACTAACCCCTGTCAAGTATGAAGTCTGACTTCACTTTAGCCTGCAAACTTGGTGGCTTGGACATTGGGCATCTCAGTACGACGGCGGTGCACAGAATGTCAGCGTACCCTAGTAAGTGGTCCTAGATGCCCCTGTTTCCTCCACTGAAGAACTTACCTCTTTTTAGCTATCTCCTCGTTTACGCCCTCTCCATCCTTGTTAGCGTCGGGGTATATTCGAATGGCTTCCTCCTGTACGTCCAGGGGAGTATAGCTGCTTCACGAAAAATCCATGCCAGACTGGTGCAATCAATTCTGGGAACTACTCTTCGATTTCTTGATAAGACGCCCATCGGGCGTATCATCGCTCGGTTCACTCGTGATATTTGGGCAGTTGACAGCTCTCTGAGCGCATATGTCCAGGATCTGAGTGAATTAACTACTTTCATGTTACTCAAACTATTGGCGGTGGTGTACTTCTCGCCAGTGTTCTTGGCTCCGGGGATTGCTTTTGCTCTAGTTGGCGGCCTTATTGGCCAAATATATATTAAAGCGCAACTCGCTGTCAAACGGTCGGTCTAGTGACTCGGGATTCTTGGTCTTCTCCATTTAATTGTCTCTTAGTGAAATGAGCAATGCTCGTTCACCTCTGTTCAGTCATTTTGGGGCTGCCATTGGAGGCCTTACGTCCATTCGGGCATACGGTGCCGAGACAGCATTCAAGTCCGAGTCTCTGAAGCGTGTCGACAAATACACGCGTCCGGCTCGGGTTTTCTATAATTTGAACCGGTATGTGCATCCATGCCTCATCTACCCTATGGCCAACTCTTTCTAGGTGGGTGTGTATTCGTATCGACGCGCTCGGAGGGTTGTTTGCGGCAGGCCTTGCAGCGTGAGTGCTGTTGCATGCCTTTTGTGGTGAATCAGTGATTACACAATATCCTAGTTATGTGGTGTACGTCCACCCGGTTAACAACGCTTCGAACGCGGGTCTCCAGTTGAATATGGCTATAGGCTTTACAGGCCTGCTTCTTTGGTGGTATGTTGGCACTTCTTCCTTCAACAAGCTAGCCTCCGAATCCACACCACTTCTTAGGGTGCGGATATTGAACGACATTGAAGTCTCTGGTATGTGATTTATCCCCTTGACGTACAATTGTTTCTTACAGACATCTAGGCAATAGTCTAGAACGAATCCAAGCGTATCTTGATATTGACCGGGAACCCGAACCTACGGAGTCAGGCAAGCCGCCAGCATCCTGGCCCACCTCTGGCAACCTCACCATGGATAAACTCTCTGCTCGGTATTCACATGATGGACCGACTGTTCTTCATGAGTTATCATTTGAAATTAAGTCTGGCGAGAAAGTGGGCGTCGGTGAGTTGGATTACGCCGCTGTAAAAGCAAGATAATGTTCTGATAGGAGTCATAGTTGGTCGTACAGGATCCGGCAAGAGTTCAATGACGCTGAGCCTTCTCCGCCTGATCCCAACAGAAGGGACTGTCGCTTACGATGGAATACCTACGAGCTCCCTTAACTTGGACACACTGCGAGGGAACATCACAATTATCCCCCAACAGCCAGAGCTGCTGGTAAGTTACAGGGCTATGTTCAAATGATCAAGCTTCACTAACCTTTCGTGTAGGCAGGTTCTATCCGCCAGAACTTGGATCCTTTTGAGCAGCATGATGACGCAACTCTGAACAACGCCCTTCGTTCCGCAGGTCTTTTCGTCCTGCAACAGGACCTGGAGGAGAGCGAACGCATCACCCTTGACTCAACAGTTACCAGTGGTGGGGGAAATTTCTCGCTTGGACAGCGACAAATCCTTGCCCTAGCCAGAGCTCTTGTTCGCCAGAGCAAAATCTTGATCATGGACGAAGCCACTGCTTCCCTAGGTGGGTTTGTGTATTTGTGAACATGAATGGGGTACCGATGCCGTTTTCTAGACCATCATACGGATTCAATTGTTCAGGAGTCTCTGAGAACTGAGTTTAAGGATTACACGATCATCACGGTTGCACATCGCCTTCAAACTATCATGGACTCGGACAAGATACTGGTCTTAGACGCTGGAAAGTTGATCGAGTTTGATAGCCCGGTAAACCTGCTAAGGCGGGAAGGCGGGGCTTTCAAGTCATTGGTTGATGGAAGTGGTGACAAAGATGCGCTCTACGCAGTAGTAAAGGGTTTGACAGCACAAGAGAGTTAAGCAAATTAGCACTAGAGTCAGCAAAATTTATGTATTTAACCACGATGGCAGCTGGCGCGGGGCCTGGAATCCAGCGGTCGTAGACTTATGAATTAGGATCGACCAATCAGCTGCACATAAGCGGAGTTGTCCGAATGGATTTGTTATATTTGTTGGTCGAAGCAGCATGTTCAATGGGATTTTGAATTGGAATCTCCAGATTGTATCGAGCCACCATCGTTCTATTTGGTGATAGAAGGGCACGTTGCAGAGATCTTGCAAAGAGAACGCGTTTGGGGATCTAATACGGACTTTCCACACGCCTGATCTTCCGAAAGTGGAGCGATTTATTTTGCAGCCATCAGGATTCACCACTGGCAGCAGGTCGTGTAGAAACTATACATTGCTTAGGAGGCAAGATCAACTACATCAGCTCTCATCTCATCTCCACCTTCTGGCTTTCTGGCCATAATCTTGCTCTCCTGTGACACAGCGTTCGCGTCCCACTCCGACTTCGAACACCCGAGTATTTGTGTACTCTTAGCACTTTGATCTGTAGTCGACCATGTCTCGTGGTGCACTTCCTGCCTTGCCGCTGATCTCCGCAGGGAATGAGGATGTAGTGTTCTCGCACAAGTCCCTCAAGGGGACTAGTCCAGATAGTGTGCGTTGTCCTCATCTTTTGTCTGATAGGATGGAATGACAGCACTAACTGGTCAACTACTGATTATACGTTGGTATACATTTTGGCCGGGGTGTGGGTGATGATGATCAGGTGGATAATGAACGTTTGGCATTCTTGGGAAGTGCGGTTTATCATGCCAGCGTGACCAAGTACCTGTGTGCAAAGTTTCCTACTCAAAGGACCGGGTATCTGACTGTGAGTGTTGCTTATCCAGTTCGCTGATATATTCGCGCCGTACCTCGCGGACACTTGATTCATCGTCATTGGAACCATTTTCCTCACTCAATTTTTTCTTTCTCTTATAGATGATCCGATCATCCCTAGTTTCGAAAGAATACCTTGCAGTGTTCTCACTTGCGTATCAGCTCCCACAACGTCTCCGTTTACAGCCCGGGCTCTCAGTTCATCATTTACCCCCCGCACAGATGGAAGTCTTTCAAGCTTACCTCGGCGCTATAACACTCGAACGCGGGACCGAAGTCTTGGACAGCTTTGTTAAATCTCTGCTCGATTCTATTCCTCCCACAGACGAAGTCTGGAATCCTAGGAATGGGGGGTCTAAACCGCCGTCCGTTGTCGCCCCCTCCCCATCGCCGTCTACAAGTGTCAGCGCAAATAGAGTGACTCCATCGTTAGCAAATGGAGATCAACAGCCAGGACCAGGTACCCTGAGTCAGATCCCCCCTCCATATGAACCACCCGAGCCCACTTCGCCTCGCCTACATGACGATATCGAGTCCCTGTACGGGTCGCCTGCCCGCGTACCTCAGGAATTGCCCACATCCCAGCTACAAAGTCAACAGGACCGACGAGAAGGTTGTTCCAGCCCTGGGATTGTTCATATTCCTGCTAAAAGACCGCTTTCAGCGCACGATTCGCCGAAGAGACCAGCACCATCGCTTCCTCGAGCCCCCTCTTCCACACCGCCGGATCCGGTGCGCCTGGCCGCATCTGCAACACAAACAACAGTGTCGGCTGCGACAGCCGCCCCATTGGTGGCGCCAGCCCCTGTATTGAAGGCGAGGGCTGATTTATTGGCATTGTTCTCTAACAAACCGTTCCAATCTCCTCCGTCTCTCACGAATAATGGGCACACAGCAGCCTCCGAACCCCCATCTTCGTTTTCATTCAATCAATCAGTGACCCCGGCATCGCCACTTGCAACAAACAAAGATTTGCACTTCCCTCTTTCCCAGCCATCTCTGTCCGAGCAGTCTTCCCCTACAAAAACCGAAGGAACCGAAGAGATAGAGAATCACTTCAAGGCTTGGCTTCAACAGCAGTTGGCATCCTCTTCTGCCTCGTCGCCATCATCGCCCCTCTCGGCATCATTTAGGACAGCAGGCCAGAGTACACCTACCGTTGCACCTTCTGCTGGTGCTAGCCCAGGCACTGCAACGCCAAGCCACTTTCCTAGCTTTTCTGGGGTTCAACCCTCAGCAGTACCTCAACCGCCCTCTTCACCGATAAAAGATTCATCCGGAAAACCATATATGAGTCAGCTACTCGAGGAAGCAACTCGGAGGAAAGTTGGGCCGTTGACGTGGGATTTCGAGAGTTCGGGCCCGTCTCATTTACCGAGGTGGGAAGCTAGAATTAAATGTGAGTATATATATTTCGTTGTGGAAGAATACTTACCCAACCTCCGAAATTTGGAATATAGGTATGGGTATCATTGTTGGTCGGGGATCGGCCCAAAATAAGACGATTGCGAGGACTATGGCGGCAAGGAATGCTCTTGAGAGTTTGGAGTGGCCGGTAAGTTCATTGTTTTTTTTTTCGGACCTCGTTGACTCATAACTAACTTCTTTGTGTAGATCATTGATTAAGGATGTGTTCATGACGCCTTTGATGTAGTTCCGTGTCTGTGTGGGGTTCGGGTTGGTAGGGTCATATTCACAAGCACGTTCCCCGGGTCAACGGGTGCGACTTCTCGAGGGTGCACGTACCCGATATAATTACTCGATGCGTATTCAAGTTTGTGATTGCTAGCGAGCTTATCATGAAATGTATACGAATATAAGCAATTCAGGCTGATTAATTGTATATACCGGGCGCTCAACGCCCTACGTCGATCGTTTGACAAACACTGCAATTAGCCCATTATCTGGTATTCAGTTATTCCGCATCAGATTACTTAAATAAAATTACATGTGAATACAGAGGGACTTAAACACGCCCCGAAAGCTGCTTTGATAAACCCTGGTTATACTGACGCATCCAGTTCGTGCATGGGCTTTATGTCCACATCATCCATGGAAGCGTCCTCTGCAGTATCGGCAACCTTACGGTCACCATCCGCCGTTGTTGCTTCCCCTACGAGTGGCTCTGCCAGTGATTGAGGGTCTTCTGAGGGTCCTTCAACTTCGAAGATTGAGGGGGTGGTATTCCCGATCACCTTCTTATCTGTTCCACCAAGAGTGATGGCGTTTTGACCTTCTCTCATCGCAGAGAAACTAGTGGTTAAGCTGTCTACTGTCGTCATTGCTATTTCCAGGACTGCTTTTACACGAGTCTTCAATGCATGGTTTGAACTTGTGACGGTCTGCAAGATTAGTATTTGAAGGGAAAGATTGGTTTACGAGGTCTGGGATGGTGTGCGGAGTAACTAACCAGATCTAATAACCCTATGCGCGCCTCCCACTTATCTATACGAACAACCATGGCCGGGTCCAGGATTAACTTGCCGTCGTCACCGGTACGTGTCTCAACAGTTTCGACATCGCCGAAATGAGCCTCAAGAAAATCTGCGATCTTTTGAGTACGCAGAGCGCGTCTTTCCACGATGTTGTCGTCGCCTGGAATATCAGCATGTGGATGCGGTTGGTCGTATGTAGCTTCATGGTGCGAATGATCGTGGTGTGACGAGACTGAAGAATGGATCATAAGCCCTTCAACGGATTGGGTCCAAAACGGCTGTTCACAAACCTTTCACGGATGCGGGACTCCTTTCTATCCCGACTATGACAGCCATGACCGAGTCCGCTATCATATCGTTACTTGCGCTGGAGTTCCATTCCAAAGTAATTTCGTGCTCTGCGGTATGCTTCACATCTACCGCGCCCATTACCTGAAGGGGTCAATTAACTCAACATTTACTTTCAGACATCAGTTTGTGGCTCACTCGAAACATCTGATACCCGTTTTCGTCCATACCTTCTTCAACCCCACCGTACATACCTTCTAAATGCCACCTGACTAGCTCAAGACCGACGCCTAAGTATAGATTCATCTTCTGGACGACTGCACTAGTGCTCAGACCTGTGAAGTCGCGCAAGTCTCGTGGATCAAGGAGTGTGTAGGAAAAATCTTTGGCAACGAGCAGCCCAGATAGGTGAGTGTTTCCTTTCGGAGGCCGTTGGGCTAATGCCCCTATTGCCTGAAGGATACAATGTCAGGTCCAGTCGTGCCGCATTGATTGAGCAAAAAATGGGAAATGCGCAACCTTTGCCACCCGTTCACCCCTAAAGTTGAGTTGAAGTTCCTCAAGGTTTCGAGGGGCATGTATCTTCACGTCCTCGTCACGTTCATTGAATCTTGCTTGTATGGCTGATCGGAGACGCGCCATTGCTGTTAGTTCACCATGCACGAGAACCTAAAAAAATCTTCAAGTGGAATTCCAGGACATAAACCAAAGGTCATGCGAACAATTTGTCTAGCCTTCACTAGCTCGATGAACTCTGCATTCTGCGAGAAGTCGACGTGTGCGCTGAACGAAACCTCCTCCACTGAGAGTCTCCGAGGGATCGTCCGACCATCCCGGGCGGTAATCTCGTCTGGTTCATTAACAATGTCCTGAAAGACACGCAGAGGGACATCAAATAAGGATTTAAAAGGCGCTGCTCAGAATGCTGGGCTATCACTTACTCGGGCCATCGTGCCTTCAACGGAATAACCGGTGATGATCACACCATTCCGAGGATCTGGAGCCCATAATTCCAGGAATTGTCGGCTGGTCCCAGACTGCATAAACCCAGGACTGGCAAGCACAACGCAAGGCGGACCTTCCGCGATCTTGCGCTCCCAGTTTTTAGATTGAGGCATGTGGGACACGAATCTAGATGGAAACTCATAAGACGTATGTTACCAAATAGACAGTCGCTCAGGCAATGACAGGTTTCACGCAACTTGAAGACAAAGGGGTTATCCCTGCGGTCGAAACGTTTCCGAATATTGGCATTCATTGTGTATATGTATGTCTGATACACGGCCATACACTTGCGCGCCAAACTGGACGCATAATAAACTGGAACGTTATGCAGCTCCGGATGTTTCGACCAATATTCGTCCAAAATTAAAAGAAGCTCCTGGGCTCGGCCAAGAGCGAACGTGGGAAGCAGGACATGACCGCCACGCTTAATGATGGTGTGGACCATTGAGGTGAATCGTAATTCTTTTTCGTCTCGGCCCTCTACGCTTTGAACACCATATGTGCTCTCAACAATCAGAACATCCGGCCTAACTGGAGGGATCTCGGCTTTGACAAGATGTCGGTCTTCCTCCCGACTATAATCCCCTGTGTAGAGGATCTTAAGACCATATACGTCGATGAGGAACATACAAGCACCAAGAACGTGTCCGGCATGATACGGGGTGAAAGACACGCCAGGAAAGGGGGCGATTTGTTGGTGGGCCGAAACTGGTATGATCGAGTTCATGGACATAGATAGTTCAAGCGGAGTGAACAACGCTTCCGCCCCATCACTGGATAGATTCTACACGTAAGGTGCATCAATGCAGCTCGATGAAATCCGCTTACCTCATCTTCACGAAATCCTGCATCATATACTTATAGACTGCCTTCGTTGGATGAGTCATGTAGATTTTTCCATGTCCGTCCCTAAAGTTTGTCTGTACAAATTATCAATATGGGAACAGAACTGCCATTAGTCTTATAAGCTTTCCTTCTCCGTGATGTAAGTTAGTGCAGCGGCATGGTCCAAGTGGAAGCTTGCTAGGATGTCAGTGGCTGACTGGCTCCTTCCAAAATAGGATCTCTCACTGAGTAACGAGGATAACATCCACTGTACTCCAGTCCAACTCATCAATAAATGGAAGAGAAGCCATCCCACTGAATGCGGGATGGATGCCACAGTCACACACTACGGTTTTTCCCCGATATCTTAACACACAGCATGAGCGGCCAACCTCTTGACCAGCGCCCAAGAGGGTGATCGAAAGGACAGGAGAATCGGACGCTGGCTCAGGCATTTAGTGCTTAAAGACAGATAGGTATGGTGAAAAATATTCGGACAAGTAACAATGGGGAGCGAGCAGTGGGATGCAGAGTTGGGTAGAAGATTGAATGGAACCGTGCGCAAGACGGAACTAGCCGAAAATTGCGTGCGGGCTCAATGGCACCCTCCAACGCGAGGAGGAGCTCTGGCACCCCGCGCCATACTTCGGCGACGGAAAGCCGCGATGACGAACCATTCGAGAGCGTTCTGGCTGGTAACACGGCGGAGGCCCATGAAATATTCATCGATCCGATGCTAGGTCAACCTCTCCTGTTTTTTGTCCACGAGGACGTCCCCCATCAAACCTCCGTTGTAGAAGCGATTAAGGTCAATCATCTCAACCACTCACGTTTCCCCTTACTCGCTCACTCAGATGATCGGGTAGAATCATGGAGGGACTGTGCTGCGCAGCTATAGCCAAGCTACTTACATTATTGGTTGGTCGTCAGTTCACTTTGCCGATCGAGTGTTGATGAATCTTGTTGCGTTCACGTAGTGAATCCTTCCACCCCGGGTGGGAAAAGTCTTTGGAGGCTATACCATGGGAAGAAAGTCAAAGTCCTACTAGAAGCTGAATGGGTGTCCGCATGCATTCGCGCTGGCGGACTGCAGTCGATGACTTATGCCAATAACTGGGGAGGCTTCCAAGTAACGAACATACCTAATGCGTGAGTATGATATGCTGTGGAGTGAGTGCTGTACGCAGCCTGACGTGATACTCCAGAGACAAGAGTTCGTCTGTGGAGAATTCAGAACCGCCGATCCTTGCGGCATCTGACAAAGATGTTCAGCAAACATCTTCTATCACTAACGGGATGCAACCGAAGCCGAAGGGCGCTCCTACGGTTCTCGCTGGAGAACTTCCACCTGCACCTCAAACTTCAGATACCTCACGATCAGCACAATTCTTGAATTCCCAAGATCACCCTCAGTCTTTTCACGGGCTTTCTCGTTGGCCGAGCCTCTCATTTGGGTCCTCTAGTAACCTTGCGACATCCTCCATGCTTGGACAATTTACCGTGGGCACGCAATGGGATAATTCCAATCCAAGCGATTTCGTGTCACCGAATTCTGCTGAGGAAGGTCCGACAACATCCTCCTTCCCCCTCCCGTCAACGTGGACGGAAGAACACAATCGGCCCTTCTCGCCCATAATGTATTATCACGAGGTTCGTACCACTGATATTTACATCGTGTTCACAGTATTGAGACGAGCCTTTGCGATAGTATGGCTATGGGGTCGCTAGCACGCATGATGCCAACTCCCCTCACACTTATGAACACACTGGCTCTTCCCGGACCTCACTCAGCGCCCTTCTGAACTCCAGTCCACCCACATCCACAACCCCTCAAAAGAAACAGTCGGAAACCCGTAAGAGGAAACGAACAGTACGTGTGTCCTCCTGCCATCTTTTGGTACAAAATTCAAGAATCCAACAGTCTGAGAATACGTTTGACGCATCTGTCTTTGTGCGGGCGCCAGATCCATCGAGACGATCCCCCACCCCACCAAGGACTATTGTATCGTCGTTGCATGGTGGAAACACATTCACATCAGAAGACGTCAGTTTTTTACACAGGTACATTGAATACTGTCGTGATAAAGGGTTAATGTTAAGGTGGGATGTTTTCGGTTTGCAATGACTTGCCTGTCATTGATTTCTCATTTGATTTGCAGCCTTCGTGAGATATGTGAAAGATTGGCCATCAAGGCACCCCACCATTCATTCTTTAGCTGGCGGCGCTTTTGCAACAAGAACAAAATTCGATTAGGATCGTATACCATGGAGACAACTCATGACTCGTCCAGCGTGAAGGAGCCCTCCAGTGCTCACGCAGAGCCGGTACCAGAGGCTAAAGTGGAAAAATCTGAATTTCCGGGAGGAAACCATAGAGATCCCCATCACCAGGCGACAACCTTGTCAGAGTCATCGGAAGACAACCTTTCGGTTTCAGACATTGAAGAGGGGACCGAGTGGGCATCACAGCCAGAGATATCAGCTGCAGATCCCGACCTGCCGGGGCCGACGCACACCTTCTCCAGCGAGGGTTACAGTGCCCCCTCCAACAATCTTTCTATCAGATTTTCGGGAGAGCTGCAGAATGCTGATGGAGAGACCTTTTTCCAGCTAGAGGATCCTCGGCCACCAACGTCGCTGTTCCGAAGCTCAACTGGAAAGGGTATCGCGTTTACCTCTGACGATGTTGAATACTTGCTGAGGTTTATGTCATACCGCAAGTGAGTTTGGCCCGAGTCTTCCATAGCTACTTTCTTGGCCAACCGGAGTCTTGTCGAACAGGCATCAGGATGGCGCAACGCTCAACATGGTTCAATTTTGGAAGGATGTTGCTGAAACGGTGCGTATTTGTAGTGAGGTAAAGTCAAATTGAGAGTGATGCGTTTTAGGCTCCTCATCATTCCAGGGCGTCATGGATGAAGGTACATTTGTCTCAATAAATTTGATTGTTGTGTTGCTTGATGTCTTTGCAGTATTGGCGCCGGCACAAACATGAACTCGAGGGCGACCGAGGTGATATCGTTGCCCCAATGCCTCCTTCGAAACGTTCGAGGTATACTCGCGAAGATGATATGCTGCTGGCCCACTTCTTTGCTGCTCAACATGCAGAAGACAGTCAAGATAATCTATTTCGGTTGTTCGCTTCAGAAGTGCGTCTACGATGTGTCTCGGATCATATCGGCTTTGGGTGCTTAATCGTTTCCAGCATCCGCATCACCCGTGGAAGGGTTGGCAAGAGCGATATCGCACACATCGAGCGGAAATATTGCATATGATTGATCTAATCCGTCAAGGGGAAGACCTCGATGACGAGCTTGATGCCTTATAAGGATTCATACAGCTTATTCTTACTGTTTCGTCGTTGTGACATGGCAAGATTAATTCTTCGACTTCACCAGAAATGTTCTCTCTCAAAAGCTTATAGATTGCATGTCGCTGTCTCTACCGTTTTACATAGGCAAATGACACCGGAGCAGTCTGCATAATTTCATAATCTTTGCCATACTCCAGTCCATTGTACTGGAACTCAATTTTTCGAGATCCGACTAGCAGAAAGTTTTCAACAATCTCTCAAGCATATCCCATCTTCAAGCATACCGCAGAAGGCGTAAAACCCCCACTACTGTACTTGATACTGAATGAATTCCAGCAGCGCTGGAGCGTAATTGCACACCAGGTATATATAACTTCGAGTTTGAATGGATATATATGTTTCGTGGATGTCCCTGCGGCGGATCTTCACGGAAGAGATTGTTTTAACCCTAGGCAGACAAACCACGCTGGGGTTGGGATGGCAGGGTCGAGTCTTCTGAATCGGCACCATACGGTGAGCTGTCCGTTTACGTTTACTCACATTCGGCTGAGATCCAAATTCGTGTTTTTGAGGCGGAATAGTATGTCGGATTGGGTCGCAGGAAGGAATATTGCTGCTTTCCGATTCTTCAAGTATTATTCCAATCTCTGGGTGTAAAATTCATCTGCCGTTCATCTGTTCGATCGATCCCTAATGTGTACAAACTCTGCGGATCTGCCAAGTGGTGACCCTCCTGTTAGAAGTTAGGAAGGAATATCGACGTCCCATATTTTGGGCGCACGGACCTGCAGCCGCCAGAGATTTTCCTTTATTCCTTTCTTGTCTTTCTTGTAGATCGACGTCGCTGTAGGCTTAAAAGCCACTGGACGCAACCTTTTCTTGCTTCCCTCAGTTCTACTCTCGTGAACTGAGGTGAGGTCTACCTTCTTCTTACGCGACTACTCGTTACTGAGAGATCGTGTACTTTACTTAGCGCTTATTGTCCGCTAGGTACATTAATTACATCTAGTTCTACTCTCGTGAACTGAGCGCTTATTGTCCGCTAGTTCTCTCACACCTCCCGCAATGGATGTGGGTAGAGGATGAGTTTGTCCCTAATGCTCGGCCCCCTTGAGCCCGACGGCAGACAACAGCTTTGGTTCGCTGTTCAGTTCGACAGCGGAGTTCGAAGAGGAAATATTGTTTGCCGGTTGAGATGTCACATGTTTGATCCCCCTCCCGAGTCCCTGCCCAGCCCCCAACAACATCGCCATCCTTGTCATCGCCTCAATTTCGTTTACAGTACTTCACTCCTGTTTTCGAATCGTTGACAGTACATGCATGCATTTGTTGGCTAAGAACGGACACATTCACCGACGGGTACCTGCCATAACAATTTCAATTTGCTTGGTGATCCGAGAGAGTCGCTCCCTTGATACGTAATCAATCGCTCGTAGTACAACCTAACGTTCGCTGCCACATGTTATAAACTCTCAGCGCTTTCTCCCACAACCGCCGATCATCAAGCACACCATTCATATTCCGTCCGTTCACTCTTCCTCTTTCCCTATATCACCAACATCCACCAACATCCACCAACATCCTCCTCAACCCTTATCCTTCCATCCCATCCCGCCAAGACCTAGCCACAATGCCCACCTCGAATAACCGTCCACACCTTCCTCTATCTAGCAAAGACTCCCAGGAACAGCAACAACAACGCCAGCAACACTTACAACAACTCGTCGCTCGATTGAGACCTTTTCTCATCACCTACACACTCGTTCACATCCCAAAAATATTGAAAATACTCACAGCTGCAGGATCCGGGAGAGGCAAAAGCGGTGTTTCTGCTTCGTAAGTCTTCAACAACGACAGACTACTCGTTTGTTCAACAATTTTTTTTTTAATACCCAACCGGATCTTATCTGCGTTCGTGGGTATGACGTCCCAAATGAACATCGGGCTTTTCTATCGATAACCACACGCCCAATACACAGCTCACGTCTCCGACTCATCCTTGAGACGTTCCTCAAACCATCCAGGTCAAATCTCAAACTAGCCTTATTCCCTTCCCTCTTCCCTCTTATCTACCAATCCATCTACCCTACCATCGCCTCTTCCCTGTCCTCTTCCTCTTCAACCGAAACCACGAACGGAGTCAACGGAGTCAACGACAAGGACAAGGACATCCGGAACTACAACCCTGAATTCATTTCAATCCTTCTCACATCCCCGGCGGTACTCCTCCTCCCACCAGGTTTACGCACATATCTCGCATTATACGCCCTTTCCTCTGCGCTTAGTACGTTCCTGAAATCTGCCAAACCTAAACCTAAATCCCAGGAACCGTTCGAGAACCAGGTTGAAGGTGAAAATGTCAAGGCCGCGGAGAAGGATTGGAGAGACTATTTACCCCCGGTGAGTTAAGTTCGGCTGGGTTGACCAACATTACCATAACGACAAACCGATCTTTCAATTCAATCCCCCTTTTTCTTGTTTTTTGGTTTTTGCGTCATATTTAACTGATTTAAACTCGCTCACATGTGTTTCCGTTCATTAATATTCCTTTGTGATCAATCTCTTAACTCCTCGGAACTCCCAAAACGCCCACGCCAAACACATTTGGTATATCCACAGGTGACGATCTTGAATGCATTCGGTAACTCATGGATGGCATGGAGTTGGTTCAACGAAAAGGGCGTCTTTCCCAAGAGTTATGAGAAACTCATCCTTGATGTGAGTGTCTTCTCACTCTCGTTCACTTTACACACTATTGATCAACTCCTCTGCATCCGACCCCCCACAGCACTCCCCGCATTACGTAGACCCCACAAGGGATGCCTTTGAAATTAGGGACTTCCTCGAAATGACTCATTACCCCCCTTTGCCACTGCCCTCTTCGTCTTCGTCGTCAACAGGCCACAATTGGTTGGCGTGTCAAACGCTACACCCCAACGAACCGTCGTGTATCAAGAACTATTTGGTCGCGTGGAGGGATTGTGCGCCCATCGCGGCGAAATGGATTGCTGGCTTTGGAGCGTTGACGACGGGTGTGAAGTTCAGGGGGAGGGTGATTAAAGAGTGAGTATTACCGTTAGTTCCTTGCCTAATTTTCTTTTTTTCATTGGCACCCCTGATATTGACTTGTTCTACTCTAACTTTGGGTGATGTAGACCAGTGGCTGCGCTTTTGACGTGGTTGGATTATCTGGTTCGTGGGACTGCGTATGTGACCGGGTCCGTACAGACACTTTGGGCGATGGTTTGTCTCCTACAACGGGTGTTACCTGGTAATGTCATACCCAAACATCGGTACGTTCCTTTCCCCCGAATTCGTTCCTTCACCTGACTGTTATTTCTCTCTCTCTCTTTCTCTGTACCCCTCTGCAACCTCAAAAACGTATGCACGCGTGTATATTGCATTCAACACACCCCAGGTGGTTCATCAATGGAGCGGTGGCTTCCTTATGGGTGTACGTCCTCCCAGCGAAACGTCAATCTGAAATATCCATCTACGTCGCACGATTGGGCGTGTTATCCGTTTGGAGAGCATGGATAAGACATTTCAAACGGTGGTATGTGCCCAAAGGGGAAGTGTTGTTGTTGGCGATGGGGTGGAGTGGGTTAGTTTGGTTGAGAGGGGAAGGGTGGAAGATTGAGGGGATGATGAGGAGGGGGATCGAGTTTGTTGAGAGCGGTGCGAGAGCGGACGGGAGAGGGGGTGCAGGTGCTGATGCCGGTGTGGAGCAGGAAGAGGAGAGCGGAGGTAAAAGGGGAAGGGGAAGTGAGAGGGTGGATGAAGAGAGGTGGGGGCCGAAGACGGTGACGAGTAGTGCTTCGATTGCTGATTCAGGCTTTGGGGAACTTTCTTCGGGCGATGAGTCCTTTGTGAGGATTCGGTCGAATGGGCATAATGCATAGAAAGGGGGGGAATGGTTTTTTTTCTTTTCTTTTCCCGTATTCCGTGATCGTAGTTGCGGTAGAGTGAGATGGGATGGAGAGGAAGTGACCTCTTGCTATAGAGTGGTTGATGGATCTTAGACATGCCATACATGAAAAGAATTGCTCATTATTAGAGTTGTCGCTAATTTCGGTACATTAAAATCACGACGATGGAGGAGTACGTTGTCTCTGGAAGAGAATGATGAAAAGACGTCTGCGTAGTTATTAATCATTGTACATCGGGTGTCCAGTTGATCAGTCCATTTGGCAAGATTCACAGGTCCGACTAAGCTAACGTACGATCAGCAAAAGTCCCGTTGATCATGTAATCGGCACCGATATCAACTAGTACTGCCAGTCACCGGATCGGTTTGAACCTCACCTTCCTTATTTTTAATTCCGGACATTTGCTTTCTTCGTCATCCTTGATTTTTTTACAGCAGGTCTCATATTAGTAAAATCCGCACCATTGAGGGGGGGTGAACCACTGTATCAAAATATGCTTTACTTAACAGACATTACAATAACTCTCCAAAGGTAGACACATCCAGTGAGATTGCAGAGAATCCTCCCCAATGCAATCCAGAGGTCGCATGTGTGCAATGAGAGACTCCTTGGGACGATGCCTGAGGCATGACAATGTCAAGGAAGGTCCACCTCGGGCTGACATCAGGTAGCGGTTATACAAGTCCTTTTCCAGCTGCTTGTCTTGAACCTGTGCCTTCAGCTTCTTCAAACCTTTTTCATTTTTTGGGTGTGTCGAGATGAGTCATCTAAGGCACACTGGCACCCTGCTTTAAGCATTTCATATTGCGGGGGCCGGGAATACTGGGGGAACTCTGTACTTGATCATCGTGCCCCCTGATGCTTGGAATCAGTACGAAGCTCCATCAGCAGGGCAAGATAGGGAAGGGGGGCTTTGTGATCACGGATGAATCCGGGAGGTCTCAGGTTGTTCGGTATTCATATCTCCTTTTTTGGACTTGACCTGAATGACAAGTCCTGACAGCTTGTCAGGAATCAAAAATGTCTTCAGGCTGGACAGAGCCAAAATAAATGGAGCATAAGAAATTGATGGATGATTGATTGGAACAGAATTGCAATATGGTACCTCGCCTCCGTGAGCATTCGTGATTTTCCGGTCCCAGAGCTTTGAACTATTGAGATAGATTTGGCACAACGTGGTGTGTTGGGATTGCCCGCCTCATCGATCTCCCCGAGATGCCGAATGAATGCGTTTGCAGCATCTCCAATGAAACGTGTACGGTATGCCTCAGCAAGCGCTGACAACTAATCAGGACTCTGGAAAAGGCTAAGATTCCAAGGATTACTTTCTGCAACATGAAGCCTGTAAACGAAGAGACGTAAGGGCAGATGTTAATTGTATATGCGTACTTACAAATTATCATTTATATAATTGTATGCCGGAGATTCAGTGAATCGCAGCTTCAATGCCGTTGTACTATCGATTGAGCAGTGACCCCAACGCTGGTTGGTAGTAGTACATACCATAATTGATCAAGGGGGTGCGCAGAGGTTCTGCACCGCGTCCTACAAAACACAATTCGGACGGCTCCGCCACAAAACATCAAACTTGCAACATAACACCGGAACACTCCCTTGAACGTAAAAACTTCAGCCGCCTCGCACAACTGCGCACGGGCCATGCCTTAAGCCATTACTGAAAATGATGCCCCCTAATCGAGGACCCTAGCTGCGGATGCAGAGGACCCACAGAAACACGCGACCACATCCTGACGGACTGCCTGTTATACACCACGCACCGAGACCTTCTTCGAGACACAGACGGAGACCTAAACCTACTTATCTGACCTTTTCAGGAAGGAAGACGGTAGTTTAAGAGTATCGAGTTTCCTTAACACGGGCGGAGCATACGAGAAGAAAACTCCAACCGAAGACCCCAGCCTGTCGTTTGGCTCCTTGTTGAACAGCAACTCTTTTTCAGGCTTCTCTCTCCCTTTGACTATGCTCAGTTTGCTCACCAAGATTGTTTCTGTCTCCTTATTCCTCTCTTCAGCGCTAACTTTAATTATTTCTCGATCTTCCGCCATGCGGGTCATCAATGCATTGTTGTGTGGTCAATTGATGAGAGAATTTGTAGAATTCAACTGTTTGAAATGCCGAAGAAGATGATCGCACAGACAAAGAGAAAGGATAAAGCTAGGTTACAACAAACAGAAGCAACGCTGAGCTGTAGATATCCGGGATCCTCAGCAAAATCGAAACAGTTGCACTGCGCCGAGAGGTAGCAAAGGGCCGTGACGAATCAACCAACTGTAGAACAGAAATGCTAGAACCAGACAATAACAAACAAACAAACAAAAAACCGAGAAAAGTCACCGATGCGTGCGGTGAACGTGTGAAGATGGCAAGTAAGGGAAGACCTACAAGAACTGCCTGATAAAATCTAGGGTCTGCGAGAGCGGCATGACTGAACGAGCGCGGCGTTACAGCATGCGGTGAGGCCGACAGCGGGTACGGCACAACGCGTGCATCGGACACAAAGGAGAGGAAGTAGGAGCATTAGTGCCGGAGTACCGCGAGCTCCATTGAATCACAAATTAATGAAATACTGGCCCAGGGAAACATTCTACCAAGAGGGGGAGCAATCCCTGAGAAAGTTATGCTACATACACTAAGCGGCACCGTAGAAAATGAAAACGATCCCCCACGAAACTAGCTGAGAATCGCAGAGATGAGCTGGTGAATATACACCACTGCTTTCAGATTGCCATGATCACAACCAGACCCCATTTAAGGCAACTATATAGGGGCTGGCCCACCCCTGTCCAAATGGCTAGTCATGACCCCGTCCAGAAATTTAATCCCCACCATACGCCAACCACCACCCCTGGTAGTTGTTGGTGGTGCGTTGTAGCCCCATTCCAGCTCACACTTTCGATATCCTCGATTTTGTAGCCAACATCATCACATATGCGGGTGCAAAATGGCGGCACATTACTTTAGAGGAGAAGATGATGGCGCGTCTGAGCCCACTGAGGAGGCGCAAATAATGCGGATGGAAAGAGCTCTGGGCGATAGGACGTGCTGACCAAAGTGGGCTAGGACGGCCTTTCGGGGTAAGCAGCAAAGCCTTACTAAAGAATGGAGTCGACAATTACGGAAGATGGAAAGCTTCGGGTGAACAGATAAGGCAAGCCTTCAGGCGCGAAGGCCGAAGAGAAGTCGATACAGCTAATTCCGAACTCCGCGGTCTCCGACAGAAGAGACCGTCGTGCCTAGACATGAACGAACTCACCACGACAACCTCTAAACCCAACAACCAACCATGTCGCGATTCTCTATGGATTGGCTCAAGAAGAGAACGGCGAAAACCCTCGTCCGAGACGGGCTGATAGGCAGAAACAGCCTTCTTCGCTCAGGGGAGGATTACGGATCAATGAACAAGGCCGAAGTGTTGTTGAAGGGTTGATCTAGACCTCAAACTAGCGAGGAACTGCGTGATACGGACCTGGGATTTTGGTGCGTTATGTTTAGTAGGCTGACGTGGCTTTCACTCTGCCATGGGGAATCGTGAACAGGAGCTGCCGGGAATGTGACGGTTTACATAGTGTAAGAACGGGTTGTAGTATTCAGTTGTTGTGCAAGGAGAATTCGGGGCTGACGTAAAGCAGGTGACGCGAAAGAATATTGCGCGTGACGAAGTGCCACAGGATGCGAGGTCGCCATTCCTCCAGCCATGTCAGTATATCCGTGCTAGCCCAGCCAGCCTAGAGGACAGGGACTGATGCGCTCGACAGAAACGTCGTTTCTCGACGTCTGAGCTGGACGCGCGGCGTCGCTCTCCTCAACGCAAGTCTTCGCTCTCATCCAATCCACTTGTGTTCCCAGCTTCGCCTCATGAGGAGGATGGGATTGTTTTCCCTGCGCCAAGCAGTTCATTATTTATGGATGAAGAGACTCACGTCATTGAATACGCGCATCCGGAAGATAGACTGAACCGGACGATTCTCCAGAGACGACGCGGTACAGGTGATGACACTACCTTTCGTTGGGCTGAGATAAAACCAGGGAATCCTACTGAGATTAGGAGGGTATATGCATCTTTGCCTTCATCCCCTGCTGTGAATGAGACTTTCTCGCGATCCTCGACTCCTACCGTAAAGGATGAAGAGCATATATCTGTTCCGAAAGCGCCGCACGCACCATTTTCGCTGTGGGATTATCTCCGTGAAGAGCTACTTGCTACAGACTTTGATTCTCATCAGGAGCTCAAATGGGAGCGGGTGAGCAACTTTCTGAATGTTCCCCTTGCGATCGAGAAGGTACGACTTCATGGCAGCTTTGCACACGGCCTCGGGTAATCGCTTTCACCAGATCATATTTTTCGGGAGTGTCCTCTGCTTAGATACATGGCTATATACTTTCACCATTCTTCCTATACGCTTTTCAATTGCTGTTCTTGCTGCCTTGAAGGGAATCCTGTTGAGGTCAAAGTTAGTCATTCGGCAATCGAATGAGAGGATCGCTCACAATTGTCTAGATCATCCCTTCCCCCTTCTCAGAAAGCGGACATCATCCGTTTCCTCCTTCTCGTCGTTTCCGCCTCAATTTTGTTGCCTTCCATTGACCCTAGCAAAATATACCACTCAATTCGTGGACAAGACACGATTAAACTTTACGTCATCTTCAATGCATTAGAGGTACGCGAACTCGGGGTTCTTAACCGACATGATTTTTGGTGATGGGAATATTGCTAGATTGCGGACCGGCTCCTCATCTCTATTGGACAAGACTTGCTCGACTGCCTGTTCTCAAGATCCACTTTGCTCCTTATGTCACATCACATCAGACCGACACAGAATACCCTTCGACCTCTACTTTTCTTTGTCCTTTCGACATTTTACATTTGTAAGTTACTCAGCCAATCGAGCCAGGCTAATTATTTATGGCTTCCAAGTATCCCATTCAATGGTTTTAGTATACGAGCTTACTGCGCTTGCTGTTGCCATCAATGCATATGATAATGCGCTTCTGATGCTCCTTCTATCCAATCAGTTCGTGGAAATCAAGGGATCAGTGTTCAAAAAGTTCGAAAAGGATAACTTGTTCCAGATAACGTGTGCTGGTGAGTGGACAATGCGCCCCAAAATGAACTTTCCTGCCTAAAAAGACGTGGCATACAGATATCGTGGAACGATTCCAATTGTCCCTCATGCTGTTCGCCATCGCATTACGAAACATGATTGAATTAAGTTCTTCGGAAGGCACTCTCAACTATGCAGCACTACCGAAAGCATTTCAATTTTTCAACACAAAAAGCCTCACGTCCACAATTTTCTCTGTACGGTGTCCCCGAATTAGGCTTGCACTGGTGGCGTAATTGACTCCAGCACATGTGTCGTAGCCTGTCTTTACGGTTCTAGCCTCCGAACTCGCCGTAGACTGGCTCAAGCACGCTTTCATTACAAAGTTCAATCATATTCGACCTTTAGTCTATGAACGATACGTCGACATTCTTTGTCGCGATTTATCAGTATCTCAGGGGTGTTGGATCGGGCGCAGGGGATCTGCGCGCAAAGTGAGCACTCGTTGATTAATGGTCCAAACGTGCTTATTCGGATTCTCGATGCGACCACTCCAGCATTCATATGTAGACCAGTCACCAGTAGTTGCGAGAAGGCTAGGCTTTGCCTCGTTACCACTGGCCATACTCGCGATTCTCATCGGGTATCAATCGCTTGGGATGATTATCGCCAACCATGCGTCGCACTCCATAGGTTCCCTCCTGCTTGTTCAGCCCAGAATGGAAGCACAAAGTACTGTCAGGGGATGGTGGCAGTCTTCCTTACTATGGCTGTCGAGATGTGGACCATGGGTTGCGCTGGGGATTATCTCGTGGATCTGGTGCGTATCGTTCTCCAGTATATTATTGCCGGAGACGGATCAACGAATCTTTCATTGACCACACAACACTCGACCCTCTTTTTCCTCGCCTCATTAATGATATCTTTTAGCCTAGTCACTGTTAAATTGATCATTGGGATTAACCTGTTGATCTACGCAAGCAAGCGAGCGCAAGGGATGGAGCGACGGGCGGAGGAAGATGAACAGGTCAACGCGTACGGTCGGCCTCCGATCGGAGAGGGTAAACAGGAGCAGGTGAGCGTCGAATTTCCCCTATCAATGTGCGAGCGGTGTGAATCGCACCATTCGGATCAACATGAAACGTCTATGCTTGCTGATGCTTAATTGATTGTTCTCTTTTCTCTGTCGGTGTTTGCCGTGATGATCAATCACCCTGCAATCGCTCGCCGATCCCTCGTTGGAACCTGAAGGCTTACAATCGAGAGCTTAAATCGATGCTCACTTCAGCTAGGGACGACGCTCCGTTTGTCCCGGAGATAGGTGAGGCGGTCCGAGGTGGTAAGGACGGCCAGGGTTCAGGGGAACGAGAATCAGGTGGTGGGAAACGGAAAACGATACGCCTGGAGGACCTCACACGATTCACGATGGTGAAGCGGATATGGTAGGAGATGGTGGGAGGGCCAAATTTGAGTGCTTCTGTCTCTGCGCTCGGGAGGGGGACCGCGGACATGAGCCCAAAAGCGGACGATAAGCGTGTTCCCAGAAGCTCAAAAGAGGCAAGGCCGAGATTCATTGTTTACGTTTTGGGATAGCACGTGATGGGAACAAAACGTGTTGTATCTCCGCCTGAATTGTAACTCATTATAGCGAGTCATCAAAAAGACTGTGTAGTTTTTCTTTTTCTCTTCATCTTTCGTGGTCCGCCGCACTCTTTAACGGCAACGGCGCCAAAGGTTCGTGCGTTGCTTACCAAGGCCCACGATTATTAAAAAAGCATTCAAAATATCGTAATACGTCTGCTCACGAGGTAAGTTGCACGAGATTTCTGGCATATTCTTCCGGTCGTATAAGAATTGTCCTGGCCCTGGCACGCCAGCGTGAACCCTAACGCCCTGCGACGACAACGACAACATTGCCTCTCTTCATATATAATTCCATGATTCTAACTCTCATCTCCTTTTTTTTTCTTCCCCCCCGCTGTCTACGACTTCGATCCCATCCAGCTTAACGATCACGAAAAAGGAACTTCATAAAAAATTACCGATCCACTTCATTTCCTCTATTGTGGACGGTAAGGCGCACGAGAAGGCTCACACCTCCGTTTTCATCAGGGCCCAGGCAAAGACTGATTGCAAGAGTAGCCTTCGCAGTACATGAATACCACCTATTCCTCTCGACAACCCTCACCTACCCACTCTTCCTTCCCCCGTTCACATACTAAACCCCCAAACACCAGTTACTCCTACACAAAATCGTCATCTTTCAAACCTAACGGCCCTCCTGGTGGATCCCCATATCCGCCCCCTCCAGGAGGCTGGCGAGCACAGGAGGAAGCGAGTGCAAAACAGATGCTTGCCGAGATCGCGAAAGAAGAAAACTTTTTGAAAAACGAGGAGCTTCGTCTTGCGGATCGCCCAGAACGACTCGAAAAGCTTCGACGCGCACACGAGGAGTGGATTGTTTGGCGTGTGCGCAAGGAGCTTGAGAAAATTCGTGCTTGGCGTGATCATGAGCGGCTTTGGGCGGAAGCTGAAGCAGCTCGAGAGCAAGCCGAACGCGAGCGATTAGAAACCGAGGAGCGATTGCGTGCTGCCGAGCGTGATCGAGAGCAACGTGAGCGTCAATTACGGGAAGAGCGTGAACGAGTGGCCAGAGAGAAAGGTCAGGGGTCGTACTCCTGGCAATCGTACACAAAACCACCTCCCAAGACCGGTCCGCCCCCTCCAGCAGCCGAACCCCCTCCACATAATCCTCTGCCTCGATCCGCACGGACAAACGCAACTGCATGGGATAACGAGGCCAGAGTTTCCCGAGAGGGCTGGACATCATACCAGGAACGGTGGAATTCCCTTTCATCCACTGCCTCGACATCTGGGCGTGCTCTTCGCTTCATCGACATACCATGGCCTGTCTTTCCTCCAAGTCCCTTATCTCCCAGCGATATCGATCAGACACGTGTTGGAGCATTCCTATTGTCTCGATTCCATTCTGGGGACAAGACACCCAAAGAACGGCTACGTAATGCCCTTATGGTATGGCATCCTGACAAATTCCAGGCCAGATGGCTCAAATTCGTGAGCCCAAAAGAACAGGCTGTGGTTACTGAAGGGGTGAACGCCGTCGCTCGTGCCATTAACGACTTGTTAGCCGCCAAGCGGTAACTTGTCCCGAAGGATCTGCAACTAACTTATTCCTGGCTTTCAACTTCTGACTTATCCGCTGTCCAGAACAGTTCCTTTTCTTATGTTTCTCTATTTTCTTTCGATTGCTATCACAATCTGCTATCGTGTTCCGTCCCTCACAAGTAGTCCTAGCCTCATTTAGCTGACAAATTCGTTGTCCAGTGTCCCATATTTCTTGTTTTTAGTTTCATTTCTCACACCTCCTGGCGATGCCCTTTTACCCCGCGTATAATGCCTTTTTCCCCGTGGTTGTGCCCGTATATCCCTAATTGCGCATCCTACTGGCTCCCCTCTTCCACCTCTTTACTTGCTCCTTTCGTATGATCCATGGAACGGTTATACGTGCGGATTCATACGATCTTAATGCAATGGATGATTCGTTCTATCTCGGGCTAAGTCCAGGCTTCTGCGCACACCTGGGTCGCCGAATTACATATAGAGTCTTTGTTGCGCTTTGTTGCTTCCGGGGAGCTAGAAGCGTGTGAAGAAATGACGCGCTTCTAAAAAATGCTCCATAAATACTATAATCATCACCGCGATTTAGGTGGGGACCTGCTCTCCGTGACCCCTCCTCATTTTCACCAATGTCATCTGCCCAAAAGCTTAAGCAGAAGCTCTTTGGACAAGGTAACCAGTCGCAGCAGGACTTGACAAACCTCACCATCAACATTCCCGCTGCGAGGAGCAGTACCTCACAGCCCATACTCCCAAAATCGAAATCACATTATGAAGCTGGTGGCAGTCCACGCACCCGATCGGCAGATGGCTCGCGCTCCGCAGGGGCCCGTGAGCCGACGTACCGCTCTCAAATCCTAAGGAAACTAGGCACACAGTACACATCTGTGGAGGAATACCGTCTTGATCAGGATAGAGATCGTGAAAGACACTGGAAACGTTGGGGCCCTTATCTAAGCGAAAGGCAATGGGCAACTGTTCGAGAAGACTACTCTGCTAACGGTGATGCGTGGTCTCATTTCCCGCATGATCATGCCCGTTCGCGCGCTTATCGATGGGGGGAAGATGGAATCGGAGGGATCTGTGATAATCATGGACGACTTTGCTGGTCACTTGCTTTGTGGAATGAAGAGGATGATATTCTTAAGGAACGACTGTTTGGTGTCACTGGGCACCAGGGCAATCATGGTGAAGATGTGAAGGAGCTGTATTGGTACCTTGATTCTACGGTATGTGTGGACCCTCCCACTGTTCAAGCCGTTAAACGTTCTAAATCGTTGCTTCTGGTCGCACTATTATCCAGCCTACACACTCTTTCATGAAGTTTCTATACAAGTATCCACAGTGCAAATTCCCATACGATCGCCTCGTGCAGGAAAGCGTGGCTCGGAGCCGTGAGGTAAATGAATTCGAATCAATGGATACTGGGATTTTCGATGACGATCGCTACTGGGATGTATTCATCGAAGTAAGTTGTTTCACAGCCTGCTTTTTTCTGATGAACCACCAAGAGGAGCCGTGATGGGTTCTCGTCATCAGGATTACTAATCGGGGCCGCCCCATTCACCCATTGCAGTATGCGAAGGACGCGGACGACCCTCAATCTATCTCGATTCGTGTCACCGCGTATAATCGCGGCCCAGATCCTGCGAACTTGCATATCATTCCTCAACTCTGGTTCGCAAATACATGGTCATGGTCGTTACCAACTCCGCCGCGTCCCGTCATACGCGAGGCATCCCCGGGGGTCATCACGGCTAGACATTCCGAACTCAGCCGCATGAATATGTATTGCTCACCTTCTCCACCCCCCGTCGACGCACAAGGTCACTGGGACTCGGAAGAAAACGGGAGCGATGATGACGACGATAGCATCATTCCCGAACTGATTTTCACCGAGAACGACACCAATTTCCAAAGACTATATGGCGGTCAAAACAAGGCGCCTTTCGTAAAGGACGCGTTCCATGACCACATTATTTCAGGACACCGGCCTGTAGTCCCGTCCAAAGCTCCCGACTTGGTCCAACAAAGCTTCCGCACCAGCGCTAGCAGTGAGAGTTCCGACGAATCTGATTCAGGGACACCTCACCCAGAACCACAGTTTGTAAACCCTGACAAGACTGGCACCAAAGCAGCCGCGCACTACAGTTTTAGAGACGTGCCTGGTCGTGGGGGATGCGTTGTAGTCCGGCTGAAGTTGACACCCAATTCACCTTCAAAGGATCCTGCGATTAACGATGAGGAGCTGTTTGATCTTTGCATAGAGGAGCGACGGACAGAAGCTGATGAATTCTACAATCAGGTTGCCGGACCTGGGATTGGGAGCCCTGATTTGAGGAGTATTATGAGGCAGGCCCTAGCCGGAATGTTATGGTATGCGCCCATACCTCAGCGTCCTTCGCGGGAGGATAACACGATCTACAGGTCAAAGCAGTATTATCAGTTCATCCAGAATGAATGGTTGCAGGGGGATCGCGCTCAGCCACCACCCCCGCCAGAGCGAAAATGGGTTCGCAACAAGGTTTGATTTCCAGTGCTTTGCAGCTCTCGCCGTGCCCTATTTAGAAATACCCATAGGAATGGCGGCACCTTCATATTGCAGATGTCCTCTCCATGCCGGACAAGTGGGAATATCCCTTTTTCGCCGCGTGGGACACTGCGTTCCATTGCATTCCCCTTGCGCTCGTCGATCCGGACTTCGCGAAAAAGCAGCTTGACCTATTCACCCGGGAGTGGTATATGAAACCAGATGGCCAGATACCGGCGTATGAGTGGAATTTCTCGGACGTCAATCCACCGGTGCATGCCTGGTGGGCTCGACTGTTTCCCCAGTGCGTAGGCATTAATGATTTTTAGGGCGACATTCCGCGTGTTCAAAATCGAACGCAAGCTATATGGAAGGGAAGACCTCCAATTCCTTGAACGAGTCTTCCAGAAGTTGTTACTTAACTTCACATGGGTAACGTCTTGCATGGTGCTTGTCTAAATTTCCAGCCTAACCAGTCCTCGACTGTCAGTGGGTTAACCGAAAAGATAAGGAAGGGAAGAACGTCTTTGAAGGCGGTTTCCTTGGACTGGATAATATTGGCGCGTTCAATCGTTCAGAGGCACTCCCTAATGGTGGCACACTTCGGCAAGCGGATGGAACAGCTTGGATGGCCTTTTTCTGTTTGAACATGTGAGTAAATTGCTACGCTGAATGGGCTTTCACTTTACATGCTTGGACCGGCGATCTCAGGTTGAACATGGCGCTCGAGCTAGCGAAACACAATCCAGTCTACGAGGACATTGCATCGAAATTTTTTGAGGTACAAATAGCGCTATTTCTTTCATCGTGCCAAATCAACTGGGCTTACCTATAATATCAGCATTTCATCTTCATCGCGGATGCTATGACGTATAGTTTGGAAGACGGAGAGGAGACTGCGCTCTGGAACGAGGAGGAGGGTCTCTATTTTGATGCTATCCAATGGGGCGACGGTTCACCCCAACAAATTCCTGTCAGATCACTCGTGGGTCTGATACCACTATATGCGACACTTACCCTTGAGCCTTCTGTTATTGAGAAGCTACCCAGCTTCAAGAAGCGCATGGAATGGTTCATCGAGAATCGTCCTGAGATTTCTCAACGGAATATGGCCAATATGAAGGGTGAGTTCGTTGATGCTGGGAAGGTAATCCTACCTTTTGGACAATGTTTCTAGCTCGCGGCAGAGGCGAAAGACGACTACTTGCTTTGGCAAGTAAGGAACGTTTGGAGCGAATTCTTCAAAAGATGCTGGATGAAAATGAATTCCTCAGTGATTATGGCATCAGATCGTAAGTGTTAAATACATTGGTATTCATCTGCCACCAACTAATGAAGATTGGTTCCAGCCTTTCTTTGTATCACGAGGAACGGCCTTTTGAAATGTGGGTCAACAGTTCCAAGTTTAGCGTGGAGTACTGGCCTGGCGATTCGAAGTCGGGCATGTTCGGTGGAAATTCAAATTGGCGAGGACCTATTTGGCTTGCTGTGAACTTCTTGTTGATAGAATCGCTGCAACGGTTCCATCAATACTACGGACCAGATTTCCAAGTGCGCGAAGCCTGACACTCGTTGATTTTTTCTGACGTCAGCTTCCGGAATGCCTTGCCATCAGATCGAGTGCCCAACTGGCTCGGGCGACTTCATGGATTTGGGCAAAGTAGCGGAGGAAATTCAGCACCGAATTATTCATATATTCAGTCGAGACATGGAAGGTCGGCGGGCGACAAATGGAGGAAATCCCAAGATGGATCGTGACCCTCACTTCCGAGATTATGTCCTTTTCCATGAGGTAGAGCCGTATCGTGGAAAATAGGAGGCGTGGGCTAATCACGGCTTTGTTCCTTTGACAGTTCTTCCATGGTAACGATGGGCGTGGTCTTGGGGCGTCTCACCAAACCGGATGGTGCGTGATCAGTGATGTCTGGACAGCCAAATCCGACTTATCTTTTCAGGACTGGGCTGGTCGCGTACCATATCGTTCAGTCCGGCGTCACATGCCGGCTCCCCCGTACACCCCGAAGTAAGAGTTCCGACCTTCTACCGTTCCTTACGTGCGTCGTTGACATCATCGATGATGTTTCAGCTCCAAAAAGCGTATCCCTGCATTACTTTGATGTGCGTCACCGATCTGGACTCCCCTTTGTTCGCGTACTGAACTATCATCGTCGATAGGAACACATTGATACGATCTCGGAGGCAGGTGATCAATCGGCCTTTGACTTGCAATCCGCACGGAGTGTTGTCAGTGCTATCGGAGATCTGTCGCCTGATGCATTGTAGATTTTTTTGAGAAATCTGTAACGGATCTCTTCTTTTCATTCTTCAGTTTGAGTTACAGTACCCCTTAGATATTACGATCATTGTATTGTTACGTAAGCTCTCAATACTAAGGCTGTTTCAGTGCCTGTCGCCATCCTTGCGTCCAGATCTTCCAGATCTGGGTCGACAAACAACCCACGGTCTCCGGGTGTTGCCGGAGAGTCAATCAATTCAAATTCAACTCACAGTAATCCGGCACTGCCACCACCAATCTGGTTCACACAGACCGTCTCTGGTTCCAAGCACCGTGCTAAGCTGTACACATGAAATCGTCATCCCAGATTAGCCTAACTCCTGTCACAACGTTGCTCCGATTGCACCTATGCCTTTACAATATGTCTAGGCCGCCTTGCGGATCCATCCGTGCGTCTGATCAGGAACTGTAATCTATGGCAGCTGAACAACGACTGAGTCGTCATAAAATTCCCGTTCAGTGGACCTGTGTCTTGTTGTAGGGTGAAGTACCCAGACGTTGTTAGTTCTGCAATGGCACCTAGTGTCTGGCACATGGATGCAAGTCTTACCCATGCCTGGCTCAATATGAGATATGGCTAGCTATCTAAGTTTCAGTCTCAATCCCGTTGTCACTGCGCTGGATCAAATGCTTCAATTTGACTCTGAATTGAAACTTACCTCACATGTACGAAGATGAACCTGACTGTTTCATGCGCTTTGAAGCCATGCTCAAAAGCAGGCTGGTTCTCGTCAGAAGCATTCGTGACCTCTCCCCGCTTGCCTAATTCTAGAATGTCGTCCATTAAGTCTGTCCCAGTCACCAACTCTCTCTTCAACCGTAACTCTTCAGGTCGACGAAACTCCATCAGCTCGAAGCAGTGCCTCACTGTCGAGATCCCACCTCGGCGTGTGTCCGCCTTCTCTACTTCATCCTCGGATACCTCTCCTTCGTCCCTAACTAGTTCGGAGGATACAGAGTCTAGATTCTCTGCCTTAGTTCGAATCCTGTCCTCTCCACCGAACATACTCGACTCGATAATGACAGGGATGGATCTGTGAATTGGCGTCGCTGGGGACCCTACGCCAGTGAGCGCCAGTGGTCCACCGTAAGAGAAGACTACAGTGCCAATGGCGATGCTTGGTCATACTTCCCTCATGACCATGCTCGCTCAAGAGCCTATCGTTGGGGAGAAGATGGCCTTGCGGGTTTCTCCGACGATAAAGGCATACTTTGTTGGAGTCTTGGGCTTTGGAACGGCAAAGATGGGATCCTCAAAGAGAGACTCTTCGGAGTTACCGGCCATGAGGGTAACCACGGTGAAGATGTGAAAGAACTCTACTATTACCTTGATTCTACTGTGAGTCCCTTGTCTCCTAAACCAACACCAGCTCAATGTTTTGTTCTGTTGAAACTAGCCCACTCACTCTTACATGAAATTTTTGTACAAATATCCCCAACGTAAGTTCCCTTACGAGGAGCTGGTTGCAAAAAACACGTCCCGCACTAGGGATGACGAAGAGTTTGAGCTTATGGACACAGGTATTCTGGATGAAGACCGTTACTGGGATGTTTTCGTTGAGGTAAGTATTCCCTTTCTACTTCGTTGAAAGGAGTTTGCCAATAAACTCCCTTGTAAGTACGCCAAAGACGCCGATGACCCCGAGGATATTTTTATTAGGATTATCGCTTACAATCGCGGTCCCGAGAGCGCCGATTTGCACATCCTCCCCCAACTCACCTTCTCCAATTCATGGTCTTGGTCCAATCCTGAAAGCTCCCGACCTTCACTTTCAGCATTGTCATCCAACACAATCTTGGGGGATCATCCGACCCTTGGTCGTCGATACTTCCACTGCATCTCCTCTCCCCCACCCGCCGACGTCGGCGCGGACGAAGAAATCACCCCCGACTTGATCTTCACGGAGAACGACACAAATTTCGTGCGTCTCTACGACGGGGAAAACGCTTCCTCATATGTCAAGGATGGTTTTCATGACCACATCATCCCTTCCCATCGTATGGAGGATGACACATCCTCCTATGTGAATCCGGATAAGAAGGGAACTAAATCAGGCGCTCACTATGTTTTCAAGGATGTTCCACCAAATGGTGGCTGCGCTGTGGTGCGTCTCAAATTAACTCGGAAGTCAATAGAGGAGGACACTACTGCTAAGGATGAGGAGCTATTTGACGGTGTCATTGAGGCGCGGAAGGCTGAGGCAGACGATTTCTACGACGTGATCGCTGGATCTGTGGCATCTCATGACTTGCGCAATATCACTCGCCAGGCGCTGGCCGGAATGCTTTGGTGTGTGCCTATATGTTCCTCGCTCGGTCTGGCGACTAACTTCTCCCGCAGGTCCAAGCAATTTTACCAATTTAAGTATTCGGAATGGATCAAAGGCGACCCATCTCAGCCTCCCCCTCCTCCTGAGAGGAAATTCGTCAGGAACCAAGTATGTAATCATTATATGGTTCTTTTTAACTACATCAGTAATCTCCTTCACAAGGCGTGGCGTCACATCCATGTCGCAGATGTTTTGTCTATGCCCGACAAATGGGAATACCCATTCTTCGCCGTATGGGACACCGCTTTCCATTGCATCTCTCTTGCGGTGGTGGATCCCGAATTTGCGAAGAACCAACTTCTACTCTTTACGAGGGATTGGTATATGAAAGCAGATGGTGAAATTCCAGCATATGAATGGAACTTCTCTGACGTGAATCCTCCCGTTCATGCCTGGTTAGTGTTGAAACTAGAAATTATGTCGAAACGCCCCGCTGAACTTTTACTCTCAGGTCTGCCTTCAGGGTATTCAAAATCGAGCGCCAGCTGCGTGGTGTAGGCGACACGGAATTCTTGAAGACAATCTTCCTCAAACTTATGATTAACTTCACATGGGTACGTGAATCTCGCCGATGCAGCTCGCACTCTAGCTGACTCCCGGGTAGTGGGTCAACAGGAAAGATACGGATGGGAAAAACGTCTTTGAAGGTGGCTTCCTGGGACTTGACAACATCGGAGCGTTCAATCGGTCTGAGCCGCTCCCTAATGGTGGCACACTTCGCCAGGCCGATGGGACCGCATGGATGGCATTCTATTGCTTGAACATGTAAGTTGAGCAGGCTTTGCTTTGTCCGCCGGGCGTGCTAATGCATTTCAGGCTCAACATCGCCCTTGAACTTGCGAAAGAGGATAAAACGTATGAGGATATTGCGTCAAAGTTCTTCGAGGTAAACAACTCATTCCTGGTCTTGTGGGAAAATCTTGACTCATGCAAACTTTTAGCATTTCATAAGCATTTCAGATGCTATGGCATATGATGGGGAGGATCACGACTCCTCGTTGTGGAATGATGACGAGGAATTTTACTTCGACGCAATTCAGTGGCACGAAGGGACTCCCCAGCAGATTCCAGTTCGGTCGCTGGTTGGCTTGATCCCTTTATATGCTACCTTGACCCTTGAACCTTCGGTCATGGAACGCTTTCCCAATTTCAAAGAACGGCTAGAACGATTCGTCAATATCCGACCTGAGGTATCGCAACGTAACATGCATGGTACAAATAGTACGTTGGGCCTCCCCTATCTCGTTTCTCGGGGTCTCATATAACCCCCCCAGGTGTGGGTTCCGGGGAGAGGATTCTTTTAGCATTGGCGGGAAGGGAACGCCTTCAAAAGATCCTTCAAAGGATGTTAGACACAACGGAGTTCCTGAGTGATCATGGCATCCGATCGTAGGTTAAGCCCTCCCCGCATCAGGCGCATCATGCTTATCTTCTCTTTGAAAGCCTTTCAAAGTATCATGAGAAGAATCCCTTCTCTATGCAGGTCAACGGAGAGAAATTCGAAGTACATTACTGGCCAGGCGACTCCAAATCCGGGATGTTTGGTGGTAATTCTAACTGGAGGGGACCAATCTGGCTAGCGACGAATTTCCTTTTGATAGAGTCGTTACAGCGCTTCCACCAATATTACGGGGACACGTTCCAGATCGAGTGTCCCACAGGCAGCGGAAACTTGATGGATCTTTCGAGCGTCGCAAAGGAGATTCGCCGTCGCATCATAAGCATCTTCGCCCATGAGGGTGGTTGCCGACCCACGAATGGAGGGCATGAGAAGCTAGACAAGGATCATCATTTCCGTGATCTTGTGCTTTTCCACGAATTCTTCCACGGCGATACGGGTCGGGGGCTGGGGGCCTCTCACCAAACTGGCTGGTACGTCGATGTATTGAGGTAACCTAGATAAAGTGTTCCAACCTATTTGATCAGGACTGGTCTGGTTGCCTATCATATCATGCAGTCCGCTGATACTAGGCCAACCCCTCGGAGTGAGTTTTCTGTCTAACAAATCCTGTTTCATTCTTGACGTCTTAAAATTTTTAGCTCCCAAGAGTTTCGCCTCACATTACTTCCACGACAATATTAATACTCCTTCAGAGGAGAAAGAGTTCTCAGGGGAATCCATTTTATTGAAGCCCACACGCCACATCGCTCATGCACTGCAGGACGTCTCTCCCAACGCATTGTAGGGACATTAGGGAATGTACTACTAACTTTTAAATATAAGGTGACCACACCTATACTATGTATGCAGACATTTCGGGCGTGGAAATATAGAAATTGTGGCTAAACATCACTGTGGTGGTGTGACGTGACGTATTCGTGACGGATTTTGAGGATTGCAACCTCAGAAATGTCGCAAAAGCGAGACATTGACTATAGCCTGTATCTTGTTACGGGGAGAGAGCTGCTCCCAAAAGGGATTGACTACTACGATTCACTCGAGGAGTCGCTGAAGGGAGGGGTCACCGCCGTGCAGGTGCGCGAGAAAACAGTCGACACTGGGGAGTTTGTGGAGATTGCGAGAAGGCTAGCTCGCTAAACTATAAATGGTTCCCACCAATCACGCCAATTTAACATACAGGACCCAGGAAATTTGCTCGAAGTACAATGTGCCCATCATAATCAACGATCGAATTGATGTGGCGCTTGCTATAAAGGCGGACGGCGTCCACTTAGGCCAGGTTATTTGACCGAACTAGTCGTTGTGCCAAACGACACTGAGACAGATCTTAGACTGACATGCCGATCGAGATTGCCAAGAAACTGTTACCACCTTCCATGGTTTTAGGTCTTTCGGTCTCCTCTCCTGCGGAAGCAACCCTTGCCAGCAAAGCTGGAGTTGATTACGTTGGAATTGGACCTATATGGTGGACCACGAGCAAAAAGCTTACCAAGGATGTTATCGGGCCGCGTGGAATTAGCTCAATTTTGGATGCGCTCTCTCAATCCATTAAGACTATCGGAATAGGTATAGGCAAATCACCTTCCTGACGGGGAAGCTGAATTATTCTGCAGGTGGTATCAAGTATCGTAACTTGATACGCACCCTTCATGGCGCCGTTACCGCGTCTGGAAGAACCTTGGACGGCATCGCCGTGATCAGCGAGATTGTGTCAAGCAGTGAACCAAGAAAGGCTGCGGAGAATCTGCGGAGTCTGCATCGAGCATTCACGGACCAACCTCATCCCACGCAGCCATTCACACCTTGGACTATCCCTACGGAGCTTCCAACAAGGGCCGATATTGTTCATCAAGTGGCTAAACTAATAGTCGAAACCCGTGCCTTGACCCCCCTCGTGCATCAAATCACGAATTATGTGGCCATGACACAAAGTGCTAATATTACCCTTGCCATGGGTGCAAGCCCAATAATGGCCACCGCTCCAACTGAAATGGAAGATCTAAGTAAGGTCTGCGGGGGTCTGCTCATTAATTTTGGGACCATTGGAGATTTCGAAGGAATGCTGCTTGCAGGTGACCTTGCTTTGGCATGCTGTTTCAAGCCATAGCTAAGCCCTCCACGACAGGAGAGTTTGCAAATCTGAACAAAAAACCTGGTAATACAGTGTTGGAGTTGATGGTATCGTGTCTGACCAACCCCATTAGTCGTATTTGATCCTGTGGCAGTGGGGGCTACCGCACACAGACGCAGTACCGCTAATCGTTTGTCTGATTGCTTATATTGTGGGAGCAATTGACAATTACATCCTCGTTAGAGCTGCTGAATGCTTGGCAGGCCACGGTTATCAAAGGGAATGCGAGTGAGATTGGTGCCCTGGCCGGGCTAACAGAGGTATTTTGGCTGTCGAACTCCTCTCAGACAAGTTTTTGAGGTTGGCATTAGGTCAAATCGCGTGGCGTCGACAGCATTGGGGATGGCTTCACAGATCCGGCCACCGTGGTGAAGGAGTTGTCACTCAAAGAAAGTACGTAGCCATCAATTATATGCGAGCGTGTCGCCTCATAATTCCAACCTCTCAGGGTGTATTGTGGTGATGACAGGTGGGTAACCTTCTCGAAATCGGACGTCGCAGCAGTAATTCACATTAATTACGAAGGAAAGGATGACTGGATCTCGAATGGGGAATCCGTTATCAAATTGAGTAACGGCCACCATCTATTACCAGGGATTACAGCTAGTGGCTGCATCGTCGGCTCTGCCATTGCCACATACTGTGGAACCGTAAACATTCTTGCCAGGCGTGGCCTTGCCGAGTCATCTGCATCTGATGGCAGACTTGTCCTGGGCGATATGCTTCTAGGCGCTGTGGCAGGGTAAGTGCCATCCTTGAAACTCAACTATGATTATATTTCGGCTAGGGTTCTGGCAATAACAATCGCATCCGAGATTGCCGGAGAACGGCCCGATGTCCGGGTACAGGGACATTCCTTCCAGCTTTGATTGATGAGCTAGGCCATTTAACACCTGAACCCATCATCCGGCGGGCAAAGATCACGCAGATTGCATAGGAGGAAAAGGAAAGGACCCAAGGCAGAGAAAGCATGAGCGTACAGATAGTTATCACTTGTAAGAAAACAAGATTTTGTATCCTGTTTATGAGGACGCATCTGAGGAAGCCGAAAACAGTTTGGAGAATGGCATTGATGATGTTGGCTGGAGCCAATTTTTCTCATCCCACTTCGCATGAGGAGCGCTTTCTATCATATGGAATGTGTATGCATAGCGCGTCTTCAAGCTGAGATTCTTCTCCGATTTGTGCATGACTGAGCCGTGAATGAGCAACAAGTCACCTGAAGCAAGCTGAGATTCTGCAATGGGGTAACGATCTCAACCGAGCTACGTGCCTGCATCGCATGTCACGAGTTTATAGTCGCCTTTGGATGGCAATTGATAAAGATCTCGCAATTGTTCAAACCCTGTTCCACCTTTAGGAAGGCGAACAAAACGCTTAGTAATAGGGATTGTCAAGTGCGATCCAGGAACGAAGCCTAAAGCACCGTTCTCGGCGGTGCATTTCTCCAACGCGAACCAAAACCCAAGAGCCGAAGGTGGGTCGCTATACTGAAGGATATGTTCAGCATTTCAACTGCACCAACACACTGTGCGACTCACCAGAAAGGTGGAATCATTGTGTTCTGATACCTCGCCCCCAATGGATGGCTGTTTGAATATCACCATGCTCTGTAGAACCGCAGGATCCTTGTGGAAATTTAGATCACGGGCGATCTTTTTCAATTGGTCGTTCTGCAGAGTCACCGCTCGGAAAGCAGGGTCGAGTTCATGGAGAGCGTGCCCCATCTTGTTCACAGAGAGCCCTTTTGGCCTGTTGAGCTTCCCATCTGGTCCGAATGCGTCCACCTCGAAAAAGAACCGAATCTTGTCTCCGCTAGTTAGAAAATAGTCGTCACCAACGTGTTTCCTGAAGATGGGCGGATAAGTGCAAGATATACGAAATAGTTTAGTACGAACGTACTTTTCGTCGTTTTCTTCGCCTGTCGTGAATCGAGTCTGAGATGGGTTGGCTTCTCACATCTGTCACATTGCTGGACTTTAAACATACCATCGGGTGGTCTTCAAGATCAAACTCTTGAAGTAACTCCTTCGAACGTTTGAGAAGCCCATTCACTTGCTCGTCGGATAGAAATTTTGGGATGACTAAGTAGCTGCAAATATTATAAACGAAGTTGTATGATATAACAGAAAGGCAGGAGACACATTACCCATCGCGTTTGAACTGCTCCACACGTCCAGGAGTCAAGATCTCATATGAAGACATAACAAGTGCTGGATTACAACGAGACTCTGGGCTCCAGGATATGTCCAAGCTGCTCTTTAGCCGTTGGAGAGATCGATATACCAAAGACGATTAGGCAGAGACTGAATAGGAGACTAAACTATTCAATATGACGTTTTTGGGGTTTGAAATTGAAAAATTCAAAAGGTTGAACTCGGAGTGTGCCGTCTTTCGATCTTTTTTTTGCTGGCCTTGGACACCTCGCTGTAGACGATCCAAGTGATAAATGTCTCCCGTGGCACCGAATAGCGCAATTGTGGCTTCATCGGCCTTCCTGACGGAACTGAAGAATTTGCAGGCCGCCCCAACAGCCCCAGACGCCAAGGCTGCCGCTGACAATTTGGCGCGTGCCGTAAAGAAGGCTGGACCTGCCTCTCTGCTGTAGGCAACACTGCACGATGTACACGTCCTTATATTTTCTGATGTCGTTTCGCAGTGATGAGAATGTTTTACAGACACTTCAGTCATTCGCCACTAATAAGAAATCTGGCTACGAGCGCGAATCTGCAGCTGTTGGCTACCATTCGCTCAGCTCAATCCTCAAAGCTCCTGCCCTTCCTTTATTACTACCAACACTTCCGATTCTCTTGGAGCTACTCTCTGACAAAGGCGACGTGGTCCGATCCGCGGCTAGCTTGGCCATACGGTCCATGGTTTCCTTAACTCCTGTGCAAGCCATTCAAAGTGTTATGGAGGTATTGGGTCACGAGCTTTCCAACACCGCCAAGTGGAAGTCCAAAGCTTTCTGCTTAAGCCAAATGGCGCGCCTCGCCGAGAGCAAGAATGAGGGTGTAAGAGATGAGATTGCAAATCTTCTCGGAAGGTTGCTCCCTCTCATCGAAACAAGCATGCACGACACCAAGCCGGAAGTTGCAACTGCCGCTAAAAAAGTGGCTACAGCGTTTTACGAAACACTTCCAAACCCTGATCTTCGCCCTCATATCCCTCTACTTGTTTCTGTCATGGCAGCACCCGATGAGGCGCCCAATACGATCAAGGCTCTGTCAAACACTACATTTGTCACTGAGGTCACGGCCCCTTCATTAGCTGTTCTTGTCCCACTCTTGGTCGGGGGTTGAATGCCAGGAGTATGGACACTCAACGCCGCACTGTCGTGGTCGTGGAGAATGTTTGCAAGTTGGTACGAGATCCTGTCGTTGCGGCAACTACCTCAGCTCGCTGGTTGAGGGTGTGGAGAAAATCGCTGCAAGCGCTTCATTTCCCGAAGTCCGGACGTTTGCGTCCTCTGCGTTGAAGACCCTACTGGGTGCTGGTGCATCCAAGACTGCGCAGCCCCCTCCTGACCGCGACATTGCAGAGGAAGTTTTATCGGTCGTTAGAACTATGACGTTAGATTTGCCTCAAAATTTATTTACGCCCTCACCTAATGATTCTCAGTTACCTCCCATACCCTCTCACCCACTCTTTAATCAATCACTTCGCTTTTCTGCTAGGCTCGTTGCAGAGCTCGTCCATAACAAGGACTTTATGGACCCTTCTCCATGGAAACAAGCTATAGATGTCTACCTCCAGCCATGGGTCTCTGGAAACGGAGCAGAAGCTGAACTGGTATCCGAGTCGATCCGAAAGCGCTTTTGGGATGCAGAGAAGGCAACACGACCAGCGCCTAATGACGATGGATCAGAGAATCTTCTCTGCAATATGGTCTTTTCACTTGCATATGGCGCACTGTTGCTCCTCTCCCACACCACGCTTCGTCTTGTTCGTGGCAGGCGCTACGGTATCTGCGCCGGAAATGGAAGCGGGAAGACAACACTTATGAGAGCAATCAGGGATGGGAAGGTTGAGAATTTCCCTTCTCAGGATGAAGTCGTGCTGTCTTGGTGGAGCACTCCTTACAGGGCGAGGATGCATCGCTTTCTATTATAGATTTCATTGCTGCCGGTAAGTTAACTAGTCGCTTTGGCACGTATCCATCCTGAAATTGGCATCTAGACCCGGCTCTTGCCAACATTGAACGTTCGGTCATCGCGAAACAGTTAGAAGAGGTTGGATTTAGTACCGAACGACAGACCCAGACTGTCGGGAGCTTGAGCGGAGGCTGGAAGATGAAGGTAGACCACAGCTATCACCTGTGAAGGCGTCACTCTAATTTAGATGAAAGCTCGAATTGGCTCGTGCAATGCTATATAAGGCTGATCTCCTTCTTCTCGGTAAGCCTATCGAGTTTCATGTATCGAATCTGGCGGTGACAACATCTCGACTCCAAAGATGAACCAACGAATCACGTACGAAACCAACTGATTCGCGCAATGTTGTTCCTGTCTGACGAATCTCACTTGCAGCTCGATGTGCCTTCCGTGAAGTGGCTTGAGGACTATCTTACGTCGCATGTAAACGTTACATGTCTCATTGTATCTCACGATTCAGGGTGCGGCTTTCCTGCTCACTTTGGACGAATAGCGTTTTCACCTAACAGCAAATCCCAAAGATTCTTAGACAATGTTACTACGGATATCATTCATTACGAGAATAAAAAAGTTAGTTTGAACCAGCCCCTCTCGTCCCCTCATATTGAAGCCTAGCTATTTCTCAGCTTGTTTATTATCCTGGCAACCTATCCAACTTTGTGAAACACGTTCCTTCGGCCAAATCCTACTACACTCTCGCCGCCACATCAGTCAAATTCTCGTTCCCACCACCAGGGAGCCTTATGGGTGTGCGCTCGAACACACGTGCCATCATGAAGATGGCTAATTGTACATTCACCTATCCTGGGCGAAAAGACCCAAGCTTGATTGACGTCAGCTGTGCTTTGAGTCTGAGTAGTCGGGTAGGGATCGTCGGGCCCAATGGAGCGGGGAAGTCCACTCTCATCAAACTACTGACTGTAGGTGGAACTGAACTTGTTTTGGAAGCTCAATGACAATTGTCCGTTTTTGTCAGGGAGAGACTGGGCCACAGTCTGGCACTGTGTACCGGCACCCATCGCTACGTGTGGGATATGTCTCTCAACATGCGACACATCACATTGGTATGATCATCCTTACCCACAGAGGACTGACATTGACGAATCATCAGAAAAGCACCTTGAAAAGACTCCCGTCGCATACGTGTAGGTTTTGCTGCTTGTAATCGATGTTCCCCAGCACTAAAGAGTAGCGATTAACAGTCAGTGGCGATTTCAAGATGGGCACGATCGTAAGTAGATATGCATAATTCTTGTGAGCAATTCGATTATTGATTTGTAACACCTTAGGGGAGCTTTTGGAGAAGTCCACTCGGGTGCTTACTGAGGAGGAGCGAGCATCGTTAGAGCAAGACTTCGTTGGTAGGAACGGCGAGAAACGCAAGATTGAGGTGTGTACAAATCTTTTTTTTAAGTGGTAGAGTGAGTGCTGATACCAAGGATTTGGAACAGATGATAATGGGCCGACAAAAGCTGAAGAAATCTTTCCAATACGAAATCAAATGGAGAGATTTGGACCATAAGTTCAACACGTGGCTACCCCGAGAAGATCTGCTTGAAAAAGGCTTTGCAAAAGTGGTTGCGCAGTTTGATGATATAGAAGCTTCAAGAGAAGGGGCTGCTAGCCGAGAAACCAGCGCCTCTGCCGTTAGAGCGACCCTAGAGCAGGTTGGGCTAGATGGGAATATTGCGATGTACAACGAAATGGGGGGATTGAGCGGAGGTCAGAAGGTCAAGGTTGTGATAGCTGCAGCATTGTGGAATAATCCTCAGGTGAGGTCGCATGCTACTCGAGGATACGATGGCCCCTGATGAGTTCTTTTCGCTGGCTAGGTGCTTGTTCTAGGTATGCGCTTTGAGATTCGTGTGGCAACCGTTCTGAGACTTTAGATTACCGACACCAGATGAGCCAACGAATTTCTTGGACCGAGAAGCCCTTGGTGAGGAGAAGCACGCAACACGATTTGTTTCACGTGCTGATGAATGTCATGAAACCTCTAGGCGGGCTAGCTGTTGCCATTCGAGACTGGGCTGGAGCGGTTCTGATCATTTCACATAACATGGTGAGCGGGCCTCTCGCGGTAACTTGAAGGTTCCCTAAAAGAAACTAGGAATTTGTCAATGCGCTTTGTCCAGAGATATGGAATGTAGAAGCGGGTCGTCTGGCGCGGAAGGGTAAGGTTGCAGTCGTGGAGGATGCCTTTGCGGACGGAAAATCGCGCCCAGGGTCGACCAGAACAAGCGCTGCACCTACACCTATTGCCTCAGTCAGCGGTACACCAGCTGGGACTGGAGACGAAAGAGCCGGTTCTGGGACAGCCAACCCGACACCGGCGATTAAGAAGAAAAAGTTAACCCGCAACCAGCTTAAAGTGAGGGATGAACGGCGGAGAGCCAGGAAGCTGGAGTGGCTTAGTTTTGGTGGTGAGTCACCGCTTCCTGCTTCATACTCCCTGAGAGTGGCGGCTGATGGAACATGGGTGTGGTCACCTTTGACGCTGCCTCCTAATTATTCCGTTACGTAGGACCCAAACCTGAAGACACAGACAGCGATTGATGACCGGAATTCCCAATATGGTTGTTCCCACGCTCACCCCTCGTCGGCCAGTTTACACATCAGGCAAAAATCGATCTAGATAAATAATTATCAAGGCACAGGATTAGTTTGCCTCGATATTCTCAAGAAGTACCTCGGTTATCATTGCCCAATTTGGTCGTCGCGGTTTTCCGGGCACGTTCCTTCCTTGCACATAATAAGATCAATTGGGTGCCTATATCACGTATCCCTTCGCATTCGTCTTCCTCAGCTACCCTAGAATACCATTCGTTGGCCATACTCGACTGCTAACCCTGTATAGTCACTGCGGCCTTTATGCCCATGCCGTGCGGGGACATCCTGATTGACCGATCCTTTGAATTGTACGGGTTATCTTAGATGCCTAATATCTCCCTCCTGGCGTTCTACGTGGGCAACAATTGGACTCAAATTCATCTATAATGAGGGAAGAACGAAAACCACCGAGACACCGTTAACTTCTAACCCTGGAGATGAGGGTGTTCTCGTGTGACGGGGATGGTTTAGATGACCGATGTCTCGTGATCCTCCAGGGAATTGACCGGGTAGTTGTCACAAGGGTGGTAGGTGGACATGTGTTATCAGTCAAAATTTGGTTAGGAAGCCGAAGATTGCGCATGCAGTTGAGCTGATTGAGGTGTTTCTTTCGTTGGGAACAGATCAGACACATGATCGAACGAATTCACTGAAAAGAGAGGCGAACAAGCCAAACGGGATCACGGCGGGCCAGGAGGGGGGAGAATACAACGTGCGCGCCTAGCAACCATAACGTACACATGCAACCTTGATCAGGCTGCATGAGCCGCGTGCACTGACACATGATGCCCTGCGCTATGACAAATATTCTTCTGAACGCGCGCAACATGTGCAGCTTATCTAGTTATCTAGCTACACGCGTAAAAATCATATATGGTTGAAGATAACGTAAATATTGGAAGAACAAATTAAAGTAGTAGCCACCAAACGGGCGATTGGCGGATCGGTGGAGTCTGATAATATAACAAGTGGGACAGCAACATACGAAACGATAATGAATATGGTCAAACTACAAATAAGGGGGAGTGAGGCGGGCTACAAGTGGATCTTTGCCACACAACGCGCCAGCCAACGAGAAGCTATCAAATTACAAACGTTGATCTGACGGTCAGGCGGAAAGTTGGGAGTAAAGCATGTATAGCTGCAAGCATTTGGATGCGACGTGGAACGAAAAAAGAAACTAGCCACTAGGAAAAAAAAATAAAGAATTACAAGTGGTTGCTATGCTTTGTGATACAGATGATTTTGGGACTCTTTTCGAATCAAAACTGATGTGTGCGGGCGTTATAACAGGAAGGAATCATGTTCCAGGGCTGCGGATCCGAAGGTGGAGGCAACACAACACATGGAACGGAGAAACAAAGAAAAGACAACAAAGAACTGAAACATAAGTGAAGGAACTGTGCATGGTGGGACGAAAAACCAGAGGGTGCAAGGTATAGAGAAGTTACTTGAGGCTGGCTGCCAATTGTGTTTTCATAGTGAGGAGAAAAAGGACAAGATCGAGTGTGGTACTGAGAAATATGTCAGCAAAATGTGTGTCGGTCGGCCTGCTCGTCCAGCGGAACATGTGTTGGGCTCCAGGTTTCGTTTCGTGAAGAGAGAATGGAAAGAGTAACATTCCTTGGTTTGGCAGGACATGGTGGGTCGATCGAGGACTATGTTTCATCTCCTACAACAATTGAGTGCGGTGGTCAGTCCCAGTTCGACAAAACGCAGCTTAGCAGATTCAAAGCCAAAGAATAAATCCTGCGCAGACTGCTACGTACCCAATCTTCACACGTGCCCCGACTTTCGAAGACAAAAAACCCCGCTTCGAAAGGTTAAAATAACAAGACGCCCCCGCCTCACCACCTCAGAGTACCCGCCCCATTGGACGCAGTATCAGTGGTCGCAGCACCATATCCCCCGCCATAGACTCCATAAGATCCTCCGCCATTCGCTGTTCCACTGCTACTAGTCGATGTAGTTGATGTTGAGCCTATTGGGCTCGTCAGTTGTATCGAGCCAAACGTCCCTGGACCAGCCGCCGTCCCAGAGTGAATGTGGTGTGAGGCGTGATGCGAGGTATGGTGTGGATGCGATGGATGAGCCGCCTGGGCCTGCTGTTGCGTCCGAGTCTGGCGGAACGATTGACGTTTATTCTGGAACCTGTTAGAAAACCTGGTAAGTATCATTGGACGATAACATGGGAAAGTAAAAGGGAACGGGAGACCGGGAATACGGACCAAATTTGAACTTGACGGGGGCTCATGCCCAACTTACGAGCCAACTCGGCACGTTCCTCGGTAGAAGGAAATGCTGTTCTTTCGTATGTAGCATTCAACGTTCTCAACTGTGTCGCGTCGGCCCGTCGGCGCTTCGGCTTGATCCCCGGTAGATTCCCATTCACACTTGCAGCAGCAGAGGCTGTGACTGTTCCATTTGTCACACTGGACGAATTAGTCGAGCTCACTGGGCTTGCTAATGAGCCCGAAATTGATCCCCCCAAAAGATGGTTTACTCCATTCGCTGGAACGACAATCCCTGCCAGATCACCGAATGGACTGTTTCCGCCAAGTCCCCCCATACCTAATCCACCCGTATTAATGAAGTATGAGCTGGCAACACTTGATCCGCTAGACGACGTAGTACCCATCGGCTCGGCAGAGGATCGGTCTCGGCCAATGGCTGAAGAGAGGAGACTACCAGTTGAACCTCTGTGGGAGTGACCGTGGACAGATTCAGGTGAAGTGGAGCGCGTTGACCCATTTGTTGATCCAGCTGTTAGCGCAGCAAGCGGAGGAAGGGTTCGCGAAGTATCATATGCACCGGTGCCATTACCAACAGCACTGGCGCCAGCGCCAGCGGGTGTAGAAGCAAGGAACGCAGGACTTTGGTGCCCTCCGGGCGCGTACGGTGAGGAAGCTGATATTGGTGAATATGATGTTACGGATGTTGGCGTGGGATTGCTGTAAGAGCGAACGTGATGGCTTCCATTGCCGTGCGGGTGATGCGCTGCATTGGTCATGGCGTAGGACGAGATCTCGTGCGTTACCGAGTGGTGATTGCCCGTATTGTGTGGAGCATGTTGCTGGTAGTGCGGAGTGGCATAAGGGGAAGGTGCCGACTCCGAGGCGGGTGTCGTTGCATAGGCCTGGTGCGGGCTAGCAGCATACTGGTGCGGCTGAGATCGGTAAGAGGCTAAGTGTGGGCGTGTTCAAGTTCGGCAGGGGGGGACAGGACGATCGAATCGGGGAGATTAAGGCAAGGAAGGGGAAGTGTCCCAAGTACCGGTGCATGCGTCAAAACAGAAGAAGACCAATTGAATTTCTGAACTTAAACGGTGGAGGTGCTTCTGCTAAGGATATGCGTACCTTGGGGAGGATAGGTAGTTGATGCACTCCAATCTGTTGCATAATTGGGCGAGGAATCAGAAGAGTTCCCGTGCCATTCGCCGCTTTGCGACCGAGGCTGAGTGTGAGGTTGAACTGAGGGATTCGAGGATGTCACAATCGGGGGAAGCGTGAACCCCGGAGCGTTAACGCTACGCGTGACATCGTCGAGACTGGGTACAGAGTTCCCGCTGTCCCATCTTTGAGGCGCGTAAGTGGTACTATGATGAACAGATGGGCTCTGCGAGTGTTGGTCAGCGCCTGACCGGAGCACTGCGTCGCCGGCAGATGCGGATGACTGGAAGGGAAAGCCAAGTTAATGTCACATAGCGCTCGGAATAGAACAGGCTCACCTGGTTCATACTCGCTGCGTCTTGAAAAGCGGTGAATATTTGTGGAGGACTAAAGTACGGCTGATAGGGCAGGACAGTGGGAGATGACATGATGATGAATGAGTGTGCTATTCTTGATTTGGAGGAGGAGGGATGTAGAGGGGGATGAAAGGGGGGGGAGACTTACAATGAAGTATGAGGGCGTTATAAAGCAATCTGAACGGGATGACAATGATGAGGGGTGACCAGAAAGAGACGAACTCGGTCCAGGAGAGGGAGGATTAGGTGTATTTGTTCTGCCGTTGAGAGCATATTCATTTCTCTTGCCTCCATGTTGATAATCAACCGGGGGCAGCACTTATTCGAGTGTGGAAGGAAAAAAGCAGCAGCGATACCCACGATGCCTCCGCAACTAACGAGTGAGTGTTCTTGGAGGGGGTTTGGGAAGCTCCGGTGCACAAAAAAAAAAAAGATATTTTCCAAACTGAGTGAGTGAACGTCGGAGAGATGAGTGAATAAAACGATCAACACATTCATCTGGACTTCAAATCTTTTGAACAAAAATTCGACTCTTATGGGTTCTTGCCATCTGATCTCTTTTTTTTAATTTCACCTGAGGGAAAGAGAATACAAAAGAAATCTAAAAAGAAAGCTGGATTCTTTTTCTTTTTCAAAAAAAAACCACTCCCCTTTATTTTTTCTCTCCACCCCTTGGATTACCGTCGGGCGGGGCGTGGATAGGGTTGAGTCACCGAAGCACGAGCTACGTATCACAGCGTGAACGATACGATGTGCCTAAACGGCGTTACCATCAATCATAATTGCAGTGTCGGGCGTGGTATTCCTGGGATGCGCGGTAACGAGCTGTAACCAGTACCCACGTCCAGTGTGTTAGAAAAACTCTCTTTTAGCCTTGCAACCTCCGCCCTTCCGTTGCCCTGTTACTACTCTGTCATACTAGGAATCAGGATTTGCACATGTGTCTAATGGATCCTTTCTCTAATGTCGTATCTACTTGCCTCTTCTGTACTATCCGGGTCTTTGGTTCGTGGATGCTGTTCCTAGTAGCCCACCCTGGCCGCAGATCTTCGCAGGTCTTGCCCGCATTCCATTCCCATGGCCATGTGTTGAAACTAGTTTTTATCGCCTGTTCCGCAGCCAGACTCTAGTTACACACCCTTCGCCATATGCGAGGGCGCTGCACAGTACAGGCTGTCTGCAACCATCCAGGACCCATTCGCATCACATATATGCGGGTAGTTTCGAGCAGCTCTGCGGTGTTCCAGACTGGGCAATGATACCTTCATTTCAATTGTGGACTTCATCCGGCATCTACTCAGTGCCCAATCCTAACCGCCAATTACCACCACTCGCTCTCTTGAAACGCTTGACATTCCAGCTTCAGCGCCTCCCCCGCGAAATTCCTGTCAAACTACCTCTTGCCACGTGCGTACCACGGCGGCTACTCACCATGATAATCGACTTTAAAGCGAAATTGTCTCCTTTCCGAGCCGGTCACTATGTATGCATATGCTTCTCAATCAAAATAAATGGATACAGTCTCGTCCCTCTACTTAGGAGTACTACGGCAATTGTGACACTCCCAGAAATGCAGATACGATACCCTAGCGTGTTCACTCTGTTTCCGGCAGTTCCAACTTAACCGGTCTGTCCATACCCACTCGCACGATCCCCCCTCCCCTCCCCTCACTCACGTCCCTCAGAACTCACCACGTTCAACCTTCTCGGCGTTTACGACTTTTGACTTCAAGAAAGAATAAATTGTTCCCCTCCCGCCTCGCAGAAAAGACGAAACACCGCTCGGCCAGCCAAGAATATGCGCACGCCCGTCAGCCTAGACGCCGAATTCGAACAAGAATCATCCAGTCGCAGCACAATATTGTTGTTGGTCAAATATTACCAACTCCCTGATCACAGGGTTATCCGGACTTAACCCTGCGATGATACATTCATTCGGGGATTCTTAACAATCAAGGCACAGGCATCAACAGCTCGATGAAAAGGCTCTAACCCCTTAACTCAGCGCACCATCAGCATCAGAGGAATAAGCGTGCATCGCGACCGCCTGGCGCAATTGCTCGCTTACCACCCAATGGCGAGCGAACAAAGCGGCAAGGAAAGAAGCTCCTGGCGAGAGGACACCGGTGTCCGCAGATGGTATTTCATCAGCATCATACCCTATCCTATCATACGTATTTAGTACGTGCATTCTATCAGCACACACCTAAAACTTCGGGCAGAGTTAGTAGTACTGATTATACGATCAACCACGCAACAATCTGCAACATCTTTGTGATTAGATGGTGCGCACGCGGGCGGTCCTCGTCTCCCATGCTGGGCACGCGATGCGCGTGCCAATTTGCATTCCCGATCCAAAACTTTTGCACTCTAAAATCAAATTGATATCTCACAGCACATACCGAGGCACTGCAGCCAGCTGGTTCTTTCTTGTCGAGTCCCTTCCCTCCCAACGCTTGACCGCCACTGCTAACCCCGCCAAAGATCCCACTCAACTGACCCGGCCCTTACCCCGAATCGCATCATGATACGGGCAACGGACGCCTGACCTGAGTCAATTTGTTCCACGCCAGGGTATACATATTGACATCGTGACAAACGAGTCGGAATGGAAACGCATACACGTATATATTTGGGCCTCGGTCGGTACATACTATTTTTAGGCACAATAGCTGGGAAGTACTGGAGCTAAAATGTAAATTTCCCTCGTTCCGTTGCTCCGAGTCATTATTTTCTTACACTGCATGAATTGGACAGGGTTGTTAGACCCTTGTGCACACAAAAACCGGTGTCAGCTGTGTTCCAAGAGAAAAATCGAAGAACGCCCCCGAAGCAAAAACTCGACAACGGTTCGGTTTAATGAGCACGGTCCAGAAGGTCTTAATTTTCTCACCATTAAAAGGCCTGCTACAATGAGTTCGGTGTTGGAGAACTGAAAGCAGGGTAAGTTCTTTCAGTTGAGTCAGGGGCTCAGCCAGTTGGGGAAGATGACTCGATGAGAGCACGTTCATGTTCGTCGACAAAGAAATTGGGGAGTTTTTTGCCATGCTGATGCTTGGGGATCATCAAGCCGGATTCCGAAACATACCTTCAACGAAGCGGTGTACAAGTGCACGGAAATCAAGAATGGCAATATCATGCTCCAGGGGAAAATGGCGCGGTCTTTTCCTTTGGCCGTTTGTCCCTATTTAACGATATCTTGTGAAAAACCTAGGAATGAAAACGTACACAGCATGGCAGCAAGAGGGTTGGTCCGGGTTGGGATACGGAGATGAACGGAGAAAACTTGTACACCGGGCATCACTCAGCGATAGCGCTAGTGCCAGGAAGGAGCAAGCAAGCGCCTGGCGTCCGGACTGCCCCACGGAAAATGAAAAAAAAAAAAAAACTATATCGCATCACATGCGGCGAGTAATGATACACAGCCGTGATGGATGTTAACGGCGAGCTGAACGCAAAACAAAAATGGATGTGAATCCCCTTTCCACGTCCATGAAAACAAACGGCCTCTCAGTTCCTTCTGCGCTTAGAAGAATAGATCCTACTGACTCCAGCACGACGCGTTTATGGAGTTTTGGTGCCAATAAGTCGGATCCCCCCAACACCAGATGGGGGCCCTGAAAGGAGATGTGGTCGGGGGGCTTGGGTTGGACGATGAGGAAGATAAATGCTCCTGAATGCCTGATGGAGCCAAATCAGATGGTTCGAATGGCAGGCATGCCGTACTATTAAGCCAGGCCTCAATCATCTATTCCCCTCGTTTTAGTGAGCCCGACTGTCGTCGAACTGAGCCAAGGTCACACACGGCCAAACGAAAGAGGCAACACCGAAGGGGTGCACACGGAAGATGAAGGTCGATTGAATGAAAGTACCCTTTTTTGGTGTATTTAGGATGACGCTGGGCATTGTCGAAACAATGCGCCAGATGAATCGTTTCACAGGATAGATGAAGGGATAATGAAAGGAAGCGATGTCCGCAAAAGCACTTATAATCACTGAACTGCGACCGGTCACTTGTCAAAATGCCCAATTCCAAATTGGAATGGTGGTTGTGCACGGATTATAGTAAGAGAGAGAGTGGGCAAGTTATCAGGGGAGAGGTTATCTTGACACGAAGCAAAATCGGATTAGTTGAACCAGAGCAGAATTCTTGATCTCAATGTGATTCCAAACCGCGTGGGGTCAACGTGGACATGAACTAGGTTGAGAATGTCCGTCTAACCCCTTTGGGTTATACAATGCAAGTATGAAGGTCAAGTCCCCGAACGAATGGGATATTGTCCAAGCTTGGTGAATCAATACTCGCCCAGTATTTGGTCAACAACAATGGAAATCGTTTCATTTTGTGAGACGGGTGGTTTTCTCATGTTGTACGAACGTGCCGGAAGGCGGCTGATAAGATTGGGACTCACAGATATTGGGCCCCCAGAGCAAAGCACTAAGAGGGGTGCGAGTTTTGCGCCCGGGGTGGAGCGGGTCCGAAATACCAAACCGGGAGTCAACGACGGGCGGCGAGTGCTTTCCCCACGAGCTGTGTCCGATCGCAAGTATGTGTGGAAAAGTGTTCGTTCCTACAGTGTTTGAGGTATTTGCCAGACATGGCTCTGCTCGGCCAGAAAACAGCTACCGAAACCTTGGTAGATGATCAACACTGACTACAACAACAGGTCGTTGAGCCAAGCACAGTCAGAATCCAGGGCGCCCCGGGGATGGAGTAAACGTGGTGGAAGTCTTTACATAATCCCCATGCCACGGGCTGTTCGCGTACGGCAATTGACCTTAACATGGCGATTATTCAAGACAACAGAAGGGGTCACCCAATGAGACATGTCTCCGAGCAGACAGGGATAAAGCTGCCTCCTGGAAACGACGAGGTGGCCTCATGAGGCCCTGCGCACAACGGCGTTTCTTTTGTTTGAAGTCCGGCGGGTATTGTGACAGCTTATCTGGGTACAGCATCCCCGCCCGACGTGCTAATCAATTAAGACCTTCCAAGTTAACAGTAAGGTGAAACGAAATCCAGCCAACGGATTGTGGGCGAAACACTGGCGCAACGCATTTTCATAGTCCTTGAACAACGTACTCGAACAGGAAAAACTCTGCTTCTAAGTTCTGAGTGCTGCTTTTCACGGGGAATTTCATGCAGCGCAGTGTAAAGTGTTCAGAGGCGACGACCTAGAGCTCACATCCCATCAGAAGACGGGAATCACATGGATTTTGTTCACATAGCAGCTTTCAACGGGCGTTGAGGTGCGGAAGTGTCAGAAAGAGGAATTCCCACGCCCTGACCAGGCGTGTTGGCACCTCCTTACCCTTTGGGTCCCCCATTATGCTGTCGTCCACTCAATTCCTTACAATACTAGCCGCAGTGAGCGCCCTAGCGGCCCCAGATCATCTGCGGTCACGTCGTCTGGATGTGTTAAACGCGAGGTTGTGGAGACGGGATGTTTTCGAAGACAGGCTGCACAACCTCACTTTCGTGTATGTTCCTGGTGATGTTATGACATCTGAATGATGCCGAACCCCTTGAACTTCTCCCGCATTTGGCATCTAAATATTGTTCTCTTATTTCTCTTAGCCATGTGAACGATGTGCACGCCCATTTAGACCAGTATCGCAAGTCGGGAACTGACTGCGACCCTCCATCCCCGGACTGTGTAGGAGGCTACTCCAGGATTAAGACAAAAGTAGAGGAGATACGCTCCACCACACCAAATACTCTGCTTCTTAATATGGGCGACGAATTCCAGGTAAGGACCTTGCGTTCTTGGTCCCCACAACGCAACGGGCGCCGTGAGCCAGGAGAGTTTACGTATTTTTTTCGACAGGGCACTCTTTTTTACTCATTCTACGGAGGCTCCAAGATAGCAGAAACAGTAAATGACCTCAACTTTGATGCAATGACGATCGGCAATGTGAGCAGATTTGCGATTCACGACCGGACTTGTGTGGCAATTGAGCTAAAATCTATTCTACAGCACGAATTCGATGGCGGAGATGATCAATTGGCCAGTTATGTTAGTGAGAGCCCCCTATCCTCTTCTATTCCGTGCCATTATAATGGTCGCGCATCCAGCTCCACAACGTGACGGCTCCTGTTGTGAGCGCCAATATCAAGACAAACAACCACTGGCTGTCTTCCCGTATCAAGCCTTACCACGTGTTTCCTGAACATTCGCTGGCTGTTATCGGGCTTACTACAATTCACACCAAGACGACCTCAAGCCCAGGACGTGACACGGAATTCCTGGATCCCGTTGAAGCGCTCCAGAGAACGGTAGATGAGATTAATGCGAAAGAGAACGTGGGCCGTATCATCGCGATGACACATATCGGTAAGCCCGTAGCAATAAAGGATCTGTGAGGTCGACGAGAACACCTCGCTTTTATGTCGCGGCATAGGTTACGAAGACGACGTGGATCTAGCCAGGCGAACTCGTGGCGTTCATTTGATATTGGGTACAATCTCCACAGGACCACCTTTTGGTCATGCCGCTCATTACCATATCCATCGTAGGTGGCCATTCACACACTCTTCTCGGCGATTTCGACGAAGCTGAAGGCCCGTACCCAACGATTCAAAGGAACCTGGACGGAGAGGTCGAGACAATTTCCCTGTTTGATTAACTGTTTTCTCACACTCAGTGATTCGACTGTAGGAAGTATTCATTGTCACAGCTTGGAGATGGGGCCAAGTTCTCGGATTTATCAATATTGCGTTTGAAAATGGTCCAGGGGGGCGTGTGCTTGAATATACTGGTGGACCCATTGTCATGGACAGTTCCATTCCTCGAGATACGGAGCTCCAGGCCAAGGTGGATGCATGGCGCAAGCCATTCGACGAGTACTCGAAAAAAGTGGTCGGCTGGACAAATGGAGATCTTGATCAGACCCGCTGTCAGATCGAAGAATGTGTGTCACTTTCATGTAAAATAAAAGCGAGCATTGACCTGCTTTTCTCTGGTGCCAAACACTCAGGCACATTGGGCAACCTAATCACCGATGCAATGTTGGATTATCGACTGGACGCTGGCGGAAAGGTTCATGGTGCAATTATGAATGCCGGTGTGTGAACTCCAGGTTTCTTCGCTCGTCACTATTATCAATATGACGCTGCCTTACCTTCAGGTGGCATCCGAGCAACTATTCCTCAAGGGAACGTCACGCGAGGTGAGCGCCACCCATGTTGGGATATTAATTATTGACTGGTTTTCGACCGTCATAATCTCCTCAGGCGCCATCGTGACCTCATTTCCTTTCGGGAATGCTGTCGTGGACCTTGAGTTCTCTGGAAGGGAGCTCTGGGACATGTTTGAAGGTACTGCTCTCGGTTTCCAAATGCTTTCGGCTGTGCAATAACTCCTTTTTTATTGTGCGCTCCTGGCTTCGATGCGCTTACAGGCATCGTGAGCAGAAGGAATTCAGCGAATAAAGAAGTCACATCATTTGTACAAGTTTCTCGAGGGGTAGCCTTCTCATACAATCCCAGCGTGGCTGCCGGTTCTCGCCTACGGTCTCTAAATTTGACTTCTGATATTAAAATTACTCCCGACGATCAAAATCGTTATGTTGTCACAACCATCGATTTTGTTGCCGCTGGAGGTGATGGCTTCCTCAATCCTCCCAGAAAACCTGGGCCTCCGCTCAACACCCTGGATGATGTTCTCGCAGACTATATCCGTGCCAAGTCGCCTTACACACCCTTCAAGGAGGGACGAATCACCAAACTTGAGGGTTACCGGGGCTCGGGACAGGATATACTAAAGACCTGTATTGGACTCCGCTGCCGTTCTCTCCCGGCTTAATTCTTGAACATGGGCAACCTGTCTCAGCTCAACTTCCTTCATTCTAATTAGGATTATAATAATAATCCTGTGCTAGTAATCCCATTGTGCAAATCATAAACCATGTTGAAGGTCGGGCTCGGGCTCGGGCTATTTTACACAGCGGGTGCCGTGGTGTTGTGGCTGGTACTGACGCCACCCACCACGTCCTCGATGAACACACCCGAAAAAACCAGTCCTTCCGTTGTTCCTTCCTGAATGCCGTGATGAGGCACATTGGATTGTTGGGCCGGAGTGTCCCGAGGGTCGGCCAAAGGCAACTGTAAAATGCATGGCCGTTAACAATACAGGGCAACAAACTGGTTCATCTGTGCTTCACCTTGAGCACTCCCCAATGGAAATCCCCCTGACCAGCGGCCCCACTGGAGGTTGAGTCGTTATCGACTAAGCACGTAACTGGTTCGAGGACTTCGCTGTTGTGGGAGAAGAATACAGCTAGAGTTTTTGCGTCCCATTCAACCTGAATGGCGAAATTGTGCCAGTGACTTTTACGCATGGGGGTAGTGAAGATTATATTTCCCGCATGATCAAGGACCTTGAAGTGATGAGCGGATGGATCGGGCTTTGTCGTAGAAGGGATCTTGAATGGCGTCCCTGAACACGCTCCGGATGTCAAGGGGCATCTTGGGAGCGAGCCCTGGGCGGTACACACCTAGATTTATGGCGAAAACATGGGTGCCATCTTTGGGCTCGACGAAGACAATTTGGTATTCATGTTTGTAATTCAACTTATGCTTGTGATCCGCCAATATGCTGACATGAAAGACTGTGGTGCCAACTTCAAACGCGCTTCGATTTTGACTCTGGGCAATAAGCTCCGTTCGTCGAAAACCGAACTGACTGTTCGTAACGTTGCCCCCAGGAACAAATACGGAGGAGTTACGGATTAAAATGGCGATAGACTGTTCAGGGTATGATCCCCAAAGGGGTGTGGAGTGGTATTTGGGGCCTAGCAGGTGGCTGTACTAAGGTTTACCCCATGTCAGTACATTACTGGAGACAGCAGGTCAATGGCATACATGACTAGCATTGCCACTCCCCTTCACAACGCTGTAAACCAGAGCGATGTCCAGTCACTGGTGAAAGGCAGAGCTGCGATTGTCACATACGTAGTAAAAGGGGGGGCACTAGCATCGAGCTGGGCTGGGGTATAGTTCAGAGGTATCCTGCCCTCATATATTACGTTTCCGGCGGTTACGAACGCCGCAGATGACAGAAATGACAGAGTGAAGGAGCGCATTTTGTGTGTGCGCAGAAGTTAGATCTTAAGAGTAGGATTAGAGAAAAACCACCTCTTCCCGCTAGCTTTTTATCTATTGTTGTGTCACCATAGCGAAGGTGCTGGAGAATAAGATGGTTGCCGACAGGGCGCGACAAAACGCTCAACATCGTAGATCCGAGTGCTGAGGATACATTCCCAGAACCACTTCTTTATTCCACTAGGAAAAAAGTTGTCTAATGGACAACTTCAATGTGTAGCGCTGGCTACCGCTACACGAGTGACGGCAGATGGCCCGGGAGGATTCGAAGAATACGTTGATTCTGTGCTGTTCTCATCGACCAGCCATCTCAACCAGCATCTCCCAAGTAATGACAAACATTTTCCATCGTGATGGGAGATCAAGAGATACGGGCGAATAGTCTGATTTCGATTCGGTCAATGGGTGACACATGGCAGAACTTCCCTGAAACAGCATGTTGGAAATGCGAGTCACCAGGTGTCGGGCACCCATGTGGAGGCTTTACTAGGTGCGCAGTCACAGGCTGCTGGATAAGTTCGGGGTAAAGGCGAACCGAAGCAAATAAAACTCACTGCTTAACCCAAAAGGAACGAAATAATCCGAAAGCATATCGCTGCTCACACTAGCCACCACGACTGTGGCCAGTCTTCCTTTTCAGACCCGATCGAACCACCTTGGACAACCGATATCTAGGGGGGTTCTCAGGACGTTCAAAGAGGGCCTAGAGGCCTCTTTTGTATGGGAACATCCCAGGACGTCCTGAGAATTCACTTTCAATTCAAACATTCCGTCTAAGCCTCCGAAGGACAACAAGAAGTCCGAGGCCAGCTCCGCTAAGCTAGATCTCTCATCAAAACTCGGAGACAATGGCAAGCTCATGCCACAAGAGCGTAAACATCATCTTGACGAGAAACTTTGCATGTTCTGCAGACAGTCTGGCCATATGGTCAAGGACTGCCCTAAGTCTTCTTCTTGTGTGTCTAAGGCCCGCACGGCCCAGACTGAGGAGCAAGGATCTGCTTCCACAGAGGCAAAAAATTAGTCCGCACCCCTGTGGACTCTGCATGGACCGGGGGTTGCGATTCTTCCCTCTGTGCACTCAAAGAAGTATGCCTAAATGCATCTTCCATTTCTGACTTGTCCTCCCTCCACATTCCCGTTTCTTTCTCTCTTTCTGATGGTCTGTTTTCTCCTTTTAATGTTGACCCTCCAGTTAATGTTCTACCCGTTGTAGATAGTGTTGCTGATGTTTCACTTTCTCCTCCTCTTCCACCTCTAACTACTTCTGTAGATTGTTCCACCTCTCTTCTCTTCTCTCTCTTCTCCTGTTTCTACTTCCCTGTCCGATGTTAGGACAAAAAATAAACTCTTCCACACCTATGAGAATGTTCCCGCACTCATAGACTCTGGTTCTTCAGACTGCTTCATCGATGACAAATTTGTGAAGGAGCTGGCCCTGAAGACATATCAGATTAAACCTCTACAACTACGCCTTTTCGATGGTAGCACCAACTCAATCATAACCCATGCCATTGATATTCCCCTCCACTTCGCTTCTGGAAACATCACCCCCACGACTTTCTTTGTCACATCGCTGGATGGATCTTGTTCTCTAGTCCTAGGACACAACTGGCTTACCCACTACAATCCGCATCAGCAAAAGTCCGTTATGCTCCGGAGCATCAAGAGTGGCTGGAGCATGTGGGAGACAAAACAGCAGATTGGGCACTCCTGGAGCCAATAGTGTTCTCCTGGGAGGGGGTTCAGGAGCAGCTGGGAGTGGTGAGGAGTATGTAATGTGCCAGGAGCAGTGGGAGGAAAATTTTGGTCTCTAAAAAGTTGAAAAAAAAAATTTAGGAAAAAAATTCAGGAACTATAGTGCCTTTAAAGTGCTTTCAGGACATATAATTATTTGCAAAATTGAGGAAGAAATGATGGAGAAAAATGGAAAATACTTTCGGAGACCCGAGAAATAATGAGAACTGAATTGATGGGAAAGTCTGAAAATTGAATAGGAAAGTGAGGGGAAGCCTTGTAAGCATTGTTATTTTCTGCTGTTCTGATTTTTCCTGATTGTTCTTGGTCTCACTCCCAGCTGCTCCTGGACCCTCCCAGGAGCTTTCAGGAGCTTCCAGGAGTATTGAGGAGCAGCTGGGAATGAGACCAAGAAGAATCGGGAAAAATCAGAACAGCAGAAAATAACAATGCTACAAGGCTTCCCCTCACTTTCCTATTCAATTTTCAGACTTTCCCATCAATTCAGTTCTTGGGTCTCCAAAAGTATTTTCCATTAGCTGCTCCTGGACCCTCCCAGGAGCTTCCAGGAGTATCCAGGAGTATCCAGTAGCAGCTGGGAGTGAGACCAAGAACAATCAGGAAAAATTAGAACAGCAGAAAATAACAATGCTACAAGGCTTCCCCTCACTTCCCTATTCAATTTTCAGACTTTCCCATCAATTCAGTTCTCATTATTTCTCGGGTCTCCGAAAGTATTTTCCATTTTTCTCCATCATTTCTTCCTCGATTTTGCAAATAATTATATATCCTGAAAGCACTTCAAAGGCACTACAGTTCCTGAATTTTTTTGATTTTTTCCCTAATTATTTTTTTCAACTTTTTAGAAGTCCCTATTTTTCAAATTTTCCTCATTTCCCTCTATATCCCCCCTCATCCCCCCCCTCATTCCCCCCTCATTCTCCCCTCATTCTCCCCCTCATTTCCCCCCCTCATTCTCCCCCATTTCCCCCTCCCCCATATTCTGCCAGCCCAAAAGTGATTAAGTTGCCAGATTAATCATATATCAGGCCATAAATTTTGATTGTGTAGTGGTGAGTCTCAGTGCCCTTGATATATAGTATAGTGTTTGATCTAAATGTTAAGCAGTGTCTTGTTGTGTTAGTCTTGTGGTAGGAGGTATTCATGGGGGATCTTCCCTCTTTTTTTCCTTTTCATTTTCAAATGCTCCAGGAGCTCCCAGAAGCTTCTCACCCCTATACACTTTGAAGCATTTAAATTGTATTTACTGGATATGTTTGTGCACAAAGCAATGCTCCAGGCCCTCCTGGGAGTGCCCTGGAGTACCTAGCCAATGTCAGAGACTGGATTTTGTCAGAGGCTGGGATATTGTCGGAGTCGGAGATTGTGGCAGAGGTCTGTTGGAGCGCGCATGCGGATATGTGGGCGGAAATATGCGGCGCGTCCGGAAGCGCTGTTCAAGGTTAGCAGAGTGGGATCGCGGCCTCAGCGACTCAGGTGGAGCGCTGTGCCCTGAGCTTGACGTTTGGGGGAGATCCCGTATTTACGGATTGACACTCACAGCGGACTTCAAACAAGACTTGCGGGCGGAGCGGACCTGTAGGAGGAGCGTGGACTCCGCAAGCATGGACTCAGGGGGGGGGAAGCCCCCTTTGCAGAAGGAGAGACTCAGACCAGACAGGGGGGGTACTCTAGTTGATTTCAGACTGGGGTCCCCGAAAGTATTTACAAGGTATATAAATAGGCAAGAGGGAATATAGAAAGGCTGGTCAGTCCGGCGCGGTCCGGCGCGGAGATAAGCGGGAATTGTCAAACTAAATAAGGACAAGAGCCCGGGAACTGGAAAGGAGGAACAGATCACTAAACAATAAGTGGCAAGGGTTATTGATGAATAACTGAATGAGATCAATAACCTAGTGCCAATAAAGAGGGGATCAAATGCCGATATTGGCAGGGAAGCAAACAATAAATGGCACTCGGCAAGGAATGAATGATAAGCTGCCAAGTGACAAATGGCCAGAGGAAAAGCGGAGGTCAGCGCGCGGCGCCGATACAAGTCTGCAAATAAGCGGGGTCGGTGCGGTGCCGACACAAGTCTGCGAACAGAAGTTGATCTGCCAGCACTGTCACACAAGGACAGCATGAAGGCCAACAGAGGTACAGAGGGGAGTGGGAGTGTTGACCTGACCAGAGGTGTCAAGGGCAACCAGAAGTGGCCAGAAGGTGCAGAGATGGGCAGAGGGTGCGGAGTGGACGGAAGCGGGGCATGGCTGTGACCACATAGTGGGAAGCGATGAGTGTGGTTCAGATGGAGACAAGGCAGGCATGACTGAATGCCGGGAGCGCCAAGGGCTCAGGAACTGGAGGTAAGGTCGGAATACCGGCAGGGTCTAGGTTCTGATTCTTGGCCAAGTCTCACGCAGTAAGGCAGGGGGCCAGACATGGGGTTGGGGGCTGGTTAGGATGGGTTTCGGGTCGGCGGATTCGCCTATCGGCATTGGTTCGCCGCTGACGGAGCCCCGGGATTTGTCGGTCATGACAGCCAACTCCGGAGGAAATGGGCTGTTCCTGGACCGGCCAATCTCCTCCTGATTCTCCCAGTGCTCTCGATACTCCGGAGCACTCAGGAGCATAACAATTTTTTGCTGATGCGGTGATTGACTGGGTCTCTGTTAGAGACCAGATCGAGATGAAGGAGTCATCTCCATGGCAGAGGGCTTTGGCCTCAGCGACTCAGACCAGGAGTGCTGTGCCAAGTTACATGTCCGTGCCCTAATTTACTTACTGGCAACGAGAACTAAAGAGGGATCAACTCTAGTCGATTTTATCACTGAGGTGTAACCTATGTACAAGTTAAGTATATATAGTTACAGTGAGGGTGGGCCTGTGAATGGCAGGGCCAAGCAGAGTGGAGCTAATGGAGTTAAACATTAGCTGATTGAATATTACCGACGAGTCAGGTTATGGGGTTAGTGGAATGGCAGGCATTAACCCAGAAACGGAAAGGAGGGATAGGCCTGAAGGTAGACTTGCAGGGCAAGCAAGTGAATTGCCCAGCGGAGGTGGGAGTGCGCTAGCGGACATTGGAGCTGTCCGGAAGCCTTTGGGGCTCCATACTTAGGGAGGTGTAGGGTATATATTGAAAAGAGGGGGTGGTGACCATCGAGGGAGGTGGAGGTGATTGCAGAATACGGGAGCTCTGAGGTTAGTGAAGAAGGAGCGGAGGTAGTCTGGAAGGATTGAAGGTAGTGGAAGACGATGGCCATGGATGGATATGACAGTCTCAAGCAGTATTACGTTCTGAACTCCCAAACTAACCAAGACAGTTACTCTGAGCTCTCCCCCATCATCTCTGGCACCACTGCCATCTTCTGACATCCAACCATCTGATGTTCTGTTAGTGTCATATCCATCCACAGCCATTGTCCTCCCCTACCTCCGATCCTTCTGGACTACCTCTGCTCCTTCGTCACTAACCTTGGAGCCCCCATATTCTGCAATCACCTCCGACTCCCTCAATGGTCACCACCCCCTCAATTCAATATATTACCTACACCTCCCTAAGTATGGAACCCCGAAGGTCTCCGGACAGCTCTGACATCTGCTGGTGCACTCCCACCTCTGCTGGGCAATTCACTTGCTTGCCCTGCAAGTCTACCTTTGGGCCTATCCCTCCTTTCCATTTCTGGGTTATAGCCTGCCATTCCGCTAACCCCATAACCTGACTTGTTGGTAATATTCAGTTAGCTAATGTTTAACTCTGTTAGCTCCGCTCCACTCGGTCCCGCCATTCACGGGCCTGCCCTTGCTGTAACTATATATACTTAACTTGTAGATAGATTACACCCTAGTGATAAAATCGACTAGAGTTGATCCCCCTTTTTAGTTCTCACTGCCAGTAAGTAAATTAGGGCATGGACATGTTACTAGGCACAGCGCTCCTGGTCTGAGTCGCTGAGGCCAAAGCCCTCCACTACGGAGACACCTCCTTCGTCTCGCTTCTGGTCTCTAACAGTTAGCACCTCAGCCCCAGGCTCCCACTTCTCCATTGCCATCCATCAAGTTCATCAGCCTTTCCACATTTGCGAAGGCATGTTGACTTGAAGGATCGGTATCCTTCAGCCTGACCATTCCTTCCCAGGAAAGCCGCCTAAAGGCTGCCTCCTCCCACACCGATTCCGTAGACCTTTCGGCCATTCCAAAGGAGTACCATGAGTTTGCAGATGTGTTCAGCAAGAGCAAAGCCTCAATGCTAGCACCACACCGTGAGCACGACCTGAAGATCGACCTGGAGGAAGGCACTTCACCACCCTTGGGAACTATGTATTCCCTCTCTACTTCGGAACTCGAGGCTCTCTGGGCATTCTTAGATGAACACCTAGCCTCCGGGTTCATTCGTCCTGCTACTTCCGCTCACATGGCACTGGTCCTCTTTGTCTGCAAAAAGGACGGATCCCTCCATCTTTGCGTTGACTTCTGAGGGCTGATGTCAGGGCACACCTGCCTGACCTGGGCCCACCCGGGCCCACCCGGCCACACCACACCCGCTCCCCGCTGTCTATCCCCCTCCCCCCTCCTTCCTCCCTCTCCTCCCCTTTCTTTTTCCTTTTCTTTCCCCTTTCTTTATTTCATTCTTCTCATCTTCCTCTTCCTGTTTATTTCTTTCTATCTACACGGACCACCTTCCTTTGTATCGATGTACTATTGACCCGTCCGGCCCACACACCCCGGACGGCTTCCCGCTGTGCCCAGCACGTGCGCATGTAGCGGATGCTCTCGGGATCCCCCACGGGGACACCCGGATGCCTGCGGCTGCCTCCGAGGATGACGTGGCACCTGTCATGTGACTCAAGCCGCATGTACATAAATGTACCTGAAGTGGGAACCGAAGAAGTAACCTTCTTCTCACATTCTCCACTTCAGGTAAGTAGTATAGTTTTCCCCCTTTAATAATAATAACACATTCTCCACTTCAGTCTGAGTGGCCAGGGACCACTGTCCCGGATCGGGCCCGCCAGTACGCACGCCCGCTCCACACCCCGCGACGGCCTCAGTGCCGGATATTACCCCCGGGCCCTCTCAACCCCGGACGCGTCCCTGACAGCTGAATAAGATCACCAAGAAAGATCGCTACCCACTTCCCCACATCTCAGACCTCCTTGATGCACCTAGCCATGCCACTGTCTATACCAGACTTGACCTCCAGCATGCTTACCACCTGGTTTGCATTGCAGCAGGCAATGAGTGGAAGACTTCCTTCTGCATGCGCTAAGCCGTACTTGTTGACACAGAGGCTCTCCATCGAGACATTCTATCATCTCTCTCCTCTGACACCACAATCTCTTCTCATCTTGCTTCCCCCAACCTCCCCAATTCCCGCTGGTCCGTTGATGCCAAAGGCCTGTTAAGGCTGGACAACCACATTTACATTCCGGACTCCAATGATCTTCGTCTCCACATATTGCAAGACAAACATGACCACCAGCTCTCCAGACACTTCGGTCAAAACCGGAGCCTAAACAAAGCGAGCATGGAGTCTTTACTCCAAGAACCCCTTCTGGGACTCCCAGAAGCAGCAATGTTAACTGGGGAGAGTCACTACTCGCCCAGCCAAACTTCTTCCTGGAAAACCAGGAATTGTGCATAATAAATGTGATAAACTCGATCCAAAAAAAGATTGAGGAAATGAGCCATAATAGCACGGCTCGTCTAGAGATAACTCTAGAAAGAATGGCCAACGCAATCAACATGTTGACTCATAAAATCAGCAAGCAAACTGACTTGCTGAAGGAAATAAATTCCTCACAAAATAGTGAGGAAACAAAAAAAATACCCCTGGGCCACAGGCCAGGATAAAACCAGAACTCGTGAAAAATTCACAAAAAGAACAACCAGTGAAAGTACACTGGAGTACCATCAGCAACTCAACAGAGATGCAAAAGAGATCCTTCTCCCAAGGATAGGAGAAGACAATGCCGAAAGGAGGCACTGTTCAGAAATCAGGAGGAGAATCGGCACGTACCAAAGGTTCAGCCAAACCTCCACCTTCAGTGAACCTCTCAAACAGAGAGGTAACACAATCACACTCTCTCAGAACAATGAGAGAATTCTGATACAACTTTGGGCGAAATCGCCCGAAACGAAGGAAACGCTGCAAGAGAGACTCCCCCAGCGAAAACCCCTCCAAAGGAGAAATCTCCATTGGATAGCGACCCTGTGAAGGCAGGGGAACAAGAAGAGTACCTGGAAAAATGGTACAAAAAGGCCATAAGAATGGCCGAAGTGAGAATACTCACTCCCTACCCAGAGGGAGTGAGGCCAGAAGCTCTGAAGAACAGGCCAGCTTTCCCTGACAAGAAATGGTCAGGGGAGAATGACATGGAGTCATTCTGGCAGTGGTTCACAGAACTACTGGGATTCCTCACCTCATGAAGATGCAAAGGTCCCCAATTCAATGAAGTCCATCTGGACTGCTTGATTCACAGATTAGGGGGACCCACGTTCGACCTTGGAATAAGACTCCAAGATGAAACTCTCCTCAGAGGAGATGAGGGCATGTTCCTCAAAGTTCTCAATATGAGAACTTTCATCAAAGCCTCTGCCATGTTGAACATGACAAAGAAATACCACAATGTTAAATACGAAGTGGAGAAAGGCTTAAAACAGTTCTATTTAGAACTGTCCAAAGCAGCATCCCAGATGGTGATGCCGCCAGACCAGGTGTCCTTCAATGCCAGGTTCCTAAACAACAAAGAACCACTCAAATGGGCAACCTTGGTTGGAAGGTATGTATGTGGGGAGAAAGTGCAGATGAGGGTGACGGGTGGACAGGTGGATGGATGGATGATGATGGCAGTGGGTGGGATGGGCCAAGTGGCACTAGGACACATTGACAGAAGTGACGGATATGCCGGGTCGTGACAGATACGATGCCATATTTGGTGCCCCCTGGTTAAATAAAAACCAGGTAAGTTTAGACTTCCGGTTTCATAAAGTGAGAACTGTCATATCCACCCATGGCCATTGTCTTCCACTACCTCTGATCCTTCCAGATTACCTCCACTCCTTCACTAACCTCAGAGCCCCTGTATTCTGCAATCACCTCCGACTCCCTCAATGGTCACCACCCCCTCTTTTCAATATATTACCTATGCCTCCCTAAGTATGGAGCCCTGAAGGCTTCTGGACAGCTCTGACATCCGCTGGCGCACTCCTGCCCCTGCTGGGCAATACACTTGCTTGCCCTGCAAGTCTACCTTCAGGCCTATCCCTCCTTTCTGTTTCTGGGTTATAGCCCACCACTCTGCTAACCCCATAACCCGACTCGTCAGTAATATTCAATCAGCTAATGTTTAACTCTGTTAGCTCCGCTCCACTCGGTCCCGCCATTCACAGGCCTGCCTCACTGTAACTATATATACTTAACTTGTAGATAGGTTACACCCCAGTGATAAAATCGACTAGAGTTGATCTGTCAGGGACCGGTCTGGGGTCGAGAGCATCCGGGTATATCACCTGGCACTGAGGGCCCAGTGGGGTATGAAGTGGGCGTGTATGGCAACAGGTCCAGTGCAGGCAGATGTCCCTGAAGTGGGAATGGTGTTAATTATCATTAGAAGGAAAACTAAGCTACTTACCTGAAGTGGGAATGGTGAGAAGAAGACTGCTTCTCTGGTTCCCACCCCAGGTATGTTTATATACATGGTGCTTGGGTCACATGGGAGTTGCCACGTCGTCCTCATGCACAGCCCCAGCCACCCAGGTATCCCCATGGGGGATCCTGAAGGGATCCACTGCAGGCATGCATGCTGGGTGCACCCAGGGGTTGTCCGGAGCATCTGGGGCTGGGTGCGTCATGTGTGGGTCATTGTGAGGCCCCGGCCCATGTCTATATTCTGCCCACAACATCAGTTGATGTTGTGTTGTCTAATAATTATGTCGCAATGCTAATTTAGTGTCACGGAAGCTTCTCTATTTATTTGTGTCGAGAATGCATTAGATTGTATATAAACCCTCGGGGTAGCTGTAAAAGGCGGATCAGCCTTTACTTCTACCCTGTTAATATACAGCCCATCAAAGCGTATACTTAGATGGACCAACTGAGTGTCAGGGGACATGCGTGCTCGCGCAGGATGCTCTGATAACCTAGTTGTGATTAAAGCCGGGGGAAAGGGATGTCCCCATCTTAGGGTCAGCTATATACATGTAGAGTCCGGCAATAAGGAAACCAAATGGATTGCCGATAGAATCACGTGATCATAGAATGTTCCAGAACAATGCCGGAGATGATCCGGGTCACTGGGGCTTAGGTAAGTGGAGTAGATGGGAATTACTGGCATACTTCCCATGTGCATATGCGCAGCTGGCATAGGGTCCAGGGTCGTTGCTGATCCCTGACACTGAGGCCTGAGGTGAACAGGGGAATGGAACGTTACTGTCCCCAAAATAGTAAGATAACCTTTCACTTTTTTACGCTCTATTTTCTTTTCCATTCTCAGCACCGCATTACCGGCGCTGAAACCCCATTTGGCAACACATGCGTTGTCGGCCCCTGACAATGTGCAACTTTGATCAAGTTCTCACGTGAACTTGTTGAACGACTCAACACATCTTCTTGATGTCGTGGAGATTCAACACCAGGAGCATGTCCAACGCTCCTGCCAACATGGCCAGCCCCTCCACTGGCCGTAGGGCAGAAGACGACACCACCTCAAGTGATGGTGGTGATCTGGGCCTCCAAGGGCCCAGCGATGCATCTCAGACGCGTCTCACCTATATGAGGGACATTGACCAAGTCACAATGTCTGAAGCCCTCGCAGCTGAGACTCTCGCAGCATACATCCCAATGCGCACATTGTGTCCTCCATCCCCAACCCACTCCCTTGCATCTGAAACGGCGTGAGTACTAAGAAATCGCATCGACCAAGTCGACAACAACATCGCCGACTTGAGGGGCGATGTCCGTAACATGAATACCCAAATCTCTGGGAATAGCGATAACATCACTTGTTTAGATCGTAACATCATTAAGGTGGAAGAAAGACTTAATGAGAAATTAAACGAAATTCTCCTTGCACTCTCTCAACGTGACGAGCCAAAGCCACCCACAGCAACGGTGGATAACCCACCTGCAAACCCTCCTGAGAACCCATCAACTGGTGGGGACCCTATTGTCGTCTCTGAGCAGATGAAAGAATCCGCTGTTGAGGTGCAGGTGCCCCAAGAGGTCCCTGTAGTCCCTGTTAATCAAACGAGTCAACCAATCATTAAACCTGCTGTTGAGGTGCAAGCGCCCCAGGAGGTCCCTGTAGTCCCCATTAATCAAATGGGTCAACCAATCATTGGGGTCCCAGTACCTGAAGAAATCCCCACTGTCACTGCCATCGTCACAGAGGCGACAAGTTCATGCCTGTCCATCAAGGTACAAGAACCTGATGGACAATTTGTTCCCATCTTTAGTGGAACTAAGCCACCTACCCCATCGATGGCGCCAGTAACCACTGATGCCAAGGGGAAAGGTAGGGAGATCGACCCAGGACAACTGGCTGGATCGTCGACTGTGGGGGAGAGTGGAACTTCTCCACTCCATTTCAGGCCAGGCTTCGTGCCCACACTGTTCATTCTGTCGTTGCAACCCACAAACGGTGGGGTGAAAATACCACGCATTGACACTACTCAAATGCGTAATTTCCCTCCTGACCATGGGAGAGAGAAAACGGTGCCAATGAAGGCCACTGTAGAGACAATACAGGAGGAGGACGGTGATGTGGAAGTCACCAGTGTTCCGTACGATTATTACATGCGGAAAAAATGCCCGATCTATGTCCAGGATCGTGTAAATGACATTGGTGGACAGCCCACCAAGGTCAGACCAATCTTCGCTGAGCGTAGTCTCAGCGAATCCACTTTCGACTTTAATGCCCATCTGGATACAGATGCGGCCTTCATATACAACGTGGGTCATGGGGCAAACGGTGAAAACCCTGATAGACTGTCCCATGGCACAGCACTCAGATGGGTGCTGGATAATTACCACTGTTTCTCACAACCGCCTGTGGCTCCAGAAGGGAGCAAGAGGCATGTAGACCAAGTTAGGTCTAACTCAGGAAGAAGGCCCTGCCGTCCAAGTGGGGATGGTGATGACGAGGATGGTGGTGAGGGTGGCTCATCCTGGCCCAACCCACCATTTCTTGACCCATTTGGCACTGAAGTAAAATGGGAGCCTTCATCCAACTTTCCAAACCGCTTGTCTGTACGACCTGGTTTGTTTGACTCAACCATGCATTCATACACAGCACCTGCAGCACGAGTAGTGCCTGATCCATCTGAGTTCATGGCTCAGCTTCTTGAATCTGCATGCCGAAGTGTAGAAGTTCGAATCCTGCAGCCACTGCCTGCAGATGTCCATCCAGAACTGCTCAAAAAGATGCAGGGACTAACTCCGACCATCAAATGGTCTGGAGAAAATAACTCAAAGATATTCCACAACTGGCTGCACTCCTGGCTGGCCTATATGTCGTCGTGTGGGTGGAAGGGTGAAGCTTATAACGAGTTTCACATCCACACTTTGACAACCGCCATTGAAGGTGAGGCACAAGACCTCCTAATGCACTATATACGCATTGGAGTGCAGAACGGGGTAACTCCCCCATTCTGGGATCTACTGGAGATCCTTATCTGCACCTTCATCAAGAAGTCTGCAGCAGTAGCATCCACAAAAGCGTTTAAAACGTTTTCATATGATTCCACGAAGGGAATCAAACACTTCTATAATCAGCTGTATCGTGCAGCTGAGGAGATGATCACACCTCCTGACCAGGCAACGTTCAATGAATGTTTCCTGAATGCCATCCCTGGTGAAATGTGTCAGGAGATGGTTATGCACCACAAAATTTCCGTGGACTACACAACAAAAGACGAGTTGTGGACCGCCGTGCTCTACCTGGACCATGCATATGATTCTATTAAGGTGATCTCTGCATATCGTAATGACTCACAGGCACCAACCGTGTCGAAAACAATGCAAAAACATAATACCAATACTGCAGCAGCACCCAAAAAGGCTGCTGATTCCTCGTCTGCCAAGAAAGTGTACAAAAACACATTTGGGGGGAACACGTCAACTCAGAAGAGTGGACAACGCTTGACCTTCCGTGCGAGCTATTCGCCGGCTCCAAAAACAGAAAAGTCGACGTCATCTACAGCGACGAAATCGACGCCATCCTTGGATAAGGATGGGAAACCACGTTGTTATAAATGCAGGAAAGTAGGGTATCAACGTGATTGCCCAAATCATGACAAGCCCAAACCGTGCATGTACAACATAGCGGTCAAGTCTGACGAGTGAGACCTACAGGACTCGGAGCCTGTGTCATATCCATCCCTGGCCATCGACTTCCGGTCCCTCCGATCCCTCCGGTCTACCTCCGCTCCTTCTTCACTAACCTCGGAGCTCCCATATTCCGCAATCCCCTCAGTACCCCTCGATGGTCACCACCCCCTCCTTTCAATTTATTACCTACGCCTCCCTAAGTATGGAGCCCCGAAGACTTCCGGACAGCTCCGATGTCTGCTAGCGCACTCCCGCCTCCGCTGGGCAATACACTCGCCTGCCCTGCAGAGCCCACCTTCGGGCCTATCCCTCCTTTCTGTTTCTGGGTTATCGCCTGCCTTTCCGTTAACCCCGCAACCCGACTCGTCGGTAATATTCAGTCGGCTAATGTTTAACCCCGTTAGCTCCGCTCCACTCGGCTCCGCCATTTGCGGACCCATCTTTGCTGTAACCATATATATATCCAACTTGTACATAGGTTACACTTCAGTAATAAAAACTAGAGTTACCCCCCTTCAGTTCTGGTTGCCAGTTAGTAAGTTAGGGCACGGACGTGTTACTAGGCACAGCGCTCTTGGCATAAGTCGCTGAGGCTGAAGCCCTCCACCATGGAGACTTTCCTTCGTCTCAAACCTGGTCTGTTACGGGGATGGGGGAAATTCCCCATACCTTGATCCGTTCTTATAGTGGGATGACGAAGGTCATAACTGGTCTGTACCATAACGGGATATGTAATCGATGAGTGATCCCAGTCTTGCCTGGGAGTGGACGATCGAATTCCCATCGATCGCGATTGGTGATGTAGTGAGCTATTAAGGGATTGATGGTAGGTAGTCGGAGATACCAGGACGGACGGGTCAGCCACAGGTACTTGGCGCTCCTGAATGGAGTGTACCGTGTGTGAGGTCGCGATTTGTGAGATGGGTGAGAACTTCGTATAGTTGCCATCGGGTACTTGGCGTTCGCAGTGCGAACGTACCGGTAGCGGGTTGATGTCATGAGCGTGCAATGAGGACTGACTAGTAGGGCCTTTGGTGACTTGGCATTCCCAAAGGGAACGTACCGTTGGCAGGGAAACATGATGACTGACGAAGGAGGGAACAGATGGTGGATGGGCGGCGACTTGGCGTTCGTGTAGCGAACATGCCAGCATCACGGGAAAGTGGGCCTCAAAGTATTCACGATCTCCATGATCGTGATGTGATGTCGTATGTCGAGTACTGGGGGGAGAGCGGAGTGACGAGGACCCATAGGGTACAGATTCAATAGGACGATACACATGTCGAGAGTCTTCGACTCTCGACCTCGAGTTCTCGCGGTGAGGGCCGTTAGAGGACTCGATATAACCAGACTTATAAGACATCTTGAGAGTTGTACAGTCACACGAGTTCAGTTGAGTCACAGGGAGGGTTGTTACAGAAGACGATACACGAGACAGTTGTAGAGCAGTTGTTAGTTAGCGGGAACTGCCTTCGGCGGTTTCCGTACAAGACGCATGACTATCTACAAATGGTAAGGTCGCAGGAAATCCCGCGAAACACAAACAACCTCGGCCAGCACCAAAACCCCAATGGGGAAAGCTTTGCACGAGGGGGGGAAAGGGGTAGAACGGGTAAGGAGGATAGGGTATCGGGATAGAGGACGGAAGGGAGAAAGAGGGGAGGAGCGATAGAGAGGGGAAGTCTTTGACCATGCGACGGATATGGTCGTTGGAGACTCCGTATCCGTAACATGGTCTCTGACAGCCTGTAGAAGAACCGGAAGGTGTTGAAGATCCTGCAGAGGTGCAGGACTATATGGCTGACGATGAGGTGTTCAACAATAAACTTGTGGACGACCCGTACGACCCCAACCTCCTTGCTGAGGCGGAGGAGGAGTACGTAGAGGTGGACGCCGACATGTTTGTCGGTGCTATGATGTTTGTGGACCCCACAGACGAAAATTTCTCCATTAAATTAGCATCTGCTCAGCAAGCGGACAAACTGCCATTTGATGAGCAGATAGTGGCTGAGCTTGTTGACAATGCAGTAAAATCTTACAAAAGGGGTGGCATAGTACCAGTCCCTAAATCTTCATCCAACAAACTGTCAATGCAAAGTGTGACGAGTTCTTCAGTGCCTAACAAGCTTCTGAAGAGAATCCTGCCAATATTCGACGCGAAGTTTAGAATCTCACGAGAGGCAGGTAAATACCCTGAAAACCGCAGCGCCGACTTAAGGCGGATGCTCACCAGCGAGGTTAACATTGCCGGGGTAAACACTTTTGTCCTATTTGATAGTGGTGCTGAAACAGACGCCCTATCTCCAGATTTTGTCCAAGCAGTGCACATTCCACTGCTCGAGTTGCCAAACCCCTTGGTTCTCCAGATGGGGACCAAAAACAGTCGTTCGTGCATAATGTACAGCACGAATACTCCTGTAACCATTCATGGGGTTACGACTACTCACTACTTTGATGTCGTCAACATTGACCGCTACGACGCCATTCTCAGAGCTCCTTGGCTGAATGCCAACGGAGCGTTGCAAGAGGGCTCGCGGCTCTCTATGCCGACACAGCTTGTGGGGCCAAACTCTCCTAAAACTTCACTTTCTCTCTAGACTTTGCTCGACTCTCGATCCTTAACTCCGTATGGTGAGTTCTCCGGGATTTCCGCAAGGTCCGGGCTCAACAAATCCACTACCCACTCGTTGCAGGCTAGATTGTTGCCCTTATTCCTACTGTTGGAATTCCACACACTCACACCCACTCTAGCGCATCCTAGCACCTTAGAGAATTTTTGGGGGAGGGGAGAACTTCTATTCCAGAATCCGGTATGTACAGGATATAAGGAACAATTATTTTTAGAATAATTGATGGGAAATATTGGTACCATATGGCACCTGCATACCTTATTAGGTGAAGTAATAAAAAAGGTAACAGTATCAATAAAAGAATATTGATCAATAACTGAAATGATGCAAAAATATGAAAATATAAGAAAATAAGCGATATCTTAACGGATTTACGGAATTAAGAGCCGAAATTGGAAATGAAGCCGGAGATAGCTCTCACACAGCCGATAAACATTTTTACCAATTTATTAGACGCCGTGGGAACGAGTGAGGCTGGAATTCTGGGTTACCGCTTGAGATTCCCACGCCCGCACATGCCCGTGCCTAACTTGCCCAACATGGAACTCCATCAAATCTCCTCCGATTGGGACGTTCTTGGTATCGTCAGAATCGTACGAATTAGGACTATTTTTAGATACCGAATCCGTATCGAGTTGTTGTGTGAATGGAAGTGGTTTTATGGTCGTGAAATCGGGTATCCGAGCCGGCTCTGCGCATGGGCAATTATCCCGCCTACAGCGTCCCTCAATTTTGAAACCCACACTGTCCACATAAAGACGGGTGACATCAAAACGTTTGATGTCCTAATGGAACAGGGTAAAACCTCCATGGGGGCTGCTGCACGTGGTCGCCCCAAACTTCCCCGTGCACCGAGATCCGAACTGCCATCTAAACAGATGGCATGATGCAATATGGCGAAGGCTGTAAACCCTTTGCCACATGTCCTTGCCATGTCTGCTCAAAAAGATGTGGACACCCCCCAGTGGCCCAATCACTGGCCAAGCCCAAGGTCGAAAGACCTCAGGCTTCCCAACTGTTCCCATTTAGAAGGGCTGCCAATGACAGACCCTGAATTTGTGCCACTCAGGAATTGGTGGCATGAACGTTTCAAGGACATCGTGGCACCAGCCCCTGAGGTCCTACCTCCGTTCAGGGAGGTTAACCACCGGATCAACTTGATGATCCAAATAAAAAATATATAGAAAGAAGGGCTACATGCCCTCAAGCCCTTGAACCGCAGCTTCGAGAAAAGATCGCTCGTTATGAGCGAGCCAAGTGGTGGGAACGCAAAGCAGTTGTGACAGCTGCTCCACTTCTTTGCCTTGCAAAGAAGGACGGTTCTTTACGGACTGTAATCGATGTGAGAAATCGCAATGCGAACTCTATTCTCGATGTCACGCCCATGCCTGACATGTGTTTCATCATGGATAGTATGGCTTGGGTAACTTATCGATCGAAAATCGATATGACGGACGTGTACAAACAGATTCATATTGAACTAGACTGCGTACAATACACGGGGATGAGTACCCCGTACGGTACTTTCATATTGAACATGCTGCAACAAGGGGACTGTAACGGCCCCTCCATGTTCCAGCACATTTTGACTTGGATCCTAAGGGACCAAATCGGTCGAGCCATCCACGTATGGTTTGACAACATCTTCACTGGAACTATGACAGTGAAGCAACACAATGAGAAATTCTTGTGGATACATACTCGTCTAAAGGACGAGAAGCTCTATGTGAGCCCAAGAAAATTTGGGCCATTTGCCCCCGTACTCGACATACTGGGGTGTAAAGTGGACTCAAACGGAATCCACACAGATTCCGACAAACTAGACAAAATAAGGAACTGGCAGATGCCAGAGAACCACACCGAGGTTCTTCGATTCCTAGGTCTCATTGAGTACCTAGCAAAATTCCTGCCCAATGTCAGTGCATACACTGGACCATTGCAATCCATATGTACCAGCCATATGCCGTTCCGCTGGAGCGCCCTACACGAAAAGTGTTTCGTGCAAATCAAAGTAATCGCATGCAAGACACCGATTCTAAAGCCCATAATCTGGGATATACCAGATTCGATTGCTTCAGAAGACCGAGACAAGTACCATGTCTGGGTCATCACCGACACCTGCCCCACTGGCATTGGGGCCATGCTCACACAGGGTGAAGAGTGGCAAACCTCTAACCCTGCTGCGTTTATGTCAAAGGAATTCACCCCGACTCAATGGGCGTATTTTGCCTATGAGCTGGAAGCTCCAGGCATTCTGGAAGCGCTCACCAAATGGCTCAACGAGCTGACTGGTGGGCGAAAATTCAATGTGGTCACTGACCACAAGGCACTTACTTACTTCAAAGAGAAGAACCATACTGCGCCACGTCACATTCGCTGGCAAAATTTCTTTCACGGTTTCAATTGTGACATCATGTATGTACAGGGCCACACAAACAAAGTGGCTGATGCCCTGTTGTGGTACTATGAATCCTCGTCAGACGAGGATGTCCACTACGACAATTACGTATCCGCAGATATACAGATTGATAAAGAGGGTGACAACTTGCCCTTGGCATGTGCTGAAGAAGCACGAGAATTGTTACACCTGCACAGGTTAAGACTGCAGTGCATATGCCTGGCTGCGTCTTGCTCTATCGGAGATGCTCAGGAACCACGAGATCTTGAGGCATCCGAGCTCGATCCCCCTGATGATCGTCAAGGGAGGAGGGAGCTTTCCCTCGAAGATGTACTGCCGCCATTGGCAGAACTACGTCCTCATGTAGAGGACAATGCTTTCATCGCGAGTGTGAAAGATGGCTACTCCAAGCAGACTGCTTGGAAAGGGATCCTTGCAAAACCTGAGGATTTCCCTAAGTTCTCAATCATTGATGGTCTAATTTTTCGTCTGAATGATTCAGGCAAACCACAACTTGTCCTCCCTGAATCCATTCATAAAGGGGAGAGGATTACAGGCATCGCAATCGAGCGCGCACACAGAATCCTTGGTCATCTCAGCGTCAAAAAGATGCTCAAGTACATACACAAACACTACTGGTGGTCTTTGATGTCAAAAGACATCGAAAAATTCTGCATGTCCTGCAGGATGTGCCAGACGACCAAGAAAAGCAAACTCAGATATCCGGGACTGCTTCACCAGCTCCCAGTCCCTGAGAAACCTTGGGAGTCAATCACCATGGATTTCGTCGGACCATTCCCAATGAGCCTGAGTTATAACTACCTTTGGGTAGTTCTGTGCCGTCTAACATGCCAGGTTCACCTAGTGCCTGTGACGACCCAGGTCAAGACAATTGAGCTGGTGCATCTGTTCCTGCAACATGTCGTGCATTTGCACCGCATGCCAACATCCATCATGTCAGATTGCGACACAAAGTTTACATCTCAATTTTGGACTGAGTTACACCGACTAATGGGTGTTAAACTCAAGTTAACCACCACGTTCCATCCTCAAGGGGATGGCCAAGCAGAACGAGCGATCCAGATGGTGGTCCAGATCCTTCGGTCATTCGTCCGACCTGATCAACGAGATTGGGCTGTGCATATACCCATGGTAGAATTCACATTGAATTCAAGTGCGAATAAATCAATGGGATTCACCCTGTTTGAGTTGGTATATGGATACCTCCCACAGATGACCGTGTCTCTGCCATCATCCGAATTGCTGGGGGTAAAATCCTTTGCCCAGCGGGCCCTGGACAACATCCAGGCCGCTCACGACGCTATTATTAAGAGTTGTGTAGAACAGGCTATCCAGGCGAACCAACATCGGCACCCTGATTCCCCCAAACTGAAGAAGGGGGACTACACATATTTTTCAACGAAAGATCTGAACCTCCCCAAGGGGAGGGCACATAAGCTGTTGCCAACTTATATTGGCCCCTATGAAATACTGGAGGTATTTGAGGACTCATCAAACTACGTCCTCAGGCTTCCCCAGTGTTGATGCAAAGAAATATCTTTGCGAAGTTCCATGTCTCATGGCTTGCACCTCATGAGCTGAATGATTCTGTGCTATTCCCTGGGCGTGCTGTAGAAGTATTTTACGACTTTGGCGACGACCCAGAACGGGAATACCAGGTTAAGGAAATCGTTGACCATTGGTGGGATGACGATAAGTCTTTATGGTTCTGTGTCCGATGGGGACTTGGTGACCTTACTTGGGAACCCTTGGCCAACGTAAATGATCTAATTGTGTTGGATGACTACCTAACAGTACAAGGGGTAGAGAACGTTGAGGAACTGAACTGTCAACGACGGGATCAGATGCCGGACAATAGATCCAGTGGACCATCACGACCATGGCGTGAATGTTGCCTACCGGTCTGATACCAGCAGATATCAATGCCTTATCATGGCCAACTATGGCGTTGAAGCCATGAGTTGCCTAAACTGGCAAGTCCGGGAATATCCGAATAATATCGGATAAATGCGACAAAAGTGGGATCAAATCCTGCTTCCTACCATCAAATTTGAAATCGCTCAAATGAATGCGACTGAATCCCCCCTCACTGATTCTTCCCTCAACCTTTCCCCCATCAAGGAGGCCCTTGTAGACACCAGCCCAAATTCCCCACCTGTAAGTCCCACCATGGATGCTGCCATGTTGTTGATGGACGATAACTCCACAGTCACTCAGACTGTCGTCCCTGAAGCGCCCAGCACAGGTGTTTTAACCCCAAAACAGGACCCTTTGGTCCTGCCCACTCGTGTAAGTGCAAGTGAGAAATACCCCCACCTGCCACGTTCCACGCAGACAGGGCTCGATCAACTCGAAATGATTATGGAAGTTGTGTGGGCCCGTATCGAGAAGAAACTCGAGAAACGTAAAGAGACTACATTCGAAGATGAATGTAGGAATGATGAGCTCGACAAGCTCAGGAATAAGTATGAGATGCTGCAGAACGAGGCCGATGACCTGCGTTCTGAAAATGACCATCTTCATCGATGGATCGAATCCCTCTGAAAAGCCAACGATGAACTCAACGAGGACATCTTTAGAGTTGTGCGCACGGCAAGGGGATGCCCTGCATCTCCCAAACCTGCCCCGATTCAATCTTCTGCTCCCTTGTCGTCACAGCCCACTGTCCCCCAAACCATTGTTATCCCCAGGGTTGGCACAGTGGATCCTGTGTCGGCCAAGTCTGCGCCGTCGAAAAAAACCACCTCTTCCAAGAGATGGGCTCCCATGTCCGATGATGACAAGATGGAAGGCGAATGGGTCGTTGACCCTGATGCCCTCTTCAAAGAATTCATTGCGAACTGTCCACCCGGTTACCACTACTACGAGTACTACAATCCAAACTCACTGAAGTGCATGGCAAACCCCTACCCCCACTGACATATTGTCGATCAGTGGCCCTACCTACCCGCTTCTACGACATTGACCATGTCGATAGAATCAAATTCCCAGACATGGCTGTGCTCCTCCGCGACAAAGAACCTAAGTGGTTCGAGTTGGTTCGAAACTACATACACACCGAAGAAGGTGTGAGATTCTACGCTACAATGTACCATCTTGCCTGGTCATTCAAGATGGGCAAGCCCTCACAAGAGGACGTCGACACCTGTACTGACTGGTACAGGGTGGCTACAAACAACCATGCCTCACAAATGCATATGTCGTGTGACGACATTGAGACGGAGGTGAAAAGACTTCCTGACCAGTACCCCCTGGCTTGTATTGCATGGATGTACATCCTTGCATGTCGATGGATAAAACCAATGACTGACAACGCTCGTGAGCATCGTAAAATTCAACGTCAGGAACGAGCACTTATGTACTCAAACCCACCTATGATGTACACGAGCCCACACCCTGTGGCGTATTCGAACGCCCCACCTCCGCAATACCCCCCTCCGATGTATGCAACTCGTCGGCGTGTCAGGGCATGGGAAAACGTTACCGTGACTCGCTGTCGGTGACCGTTAAGGTCTGCTGCTTCGGCGTAACAGCCCGTCAAGGGCAGGGATGACAATCACGGCGGAAAGGGGTTTCGGCTTCAACAACTCGTTCATGAGCGTTGCGCCTCGTACTTGACACGGCCCCGCTATTTCAGATGGCAGAAGGTGCGACTGGGTCAGACAGAGAGTGCAGGGGGTAACCCTAGTTGATTTTTGAACTAAAGTACGAGGTAGTGTACAACCGGTATTTAAGTATAACGGGATGAATAGAATTAAGTCGCCAGATCTCATGGAGATTGCAGGTGGGGTTAAGAAGGAACGAAAACAAACAAAGAGTGTGGGAGAAGGACGGCCGTGTACGGCTGTCAAGAAAAACAAGTGTGATAAGGAAAGACTCGTAGGCCCATGACGGGCCGTGGAAACAGGTAGTGGTGATGGGGAAGGGTGGCAGGCTTGTTCAGGCGGTGTTGGGCAGGCAGCGGAGTTGACGGGGTTGAAGTGGGGGAGGGAGAAGGTGCGGGGAGTGATCACCTGACCGTGGGAATTGCCGGGTCGTGACAGTATCCCCCCCTTGGGACTGAACCCTTGAAGTCCCATGCGTGCATGAGAAACCTGCGGCCTATGCCGGGTTTGATTCCGACAGCGATCTGAACAAAAGGACTTAACTTTGCTACCACAACCCAAGATGCCCCCTAAGGCCTGCACGATGGACCTCTCTTCCTGGAAAATTGAAGACCTCCAGTACGACTCCAGCGACGAGCAGGAGCTCATGCTCCAGAAACACCAGGAATGCCACAGACGGCGCCGAATTGAGGCTGATCGCGTGGAGGAATTGCGTCGCGCAGAAGAGGCTCACTGCGAGGCAGAGCGACTAGTGGCAGCTCGTCTCGCTGCTGAAGAAGAGGAGAAGAAGAAAAGGAAAACGACTGAGTCGGTGATGGGGAAGGTGAGTAGTCCTGGTCAACTGATCGGGGGCGCAGGGTGCTACTGATCATCCTGATCGTCTCGATCACAGCGTCCTGCGGCCAGTAATCGACCATCTACAGCGGGAGATGATCCCCCACCTTGCGATCGTTGTGTCCAGCATAAGGTTGCCTGCATCTTGGGTACGGGCAATCGTGGTGTTTGCGCTGAGTGCCAGAGGCTGAAGCAGAAGTGTCGACACGGGGACTGGACGTCACCCGTGGCGAAGCGCCCACGAGTGAAGGGGCCTAAGGAGGACGCAGAGGTTTTGGACGTGGACGATGACGAATCGGATGACAAGGGAGAGCGTTCCCCTGAGGATCACCTTGCACGAATCCACGAGGCAATCCTGGCCGTGAACAAGACTCTGATGGGCCTGACTGCTATAGCGGGCCGCCTACTCGAATACGTCACCGATGCTGAGGAACGACGCCTAATGGACATGCGGTCGAGGAGGGAACACGTGGAGGCTGAGGAACGGGGTGCAAGGTTGGGTGGAGAGAGAGCGGGGCAGGCTGAGACTAGTACCTCTGACTCTTATTCTACTCTGTTGTTAGACTCTGCCTTTACCGACTAACAATCCCATCCTCTGTTGTCAAGCGTGTTGTGGTCCCGGTTTCGCCGGATATCGTGTGTGGAAATCAGCAACGAGATCCGAGGCATGTTCCAGCTCCGTAGTGGGGAGCCACTCGGTTTCCTTCATACCCAAGCCAACGTACCAGGTACAGCAGCTTGCAGCTGCGCCGTCGGTCAGTCTTGGAATCCAGGATCTCGGCGATCTCGTACTCGAGTTCGCCGTCGATCTCAACTGGCGGCGGCGGAGGCTGTTCCCGGTTGGGGATGGAATTGGGTATCGCGGGTTCAAGTTGGGAGACATGAAAGACTGGGTGCACAGCCTTCATGGTGTTGGGGAGGCAGAGTGTGCGTGAATGAGAACCTGGCTGCGCAATGATCTCAAATGGCCCAAGGTTCTTCTTGGCGAGTTTTGCCGACGGCCTAGTAGTGCGGAAATACTTGGCCTTGACGAACGCTGAGCTGCCGATGTCGAACAGCGGTGCAGGGAGCCGTCAAGCGTCTGCAGGGCCTTGGTAGCGCTGCTGGGCATGGGTCATCTCTTCATGGAGGAACTGGTGGAGAGAGTCGAGATCGACTGAGTAATCTTGTGCTCGCGCCGAGGTCAGATCTCGCTCGGGGTGGACGGCAAGGTTGGGGTGATACCCCTTGTTGGCGAAGAACGGTGAAACTCCCGTGGTAGCATTCAGGGCGTTATTGTAGGCGAACTCGGCGAGGGGCAAGAGTTCGGACCAGTTGTCCTGCTGGTAGTTACAATAAACGCGGAGGTACTGCTCCAGAGTTTGGTTCATCCGCTTGGTTTGACCGTCACCTTCAGGGTGGTATCCCGAGGTGAAGTGTAGTCATATATCGAGGGCCTTGCCCAGGGAGCAGAAGAAGTGGGAGATGAACTCGGATCCCCTATCCGAGGTGATGTGGGAGGGAACGCCGTGCTTGGAGAAGATGTGGAGTAAGAACAGCTTTGCCAAATCCGGCGCCGTGACAGTGTCCGTAGACGGTACGAAGACGCACTGTTTGGACAACCAGTCAACGATGACCAATATGGCGGTGTAACCAGAAGAGGTGGGGAGGTGTTCTATGAAGTCCATGGAGATGGAGTGCCACGGGCGTTCGGGGATTGGGAGCTGTTTGAGCAGGCCGTACAGCTTGTGGTGGGGAGTTTTGGCGTGGGCACAAGCGGTGCAAGAAGACACGTAGTCTTTAACGAAGGTGCGCACACCCGGCCAAGTATACTCCCGGTGGACAAGATCCAAGGTACGGTTCCGTCCAAAGTGCCCAGAGAGTGGGTGGTCGTGCTTGTATCTCAGCACGCGGAGCCTGAGGTCATTGGTGTCTGGGACGTAGATCCGGTTGTCTAGCCTTATGAGGCCATCTGCGTCCCTAGACCAGCGGGAGTCCTCTGGTATCGCAGCGGTGAGATAGTCCGCAACGGCGGGGTCATGGGGAGGGTGGTGATGATGTCCTTATGGATAGCATTGATGTCAACGAGGGAACTTGCATGGAGGACGGGTTCGGCGAGGTATGTAGCTCTTAGGGAGGATGCGAGCTGCTCCTGCATGAACACTGGTCTGAAGTTTTGAGGGTTAACGTGAGCGTAGTCCCTATCCCCCTCTTTGGGGTAGACGTCCCACCGTCTAGTCAACGCATCCGGTTTCGCACCCAATTTTCCCAGGCGGAAACAGACCACCATGTTGAATTGGGATAAGAACTCTGACCACCGTGCCTGACGGCAGGTCAAGAGTTTAGTGGTGCAAAAATATTCCAGGTTTTTGTGGTCGGTGACCATGTCAATGGGTGTTCCCGAGCCCTCTAAGTAGTGCCGCCATCCTCGAAAGGCTTCATAGATGGCTAGAAGCTCCTTATCGTGGGTGTGGTAATTGAGTTCCAGCGCCGTCAGTGTCCTTGACCGAAAAGCAACAGGGCGTATCTCATCATCCAGGCAGCGGATGGAGATGATGCCTGATATTGCATAATCGGAGGCGTCTGTCTCGATGATAATCGGCGCATCAGGGACCCAATGGGTTAGGATGGGGGCAGAGGTAAAGGCCCGCTTAAGGCGTTGAAACGCCGCGTGGCAGTCGTCAGAGAACACCCAGGGGACTCCCTTGCGGGTGAGCCGGGTCAGCGGTACCACAATATCGGAATATTCGTGGATAAAACGCCGATAGAAGTTAGCGAATCCTAGGAAGGACTGAACGTCCTTTACCTTACGGGGTTCGGGCCAATCTTGGATGGCCTTAACCTTTTCCGTGGACATGGTTAGCCCGTTGGGAGAAAGGACGTACCCGAGGTACTCCGTGGTGTCTGTGTGGAATTCGCACTTCTTCGGGTTTGCAAAGAGGCCGTGTTGTCGAACCGGCGGAGGACTTCTCGGACGTGCTCCTCGTGGGAGGCCTCATCTTCTGAGTATACGAGAATGTCATCTAGGTAGATGACAACACAGACGTCGAGGAGATCGGCGAAGATGGAATTGACAAACCGCTGGAACGCTGTGGGCGCATTGGTGAGACCGAATGGCATGACTAGCCATTCGTAGGAGCCGTAATGGGTGCGGAAGGAGGTCTTCCATTCATCACCCGTGGCGATACGCACAAGATGGTATGCGTGCCGCAGATCAAGCTTGGTATAAATTTTGGCTTGGCTCGGGGCATCCAGTAGGTCTGCTATGCGTGGCAGCGGGTATCTATCCTTCTTGGTTATCCGGTTGAGGCCCCTAAAGTCTACGCAAAGGCGGAGTGAACCGTCCTTTTTGCGGACAAAGAGCACCGGCATGGCGTGCGCCAACGAAGACGGCCTAATAAAGCCGGTAGCTAGGTGCTCGTCGAGAAATGCTCGAAGGGCCTCAAGCTCGGTCAGGGATAGGGAATACAAGGTTCCCAACGGGGGGTGCATACCTTCCTCTAGCTCGATCCTCAGGTTGAATTCATGATGTGGTGCCAGAGTGTTAGCCTTGCTTTTGCTAAACACATCGGCATATTCGTGATAGGCCTTTGGTACGGCGTCGAGGTTGGCAGGCTCGGAGGTCGTGGTTGCGCGCAGCTCGCTTGCTCGAGACGGGATGCTCAGGCTGAAAGTTATGGAGCCGTCGAGTTTTGTGGCCCGGGCAAACGCCGCTGGGCTAACAAACTCAATGGAAGGGGCCTGGCGGTCGGGGTTACACAGCGTGTTGGCGGCAGGGACCGGTGTGTCTGCTGGAGGGACTACACTCGGCGGGGTTACAGGAGAGCTCTGGGGGGTCGGCCTGGGTTGTTCAGATGTCCGGAAAGATATACTGCTCTTTGCCCAATCAATCAACGGATTGTAGCGGGTGAGCCAGTTGTGTCCCAGGACGATAGCACAAGAGCCATCCAACGGGGTGACATAGAATGTTGTCGGGGTAACATCACCGGTAGCAAAGTGGACAGGGAGATCGACGGCGCGCGTTATCATGTGATTCGTCGTGCCATCAAACAAGCGGAGCTGCATTGCGGGTACGGAGTAGGTCTGTAAATTGTGTTTATTAACAAGCTTAGTATCAATAAAACAATCGGAAGAACCTGAATCAATTAGAGTGGGAAAAACAAAAGAGGGATCACAGTTGGTAAGAGAAAATGAGGGTGGTCCATTAGCGGAAAACATTTTTGAATGGGGGACAGAGGCCCCGGAATTGGAAGACAAAGGAGAGCCGGGGGCATTCCCCCTTGAAGCGGGAAATCGACCATCACAGGAACCGAAAGAAACAGGGAAAGAAAGAGAATTGGGGTCCGATAGGCGGACACGTTCAAGTGTACCTCCCTCTTCGCACGAAGGGGTTGAGTACAACCCTCCGATCGTGCGGCGTCCGGAGGGTTGCCGGTTAGTTTTTTGCGTCAGACGATGAGTCTGACTCCGGCTCTGGTGTCGTGGCCGGTTCTGGTGTGGCGACTTTGGCCGCTCTGGCCTTGGCTGCACTTGACCCGGCCTTGTAGCACTCTTTAGCTACATGTCCTGGCTTACTGCAGAACATGCACAAGTTGTTGTCGAAGCGCCGTTGACGCTCTTCCTTGGTCAGCCTGCCATCTTTCCTGAGTTTTGCAGCGAGGTCAGATCTAGGCTTACCGTCGGGGTGCTTGTCCTTTGGTTTATTGGTGGTGGATGTGGATGGTGAGGCGGGGGAAGGTGTGGCGGATCGGTGGGATTTGGGGGGGGGGGTGGTTTCTGGGAGCTTTTATCATAGGTGTTGGAGGCGGGTTTATGACGCCGATCGGTCTGGGTCTTTCGTTCCCAGTAGCACGTATCAATTTCATCGGCGAGGTCCCGTAGGTCGTATAGCGACGTTGGCTTACCAAACCGAGTGATTTCATCTTTGATATGATCGAGTAGACCGTGGTAGAACAGGGCGCGGAGGGCTCCTTCACCCCAGTTGTCCAACTTACCCGCATAGCGGTTGAACTCGGTGACGTACTTCCCGATGGTCTGTCCATCCTTCATTGTTAGGTTGAACAAACGCTCTTCAGCTTCGCTGACGGGGTCGCGCGGGCCGAAGTTATGTTCGAGTTCTCCCACAAACCTTGTCCAGTCGTTCATCCACCGTGGTTCTCGACCGGGCCGGTGGCCGCGAAGGATATCGGGCTCAAACCAGTCCAGTGCTGCCCCCTTCAAGTATAAGATGGTGAATAGGACTTTGTCAGCCTCGGTCGGGAAGGCTTGGGCGCGGGTCATAAAGTTTACTTCACATTGGACGAAGAACGTATGGAGTTTGTTATGGTCAGAGCCGTCGAATGGTTTGGGTTCACGGACCTTCTTACAGGCCGGTTCAGGTCGAGGCGGCGGTGGAGGAGCTGGGGGTGGTGCCGGCGGCGGAATCATCTGGTGGATGTCACGAGTGGTTCGAGCGAGGTCGCTGATTGCCTTGGTGAGTATGAAGGCCATACATCCCTTTGGCAGGGCTTGCTCTGCTTGGTCAATATCGATCTCTTCGATCTCATCAACCGTAACTGGCAGATCGGCGGGTAGCTCCTCTCGTGGCGCTGGCTCGGGCTCTGGTTCGGGTTCTGGCACCGGCTCGATTGGTATCTGGGCCGTTGACTCGGCCTCATTACCAAGTGAATCGCTGTCAACTTCGCTCGGTGTTCGTTGCCAGCGGTATCGACGGCGTTTCACCGGCGTTGAGGACCATAAGTCTGCCCGGTCTGCCGTGAAGCTCTCGAATAATGGTTCATCTGACTCTTCCCTATCAAATAATACGCGTGAGGTGTACTGCGTGTATGGTGATGCGGAAGTACCAGCCACTGGTTGGCAGGTCTGAGAACGGGTTCTGGGTTTGCGAGACATCGTTTAACGTCAAGAGCGAGGGGAGTTCAAAAATACTGTCAGGGTGTGGGAAAACGTTACCGTGACTCGCTGTCGGCGACCGTTAAGGTCCGCTGCTTCGGCATAACAGCCCATCAAGGGCAGGGATGACAATCACGGCGGAAAGGGGTTTCGGCTTCAACGACTCGTTCGTGAGCGTTGCGCCTCGTACTTGACACGGCCCCGCTATTTCAGATGGCAGAAGGTGCGACTGGGTCAGACAGAGAGTGCAGGGGGTAACCCTAGTTGATTTTTGAACTAAAGTACGAGGTAGTGTACAACCGGTATTTATGTATAACGGGATGAATAGAATTAAGTCGCCAGATCTCACGGAGATTGCGGGCAGGGTTAAGAAGGAACGAAAACAAACAAAGAGTGTGGGAGAAGGACAGCCGTGTATGGCCGTCAAGAAAAACAAGCATGATAAGGAAAGACTCATAGGCCCGTGACGGGCCGTGGAAACAGGTAGTGGTGACGGGGAAGGGTGGCGGGCTTGTTCAGGCGGCGTCGGGTGGGCAGCGGAGTTGACGGGGTCGAAGTGGGGGAGGGAGAAGGTGCGGGGAGTGATCACCTGACCGTGGGAATTGCCGGGTCGTGACACGGTGTACGAATCCACCCACGCACCACCAGTGCGTGGGCGTGCTCCCTCCACTTCCCATGGACATGGCCATCCCATGCACCATGCCCATTACTCGCACTGTTGTCAAGACAAGGATTCATCCATGAACGATGCTGACGTCGAGACTCATCACTACGATGACAACTATCTCAGTGATGATGTCGCTGTCAATGCAGCTAGGTCCACGACAACTTGTAGGACTATGTCGAATCGCCCATCCGGCTCTGGCCTGTCCAGGTCTGCACTGTGTAAACAGATGAGGAACTGATCCCCTCATATCCCTACCTTCATCAACGACAAGGCCGTTGTTGATTAATAACTTCTTACCTTCGTCAACAACAATGGTGTCGTTGATTATCTATTTTGTACCTTTCCTCTTTCGTCAACGACAACGTTGTTGATTATTCATTTTCCTCTTCGTCGACGACCTCCACTGTCAACATCGTCATGGTGGACGATGGTATTTAATAAACTCACAACGACGAGAAAGTCGTTTCATCATCGACAACTCTGTCGTCAAGATCTGGGTGCATATGTTCCAGGAGAAACTCTAAGTGGGCTTCGCCTACTGTCAGAGACCAGGTCGAGATGAAGGAGTGTCTCCATGGCGGAGGGCTTCAGCCTCAGCGACTTATGCCAGGAGTGCTGTGCCAAGTAACATGTCTGTGCCCTAACTTACTAACTGGCAACCAGAACTAAAAGGGGGTAACTCTAGTCGATTTTATTACTGAGGTGTAACCTATGTACAAGTTGAGTATATATAGTTACAATGAGGGCAGGGCCTGCAGATGGCAGAGCTGAGCAGAGTGGAGCTAACGGGGTTAAACATTAGCCGATTGAATATTACCGACAAGTTGGGTTATGGGGTTAACGGAATGGTAGGCAATAACCCAGAAACGGAAAGGAGGGATAGGCCCGAAGGTGGACTTGCAGGCCAAGCGAGTGTATTGCCCAGTGGAGGCAGGAGTGCGCTAGCGGATGTCGGAGCTGTCCGGAAGCCTTCGGGGCTCTGTACTTAGGGAGGTGTAGGTAATAAATTGAAAAGAGGGGGTGGTGACCATTGAGGGGTACCGAGGTGATTGCAGAATATGGGAGCTCCGAGGTTAGTGAAGAAGGAGTGGAGGTAGTCCGGAGGGATCAGAGGGAGTGGAAGTCGATGGCCGGGGATGGATATGACACCTACAAACTACTATTATAGCCTCCTGCAATGAGTGTGCCCCCATTTGCATACATCTTTCGTATGTAGAACGTAAAAATTTTATTTCTTTAAAATGCTTGCTTTCCCCTTGTGTATATGTGCTTGTACCCTGTCTGCGATTTAATATCGCAAGGGAGGAGGATGTGAGGCCCTGGCCCATGTCTATATTCCACCCACAACATCAGTTGATGTTGTGTTGTCTAATAATTATGTTGCGATGCTAATTTAGCGTTGCGGAAGCTTCTCTATTTATTTGTGCCGAGAACGCATTAGATTGTATATAAACCCTCGGGGTAGCTGTAAAAGGTGGATCAGCCTTTACTTCTACCCTGTTAATATACAGCCCATCAAAGCGTATACTTAGACGGACCAACTGAGGCCTGAGGTGAACGGGGGAACGGAACGTTACTGTCCCCAAAATAGTAAGATAACCTTTCAGTTGTGGGTGGGTCAATAGTACATCGATCAAAGGAAAGTTGTCCATGTAAATAGAAATAGAAAGAATAGAGAATGATACAGAGGGAGAATAGAAAGAGGGGAAAGTAGAGGGAGGAGGAAATAGGAAGGGGGAGAAGGGGGTAGTGGGTGGAGTGGAGCCAGGTGGAGCTGGGTGAGGTGGGTGTGCCCTGACATGATCCCCCTTTTAGTTCTCATTGCCAGTAAGTAAATTAGGGCACAGATGTGTAACTAGGCACAGCGCTCCTGGTCTGAGTCGCTGAGGCCGAAGCCCTCCACCATGGAGACAACTCCTTCGTCTTGCTTCTGGTCTCTAACAGAATTCTCCCATAACAACTGCATCCACGTGTCGACCCGCTGCACCCCCTTCGAGCTTGACACCGGGCAGCACCCCAGGATGGGGATGGAACCCACACGTGCATCAGAGGTCAAGGCCGCTGATGTGTTCACCTTGAGGATGATGAAAATGCAGGAAGAGGCAAAGGCAGCACTAGAGCATGCAGTGGAGGAGATGGCCCGCTACTATGACCGAAATCGAGAAGTAGTGCTGCAAGCGGGAATCTGCTACTGTCTCCAAAAAACGGAAGGTAGCACTCCAACTCACTCCCCAAAAGCTAGGGAAGAAAGAGAAAGGGGGCTGAAAGGGTGTTGCAGCAAGAACAGGTCCGTATATTCAACAGGGAGGGGGGGGGGGATTTTGGGGAAAAATATAACTCTGGTGACTCTTGCTTATTTTCCATGGTGGATTTCCCTAAAGGTCACAATAGCCCTTTACCAATCATGTGGCCACTCACAGCACCCAAGTACATGGACTTCAAAAGTAGCGGGAGGGGGGAAATCACCTATTCCATTTCAATTGCTATGTACATATACCCATATGGCAAACATACAATTTGTGAAAAGAGTCCGAAATATATGGGTTTGGCTGAGCTAAGCCTCCACCAACAACGGCAGTAAGGTTCAGCTGCCGTTGGCTTAGAATAAAATTCCAAACAACAAAAGAAATTGAAAAGGAAAACACGAACTTCCTCATACTCCAAACACTGCGTCAAACCTCCGTCCCTTTATTCCATCCGACTCTCCTTATCCATAGCTTTCTAACGATACCGACTTTGTGAAATTTGGTGGAGATTTGACTGAGAATGGGAATTCTCAGAAGCGGTATACATATATATCTTGATTATCTGTGCACAGGGAAACTTGGTCCAAATAAAATGCCATAATTCCAAGACTCCTCCAATGACTTCCTCAGCATTTATATCATTTGAATAGCCCATATTTTCATCAAGACTAGCTCACACATGAGCATCTGAACAGTTCATATCATCCCATGACTCCCATCATGCCTGACAATCAGAATATCTCCACAACCACTGAACCGGTTAGGGTGGAATTCGACACTGAGTCTTTGGGTATTTTTCTGGATTTAATGACCCCAAGATCATCCTCTTCTGTCAACTTTTGACCTTGTTCCCATGGTCGCAGTCAAGTGCACGGACTTCGCACATGAGGACATCTCAGGTTAAATTTCTCCACCAAATCTCAACCAATTCCTTTGCGGAAAGGCTCTTCGGTTCGTACGAAAACCCTCTTTCTTCTTTCTTATTACTCCCTCCTACGATTCCTTTTTCCTAATAATGTACAAGGGCAGGAGCCCAATTTTGATGTATTTGCTGCATAAGGTTCCATGAAATTGAGCACACCCGTTATGCACTCCTACAGCACCCGAGTATAAGGAGGGTGATCAAGTCTGGCTCAGCACCCAGAACTATACCACGGACTGCCTGACCAAGAAACTAGACAAATGGACGGGCCCCTTCAAAAATTCTTAAAGTCATATCACCGTCAAACTCCAGCTCACAGCGCAACAAAAGGGAGTCCACCCAGTGGTATCAGTAATGAATGTTCGACCCTATCGCCCAGATGAGATCCCCAAATGACCCACTGACCCCCGCCCAGGCCCCGAAATCGTAGATGGGAGAGAAGAGTAGGAAGTTGAGAAGGTCCTCAATTCCTGCTGGCACTGCAGGAAGCTCTGGTACCTGGTGAAGTTTACAGGCTGGCCAAACTCCAAGAACAAATGGCCCCCTTGCAATAACCTAGCCAACACCCATGACCGGATCAAGGAGTTCCACAGAATGCACCCAAGCACCCCAGGCAGAGAGTGAGAAAACCCCCTGGCCACTTCGAGGCGAAGCAGCTTAAGGGGGGGGGGGGGGGTGATGTCAGGGCATGCCACCCTGTGCTGTGCCATGCCACCTCCTTCTCTCTCTCCTGTCTGTCTTTCCTTCTTTCTTTCCTTCTTTCTCCATACAGACAACCTTCTCCTTTACACCTGTAGCCCAGACACATCTGATGCCAGGTACCCTGTACAGTGTCAGGGACGCATCCGGGGTGGAGGGGGCCTGGATGTATCACCCGGCAGAGGGACCCTCTCAGGGAGCGAAGCGGGCATGCATGCTGACAGGCCCGATCTGGGACTGTAGTCCCTGGCCACTTAGACAGAAGTGGAAAACGTGAATTGTCATTAAAAGGAAGAACTACACTACTTACCTGAAGTGGAAAATGTGAGAAGAAGGTTACTTCTTCAGTTCCCACTTCAGGTACATTTATGTACATGCGGCTTGGGTCACATGACAGGTGCCACATCATCTGCAGAGAGAGCCGCAGCCATCCAGGTGTCCCTGCGGGGGATCCTGAGGGCGTCCGCTGCAGGCACGCATGCTAGGTGTAGCAGGGAGTTCCTCCCTCCACTTCCCCCTCTTCCTATTTCTTCTCTGTCTCATTCTCTATTCTTCCTATTTCTATTTACACAGACGACTTTCCTTGATCGATGTACTACTAACCCGCCTGTGACCCATGCATGATGCACCCAGCCCCAGATGCTCCGGACGACCCCCGGGTACACCCAGCACGCGCACTGTAGGAGAAATAACGGTCACACTATGGAAACCCATTATGGAAATATGCCAGATAAATCACAAAACCCCATACGACAAGTAGATATGAGAAAATAGAAGGACCTGAATTTTAATGAATTTTTACGAATTTTTACGAATTATTATGACTATACGTGATAAATTGAAAGAAAGAAAATTAGCAAAAATACTTCAAGCTTAGCATCAACAAGACGGAATTCTCGGGGGAATTTATACCAAATATTAAGAAAAGAATTAGGACAATCGACCAAGATTTGACTATAGAAACAATCAGAGAGCCTCCACGGAAACTGTCATATCCATACAATCCCGACCTCTGTTCCGGGCTCCCGGAACTCCGAACCTGACTTCCAGAGTCCTGCTTCCCTTCTGCCACCTCCTCCTTGCCAACTTCCAAGAGGTTATCCCACCTCCGGCTCCAACACCACCTTCGGTCCGACTCCGGAACATTCCGGGTCCGATCTCATCCTCGACACCTTCCAGACGAGCATGCAACACCTATGTTCCCGACTCCGGACCTCTGCTCCGGAATCCTGTTTGCATCTCCATCTCCGGAACCTCCGGTCTTAGCTCCGACCTCGGACTTTGACCCCACCTCCGCTTATACCCATTGTATTGGTTAGCTCATTCCATTTAATTACCTTTGCCAATATTCCGGAGTTTAACCTCCGAGTTCGGACTTTCCGGACTTACTCCGGACCTTGCAACTATTGCATTGTCCATTTCAATTCCGCTATTCTCCCTCATTCCTATTTGGGCTGCTGCTTCCTTCTATTCAGTCAGCTAGCCATTCCCGACTCCCATCCTCCTTCCTTCCTTCTTGGGCCTTGGCCCTTCATTCTAATAGGAGGGCTAAAGCGGGAGCTCAGTCTCCGTAAATGAAGAACTGAATTACTACGTTTAGTACTAACCTAAAGCGGGAGCTATAGTACAGAAGAGTACAGAGTAAATAATGTAACAACTAACTAAAAGCAATGATACTAACCTCAGTCTCCGTAAATGAAGAACTGAGGAGAAAAGGAAAGTAGAGCGAAAACAGTATATACAATTATATACATTGTGTCACGAGGCAAATACGGATGTAAGAGGGATCATGTGGTGTTGGTTGGTAAGTCACGGGTCGTTGTTACTCCAACACATTCCTCCTTTGGGAAACACCATTGAGTCAAACACTTGACCCTCGGTGTTGTTCCTCTTTCCATCTCCCTTTGTCTCCTTTTGTCCTACCCTTGTTCCTTTTGATTCCGGACCCCTCCTTATATACAATGTACCTAGTAACTTGTAACCTCAGTCCGAAATCGACCTGAATTCCCCCCAAGAGACTTTCCCTCTGCTAGATCCGAAATTAGGGACCCCCAGGACAACCAGCAATGGCACAGCGCTCCACCTGAGTCGCTGAGGCCGAGGTCCTTCCATGCTAAGTCTCTGATTCCACTCCGGAGTCGTCCGAATCCGACAGTTCTAACAGAAACTACTTTCCCACATCTGCACACGTAGCCAAGGATGGAAGTACCACGGAACAAGGATTCCTCAGGAACTAATGCAAAATTCAAAGTCGTGTTTATAATAGGAAATGTAGATGTCCCCCAAATGGACCCAATGAAAGTAATTACAGGGAAAACTATCCATAAACGACGGAGATATGACTAAAACTCCTGCAAAACGAGGACAACGCTTAAAAAGCAAGCGCGAAGAATAACCAGTAACGACCGAGACGAGCTTGATAGCCCATTAGAAAGGAAGGGATCTAATCTTAATCCACCCAAATTTTCATAATAAAAGGATCATGCATTAACGAGATATCCAATAACGGGAATAGCGACATTGTCATATCCATGCATACCCGACCCCGACCCGACTTCCAGACCTCCACCCTCTTCACCTCCGGAGTCATACCCTACCGCTGCCGTTCCGATACTCACCTTCGGTCCTGGCAACACACCTCTTTCTACCTCCCATGCCACCTCTACTCCTTCCTTCCCTCTCCTCCCCTATCTCCGTCCGTTCCGATACTCACCCCGGACCGAACACTGCCCCTCTCGCCACCCTCCTACTACTCCTCCTCCTACTCCTCCGCTCCTCCCTCACAACACCCCCACCCTTCCGTCACCCTCCTACGCTTCCCCCATCCGCTCCGATACTCACCTTCGGACCTGACAACTCTCCTCTCTGCCACTCCTTCTCTCCTCCCTCTGGTACTCTTCCACCGACCTCCCACCAAGTTACGACCTTCCGCCGCTGTCCCATACTTCGTACTCGGGCACCGCTCGTACCTTTGCTCCGAGCCTCCGTCATAGTCCCTACCTTGGACTTTGACTCCACCTCGGTCTTAGTCCATTGCATTGGTGACCTCATACTACGTAAACACCATTGCCAATATTCCTCGGACTTTCAACCCCGCCTCTGTAACCTCCGTAAGCTCCGCAACCTCCGAGCTTCGTGGATCGCCTTCAGCACTTTCGCTGCTTGTAATGTATCTTTCGCATTTTCCCCTCATCCCTATTTGGACTGCTGCTTCTTCCCATTCTAGCCAGTTAGTCATCATCCCCACTTCTCCTCATCCTCCTGCCCCTCTGGGCCTCGCCCTCCCTACCTCCTTTCGGACGTATCACAGGTCCTGCCTTATGACCTTCGGTACCGCTCCGCTTCTGTCTACCCTTTGTTCCCGTTCAGACGTCTTCATTCCGATTCGGATCCCCTTTGTCTCCTTGTGCTTTTGCCCCCTCCATTATATATATCGGCGCTTGTACATACTCGTTTTGGGCTCAGTCCGAAATCGACCTGAAATGCCCCCTAGAGACTTCCTGCTCGCCTACTGTGAAATTAAGGACCAAATGGACAAACAGCAATGGCACAGCGCTCCGCTTGAGTCGCTGAGGCCAAGGTCCCTCCACACTAAGTCTCCGATTCCACTCCGGAGTCGTCTGTATCCGCCTGTTCTAACAGACATCAAAAGTCCGAGCTCAGGGAAAAAACGATGTTTACGAAGGATCCATAATTAAAACATACAACGAAATTTACACGGAAATTATGAAAAATAAGAAACTATTGTTATGCAAATTTTCAGCCCAAACGGTCCAGCCATTGTAAAGTTATACCAATGATGGGAATATAGAAATCCACATCATGTTTAATGACATGTGAGGGTGGCAATGCGAAGGGAACCGGCCATCGGAAATGAGATCCGCACTTCGGCAGATCGCAAAGACCAATTTCCGTCCAAATAAGGAAGAGCCCGGTCAAAACAAAGCACGGAAAGTGCAAAACAACCTTAGATCATGAGGGAAAAATCTGAAATAAATCACAGAAGCCCATATGAAAGATATAAACACCCACCCATATCATAAATCCCAAACAATTAAACAGAAACAGCACCCGCATAGGAATGACTATGGGAACTGTCATATCCATTCCCGGCCATCGACTTCCGGGCTCTCCGACCCCTCCGTTCTAACTCCGCTCCCCCCTCACCAACCTCGGAGCCCCCGTATTCCGCAAACCTCCCGGTACCCCTCGATGGTCACCACCCCCTCATTTCAATTTATTACCTACGCCTCCCTAAGTACGGAGCCCCGAAGACTTCCGGACAGCTCCGACGTCCGCTAGCGCACTCCCGCCTCCGCTGGGCAATACACTCGCCTGCCCTGCAGAGTCCACCTTCGGGCTTATCCCTCCTTTCCGTTTCTGGGTTAACGCCTGCCTTTCCGCTAACCCCGCGAACCGACTCGTCGGTAATATTCAGTCGGCTAATGTCTTAACCCCGTTAGCTCCGCTCCGTCCGGCTCCGCCAATTGCGGAACCGTCTCCGCTGTAACCATATATATACACTACTTGTACATAGGTTACGCCCCAGCAGATAAATCAACTAGAGTTACCCCCACTAGGTTCTAAGTGCCAGTCAGTAAGTTAGGGCACGGACGTGTCACTAGGCACAGCGCTCCTGGCAGAAGTCGCTGAGGCCAAAGCCCCCCGTTACGGAGACATTCCTTCGTCTTAAATCTGGTCTCTGACAGGAACGACGCACATGATTACCGAATGTGTGCGCGAACTTTTGCTAACTCAACGAATACCAGGAAATAGAACACAACTTTAGTACCATTGGAAAGGTGGGAATAAATGAAAATTTATGATACCAAGAACGTGAGAAACCATCCAGAAATGAATGAGATACAAGGACATTGTCATATCCATCCCCAGCCATTGACTTCCGGTCCCTCCGATCCCTCCGGTCTACCTCCACTCCTTCTTCACTAACCTCGGAGCTCCCGTATTCCGCAATCCCCTCGGTACCCCTCAATGGTCACCACCCCCTCCTTTCAATTTATTACCTACGCCTCCCTAAGTACGGAGCCCCGAAGACTTCCGGACAGCTCCGACGTCCACTAGCGCACTCCCGCCTCCGCTGGGCAATACACTCGCCTGCCCTGCAGAGCCCACCTTCGGGCCTATCCCTCCTTTCCGTTTCTGGGTTATCGCCTGCCTTTCTGTTAACCCCACGACCCGACTCGTCGGTAATATTCAGTCGGCTAATGTTTAACCCCATTAGCTCCGCTCCGCTCGGCTCCGCCATTTGCGGACCCATCTTTGCTGTAACTATATATATATCCAACTTGTACATAGGTTACACTTCAGTAATAAAATCGACTAGAGTTAACCCCCTTCAGTTCTGGTTGCCAGTTAGTAAGTTAGGGCATGGACGTGTTACTAGGCACAGCGCTCTTGGCATAAGTCACTGAGGCTGAAGCCCTCTGCCACGGAGACGCTCCTTCATCTCAAACCTGGTCTCTGACAGACATGAAGTTAGAAACCTGATAATGCGTGGGAAGACAGCTTCAAGAGGTCCAGAGCCCTAAATAAAATACATAAAAATATGATATCTTCGAGGACGACCTACTATAACAACGAACAATACATATGGAGGATTAGGATGTGATAATACAAGGGGGAATCAGGGAAGATGAACGAAATCCATGAAAACCACTAAACTATGACGGACCATGGTGGGAATTTTAGGGAACGATATTCTAATGAAGTGGAGAGCTATAATACATTCGTTTGAGTAATTCTTGATTACTAGCAACTTTTTCTTTCGGTTTTAAACCTGAATAATTCACTCATTTACCATTTCAAGTCTCATTTTAACTAAATGTCGCTGAATAAAAATGGAATAAATCAGCTGAAGGTCTCAGCGCAGCCACACGCATAGTAATGCGAAGTTTGAATTCAGAATCACTGAGTCATAGCAAATTTAGTGGTAAATATGAGGAATTTGAAATAGGAAACTGCGACAAATGCAGCGCAGTCAAGTTTTAATTAACCATTAACATAGCTTAGGTGAGGAAGGACAATAAGGATTCTAGGTGCAGTCTGACCACAGTAGAGCCGCAGTTCAGCGCAGTAAAGCACAGTAGAACTATAGCATGAAAATTTCATTTTTTATTCAGTTTGAGAAAAATACACTGTAAATAAATCCTGTAAATAGGAGGTAGAGCGTGAAAAAGGAAGGCGACCCAAGGAGTATAGAAGGGAGACCCTTTCTGCGACTTTTTGCCCCCCTCAGAGAAGTAAGAAAATAGAGTATTATTTTTCTCAAGCATTTCTGGTTGTCACTCCAGTGTGAAAAAGTGATATACAGTTAAGATTGCCACTGTAGTAAAAGGCAGCAATTAAGGAGAGAAATATTAAGTAGATATTTCAACAGGAGAGCTGGTTAACACTCCAGATTTCAAAGTGTAAACACAAAACAGTTATTTTGCTACTGTTAAAACAAGCAATAAAATAAGACAAAAATAAAACAAACTCAAGGGACACTCCAGACACAATCCAAATCCATTAACTGAGTAGAATCTTTGAAACTTCACCAAGTAGAAGATTTAATTCAAGTTAAATTCCAAATTAAACAACGCTACACAGAATTACACCTAGACAAATTAAGAAAATTCACTAAAAGGAACAGCTCCGCAGGGCTCAGTTTATCTGTAAGTCAATTCCCAGAAACTTTAGACTAACCCATAAAAATCGAATTAGCCAAAACACTCGGATTGGTACTATATTTACAACAAATAATACTAGTACACTTCCCCATCCTAACTAAAGAACCAGGGAACAGCTTGGTGGTGGTCTCGTTTGAACCTCCCAACTGACCTTCCTTTGTTCTCTCCTTCAGCGCCTGCAGCGGATCCCTTCAGGATCCCCCATGGGGATACCCGGGTGGCTGGGGCTGTGCATGGGGACGATGTGGCAACTCTCATGTGACCTGAGCACCATGTATATAAACATACCTGGGGTGGGAACCAGAGAAGCAGTCTTCTTCTCACCATTCCCACTTCAGGGACATCTGCCTGCACCGGACCTGTTGCCGTATGTGCCCACTTCATACCCCACCGGGCCCTCAGCACCGGGCAATATACCCGGACGCTCTCGACCCTGGACCGGTCCCTGACAGCAGAAGAAGACTTTAACCTCATTCCCCCCCACCTCTCCCGCCCCCCCCTCGCCATGGTGACACAAGAACAATATGACGACCTGCTGGCCCGGTTCCAGAAACTACAGACCATTGTAGAGAGCCGAACCCAGGACCAGTTCAGGGCCGAATGCGGAATCTACCTCTACGTCCGCGCGGACGAGTTCCCTGACGCCCTCTCCCAGGTCCTCTTTGTGCTGTCCTACATGCAAGGAGGGACTGCAGGGGCATGGGCGACACAAGGCACCATGGCACTGCTGGCAGCAAGCTCTCCCACACCCACCATGGATGAGTTTGATTCAGAACTTGACACCATGTTCCAAGACCTGAACCGGGGGGCTACAGCCCGGCAGAAGCTAGCAACCATCCGGCAGGGGAGCGAGTCCGTGGACAGGGTCATCCAAGAGTTTGAGGTACTGGGACCCATCTTGCAGCTAAGCGATGTGGGGCTAGTCGACCACTTTGAGCAAGCGATCGACCCCCAGCTCCGTGAGAGCATCTACCAGCTCTGCCCCATGCCCACCACCTGGGCCGAATGGAAGCGTGAGGCCACCCTGCTCAACAGCCAGTGGCAGCGCTTCCAGGGATGCAACCATGGATGCCCACACCCGAACCCCCTCTCCCACCAACACCATCCGTAACCCCTGCAGCCCACTCCAAGACAGGGACGAGCCCACACCGTGGAGCCCACCAGATCCAATGCTTGCACCCTGAAGACCTTCAAGCGCTGATGAAAGGGCTGAAGGGCCAAGCAACGAAAGGATCAGAGACAAGGGAAAAGGGAGTAAGTGTCAGGGACACGTCCGGGGTCGAGGGGGTCCGGGTATAGCACCCGGCGCTGAGGACCTCGCAGGGGGTAGATCGGGCGTGTGTACTGGCAGGCCCGATATGGGACAGCTGTCCCTGGCCACTTAGACTGAAGTGGAAAAGGTGAATTGTCATTAAAAAGGAAAGCTACACTAACTTACCTGAAGTGGAAAAGGTGAGAAGAAGGTTACTTCTTCAGTTCCCACTTCAGGTACATTTATGTACATGCGGCTTGAGTCACATGACAGATGCCATGTCATCCTCAGAGACAACCGCAGTCATCTGGGTGTCCCTGCAGGGGATCCCGAGGGCATCCGGTGCAGGCGCGCATGCTGGGCACAGTGGGGAGCCATCCGGGGAGCCTGGGTCAGGCGGGTCAATAGTACATTGATACAAAGGAAAGTGGTCTGTGTAAATAGAAAGAATAAACAGGAGGGGAATGATGGGAAGAATGAAATAAAGAAAAGAGAGAAGGAAGAGAAGAGAGAAAGAAAGAGGAGGGAAGGAGGGAAGGAAAGGATGGGCAGCGGGGCAGTGGGTGAGGTGTGGCTGGGTGGGCCTGGGTGGGCCCGGGTCAGGTGGGTGTGCCCTGACTGTTACAGGAATGGGTTCCGGGGAACCCAACCTGAGCCGTTCGGCTCACTAATGGAGGTGGCTGCATAGCTGTCGGAGGGAGAGCGGAATAGGATGAGTGTATGGAAGTACAACCTGTGGGTTGGCCAACGGTAACTTGGCGCTCCTGGGAGCGTACCGGTAGCGAGTATGATGTGGGCTCCTTGAGGGAGCCACCTGGCTGTCTGCTAATGGGGACTTGGCGCTCCAGCGTGCCGGTAGCAGGTGTGCTGGGAGTGTTTGGCTAGCGGTGACTTGGCACTCAATGGAGCGTACCGGTAGTGAGGGATACTGGGACTCCCAAAGGGAGTCACCCAGTTGGTGGCTATCGGTGACTTGGCGCTCATGGGAGTGTACCGGTAGCGGGAGTTGTTGGGGAAAGCGGGCTGGTGGACCAGTGCACAGTAGTGGGTGACCGTGGGAAGTGGGACCTGCGGGTGTGTGGCCAGGCATCCTGGAGCTGCCTGGACCATATCCTTCTCCTGAGGAGGTGGGATAGGCTACAGTTCCTGATAGGGAACTTCTGGTTGGATGGGAGTAACCACTCGACCACCCGGTGGACTGGTGGGAGCGGGCAGCAGGAGGTTGGGCATGGGAATGCCCTCCTCGTTGCGGTTTTGTCATGGAGAGGATGAATAGGGAGGTGGACATGGTTCCAGGGTTACAGGTTGAGTTTACAGTGGTGGCACAATGGTGAGGATGTTACAATCGCGGTACAAGGTTTGTGGGTTATGTATTCGATAATGAGAAAACATCTCAGCAATTGCCATACATGTCATATGACTTGTATCTATCTAATACAAAGGTCGTAATGGCCAAGGGAAGTCCCTTGGAAATCAACAAATCCCCCAGCCAGCACCAAAACCCAGTGGGAAAGCTTGGCATGGGGTTTGACAATGAAATAAAGGTGGAGGGACCAAATGTTTGAATGTTCAGTCATGGACCATAAGATTCTAGGTCCATTCCTATAACACTGACAGTAAGGCCAGACCCGAGAGAACGCCCAGGGGACCATCCCACGAAGGATGCACACCGGCCGGTTACAGAGAGTGGCCCATGCAGACACAGCAATGCACGTAAATCGTCACCAGCACCAAAGGTCCACTGACTCATCGCAAAGAAGAGGAGGAAGGGTGCACCCTCAGCCCACAGAGACGAGAAGGCCACAGAGGAGGCCCCAGAAGTAGCAGTATCCCCACCCGCCATCTATGTCCTCTCCAAACACTCCCCGAGATCTCTGAACCTCTCCGTGAAGCTGACCACCCACACCTCCCTCGCCTCTGTGTCCGTGTCAGCCCTCCTAGACTCGGGGGCCACTGGGAACTTCGTAAGCCCCGGGTTCATCCGGAAGCACAGGCTCGAAACCACCCCACTCCCTCAGCCCATCCCTGTCCGTAACGTCGATGGGACCCCAAATGAGAATGGAGCCATAACGGAGGAACTAGAAGCCCTCCTGACATTCGGACAGCATACAGAACGGGCCCGCTTTGCGGTCGCAAACCTCGGGCGACAATCCCTCATCATAGGGCACTTGTGGCTGCTGCACCACAACCCGGAGGTGGACTGGGTACGACAAAAGATCACCATGTCCCACTGCCCATCCTCCTGCCAGCTGCCACGAGCACGAGATGAGCAAGACCCCATGCTAGAGCCCGGGGATGGGATCTATGCCGTGATCATCCCCCCAGACTGGGGACATGAACTGAGGGTGACTACTACCCCTTCCCAGCGGATGGCCCAAGAGGCCCACAACCCAGAGGTGGAACCCGCACCGTTCGAAACACTGGTACCAGAGCAGTACCAAGACTTCTGGGATGTGTTTTCGAAAGAGGCCTTTGACCAGCTACCTCCCTGGAAACCTTGGGACCACGCCATTGATCTGGTACCGGATGCTAAACTCCCCAGGGGGAGGACCTTCCCACTCTCATGGCCGGAGCAGAAGGAGCTGGATGAGTTTCTGTGCGAAAACCTGCAGAACGCACACATACGACCATCCAAGTCCCCAATGGGGGCCCCAGTCTTCTTTGTCAAGAAGAAGGACGGGTCCCTACGCCTGGTCCAAGACTACTGGAAGCTGAACGAGATCACAGTGAAGAACTCGTATCTGCTCCCACTCATCTCGGACGTCCTTGCCTGCCTCCGCAGTGCTGAGTACTTCTCTGCACTAGACCTGCGCTGGGGGTTCAACAATGTCCGGATCAAGGATGGTGACGAGTGGAAGGCCATGTTCGTGACCAACCGAGGGCTGTTCGAGCCCCTGGTGATGTTCTTTGGGTTGTGCAACTCGCCTGCGACTTTCCAAACCATGATGAATGACATCCTTCGGGATTTCATCGACCGAGAGGTTGTCATCTGTTACATGGATGACATCCTCATCTTCACTGCTACCCTGGAGGAACACCGGAGGGTAGTACGAGAAGTCTTGGAGACGCTGCGGAGGAGGAAGCTCTTCCTGAAGCCCGAGAAATGTAAGTTCGAGCGGACATGGATCAACTACTTAGGGCTCGTCATTTCCGAAGGTAGCGTGGCAATGGACCCTGTAAAGGTCCGGGGAGTTCTTGACTGGCCAGTTCCGACCAAGGTGAAGGAGGTGCAGTCCTTCCTAGGGTTTGTGAACTTCTATCGCCGGTTCATCAAGGACTTCTCAGAGAAGGCACGCCCGCTCCATGCGCTCACCCAGAAGACCAAGGTTTGGAGCTGGGGCCCGGACGAGGATATGGCCTTCCACGCTCTGAAGGAAGCCGTCACCACTGCCCCTGTCCTCTCCTTCCCCACCAATTCCGGGCGCTTCAGGCTCGAGTGTGACGCCTCCAATTTCGCGACTGGCGCGGTGTCAGGGCAATAGCCCTGAACCCCGAGTCATATGTAAATTAGATACATATAGTCACATGGGTAAGCAGGAACCTCCGGGTAACTGCTTACACACCACCATAAAATACACATACTTGTATCACTTACGGCTTTGTGTGCTGAGCTACCCAAAGACCTCACACTTTTTTAAGTGCAAGAGGTGTGTTTTACAACACAACCCACAACAACTACATAATCTTAACATCTGACTCGGAAGTGCCTATGGCGCCTAAACACGCCCGCAAGGGCAAAGTCACATCTGCAGTGACACTAAAAAGAAATGAGCAGTTTATTAAGAAACCGCAATCTCCCATCATGGGAGATTCAAACCAAAAGCCGTCGTCAGACGACGATGAGGATCAACATGATCCGGCATTAGCAACCACCTCAGGGCTGGTCCCTGAAGGTTTTAGAAACTTATGTGGAGTAAGTGCGGGGCCAAATACCCCCAGAACTCCACGACATACCGATCTAACCCAAGCTGAGGAAGATCCCTCACCTCCTCACGAGGTGATCGACTTGTGCAAAAAACGCATAAGCGCCAAACAATCAGCCCAAAAAGCTGATCGGATAGAGTCACAGGAAACTCCAGGGCCCCACTATCCCCTGGAGTCCCCCCTCACGTCCCCAAGTCAAGCCCCAAAGGCAGACAAAGGGAAACAAAGGGAAGAGCCCCCACATCGGCTATCCGAAAAACTACTGGACTTGTTCCAGGTTCCGTCTGAATGGAGGACGGAAAGTGAAGACCAACTTCTTCTCAGGCTAAAAGCCCGAGAAGGCACGAAGATACGCCCTGAGAGCAGGATCTCCCAGAGTGTGGAAGCTCCAAAAGAACTTCCGCTGTTTACACTCCCACACACCATGCCAGACAAGGCAAGGTCGCCAACCTCAGAGGAGGTCTCCGAGATAATGAAGAGGAGGCGAACTGAAATGAGGGAGTTCGCTGAGGAAGCCTTACGCAAAAGTAAGGAAAAACCAGCGAACAGACCCCTCTATGAAAGGGAAGCACCCTCCGCAACGGCCTCACCTAAACAAAGCGAGCGTGGAGTGTTCACTCCAAGAACCCATTCTGGAACCCCCAGAAGCAGAAATGTCAACTGGGGAGAGTCTCTGCTCGCCCAACCAAACTTCCTCCTGGAAAACCAGGAATCGCGCATAATAAACACGATAAACTCGATCCAAAAAAAGATCGAGGAAACGAACCATAATAGTACGGCTCATCTAGAGATAACTCTAGAAAGAATGGCCAACACAATCGATGCGTTGACTGAAAAAATCAGCGAACAAACAAACTTGCTGAAGGAAATAAATTTCTCACAGAAGAGTGAGGAAACAAATAAACACCCCTGGACCACGGTCCAGGACATAAATAGAACTCGTGAAAAATTCACGAAAAGAACCACCAGTGAAAGCACACTGGAATATCATCAGCGACTCGACAGAGATGCCAAGGAGATCCTTCTCCCAAGGATAGGAGAAGACGATGCCGAAAGAAGGCATCGTTCAGAGATTAGGAGGAGAATTGGCACGTACCAAAGGTTTGGCCAAACGTCCACTTATGACGGACCTCTCGAACAGAGAGGTAACTCAATCACACCCTCTCAAAACAATGAGAGAATACAAATACAACTTCAGGCGAATTCACCTGAAACCAAAGAAATGCTGCAAGGAAGATTTCCCCCAGCAAAAACCCCCCCAAAGGAGAGATCTCCATTGGATAGCGACCCTGCGAAGGCAGGGGAGCAAGAAGAGTACCTGGAGAAATGGTATGAAAAGGCCATAAGAATGGCCGAAGTGAGAATACTCACTCCCTACCCAGAAGGAGTGAAGCCTGAAGCCCTAAAGAATAGGCCGGCATTCCCTGACAAGAAATGGTCAGGGGAGAACGACATGGAATCGTTCTGGCAGTGGTTCACAGAACTACTGGGATTCCTCGCCTCACGAGGATGCAAAGGTCCCCAATTCGACAAAGTCCACCTGGACTGCTTGATTCGTGGATTAGGGGGGCCTGCGTTCGACCTCGGAATTAGACTCCGAGACGAAACTCTCCTCAGAGGAGACGAGGGCATGTTCCTCGAAGTTCTCAACATATTGATGAGAACTTTCATTAAAGCCTCTGCCGCGCTGAACGCGACAAAGAAGTACCGCAACGTCAAATACAAAGCGGAAAAAGGCCTAAAACAGTTCTACCTAGAACTGTCCAAAGCAGTGTCCCAGATGGTGACGCCGCCAGACCAGGCATCCTTCAACGCCAGGTTCCTAAACTACATTCCCCTCGAATGGAAGAGGGAAATGATTGCTCATGATAGAATCAGAGCAGACTTCTCCTCAAATGAGGAGATGAAAAGCAATATCTCATGTAGACGAGATAATCGATGGGCTGAAGATGTCTTCAGCCTACAAATCAGGTTGCTATACCCGAACAACTACCACGGCAACCACGAGCTGCGGTAGAGCCCTCCCATCAGGAAAGAAGGCTGAAGAGCTGAAACCCAGATGGAAAGAGGATACATCCTCGAAAAACTCGAGGAAAACTGACCAAAAGTCAGTTCCAATTTGCGGCAAATGCGGCAAAATAGGGCAAACGAAAGATTGCCCAAGACACAATGTAATGGGCGATGAAAAACCAAGGCACATAGCTGCCATGGAGATCGCGACCTCAACGGATGAAGAGTCGAAAGGCTCATCAGATGAGAAACCAGAGAACAACTCTGGTAACTCCGAAGCATCAAGCTTCGAAGTAGAGGACCCATATGAAGGACCTCAATACTCACCCAACTCAGAGGGTGAGGAAGTCAACGTTGGGACCATAAGGATGGGCCCAATGTCAGTCGTCGACCACGACGACATAAATTACAAAATCAAACTGGCTGTAGCACACCAGCTAGAAAACATGGCAGACGAAAAAGTCGCTGAAGCCTTGGTGGAAGCACCAAGAAAAGACGCCTTGGGGAAATACACCAAAGTACCCAAGGAAAACAAGGACAAAGGGAAGAAGGACCAAAAGTCCATCGAAACCCAGTCCCCCTTGTTTGATGCGAAATTCCGCATCTCAAAAGACGCAGGAAAATACCCCACAAACAGACTGCTCTCAACGAAGAGAATGCTAACGGCTCACATAAAAATAGCAGGCATAAAAGCCTATGCGCTATTCAATAGTGGAGCCGAAACGGATGCTTTATCACCGGACTTTGTCCGTGCGGTCCACATCCCAATTCTCCAATTGGAGAACCCAGTCATCCTTCAAATGGGGACGAAAGGAACAAGATCACAGATCCTGTTCGGAACAAACGTGGACGTTGAGATCAACGGCCACATAGAAAAACACTACTTCGATGTAATCAACATCGACAGATATGACGCCATCTTCGGCACCCCCTGGTTAAACAAAAACCAGGTAAGCTTAGACTTCCGGTCCCACAAAGTGAGAACAGTGAACAAGGGCAGCATAGACACCCTTGGAATAAGCGAAGACCGTGTGACGAGATCACATGGATGGAAAACTCGAGCAAGAGCTCGAGAACAACCAAAAAAGAAGCCCCCCTGACAGGGAGGCAGGATTGAAACACACCTCAGGGTAATCAAAAGAAAATACCCTGAAGGTTGGCCCAATCCTAGTCTGGAAGGTCTCTCCATGAACAACCCCGAGTTCGAAACACTCAGGGAGTGGTGGAGAGAAAAATTTGAAACCGTAATGGCGCCAGCGCCATTAGAAATGCCTCCCTTGAGGGAGGTGAACCATCAAATCCCGTTGAAGGATCCAAACAAGAAATTTCGGGAAAACACCCCGAGATGTCCTGCAGCACTGCAGGAAGCACTAGCGACCAAAATAGATCGCTATGTAAAAGCAGGATGGTGGTATCCTGCGAACAGCAAGTGAGCATGTCCGCTACTGTGCATCTGCAAAGCAGATGGATCTTTGCGCACGGTAATAGACGCGAGGAATCGTAACTCAAACACGATCCTCGACGTCACACCAATGCCAGACATGTCACTGATCCAAGAATCAGTCGCCAGAGCAACATACCGATCCAAGATCGATATGTCGGACGCGTATGAACAAATACACGTGGACCCAGATGACGTCCATAGGACAACATTCTCTATGCCCCACGGGACGTACAACTCGAACACAATGCAGCAAGGAGACTGCAATGCTCCCTGCACCTTCCAGCGCGCACTGACCTGGGAACTACAAGGAGAAGTAGGCAGACGCCTACACGTCTGGTTCGACGATATATTCACCAGCACAAGCTTGGTGGAAAACCACAATAAAGCACTATTGTGGTTGTTCACTCGCCTAAAAGGGGCGAAATTCTACATAAGCCAGAAAAAATTCCAGCCATTTGCCCCAATCCTAGACGTTCTAGGAAGCTGTGTGGATGAACAGGGCATCCACGCTCAAGCAGATAAAATGGAAAAAATCCGCAACTGGCGAGAGCCAGTAGACCACACAGGAGTCCTAAGATTCCTGGGAATGGTAGAATATCTATCGATATTCATGCCAAACGTCAGCGGTTACACAGGACCACTGCAAACAATCTGCTCAAACAAGCAGACATTCAGGTGGACACCACTCCACCAGAAATGCTTTGACGAGATCAAACGTCTAGCATGGAGGGCTCCGATCCTGAAGCCCATCCAGTGGAACCCACCGGAAAGCCTCTCAGAAGAAGAGAGGACGAAACTCCACGTCTGGGTCATAACAGACGCATGCCCAGCGGGCATGGGTGCATTAATTGGACAAGGCGAAAGGTGGCAGACTTGCCGCCTGGCCGCATTCATGTCCAAAAAGTTCACCAACACACAACGTAGGTACTTCGCCTACGAGCTCGAGGCACTGGGTGTCCTTGAAGCACTCATGAGATGGCAAGACGACCTCATGGGAGGCCGTGAATTCACAGTAATCACGGACCACAAAGCTTTGGAATATTTCAAAGCGAAAAACCACAACTCGGGTAGACACCTGAGATGGCAAGCCTTTTTCGCAAGCTTCAATTGCGAAATAAAATACGTGGAAGGCCACAAGAACAAAGTGGCAGATGCACTCTCACGATACTATGACTTGTCAACGGACGAGGACCTGCATTTCGATGACTATGTGTCGGCGGACATCCACCTGGACAAAAATGCAGAAGACATTATCCCCGACAGAATCGAGGAATACGAAGAACTGCTACTAAGCAGTACCCTGAGTAAAAACTCAGAGAGAAAGAGACTCACAGCAATACGCGTGAGAAATACCCTAGAGGAAGCTCTAGGGGGGAGCGATAACCTAGAGGAAACTCTAGGGGGGAGTGCCCAAAATCTGGAAGAAATCATAATTCCAGAAGAGAACCTTCGAAAACAATTCGAAGAGAAAGACCTCATTGAGGCAATAAAATCTGGATACTCGAAAAGCCAGATCCACTGGGAAATCCTAGAGAACCCGGGAAATTTCAAAAACTTCTCCATAAAAGATGGGCTGATAACCTGACTTGGAGAAGGAGGAACAACCCAAATAGTAGTCCCGAAAGGGAACTACGAAAGGAAGTCCATTCGAGGAATAATCCTCGAGAACATCCACAAAACACTTGGACACCTAGGATCCAAGAAAACAGTGGAAACCCTCCATCGACACTTCTGGTGGAAGTCGATGAGGAAGGATACCCACAAGTTCTGTAGGTCTTGTGGAACTTGTCAAACGACAAAGAAAAGCACCAGGAGAAATCCCGGAATGCTTCACCCACTCCCGACCCCAGAGACATCATGGTTGTCAATAGCCATGGACTTCACAGGTCCATTCCCAACAAGCTTGGGATATGATTACCTCTGGGTAATCATTTGTAGGTTGACGTCCAACGTCCACCTAATTCCAATAAAGACAACAACGAACGCACTAGAACTAGCATTCATATTTCTTTGTAAGACTCCACAGTCTACCACACTCGATCATATCAGATCGAGACTTGAAATTCACGTCAAAATTTTGGCGCGAATTACACCGAATACTCGGTGTGCAGTTGAAATTCACAACTGCATTCCACCCGCAAGGCAACGGCCAAGCGGAAAGAATGATACAAAAAGTAGTACAAATACTACGTGCGATGGTTAGACCAGATCTGTCATGACCGACAAATCCTGGGGCTCCGTCAGCGGCGAACCAATGCCGATAGGCGAATCTGCCGACCCGAAACCCATCCTAACCAGCCCCCAACCCCATGTCTGGCCCCCTGCCTTACTGCGTGAGACTTGGCCAAGAATCAGAACCTAGACCCTGCCGGTATTCCGACCTTACCTCCAGTTCCTGAGCCCTTGGCACTCCCAGCATTCAGTCACACCTGCCTTGTCTCCATCTGAACCACACTCATCGCTTCCCGCTATGTGGTCACAGCCATGCCCCGCTTCCGTCCACTCCGCACCCTCTGCCCACTCCGCACCCTCTGCCCATCTCTGCACCTTCTGGCCACTTCTGGTTGCCCTTGACACCTCTGGTCAGGTCAACACTCCCACTCCCCTCTGTACCTCTGTTGGCCTTCATGCTGTCCTTGTGTGACAGTGCTGGCAGATCAACCTCTGTTCGCGGACTTGTGTCGGCACCGCACCGACCCCGCTTATTTGCGGACTTGTATCGGCGCCGCGTGCTGACCTCCGCTTTTCCTCTGGCCATTTGTCACTTGGCAGCTTATCATTCATTCCTTGCCGAGTGCCATTTATTGTTTGCTTCCCTGCCAATATCGGCATTTGATCCCCTCTTTATTGGCACTAGGTTATTGATCTCATTCAGTTATTCATCAATAACCCTTGCCACTTATTGTTTATTGATCTGTTCCTCGTTTCCAGTTCCCGGGCTCTTGTCCTTATTTAGTTTGACAATTCCCGCTTATCTCCGCGCCGGACCACGCTGGACTGACCGGCCTTTCTATATTCCCTCTTGCCTATTTATATACCTTGTAAATACTTTCGGGGACCCCAGTCTGAAATCAACTAGAGTACCCCCCTGTCTGTTCTGAGTCTCTCCTTCTGCAAAGGGGGCTTCCCCCCTCTGAGTCTGTGCTTGCGGAGTCCGTGCTCCTTCTATAGGTCCGCTCCGCCCGCAAGTCTTGTTTGAAGTCCGCTGTGAGTGTCAATCCGTAAATACGGGATCTCCCCCAAACGTCAAGCTCAGGGCACAGCGCTCCACCTGAGTCGCTGAGGCCGCGATCCCACTCTGCTAACCTTGAACAGCACTTCCGGACGCGCCGCATATTTCCGCCCGCATATCCGCGCGCGCGCTCCAACAGACCTCTGCATCACCTCCGACCTCAACTCAGACAGAACCCAATCCATCGTCTATCTGTCTTCTGACAGTCTGCCAGACTCCAACAATATTCCCAGTCTCTGACAGCATCCCAGATCTCTGACAGTATTCCGACTCCGACAATAATCCCGTCTCTGACAAGATCAACGCGACTGGGCAGTGAAACTGTCGATGGTGGAATTCACGATCAATGCGAGCTCGAACACATCGACAGGATTTGCCCCGTTCGAATTAATCTATGGCCATATGCCAAAGATGTGCCTAACAGCACCACTCTCGGACTACCCGGGAGTAAATGACTTCACCCAAAAAGCAAAGGAAAACCTCATGGCAGCACACGATGCGATAATACACAATCGCGCTGCTCAAACAATCCAGGTGAATAAGAAAAGACGCCCGGACCCGCCTTTGAGAAAAGGCGAGCTTGCATACTTATCCACGGATAAGCTGAACCTACCCAAAGGGAGGGCAGGAAAACTAAAACCCTTATACATAGGGCCTTACAAAATTCTGGAAACATTTCCAGAGACGTCAAACTACGTCCTCAAGTTGCCACCACAACTTGAACAATGCGGAATCCACCCAAGATTCCACGTATCCTGGCTCGTACCTCACGAGCCGAATGACCAGGAAATCTTCCCAAATAGGGAAGTAAACATATTCTACGATTTTGGGGAAGACCCCGATCGCGAAGCAGTAGTTTGCCAAATCCTAAACCACGCGTGGGTTCACAACGAACTCTGGTTTAAGGTCAAATGGGAACTAGGGGACACCACATGGGAACCCCTAGGAAATTGCAACGACCTTGTCCACCTGGACGAGTACCTCACCTTACAAAATGTAAGGGAACCAGAAAAACTCCCTATCAAAGAAGACAGGGAACTCTCGGCATCACTACGCCCCCAAAAATGGAGGTGGAGGAAGTAAAGCTGAGGGACGATGGCCCACAGCCAAGAGCGTGGGAAAGTCCTGGGCGAGTAACTCACCCAGACAGCCACACCATGTACTAGAGATCACATGGGCTAGGCGAGTAACTTGCCTAGACCACGTGAACCACAGGCTCACATGCAAAAGAACACACAACTGCGGCGAATCCCACGCACGCAAGAACGAAAACCCCTCCCACCACCATGAGAAACATAATGACGAAATGTAGTTCTCTGGGGGAGGCAACCCTCGGTTCGATCCAAACCAGCCACCGGACATCGAAATACGACAACCCGGGGAGCAAGGCTCCCCGGAACAACAACAACACCAGGCGCAGATAAGTGCCATGGACTACATGATGCACGCAGCACAAATGAGTGCCGCGAACCAACAACCATCCGCGTTGCTAACAGGCACTGCATACCCTCAGCCTCCTCAGAGGGGCTTCCAACCATACACGGTGCAAACTGCACCGATGGCGCAACAAGCGCCATTCCAGGGGCAGCATTTGCTGCTGCAGCCCCAGGCATACTCCCCAGGGAACTTCCCTGGCCAGATTAACCCCTGGATCGGCCAATTCGGCCCAGGTCCAACAACACCCCAGCCAAATGCAGGCTGGGAATCAGCCATCGTGTCAGCAGTAGCTGCTCAGACAGGTTAGCTCCACGAGGAGCTGAAAGAAATGAAGTCCCTCGTAGGAGGGAGACAAGGGAGCGACAGCGGCTCCTCATCCAGACCGTCCAAACAGGCACGGTCTGATAACTCGAGGGCGTCAGAAGACGCCTGCAACCATTGCGCCCACTGGAGGCGCAAATACAACAGAGCATGAAGAGATGCTGAGGGCATCTTCGACTCTCTGAAAGACACAGAGAGAGAAGTCGATCTCCAAAAAAGGGAGATCGAATTACTGAAACGCGAGCTCAGAGAGGCACGTGCACTGGCAGACCTCGCCGCCAAACCCATCATGACGGGGGCCTCCCAGGTCAGGGGGAGGGGATATGGTGCCGGGGCACCGACTATCCCACCACCCCGTGGGCAGGCGACCCTGTCTGGGTTGCATAAGGGCCCGCCCTCAGAAGGGCAAACCCATGTCGAGGGGAAGAGGGAGAGTGGTAGGCAACCGATGGCAGACCCTAAAATGGGGACCACTGCCAGAGGCGGTGGGCCGCTGAGTACCTCAGCACCCTATGGGCAAGCTACCCTGCAGGGAAGTGTCCACATGCTATACGAGACCGCTGAACTCAACAAGTTTGGCAAAGTCGAAGCTCCAGTCGATGTAACATTCGACCCCAACTTCCCCATGAGGAGAATAGCGGGGTCAGAAGCGGCGCACGATGCCGCATACGCTTGGTGGACAAGCGTGAGTGGGAAAGAATTTGTACACTGGTACGAACAGGCCGAAGCCGCCTTCAAAAGCGGCAAGGTACACAGAACCCTTCGCGATAAAGCGAAGGAAACCGAGAAATACTTCTTGGGACTCCCGAGTATTGCAAGACTCACGGAGGAGTATAATTCCCCAGAGAATAAGGGAAAAATCTCCTGGGAAAGTCTAGGCAAAGCCGCCTATCTAAAGTCCCAGTTCAAACCACTCAGGACTCCTGAGGAACGTGCCGCAAGAACTGCGGAACGGGAAGCGAAAGCTTCCAAATACCAGGAAAGAGATGCAAGTCTCCGCACTACCCTTCCCCATGGGAAGAACAGTAGACCTACCATACTCCACACCTGAGCCAAGTAGCTCAGGAACACAACAACCCGCTCCCACCCAGGGAGCGCCCACTTCATCGAGCCCACAGCCTGACAATGTAGCCCAGGCTACGTCATCGCATCTGACGCAGCAATTGGATGTCCAGATGAACAACCTGGAGGAAAACCCTCCTCTGGGGCAATGACTCCACCCTTGAGAAAAGGGAAAGTGACATGGTAATACGCCATCGAGGCGCCCATGAAAACACCTTCCCCCAACTCGAGGCCCCGCACACAATACTGTATGCGAGGAACCGCAAGTAACAATTGCGGAAATCCCCACTCTGCCAAAAAACCCACATCCACCACCGCTCGTGTGTAAACACCACTTACACACGAACCCTCACGGAACAAGTGAGGAACACCAAAGACATACAATCTTTGGGTCGAAATTCATTTTCGATAAACTCCACTATTTTTCTCCCTGTGATACCCATGTATCGCCGTTCACTTCAAAGTAACGGCCCACACTCATTTATTTCTTAAACCCTCCCTCTCTCCTTCACCGACATGTATAAAATCGCCCACTTTAAAGTGGCGACAACAAAAAACACTCATTGACAATTCCAAACTCAATGTAAATCAATTATTAAAAATTTGTTTTATTTTCACTATCAACCTTGTATGCATCGCAAATGCAACACAAGGGGGGAGAATGTCAGGGCAATAGCCCCGAACCCCGAGTCATATGTAAATTAGATACATATAGTCATGTGGGTAAGCGGGAACCTCTGGGTAACTGCTTACACACCACCGTAAAATACACATACTTGTATCACTTATGGCTTTGTGTGCTGAGCTACCCAAAGACCTCACAAGCTCCCAGAGTCAAAGGGATACAATGCCATCCTTGTGGTGGTGGACCGCCTATCCAAACGCATCCACACAGTCCCCACTGTGATGACCATGGACTCGGAGGGTATCGCACAGCTCTTCCTAGAGCACGTCTGGAAGCACCACAGGCTCCCTGAGGAGATCCTCAGCGATAGAGGGAGTGCCTTTGTCTCCCGCTTCTCAAAGGAGCTTGCGGACCTCCTAGGTGTCAAGCTCACCCCCTCAGCACCCTACCACCCCCAGATGGATGGACAGACGGAGCGGTGAAGGAGAGAACAAAGGAAGGTCAGTTGGGAGGTTCAAACGAGACCACCACCAAGCTGTTCCCTGGTTCTTTAGTTAGGATGGGGAAGTGTACTAGTATTATTTATTGTAAATATAGTACCAATCCAAGTGTTTTGGCTAATTCTATTTTTATGGGTTAGTTTTAAAGTTCCTGGGAATTGACTTACAGATAAACCGAGCCCTGCGGAGCTGTTTCTTTATTGAAATTTCTTAATTTGTCTAGGTGTAATTCTGAGTAGCGTTGTTTAATTTGGATTTAAACTTGAATTTAATCTTCTACTTGGTGAAGTTTCAAAGATTCTATTCAGTTAATGAATTTGGATTGTGTCTGGAGTGTCCCTTGGGTTTGTTTTATTTTTGTCTTATTTTATTGCTTGTTTTAACAGTAGCAAGATAACTGTTTTGTGTTTACACTTTGAAATCTGGAGTGTTAACCAGCTCTCCTGTTGAAATATCTACTTAATATTTCTCTCCTTAATTGCTGCCTTTTACTACAGTGGCAATCTTAACTGTATATCACTTTTTCGCACTGGAGTGACAACCAGAAATGCTTGAGAAAAATAATACTCTATTTTCTTACTTCTCTAAGGGGGGCGAAAAGTCGCAGAAAGGGTCTCCCTTTTATACTCCTTGGGTCGCCTTCCTTTTTCACACTCTACCTTCTATTTACAGGATTTATTTACAGTGTATTTTTCTCAAACTGAATAAAAAATGAAAATTTCACGCTATAGTTCTACTGTGCTTTTGCTGTGCTGAACTGCGGTTCTACTGCGGTCAGACTGCGCCTAGAATCCTTATTGTCCTCCCTCGCCTAAGCTATTTTAATGGTTAATTAGAACTTGGCTGCGCTGCATTTGCCGCAGTTACCTATTTCAAATTCCCTATATATACCATTAAATTTGCTATGACTCGATGATTCTGAATTCAAACTTCGCATTACTATGCATACGGCTGTGCTGAGACCTTCAGCTGATTTATTCCATTTTTATTTAGTGACATTTAGTTAAAATGAGACTGAAATGGTAAATGAGTGAATTATTCAGGTTTAAAACTGAAAGAAAAAGTTGCTAGTAGTCAAGAATTGCTCAAATGAATGTGTTATAGCTCTCCACCTCATTAGAATATCGTTCCCTAAAATTCCCGCCATGGTCCGTCGTAGTTTAGTGGTTTTCGTGAATTTCGTTCATATTCCCTGATTCCCCTTTGTATTATCACATCCTAATCCTCCATATGTATTGTTCGTTGTTATAGTAGGTCGTCCTTGAAGATATCATATTTTTATGTATTTTATTTAGGACTCTGGACCTCTTGAAGCTATTTTCCCGCGCGTTTTCAGGTTTCTAACTTCATGTCCCTATATCTCATTCATTTCTGGATGTTTTCTCACGTTCTTGGTCTCATAAATTTTCATTTATTCCCACCTTTCCAATGGTACTAAGGTTGTGTCCTATTTCCTGGTATTCGTTGAGTTAGCAAAAGTTTGCGCGCACATTCAGTAATCACGTGCATCATTCCCATAGTCGTTCGTATGCGGGCGCCATTTCCGTTTAATTGTTCGGGATTTATGATATGCACGGGTTTTTATTTCTTTCATATGGGCTTCTGTGATTTATTTCAGATTTTTCCCTCATGATCTAAGGTTGTTTTGCACTTTCCATGCTTTGTTTTGACCGGGCTCTTCCTTATTTGGACAGAAATTGGTCTTCGTGATCTGCCGAAGTGCGGATCTCGGTTCCGACGGCCAGTTCCCTGCGCATCACCACCCTCACGTGTCATTACACATGATGCGGATTTCTATATTCCCGTCATGGGTATAACTTCACAACGGCTGGACCGTTTGGGCTGAAAATTTGCATAACTATAGTTCCCCATTTTTAATAATTTCCGTGTAAATTTCGTTGTATGTTTTAATTATGGATCCTACGCAAACATCGTCTTTTCCCTGAGCTTGGACTTTTGATGTCGCTATTCCCGTTATTGGATATCTCATTAATGCATGATCCTTTTATTATGAAAATTTGGGAGGATTAAGATTAGATTCCTTCCTTTCTAATGGCCTATCAAGCTTGTCTCGGTCGTTACTGGTTAATTTTCGCGCTTGCCTTTTAGATATTGTCCTCGTTTTGCAGGAGTTTTAGTCATATCTCCGTCGTTTATGGGTAGTTTCCCCTGTAATTACTCTCATTGGGTCCGTTTGGAAGACATCTACATTTCCTATTATAAACACGACTTTGAATTTTGCATTAGTTCCTGAGGAATCCTTGTTCCGTGGTACTTCCATCCTTGGCTACGTGTGCGGATGTGGGAAAGTAGTTTCCGTGGAGGTTCTCTGATTGTTTTTATAGTCAAATCTTGGTCGATTGTCCTAATTCTTGTTTTAATATTTGCTATAAATTCCCCCGGGAATTACGTCTCGTTGATGGTAAGCTTGAAGTATTTTTGCTATTTTTCTTTCTTTTGATTTATCGTGTATAGTCATAATAATTCGTAAAAATTCGTAAAAATTCGTGTCCTTCAGTTTTCTTATATCTACTTGTCGTATGAGGTTTTGTGATTTATCTGGCATATTTCCATAATGGGTTTCCATAGTGTGACCGTTATTTCTCCTACAGCGGGAGCGGGTACGAGTTCTTTACTGTGATCTTGTTCAGCTTCCTGTAGTCCTGAACCAGGCATAGTGACCCGTCCTTCTTCTTAACAAAGAAGACTGGGGCTCCCATCGGGGACTTGGATGGTCGGATGCACCTGTTCTGCAGGTTCTCTCACAGAAACTCGTCCAGCTCTTTCTGCTCCGGCCATGAGAGCAGGAAGGTCTTCCCTCTAGGGAGCTTGGCATCCGGCACCAGGTTGATGGCGTGGTCCCAGGGTTTCCGGGGAGGCAGTTGATTGAAGGCCTCTTTAGAGAACACATCCTGGAAATCCTGGTACTGCTCTGGCACCAATGCTTCGAACGGTACGGGCTCCACCTCCGGGTTATGGGCTTCTTGGGCCATCCGCTGGGAGGGTGTGGTGGTCGCTCTCAGCTCATGTCCCCATTCGGGGGGGATGATCGCGGCATAGATCCCATCTCCGGGCTCTAGTGTGGGGTCTTGGTCACTTCGTGCTTGTGGTAGGTGGCAGGAGGATGGGCAATGGGACATGACAACCTTTTGCCATACCCAGTCCACTTCTGGGTTGTGGTGCAGCAACCACGAGTGCCCTATGATGAGGGACTGTCACCCGAGGTTCGCGACTGTGAAGCGGGCCCACTCTGTATGGCGTCCGAACGTCAAGAGGGCCTCTAGTTCCTCGGTTATGGCCCCGTTCTCATTTGGGGTTCCATCGACGTCGCGGACGGGGATGGGCTGGGGGAGCGGGGTGGTCTCGAGCCTGTGCTTCTGGACGAACTTGGGGCTTACGAAGTTCCCGGTGGCTCCCGAGTCGAGGAGTGCTGACATGGACACAGAGGCCAGGGTGGTCAGGGTGGTCAGCTTCACAGCAAGGTTGAGGGATCTCGGAGAGTGTTTGGAGAGGACGTAGATAGCGGGTGGGGACACTGCTACCTCTGGGGTCACCTCTGCGGTTTTCTTGTCCTTGCGGGCTGGGGGTGCTCCCTTCCTCTTCTTCTTTGCAATGACTCAGTGGAGTTTCGGTGCTGGTAGGGGCTCGTGTGCATCATGGCGTCTGTGTGAGCTATCCTTCATGGGCGGCTGGGTCTCCAGGTGCCTTCTTTGGTCCGTGCCTAGCCCCTTCCCTCTTGCTTCTGATCCTTTCGTCACTTGGCCCCTCAGCCCCTTCATCAACATTTGGAGGTCTGCTGGGTGCAAGCGTCGGGTCTGGCTGGCCTCTGGGTGCGGGTTCGTCTCTGGCCTGGGGCGGATTGCAGGAGTCACGGGCAGGACCAGTGGGGGAGAGGGTTCAGGTGAGGGCATACACAGCTGCGTCTTCTGGAAGCGCTGCCACTGGCTGTCAAGGAGGGTGGCCTCGCATTTCCATTCGGACCAGGTGGTGGGCATGGGGCGGAGCTGGTAGATGCTTTCGCGGAGTCGGGAGTTGATTGCCCGCTCGAAGCGGTCGACCAGCCCTACGTTGCCTAGCTGCGAAGTGGGCCCCAATATCTCAAACTCCTGGATGAGCTTGTCCACGGGATCACTCCCCTGTCGGACGGTAGCCAACCTCTGCCGGGCTGTGGCTGCCCGGTTTGGGTCTTGGAACATGGCATCGAGTTCCGCATTGAACTCATCCATGGTGGGTGTGGGAGAGCCTGTTGTCAGTAGCACCATGGTGCGTTGTGTCGCCCACGCTCCTGCAGTCCCTCCTTTCATGTAGGAAAGCATGAAGAGGACTTGGGAGAGGGTGCTGGGGAATTTGGCCATGCGGACGTAGAGATAGATCCCGCATTCGGCCCTAAAGCGGTCAAGGTCCTCACTGGCTCCCGAGAAGGGAGTGGGGGGGGGGCGACCTTGGGTGGTCTGGGCGCATGTGCGGGCTGGCCTTGGGCTTGGGCTATCACAATGGCCTGTAGTTCCTGGAATTGGGCCAGCAAGTCATCATACTGTTCTTGCGTCACCATGGCAGGGGAGATGGGGGGGAATGGGGTTGAAACCTTCTTCTGCTGTCAGGGACCGACCCGGGGTCGAGAGCATCCGGGTATATCGCCCGGGGCTGAGGGCCCAGTAGGGTGCAGCGCGGGCATGCATAACAACGGGCCCGAAGCAGGCAAGGGTCCGTGGCCACTTAGACTAAAGTGGGAAGTTGTCATATCCGTGCATACCCGACCCCGACCCGACTTCCGGACCTCCACCCTCTTCACCTCCGGAGTCATTACCTACCGCTGCCGTTCCGATACTCACCCTCGGTCCTGGCAACACACCTCCTCCTTACCTCTCCGACCCTATCTCCATCCGCTCCAATACTCATCTCGGACCGAACACCGCCCTCTCGCCACCCTCCTACTACTCCGCTCCCCCTTCACAACACCTCCACCCTCCCGTCATCCTCCTACGCTTCCCCCGTCTGCTCCAATACTCACCTTCGGACCTGACTACTCTCCTTCCCGCCACTCCTTCTCCCTTACCTTTCCCCTCTCTCCTCCCCCCGCCACCCCTCTGCCACCCTTCCGCCAAGTTACGACCTTCCACCGCTGTTCCGTACTTTGCACTCGGACACCGCTCGTACCTTACTCCGAGCCTCCGTCATAGTCCCTACCTCGGACTTTGACTCCACCTCAGTCCTAGTCCATTGCATTGGTGACCTCATACTACGTAAACACCATTGCCAATATCCCTCGGACTTTCAACCCCGCCTCCGTAACCTCCGTAAGCTCCGCAACCCCCAAGCTTCGCAGACTGCCTTCAGCACTCTCGCCGCTTGTAATGTATTTCTCGCGTTTTCCCATCACCCCTATTTGGACTACTGCTTCTTCCTATTCTAGCCAGTTAGTCATCATCCCCACTTCCCCTCATCCTCCTGCCCCTCTGGGCCTCGCCCTCCCTACCTCCTTTCGGATGTATCACAGGTCCTGCCTTATGACCTTCGGTACCGCTCCGCTTCTTCTACCCTTTGTTCCCGTTCGGACGTCTTCGTTCCGATTCGGTTACCCTTTGTCCTCCTTGTGCTTTTGCCCCTTCCATTATATATATCGGCGCTTGTACATACTCGTTTTGGTTTAGTCCGAAATCGACCTGAAATGCCCCCTAGAGACTTCCTGCTCACCTACTGTGAAATTAAGGACCAAATGGACAAACAGCAATGGCACAGCGCTCCGCTTGAGTCGCTGAGGCCAAGGTCCCTCCACGCTAAGTCTCCGATTCCACTCCGGAGTCGTCTGTTCCCGCCCGGTTCTAACAGAAGTGTGTTATTATTATTAGCAGGGGAATGTAAGCTACTTGCCTAAAGTGGGAAGTGTGAGAAGAAGGTTGCTTCTCAGTTCCCACTTAGGCTGTGTTTATGTACATGCGGTTGGAGGTCACGTGGGGAGCGCCATGTCATCTACATGCACAGCTGTGTCCGCCCGGGTATCTCCGTAAGAGGTCTCAGGCGCATCTGGTGTGTAGGGTGTCACCCAGTGTGTCCGGGTCTGGGCGTGTTGCGCAGCCTGGTTAATGGTACATCGAGCAAGGAAGTCGTCCATGTAGTAGAAAAGGAAAGAAGGAAAAAGAAAGGAAAGAAGAAGGAGAAGGAAAAGGGAAAGGGAGAAGGAGAGAAGGGAGGGGGGAGGATGGGGGCAGCGGGTGAGGATAGTAGGATCGGGTGGGGTCGGACCGGGTGGAGTGGGGTCAGGCGGGTGTGCCCTGACACTTGTACATACTCATTTTGGACCCTCAGTCTAAAATCGACCAGAAATGCCCCCTAGAGACTTCCTGCTCATTGCTTCTGAAATTAAGGACCAAATGGACAAACAGCAATGGCACAGCGCTCCCCTTGAGTTGCTGAGGCCAAGGTCCCTCCTTGCTAAGTATCCAGTTCCTCTCCGGAATTGTCCACCCTTGCCCAGTTCTAACACTGAAGGTGGGTATCAGAGTGGACAGGGATAGGGTAGGACTCCAGAGGTGGTGAAGTGGAGGGTCTGGAAGTCGGATCAGGATCGGGTATGTATGGATATGACACTCCTCAAATATTTCGAGGATGAATCTTCCTTCCATTTGGTTTTGGGCTCCTCAGCCCTCTTCCCTGATGGGAGGGTTCTACCATGGCTTGTAGTCATGGTGGTGGTTGTTCAGGTGTAGTACCCTGATTTATATGCTGAAGACATCTTCAGCCTGTCAATTATCTTGTCTACATGAGATATTGCTTTTATCATCTCCTTATTTGAGGAGAAATCCACTCTGATCCTGTCATGGGTGATCATTTCCCTCTTCCATTTGAGGGGAATGTTGTTTAGAAACCTGGCATTGAATGTTGCCTGGTCTGGTGGTGTCACCATCTGGGATGCTGCTTTGGACAGTTCTAGATAGAACTGTTTTCAACCTTTCTGTTAGAGACCGGATGCAAGACGAAGGAGATGTCTCCGTGGCAGAGGGCTTCGGCCTCAGCGACTCAGACCAGGAGCACTGTGCCTAGTTACACATCCATGCCCTAATTTACTTACTGGCAGTGAGAACTACGAAAGGGGGATTAACTCTAGTCGATTTTATCACTAGGGTGTAACCTATCTACAAGTTAAGTATATAGAGGGCGGGCCCATGAATAGTGGGACTGAGCAGAGCAGAGCTAATGGGGTTAGATATTAGCCGATTGAATATTACCAATGAGTCACGTTACAGGGTTAGCAGTGTAGGAGAAATAATATTCAAAGAATAAAACAATGATCTATCAGAATAGTCAACAATCAGGAGACAAGTTCAGATGTTTAACAGATCTCATGATCTTTATGAGACTGGACAGACATTAGAAGATCATTATAAATTATCCACACCCATGTAGCATGAGATTTAATATACTACAAGCATGCCTAGAACCTGGCATAGGTGTAATATTCAAAGAATATATCCCTACAACAAGAAAATAGCACATAGACGGCAGAATAAGAAGGAACATTGGGAAAGAAATGTAAATATCTCGGGAACCAGTAAACTTTTGACTGGAATCTTTTTACCATCTGAAAGGACTGTTTCTAAACTTTATCCACGGTTTTGTTTCATTCTAAAAGCTTCAAAACTGACGGAGATATCGCTCAAATGGCGAAACACCTTATAATTTATATATTTATTTGCTAATTCTTACAAAAAGTAATGTGACTCAAGGGAAATATATTGGCGCCCGGAAGTCTGGCGGACCGAATACCATATGACAGAGTATTCCCCGGCGTGGGCGGACAGTTTTTGATCGCATCAGAAGAGGAGAAAATGCTAAAAAACCGGATCTTGTATATTTTCCCATGATTCATCAAAACCTTTTGATTTTAAGCTCAAATAAATCGGAATAAAGGAATGATTGATGATCTGGATCTCGGATCATAAGCATAAAGCGATTCAGAAGTCAACGGATCAGTTAATTAATTGGGAAAGCTCTAGAAGATTAGTAATGATGCGGCTTCACAAAAAGGGGTGAATTAGAGAACAGTATAGAAAGTTCCTTTATAGCCGAGTCATTTCTAAAGATAACCGTTCGTAATTAAGGCGATGTAGAGCATAGCTTTAGCGCTACAAGACCCCGCTAAGATCGGCCCAAAAGACAAAGAACTGAATTACTTATTGCTGAGTCATGTCCTAAGTCCATTATTAAGCTTACACAGCCCAAGCCCCTATATCATTCTAGAACTATCTATAATACAAATGTAGCACATGTAACTAGTGCGAGGCATGGAAGTAGAGAGGCCTCTGAAAAGCATAAAAGGCCGTCGCTTCTGCCCCCTCTCAAACCTCAGGTAGAAATATAAGTTTAATTCTCCTCACCAGTGGTTGGTTCGTTTGCTCCAAAAGATAAAAGCAAATATTAGTTGTTAGCTAATATAAAACTAACATGTCACTCTAAGCGTGAGTTAGGGTCAGTTAGACACAGCTGAACAAAAGTGTCATAGTGAGAATTAGTGAGAATTTGGTGGAGGGACTTCTTAATTGAATAATCTCTCAGTAATATTTGGTTATCACACCACAGGAGAAAAGTGAGCGATCCTGAACCTGCTAGATAACTAGCATGCACTCTAAGCAATAGAAAGAGCAGTTTGGTCACTCCTGTATTGAGTAACATTTATTACGGAATTATTTTATTAGTAGTTTTCCTTCAGTAAATTATCAGGAAAATCACATCCTACTGAAAAGTGGTATATCTAGGTGTAATATTGACTAGAAATCATAGTAAAGTCAATATAGAATTTTATCCATAGACGATCTATATGTCAGGTGAGATCGTTGGGGGTGTTTATTGTTGTTTAGACAGTGAACAATTATATATTTGGCAACCAAAACACGGTCAGTACGCAAATCAGCACAAACTCTAATATCGTTATTGGACGTAGGAAACTGGTTACATACGGTGATCCAGCTCCGCTCCTTCAGCGGAATGGCAGGCTATGACCCAGAAACGGAAAGGAGGGATAGGCCCAAAGGTAGACTTGCAGGGCAAGCAAGTGAATTGCCCAGCGGGGGCAGGAGTGTGCTAGCGGACGTCGGAGCTGTCCGGAGGCCTTTGGGGCTCTGTACTTAGGGAGGTGTAGGTAATATGTTGAATTGAGGGGGTGGTGACCATTGGGGGAGTCAGAGGTGAATGCAGAAACCAGAGGCTCTGAGGTTAGTGACGAAGGAGCAGAAGGAATCTGTCATATCCGTACAAACCCGACCTCCGCTCCGGGCTCCCGGAACTCCAAACCTGATTTCCAGAGTCCTACTTCCCTTCTGCCACCTCCTCCTTGCCGACTTCCAAGAGGTTATCCCACCTCCGGCTCCAACACCACCTTCAGTCTGACTCCAGAACATTCCGGGTCCGACCTCAACCTCGACACCTCCCAGATGAGCATGCAACACCTATGCCCCTGACTCTGGACCTCCGCTGAAGGAGAGAACGAAGGAAGGTCAGTTGGGAGGTTCAAACGAGACCACCACCAAGCTGTTCCCTGGTTCTTTAGTTAGGATGGGGAAGTGTACTAGTATTATTTGTTGTAAATATAGTACCAATCCAAGTGTTTTGGCTAATTCTATTTTTATGGGTTAGTCTAAAGTTTCTGGGAATTGACTTACAGATAAACCGAGCCCTGCGGAGCTGTTCCTTTATTGAAATTTCTTAATTTGTCTAGGTGTAATTCTGTGTAGCATTGTTTAATTTGGAATTTAACTTGAATTAAATCTTCTACTTGGTGAAGTTTCAAAGATTCTACTCAGTTAATGGATTTGGATTGTGTCTGGAGTGTCCCTTGAGTTTGTTTTATTTTTGTCTTATTTTATTGCTTGTTTTAACAGTAGCAAAATAACTGTTTTGTGTTTACACTTTGAAATCTGGAGTGTTAACCAGCTCTCCTGTTGAAATATCTACTTAATATTTCTCTCCTTAATTGCTGCCTTTTACTACAGTGGCAATCTTAACTGTATATCACTTTTTTGCACTGGAGTGACAACCAGAAATGCTTGAGAAAAATAATACTCTATTTTCTTACTTCTCTGAGGGGGGCAAAAAGTCGCAGAAAGGGTCTCCCTTTTATACTCCTTGGGTCGCCTTCCTTTTTCACACTCTACCTCGTATTTACAGGATTTATTTACAGTGTATTTTTCTCAAACTGAATAAAAAAATGAAATTTTCACACTATAGTTCTACTGCACTCAGCTGCACTGAACTGCAGCTCTACTGCAGTCAGACTGCGCCTAGAATCCTTATTGTCCTTCCTCACCTAAGCTATCCTAACAGCTAATTAGAACTTGACTGCGCTGCATTTGTCGCAGTTTCCTATTTCAAATTCCTCATATTTACCATTAAATTCACTATGACTCGGTGATTCTGAATTCAAACTTCGCATTACTATGCATACGGCTGTGCTGAGACCTTCAGCTGATTTATTCCATTTTTATTCAGTGACATTTAGTAAAAATGAGACTTGAAATGGTAAATGAGTGAATTATTCAGGTTTAAAACCAAAAGAAAAAGTTGCTAGTAGTCAAGAATTACTCAAACGAATGTATTGTAGCTCTCCACTTCATTAGAATATTGTTCCCTAAAATTCCCGCCATGGTCCATCGTAGTTTAGTGGTTTTCATGGTTTTCGTTCATCTTCCCTGATTCCCCCTTGTATTATCACATCCTAATCCTCCATATGTATTGTTCGTTGTTATAGTAGGTCGTCCTCGAAAATATCATATTTCTATGTATTTTATTTAGGGCTCTGGACCTCTTGAAGCTGTTTTCCCGCGCGTTATCAGGTTTCTAACTTCATGTCCTAGTATCTCATTCATTTCTGGATGGTTTCTCACGTTCTTGGTATCATAATTTTTCATTTATTCCCACCTTTCCAATGGTACTAAAGTTGTGTTCTATTTCCTGGTATTCGTCGAGTTAGCAAAAGTTCGTGTGCACATTCGGTAATCACGTGCATCGTTCCCATAGTTGTTCGTATGCAGGCACTGTTTCTGTTTAATTGTTTGGGATTTATGATATGCGCGGGTGTTTATATCTTTCATATGGGCTTCTGTGATTTATTTCAGATTTTTCCCTCATGATTTAAGGTTGTTTTGCACTTTCCGTGCTTTGTTTTGACTGGGCTCTTCCTTATTTGGACGGAAATTGGTCTTCGCGATCTGCCAAAGTGCGGATCTCAGTTCCAACGGCCAGTTCCCTTCGCATTGCCACCCTCACGTGTCATTAAACATGATGCAGATTTCTATATTCCCATCATTGGTATAACTTTACAATGGCCAGACCGTTTGGGCTGAAAATTTGCATAACGATAGTTTCTTATTTTTCATAATTACCGTGTAACTTTCGTTGTATGTTTTAATTATTGATCCTTCGTAAACATCGTTTTTTCCCTGAGCTCGGACTTTTGATGTCGCTATTCCCGTTATTGGATATCTCGTTAATGTGTGATCCTTTTATTATGAAAGTTTGGGTGGATTAAGATTAGATCCCTTCCTTTCTAATGGGCTATCAAGCTCGTCTCGGTCGTTACTGGTTATTCTTTGCGCTTGCTTTTTAAGTGTTGTCCTCGTTTTTCAGGAGTTTTAGTCATATCTCCGTCATTTATGGATAGTTCTCCCTGTAATTACTTTCATTGGGTCCATTTGAGGGACATCTACATTTCCTATTATAAACACGACTTTGAATTTTGCATTAGCTTCTGAGGAATCCTTGTTCCGCGGTACTTCCATCCTTGGCTACGTGTGCGGACGTGGGAAAGTAGTTTCCATGGAGGCTCTCTGATTGTTTCTATAGTCAAATCTTGGTCGATTGACCTAATTCTTTCTTTTATATTTGGTATAAATTCCCCCGAGAATTCCGTCTTGTTGATGCTAAGCTTGAAGTATTTTTGCTAATTTCCTTTCTTTCAATTTATCGCGTATAGACATAATAATTCGTAAAAATTCGTAAAAATTCATTAAAATTCAGGTCCTTCTATTTTCTCATATCTACTTGTCGTATGGGGTTTTGTGATTTATCTGGCATATTTCCATAATGGGTTTCCATAGTGTGACCGTTATTTCTCCTACACCGCTCCGGAATCCCGTTTCGCGTCTCTGTCTCCGGAACCTCCGGTCTTAGCTCCGACCTCGGACTTTGACCCCACCTCCACTGAAGGAGCGGAACTGAGAGTGCAGTTTTCCCTGTTCCTGGTTGTGGGGGAGTGTACCTGTTGAGTACGGTGCTGTGTTAGTGTTTTGGTTGCTTTTTCAACAGTTTAGTATGCTATAGAAAAATCAAACAATCAAACACCCAGCGGAGCTGTTCAAATAATTCTGTCTGTCTGAGCCGACTCTGGTCTGTTCAGCTCTCAGTCAGAATTCACCTAATTCTACCACTTTTTAGTTTAGGAAGTGATTACTCCTATGTGTGGAGAGATACTACTATTTTCTCCCTTCACACTGTCACTTTTTGTTCAGTAGTAACAAACTGCTTCTAAGTGTCTTACTTAGACGCCTATAAATCTCCTATCTCACTTATCACACTGTTGTTGCCTTTTGTACAGTGGCAAACTTAACTGTCTTATCACTTTTTCGCACTGGAGTGAGAACCAGAAGTGCTTGAGAGAAATATTACTCTATTTTCTTACTTCTCTTACTGTTGTTGCCTTTTGAACAGAGGCAATCTTAACTGTTTCTATCACTTTTTCACACTGGAGTGAGAACCAGAAGTGCTTGAGAGAAATATTACTCTATTTTCTTACTTCTCTGAGGGGCTGCAAAGTGAGCAAAATCATGGTCCTTTTATACCTTTCAAGACCTTTCTTTCCCACGCTTTGCACTATTTACATGCAATAGAGTATTTACAAGCTTTTGTTCTAGAAAGCCCTAATGACTTGCCCAGATGACTTAGTCAGATATGACTCAACCAAAATGACTTGGTTAGATGTGATGGGGCTGTGTATGACTCAGTCTGAATTGGTTTCAGGCTGTGCATTTCTATTTTCAAGAAATGACTCAACCATATTATGACTCAACCAAAGTGACTTGGTCAAAAATGACTCAGCTGGAAATGACTCCATCAGAAATGACTCAGTCAGGGTGTCATATAGTTCTGTCTAGAAAATATTTCTAGGTAGTTGTTCATAGGTTCATATAATCCATATAGTGTAAGAATGTGAGGAAATGTTCTTCAAAGTATGTTTTAACATAAACAGTCCAAAAAAAAATGTCATAAAAATGTAATGCATGTCGGATCCCCCTTGTTCCACAGCCATGGGAACATCTGGTGAATGTCTGTGCACAGGGAAACTTGTGCCAAGACTGAGGCTGAAGTGTGGTCACCTTACCAGTTAAAGTGTTTAACTTGTCACATGACCTTCAACATGGTGTCGAATCCAAGTGATACACACAACCTTGATTGACTCCTTCAATTACTCTTTCCTCCCATTCCAACTTGCTATCATACAAGGGTCAAGTGTCCATGCATGTGAGGTCATTCTTTAGTTGTTGATGATGTCCTTGGAACTTTCCCTACACTGCTTATACCCATTGTATTGGTTAGCTCATTCCATTTAATCATGTTTGCCAATATTCCGGAGTTTAACTTCCTAGTTCGGACTTTCCGGACTTACCTTGGACCTTGCAACTATTGCATTGTCCATTTCAATTTCGCTATTCTCCCTCATTCCTATTTGGGCTGCTGCTTCCTTCTATTCAGTCAGCTAGCCATTCCCAACTCCCAACCTCCTTCCTTCCTCCTTGGGCCTTGGCCCTTCATTCCTCCTTTGGGAAACACCATTGAGTCAAACACTTGACCCTCGGTGTTGTTCCTCTTTCCATCTCCCTTTGTCTCCTTTCGTCCTACCCTTGTTCCTTTTGATTCCGGACCCCTCCTTATATACAATGTACCTAGTAACTTGTAACCTCAGTCCGAAATTGACTTGAATTCTCCCAAGAGACTTTCCCTCTGCTAGATCCGAAATTAGGGACCCCCAGGACAACCAGCAATGGCACAGTGCTCCACCTGAGTCGCTGAGGCCGAGGTCCTTCCATGATAAGTCTCCAATTCCACTCCAGAGTCGTCTGAATCCACCTGGTTCTAACAGAATCCAGAGGACCAGAGGGGATTGAGGATGATGGCCGTGGATGGATATGACACTTTCTCCACTTTGTATTTCACATTGTGGTATTTCTTTGTCACATTTAATGCAGCAGATGCTTTGATAAAGGTTCTCATCAGTATGTTGAGAACCCTGAGGAACATGCCCTTGTCTCCTCTGAGGAGAGCTTCATCTCTGTCAGAAACGGTATTCGAGGTGATCGTGGGAAGCGGAGTGGAGTGTGGCAGTGTGAGTGGTCACTTAGCTAATGTACAACTCTGTTGCAAGGCGTCTTGGGAGATGGGACTTCAGCTTCAACAACTCAGCTGGAGCATTGCACCATGCATTCTAGGCTGTCCCGTATTTCAGGGTAGTGGGAGGACCTTGCAGTGACGTCACTCAGGTGGAGATGAAACTTAGAGTTGAACTTGGAGGCAAGAAGACTTGGGGGATTTCTAGTCAATATTCGAACTGAGGTACATCAACAGTAAACTACAAGTATAAATACGAAAGGAGAACAAAGAAGGGACTGGTCGGTCTGGCATGGGATGGGAGCGGAATGGTAAGTGCAACAAAACTAAATGAGCGATAAGGACCAGGGAAATGGGAGTGAAGAGTGAATGGACAAAGGATGGCGAAGTTGGGAGGCAGACTGAATAGGGCTGACAATCTAGGCAACAATATAGTGGCAGATCAAAATGTCAATATAGGAATAAACCAAATGTCAATGTAAGAGTGGATCAGCGGTGACAATATCGACTGCTAGTAAGTTAAGCAGATGAATAAGAATAAAATGGTATACTCAGCCATGAGTGAATTGGGTGTGGCCAAATGGCTGAGGAACTAAAGTGGTGGCGGGCAAGAAGGAGGTGCTGCTACAGGGCCATGGATGGGAACCACTATCGGCACTGCTAAGTGATGGACAATGGCACAATTAATGGGCACAAATAACAGGCACCAGAATGGTGGTAGGGGTGCAGGTGGTAGAAGTGGTAGAAGGATGGGGACTTTGTGGGGCCGTGACAATCTCGGAGTCTTATTCTGAGGTCGAATGCAGGTCCCCCTAGTCTGCAAATTAAACAGTCCAGGTGGACTGTTGAACTGAGGGCCTTTACATCCTCGCAAGGCAAGGAATCTGTCAGGGATGGTGCAGGGGAGGCAGGGGTAGTGGCCTGGGTGGTGGCAGAGTAATGGGAGTGTATGGTGGGTAGCCCTCACTTGGGCTTGCGTCCCTGTCTGGCTTCTTAGGCTGAAGCAGTAATGGTTGTTATTAGAACAAAAGGCTAAACTAGGGTACTTGCCTGAAGCAGTAATGAGAAGAAGTGGGGGTCGGCAAATGAGGGAAGAGGTCTGAGAAAATAAAAATGTCACGTGATTCCCGAAATATGGCCACGGCGCTCACCTCAAAGCCACTCCATTTAACCACACAACTTCTATTAAGTGTTGTATAATTATTACCTGATAATAATATTAAAATGCATATGTGGTATGGGAACTCACTTCGAAACAGGTTTATACATAACTACAGTATGTTGGAAATGCACGCGCTTTTCTCATGCATCAGGGAGATTCTCAGAAATCTGAGTGACCAAAACCTGCTTTCACACCCATAGAGCAATTGTGCCAATTTTGAAGCGAGTTGAAGTAGCGGAAAGGTACATTCCACTGCTCTGAAGCTGAGATGGATGTGGGCCCTAACTCTGCGCAACATATGTCTGTACTCATATAAAGACTGCACCGAAAAATATTCCAATGCCACTATAATACCCCTTGAAAGTTTCGGGCCTTCACATGCTGTAATCACTAAGTTATGGGGGGATGCAACAAAATACAGCCTCATGCACCGGGAATAACTTTTGAACCGAGTAGAATTCCAAAAATCTGAGTGACCAAAAGTTAGGCAGATAACACATCTACCAACATGCCAAAATTCGAGCAAAATGGAGGGGGTTTAAGGTACATTTGAAACTCACCTTTCCCAGAATGCCCGGATAGGTGCAAATATGGATCACGTGTCAGGCTTCACCGATGCGCGCTTGCCCAACTTGACTTTGACATCTAGGTCTCTTGCTGCTTTGGCTAGGCGTACATTGGGCTCAAGACTCAACCCTCCCATATCCCCTTCCTAGTTCCCTGAATGCCAAGGGATAGAGCTGCTTGGAAGTATTCCAAAAAGGTTTCTTCTCCCAAAACCCGACAGATCAACAAAGCTCAGAGGACTAGTATGGCTAAATGATAAACAGATCATGTATTAAGTGAGAATGCATTGCCAGGACTATCAACTCGAAGTCACCCAACCTTTGGACCTATTCCATGACTGTCTGGCCACTATCGCTGTCACCGCTTGTTAGCGTGCAGTCTCATGGGCTAGACTAGCTGGGAAACAGTCAGGGGAACCAGCAGAGGAAAATGTGAGCAAAAATGTGCCCCAGTTCAAAGGCACGAAATTCTTGAATCCATCACTCCCACTGCTGAGCTGCTATCACCATCCAATCCAAATGTCCCTCCCAGCACCTGCACAGACAAAGTCTATTTACCTTTCCAATTCTTTGGGGGGGGGACAATTAATCGCTTGCGGAAAGACAAAAGAAACCTGACAAAGGCTGCTCATCGGATGGAGATTGTGCTTAGATCACGCATGGCTCAAAAATTCATTTATGTATTCATTTTCACATGTAGATAACCACCGATCGATATTGTATTATTGTTCCCTGAGTTTTAACGTAGCTTGCAACCTAAAGATGAGGTCTTGGGAGAGGGGGGATGGCGCGGCCACGATCGAGCCATGTTTCGCTTATGTAAGCGTCACAAGGTCACAGCCTTGTTGCTGACCCCCAGAAGAAGGCTACTTCTTCAGTTCTGCTTTGGCTCGGTTTATATACAAGTGGGAACAGGTCATGTGAGGGCACCACGTCAGCCCTGGACAGAGCTGGGCTATCGCAGGTGGCTCTGTGGGCGGTCCCGAGTGTTAGAGAAGAGAAGTACAAGTGGAGATGTCCAGCATGTCCGGTGGCACGGTACCCATGTGGAATACTCAGTGTTGCAAGCAGGCTAGAAATCTAGCCCCCTAAATGCAAGCAAATTCATGGGGAGGGAGTCTAGGATGTCTGTAGCTCATCCTAGGTTCGGTCCAGGTGCTAAACAATCACAAAAACTCTTTAAGAATTACATACCCCTGTGTGAGGTCTCAGGGGGGTTGCTCAGCACACCAGACTGTAAGTGATACAATGGTGTGTATAATTACGATGGTGTTAAGCGGTTCCCAGAAGTTGCTGCTTAGCCATGTGACTGTCAAGGACATGGTGAGGAGGGAGCAGCATGCCTGGACCTTTCCCGGAAGGGAGGCTGGAGATAGAGGATGGGTGGAGGGACTGTGGCCTCAGCGACTCGGAGGGGAGCGTTGTGCCTGCGTTCAGTGATGCTTTAGTGTCTGGTCCTTAACTTCAGAATGAGGGGGGCACAAACTCTGGGGGAATGGCTGTTATTGTCGATTTTGCACTGAGGTGCCATCTACTACAGTACATGACTTATATACATAATACAAGACAAATTGGAACAAAGGGAAAACCCAAGAGGGACTTACCCAGGTGCCGGGTCGGTGAGCTCATGAGAGAATCGCCTTATCAAGCATTGTGGAGTGGGTAGGTGAAGGGTGGAATTAGCAACAGCTATTGGAAAGTGGGAAAACCTTTGCGGGGTTGGCAGAGGTCCTAGGAGGTCCATAGTAATATTGGGTAGGTAGAAATATTTAAGGTGAGGATAAGAGGTACCAGAGAAGGTACCGGAGATCGGAGGCGGAGGTGGACTGGAGGTATACTGGAGGGTATGGTGGAGGTGCAGGGGGAGGATGGACCGGAGGTGGACTGGAACAGTGGTGGAGTAGAATGGAGGTTAGGTGGAGTTGGTATGGATATGACAGTGACTCTATGTACACCATTGTTACATCAGACTCGGGGTTCAGGGCTATTGCCCTGACATTCTCCCCCTTTGCATTGCATGTGCAATGCATACATGGTTTTAGGGAAAAAAAATGAATTCAAGGTGAAAAGTATTTTTTAAAGAAAGTTTGTTATCGCCACTTTAAAGTGGGCAATGTGTACATTTAGGAAGAGGATGGGAAATAAGGAGGAAGAAGAAAAAATGAAGGGGTGTGGGGCTGTTACTTTAAAGTAAACGGCGATACACGGATATCGTGGGAAAGGGAGGAAAATAGAAGAAGGAAGTTTCGAAAATAGATTTTGACCCAAAGATTATATGTCTTTGGTATTCCTCCTCACTTGTTCTGTGAGGAGTTGTGTGTAAATAGTGTTTACACATGAGTGGTGGTGGATGTGGGTTAGATGAAGTAGAAGCAATTGTTACTTGTGGTTCCTTGCATACAATATTGTGTGTGGGGCCTCAAGTTGGGGGAAAGTGTTTTCACGGTGAAGGAGAAAACGAAGGAAGGTCAGTTGGGAGGTTCAAACGAGACCACCACCAAGCTGTTCCCTGGTTCTTTAGTTAGGATGGGGAAGTGTACTAGTATTATTAGTTGTAAATATAGTACCAATCCGAGTGTTTTGGCTAATTCTATTTTTATGGGTTAGTCTAAAGTTTCTGACAATTGACTTACAGATAAACCGAGCCCTGCAGAGCTGTTCCTTTATTGAATTTTCTTAATTTGTCTAGGTGTAATTCTGTGTAGCGTTGTTTAATTTGGAATTTAACTTGAATTAAATCTTCTACTTGGTGAAGTTTCAAAGATTCTACTCAGTTAATGGATTTGGATTGTGTCTGGAGTGTCCCTTGAGTTTGTTTTATTTTTGTCTTATTTTATTGCTTGTTTTAACAGTAGCAAAATAACTGTTTTGTGTTTACACTTTGAAATCCGGAGTGTTAACCAGCTCTCCTGTTGAAATATCTACTTAATATTTCTCTCCTTAATTGCTGCCTTTTACTACAGTGGCAATCTTAACTGTATATCACTTTTTCGCACTGGAGTGACAACCAGAAATGCTTGAGAAAAATAATACTCTATTTTCTTACTTCTCTAAGGGGGGCAAAAAGTTGCAGAAAGGGTCTCTCTTTTATACTCCTTGGGTCGCCTTCCTTTTTCATGCTCTACCTCCTATTTACAGGATTTATTTACAGTGTATTTTTCTCAAACTGAATAAAAAATGAAATTTTCATGCTATAGTTCTACTGTGCTTTGCTGTGCTGAACTGCGGCTCTACTGCGGTCAGACTGCGCCTAGAATCCTTATTGTCCTTCCTCACCTAAGCTATTTTAATGGTTAATTAAAACTTGACTGCACTGCATTTGTTGCAGTTTCCTATTCAAATTCCTCATATTTACCATTAAATTTGCTATGACTCAGTGATTCTGAATTCAAACTTCGCATTACTATGTGTACGGCTGCGCTGAGACCTTCAGCTGATTTATTCCATTTTTATTCAGCAACATTTAGTTAAAATGAGACTTGAAATGGTAAATGAGTGAATTATTCAGGTTTAAAACCGAAAGAAAAAGTTGCTAGTAGTCAAGAATTACTCAAACAAATGTATTATAGCTCTCTACTTCATTAGAATATCGTTCCCTAAAATTCCCACCATGGTCCATCGTAGTTTAGTGGATTTCGTGGATTTTGTTCATCTTCCCTGATTCCCCTTTGTATTATCACATCCTAATCCTCCATATGTATTGTTTGTTGTTATAGTAGGTCGTTGCAAGAGGGCTCGCGGCTCTCTATGCCGACTAAGCTCGTGGGGCCAAACTCTCCCTAAACCTCTACTTTCTCTCTAAACTTCTCTTGACTCGATCCTTAACTCCGTGGTGGGTTCTCCGGGATTCCGCAAGGTCCGGGCTCAACTAATCTACTACCCACTCGTTGTGGGCTAGACAGTTGCCCTTATTCCTACTGTTGGATTTCCACTCACTCACTCCAACTCTAGCGCGTCCTAGCACCTTAGAGAATTTGGGGGAGGGGAGAACTTCTATTCCAAAATCCGGTATGTACAGGATTATAAGAAATAATTATTTTTAGAAATAATAGATGGGGAATATTGGTACCATATGGCACCTGGATACCTTATTAGGCGAAATAATAGAAAAGGGTAACAGTATCAATAAAAGAATATCAATCAATAACTGAAATGATGGTGAAATATGAAAATAAGAGAAAATAAGCGATATCTCAATGGATTTACGGAATTAAGAGCCTAAATTGGAAATGTAGCCGGAGATAACTCTCACGCAGCCAATGAGCATTTTTACCAATTTATTAGACGCCGTGGGAACGAGTGAGGCTGGAATTCTGGGTTGCCGCTTGAGATTCCCACGCCCGCACATGCCCGTGCCTAACTTGCCCAACATAGAACTCCGTCAAATCTCCACCGATTAGGACGTTCTTGGTATCGATGGGATCGTAGGAATTAGTACTATTTTTAGATACCAAATCCGTGTCGAGTTATTGTGTGAATGGAAGGGGTTTTCTGAATGGTGGAAGCGGGTATCCGAGCCGGCTCTGCGTGTGGGCGATTATCCCGCCTACATCGTCTGTAAGGGATTAACCTTACTTCACTATATTTTCAATTATAGTGATATCATTATATTGCATCGCTATAATTCCCATTATAGTGATGCTATTATTTCTTTATTTATTTGTGCCGAGATATGTAAATTACATATATATACCTCGGAGTAGTTGTAAAGGCCTGGTAGCCTTTTACCTCTACCCTGTTGAATATACAGCACATTTAAGCTTATATTTAGACGGACTAACTGAGGCCTGAGGCGAACAGGGGAACGGAACATTACGGTCCCCAAAATAGTAAGATAACCTTTCATCGTCCTGGAAGATATCACATTTTTATGTATTTTATTTAGGGCTCTGGACCTCTTGAAGCTGTCTTCCCATGTGTTATCAGGTTTCTAACTTTATGTCCTTGTATCTCATTCATTTCTGGATGGTTTCTCACGTTCTTGGTATCATAATTTTTCATTTATTCCCACCTTTCCAATGGTACTAAAGTTGTGTTCTATTTCCTGGTATTCGTCGAGTTAGCAAAAGTTCGTGCACACATTCGGTAATCATGTGTGTCATTCCCATAGTCGTTCGTATGTGGGCACTGTTTCTGTTTAATTGTTCGGGATTTATGGTATGCGCAGGTGTTTATATCCTTCATATGGGCTTCTGTGATTTATTTCAGATTTTTCCCTCATGATCTAAGGTTGTTTTGCACTTTCCATGCTTTGTTTTGACCAGGCTCTTCCTTATTTGGATGGAAATTGGTCTTCGCGATCTGCCGAAGTGCGGATCTCGGTTCCAACGGCCGGTTCCCTTTGCATTGCCACCCTCACGTGTCATTAAACATGATGTGGATTTCTATATTCCTGTCATGACCGACAAATCCCGGGGCTCCGTCAGCGGCGAACCAATGCCGATAGGCGAATCCGCCGACCCGAAACCCATCCTAACCAGCCCCCAACCCCATGTCTGGCCCCCTGCCTTACTGCGTGAGACTTGGCCAAGAATCAGAACCTAGACCCTGCCGGTATTCCGACCTTACCTCCAGTTCCTGAGCCCTTGGCGCTCCCGGCATTCAGTCACGCCTGCCTTGTCTCCATCTGAACCACACTCATCGCTTCCCGCTATGTGGTCACAGCCATGCCCCGCTTATTTGCGGACTTGTATCGGTGCCGCGCGCTGACCTCCGCTTTTCCTCTGGCCATTTGTCACTTGGCAGCTTATCATTCATTCCTTGCCGAGTGCCATTTATTGTTTGCTTCCCTGCCAATATCGGCATTTGATCCCCTCTTTATTGGCACTAGGTTATTGATCTCATTCAGTTATTCATCAATAACCCTTGCCACTTATTGTTTAGTGATCTGTTCCTCCTTTCCAGTTCCCGGGCTCTTGTCCTTATTTAGTTTGACAATTCCCGCTTATCTCCGCGCCGGACCGCGCCGGACTGACCGGCCTTTCTATATTCCCTCTTGCCTATTTATATACCTTGTAAATACTTTCGGGGACCCCAGTCTGAAATCAACTAGAGTACCCCCCTGTCTGTTCTGAGTCTCTCCTTCTGCAAAGGGGGCTTCCCCCCTCTGAGTCTGTGCTCGCGGAGTCCGTGCTCCTTCTATAGGTCCGCTCCGCCCGCAAGTCTTGTTTGAAGTCCGCTGTGAGTGTCAATCCGTAAATACGGGATCTCCCCCAAACGTCAAGCTCAGGGCACAGCGCTCCACCTGAGTCGCTGAGGCCGCGATCCCACTCTGCTAACCTTGAACAGCGCTTCCGGACGCGCCGCACATTTCCGCCCGCATATCCGCGCGTGCGCGCTCCAACAGACCTCTGCCACAATCTCCGACACCGACAATAATCCAGTCTCTGACAATAAATCCCGTCTCTGACAATTCCCATCATTGGTATAACTTTACAACAGCTGGACCGTTTGGGCTGAAAATTTGCATAACTATAGTTTCCTATTTTTCATAATTTCCGTGTAAATTCCGTTGTATGTTTTAATTATGGATCCTACGTAAACATCGTCTTTTCCCTGAGCTCGGACTTTTGATGTCGCTATTCCCATTATTGGATATCTCATTAATGCGTGATCCTTTTATTATGAAAATTTGGGTGGATTAAGATTAGATCCCTTCCTTTCTAATGGGCTATCAAGCTCGTCTTGGTCATTACTGGTTATTCTTCGCGCTTGCTTTTTAAGCGTTGTCCTCGTTTTGTGGGAGTTTTAGTCATATCTCCATTGTTTATGGGTAGTTTTCCCTGTAATTACTTTCATTTGGTCCCTTTGGGGGACATCTACATTTCCTATTATAAACACGCCTTTGAATTTTGCATTAGTTCCTGAGGAATCCTTGTTCCGTGGTACTTCCATCCTTGGCTACGTGTGCGGACATGGGAAAGTAGTTTCTGTGGAGGTTCTCTGATTGTTTTTATAGTCAAATCTTGGTCGATTGTCCTAATTCTTTGTTTAATATTTGCTATAAATTCCCCCGAGAATTCCGTCTTGTTGATGCTAAGCTTGAAGTATTTTTGCTAATTTTCTTTCTTTCAATTTATCGTGTATAATCGTAATAATTTGTAAAAAAATTCATTAAAATTCATTAAAGTTCAGGTCCTTCTATTTTCTCATATCTACTTGTCGTATGGGGTTTTGTGATTTATCTGGCATATTTCCATAATGGGTTTCCATAGTGTGTTCGTTATTTCTCCTACAGCGTGCAGCATATGCCCTTGGGATCCCCCATGGGGACACCCGGGTGACTATGGCTGTATGTGGGGTGACATGGTGGACCTCATGTGACCCAAGCCGCATGTATATAAACACACCTGGGGTGGGAACCGAAGAAGTAACCTTCTTCTCAACATTCCCACTTCAGGTAAGTAGTATAGTTTCCCTTTTAATAATAACTCAACATTCCCACTTCAGTCTAAGTGGCCAGGGATCGCTGTCCCACATCGGGCCTGCCAGTACGCATGCCCGATCTACCCCACGTGAGGTCCTTAGCACCGGATGCTATGCCCAGACCGCCTCGACCCCAGACGCGTCCCTGACAGCTTCGTTCTTACATTGGTGTCCCAATTTCAGACAGAAGCCTTACAATGAGGAGAGGAGTCTAGAGGGGGAATCCAAGTCGATATACGAACTGAGGTACATCCGGTGTAACCTACATGCATTATAAACACAAGTAACTAAATAGAACCGGCCCAGAAGGAGTGGCGGATCAAGCACGATATTAATGAATGAAGAAAGAGACAAATAGTTAATATCAGAAAACTTGGTCAACAAAAGGCAAGCAAGAACAATGAGTTAAATAAATCCTGTAAATAGGAGGTAGAGCGTGAAAAAGGAAGGCGACCCAAGGAGTATAGAAGGGAGACCCTTTCTGCGACTTTTTGCCCCCCTCAGAGAAGTAAGAAAATAGAGTATTATTTTTCTCAAGCATTTCTGGTTGTCACTCCAGTGCGAAAAAGTGATATACAGTTAAGATTGCCACTGTAGTAAAAGGCAGCAATTAAGGAGAGAAATATTAAGTAGATATTTCAACAGGAGAGCTGGTTAACACTCCAAATTTCAAAGTGTAAACACAAAACAGTTATTTTGCTACTGTTAAAACAAGCAATAAAATAAGACAAAAATAAAACAAACTCAAGGGACACTCCAGACACAATCCAAATCCATTAACTGAGTAGAATCTTTGAAACTTCACCAAGTAGAAGATTTAATTCAAGTTAAATTCCAAATTAAACAATGCTACACAGAATTACACCTAGACAAATTAAGAAAATTCAATAAAAGGAACAGCTCCGCAGGGCTCGGTTTATCTGTAAGTCAATTCCCAGAAACTTTAGACTAACCCATAAAAATAGAATTAGCCAAAACACTTGGATTGGTACTATATTTACAACAAATAATACTAGTACACTTCCCCATCCTAACTAAAGAACCAGGGAACAGCTTGGTGGTGGTCTCGTTTGAACCTCCCAACTGACCTTCCTTTGTTCTCTCCTTCACCGCTCCTCTGTAAGGCCAGTTGGGGTGCCAGCCTTGGTGACTCCTTGTCAGGGACGCATCCGGGGTGGAGGGGGCCTGGCTGTAGCGCCCAGCAGAGGGACCCTCTTGGGGGACGAAGCGGGCATGCATACTGACGGGCCCGATCTGGGACTGTAGTCCCTGGCCACTTAGACTGAAGTGGAAAATGTGAATTGTTATTAAAAGGAAGAACTACACTACTTACCTGAAGTGGAAAACATGAGAAGAAGGTTACTTCTTCAGTTCCCACTTCAGGTACATTTATGTACATGCGGCTTGGGTCACATGACGGGTGCCACGTCATCTACGGAGAGAGCCGCAGCCATCCGGGTATCCCTGCAGGGGATCCCGAGGGCATCCGCTGCAGGTGCGCATGCTAGGCGTAGCGGGAAGTCGTCCAGGGTGTCCGAGCCGGACAGGTCAACAGTACAATGATACAAGGGAAGGTGGTCCGTGTAAATAGAAAGAATAAACAGAAAGGGAGAATGAAATAAAGGAGAAAGAGGAAAGAGGAAAAGGGAGGAAAGGGAGGAAGGGGAAGAGGGAGGAAGGAGGGAGGAGGAAGGATGGGTAGTGGGGAGCGGGTGAGTGGGTGAGGTGGGCCCGGGTGGAACCAGGTCAGGTGGGTGTGCCCTGACACTCCTCAATCCTTGATAACATAGACTGTATGGAGCTAGTATTCGACAGGGGGGGAGGAGAAGAGCAGAGCCCCTTTTCCCAACCCCGGACACTATATATGTATATACAGTTGTTTTACATTGTTTATTACAAAGAATATTAAGGAATAAAGAATAGAGGAAATGCATGCAAAGCGCACATGTAAGGTCAGTGTAGGTGCCGACCTTGTATCTCCTAGTTCCTCAAGTCTGTCAAAGAGATAAGCTGTATAGAGCTATATTTTGACAGGTGTGGAGGAAAGGAGTTAAACTCCATTCATCTCACACTCCGTTATATAAATATGTAATTACATTGTTGTACATTATTTATAGCAAGGGAATAAAGATGGTCGGCCTCAAGGAACATCACTCCTTACAGTGCAACATCCCATCCCTGTCCATCCCTTACATCCTCCCATACTATCTTGCTCATTTTTCCACCATTTTGAATGAGACCAGCTGCATTGGAAAGCTAAGGTTTAGTATAGTTGAATGGTGTAAGGTTAGCACAGTTATGGGGAGCAGTTGAGGCTTCCAACATAATTTTGGGTTTCCAGGCCACTTGCTTATTGTTCTGTCTTTTGTATTAGTGTTTTCCATTTCTTAAAGCCAATTGAAATGTTCTTGAAGCTACCATGGGATATTATCTCTGTTTGTTTCTACAGGGAAAAGTTCATGCACAACAAAATAACTATTTTTATGGATTTTATGCTGTAGCCTACAAAGCACACAGGCCTAGTCTTTCCACCATTTTCACATCCATTTCCCACCCACATTACTCGCTCTTTCCAATTTTTTTCTATTTTTCCGAAACCATTTTCAGTTCCCAAGCAGGATCCCCATGCATAACATAACTTTCAACTTCTTACCCCATGATCTCCACAACTATGCCTTTAAAACAAACCTTCTTATGCTCGATCAATAGAGCAGGATTATTTCTCCTATCACGAAAATTTTTGTGCTGAATGGACCAATATTAGTAGAGATTCTTGCATGTGGTCCATTCAACACCATGCTGAATCTCACGTGGACTTGTGTCAGGGATCGGCCCCTGACCCCGCTGTCAGGGCACCCAACCACACCCCAGAACCACCTTCCCAGACTTCCCCCACTTCCCTGACCTCCCCATCCCTACATATCTCTCACAACTTCAGCCCGCATGTGAGCCTGCAGGAAAAATCACGTGGGTCAAGGCGAGCAACTCGCCTTAACCCATGTGACACCTTTTCCGAGTCGCGGGAACATGCTCAGCTTCTACCCGGAGTCACGTTATGAACTGTACGTACACTTCCCTTTTATAGTAGCCAAGCGGGGAATAGGGAAACTTACCCTTCTTCTCAACTCAATCCCCGCTTAGGCAAGTTGTAGTTACCCTCTGTAATACATGACAACTCAATCCCCGCTTAGTCCCTTCAGTGAGTTTGAGGAGCTGAGGACAGGGTCTAGCACCCAACCACCCGGAACACCACACACACCTAGGCCTGAGGTCGGGCTGTCCCTGATCAAGGACCGAGCCCTGACAACTTGACAGCACCTGTCAAGAACCACTGGGCCAATTTGAATAAAATTGAGCTTGTTGGAAAGCTGAAGGGGAGGAGAGGTTATTGGTGCTCAAAAAAAGGCATGAAAGGGGACGGTTTGGTTTCGCGTCGACCTTCTTTCATATCAGGCTGCTCCAGCAGTATTTCCCCCATATATCCCCCATTTCTTCATCAATTTCCACATAATTTGTATCATTAGAAAGCTGTCATCAAAAAAAATCGAAGTAGGCTATAGCAGAGAGATTTAGTGCACCCATTGTGGAAATCGTCAACTTTATTCATTGTGTGGCCATCAATCAGCATAATTTGCGAATATATTGACAAACCTGCCATTGATTTCTCTCAAACTTGGTACTATACGAAAAGTATACTCCACGGGCACTCACAATATTTTTTCATATTTTTAAGACTCCTGAGAGACTCTGGATGTCGACCTTTTCCCTTTTCCCACGCAATCCATGTTCGGTGAATATTCATGACAACACATGTTAGAACTTGAATGTGGTAATATATATGCTTACATGCGACATAACATGTGTGTTCTTCCTAGCTATTAAGTTATAAATTTCCTCTCACCCAGAGCTTGTATGTACTTTTAAGTGATGGAAAGAGGAGAATCTTCCAGATCAGTGGAGATTTGACAGAGATGCCAGCCTCTCAAGCAACCCATAGTGCGTGGGAAAGGGGCTTGCACATACCAGAGATAATGGTTATCTACAATGGCTCGTAAAATCCCAAAAATCTTTATAAGCATTAAAAATCCCTTTGAAAACACCACGGCAAAGTATAATTCCATAAATGCTCGAAATCATTGAGAAACATTGCCCATTCCCCCACCTCAGCCCTAATTTCGATAATTTTGATTTATCTTTTCCATTTTCCTGTCTACTATTTATGTAAATAGCCGTATGTACAACATCGCAGGCACATAGTTATCAGGACGTCCTCAGATTTTCCCACAGTCCATTTTTGGCAGCAAGCCGCATCACCAGGACGTCCCAGGACGTCCACATTGAAATAGGCCATTTAGGCCCTATTTGAAGCGTAAAAAACACCCCTTGATAGGGTGGGTTAATTGGCTGACTAGCCTGACAAGGCAGCCAGCATCCAGATGCCGAAGATTTCGGACATCTGCATTGGTCACTGTACAACGGGTTATTTGCACACGTGAAAGTCGCAGAAGCCCATATCCTGAAATAAGCAGTAGCCCTTTGAATCGGCAAACTTATCGCAACGCTTGGCTTGTGTACCACCCGTATACCAGTAACACCGACCATGTCCTCCATCTGAACTGGTCCAATCGGGAGGGACCGGGTTCCCGTGGAATGTCACCGTAATGTTAACACCGCAAAGCTCCGTGGTCACTTCGTTGAGGTATGTGGCTTGGCCGTACTGAAGCCAGGGGTACAAGGACCTCGGGTTCGTTGCAGCCCAACATGAGGCTGTTGGGCAAATATTGGTTAAGCAGGAGCAAAATCCGTTTTGGACTTCGGCTCACCGTCCTTTTCGGGGAGGAAAATCAGATACGTTGGACCACTTTGGTGTCCGTCTTTGTCCCAGCACCCGGCAGGGCCAAAATGAATATCAGCTGTGACAACGGGAACAAGAGCGATTGGGACAAGAGCATTCCAGAATCGCATTGTGACTTTGGTGCTATTATACTGGCATGTAATGTGCGTGGCGTCAGTAGGTACGTAACATGAATCAGGGAGTACTTACCTCAGCCTTGAGCGTGTGCACTTAGAGGGTTGGAAGAGAAGGGGAGCGCATCCCTCAGATTATATTACAGTGTCTAAGGAGAAATAAAAAACAGCAACAATCTTTGCGTATCTAAGGTGCTTATGGGCGAGATATTTTCGTAGATATGGATGATATTCATGAGAAATGGCTGACCTTGGTCGTAATGATCGCAAGCGAAGTGACCACCATTACATAATAATATTAGTATATTGTCATGCACATGAAACTGAATGGATAACAATATCAAATATCTGGACCTATGAATGAATATCTTTCGCGAGAAAGCTGGCTGGTATTAGGTCTTCTATCCCAATATATGAAGGTGGTCTAAAACATGCGCGATGAAACAAGAAAGATATCTGAGCCATACAGGGTGTCTCAAAGCTACATGAGTGGAAATGGCTCCATCCATCCATCACGGATCTGTACATGTGGGGCGTAGTAGCGGAAGCGCAGCAGTGAAACGTGGCATATGCGTGGACAAATAGAATAATATCAATAACTGATATGAACATTACTTATATGCGTACCGGCGCGTCGTCATGGCCTGTTCATCCAACAAGTTGCATGACCCCCGTCGCAGAACCTCACTCACGTGATTTGGGGAATTCGCTTCACCCCTGCTCGACCTCGATACTACGTACGATCATCGGGAACAATTAGTATCTCTACGACTGGCCCTATCCACCCGTTGGACATGTTCAGAGTTGGAATTGCAGCTTTAATAGGAGCCCAGGTGGCTTTCCTGGATGTTGTGCAAGCTTGCGAAGGCGAATGCATCATTGGGATCACTCAGGCCAGCCTTCGATCTTGACTGTATCCCATTGCTTGGCAGCTTCCTGAAGGAAAATTTCTTTGTAGGCTTTTGTCTCAAATTATACACATCCTGTCGCAGAGGTTCTGGCAGCTTTCGTGAGTGAAGCACGACAATGAATCACCTAAGCACGCGTGTCAACGCGCGTCGTAATCCCGATAGAGTCGGGATTTAAATAATCAATTTTTCTTGGGAGCAGCTCAAATTGATGCGGCGCGTCTTGTGGCACCTCTGTACGCGAACTTTGCGATCGGTGCATACAATCGAACCAGTCAAGACATCTTTCCGAGTTACTTTCATGGAAGTACATATACGAAGACCCCAAAAGTGCTATCCGTTGCTCACGTTCATTTGATGTTACATAGAATGCCGGGATAAGAATGGTGGTGTCGAACCCAGCGGTTGCCCAAATCCAGACTGGTGAGCTCTTAATGAAAACTCTATTCCTAACTTGTGGGGCTGATATTGTTCTGGGTCGAGTCCCGTTGTCTGTGGGACTCCTGGATCGCTCGTCCACTTCTATTCAATCCTTGCCTCGATTGCCTACAACTCCACTGCGTTGGGGTTGAAGCATTTTGCGTTCTCGACTTCTGGCCCTTCTTACGAAAAGTTTGAAAGCAGCGTCATGGAAAAGGCTGAGCAGGTTCACAGACGACATAAATTACGCATTCGAAGAAGCCAGAAGACTCTATCAGCAGGGCATGTCAAGGTCCGACTTGCGCATCTGACCAAAACTTATGCCAAAGGAGCAGCGCTGTTGGAAGCTTGTGGTGGAGACGAATACCCCTTGTGCCGCTGGAAGTCGACAATGGTGGTCAGTCCTCATCATCAATTCTATTTGTTAGGTCACTGCGTTGATGATGTCCGGCTTGCAGCCCTACATTCTAACCTTCCCATGACGGATATCCACGCCCTTCAATGAGATTTCTCTTTGTGATTCCCTAAAGCATTTTGCACCCTGGTTACCCCAAGTACTTTTGTCACATTTCTGAGCACATCGACATTGCACTGGCACTGACATTGATACTCGCCGCATACTATGTAATCATTCTGTATCTTCCAAATCGCCTGAATGAAGTAGTGCCTGAATCTCTGCTTCGGACCATTGCCCTGACGAAGTCCACCGACCAACAGCAGATAGAACAAATTCAAAAAAAAAGGTCGGGGGCGACACGATACTTCGCAGACCTCTCTGGTTTCTTGTGGAAGAGAGGCTGGTCACCTGCCCATGATTTCCACGCTTGTGAGTGGCTGTCCGCGTTTGATTCGCGCCGGCCAACTCCGTTATTCTCGCCTCCTTACAAAATCATGTGTCTTGTCCACATGAAGTCTAGGGATCGGCATCTCTTCTTTTAAAGGTTGTTTGCGACGGTCTCAGCACTCCCGTGTCATAGGACAGTGGCCATCACGTATACTTTTGATGTGTTTTCCTTCTGTACCGCTGCGTCGTGTGGGTAGCCAGGATGCGTCATGCGGATGTGCCCGGCAGCGGCTGAAACCTCTCGCGCGTGCGAATTGGCACCTCGAGCTAAATAAAAAGCAGGGATTTGGTTGATTATATTGGGGCTGTACGTCAGGCTGCGCGTGTTTGTACACTTCCGTCTTCGCCCCCTCTGGAATCCTATGATGTAGGAGGGGGATTCATTGTAGATGGGCTTACCTTGTGAAGTGGTTCGTCCCCATATTGTGCTACGAGCCCTTGTGCTGTGGTCTTCGACCCATTCTTCTTTCCGTGTTGGCCTGGTTTGTTTTCCGGCGTGAATATTCGTTCGGGTATTCTTCAAAGTGATTTGAGCATCTGACCATATTCTCTCTGTACCCGGTATCATGTGTCCCACTATCCTAATGGGCTTTCAGCCTTGGATTTGATCTAGATCCCTTTCCAGGTCGCATGCTGGTAGGCGCTGGTCCGGGGATGAAATGGCCTGCTTGTTAGTCGGCATACTACAGCAGAACGAAGTGGACAACGTTAATAGCCACTGCGAGCAGGACCCTTAATTTCCGCTCAGAACCGTAATCACCCGACTTTCTCTCCGCTAAATTAGACCCAATGCCTGACAGACTTCTGGGTTTTGGGTCGGACTTTGGACACCATAAGTATTCCTGATCTTCTGGCTTCCGGGGAACCCAGAGGACGTAATATTTCCTGGGACACACAATGCACCGGTCCGCTACTAGCTGTGTGGCGGCTCTCCTTCGATGATGACCCAACCCTTGAAGCATTGTCCGGGGTTTTAGAGTAATTTTTAGCAACTTTTCAAGCGAAAGGTGCAGGAAATTTGATATCTGAAAAATTCCATTTTCACCCTCCCTCCTAAGCTGCCTGACACAGTTCCCGGCAAAGTTCCAGGAGTTTTCGTGACGTCCATACCTACGAGCTTTGTGTTATCGCCGTATCGATCAAATATGCAGTTCCCCGAGATGCGGCGGAACAAAGTATAGTGCAGAAACTGTTGGATAAAATGTGACATTGCTAGTTGCATCAGCACTTTTTGATGCCAACTTGGACCAATATTCCCTTTCCCCGGCTTCCGCAAATTGCAGACAAAAGGAGAGGGCCAAGCACCTATAGCCTTCATGGGCTGTACTACATATTGATCGTTGCCACCATCTCACACTCGCTTTGCGAAGTGGATAATGGCATCAATTCACGATTGTTACGCGAATCGACCTCATCTGAGCGGATTGACCACATAAACCATACCTTGGACAATATTCGTGCGATAAGCGACAGTCGTATTACCCGCACATCTCGCTTGTCGTTGGGTCCTGCGGCAAGCTTATTGGTTGGCACTTCAATTATATTAGAACCTAAATTACGAGCATGGACACCGTCGTGTTTATCGATGAAGGAATTTGCCTTGGGAGGAACGTTTCTCCAATATTGCATCGAGCTACATAGTTCCCATGTTTGTTGAGCACGAGGTCGGTATTTTGGGAGACTATGAATGGCCAAGAATGTGACGAAGGACTCGATGAGAGATATCGTGGTGCCGTACACTGTGGATACTCCTCAACCCGCGAAGGGAATTCGCCTCCTGACAACTCACGTATATTTATTGAAGCTCCTCAATGCTGCATCAAACATGGCAGAAGTATCTCAGCTTCGTTGTCTCGGGGTTCCAGACAGCCAGGAGCGGCTACAGAATTCCCGAACAACTAAGAAGGGTTAACTCGACTCTTGAGGGGTGAATGAAAGGATAAAAGTACGTTAGAAGCGTCTTTTAGATGCGGGTCGCTGCACCTGTTATGTATTATACTTCCTCCCCAATAGTATATGTAGTAATGTATTCCGTCACACTTCTTAAACACAACGCACGAGGAGCCCCGTTCCCGCGAAGACACATGCCATGAAGATGCCCCACAAGCCGGCCCCATGCAGCCACCCACTCACGAAAATTTGAATTACATCCAAAGTTGGTTCTCACGCTCAAATCCCCAACGCCTCTCGTCGCAGCACAGCACCCCGAAGCGTCTAAATCCTTCACACATAGATCAGGATACACACATTAGAGTCTTTCGTTGAGATTCGCATCTTTCAGCTTGTGAGTCTTTTTTATCCAAGCAGCATTACTCCTCGTTCTGACAGTTTTGATGCTCATCTATCCGTCACGGCCTGTTCATCATTCCTTTGTTTCGTTCCTCCGTCCAATCTCTCCCGGAAACCTGGAAAAACTGCATGATAGGAATTCCGCAATTACTTACCGTGATAAGCAACTATGGGGAGAGCAAACCAGCTTATGCTCCTGGAGAGCGTCGTCCGGGCGGGGGTAATTACCGGAACGACATTTACCGTTTCCCGGTATATACCAAAGCCTTTGAAATGGTTCGCTGTCTTTCTAGTCGCATTGAACCTTCGAGTATTCCCAATCGCGTGGCACAGTGAGTCCGTCGGCCTTTCTTTTCCGTCAATCTGCTTTGCTTAGCACCATCAAAGTTCGTATTTTATACCCATGGTTCCGCATGATTTGGATAGATTGGCTTATTCGGAAACGGAGTGGAATCGCTGGACTTAATAAACATTTGACGAAGGTGACGAAGGAATTCGGCCTCGGGAAGAGTCCCTTAGATGTCGTCGAAGTGCTGAGGTTACGAGCAGGTATGGTTATTACCGATGATGATTAGCCTCATGATTCGTGCTTCATTTCCGGTCGGTGTAGGTATCGCGGATTGTGATTACAATCTCCATTTGAGCAACTCTTCATATGCTAAGGTGGGTTCGTGATCAGTTCCGCCTATCTTTGGCAAGTACAGCTAAATCGACTCCCTTCCCCACCAGAATATGGATTTCGTGCGCATGAATGCAGCCATTCATAGCTTTCCCGGTTTCCACTCTGCTGGAGGAAGGCTTGCGCTAGGCGGGAGCTACATCCATTTCCTCAAGGAAATTCCCATGTTCGCCCAGTACGAGATTCGTCTCTACTTTGGTGGATGGGATACATCTAAATGGCTCTATCTCTATGCCCAATATCTTACGTACCCGAAGAAAAAGGATGGAAAAAATGCTGAGTCTAGATCAGCGTCCAGTTCGAAGGCTATCGACGCCACATCTAGTAATGCTGAGCAAGCCGCGACCGAGCTCTTGAAGGGTGTCACCCCGGCGCCACCGCCATCCGATGTTGGGGAATCCGTGGTGATCATTCACCCGGACACCACCAGTGCTGGCACAGCAAGCTCGTCAGCTGTTCCATCTGGACTCGTTTCGCCTGCTCCAGGGTCATCCAATGGAGGAGCATCCACACCATCTGGCACCAGGGTTTTCATTGAGACACCTCCTGTCCCAGAAGGTGCTATTCTTCACGCGACGGGGGTATCTCAATACTGCTTCAAATTCGGACGTATCACTGTTCCCCCGCGAGTAGCATACATCGTATCCGGTTTCGGTGATACTAGGCGATGGGAACGGCTCCAACGCGTTAGGGAGGGGAAAGAAGGGAAGGGTAAATTGAGCCAGTTACTAAGTGGAGGTTGGAAAGACACCAGTGAAGGGGACTTTTGGTCCTTTGAGGAATTTGAGGCGGAAGGGTTGAAGAGGGGTGCTCAGATGAAACTACTGAAGGAGGTAATGGAAGGCTTAGAGGCTCCCAACTGAATCTGTATCGCTGCTTGGTTCTGCTGTCCTTATTTTCATTTGCTATCGGGATGGGTCCGGATCTCAAGTTGTAGCGGTCACTTCTCATCTTTTTCCTCAGTATATACTATCCCCCTAATTGCCAATCCCCATGATGCCATAGACATTTCCTCATGTCTCCATACAAATTATTGTCAAACCTTGTGACAACTGAACAAACTAGGCTGGAAATATCTTCGTATTCGGAAGCATACGGATGAAGGTTTGAGTCCAGACTCGTCGTCCCCAACAGATATCGAGGATTTCAATATATTGACTGATCTTGCCAGCTGAGCATGAAGTTCTCGAATACAAGCACAGGCTTGTTGTCCTTGTGTTGAAGCACTATTCAGTCAGAATCCCTTTGCTCCTTCTCCATTGACGCAACCGTATGCCAGATTCCCAACGAGGGTCCCGGTTTTTGACTACAAGGTCACTGACACATATATTGTCTATCAGCGATCATATTGTACACCACTGGTTACGGGTGAGCCTGCGGCCAGGGGAATGATGAGCTTCAGGAGAGATGGCAGTCAAGTGGAAAGATCCGCCCTGACGGGTTGAACTCGATTTTCCCACGGTCCTGCTTCCACGTACAACTTTTGGGGCGGGCTGAAGTCACGCAGTGCGCGATGTCTGCAACTTGAATACCATCAGCCGATGCTCGGATCTCATATTCCGATGATTGCGTGGTCTGTTAATGAACAAGGAGCCATCGCAAACTGTTTCCACTCATGAGATATGGAATACTCATGTGAGCAGTGCAACCCCAACGGTTTTGCATGAGTGGCCCTCCGCTTTTTATAATTCATTGTCCCGGAATGCGATTTTAATATCCCGCGCTTTATAAACGTTCTCTTAGGCCTATTCTCCTTCCCCTTCAGTGCTCAGGACGCTGCTCTATCGCTAAGTCTGTGGCACCGATGACGAGCGAAGCCGCCTTGACTCGCGTTAGTCCCATTCTGACGTTCCTCCGTTTGGGAGGCGCCGATCAGTCACGGTCGATTCTTCCTTTCCTTCCTCGCTCGCTCCGATACCTATTGCTTGTGATTCTGCTCGTTAACTATCGGGCTCTTCCCTTCGTCTGGCATCGTGAGTACACACTTTCACGATATCCCCGTCCACTCGTAATCCCTCTTGTCTAACGGCCCGGAAAAGTGAGGACTTTCGGCTCTGTCATTCAGGTCCGATTGCAAGGATTGTTCAAATGGTTCAATCACGATAAGCGTAGACGATTCGTGGAGCATCTTTCTCCCATAGGAGAGGATCCCTTTGAGCTCACGGTTACCTATGCAACTACCGTGGGGCTCTCGGATTGTGACTATAACGGCCATCTAAGCAACTCTGCGTACGCTAAGGTGAGCATGAGAATCGCCACGGACAGGGAATGTGTCGTAATTAAGGGCTCCGCTAGAACTTGGACTACGCACGAATGAGAGCTGCGGTTATTTGCTTCCCAAGTATCCTTGAAGCCAAGGGGTGGCTAGGATTGGGGACATCCCACTTTCACTTTATTCGTGAAATTCCTCTCTGGACACAATACGAAATCCGAATTAATATCGCTTCATGGGAGGATAAATGGCTTAATCTCGTCGTTCAATTTGTGACTTACCCCAATGGGAAAGGCCCTGTGGAGGGGACGCGCATTGGTGCTTTTACTGTCGAACGTACGAAGCACGTTGAGCGAGATGTTCAGATAGACCCGGATTCGGAGGACGACCGCCCCGTCATCCCCTCTGAGCAGTTCTCACGATCATCTTCGTCTACAGATGAATTCTCCACCCCTGCAGCTGCTATCACTAGGACTCCTCTCGTCGAAACGGATGGCGTAATTTGGGAATCTACTCGCCGTGGCCGTTCAAGATCCCCACGTCCACGTCTACGTCCTCGTCATGCAACCTCTTCCTCGTCATCCTCCTCGTCATCTTTTGACTCTTCCACTTCTTCCTCCTACAAGTCTACTCATGCTGTGTTAGACTCAGATGGCGCTAACTCGCCTTCATCTTCGCCCGCTACTACTCCACCTCCTTCCATACTATCCGATTCCCCACCTAACTCATCGCCCAGAAAAACGTATTCATCCCTCCCTCCCTCCCATCCAACCACCACTGCCACTGTCATTGCTTCACATCAACCCCCCGAGCCGACCTCAGGCTCAACACCAGCAACGACTCCAAAGAAAACGACGGCCATGCCCCCTTTACCAGAAGGTGCAGTCCTCCACTGTGTCCACGTTTCATCATACTGTTTCAAACAGGGGCGAATCACCATTCCCCCACGCGTCGCGCTCGTCGCAAGTGGATTCGGAGATAGACGTAAAGGTCGTTGGGAACGTGTTCAGGAAATTCGGAATACTAACACTCATGGTAGTGGAAATGGGGGTGGTAGTGAAGCAGGGTTGCCTAAGGGTGTCGGGGGATTGAGGAGTATACTCCGGGGCGGGTGGAAGAAGTATGAAGTGGAGGGGTTATGGAATCTCGATGAGTACGAGGAACAGAGACGCAGGGGCGTGGAGGCATTTGGGTCTTTGAGGACCCAGATGGATTCGTTAAGGTTGTGATTGGAAAGGCAGTACTTTCAAATCTTCCTTTTTTTGTCTACTAGAATGCACCTTACCAACGCAAAACTGTATCAACTTGCGTCTTATCACCATCATGCTGTATCTCTTCCTTTGCTTCGTAGAGGTTTGTCATAAACACGAGTACGTCCCCAATATATACTGTGCATATCATCATTTCTTCGCAGGGAGAAATCAAAATGGCTAAATCAATGAAAGATTGCAATGCTTCAATGGCAGCCGATATGCGCGCACTACACAGATTATATGCATCGTACCTACTCTAGTTTCCTCCCGGCGTTGACACGTGGAACTCGGTGTACAGGGCCTAGCGCAAACTCCAGTCCGAAAAAACACAAGTTCAAGTTCGAAGGCTGGACATCTATTCGGGATTTCCGAATCAAGTTGCAGGATTCGAACGTCATGATTGACAGCAACGTACCCTCCCACTAGTCTCATCATCGCATGTCAAAGTCTGAGGCCATGGCCGGTAATAGATTCAGGTCTTTCAACGTGTCGCTCAGCGACAGCCCTGTGCATGGCCTATTTCCACTCATCGGAGAAGCTACGGCCCAAGAATAGAAGTGGTCTCTATACAGAATGGTACGAATATGGGCTGTGTTGAGGATCTCAGTAAAACCACCGGAGGTCAGACCATAATCGATGAGTGGCTTGTTGTTATTTGACCTGCAACAGGTTGCATTTGTTCCGGTCGAGGTTCAGTGTACCACGCGAGCTCAGGCATTGCGAAAATATCAACACAATAAGGCCAGACCGCCGCAATGCAGTCGCTGAAGATTTCCATCTTCCATTCTGTACCGTCCTGTTGGAAAAAAAAAAGAATACTGGTGCATGAGTCCGTAGATGGGAGGCAATGACTGGTATGGTGGCTTCCAACGACATAGTAGAAAGGGTTTGGAATAAGCTAGCTCTGTGCCCTGGAGGTTGATCACCACTTGGCTCTGGTAGTTAAACAGACATCCTCCCCAGGGGGATTGTTCACGAGATGGGCCGAACCCTGTGGTCATATTCATTCACCAGGGACTTCACTCCGGAAGATGCGCTCCCAATGGCTGCAGCGCAACGTCCGCTGTCATTGCTGATGCTAACTTGTATAGGGAAGTGCATGTCTTACCAGGGTGAATCTTTCAGCACTCATGATTGGAAAAAGGAGACGGATGCACAAGTCTCCTATACTATACGATAGAGCTGTTGCGTGATAAATAGTACTATCAGGAACCGCTGCTAGAGCTCCCCCCCCAGAATGTTCCAGATACCAAATCGATTGGTCGCCCCACAGATACTTTCCGCCATGACCAGGGATAAAGAGAGTTTGGCAAACAGGGAAATGTTGTGTGTCAATGGAAGACACTAGACGACAACGAAAGAAGTTGACCAGAAGGAATTAATTGCCAACACCATAAGTCAATAGATACTTTCCACCTCGACCAGGTAGGAGGAAAGCAATCGACCCGCAAGTATAGAGCACTCCTACGGAGAACTCAGTGTGCGCAAAAACCCTTGGAATTGCATTCGAGACGTGCTGCATTTGTTGCAGTTGGCCTACAAATGGATCCGATAGAGGAACCCCAGAGGGCAGTGAGAGCGATTGGCCGGAGGGGATTATCTGCTTTTCTAAGTTCCCCTGATATCCTTGCAAGTCTGTCTGCAAGCCGGTTTGGCGGCGAGCAAGTAGATGTTGGCAATTCGAGGCCCACGCGTTGCATTGCGGACTTCAATATGGCTGAAGATTTTAATCGGCACGACGGGATATACACATGCACACACTTCGGTACCGAAACTTGACTGGATGGCTCGCGCGATCATCTGAATCGACAACATCTGTTGGTTTGTGGGCAACTACTGGATGCAATACCTTATTCTTTCTGAGACGCTAGGCGTGATCCAACGCATACATGGCGATGCAGTCGTGTGGTTCCTCAGTACTTAAGGATCCAAGCTCGGGCAACGCTATATTTTAATAGATGCTGGTATCCTGCTCTCTTCCCGCTAAAGAGAGGGTGGTCACTTGCCTAGTATCCTGCCTCGATTGAGGTTCCCCATAGAAGCGCACGCGAGATAGCCCGCCCATGAACGGTGCGATAGCTCACTGGTGTCCAAGCAAGGTGCAGCTCTCAATTGGGGATGGCTTATTCCCATTTCGTGGTCTCGACGTCTCGGCACGGAGATAGACCACCAAACGATCCGCGCACGAGGGCCAACCTGGGAAATCCTGAAAACTGAGGGGAATCATGCCCCTTTTTCGTAGTGAAAAAATGAACGAATTTATAATATGGGCTATTACCACGCTCGCAGTATCGATTCATGCAATGCCGAATTGCAGAACGCGAATGCGTCCATCGTGAGTTGCTACAACCACCCTCCCAGTCCCGTCATCAAATGAGCAATACGAACAATTCCTCGCGCCATCTGGCACATTGCTGCCCCCAGCCTTTGCGCCTCTACAAGTGGACTCGCTATTATCGAATAGTCCAATATCGCTTAAGGGAAAGTCGTCCACAACATTCTCACCCACATTGAAGAGGATAAGTCGTTCCAATGATCGACTCATTACGGGCGAGGTGGTATTCTCTAACCAGAGCCCTCTCCCGCTTCTTGGAGATGCCACGATGTCATAGAAGAAATGCGGATGCACGCCAGCACGATGTTGGGCCACGAAAAGGGGGGTTTCGATAAATGACCCAGGGCTCGCAGCAGTGATTGAGAGGTGAGCGTGCAGGCGTAGCGATTTGGGGTCATACTTCGGTGGGTTGTAAACGTAAAAATGGTTCATGATATGGAGCTTTCCCCTCTTTTCGCGGACAAGAATGGAGATAGGTTGAGAGGGAGGACTTGTGCGTTGTGCGGGATATGGAGCACAGTATGGAATGATGATCCCAGATTGCCAATCCACCATTTCGGGGAGGAAGGCCGAAGAGATCAGTTGTGCTTGGAACACACTATCTGTTCCCGGAAGTTGAGGCTCCGTATTCCATGCGATATCAGGAAGTGCGAAGATATCGACGCTAAAAGGTTGAATTATTATCACACAGTCACTGAGAACTTCCATGGCCGGGAATCCAAGTGCGCCGCGCTGTCACGAAAGAACGTATAAGTTTAAAACACGTAGAGTGGCAAGACGTCCCACTCACAAACCGGGTTATTGGCTGAGCACCCTTCAGTTCTATCATTACCTGGCGTCGATAATTAAACAAATATCCCCTGAAGTTCGATCCCCTGTACAACCCGATCAGGTTCCCGCGGAGAATCTTCAATCGACCAGGCAGTTCCTCTTCGAATATTTTTTCGTAATGCACTGTAGTTTTCCCTCTGTCATTCTCAGCAAAGGTTAGATTGTACAGAGTCGTATGTTCACGCCTGGAGACATTCAGTGTATATTTATGGCTGGGCTGGAATGATTGATACGAGGACATACTGGTCCGCAACGTGGGATAGAGCTATCGTCGCACGGTCTCCACTGTCATTGTTAGGAACCGCTTTGACAATTGCCCCTGATGTCCCCCAGATTAGAATCCTCCGTGATCTTCTTAGATTCGGTTCCAGATGCCATATCGACACAACATTGCCACCACTAATGGTCAATAAGTACTTCCCGCCCTGACCAGGTAAGAGGAAAGCAATCTGGACGTAAGCAGAGGGTACTGCTACGGGGAATTCAGTATAGGTAAACACTCTTGGAACTTCAGATGCCCAGTTGCGTTGGAGGCGTGCTGCATATATTGCGGCTTGTTTGAGTTCACCTACAGAGAGATCGGATAGAAGAACGCCAGACGGCAATGAAAGTGATTCGCCAGAGGGGATTATCTGCTTTTCCAAGACATTCTTCCACACTGCATGAAGTCGGGTAACATCTCTAATATCCTTGCGGGTCTGTTTATCCGGTAGTTGGAATTGATACATACATGTGGATGTTAATCTGAGGCTCACACGCTGCAGTGCAAGAATATCGCAGACTTCGAGATAGGTTAATATTTCTACCAGCACGTCCAGATGGAGGGTTTGCAAAGACATGGAGGGAAGTTCGGCGATGCGAGTCTATGTAAAAGAGGTGCGATCACTATGCTGTAGGAAGGACACCATTCTTTCGGTAGTCGATGGGTGAACAAGCTTAAAGAGGCTGGTTACCTGCCTGGAATCGAGGTTTGGATTTGTTCCCACGCTGTGCACGGCCACTCAAACTGCGCTTGACTATATTAAACGCTACTCACTACCTCCCTCTTACAACGCCTCTCGACTGTGTGTGCTTAACGGAGCAGGTCCTCTGATACGGCTGAAACCTCATATCCCTCTTTTCACTTTCTTGATGCGCACATCGACCTTTAGCCTTACTTGGATCATTCATTCCAACCGTCCGTCAAATATTAGAAGATGCCCGTAATCCCGAGAGTGCGCTCCTCAGCTCGCCGATCTCGCGTCCGTGGGAACAAAAATGTGCCACCAACTATACGTCTTGGGCGCAAACGCTCGGGTCGCAAGGGCTCGAGCTCGTTCGCCAGTTTGCCTTACGACTCACGCGTCGTTCCTCGCATATCACAATCGTAACTTCATTACTGGGTGGTGCCATAAATCTGACGGACTTGGAGCTTGAATTCTCCGGAAGAGCGGCTCATGAGCATGGTCGAGCCAACCCCTGCTTTAGAGCATGAGAATCAGATTCAATGGCAGTGGGCCGGGCCCCACATTCCTTGCTCTGAAGGGGGAGCAACATTCGAGTCTCGCGAGGACGGTTCATTAAAGGGAAACCCCTTTGAGGAGGCGTCCAATCCTCGGTGTAGGTAAGATGCTCATCCACCACGTAACAAGGCTAGCGATATGCGCAGAAACAACGCTGGAGGATTTCACAAGGAGGTACACCGCACCACAAGGTAAATCTCGGGATCCAAATTGTGTGACGGAACGAGCTACTTACCCCAGTCTTGGTCCCTATACATTCCTTGTCTTTTGCCCATTCAGCCTTCCAAACTGGTCAAGGAGGGTGTCCATCGCTCGAGGCAACCCAAATCTGATTATAGACAGCATATTTGTCTGAACCATCGCTTTTACCAAGTTGTCTGGCTTCTAGCTACTCTACCTCTGAAGTCCGTGTCGTCTTGCTTGGACGCTGATGCGAGCACTCTTGAGCATGTGCTGGACCCGTCTTCAAGAGACATTATCTGCTGAGCGGGTACTCTCCTCCACGATGACTTCACTATTCGATAGTAGTCCACGACTCAAGGGAGGGATCAGGCGAATTGTGCCCACCTCGACATATGTTGACTCGGAGGATGAAATCACGGAGATTTTGGGACGTCGTGCTGAGAGCTGCCGTCGTCGGAGCATGTCCTAGTCAATCTTTGCAGTATTGGAAAAGAGAGCAAAAGAGACAGTTACCTTTGTAAGAAAAATATCGGAGAGTACGTGAGCCTTCCTTGTCCACTCTTGCAACTGTTCGCTGAGATGCGCCACCTCAAAATTAGTCGATTCTTGATAGAAACGAGCACACCCAACACCTTAACAATTACAGCATATCTTGCTTATTATTGTCCCCAAGTTGACAATGATTCGCTCATCGCACTAGTACCTTATTCTCTCTGCCCCTCGTTCTTGCACGGTCTGCCAACTATTTCGCACATGATGATACCTTCGTTTGATTTGATTCAATATTGTATCCCAGACTCTTACCCAGTTCGTTGTCGCTCCGTGGACGCGCGAAATCTGAGCTTTTTTGTTACTAAGTATATCTATTCAATACTAAAGTAGTCACGTTGGGATTGAAGCACATGATATGAAAACGTAATCACAAGTTCCAGTCACATGGTACGGAAATAAGGCAATTAAACCCGATCACCTACTCCGAAAAACGAACGCGACACTTCGCTCCAACGACTGGCACAATTTGGCGGTGGCGGTGTTCTCGGTAACATCCGGAAATAATACTTCGATCTCAGAAAGGCATCCTCGCCGTGTCCCCTTGTCCCTCCACCACCTTTCACACCATGAACACACCTGCAGATCGCGTAGAACCAGGCCAGATGCCTTCTGCTGAGCAAATAAGAGCCCTAAGTGAAGCAGAATGGAATCGTTGTGCATGCTGGTTCCAGGCTGAAATCGCCGAGTTTCTCCTTTGTGAGCCAAAGCAAAATTTAGTGTCAACAGCTGCAACAGGAACTGGAAAAACATACACGTTTTTCCTTCCTGCACTCTATGAAAAAAAAAAACCAGGGGTTTCTTTCATAATCGCGCCGCTGAGAAAGCTTGCAGATCAGCATGTAGAGAGCGCAGAGAAATTAGGACTCACCGCAATTGCACTGGAAGCAAGGACCATTAACAAGGATGTTGTAAAGGCACGTACATACTTGAGCAAGGATTAATTGCATACTTATATGTAAATCCATGTTGACTTACTAAGTAGGCGATTGCAAGTATGAGATATCAATTTGTTGTCCTGGGCCCCGATTTGCTCCGAGGGAACCTCCTTAGACCACTCTGGATGAAGGACAGCTTTGTCAGTAACATTAATCGTATCATTGTTGACGAGGCCCACTGTGCAGTCCAGTGGCTGTCGTTCCGAACAAAATATACGAACTTAGCCTGGCTTTACTCATACCTCCGGAATCGATGCCAATGGTACCTCACTTCTGCGACCTTGGACCCTCGCACATGCAGAAAAGTATTGTCAGCAATTGGAATGGATCCATATTATAGTGATCACGGTGGGGAGACAACAAAATGGTTGCGTCGTTCAAATGACCGTCCAAACCTGCATTATTGCGTCCGTCAGATGCAATATAGCAAGGATTCTTGCAATGACTTAGCATTCCTTGTCCCACTAGGTTTGAAAGAATCCGATCCTCTTCCAAAGCCATTTCTTGTGTACTGCGAGTCCCGCGCTGATGCTGAGCGCAGTGCTGGCTTCCTGAGGTCTCGAGTGTGCACGATGCTCAGAAATAGGATTATTTGGGTACATTCGGGGATGTCAGATGGTCATAAGTTAATGGCAGTCAAGTTGCTCAAGGAGGGAAAGCTTATTGGACTCACAAGTACGGAGTCGCTGGGGCTGGTAACTCTACTCACATCCCCAGTGTCATCTATCTAATTCAAGTCAAACAGGGCCATGACCTAGCGAACATCACTTGCTTGGTTCAGTTCGGGCCACCTGACAACTTGAACACATTGACTCAGCGATTCGGAAGGGCCGCACGTAATCCTGAAACTGCAGCCATCGTTATTCTCCTGGCACCGAAGGAATATTTCGAGGGCACACGGCAGCGGCGAGAGGAAAGGGCCCGAAAGATAGCTGAGAACAAGAAACGGAAGGCTGACGCAGCAGTGTCCAGTGAGAAGAGACCAACGGTGACTGGGGACAGGCGACGAAAGAGGCTCTGTTCAGAAAATCAAATCAATGCTGCCTTGATGGAGCACCAAGAATTTGACAATCACTTACTTGAAATTCATTGTCCTGACCCCGACCTACCACCCAGAATGGATGTATGGCCAACGAGCGACATCGATATTCCTCTAGACGCTCCACTCCAGAATGCAAATGTGGAGGGTGAAAGCCACCTCACTTCAGGAGAGAATGAGTGGGAAGAAGCAACACCGATGGATCTTGAGATCTTGTTAGACGACGTCGAGAGGGAGCTGGACTGGGAGATGTCCTGTTTGGAAGCGGTGGAAAGCCAGAGTGCGCGTAAGTGGCCCTCACTGAGCTCCCCCACTAGAACTTCACACAGAAGCTAAAATCGCAATCACTAGCGGGTGATACAACAAACATGAGCCCAAATGAGGACCCGTGCAGCCAGGGGCTTGTGGGGCCTGCAACAACGTTGTCAAAGGAATCAAAAAAGAAGACTCACCGAAGGAACCCCGGGGACCGAGAGAATGTTGACCCTGGATTGGACACTTTCATCAATGCCCACTGGCTTCCAAAAGATGACCTTCGCCATGGGTGCTGGAGGAAAGTCCTAGATGTTCACTTCGGTAATGACCGCATCCGTATGTATTGATGTCGTTGACATGTGCCTGCAGCTCATCCCAAATTATGTCAGCAATCCCCCGCAGCTGCTGTAACCATTGTGACTTGCGCAACCCCACCTCGTGCTGTGATCTTCATAACCCTACTCTCACAGCTACAATGTTTGGCCATGAACTTGCAGAACAATCTGTTAAATGGGCCCCTCAACATGCGAAACCAGGTTATAAGAAGGACCTGATTCGTTCGTCTCAACTCAACTCAGCACTCCGTGACTGGAGGAAAGCTGAATTTTCCAAGCGTTATTCTGATCGGCTGGACCATATGTGGATAGGGGACTGGATCGTAATTGGCAACAAAATCATTGATGATATTATCTATCTTGCGAATAGCAACAAACTCTTGAGTGAGCAAGAATTCATACAACTTGTTGATTGGGAAGAACGTGCACGCTACGCATCGGAGTTATTACCGATTATTCACCAGGTTTTTCCACCAGCTCCACCACCATCCACTCAGTCATCTGCTCAGCCATCCGTGGCAGTGGAAGCTGGTGCTACAGTTCAACCTCGCTCGAAAAAATGTGGCAACTGTGAGAAACATGGCCACAATGGTGAGCTTACTATTACCATGACTAGTTGCAATATTTTACGAACTGATGTCCGGATTAGCACGAACTTGTCCTGAGCCATGTAAGAACTGTCATCAGAGTGGTCATACCAGTAAGTTGCATGCAAGCGTAAATACAAAGATGACATTCTCTTGTGCCATTACTTAGAGAACCGTTGCCCAAACAAGGAAAACTCCGCCACTCACTCAGCGTCTCGGCCCAAGATATTGTCAATTAAGCAGCCAGATCAGCGGCATCAATTTCGTATGTGTCATCTGTCAATTCCAGGTCACCACGATTAATCATGCGCCACATCATCCCACATTGGAACAGCTCCAAACCCTTCTGGAAATGATCCTCGATCATAGTAGGTGAAGTGCGTCCTTTCTCGTACTTGTGAGGTCGAAGGTTACGAAGGTCTTTCATGATAGCGACTAGTCTGGATTCTATATCTGGGCTGGCATGGTGCAATGTCTTTTCTGGTATGTGATAATCTTCCTCCACATCCTCGATGCAGGTTCTATATGCCTGGATAATTGATGATTGACTAATTATATATTCTATTGTTTTTGTAGATCCTGTCCCCGAATAAACGACCTACGTGTTTCTCGTTAGAATTCGAACATTCAAATAATGAGTTCATTGTGCACCTTTATGTAGAGGTTCATCAATTCGACAAGCCAATCAATTGCCCGAAAGCCTGCTTTCTTCCCTGCAGGATTACAAAGCCAGCACCTCATAATTGCTGTGCGGAGTGGTGCGGGGTACTGTTGTAGCTTGAAGAGAAAATTTAAAAGGTATGACGCATACTTATGCTTCCCACAAGCCTGGAAAATCGGAATCCAGAATGAAAGGATATCGACTACCACGTCCACCATTCCATGATTCATAGCGTGCACGAGGATGCGATAGTACATCGCATCTCTATTGAACAAGACCTGATTCGTTTGCCTTTGGTCTGGACGATTTGGCAGTTGCTGATCTTCATCAAATCACTTCGTCTCGAAGTATTCCTTTGCAATATGCTCGGCGCGTCGTTGAATCACCTCAAGGCTTGGCTTGGATTCAACAAATTTCTGGAGGTCGCCACCAACATTCTCCGTCCACGCGTCAAGAATGGTGCATTGGGTAATGTAATTTATTCCATCATTCATCATTTGAAAGGGTGGGACTGCCTTGTTTAATTTAGAAAGGTCATTTGGGAAGAGCAAGCAGAGGCGCTTGTACAACCCATTTGGGTCACTTCGTGAGTCCTTCCCAGTTGCATGAATCCTATTCATCGCATCAACACATGCCATTCTGACATGAAACAGTCCTGGTATAGCCACAAGATAATGCATGCGCTCAAGCGCGCTTTCTTCAATGCGCCGTGATCGCAAAATCCCTTCGACCTTCTCAACTGTACCAAGATCCCCATGTACAAGAATAATGTATTTCTCGAAGACCCCCGCTTCCACGATGCCACTTTGCTGGAGAAGTGACATGATAGCGTCAATATTCCCATCAATTGTGGATGCCTTCGCATACACTGCCTCTGCGGTAGAGTACAACATTTGTTGCGGTGACAACTGGAACGTCGATGGAGGATCAAGAAGATGAGATCGAAGCTCAGGGAAGTGTTCTTCGATCAATACTGATGTGATGTGCCACCGACAGTGTGCCATGATTCTGACTGTAGCTTCGGTAGTCGGTAGGACATCGGCAAAGGTGATCATCGGTGGGACATTGGGAGCATTGGGGTTGTTTGGATGTGAGTCCCATATACTTTCAGCGTATTCTAAGTGCTCAGGAAGCACCTCCTTTGGGGGTGCAAAGAAAAGTCCCGTAGTGATGCTCTCGAATGTGCAGTCCTTAAGATCTGTTGGCTGGCCAACACCAAACTTGAAGTCACAGTTGTCGTACGCTAAGTTCACTATTCGAGTGGACCCAAGGCTTTTATTCAACTCCTTCTGGTCCCTTATCAGTGACATTCGAAGGCTATCCAGTGAGGAGGGGGAGACTGCAAGTCCGGCATGCGCAGCCCACTGACGGACGGATTTCGAAGCATTCGAAGCAGCCAAATAGAATGAATTCTTCACCTGCAATGCATTGCACTGTTCATTGCAACCATGCAAGATTATCGATAAGATTACGACTCCTTTCTATCCAAAACTTCAGAGTAAGTCATACATAATATGTATTGCACGCTATAGCTTACAATTTGAAGCAGGGCGTAGTTCCTCTCCCTATTGTTTCCCTTTGACTGGTGCCCTGCACTAACATGATCGCCACAACCATCTTCATCTCTTCCGGCACCTAACCCGGCACTTCGACTCGGTACCACCTTTGCCCTGCGTCCTTCTCGTCCCTTGCTTTCCACCACAAGGAGGTGTTGGAGCAGTCTCCAAAGTGCCGGTGCCTTGGACTCAAATAGCGGCCTCAGTACGCTGGTTTTCCCCACTTCGAGCTGTGCTGGATGGAGTTTGGAGGCATTCATGTGGAGTCCGTTCCCTTTTTCCATGAGTGCTTGTATCTCTTTGATGTAAACTGCTTGGGCGCTTGTGAGAATCCAGTTTCTCACAACAGTGGCATCATGAAGATCTTCGGTAGTACTGAGGATATGGAGTTGCATTTCCCGCAATTTGTCTCCAAATTGCACGGAGGTCAAAATGATTGATAGGAATGATGTGAGGGTGAGTCCATTAGCTAGCATGTATTTAAATACATCTTCTACGCGATCTGCAGGTGTGTTCATGGTGTGAAAGGTGGTGGAGGGACAAGGGGACACGGCGAGGATGCCTTTCTGAGATCGAAGTATTATTTCCGGATGTTACCGAGAACACCGCCACCGCCAAATTGTGCCAGTCGTTGGAGCGAAGTGTCGCGTTCATTTTTCGGAGTAGGTGATCGGGTTTAATTGCCTTATTTCCGTACCATGTGACTGGAACTTGTGATTACGTTTTCATATCATGTGCTTCAATCCCAACGTGACTACTTTAGTATTGAATAAAAGTACTTAGTAACAAAAAAGCTCAGATTTCGCGCGTCCACGGAGCGACAACGAACTGGGTAAGAGTCTGATTGTATCCATGACTCTAGCGTGTCGCTCGGGCTCTAATTCCAGGGTTTTTGTTCTAGTCCTTTGGCTCCATTCCTGTTGCTATGATATTGATCACTGCGGTGCCGTAACTATGGGCAGATATTGAAAGCGAGGAATCAAGGATCGGGGAAATTCAGGAGTAGCCCTACGTGGGAGATGACATAACAGGGAGCATCCGTTAGTTCAAGCTGCGGGCGCGCAAAGGATGGCGGGACATATATTCTCTGTCAAGGAGGTTTCCTTCGGACGAATTGATTCTTGATATGTAACGGTCTCGGGCCACATTGAAGCTCAGTGTGCTGATGCTGCTATATATATATCCGATGTTATGATCGTGTTGCGTCAGAAGCAAATTTAGATGTCATCTTGACAGAACACTGAGATGAGAGCTGATGTGGACCTCGGTCCACTTGCTAATTCAATGAAACGCTTTCCGGTTCCAATTTCAAATTGCTCCAAGATGGCTCCAAGTCACAATCGTGCACACTTTATACAGGCAAGGCACGCTGCTCAGACTAGCTACCATGACTGTGGTCAGTCTTCCTTGTCAGACAACCCTCCTTACGGTATTCCCAAACAAGGAGCGATAACCTCCCATATTCATTTTTCCCCCGAACTCCATCAGCAAACTCGGTTTTGCTCTCCCAACTACCAGAGCACTGCCATGCTGTGCCAGCGCTCTCCCCAGGCTAGTCAGTTATATAATTTTGAGACCCAATCGGGGGAATAGGAACCCATCCTCACTCCCAGACTCCCACCGGGCGCCGCAGGACCTTTGATGTAGCGGATGTCTTATTTTCGAGAGGTTCATGTATGAATTGTTGTTATATTTCTGAGCCGATGCTATTCGCCGAAGCCACGAAAGTCGGCACGGGCTGGGAGTCTTGACTCGATAACGTTAGAGAGGCGGGTAACTATGCCTTGAGGCGTTCAGAGTCAGAGACGCGTTCGACGAAACAACTTCTGTCGCCTCAAGCTTGGCGAGGCTCAGAACGGTGTGGTGATACCTCTGATCAAGGGAGGTGACCAGCCTTAAGTTGTATGGTCGTGACGTCATGCACCGACCCAGTGCTCATCTCTGAATTATGAAAATGGCAATCATCATTTCGAGCGTATTTTACAGTACTCTCTGGCCCTGAACATAAACAGGTCTTGTGACAAGGCAGCTAGCGCGCGTCCCAGATGCCAAAGATTTCGGATTTCTGTTATTGGTCACTTGCACAAGTACGAATCGCAGACGCCGTTCATCGTGTATGCGCATGGTAACAGGCCGAGTTTAGGGAAATATTTGCCGCAAAGTGGTTGGTTCCCCTTCAAACTAGGATCCAAGCTGATACATCTTCCACTTCCTCCATCTGAGCTAGTCCAAGAGGGAGGGGTGTGCGAGTTGTGAAGTGTCACCGTAATGCTAGCACCGCAAATCTGCGCGGTCATTGTGGAGCCGTATACATGGTGGCGCTGCTGCTGGTAGTACTCGGAATCCGGTTTCACTGCAGTGAGGCATTTGTCTGTTTGGAAAATATTGGTTAAGCAGGAGCAAAATCCATTTTGGACTTCGCCTCACTGTTGTTCGCGGGGAGCATAGTCGCATAAGTTTCAACAACGCTGAGATTCCAGGCGTAGCACACGACCTGGCCGAAGTAGAAGTCAGCTGCGACAACCGGAACTAGAGCGATTGCGACAAAAGCATTCCAGAATCGCATTGTGACTTTGGAGAAATCCTGCTATTAGACTGGCAGGTAATGTGCGTGGCGTCAGTAGGTACGTAACATGAATCAAGGAGTGCTTGCCTCAACCTTGAGTGTATGCGCTTAAGGGGCTGGGGAGCGCATCCCTCAGATATTATAAAGGATACTCCAGCGTCTAAGGAGAAATAAAAAACCGGCAACAATCTTTGCGTATCGAAGGTGTCACGCTTGCACTTATGGGCGAGATATATGATTGATATTGATTTATAACCAGTTACGCCCGATTACTGTACTCACATGACCAACTACCGGCTTAGTCAGCCACGTGACTTGTCACGTGATATAAACCGGCAACCGGCAACTCGTTGTGACGCGTGACACCCAACCGGCGGGGCGCTGCGGAGTTGTCCGAATTATATTACTTATATTAAATTGTTAACCACCTTGAATTTAAAATTTAAACATTTGAAAACACCGCCCCCATAAAATTTCTGAGCATCTGTGCATCATCTCATGAACGGTTTTACCCTTGCACACCGCATTGCTTTGTGTACGGATGAGACTATCTCATATAGCGACATCCCGGGTGATTTTATTGGATCCTACTTTCCAGATGGGAACTTGTCTGTCACTGAATTTATCCAGTTTACACTTCCAGTCCTCCAAACAAATTTACAAGGTTCACATACTCCCTGTGCCTATTCATGAGCAGGAACTTGGCCGTGGAATGCGAGCAAGGCACACAAGAAACTTGGAAGACTGTCAGGGGACGACTCCTGGGTCCCCATGACCCTCCCCTATGGTCCACAGCCTGTAGTGTAACCAGCCCTGTCCAGGGCACAACCTACTGTGGGTCAGAGATGAGAAGGAAGTTAACTTCTCATCTTCCCACAGTGGCCACAATACATCGAAAACTTCCGGAGATATCCGGAAGTCACATGAGACCCGAGACCCGAGGTCCGGGCCATCCGGCCGCACTGAGCATCCAGCACAGGGCACGCGCGGGGAGTGCAACAGCCGGGTGCAGTCACGGGTGCGGGTGCGAGTGCGGGTGTGGATGCGGTATGGGCTAGGTCAGGGTGTATGCCCTGACAAAGACCAAACGAAAATTTTCCATTTTTGAATGTAAATACATTCCAGAAATGGAAAATTTGAATTGCCTCGCACAGCCACCTTGCCTCAGCAAAACTGGCATGACACCCAAACACCCAACCACCAACCGGCTGTGACGCGTGACAGACCCTGAATTTCGACCGGACCGGGAGGTCTCTGTGATGCGTGACCGGTAGTTGGTCGTGTGAGTACAGTATATTGCTCGGATATAACTTTGAGGCAAATATCCAAGCTCGGATATTGGAGTATTCCACGTCGAGAATCACCAGTTACTTGTCTTCATGCAGGAGTGGCTCAAGGGAGATGTAGCGTGGCGGCAGCCCCGACTTGCACCGAGAGTTCTGAATTGAGGACACGACCCGGTTTATGTCGTTCCTCCATTACAGCAATTAAATCTGGGGAGATAGATGTTGGAGGAACAACCTCGAAGCATGTATTTACTATTGTTTTGTGGCCTACCATAGTCCCATTCCGATCACCCTCTGACCTGGTCTGTTCTACAATAGATGTCCCCAGAAACGGGCATTTGGGTAAAGCCAACGCATCTCTTGCATTCCAAATCGTTGAAAGCGCCGTGAGTGACACATGCGTCGTTCGACGCACTCAGCCCCCCAATATGACCGTATGTTGCACTGTGGGCTCGACATCCTATCCATTACAATAGGGGCCATATCCAAAATCCGTCGTTTACGGTCTATTCCCTGCAGCACCCTGTTTCCTTTCTGCATCGCTCAAGGCCATTGCGCACAGACTCATTTGTCCCCGTCGGTTATCATTGGGCTTCTTATTGTTAGAAACCACCTCTGCCTAATGCAGGCATTTAGTGTAATGATAACACACTAGCTTGGTACCTATGCAGGGCTCTGTGGTTTGACTCCCAGAATGTCCATATTTTAGCATTAAGGTTCCCAAGACCATGTGTACAAATTCCAACACTTATTACCCTTGACACATCAGCAAACCTCGAAGGTCAATAGAAGTGATAGACAGCAATTCAATCATCTCAATTTGCTCTATCAACACAATCTATGTGTCGGTTGAGCCTCAATCAGCTCTATCACTGCTACACAATGTACAATTATGTATGTTTACTTCCCACGCATGGTACATGAATCTACAGAAACTGGAAAATTGTCAGGGGATGTGCGTGCTTGTGCAAGATGCTCTGATAACCTACATCAGCAAAAGTCCGTTATGCTCCGGAGCATCAAGAGTGGCTGGAGCATGTGGGAGACAAAACAGCAGATTGGGCACTCCTGGAGCCAATAGTGTTCTCCTGGGAGGGGGTTCAGGAGCAGCTGGGAGTGGTGAGGAGTATGTAATGTGCCAGGAGCAGTGGGAGGAAAATTTTGGTCTCTAAAAAGTTGAAAAAAAAAATTTAGGGAAAAATCAAAAAAAAAAATTCAGGAACTATAGTGCCTTTAAAGTGCTTTCAGGACATATAATTATTTGCAAAATTGAGGAAGAAATGATGGAGAAAAATGGAAAATACTTTCGGAGACCCGAGAAATAATGAGAACTGAATTGATGGGAAAGTCTGAAAATTGAATAGGAAAGTGAGGGGAAGCCTTGTAAGCATTGTTATTTTCTGCTGTTCTGATTTTTCCTGATTGTTCTTGGTCTCACTCCCAGCTGCTCCTGGACCCTCCCAGGAGCTTTCAGGAGCTTCCTGGAGTATTGAGGAGCAGCTGGGAATGAGACCAAGAAGAATCGGGAAAAATCAGAACAGCAGAAAATAACAATGCTACAAGGCTTCCCCTCACTTTCCTATTCAATTTTCAGACTTTCCCATCAATTCAGTTCTCATTATTTCTCAGGTCTCTGAAAGTATTTTCCATTAGCTCCTCCTGGACCCTCCCAGGAGCTTCCAGGAGTATCCAGGAGTATCCAGTAGCAGCTGGGAGTGAGACCAAGAACAATCAGGAAAAATTAGAACAGCAGAAAATAACAATGCTACAAGGCTTCCCCTCACTTCCCTATTCAATTTTCAGACTTTCCCATCAATTCAGTTCTCATTATTTCTCGGGTCTCCGAAAGTATTTTCCATTTTTCTCCATCATTTCTTCCTCGATTTTGCAAATAATTATATATCCTGAAAGCACTTCAAAGGCACTACAGTTCCTGAATTTTTTTGATTTTTTCCCTAATTATTTTTTTCAACTTTTTAGAAGTCCCTATTTTTCAAATTTTCCTCATTTCCCTCTATATCCCCCCCTCATTCCCCCCTCATTCTCCCCCTCATTCCCCCCCTCATTCCCCCCCTCATTCTCCCCCTCATTCTCCCCTCATTCTCCCCCTCATTCTCCCCCTCATTTCCCCCTCATTTCCCCCCCTATTCTCCCCCATTTCCCCCTCCCCCATATTCTGCCAGCCCGAAAGTGATTAAGTTGCCAGATTAATCATATATCAGGCCATAAATTTTGATTGTGTATTGGTGAGTCTCAGTGTCCTTGATATATAGTATAGTGTTTGATCTAAATGTTAAGCAGTGTCTTGTTGTGTTAGTCTTGTGGTAGGAGGTATTCATGGGGGATCTTCCCTCTTTTTTTTTTCCTTTTCATTTTCAAATGCTCCAGGAGCTCCCAGAAGCTTCTCACCCCTATACACTTTGAAGCATTTAAATTGTATTTACTGGATATGTTTGTGCACAAAGCAATGCTCCAGGCCCTCCTGGGAGTGCCCTGGAGTACCTAGCCAACTCCGGAGGAAATGGGCTGTTCCTGGACCGGCCAATCTCCTCCTGATTCTCCCAGTGCTCTCGATACTCCGGAGCACTCAGGAGCATAACAATTTTTTGCTGATGTAGTTGTGATTAAAGCTGGGGGAAAGGGATGTCCCCATCTTAGGGTCAGCTATATACATGTAGAGTCCGGCAATAAGGAAACCAAATGGATTGCCGATAGAATCACGTGATCATAGAATGTTCCAGAACAATGCTGGAGATGATCCGGGTCACTGGGGCTTAGGTAAGCAGAGTAGACGGGAATTACCGGCATACTTCCCATGCGCATATGCACAGCCGGCATAGGGTCCAGGGTCATTGCTGATCCCTGACAAAAATAGGGCTGAAACACCGGCAGACTGAGTGACCTTAAATGACAACTGTTCAACAGTCCCCGTGTCAACCATGATGAGTTCCATCTCGTCCTCGGTGATGACAAAAAAAGTTGGTCCGATGTGGTGTCCCTCAAGTTTTGACATTGAGAGTCAGTGGGAATTCTGCTACTTGAGCCTTCACTAAGGGCGATGCTGCCGTCCCTCTGCAGCCATTCAACATCATGTTTGTCCATGTTGTAAACATACCATTCACATGAACAACACAGGTAGAGTCGGTTTGTCCAAGACTTGTTGCATCCCAATGGTGAGTACTTCCGAAGGGAATAGCTTGGTGTTTTGGGCAGTTGCTCCATTAGCATTAGATTTGGAGGGGCTTGTTCATGTTTCTAGTAGTCTCAATAATTTGATAGCAAATTTTTGGACAAGCTTACCCAGCGGCTTCACATCCGAGACCCATTTTTTGATCGCGTTTATTGCCACAATGTGCGTCTTCATGTCTCAAAGAAGATCAGGCCCCTGGGTTCCCGAAAAATTGAACCTGAAGCAGAATGTTAAGTGCGTTGCCTCGCATTGAGGTTTCAAGAGCGTGGAGTCCCACAAAGCATTGAAGCTTGGCACAGCCCTTAAAACCTTCAATTATTCTTGTTAGTCAGTGTTCCAGTGGATCCAAAACTCATGTTAAAGGATCGGTGGCTAGGTTGGCAAGGTACTGGAGAACACGCTGAGGCGCACAGAGAATGAGAAACGGCTGCGCGAGCGGCTGCCATGCATAAGCACTATCTATGTCGTCCACTCGCGTACCCAAGAGAGCCTCTTAGAGCCAAAGCCAGCTAACCACATTGGGCACTGGAGCAGCCTCTGGACCATGGCAAGGTGGGCTCTCATCCCAGAGGATGCACTTACCTTGACATGAAAGCCTCCATAAGGTAGTTACAGATCATTTGCCACAGACTGTCGTTTCACCCTCCAACCGATAAAGCTGGCTCAGTCTAGTCGACTGCACTGTCTTGCTTATCCCTCCCTTGTGTGCCCGAATCCCCCATTGCCAGAGTGCTGATAGAACTTCATTGACCATGCATGACAGTTCACACAAACAGTAAAATCCACATTTCATGCGATGGTATTGGTCTCAATAATCCATCATTGCTTGCCCCTAGTTCCAGCTTCGGAGTAGATTCAGCATCATGAGGGACTTGTTAGAGACCGGATCGAGACAAAGGAGTTGTCTCCATGGCAGAGGGCTTCGGCCTCAGCGACTCAGACCAGGAGCACTGTGCCAAGTTACATGTCTGTGCCCTAATTTACTTACTGGCAATGAGAACTAAAGGGGGATCAACTCTAGTCGATTTTATCACTGGAGTGTAACCTATCTACAAGTTAAGTATATATATATAGTTACATCAAGGCAGGCCCGTGAATGGCAGGACCGAGCGGAGCGGAGCTAATGGAGTTAAACATTAGCCGATTGAATATTACTGACAAGTCAGGTTATGGGGTTAGCAGAATGGCAGGCGATAACCCAGAAACGGAAAGGAGGGATAGACCTGAAGGTAGACTTGCAGGGCAAGCAAGTGAATTGTCCAGTGGGGGTGGGAGTGTGTCAGGGACACGTCCAGGGTAGAGGAGGCCTGGGTGAGACGCCCGACACTAGAAGCCTTGCGGGGTGTGGAGCGGGCGTGCGTACTGGTGGGCCTGGCTCAGGAGGCAGTCCCTGGCCACTTAGACTGAAGTGGAAAAGGGTGAGAAGAAGGCTACTTCTTCGGTTCCCACTTCAGGTATGTTTATATACATGCGGCTTAGGTCACATGACGGGTGCCACGTCATCCTCGCATACAGCCGTAGTCACCCGGGTGTCCCTGTGGGGGATCCTGAGGGCGTCCGCTGTGAACACGCGAGCTGGACATAGCGGGGGTCGCCCGAGGCGCCTGGGCTGGGCGTGTCGTGAGCACGCTGCGGGTGGGTCAATGGTACATTGATACAAGGAAAGGTTGTCCATGTAGAATAAAGAGAAAATAAAGAGAAGGTGAAATAAGTAAAGAGGGAGTGGAATGGAGAAAGAAAGAAAGAAAGAAGAAGGGGGGAGGAGGTAGGGGAAGACTGGGTGGCGGGGTACCGGGTGAAGTGGGGCTGGGTGGGGCCGGGTCAGGTGGGTGTGCCCTGACAGAGTGCACCAGCGGACGTCGGAGCTGTCTGGAGGCCTTTGGGGCTCCATACTTAGGGAGGTGCAGGTAATATATTGAAAAGAGGGGGTGGTGACCATTGAGGGAGGTGGAGGTGATTGCAGAATACGGGAGCTCCGAGGTTAGTGAAGAAGGAGCAGAGGTAGTCCAGAGGGGTTGGAGGTAGTGGAAGATGATGGCTGTGGATGGATATGACAGGACTGCAATGAGATTTGTATGTGCTTGCTCCAGCTGCTTTGTACCAGTCTTTGAGATATGAACCTCGCAGAGCGTATGAAGGATTCTGCCTGTACGATATCAAGTTCTTGGGGCAGCAGTGGATCAAATGTGGTGCTTTGTAGCTGAAGGGCTAGCTCGTCGGCCTCAGCGGAATCGTCAATGGTTTGAGCCACCTGAAACACCTCCGCTGGCTGGGTAGAAAGGACACAATCAGCTCTTCTGTCAAGAGATCAAGGAACTTATGTCAAGCTCATGATGTCCGAGTACATCTCCTCATCATCCACGTCGGACTTCCATGGTGCTTCCTTGGTTGATGGTTTTGATGTAGCCACAGTTGCATGGCTGGATTCAGCTTTCAAGGTGCAGGAGATTCTAAAACTCGTATCATATGCATGATGTACGACGAGAGTTTCCATCAGTCATCCTGAACAGAGAAGTGCTGAGTTTTTCTATGATCAAACCTGTAACTAGTTCGGTGGATGAGTCCTGAAAATTGAAATTGGCAAGTGCAGAAACTGCAGAGGATGTGTCAGGACCGCTGAGTTCCAGCTTTACGTGCTTTGGGTGCAAGATGCAAAAGGCGTTGATGCAGCCCTCTTCGTCTACGTTCTGCTTCTGCCACAGCCGTTGATGGCCATATTCAGCATGAATTATTTGCTTGATACGCTCAGAGATTCGCTCCAAGGCCCTCGCAATATCCATGGTAAAGGCCTGACCAACACCTAACCTGCAGGAACACATTCTCAGAGATTTCAACTCGATGACGAAGTCACCGCAGAGCGCATACTTTAACAGATAATTGAGGAGAATAAATATAGACTTCTCCACACTCCGGATCTTGATAGTGGATTGACCAGCTAACTTAGCGGGACTCCATTTGGAGGTGGCTTCAATAATAAACTGGAGAAGTTGTGGATGGGCCTTTGCGAGTGTGCCAAAGGAGTTGATGATGGCGGATACTGAGTCGGAGTCCCTGTATTGGTGATAAACGGAAGGTGATTGGGGAAAACTACCTGATATCACATACAAAGAACTATGAAGAATTGTCGTAACGAGCATGAGTAATTGTGTTCCCTCGGCTTCAAGGGCAATAGCATTAATGAATGGGTGATCTGAGGGGATGAGCGAAATGTTTGGGTCCACTTTGTTTTGCAACTGGCACAAGAGCAAGAAACATCAGATTGAGAAGGAATATCATGACAGTTAGTCCTTGATGGGCTTACTCGAGGGTCGCTAACACCCTGTGTCTGGACCAAGATTACGCGTTGAGCGAACTTCAACACTGCTAGACGGACTCCCACTGGAGCTGGGGGAGAGGATTCGAGAAACTCTACAATGCAACCCTTAGTGATGGAAAGAACATCCCATGGTTGTCGGTTAGCACGGTTGATACACCTAGACAGGGGAAACACAATCAGGATTGGGGTGTCGATTAAATGAGTCACCAACTCCAGACTCACAAATAACGGAAGAGCAGGGGTATAGTTGGGCATAGCATTGTATAATATGTTTCAATAATTGAGTAGTTGTTGATGTTGCTAGTATGGATGCACAGGTGTCAGCGCATTGAAGTGCCACTGCAAATACGTTAGACCTTCGGGCTTGCGCCTCTGATAATGAGCTCATACGTTGTGTACGAATTTCAAAACTTAGGCAATTCAAGGAAATAGAAAAATGAAACAAATCGATTGTCCATCTCTGGAACACTGTGTCTTGCATGCTCACAGCGGTCTGCAGAAGGGTGGGACATAGTGTTTTTAAAGCCTTGAGATCACTCTCAAGTAATACACGGAGTCCTTTTAGCGCCTGCATTTGCTCCGGGGAATCTACAGGACATAGATAAGCGCAGCCAAGGGGTCTATTGACGGAAGTGACTGCAGGGTACATACCTCAACAGATAATTGAGTGGACTCACAAATAATGGAAGCGTAATGGACACAGTCGACTAGCATTGTATAATAATAGAGTGGTTGTTGATGTTGCTAGTATGGATGTGCAAGTGTCAGTGCATTGGTAAACATGTTAGACCTTCGGGTTTGCACCTCTGATAACGAATGCATATGTCGGGTATGGATTTCCAAACTTGAGCGAAAAAAGTTGGGGATAGGGGCGTGGCGAAGAGCGGCTCATGTTCTGACAAATATCAAGATGAAGGAAAGGGTATTTCTTGTTGAACTTCTCGAATAGACCCAAAACGAGTTCCATCTCATCATTGGTGATGACAGAAGAAAGTTGGTCTGATGCAATGTCCTTGCCTCGAGTTTTGACATCGCAGGTCGGCAAGAGAATTGTGCTACTCGAGCCTTTGCCAAGTGCGATCCTGGTGTTCTTCTGCAACCGTCACGTTAGTTCATGTCGTAAGTGAACCCACCAAGAATGGATACACTCCTTAGCCGTGTAAGACAACAGGTTTCTGAAAATACATCAGTGAAGTCGATATCTTGAGTTGAACGGGAATGTCCAAGGATGGAGATACCCGGGAATCTCACCTCATAGGCTTCTGGCAAGCTTGTCTCAGAGTGTCTCCACCTCACTTGGGAGGACTTTTCCAGTGCAAGGGTCCACAACCCTGGTCAAATTAGCATGGAGATCTTCATGTTCAGGGAGTGACTTCTCAACGCATGTCTGATCGTCCCCAAGTCCAGGGGAATTTCTTTGTTCACCACCTGTAATGTCATCCTGATCACTCTCGTCTATTCCACCAAAGTGAGTGTCACTGAGGGTTTCATCGCAGCTAAGAGAGTCACCGTTTTCAGACTGAGAAGCATCCTGGGATGGCTTGGGGGTGAGTCTTCAATATTGACGAGCTTGTCGAGCAGTATGCTGCATTTTTTTCCGACAGAAACCATTCCGACGCAAATGGTTTACCAGCCCACCACCCCTGTGCTGACATACCTTCAGACACCATGGGCAGTGTTCATAACCCTTCCCAACGAGCAGGGGGGTCGCGAGCATTTTGTTAACGGACTTAAACTGAATTTGCAACCATTTACAATAAAGTTGGGAGAATCAAATTTAGCTTAAGTCCACACATCCCTTCCTTTCAATTTCGAACTCAGTGATTTTCAGTTCGGACCATGAGCAGCCACACACGCTCCTCAGCTGGAATTTCTAAGACAAAAAAGAGGGATCCCAAAAATGTCACAGATCCCCTTGTGCCTCCACCCCAATCGCAGGTGCGCCATAGTAAAAGGAGCAATGCTGCTGTCAAGGCTTGGGAGACTCGATGCACAAAGCAAGCTGCCGCTAAGGAGGCAAGTTCCAACCCTGATGCTGTGCAGCCAACTGCTGCAGAGAGTACTGGTGAGCGCAACACTTATCTTTCCTTAACATTGCAAAATATCAAAGGAACCTTAGTACACCCGGTTTTGACCAGGGAAGTGGTGTCACCTGAAACACAGACACCCCCGACACAAGATAATCTCAGCCAGTGGAAGACTGCTCGGGCTCGATATCATGCTCTCCCTGCAACCATCCATGACTGCTATAAGGGCACTGTAGCTGCCCCAGGCCCTGCAGCCTCAAAGGTACGTCTATTCTTTGTCAGGGACCTGTGCTTGACTAATATCTTAATGAGGTATCCTCTGGCGAAAATGCCGCCCCATCCACACAACTCAATTGGATGCCACCCTATTTGGGCACAAGTGGCTGTAAGTTGTATAAGTGTTAGAATGGGCGGATTCGGATGACTCTGGAATGGAATCGGAGACTTAGCATGGAAGGACCTTGGCCTCAGCGACTCAGGCGGAGCGCTGTGCCATTGCTGGTTGTCCTAGGGGTCCCTAATTTCAGATCTAGCAGAGGGAAAGTCTCTTGGGGGAATTCAAGTCGATTTCGGACTGAGGTTACAAGTTACTAGGTACATTGTATATAAGGAGGGGTCCGGAATCAAAAGGAACAAGGGTAGGACAAAAGGAGACAAAGGGAGATGGAAAGAGGAACAACACCGAGGGTCAAGTGTTTGACTTAATGGTGTTTCCCAAAGGAGGAATGAAGGGCCAAGGCCCAAGAAGGAAGGAAGGAGGATGGGAGTCGGGAATGGCTAGCTGACTGAATAGAAAGGAAGCAGCAGCCCAAATAGGAATGAGGGAGAATAGCGGAATTGAAATGGACAATGCAATAGTTGCAAGGTCCGGAGTAAGTCCGGAAAGTCCGAACTTGGAGGTTAAACTCCGGAATATTGGCAAAGGTAATTAAATGGAATGAGCTAACCAATACAATGGGTATAAGCGGAGGTGGGGTCAAAGTCCGAGGTCGGAGCTAAGACCGGAGGTTCCGGAGACGAGATGTGAACGGGATACCGGAGCGGAGGTCCGGAGTCGGGAGCATAGGTTTTGCATACTTGTCTGGAAGGTGTCGAGGTTGGGGTCGGACCCGGAATGTTCTGGAGTCGGACCGAAGGTGGTGTCCGAGCCGGAGGTGGGGTAACCTCTTGGGAGTCGGCAAGGAGAAGGTGACGGAAGGGAAGTAGGGCTCCGGAAGTCGGAGTTCGGAGTTCCGGGAGCCCGGAGCGGAGGTTGGGATTGTATGGATATGACAATAAGCACAAGTTTGTGATCTACATTCATGCTAAGTTACACTTCCATCTGAACTAGCAATTCCAACTTTTGAGTTCACTACAGCAGATGTTTCTGCTGCTAATGGAGAGGTATCATACAGCGAGTAGCCTTTAGTACTCTAGCATGGAGCTGACTTCAGGGTTGTGGCGTATACAGGTCATGGAGCACCCTGCCACTGGCAGTATGCTTATCACTGGTCATGGGTATCAGCTGCGGCTATGGCAAAACACCCTTAGAGTCACGACTCAAGATTTATCCATTAATCGCCCAGGATCACGCAGTCTAACACCAGTTTCAATGAGTGATTGGGTAAGGGATCCCCTAGGAATTTGCCCAAACCACTAATTTATTGTCGGAAGTGCCCATCTCCTGCTCTAACTTGTCTCAGTGCAAAGTTGGCAACAGGCAGTCGCCAACCATCACCACTTAGTATCACTGCTGGCCATGATGATGACAGCGACGGTAGGAATAGTATCCCTGAGGGATTAGCACAAGGCCCAGCCAGTGGCAGTGGCAGTGATATCAAGTTCAACAGTCCAGGCTTGGTCCTATCTAGCCAAATCGGTTCCCTCCAATCCTGTGAGGATGTCAAGGAGGAGAAACTGGTCCATGTTGGCCGTACCAAGGCAGTCCTGAGGAAGAACATGAAGAAGGACCCCCTGCTAAACTCCATTTTTGAACACATACGCGCCGACTTCTACTTGCTTGCAATAACAGATGACCTCTTTATAGAAAATGTTGACTGTAATATGGTTGTTCAGAGACTTGCCCAAGACATGTTCCGCAGATCCGGAATTCCACCGTTTTAGATACAGGATAGTATAGTCGCTACTGTAAGTCATCCTGTCAGGGGACATAGCGTAAGCGGTTCTCTGTTACCCTATCGATATCGCATAAGACTATATCACCGCATGTAGCCGCATCGGCCCTCATATATCGTAAATCCCTCACCTCCTCCTGATCCGACTCTGCCCCCTGATCCGAGTGTTCCTTCATCTCTATTCACTTCGTTTTCTATCGGATCATTGTTTAGTTCCTTTGATCCTATCTCTTCCGATTGATTGATGTCACTCGTGTATATAGCTCTATGTGCCGCTGAGGGTTGGAACCTCAGCTTTGTCTACGACTAGGTTTTCAGGCGATATTCGACTCGGACTGACGAGCGATCCCTGACACATCCCCACTGGAATGGATCATCTTTGCTGAATCTTCCCACTAAGCTTGCCCGTGACATTAAGTCATGGAGGTCTAAACTCAAGAAACACCTTGTGAACATAGTTCCTTCCTTCTATGGAGTGGGACCTGGTGTAGATGGGAGTACTGTCCAAGAGATTGTCAGGCTCTCACTCTCCAATTCAAATTTTGCCTTTCGCTCATACAGTTCGGACCCCAGTAATGTAATCTGAATCCCTGTTTGTATTGCTCAAATTTTCACGTTCTGGCAACGTCTAGCCCTGATCTGGTGCATTGGAGCACTGTCACAACCCGACATATCCGTCACTTCCGTCAACGCGTCCTAGTGCCACTTGGCCTGTCCTGCCCGCTATCATCATCATCCGTCCATCCATCTGTCCACCCATCACCCTCATCTGCACTTCCTCCCCCGCATGCATAGCTTCCAACCTAGGTCGCCTGCGTCATTGTTGTCCGCCCACCAGCCAGATGGCTTGCTAGACGGCCGGATGGCCTTTTCTCTTTTGTCCACTTGCGGACTATTGTTCCTCCTTTGTCACTCATTGTTCTTGCTTGCCTTTTGTTGACCAAGTTTTCTGATATTAACTATTTGTCTCCTTCTTCATTCATTAATATCGTGCTTGATCCGCCACTCCTTCCGGGCTGGTCCTATTTAGTTACTTGTGTTTATAACGCGTGTAGGTTACACCGGATGTACCTCAGTTCGTATATCGACTTGGATTCCCCCTCTAGACTCCTCTCCTCATCGTAAGGCTTCTGTCTGAAATTGGGACACCAACATAAGAATGAAGCTGTCAGGGACGCATCTGGGGTCGAGGCGGTCCGGGCATAGCGTCCGGTGCTAAGGACCTCACAGGGGGTAGATCGGGCGTGCGTACTGGCAGGCCTGATGCAGGACAGCGATCCCTGGCCACTTAGACTGAAGTGGGAATGTTGAGTTATTATTAAAAGGGAAACTATACTACTTACCTGAAGTGGGAATGTTGAGAAGAAGGTTACTTCTTCGGTTCCCACCCCAGGTGTGTTTATATACATGCGGCTTGGGTCACATGAGGTCCGCCATGTCACCCCACATACAGCCATAGTCACCCGGGTGTCCCCATGGGGGATCCCGAGGGCATATGCTGCATGCTGTAGGAGAAATAATGAACACACTATGGAAACCCATTATGGAAATATGCCAGATAAATCACAAAACCCCATATGACAAGTAGATATGAGAAAATAGAAGGACCTGAACTTTAATGAATTTTAATGAATTTTTTTACGAATTATTACGATTATACACGATAAATTGAAAGAAAGAAAATTAGCAAAAATACTTCAAGCTTAGCATCAACAAGACAGAATTCTCGGGGGAATTTATAGCAAATATTAAACAAAGAATTAGGACAATCGACCAAGATTTGACTATAAAAACAATCAGAGAACCTCCATGGAAACTACTTTCCCACGTCCGCACACGTAGCCAAGGATGGAAGTACCGCGGAACAAGGATTCCTCAGGAACTAATGCAAAATTCAAAGGCGTGTTTATAATAGGAAATGTAGATGTCCCCCAAAGGGACCAAATGAAAGTAATTACAGGGAAAACTACCCATAAACGACGGAGATATGACTAAAACTCCTGCAAAACGAGGACAACGCTTAAAAAGCAAGCGCGAAGAATAACCAGTAATGACCGAGACGAGCTTAATAGCCCATTAGAAAGGAAGGGATCTAATCTTAATCCACCCAAATTTTTATAATAAAAGGATCACGCATTAATGAGATATCCAATAATGGGAATAGCGACATCAAAAGTCCGAGCTCAGGGAAAAGACGATGTTTACGTAGGATCCATGATTAAAACATACAACGAAATTTACACGGAAATTATGAAAAATAGGAAACTATAGTTATGCAAATTTTCAGCCCAAACGGTCCAGCCGTTGTAAAGTTATACCAATGATGGGAATATAGAAATTGTCAGAACCGTGCGAATCTTCGCCGATGGTAGCCGTAGGCGACCGAGCGTTGCCCGCTAGTGGAACAGGCGTCCTACACACGACCAAGCTTTAGCGAGGGATAAACCCCACCGATCTCGAGGCCGAGGCTACTTAGGCGAGTGAGCCGGGATTTCGGCTTCAACGACTCGAGGAGGAGCGTTGCGCCTCGTTCTCGACACGGTCCCGATACTTCAGAAGGTCGGAGGTCTCACGGGGGACAGAGGTAAGCTTAGGGGGTGAATTCTAGTTGATTTCGAACTACAGTACAAGCATTAGTTACAAGCCGTATATAAGCGCTAGGGAACTGAATAGGGAATAAGTTGCCAGATCTCGCGGAGATTGCGGGCAGAGAAAAGAAGCAGGAAAACAAACAAAGAGCACGTGTTCAAGACAGCGAAGGTCAAGCGTGACCTTCGCCGCGAGATAACAAGGTGCGGCGAAACATGGAACAACGGGTCGTGGCGCTCTGCGCCGCTAGGTCGTTCAACAACAAAGAGGAAAGGTGTTGTGGAGAGGTGGCGGGAAGTGGTTAGACGGCGACGGGTGGTGAGCGGAGTGTGCGGGGAGTGTTCGGGCGTGGGAGAAGGTCAGGGAGGAGGTCGTCTGGCCCTGGGGAACGCCGGGTCGTGACAGTATCCCCCTCTTAGGACTGAACCCTTGAAGTCCCAAGGAACTGGCGTGGGAACCGGTTCGGCTGAGCCCGAAATTTTGGTTCCGCCGGCGCGGTGATCGAACTTACCACCACAACAACCTGATCTTCCATCCTCATGGCTCCCAAGAAAAATCCAGCGGATATAAGGACGTGGAGCAAGGAGGACATCGTCGATCAGTCCGATGACAATGTGGAGCTGATGGAACAGAAACAGGCGGAGAGGTTGCAGCGTCGCAGGGCTGAGATTGCGCGTCGTGAGGCCCAACAACAAGAGGAGGCAGCCAGGGCTCGAGCCGAGGCTGCACGTCTCGCCGCTGAGGAGGAGAGGCAATCGAAGGCGCCAGATGTGGTCGCAGGCAAGGTGAGTACCCCGATCAGTGTGATCTTTGCCAGGAACCCTTACTGATCGCCCTGATCAAAGCGTCCTGCTGCTACATCAGTGGTGGGGGAAGGACTGCCCCCCTGCGAACGTTGCGTGAAGAGAGGCATGGAGTGTGTTAAAGGCAACAGCGATCGTGGCGTCTGCACCATGTGTCAGAAGTCCAGGCAGAAGTGTGTACGCGGAGTGGGGACGCCTCAATCTTCGAAGCGACCTCGTATCAAAGCGCCGAAAGGAGAGGGGTCAACGATGGATGTGGACGATGTGGAGACGGAGGAGGATGAGGTGGTCAACGACAAAGACAGGATCTATGATGTGCTTCGCGACATCCATCAAGCGATCTCTGGCCTAACTGCCGTGGTGGGACGATTGTTGGAACACGTTTGTGACACTGAAGAGAGGCGGTTGATGGAGGCGAGGGCGAGGCGCGAGGCGAGGGAAGCGGGGGAGAGGGAGGCGAGCGTGATGGGGTCTAGGGTCAATCGTCCCGCGACGTCTACTTCCGACTCCTACTCCACTTTGTTCTTACATGATCCTTAAGCGCAATCCATCCATTCTGTCCCGTGCCTTAGGCGCGATTTGGTCCCGGCTTATCCGGGTATCGTGAGTGAAAGTCCGCAACGAGGTCTGAAGCGTGACCAAGTTCGGTCACGGGGAGCCACTCAGTCTCTTCTGTAGTCCCTTCGTAACCGTCCCAACGTACAAGGTACAATAGCTTGCAGCTTCGCCGGCGATCGATTTTAGAGTCGAGGATCTCGGCGATCTCATATTCAAGTTCGCCGTCGATTTCGATTGGCGGCGGTGGCGGCTGCGTGCGGTTTGGGATGGGGTTGGGGACAGCGGGCTCAAGTTGGGAGACATGAAAGACTGGGTGCACAGCCTTCATGGTGTCGGGGAGGCGGAGAGTACGAGAATGAGAACCTGGCTGCACGATGATCTCGAACGGCCCAAGGTTCTTATCGGCAAGCTTCGCCGAAGGCCTAGTGGTGCAGAAGTACTTGGCCTTCACGAATGCGGAGCTGCCAATGCTGAACGGGGGAGCAGGTAGCCGTCGAGCATCTGCAGGGCCTTGGTAGCGTTGCTGTGCGTGGTTCATTTCCTCGCGTAGGAATTGGTGGAGAGAGTCGAGATCGACTGAGTACTCCTGGGCTCGCGCTGAAGTCAGATCTCGCTCGGGGTGTACGGCAAGGTTCGGGTGGTAACCTTTGTTCGCGAAGAACGGTGAAACACCGGTTGTAGCATTCGGCGCGTTATTATAGGCGAACTCCGCCAGGGGCAGGAGCTCAGACCAATTGTCCTGCTGGTAGTTACAATAGACGCGCAGATACTGCTCCAGTGTTTGGTTCATTCGTTCGGTCTGACCGTCGCCTTCGGGATGGTAACCCGAGGTGAAGTGTAGGCGAATGTCCAGAGCCTTGCCAAGGGAGCGGAAGAAGTGGGAAACGAATTCTGAACCCCTATCAGAGGTTATGTGGGATGGAACGCCGTGCTTGGAGAAGACGTGGAGGAGGAACAACTTCGCTAACTCCGGGGCTGTTATGGTATCGGTCATTGGCACGAAGATGCACTGCTTTGATAGCCGGTCGACGATAACCAAGATAGCTGTGAAGCCGGAGGAGTCGGGAAGTTGCTCAATGAAATCCATTGATATGGAGTGCCACAGGCGTTCGGGAATAGGTAGCTGTTTGAGCAAGCCATACAGCTTGTGTCGTGGGGTCTTAGCGTGGGCGCAAGCCGTACAGGAGGACACATAGTCCTTGACGAATGTGCGGATGCCCGGCCAGGTGTACTCTCGGCGTAACAGATCCAAGGTTCGGTTCTGCCTGAAGTGGCCAGAGAGCGGGTGGTCATGCTTATACCTCAGGATGCGAAGCCGGAGGTCGTTGGCATCGGGGACGTAGATTCGGTTGTCTAGCTGTAATAGGCCATCTGCATCTCGAGACCAATGGGAGTCCTCTGGGATCGGGCCAGCGAGGTAGTCGGCGATGGTGGGATCAGCGGGGAGGGCGGCTAGGATGTCTTTGTGGATGGCGTCGACGTCGACGAGGGAGCTCGCTCGTAGCATGGGTTCGGCGAGGTATGTAGCTCTTAGGGAGGACGCGAGCTGCTCCTGCGTGAACACCGGTCGGAAGTTCTGAGGGTTTACGCGAGCGTAGTCCCTATCCCCCTCTTTGGGGTAGACGTCCCAGCGTCTAGTCAACGCATCTGGTTTCGCGCCGAGTCTTCCCGGGCGGAAACGGACAACCAAGTTAAATTGAGAGAGAAACTCAGACCAACGAGCCTGGCGGCGTGTTAGGAGCTTCGTGGTGCAGAAGTATTCCAAATTCTTGTGGTCAGTAACCACATCAACGGGGGTACCGGAGCCTTCCAAATAGTGCCGCCACCCTCAGAATGCTTCATAGATTGCTAGAAGCTCCTTGTCGTGGGTGTCGTAGTTGAGCTCCAGCGCCGTCAACGTCCTTGAACGAAAAGCGACAGGGCGTATCTCGTCATCCACACAGCGGATAGAGATAATGCCTGAAATCGCGTAATCGGAGGTGTCGGTTTCGACTATGATCGGCGCGTCGGGAACCCAATGGGTCAAAATGGGGGCGGAAGTGAAGGCGTCCTTAAGTCGTTGGAAAGCCGAACGACAATCGTCGGTGAATACCCAAGGGGCCCCCTTTTGGGTGAGCCGGGTCAGTGGTACCACAATATCGGAATACTCGTAGATGAATCGCCGATAGAAATTGGCGAATCCCAAGAAAGACTGAATGTCTTTTACCTTACGGGGCTTGGGCCAATCTTGGATGGCCTTCACCTTCTCTGAGGACATGGCAAGTCCGCTAGGAGAAAGTACGTACCCGAGGTACTCCGTAGTCTCGGTATGGAACTCACATTTCTTCGGGTTGGCGAACAGCCCGTGCTGTCGAAGCCTTCGTCCTCAGAGTACACTAGGATATCGTCCAGGTATACGACAACACAGACGTCTAAGAGGTCGGCGAAGATAGAGTTGACGAACCGCTGGAACGCCGCAGGTGCATTGGTGAGCCCGAATGGCATGACTAGCCATTCATAGGAACCATAGCGGGTTCGGAACGAGGTCTTCCACTCATCGCCTGCGGCGATGCGCACAAGGTGGTAGGCATGCCGCAGGTCGAGTTTTGTATAGACCTTCGCTCGGCTCGGGGCATCTAGCAGGTCTGCTATGCGAGGCAGCGGGTATCTATCTTTCTTTGTAATCCGATTGAGGCCCCTGAAATCCACGCAAAGACGGAGCGATCCATCTTTCTTGCGGACGAAGAGCACTGGCGCGGCGTGAGCCGATGAAGACGGCCTAATGAAGCCGGTTGCCAGGTGCTCGTCTAGGAATGCTCGAAGAGCCTCAAGTTCGGTCGGGGATAGGGAATACAGGGTTCCCAACGGGGGGTGCGCACCTTCCTCTAGCTCGATCTTCAGGTCGAACTCACGATGTGGTGCCAGAGTGTTAGCCTTGCTTTTGCTAAACACATCGGCGAATTCGTGATAGACCTTCGGTACAGCTTCGAGGTCGGTGGGCTCGGACAAGGTGGATGAGCGCAGCTCGCTCGCTTGGGACGGGATGCTCAGGCTGAAGGTTACAGAACCTTCTAGTCGGGCAGCGCAGACAAATGCCGCAGGGCTGACTAACTCGATCAAAGGAGCCTGGCGGACGGGATTACTCGGTGTGTCTTTGGATACGGGAACCGATGTGTCCGCTGGAGGAACATCATTCGGCGATGGTTCAGGAGAGCTCTGGGAGATCGGACTGGATTGTTCAGACGTCTGGAAAGTTAAACTGCTCTTTACCCAGTCAATCAACGGATTGTATCGGGCGAGCCAGTTATGTCCAAGGACGATAGCACAAGAGCCATCCAATGGGGTGACAAAGAATGTCATCGGGGTAACATCACCGGTAATAAAACGGATGGGGAGATCGACGGCGCGGGTTATCACATTGTTTGTGGTGCCGTCGAATAAGCGGAGCTGCATAGGGGTCACGGTATAGGTCGGGATCTTTATTTTATTAATTAATTCTGTGTCAATAAAACAGTCAGAGGAACCTGAATCTATAAGAGCGGAGAAAACAACGGAGGGATCACATTTCTCTGGAGAAAGTAGACCATCAGGAGAGAACATATGCGAATGGGAGACAGAAGTCCCGGAAGTGGAAAACAAAGGAGAGCCAGGGGCATTCCCCCTTGAACTAGGAAATCGACCGTCAATGGAACAAAAGGAAACCGGGACAGAGAAAGAATTGGGGCTGGAGAGGGTGGACGCGTTCAGGCACACCTCCCTCTGCGCACGAACCGGTTGACCGCAACCGTCCGATCGTGCGTGGTCCGGATGGTTGCCGGCTAATTTTTTGGGTCAGACGACGAGTCTGACTCTGGTTCAGGCGTTGCCACCTTGGCTGCCCTAGCCTTGGAAGCGCTAGAGCCAGCCTTGTAGCAATCCTTAGCTACATGACCGGCCTTTCCGCAGAACATACAGAGCTTATTATCGAAGCGGCGTTGGCGTTCTTCCTTCGTGAGCCTGCCATTTTTGTCGAGTTTTGCGGCGAGGTCGGGTTTTGGTTTGCCGTTGGACTCCTTGTCCTTTGGCGTTTTGTTACTAGGGTTAGGTGGGGGGTCGGAAGGGCGTTGGTGTTTTGCGGGAGAGGATTTAGGCGGCGACTTGTCATTAGCATCGTGAGCGGGCTTGTTGCGCCGCTCGGTCTGAACCTTACGTTCCCAGCAGCGGCCATCAATATCTTCGGCTAGGTCTCGTAAGTCGTATAACGACGTGGGCTTACCGAATCGAGTGATCTCGTCTTTAATTCGATCCGGTAATCTGCAATAGAACATGGCACGGAGTGCCCCTTCGCCGAAATTATCCAATTTGCCCACATAGCGGTTGAATTCAATCACGTATTTACCAACTCGTTGCCCATCCTTCATCGTGAGGTTGAATAACAACTCTTTGGCCTCGCCGATAGGGTTGTGCGGGCCGAAGTTGCGCTCTAACTCGTGCACAAACCTTTCCCAGTCGTTCATCCAACGTGGTTCTCGACCTAGGTGATGACGGCGGAGGAGGTTGGGCTCGAATAAGTCGAGGGCCGGCCCCTTTAGGTATGACACTGCATACAACACCTTGTCGGATTCGTCGGGGAAGGCATAGGCTCAAGTTTTGAAATTCACTTCGCATTGAACGAAGAACGTGCGGAGTTTTTTAGGGTCTGATCCGTCGAACTGGTCGGGTTCACGGACCTTTTTACGGGGGGGTTCGCGGCGTGGAGGCAGAGGAGGTGGTGCTGGTGGCGGAGGTGTCGGGATGATCAGGCGGATGCTGCGGGTAGTGCGGGTTAGTTCCGAGATTGCCCTGGTGAGCATGAAGTTGACTTTATCCTTCGGATCGACTTCCTCGGGATTGATTTCCTCGATGTCATCCTCACCATTGTCTTGGTTAGCCGCAGCGGCTGCTTCAGCTGCAGCGCCTGAAGTCCTTCTCTCAGTCACCAGCGGTGGCAGAGCCTGAGCTGTTTCATCGCCCTCGTTACCACCCCTGAAGTCGTCGTCCGAGTCACTTTTGCTAGCGTCTCGGCGTCGCCTTCTCGGGGTTGAGGAGCGTGGGTAGTACTCATCGCCCGCCGTAAAGCTCTCAAATTGTCTCTCCTCTGTCCTACCTCTTTCAAATGGCGTACTAGAGCTGTAGTCTCTATAAGGCGTCATAGAAGGTCCTGCCGCAGCGTTCCTGCTCTGCGAGCGAGTCATACGTTGTGACATCATAAGGGCGTCAAGAGCGATAGGGAGTTCGAAATACTGTCAGAACCGTGCGAATCTTCGCTGATGGTAGCCGTAGGCGACCGAGCGTTGCCCGCTAGTGGAACAGGCGTCCTACACATGACCGAGCTTTAGCGAGGGATAAACCCCACCGATCTCGAGGCCGAGGCTACTTAGGCAAGTGAGCCGGGATTTCGGCTTCAACGACTCGAGGAGGAGCGTTGTGCCTCGTTCTCGACGCGGTCCCGATACTTCAGAAGGTCAGAGGTCTCACGGGGGACAGAGGTAAGCTTAGGGGTGAATTCTAGTTGATTTCGAACTACAGTACAAGCATTAGTTACAAGCCGTATATAAGCGCTAGGGAACTGAATAGGGAATAAGTCGCCAGATCTCGTGGAGATTGCGGGCGGAGAAAAGAAGCAGGAAAACAAACAAAGAGCACGTGTTCAAGACAGCGAAGGTCAAGCGTGACCTTCGCCGCGAGATAACAAGGTGCGGCGAAACATGGAACAACGGGTCGCAGCGCTCTGCACCGCTAGGTCGTTCAACGACAAAGAGGAAAGGTGTTGTGGAGAGGTGGTGGGAAGTGGTTAGACGGCGACAGGCGGCGAGCGGAGTGTGTGGGGAGTGTTCGGGCATGGGAGAAGGTCAGGGAGGAGGTCGTCTGGCCCCAGGGAACGCCGGGTCGTGACAGAAATCCACATCATGTTTAATGACACGTGAGGGTGGCAATGCAAAGGGAACCGGCTGTCGGAACCGAGATCCGCACTTCGGCAGATTGCGAAGACCAATTTCCATCCAAATAAGGAAGAGCCTGGTCAAAACAAAGCACGGAAAGTGCAAAACAACCTTAGATCATGAGGGAAAAATCTGAAATAAATCACAGAAGCCCATATGAAGGATATAAACACCCATGCATACCATAAATCCCGAACAATTAAACAGAAACAGTGCCCACATACGAACGACTATGGGAATGATGCACGTGATTACCGAATGTGCGCACGAACTTTTGCTAACTCGACGAATACCAGGAAATAGAACACAACTTTAGTACCATTGGAAAGGTGGGAATAAATGAAAAATTATGATACCAAGAACGTGAGAAACCATCCAGAAATGAATGAGATACAAGGACATAAAGTTAGAAACCTGATAACGCACAGGAAGACAGCTTCAAGAGGTCCAGAGCCCTAAATAAAATACATAAAAATGTGATATCTTCGAGGACGATGAAAGGTTATCTTACTATTTTGGGGACGGTAACGTTCCGTTCCCCTGTTCGCCTCAGGCCTCAGTTAGTCCGTCTAAATATAAGCTTAAATGTGCTGTATATTCAACGGGGTAGAGGTAAAAGGCTACCAGGCCTTTACAACTACTCCGAGGTATATATATGTAATTTACATATCTCAGCACAAATAAATAAAGAAATAATAGCATCACTATAATGGGAATTATAGCGATGCAACATAATGATATCACTATAATTGGAAATATAGTGAAGTAAGGTTAATCCCTTACAGATGACCTACTATAACAACAAACAATACATATGGAGGATTAGGATGTGATAATACAAAGGGGAATCAGGGAAGATGAACGAAATCCACGAAATCCACTAAACTATGACGGACCATGGTGGGAATTTTAGGGAACAATATTCTAATGAAGTAGAGAGCTATAATACATTCGTTTGAGTAATTCTTGACTACTAGCAACTTTTTCTTTCGGTTTTAAACCTGAATAATTCACTCATTTACCATTTCAAGTCTCATTTTAACTAAATGTCACTGAATAAAAATGGAATAAATCAGCTGAAGGTCTCAGCGCAGCTGTACACATAGTAATGCGAAGTTTGAATTCAGAATCACCAAGTCATAGCAAATTTAATGGTAAATATGAGGAATTTGAATAGGAAACTGCGACAAATGCAGCGCAGTCAAGTTTTAATTATTCATTAAAATAGCTTAGGCAAGGAAGGACAATAAGGATTCTAGGCGCAGTCTGACCGCAGTAGAGCCACAGTTCAGCACAGCAAAGCACAGTAGAACTATAGCATGAAAATTTCATTTTTTATTCAGTTTGAGAAAAATACACTGTAAATAAATCCTGTAAATAGGAGGTAGAGCATGAAAAAGGAAGGCGACCCAAGGAGTATAAAAGAGAGACCCTTTCTGCAACTTTTTGCCCCCCTTAGAGAAGTAAGAAAATAGAGTATTATTTTTCTCAAGCATTTCTGGTTGTCACTCCAGTGCGAAAAAGTGATATACAGTTAAGATTGCCACTGTAGTAAAAAGCAGCAATTAAGGAGAGAAATATTAAGTAGATATTTCAACAGGAGAGCTGGTTAACACTCCAGATTTCAAAGTGTAAACACAAAACAGTTATTTTGCTACTGTTAAAACAAGCAATAAAATAAGACAAAAATAAAACAAACTCAAGGGACACTCCAGACACAATCCAAATCCATTAACTGAGTAGAATCTTTGAAACTTCACCAAGTAGAAGATTTAATTCAAGTTAAATTCCAAATTAAACAATGCTACACAGAATTACACCTAGACAAATTAAGAAATTTCAATAAAGGAACAGCTCTGCAGGGCTCGGTTTATCTGTAAGTCAATTGTCAGAAACTTTAGACTAACCCATAAAAATAGAATTAGCCAAAACACTCGGATTGGTACTATATTTACAACTAATAATACTAGTACACTTCCCCATCCTAACTAAAGAACCAGGGAACAGCTTGGTGGTGGTCTTGTTTGAACCTCCCAACTGACCTTCCTTCGTTCTCTCCTTCAGCGGAGGTCCGGAGTCAGGGGCATAGGTGTTGCATGCTCATCTGGGAGGTGTCAAGGTTGAGGTCGGACCCGGAATGTTCTGGAGTCGGACTGAAGGTGGTGTTGGAGCTGGAGGTGGGATAACCTCTTGGAAGTCAGCAAGGAGGAGGTGGCAGAAGGGAAGTAGGACTCTGGAAATCAGGTTCAGAGTTCCGGGAGCCCGGAGCGGAGGTCGGGTTTGTACGGATATGACAGATTCCTTCTGCTCCTTCGTCACTAACCTCAGAGCCTCTGGTTTCTGCATTCACCTCTGACTCCCCCAATGGTCACCACCCCCTCAATTCAACATATTACCTACACCTCCCTAAGTACAGAGCCCCAAAGGCCTCCAGACAGCTCCGACGTCCGCTAGCACACTCCTGCCCCCGCTGGGCAATTCACTTGCTTTCCCTGCAAGTCTACCTTTGGGCCTATCCCTCCTTTCCGTTTCTGGGTCATAGCCTGCCATTCTGCTGAAGGAGCGGAGCTGGATCACCGTATGTAACCAGTTTCCTACGTCCAATAACAATATTAGAGTTTGTGCTGATTTGCATACTGACCGTGTTTTGGTTGCCAAATATATAATTGTTCACTGTCTAAACAACAATAAACACCCCCCAACGATCTCACCTGACATATAAATCGTCTATGGATAAAATTCTATATTGACTTTACTATGATTTCTAGTCAATATTACACCTAGATATACCACTTTTCAGTAGGATGTGATTTTCCTGATAATTTACTGAAGGAAAACTACTAATAAAATAATTCCGTAATAAATGTTACTCAATACAGGAGTGACCAAACTGCTCTTTCTATCACTTAGAGTGCGTGCTAGTTATCTAGCAGGTTCAGGATCGCTCACTTTTCTCCTGTGATGTGATAACCAAATATTACTGAGAGATTATTCAATTAAGAAGTCCCTCCACCAAATTCTCACTAATTCTCACTATGACACTTTTGTTCAGCTGTGTCTAACTGACCCTAACTCACGCTTAGAGTGACATGTTAGTTTTATATTAGCTAACAACTAATATTTGCTTTTATCTTTTGGAGCAAACGAACCAACCACTGGTGAGGAGAATTAAACTTATATTTCTACCTGAGGTTTGAGAGGGGGCAGAAGCGGCGGCCTTTTATGCTTTCAGAGGCCTCTCTACTTCCATGCCTCGCACTAGTTACATGTGCTACATTTGTATTATAGATAGTTCTAGAATGATATAGGGGCTTGGGCTGTGTAAGCTTAATAATGGACTTAGGACATGACTCAGCAATAAGTAATTCAGTTCTTTGTCTTTTGGGCCGATTTTAGCGGGGTCTTGTAGCGCTAAAGCTATGCTCTACACCGCCCTAATTAGGAACGGTTATCTTTAGAAATGACTCGGCTATAAAGGAACTTTCTATACTGTTCTCTAATTCACCCCTTTTTGTGAAGCCACATCATTACTAATCTTCTAGAGCTTTCCCAATTAATTAACTGATCCGTTGACTTCTGAATCGCTTTATGCTTATGATCCGAGATCCAGATTATCAATCATTCCTTTATTCCGATTTATTTGAGCTTAAAATCAAAAAGTTTTGATGAATCATGGGAAAATATACAAGATCCGGTTTTTTAGCATTTTCTCCTCTTCTGATGCGATCAAAAACTGTCCGCCCGCGCCGGGGAATACTCTGTCATATGGTATTCGGTCCGCCAGACTTCCGGGCGCCAATATATTTCCCTTGAGTCACATTACTTTTTGTAAGAATTAGCAAATAAATATATATGAATTATAAGGTGTTTCGCCATTTGAGCGATATCTCGGTCATTTTTGAAGCTTTAAGAATGAAACAAAACCGTGGATAAAGTTTAGAAACAGTCCTTTCAGATGGTAAAAAGATTCCAGTCAAAAGTTTACTGGTTCCCGAGATATTTACATTTCTTTCCCAATGTTCCTTCTTATTCTGCCGTCTATGTGCTATTTTCTTGTTGTAGGGATATATTCTTTGAATATTACACCTATGCCAGGTTCTAGGCATGCTTGTAGTAGATTAAATCTCATGCTACATGGGTGTGGATAATTTATAATGATCTTCTAATGTCTGTCCAGTCTCATAAAGATCATGAGATCTGTTAAACATCTGAACTTGTCTCCTGATTGTTGACTATTCTGATAGATCATTGTTTTATTCTTTGAATATTATTCTCCTACACTGCTAACCCTGTAACCTGACTCATTGGTAATATTCAATTGGCTAATATCTAACCCCATTAGCTCTGCTCTGCTCAGTCCCACTATTCATGGGCCCGCCCTCTATATACTTAACTTGTAGATAGGTTACACCCTAGTGATAAAATCGACTAGAGTTAATCCCCCTTTCGTAGTTCTCACTGCCAGTAAGTAAATTAGGGCATGGATGTGTAACTAGGCACAGTGCTCCTGGTCTGAGTCGCTGAGGCCGAAGCCCTCTGCCACGGAGACATCTCCTTCGTCTCGCATCCGGTCTCTAACAGAAAGGTTGAAAACAGTTCTATCTAGAACTGTCCAAAGCAGCATCCCAGATGGTGACACCACCAGACCAGGCAACATTCAATGCCAGGTTTCTAAACAACATTCCCCTCAAATGGAAGAGGGAAATGATCACCCATGACAGGATCAGAGTGGATTTCTCCTCAAATAAGGAGATGATAAAAGCAATATCTCATGTAGACAAGATAATTGACAGGCTGAAGATGTCTTCAGCATATAAATCAGGGTACTACACTTGAACAACCACCACCATGACTACAAGCCATGGTAGAACCCTCCCATCAGGGAAGAGGGCTGAGGAGCCCAAAACCAAATGGAAGGAAGATTCATCCTCGAAATATTTGAGGAGTGTCATATCCATACATACCCGATCCTGATCCGACTTCCAGACCCTCCACTTCACCACCTCTGGAGTCCTACCCTATCCCTGTCCACTCTGATACCCACCTTCAGTGTTAGAACTGGGCAAGGGTGGACAATTCTGGAGAGGAACTGGAGACTTAGCAAGGAGGGACCTTGGCCTCAGCAACTCAAGGGGAGCGCTGTGCCATTGCTGTTTGTCCATTTGGTCCTTAATTTCAGAAGCAATGAGCAGGAAGTCTCTAGGGGGCATTTCTGGTCGATTTTAGACTGAGGGTCCAAAACGAGTATGTACAAGTGTCAGGGCACACCCACCTGACCCCACTCCACCCGGTCCGACCCCACCCGATCCCACTATCCTCACCCGCTGCCCCCATCCTCCCCCTCCCTTCTCTCCTTCTCCCTTTCCCTTTTCCTTCTCCTTCTTCTTTCCTTTCTTTTTCCTTCTTTCCTTTTCTACTACATGGATGACTTCCTTGCTCGATGTACCATTAACCAGGCTGTGCAACACGCCCAGACCCGGACACACCACACACCAGACGCGCCTGAGACCTCTTATGGAGATACCCGGGCGGACACGGCTGTGCGTGTAGATGACATGGCGCTCCCCACGTGACCTCCAACCACATGTACATAAACACAGCCTAAGTGGGAACTGAGAAGCAACCCTCTTCTCACACTTCCCACTTTAGTCTAAGTGGCCACGGACCCTTGCCTGCTTCGGGCCCGTTGTTACGCATGCCCGTGCTGCACCCTACTGGGCCCTCAGCCCCGGGCGATATACCCAGACGCTCTCGACCCCGGGTCGGTCCCTGACAGCAGAAGAAGGTTTCAACCCCATTCCCCCCCATCTCCCCTGCCATGGTGACGCAAGAACAGTATGATGACTTGCTGGCCCAATTCCAGGAACTACAGGCCATTGTGATAGCCCAAGCCCAAGGCCAGCCCGCACACGCACCCAGACCACCCAAGGTCGCCCCCCCCACTCCCTTCTCGGGAGCCAGTGAGGACCTTGACCGCTTTAGGGCCGAATGCGGGATCTATCTCTACATCCGCATGGCCGAATTCCCCAGCACCCTCTCCCAAGTCCTCTTCATGCTTTCCTACATGAAAGGAGGGACTGCAGGAGCGTGGGCGACACAACGCACCATGGCGCTACTGACAACAGGCTCTCCCACACCCACCATGGACGAGTTCAACGCGGAACTCGATGCCATGTTCCAAGACCCGAACCGGGCAGCCACAGCCCGGCAGAGGTTGGCTACCGTCCGACAGGGGAGTGATCCCGTGGACAAGCTCATCCAGGAGTTTGAGATATTGGGGCCCACTTCGCAGCTAGGCAACGTAGGGCTGGTCGACCGCTTCGAGCGGGCAATCAACTCCCGACTCCGCGAAAGCATCTACCAGCTCCGCCCCATGCCCACCACCTGGTCCGAATGGAAACGTGAGGCCACCCTCCTTGACAGCCAGTGGCAGCGCTTCCAGAAGACGCAGCTGTGTATGCCCTCACCTGAACCCTCTCCCCCACTGGTCCTGCCCGTGACTCCTGTAATCCGCCCCAGGCCAGAGACGAACCCGCACCCAGAGGCCAGCCAGACCCGACGCTTGCACCCAGCAGACCTCCAAATGTTGATGAAGGGGCTGAGGGGCCAAGTGACGAAAGGATCAGAAGCAAGAGGGAAGGGGCTAGGCACGGACCAAAGAAGGCGCCCGGAGACCCAGCCGCCCATGAAGGATAGCTCACACAGACGCCATGATGCGCACGAGCCCCTACCAGCACCGAAACTCCACTGAGTCATTGCAAAGAAGAAGAGGAAGGGAGCACCCCCAGCCCGCAAGGACAAGAAAACCGCAGAGGTGACCCCAGAGGTAGCAGTGTCCCCACCCGCTATCTACGTCCTCTCCAAACACTCTCCGAGATCCCTCAACCTTGCTGTGAAGCTGACCACCCTGACCTCCCTGGCCTCTGTGTCCGTGTCAGCACTCCTCGACTTGGGAGCCACCGGGAACTTTGTAAGCCCCAAGTTCGTCCAGAAGCACAGGCTCGAGACCACCCCGCTCCCCCAGCCCATCCCCGTCTGCGACGTCGATGGAACCCCAAATGAGAACGGGGCCATAACCGAGGAACTAGAGGCCCTCTTGACGTTTGGACGCCATACAGAGCGGGCCCGCTTCACAGTCGCGAACCTCGGGTGACAGTCCCTCATCATAGGGCACTCGTGGTTGCTGCACCACAACCCGGAAGTGGACTGGGTATGGCAAAAGGTTGTCATGTCCCATTGCCCATCCTCCTGCCACCCACCACAAGCATGAAGTGACCAAGACCCCACACTAGAGCCCGGAGACGGGATCTATGCCGTGATCATCCCCCCTGAATGGGGACATGAGCTGAGAGTGACCACCACACCCTCCCAGCGGATGGCCCAAGAAGCCCATAACCCGGAGGTGGAGCCCGTACCGTTCGAAGCATTGGTGCCAGAGCAGTACCAGGATTTCCAGGACGTGTTCTCTAAAGAGGCCTTCAATCAACTGCCTCCCCGGAAACCCTGGGACCACGCCATCGACCTGGTGCCGGATGCCAAGCTCCCTAGAGGGAAGACCTTCCTGCCCTCACGGCCGGAGCAGAAAGAGCTGGACGAGTTTCTGTGAGAGAACCTGCAGAACGGGCGCATCCAACCATCCAAGTCCCCAATGGGAGCCCCAGTCTTCTTTGTTAAGAAGAAGGACGGGTCACTATGCCTGGTTCAGGACTACAGGAAGCTGAACAAGATCACAGTAAAGGACTCGTACCCGCTCCCGCTCATTTCTGACGTCCTCGCCTGCCTCCGGAATGCCAAATACTTCTCAGCACTGGATCTGCGCTGGGGGTTCAACAATGTCCGAATCAAGGATGGTGACGAGTGGAAGGCCGCGTTTGCGACCAACCAGGGGCTGTTTGAGCCCATGGTAATGTTCTTTGGGCTATGCAACTCGCCCGCAACCTTCCAAACCATGATGAACGATATCCTCCAGGATTTCATCGACCGGGAGGTTGTCATCTGTTACATGGATGACATCCTCATCTTCACAACTACCCTAGAGGAGCACCAGAGGGTCGTCCGAGAGGTCCTGGAGACGCTGCGGAGGAGGAAGCTCTTCCTGAAGCCAGAGAAGTGCAAGTTCGAGCGGACGCAGATCGAGTACCTCGGACTCGTCATCTCCGAAGGGAGTGTCGCGATGGACCCCGTGAAGGTCCGAGGAGTCCTTGACTGGCCCACCCCAACCAAGGTAAAGGAAGTACAGTCCTTGGGGTTTGTAAACTTCTACTGCCGGTTCATCAGAGACTTCTCTGAGAAGGCCCGCCCACTTCACGCACTGACCCGTAAAACCAAAGTCTGGAACTGGGGCCTGGATGAAGACCACGCCTTCCATACCCTTAAGGAAGCCGTCACCACTGCCCCTGTCCTCTCCTTCCCCACCAACTCTGGCCACTTCAGGCTCGAGTGTGATGCCTCCAACTTCGCAACCGGTGCAGTTCTCTCCCAGCTCCAATCGGATGGGGAGTTCCACCCAGTAGCGTTCATGTCCAAAAGCTTCACGGACGTGGAACGTAACTACGAGGTATACGACAAGGAGATGCTCGCAATCGTCCAAGCCCTTGAAGAGTGGTGGCACTTCCTGGAAGGTGCCAAGGAGAAGGTCGAGGTTTACATGGACCACCGCAACCTGGGGTACTTCCGCATGGCCCAGAGGCTGAACCGATGTCAAGCACGGTGGTCCCTCTTCCTCTCCCACTTCTACTTCACCCTCATCCACCATCCAGGGAAACTCATGGGGAAACCGGACGCACTCTCACGATGTGCTGACCACCCGAAGGGAAGAGATGACAACAAGGGACTGACACTCCTCCAGCCGGGCTGGTTTGAGGCCTGCGCGACAGAGGCAGTCTCAGTGGAGGGTGAGGAAGCAGACATTCTGAAGAGGATACGAGAAGCGAAGGATCATGATGAACGGGTGGTGAAGGCCATGAGGGAATTGGGAGAAGGGACGTGTCAGGGACCGGTCCGAAGTCGAGAGCGTCCGGGTATATCACCTGGCACTGAGGGCCCGGTGGGGTATGAAGTGGGCACGTGCGGCAACAGGTCCGGCACAGGCAGATGTCCCTGAAGTGGGAATGGTGAGAAGAAGACTGCTTCTCTGGTTCCCACCCCAGGTATGTTTATATACATGGTGCTCAGGTCACATGAGAGTTGCCATGTCATCCCCATGCACAGCCCCAGCCACCCGGGTATCCCCATGGGGGATCCCAAAGGGATTTGCTGCAGGCGCGCATGCTGGGTGTACCCAGGGGTCGTCCGGAGCATCTGGGGTTGGGTGCGTTGTGCATGGGTCGCAGGCGGGTTAGTAGTACATCGATCAAGGGAAGTCGTCCATGTAAATGGAAATAGAAAGAATAGAGAATGAGACAGAGAAGAAATAAGAAGAGGGGGAAGTGGAGGGAGGAGGAGATAGGGAGGGGGAGAAGGGGGTAGCGGGTGGAGTGGAGCCAGGTGGAGCCGGGTGAGGCGGGTGTGCCCTGACAGGACGCTGAGGTCGGACAAGTGGGAGAAACAGGGAGAGTTGGTCCTCTACTGGGGTAGGGTGTATGTTCCGAAAGACCCACAACTCCGCCACGATCTGGTACGGCTACACCACGACGTGCAGGCGACGGGCCACCCAGGGTGATGGAAAACCTTGGAGCTCGTCTCCCGTGACTACTGGTGGCCCCGGATGGCAGAGTATGTCGGACGATACGTACGTGGATGTGACACCTGTAATCGTGTCAAAACCTTCCCCACACGAAAGGTTGTGTTATGGAAATGGGAATTTCCCATTTTAGACTCTTATGGGTTCTGTATCACATGATTTGTATAGTAATTAAGTTTATCCAATCAATTAACCACCTAGACTACCACTTGTGAAAACATCTGTTAAACCACATGTTAAAATATCTGTAAAATCGCATGAGCTCAACCTCTACCCCTTTCCCTCTTCCTGCGCCTCGAACAGACGAAAATGGGCGCCTCCGGCCCCATTTTTGTAACATTGGTGCCCCAACCCCGGTTGCACTCAGGAATCCAGAGATGCAACACCCTGCGCAGGAAATACCGCATCGATACCCCGCATTGAGGCCCCCAGACAATCGCCAGAAGGCGATTTCTGTTCTGCAGCAAGTCCTGGAGGAGTTCTCTAGTGGAACGCTTCCAGGCGCGCGCGCACCGCTGGATCTGTTATTGGAATGGAGACAGCTGAATCTGGAGACGATTGGGATGGAAATCAAGCGCGATTGGGCCACAGGATCAGCCCTCTATCGCCTCGTACGCTCGCGCCGTCACCAACTGCGCTTTCTTGTCCAAGAAGCGCGAAAATTCACCCAGGCAGCAGCAGCACTGGGACTTATGCCGCACGATTTTGAGGTGGACCCCCGGGGCGATTGTAGTTTGATACTGGGTGGATCCCAGCTGAGTAGCTCGCATATAGCTTGGAACTTTTTGGTTAGGCGACTGGCTGACTTCTATTTACATTTCAAACGCGTCAAGGAGGCTGTTGCCTCATATTCGCTGGAAATGCAGCCTTCTAGCGCCGCTCTGACGCGATCCCAGCGCTCCCCAGCCAGTTCCCTCCCTCAAACGACCACTCTAACGCTGTCCAACCCCCCCAATTCGCGTCATTCTCATGCAATCGCGCGTCCGCTTGCGCAGACGCGTCCAGTTCACGAGTTGATGGATTTTGGGTCAAAATCGACACCCAAACCGGCGATTTCGTCGCGTTTGGTCGTTCCAATTCCCCCTCCAGCCCCTCAGCGCCTTTCAACGCCGTCGCATCCGCCAAATTCGACGCAAATGTCGATTTCGCCGCATCTGCCGCTCCCTCCATCACACCCGGTTGCTCCACCACCGATTCCCTGGCACACCCGGCCCATTTCCACGCGCCCCACACCCTCTCTGGATCCCCTCATCCCTGTGCCACCCCCAGAAACGCCGCATCCCCTCTCTCTTTCTCCTCCACTTCCCACTCCGACACCTCTGCCGATTCCGACAAATCCACATCCACATCCGCTCCCTCTCTCCCACCATTCTCCCCCACTTCCTTCAGTGCGGCCTCCTCTCCACCGCACTCCAACACCATTGGGTCGGCTCTGCTCTGCTATTTGTAGCGCGGACTCGACTCAGCTCCGAGTCCATTCTGGGGCACCCTTTCTGTCTGCCCCAAATCTTTTAGGGCCTATGCGACCACCTGGTGAGCCACCTCCCTGTGGGACCATAGAGGTCTGGGGGGCTGAGGCCTCATTTACATTATTTCTTATAATTTCTTATAATTTTGATGTTTTGTTTCGTAATTTAAACCTCATGCCAAGCTTTCCCACTGGGTTTTGGTGCTGGCTGAGGGACTTTTTCTTTATTGTGAGACTTCTCACAACCTTTCTCTTCTGTTCCTTTCCTCCATTTTGGGGCCTTCTGCACAGAATCCCATAAGAGTCTGGGGGGCGATGTTATGGAAATGGGAATTTCCCATTTTAGACTCTTATGGGTTCTGTATCACATGATTTGTATAGTAATTAAGTTTATCCAATCAATTAACCACCTAGACTACCACTTGTGAAAACATCTGTTAAACCACATGTTAAAATATCTGTAAAATCGCATGAGCTCAACCTCTACCCCTTTCCCTCTTCCTGTGCCTTGAACAGACGAAAATGGGCGCCTCCGGCCCCATTTTTGTAACAGGTTGGGAAGCTCACCCCAAATAAAATCCCCACCCACCGCTGGCAGGTGATCTCAGTAGACATGGTGGGAGAGCTCCCAGAGTCAAAGGGATATAATGCCATCCTAGTTGTAGTGGACCACCTGTCCAAATGTATCCATGCAATCCCTACTGTGACGTCCGTGGACTTGGCTGGTATCGCCCGGCTCTTCCTAGAGCACATCTGGAAGCACCACGGGCTCCCCAAAGAGATCCTCAGTGATAGGGGAAGCGCCTTCGTCTCACGCTTCTCAAGGGAACTCGCGGACCTCCTGGGGGTCAAACTAACCCCTTCAACACCCTACCACCCCCAGACTGACGGACAAACGGAACGGGTCAACCAGGTGATCGAAGCCTATCTCCAGGTGTTTGTCAACCACCGCCAGGACGATTGGGTGGACTGGCTCCCACTGGCAGAGTTTGCCTACAACAACCACGTCCACTCCTCCACCCATCGAACCCCCTTCGAGCTCGACACCAGGCAGCACCCCAGGATGGGGATGGAACCCACATGTACGTCCGAGGTAGAAGCCGCTGATGCTTTCTCATCCAGGATGATGAAGATGCAGGAGGAGGTGAAGGCAGCTCTGGAACATGCAGCGGACGAGATGGCCCACTACTATGACCGAGGCCGGGAGGCAGCCCCCAAGTACCAGGAAGGCGACCAAGTCTGGCTCAGCGCCCAAAACTATATGACCGACCGTCCGACCAAGAAGCTGGACCATAAGTGGCTAGGTCCCTTCAAGGTCGTCAAAGTTGTCTCCCTGGCTGCCGTCAAGCTCCAGCTCACCGCACGGCAGAAGGGAGTACACCCAGTCGTGTCCGTGACGAACATAAGACCCCACCACCCGGACGAGATCACAGAACGACCCCCTGACCCCCGCCCGGGCCCGGAACTCGTAGATGGAGAAGAGGAGTACGAAGTTGAGAAAGTAATGGACTCTAAATGGCTACGCCGGAAACTCTGGTACCTGGTAAAGTTCATGGGCTGGCCAAGCTCAGAGAACCAATGGCTCCAGCAGGACCGCTTAGCCCACGCCCCCGACCGGATTGAGGAGTTCCACAGGACACACCCCCAGGCTCCAGGAAGAGAGTGTCAGGGATCAGCAATGACCCTGGACCCTATGCCGGCTGCGCGTATGCGCGTGGGAAGTATGCCGGTAATTCCCGTCTACTCCGCTTACCTAAGCCCCGGTGACCCGGATCATCTCCGGCATTGTTCTGGAACATTCTATGATCACGTGATTCTATCGGCAATCCGTTTGGTTTCCTTATTGCCGGACTCTACATGTATATAGCTGACCCTAAGATGGGGACATCCCTTTCCCCCGGCTTTAATCACAACTAGGTTATTGGAGCATCTTGCGCGAGCACGCGCGTCCCCTGACAGAGAGAGGGAGAACCGCCTGGCCGCTTCGAGGCAAAGCGGCTTAAGGAGGGGGTGATGTCAGGGCACACCCGCCTGACCCCACTCCACCCGGTCCGACCCCACCCGATCCCACTATCCTCACCCGCTGCCCCCATCCTCCCCCCTCCCTTCTCTCCTTCTCCCTTTCCCTTTTCCTTCTCCTTCTTCTTTCCTTTTCTACTACACGGACGATTTCCTTGCTTGATGTACCATTAACCAGGCTGCACAACACGCCTGGACCCGGACACACCAGGTGACGCCCTACACACTGGACGCGCCTGAGACCTCTTACGGAGATACCCAGGCGGACATGGCTGTGCATGTAGATGATGTGGTGCTCCCCACGTGACCTCCAACCACATGTACATAAACACAGCCTAAGTGGGAACTGAGAAGCAACCTTCTTCTCACACTTCCCACTTTAGTCTAAGTGGCCACGGACCCTTGCCTGCTTCGGGCCTGTTGTTACGCATGCCCACGCTGCACCCTACCGGGCCCTCAGCGCCGGGCGATATACCCGGACGCTCTCGACCCCAGGTCAGTCCCTGACAACAAGCACCTACATATATGGAGAGATGAAAGCACAAGGAAAACAAGGGTGGTCCGAAATGGAACAAAGGCATCCAAATGGAGACAAAGGGAATTATGGAAGCAGAGTGGTACCGAAAGTCATGGGTTAGACTCTATGGTACATCCAAAAGGAGGTAGGGAGGGCGAAGCCCAGAGGGGCAGGAGGATGAGGTGAAGTGGGGTTGATGACTAACTGGCTAAAATGGAAGGAAGCAGTAGTCCAAATAGGGATGAGGGGAAAGTGCGAAAGATACAGTACAAGTGGCGAAAGTGCTGAGAATGTTCCATGAAGCTCAGAGGTAGTGGAGCTTACGGAGGTTGCAGAGGTGGAGTTGGAAGTCCGAGGAATATTGGCAATGGCATTTATGTAGAATGAGGTCACCAATGCAATGGACTTAAGCCAAGGTGGAGTCAAAGTCCGAGGTCAGGACCATGACAGAATCTTGGAGCGAAGGCACGAGTGGTGTCCGAGTACAGGGTATGGGACAGCAGCAGGAGGTTGTAACTTGGCAGAGGTTGGCAGAAGAGGGATGGAATGAGAAGGGTGATGAGCAGAGTGAGGAGCAGAGCCAAGAGAGGAGGGATGTGAGGAGTGATGAGAGGAGGTGACGAGAGGAGTGAGGAGAGGAGGTGATGTGAGGAGTGATGAGAGGAGGTGATGAGAGGAGTGATGAGAGGAGTGATGTCCAGTCCGAAGGTGGATATCGGAGGTGGACAGGGATAGGGTAGGACTCCGGAGGTGGTGAAGTGGAGGGTCTGGAAGTCAGATTGGGGTCAGGTATGTACAGATATGACATTTGGATGTGACATCACCTCCACTCCTCTCCTCACTCCTCTCTCCTCACTCCTCTCATCACTCCCCTCCTTGCTCCCCTCCTCACTCCTCACGTCGCCTCCTCTCCTTCCATCCCCCTTCTGCCAACCTCTGCCAAGTTACAACCTTCCACCACTGTCCCGTACCCCGTATTTGGACACCGCTTGTACCTTTGCTCCGAGATCCCATCATGGTTCCAACCTCAGACTTTGACTCCACCTCGGCTTAAGTCCACTGCATTGGTGGCCTCATTTTACATAAACCCCATTGCCAATATTCCTTGGACTTCAACTCCATCTCCATAACCTCCATAACTGTCAGGGACAGCTCCGAAAGCAGCAAGGTCCCAGTGCGAGGGACTCGATGGGACAGACGTCGGCTATGCGTAGCGGCGGTCCCATCGCAGGGTGAGTGTCCCTGACCACTGAAGTGGGAAGTTGAGAAGAAGGCTGCTTCTTCTGTTCCCACCCCAGGCACTGCGGTTGGGGTCACGTGGGAGGAGCCATGTCACCCCTGCACACAGCCACACTCCCCTGGGTATCTCTGCGGGAGATCCTGGAGGTGTGCCGCTCTGTGAGCAGGAATGCACGTGGCAGGCACGGCGATCAGGGAAGCGGGGTTAGGTGTGTAGTGATACATAGAGAAGGGGAAGTCAACCATGGAACGGAAATAGAAAGAAAGAAGGAAAGGGGAAAGAAGAAACAGAGAGTGATAGCGGGGGAGCAGAGTAGGGTGGCATGGCGCAGGGTCGGGTGGGGTGTGCCCTGACAATAACCTCTGCTACCTCTGAGCTTCACAGAATGTTCTTGGCACTTTCACTGCTTGTACTGTATCTTTTGCACTTTCCCCTCATCCCTATTTGGACTACTGCTTCCTTCCATTTTAGCCAGTTAGTCATCAACCCCACTTCACCTCATCCTCCTGCCCCTCTGAGCTTCACCCTCCCTACCTCCTTTCAGATGTACCATAGAGTCTAACCCATGACCTTCAGTACCGCTCCACTTCCGTAATTCTCTTTGTCTCCATTTGGACACCTTTGTTCCAATTCGGACCCCCTTTGATTTCCTTGTGCTTTCATCTCCCCATTATATACAGGCACTTGTACATACTCAATTAGACCCTCAGTCTAAAATCAACTAGAAATGCCCCCTAGAGACTTCCTGCTCACCGCTTCTGAAATTAAGGACCAAATGGACAAACAGCAATGGCACAGCGCTCCCCTTGAGTCACTGAGGCCAAGGTCCCTCCTTGCTAAGTCTCCAGTTCCACTCCGGAATCGTCCACTCTGTCAGAGACTGAAATATTGTCAGAGTCGGGCAGACTGTCAGAAGACGGACTGAAGATGGATGGTTTCTGTCTGAGTTGAGGTCGGAGGTGATGCAGAGGTCTGTTGGAGCGCATGCGCGGATATGCGGTGAAGGAGAGAACAAAGGAAGGTCAGTTGGGAGGTTCAAACGAGACCACCACCAAGCTGTTCCCCGGTTCTTTAGTTAGGATGGGGAAGTGTACTAGTATTATTTGTTGTAAATATAGTACCAATCCAAGTGTTTTGGCTAATTCTATTTTTATGGGTTAGTCTAAAGTTTCTGGGAATTGACTTACAGATAAACTGAGCCCTGCAGAGCTGTTCCTTTATTGAAATTTCTTAATTTGTCTAGGTGTAATTCTGTGTAGCGTTGTTTAATTTGGAATTTAACTTGAATTAAATCTTCTACTTGGTGAAGTTTCAAAGATTCTACTCAGATAATGGATTTGGATTGTGTCTGGAGTGTCCCTTGAGTTTGTTTTATTTTTGTCTTATTTTATTGCTTGTTTTAACAGTAGCAAAATAACTGTTTTGTGTTTACACTTTGAAATCTGGAGTGTTAACCAGCTCTCCTGTTGAAATATCTACTTAATATTTCTCTCCTTAATTGCTGCTTTTTACTACAGTGGCAATCTTAACTGTATATCACTTTTTCGCACTGGAGTGACAACCAGAAATGCTTGAGAAAAATAATACTCTATTTTCTTACTTCTCTGAGGGGGGCAAAAAGTCGCAGAAAGGGTCTCCCTTTTATACTCCTTGGGTCGCCTTCCTTTTTCACGCTCTACCTCCTATTTACAGGATTTATTTACAGTGTATTTTTCTCAAACTGAATAAAAAAATGAAATTTTCACGCTATAGTTCTACTGGGCTTTACTGTGGTCAGACTGCACCTAGAATCCTTATTGTCCTTCCTCACCTAAGCTATTTTAATGGTTAATTTAAACTTGACTGCACTGCATTTGTTGCAGTTTTCCTATTTCAAATTCCTCATATTTACCATTAAATTTGCTATGACTCGGTGATTCTGAATTCAAACTTCGCATTACTATGCGTGCGGCTGCGCTGAGACCTCCAGCTGATTTATTCCATTTTTATTCAGTGACATTTAGTCAAAATGAGACTGGTAAATGAGTGAATTGTTCAGGTTTAAAACCAAAAGAAAAAGTTGCTAGTAGTCAAGAATTACTCAAACGAATGTATTATAGCTCTCCACTTCATTAGAATATTGTTCCCTAAAATTCCCGCCATGGTCTGTCGTAGTTTAGTGGTTTTCGTGGATTTCGTTCATCTTCCCTGATTCCCCCTTGTATTATCACATCCTAATCCTCCATATGTATTGTTCATTGTTATAGTAGGTCGTCCTCGAAGATATCATATTTTTATGTATTTTATTTAGGGCTCTGGACCTCTTGAAGCTGTCTTCCCACGCGTTATCAGGTTTCTAACTTCATGTCCTTGTATCTCATTCATTTCTAGATGGTTTCTCACGTTCTTGGTATCATAAATTTTCATTTATTCCCACCTTTCCAATGGTACTAAAGTTGTGTTCTATTTCCTGGTATTTGTCGAGTTAGAAAAAGTTCACGCGCACATTCAGTAATCATGTGCATCATTCCCATAGTCGTTCGTATGCAGGCGCTGTTTCTGTTTAATTGTTCGGGATTTATGATATGCACGGGTGTTTATATCTTTCATATGGGCTTCTGTGATTTATTTCAGATTTTTCCCTCATGATCTAAGGTTGTTTTGCACTTTCCATGCTTTGTTTTGACCGGGCTCTTCCTTATTTGGATGGAAATTGGTCTTCGCGATCTGCCAAAGTGCGGATCTCGGTTCCGACAGCCGGTTCCCTTTGCATTGCCACCCTCATGTGTCATTAAACATGATGCGGATTTCTATATTCCCATCATGGGTATAACTTCACAACGACTGGACCATTTGGGCTGAAAATTTGCATAACTATAGTTCACTATTTTTCATGATTTCCGTGTAAATTTCGTTGTATGTTGTAATTATGGATCCTATGCAAACATCGTCTTTTCCCTGAGCTTGGACTTTGGATGTCGCTATTCCCGTTATTGGATATCTCATTAATGCATGATCCTTTTATTATGAAAATTTGGGTGGATTAAGATTAGATCCCTTCCTTCCTAATGGGCTATCAAGCTCGTCTCGGTCGTTACTGGTTAGCCTTCGCGCTTGCTTTTAAAACGTTGTCCTCGTTTTGCAGGAGTTTTAGTAATATCTCTGTCGTTTATGGATAGTTTTCCCTGTAATTACTTTCATTGGGTCCATTTGGGGGACATCTACATTTCCTATTATAAACACGACTTTGAATTTTGCATTAGTTCCTGAGGAATCCTTGTTCTGTGGTACTTCCATCCTTGGCTACATGTGCAGACATGGGAAAGTAGTTTCCGTGGAGGTTCTCTGATTGTTTCTATAGTCAAATCTTGGTCGATTGTCCTAATTCTTTCTTTAATATTTGGTATAAATTCCCCCGAGAATTCCGTCTTGTTGATGCTAAGCTTGAAGTATTTTTCCTAATTTTCTTTCTTTCAATTTATCGCGTATAGTCATAATAATTTGTAAAAATTCATTAAAATTCAGGTCCTTCTATTTTCTCATATCTACTTGTCGTATGGGGTTTTGTGATTTATCTGGCATATTTCCATAGTGTGACCGTTATTTCTCCTACAGCGCAATGAACTACGGAATTGTTACAGGAATGGGTTCCGGGGAACCCAACCTGAGCCGTTCGGCTCACTAATGGAGGTGGCTGCGTAGCCATCGGAGGGAGAGCGGAATAGGATGAGTGTATGGAAGTACAACCTGTGTGTCGGCCAACGGTAACTTGGCGCTCCTGGGAGCGTACCGGTAGCGAGTATGATGTGGGCTCCTTGAGGGAGCCACCTGGCTGTCTGCTAACGGGGACTTGGCGCTCCTGGGAGCGTGCCGGTAGCGGGTGTGCTGGGAGTGTTCGGCTAGCGGTGACTTGGCACTCAATGGAGCGTACCGGTAGTGAGGGATACTGGGACTCCCAAAGGGAGTCACCCAGTTGGTGGTTATCGGTGACTTGGCGCTCATGGGAGCGTACCGGTAGCGGGAGTTGTTGGGGAAAGCGGGCTGGTGGACCAGTGCATGGTAGTGGGTGACCGTGGGAAGTGGGACCCATGGGTGTGTGGCCAGGCATCCTGGAGCTGCCTGGACCGTATCCTTCTCCTGAGGAGGTGGGATAGGCTACAGTTCCTGATAGGGAACTTCTGGTTGGATGGGAGTAACCACTCAACCACCCGGTGGACTGGTGGGAGTGGGCAGCAGGAGGTTGGGCGTGGGAATGCCCTCCTCGCTGCGGTTTTGTCATGGAGAGGAGGAATAGGGAGGTGGACATGGTTCCAGGGTTACAGGTTGAGTTTACAGTGGTGACACAATGGTGAGGATGTTACAATTGCGGTACAGGGTTTGTGGGTTATGTATTTGATAATGAGAACAGTTCCGGCATCTGCCTTATACATCATATGACTTCTAACTATCTAATATAAAAATCATAATGGTCAAAGGAAGTCCCTTGAAACTCAACAAATCCCCCAGCCAGCACCAAAACCCAGTGGGAAAGCTTGGCATGGGGTTTGACAAAGAAATAAAGTTGAAGGGGCTAAGGTTTGATTGTCTATAGTCACGGACCATAAGATTCTAGGTCCATTCCCATAACAGGAATGGTCAATGTGATAATCGATGTCCTTACATTCTGGGTCCCACTCTTCCAAGCAAGTGGAAAACATAAGTACGCAACATACCTTTCAAAGTTTCTCTCCAGATTGCAACATTACCCACAACCACTTCAAGAAGCCATTAAGAAGTGCTGGTTGTGTAACCCCTCGGGGAAAGGGGGGGATTCCAGGCAATTGACTGGCAAGTGGAATTAATGAATCTTTATATGAAGGTGCAGGTGAAATGAATAATGATTTTGGGACTACTTATCGTGGTACATGCATCTAGGTTGTCTACTCAGGCACAGGATCTGTGTTAGAACTGTCGGATTCGGATGACTCCGGAGTGGAATCGGAGACTTAGCATGGAAGGACCTCGGCCTCAGTGACTCAGGTGGAGCGCTGTGCCATTGCTGGTTGTCCTGGGGGTCCCTAATTTCGGATCTAGCAGAGGGAAAGTCTCTTGGGGGGAATTCAGGTCGATTTCGGACTGAGGTTACAAGTTACTATGTACATTGTATATAAGGAGGGGTCCGGAATCAAAAGGAGCGAGGGTAGGACGAAAGGAGACAAAGGGAGATGGAAAGAGGAACAACACCGAGGGTCAAGGGTTTGACTCAATGGTGTTTCTCAAAGGAGGAATGAAGGGCCAAGGCCCAAGGAGGAAGGAAGGAGGTTGGGAGTGGGGAATGGCTAGCTGACTGAATAGAAAGGAAGCAGCAGCCCAAATAGGAATGAGGGAGAATAGCGGAATTGAAATGGACAATGCAATAGTTGCAAGGTCCGGAGTAAGTCTGGAAAGTCCGAACTCGGAGGTTAAACTCCGGAATATTGGCAAATGTAATTAAATGGAATGAGCTAACCAATACAATGGGTATAAGCGGAGGTGGGGTCAAAGTCCGAGGTCGGAGCTAAGACTGGAGGTTCCGGAGACGGAGATGCAAACAGGATTCCGGAGCGGAGGTCCGGAGTCGGGAGCATAGGTGTTGTGTACTCGTCTGGAAGGTGTCGAGGTTGGGGTCGGACCCGGAATGTTCTGGAGTCGGACCGAAGGTGGTGTTGGAGCCGGAGGTGGGATAACCTCTTGGGAGTAGGCAAGGAGAAGGTGATGGAAGGGAAGTAGGACTCCGGAAGTCAGGTTCGGAGTTCCGGGAGCCCGGAGCGGAGGTCAGGATTGTATGGATATGACAATCTGGAAAAACAATAGAATACATCGTTAGTCAGTCGTCGATAATTCAGGCCTATCGAACCTGCATTGAAGATGTTGAGGAGGATTACCACATACCCGACAAGACCCTTCACCATGCAACTCCTGACATAGAATCCAGATTAGTTGCTATCCAACGCGAACTTCGTAACCTTTGTCCTCACAAATACGTAAAAGAACGCACTTCACGTACTCTAATAGAAGACCACATTCAGAAAGGTCTCAAACTATTCCAACATGGCACAATGCGAGGATCAAGCAACATAAGTCAACTGGAATCAACGGATGAGACTTATGAGACTTACCAAATTGAGGTGGATGACTTGGATGTTTGACAATGTGGGATGGTCAAGTCAGAGCGAGTGGCGGAATTTTCCTTGTTTGGACAGCATGTCTCTAAAAACAATGTTAACCTATTATGATTGTATATAGAAGCTCGTATTACTTACTGGGATGACCTGGCTGATTACAAGCCTTGCAATGCTCAGGGCAAGTATGAGCTAGCAGAGAAACAATGAGCGTTAAACATGTTGGAGTGACTAAGGAATCTCACCATTGTGGCCATGTTTGCTGCAGTTACCACACTTTTTCATGCGAAGGGGAAGGGTAGTCCCAGATTCCATTAAAGTGGAAGGCTGAGCAGGTGGTTGAGGCTGAGAAAGCAGTGATGTGGGAAGGGGGAAAACTCTAAGAATGATCGGTAACAACATGGAGGCATAGCGGCCTCGCTCCTCCCAGTCAATGAGTTGTGTAAAGTCTTGGGGAGTTGACAGTCGGTTGAAGTTCGCATGGTACACAATATCGTCAATAATTGAGTCCCCAAGTACTGCCCAGTCGCCTATCCACAAGTTGTCTTGATGCCTGGGATAACGGTGAGAAAACTTGTCTTTTCTCCAGTCCTTAAGTGTGCGGCTGAGCTGAGCAGACCGCTTGACATCCTTTATGTAGTTGGGTTTCACATGCTGAGGGTGCCACTTGGAGGGTGGCTCCACGAGTTCTTGATGGAACATAGGGGCAGCAAGACTGGGGGTATGGAGATCGCAACAAGTCACGGGCTTGTGCAAATCACAGTGTTTGCAACACGAACAGGGTTTCGCTGACATAAGAATTGAGTTGCAGGGCACATGCCAACAACATAACCTTACGTACAGATGCAGTCATTACCGAAGTGCACCTCAAGCACTTTCCTCCGGCATCCATGGCGAGGGTCATCTTTCGGGAGCCATTGGGCATTGATGAAGGCATCCAATCCAGGGTCGACGTTCGCACGGTGCCCTGGATTTCTTCTGCAGGTCTTCTTCTCGGGCGCCTTCAAAGGTGGCATCATGCCAATCTGGTTGAGGTCTAAATCTTGGTGCAGGCCACCTTGCCAAGCCGCTTCATTGCATGGTCACTGACATTAGTATCCATGTCTAAATATCGGTGTGAGCCACTTACTCACTTGTCCACTTGCCACGGCTTGTCTATTCGCCACAGCCACAGCTTGTCCACTCGCCACACTTGCCAAACTATGATTACCCTCCCACATCCCTGCCAACCCATCATCGCCTTTCTCAGCATCGTCAATTAGTGCTTCAAGATCGGTGAATGTCAAATCGCCCCACTCTTCCCACTCCTCCACTGGGTTGGGAGGTTGTTTCTCCTTGTCGTTAACACCCGCAATTTCAAGTAGAGGATCAGGGCCAATGTCACTAGTAGGCCATACATCGATCCTGGGTGGCAATGCTGGATCTGGACGATGCAGTTCAAGTAACTGATTATCAAACTCTTGATTTTCGGTGGGAGTGGCAACATCAACTTGGCTTTCTGTTGGGAGTTTTTTTCGTCACTTGTCCCTTTGTCTCTGCTCGGTCACTGTGGCATTGCTCTTCCGCTTCCGGCTCTCTGCTGACCTTAGAGCCCTCTCCTCTCGCTGGCGGCGTGTTGGCTCAAGGTAGTCTTTTGGCACAAGAAGAACAACAACTGCCGAAATGTCTGGATTCCGAGCAGCTCTTCCAGAGCGCTGAGTCAACGTGTTTAAATTATCTGGTGGACCAAACTGAACCAAACGAGTCACATTTGCTAGATTGTGGCCCTGTTTGATCTCAATCAGATATGCAATGCAAGAAATACAATGAGAATTCAGACCAGTCCCAATGATTCTGTACTCATAAGTCCAATGAGTTTCCCTTCCTTAAACAAGTTGACTACCTTCAACTTGTGTCCATCAGACATCCTGGAATGAACCCAAACAACCTTTTCTTGGAGGGATGCACAAATTCGCGACCTCAGGAAGTTGGCACTGCGCTCGCCATCACTCCGGGATTCACAGTACATGAGAAATGGAATCGGAGGGGATCAGATTCTTTTAGGCCAGGCGGGATAAGGAATCCGAGGTCATTACATGATTCTTTGCTGTATTGCATTTGGCAGACACAGTAATGGAGGTTTGGACGGTCATTGGAGCGATGCATCCATTTGGTTGTCTTGCTGCTGTAAGTGCTATAGCAAGGGTCCAAGCCAATTTCTGACAATAATTTCCTGCACACATGAGTGTCCAATGTGGCAGAAGTTAGATACCATTGGCATCTATTTCGGAGGTAGGAATAAAGTTTCTATATGCTGCTCGGAATGACAGCCACTGGACTGCACAGTGTGCCTCGTCCACAATAATACGGTTAATCTTATCAATGAACATGTTGTTCATCCACAGAGGTCTAAGCAGATTCCCTCGCAGTAAGTCGGGCCCTAGAACGACAAACCGGTATTTCCCATTTCTGATCTCCTGCTTGATGAGTAACATAACATAACCATAAATGCATAACCAATCATTTATCGATAAATACGTGCCTTGATGGTTTCCTTGTTTATCGTCATCGCTTCCAGTGCTATTGCAGTGAGCCCTAAATCCTTGGCACTTTCTACATGCTGATCCGCCAGTTTTTTCAGTGGTACAATGATGAAAGAGACTCCCAGGTTATTTTTTTCAAAGAGGGCTGGGAGGAAAAAAGTGTAGGTTTTCCCTGTCCCTGTTGCAGCTGTTGATACTAAATTCTGCTTTGGCTTGCGAAGCAGAAACTCGGCAATCTCAGCTTGGAACCAGCAAGCATGTCGGTTCCAAGTCACTTCACTCTGAACCCTTATATGCTCAGCGGAAGGTGTCCTAGTGTCTGTTGCACGATCTGTGGGTGAGTCCATGGTGTAAAAGACAGTGAAGGAGCGGGGGGTGGGTTTGGTGCTTCTAGGAGATTCCTTTTTGAGACCCAAGAGTTGTTTCAGGGTTTGCCGGTGGGCACTGCCACTGCCATAGTGAACCAGTCGTCGTAGCGAAGTGTCGCGCGCTGGTTTTCGGAGTAGATGATCGGACATGAACTCTTTGTCAGGGCACGCCCGCCTGACCCCACGCCGCACCCTGCACCGTACTGCACTACCCCACTATCACTCCCCGTCTCTCCTCCCCCACTTTCCCCTTTCTCCCTATCTCTATTTCTATTTCTATTCTACGGTCGATTTCCCTTTCTCTATGTACCACTACATACCTAACCCCGCCCCCCCTGATCACTGCATGCGCCGTGCACACCCCCGCCTACTGAGTGGCCACCTCCGGGATCTTCTGCAGAGACACCCAGGGAGGTGCGGCTGTGTGCGGAGATGACGTGGCTTCCTCCACATGACCCTAGCCACATGTATATAATAGTGCCTGGGGTGGGAACAGAAGAAGCAGCCTTCTTCTCAACTTCCCACTTCAGGTAAGTACCGTAGCTTTCCCCTTTAATGATAATCTCAACTTCCCACTTCAGACTAAGTGGTCGGGGATGCTCACCCCGCGACGGGATCGCCGCTATGCACAGCCGCTATTCGTCCCACCGAGTCCCGCGCGCAGGGACCTCGCCGCTTTCGGAGCTGTCCCTGACACTCTTTAACCCCGTTACATGTGACTTATTATTTGTATTAATAACTGTATTGGGGTGGTCTGTATTGATTGCAGCTTTGTCCAGATAACGTGATTTCTGAATTGTAATACAAAGGGGTACTTAATTATTTTCTAACATTGTGCAGTGCGCATCCATGAAGCAGAGACAGCTGGGTTCGAGTCTGGACCGGTCGGTCCGGTGCGGCAATAAGCGGAAATGAGCGGGGACTTGTCAAACTAAACCAAGGACAAGAACCTGGGAAATGGGAGGCAAGGAATGAATAAGGTCAAAGCGGATCAAGTACCAATATTGACAGATTAAATGAATGAATAGGAAAGTGCAATAGCACACAGATCAAATGCCAATATTGGGGTGAACATAATAGGCACTCGGCAAGGAATGAATGTTATGTTGCTGAGTGACAAAAATGGCCAGAGGACAAAAGCGGAGGTCAGCACACGGTGCTGATACAAGTCTGCAAATAAGCGGGGTCAGTGCGGTGCCGACACAAGTCCGCAAACAGAGGTTGATCTGCCAGCACTGTCACACAAGGACAGCATGAAGGCCAACAGAGGTACAGAGGAGAGTGGGAGTGTTGACCTGACCAGAGGTGTCAAGGGCAACCAGAAGTGGCCAGAGGGTGCAGAGATGGGCAGAGTGGGCAGAGTGGGCAGAGGGTGTGGAGTAGGCAGAGGGTGCAGAATGCACTGAAGCAGGGCATGGCTGTGACCACAAAGCGGGAAGCAATGAGTGTGGTTCAGATGGAGACAAGGCAGGCATAGGAACTGGAGGGACTGAATGCCAGGAGCACCAAGGGCTCAGGAACTGGAGGTAAGGTCAGAATACTGGCAGGGTCTAGGTTCTGATTATTGGCCAAGTCTCACGCAATAAGGCAGGGGGCCAGACATGGGGTTGGGGGCTGGTTAGGATGGGTTTCGGGTTGGCGGATTCACCTATTGGCATTGGTTCACCGCTGACGGAGCCCCAGGATTTGTCGGTCGTGACACACTCTCACCCAGTTCTAACAAGGAGGACTGACCAAAAGTCAGTTCCAATTTGTGGCAAATGCAGCAAATTAGGGCAAACAAAAGATTTCCCTAAACACCATGCCACAAGCAATGAAAAGCCAAGGCACATAGCTGCCATGGAAGTCACCCATGCATCAGAAGAAGAGTCAGAAGACTCACTGGAAGACAAACCAGAGAACAGCTCTGGTGACTCCAAAGCATCAAGCTTTGAAGTCAAGTGTCATATCTGTACAATCCCGACCTCCACTCCAGGCTTCCAGAACTCCAAAACTGACTCTGGAGCCCCACTTCCTTCTTGCCACCCCGACTCCAAGAGGTTATCCCACCTCTGGCTCTAACATCATTTTTGGTCCGACTCTGGACCATTCCGGGTCTGACCTCAACCTCAACACCTTCCAGATGAGTATGCAACATGCTCCCAACTCTGGACCTCCACTCTGGAATCCCATTTGCATCTCCATCTCAGAACTCCGGTCTTAGCTCCAACCTTGGACTTTGACCCCACCTCCACTTATACCCATTGTATTGGTTAGCTGATTCCATTTATTTACCTTTGCCAATATTCTGGAGTTTTACTTCCGAGTTCGGACTTTCCAGACTTACTTCAGACCTTGCAACTATTGCATTGTTGTCAGGGGACAACTCCCGGGTCCCCATGACCCTCCCCTATGGCCCACAGCCTCAAGTCTGGCCAGCCCTATCCAGGGCACAATCCTACTGTGGGTAAGAAGATGAGATAAAACAAAGGGCAAGTATATACACTTGCCTACTGTGGGTAAGAAGATGAGAAGGAAGCTAACTTCTCATCTTCCCACAGTGGCCCCAATATCAGCAAAACTTCTGGGGATACCCGGAAGTCACATGAGGAATAGGAACCAGGCCTGGAGCATGCAGTGCACAGAGTGTGCAGGGTGGAGCACACATGCGGGTCTGGGTGCAGGTCCAGATGCAGGTCCAGGTCCGGGCTAGTCAGGGTGTGTGCCCTGACAATTGTCCCATTCAATTCCACTATTCTCCCTCATTCCTAATTGGGCTGCTGCTTCCTTCTATTCAGTCAGCTAGCCATTCCTGACTCCCATCCTCCTCCCTCCCCCCTTGGGCCTTGGCCCTTCACTCCTCCTTTGGGAAACACCATTGAGTCAAACCCTTGACCCTCAGTGTTGTTCCTCCTTCCAGCTCCCTTTGTCTCCTTTCAGACTACCCTTGCTCCTTTTGATTCCGGACTCCTCCTTTACATACAATGTACCTAATAACTTGTAACCTCAGTCTGAAATCACTTCCCCTTTGCTAGATCCAAAATTAGGGACCCCCAGGACAACCAGCAATGGCACAGCGCTCTGCCTGAGTTGCTGAGGCCAAGGTCCTTCCACAATAAGTCTCCAGTTCCATTCCGGAATCGTCCAAACTCACCATATCTAACATAAACACACTGGGGCAGGAACTGAAGAAGTAACCTTCCTCTCACTACTCCCACTTCAGTCCAAGTGTGTCAGGGACTGCATGTCAGTTCACAACAATAGGAGTGTTCCCAAGAAACCTAGTCGTTGTTAACGCTGAAGTGCCACCTTCAGCAGAGATAGGGGTTATATACATGGGTACTGCTACCCACAAGAGTGCAGCTACAATGAGATAAGGAATAGCTGATAGAATGATGACATGAAAAGATAAGTATTCATTTGGGTAATCGTAAGTGGGGTGTGGGAAAGGGGTGACATGTGGATGGAAGATGGGAAGCAGGACATCAGCAAAAGTCCGTTATGCTCCGGAGCATCAAGAGTGGCTGGAGCATGTGGGAGACAAAACAGCAGATTGGGCACTCCTGGAGCCAATAGTGTTCTCCTGGGAGGGGGTTCAGGAGCAGCTGGGAGTGGTGAGGAGTATGTAATGTGCCAGGAGCAGTGGGAGGAAAATTTTGGTCTCTAAAAAGTTGAAAAAAAAAATTTAGGGAAAAATCAAAAAAAAAATTCAGGAACTATAGTGCCTTTAAAGTGCTTTCAGGACATATAATTATTTGCAAAATTGAGGAAGAAATGATGGAGAAAAATGGAAAATACTTTCGGAGACCCGAGAAATAATGAGAACTGAATTGATGGGAAAGTCTGAAAATTGAATAGGAAAGTGAGGGGAAGCCTTGTAAGCATTGTTATTTTCTGCTGTTCTGATTTTTCCTGATTGTTCTTGGTCTCACTCCCAGCTGCTCCTGGACCCTCCCAGGAGCTTTCAGGAGCTTCCTGGAGTATTGAGGAGCAGCTGGGAATGAGACCAAGAAGAATCGGGAAAAATCAGAACAGCAGAAAATAACAATGCTACAAGGCTTCCCCTCACTTTCCTATTCAATTTTCAGACTTTCCCATCAATTCAGTTCTCATTATTTCTCAGGTCTCTGAAAGTATTTTCCATTAGCTCCTCCTGGACCCTCCCAGGAGCTTCCAGGAGTATCCAGGAGTATCCAGTAGCAGCTGGGAGTGAGACCAAGAACAATCAGGAAAAATTAGAACAGCAGAAAATAACAATGCTACAAGGCTTCCCCTCACTTCCCTATTCAATTTTCAGACTTTCCCATCAATTCAGTTCTCATTATTTCTCGGGTCTCCGAAAGTATTTTCCATTTTTCTCCATCATTTCTTCCTCGATTTTGCAAATAATTATATATCCTGAAAGCACTTCAAAGGCACTACAGTTCCTGAATTTTTTTGATTTTTTCCCTAATTATTTTTTTCAACTTTTTAGAAGTCCCTATTTTTCAAATTTTCCTCATTTCCCTCTATATCCCCCCCTCATTCCCCCCTCATTCTCCCCCTCACTCCCCCCCTCATTCCCCCCCTCATTCTCCCCCTCATTCTCCCCTCATTCTCCCCCTCATTCTCCCCCTCATTTCCCCCTCATTTCCCCCCCTATTCTCCCCCATTTCCCCCTCCCCCATATTCTGCCAGCCCGAAAGTGATTAAGTTGCCAGATTAATCATATATCAGGCCATAAATTTTGATTGTGTATTGGTGAGTCTCAGTGTCCTTGATATATAGTATAGTGTTTGATCTAAATGTTAAGCAGTGTCTTGTTGTGTTAGTCTTGTGGTAGGAGGTATTCATGGGGGATCTTCCCTCTTTTTTTTTCCTTTTCATTTTCAAATGCTCCAGGAGCTCCCAGAAGCTTCTCACCCCTATACACTTTGAAGCATTTAAATTGTATTTACTGGATATGTTTGTGCACAAAGCAATGCTCCAGGCCCTCCTGGGAGTGCCCTGGAGTACCTAGCCAACTCCGGAGGAAATGGGCTGTTCCTGGACCGGCCAATCTCCTCCTGATTCTCCCAGTGCTCTCGATACTCCGGAGCACTCAGGAGCATAACAATTTTTTGCTGATGGAGCTAAGTGAGATTACCTGCATTCTTTGGATCTCTCCAGATCATCTTATGGCAACTCCCTTCCAGCGTAGGGGGTCAGGGTAGCCAGTTAGGCCATGCCCTGACAAAGTGGCCAGGGACCATCATCCTGCATCAGGCCTGTCAGTATGCACACCCATTCCACACCTGTCATATCCTGGATCTTCCACCTCCCTCCGCCCTATTCCTATACGACTCCTATGACCTCCACCAGCCCTCCCAATCTCTCTCTGCTGCCTCCAGTCGATGTGAATGGCCCTAGGACTACCTCCTCCTTCAACTCTCTCCCGCTCTGCCTCCTTACTTCCAGTCTCCACACCTCTGGTACCTCCTCACCTCTGGTACCTCCTCACCTCCGGTACCTCCTCACCTCCGGTACCTCCTCACCTCCGGTACCTCCTTACCTCCGGTCTTGATAATCTTTATTGTTTTATCATTTGATATTTTCTACAACCCCAATCTTCTGGACTACAACTTCCGGGCTCCAGACCTTTCCAGATGTCTTTCTCTGTAGTCCCCTGCTTATTCTTAGGCGGTTCCAGACCTTGCCATTCAGTTGGCTTTTAATTCTCTCACTCCACAAACCTCAGACATAATTCGGGCTTTTTGCCTATTCCTTATTTGTCCTGTGGATTCTTTTCTATTTACTTCCCCTTCCCCTTGGTAACCTTTGTTTACCTTCGGATCCAATTGTTTCTGCTATATGTATGCATGTACCCCTCTAGTAAATAGTTCCCCCCAGTTATAATATAAAAAGTCTTGAGCCCTCAAAGAACCTCCTCTAGGATGTCTATCACATCCCACTCGTCTGCTGCTCTACCCAGAACTAAGAACTGAGTAACAGACACATCTAAAAGGCGCCTTGGTATAAAACTCAAACGAATCGCATGATGAACGATTGACCCTCGCTAACGCCTCCATCATTAAGTAGTGAGGGGGGGCCTCTGGCCCCCTTCTGCTGGCAGCCTCCGTTCCTCCGTTGCCAGCTCCCCTGGCAAATTGGGGACAAATAGGTGCAGCGCTCCATTCTGAGTTGCTGAAGCCGAGTCCCTTCAACACCCCGTCACCCTCGGAGCTCTGCCCCACCTCTGGTCTGTCTCCAACCCACTGTCAGACAACCCAGAACACCAAGCTCCACCCAACAGCATCACCTGGATAGCGATTGGACCTATCCAAGGAATGTCTTCCTGACAACACCCCACAAAGGCTGTCATATCCTGGATCTTCCACCTCCCTCTTCCCTAGTCCTAGATGACTCCTATGACCTCCACCAGCCCTCACAATCTCTCTCTGCTGCCTCCGGTCAATGCCAACAATCCTAGGACTACCTCCTCCTTCAACTCTCTCCCACTCTTCCTCCCATCTACATCCACATCACCTCTGGACCTCCCCTACCACACCTCCACCTCCACCTCCTCGGACCCCTTGTTCAAAGGTTATGGATCTACTTGTTGTTGGTAACCCTCAACTTGCCTATCCACTCTCCTCCTTACTTCTGGTCTCCACACCTCCGGTCATGTATCTCCAGTACCTCCCCACTCCTACCCTACCTCCGGTCATGTTATTCTTTATTGTTTTATCATTTGACTATTCTATATTTGTCCTGTGGAGTCTTTCTATTTACTTCCCTCTTCCCCTTGGTAACCTTTGTTTACCTTTGGATCCAATTATCTCTGCTATATGTACATGCGTACCACTCTAGTAAATAGTTCCCCCAGTTATAATATTAAGTCCTTGAATCCAAACCCACTTCCACGACGTCTATCATGTTCTACTCACCAGCTGCTTCATCTTGAACCACGAGCTGAGTGACAGATACACCCTGAGGCACCTTGGTATAAAACCCAACGAATCGCATGACGAACAATTGACCCTCGCTAATGCCTTCATTGTTAAGTAGTGAGGGGGGGGCTTCTGGCCCCCTTCCACTGGTGGCCTCAGTTCCTCCATCACCAGCCCCCCTGACAAATTGGGGACAACAAGGATATAATGGGTGCAGCACTCCATTCTGAGTCACTGAAGCTGAGTCCCTTCAACACCCTGTCACCCTTGGAGCTTCGCCCCACCTCCGGTCTGTCTCTGACCCACCATCAGACAACCCGGAACATCGAGCTCCATCAGACACACCTGCCTGGGTAGCGTTTTCAGATCTTCCCTGGGTGGGTTCGTGACAAAGGCCTCAGCACCAGGTGATACATCCGGGCCCCCTCAACCCCGGACATGTCCCTGACATTACCCACAGTAGGCAAGTGTATCTTACTTGCCCTTTATTGATACACTTTCTTACCCACAGTAGTTCTGTGCCCTGGGATTGGGCTGTTACAGGTTAGACTGTGGACTGTAGAGAGGGATCATGGGGACCTGGGGTTCATCCCCTGACACATTGGTGAATGCAGTCATGCAGATATAGTCATCACCAATGCTGATGTTCCTAACATTTTCTGTTCATATAGGAGAGTGAGTAGAGAGGGAGCTGGTAAGTAATGGAAGACAGACTGCTTGTGAAGGTTTCGAAGAAGTTATGGGCATTCACCCAAGCTTGATGAGTCAGAGGAATATTCCAAGTGGCTGATGTTGGTCTTGTTGCCGAGGCTGTTCCCCAGCTCATCAAGAGACTCAAGAATTAACACAAAGATAATGTAGCATCTTATAGGAACAATAATGAATACATAATTAGGCAGTCCGTACATTGGAGGAGCAACTACAGTAATATTGACACGATAGCATCTGAGTCGCCTGTGCTATGAGGATGAAAGAAATAGGTCAGTTAATGAATTCCAGAAGGGGAGAAAGCTCGCTTTTCAGTCACATGGTCCTTAGTCAAATAAGGAAAAAACATTTCGTCAGCAAAAGTGACAACTTTTACGTAATTTCGGGAGGTGAGAGTGACTCTGCTGTACAGGTAACCCGTCAGAAAATCGCCTTTCAGGAGAAATTTTTCGATGTGACAAACTCTACTGTTTCCAGAAAACGACCTCTATCCAGCTGTGTGCCACATATCAGTTGTCAATCCTACTTCATAAATAGCGCTGCACAGCGCCAAAGCAAGCCAAGCCAAGCATTTAGAGCAACGGTGCAACCAAAATACCTCCATTGTGATGTTAAAAACCAAAGGAATGAGTGTCGAAGGTCGAAGGTAGAAAAACAGTGGGCCCTAGACTAGTTGATTGGTGCCAACAAAAAGATCCCGCGTGATGAGAGTGGGATTCGAACCCACGCCCGCGAACGGACCAGAAATATAGGGATCCTTAATCTGGCGCCTTGGACCAACTCGGCCATCTCACCCGCAGCTAAGAGTTCCTTGGGGGACGACTAGGGAAAACTAACACGACCCTCGGGGCATATGACCCAAGCCTCTTGGTAAAATCAATTCCAGGCAGTGTGGACATTAAGACAAAAAACTATAATCGCCTCGTTCATTGCTTCGAGGCGGTTAATTCTGCTCGTTTGAGATCGAGTGACATGACATCCAATTTCACAGTAGTGTTTGTACGTGTGGGAAACTTCAAAATCTTGAGCTGCGGGTTCGGGTCATTGATTTGTGGCTGTGGAGACGAGAACCACTTGGCTCATGCCAGTCGTGCCATTGCATTCTCGGGCTCGAGCTATCGTTGCTCCAATGGAAGGTATGGATAGGAATCCCCATTCTCCCTCTGCGGCGTAAAAGCTTCGTTTCCTGACCGTTGGTATAGATCTAACGGAATCCAACCAATATAGTGAACGCTGAAAGTGTTGATTCGGTCACACAAAGGCACTCGGGGTCATTGTTAAGGAGATAACTCACCCTCCGAACCCGCCAACATAATATATGACGGAAGGATCAAATCGAGCCCATTGGACATCCTGATCAATGGAACGATATGAGGCGACACAAAGCCGATTGGACGTGGGCTTACTTGAAATGGTGACTTCCCTGGTATCCATGAGGTGGCATCTGGGTGTCTGTCAATATAGCATTCTTCCAGGCTGTCGAGATCGTTGTCTGGTCCCACAGCACTGACTGAACCGATGAGTGCTACACGGGGCTTTGATACTGGTGACAGTGACAAGGGTGCCTGGATTGTGAATGTAGCGACGTGTGTCGGTGAGGCCCATATATTGGTGGCACTCTGTGAGATATTAACGAGGATGAGAGCTAGTGAGCCATTCGGATAACATGGAGCGTAATACTCCATAAGTGCGAATGGTGCACCGGGCACTTCAGTAGCATTTGACGGCCTTATAGTGGCGAGTGTCCCGAGAGATTGAGACCCGACCAGTAGTCGAGCATTACGTGCTAACCATTTAGCACGCTCGTTAGTGACAGCCAGTTGCCGTGCGACGGAGTACGAAGAGAAAAGTAGAAGCATATCACCTGCATCCTCAAGGGTTTCCCTCGCACGGCAGAAAGCTGCCGAGTAGATAGACCACGTAACGAAAGTCCGCCAGAGCATGTGGCTCGCGTAATCTCTCAAGTAATCCTGATCGTTCGGGCTCGTGTGAGAGCGAACAAAGCGAACACAGGACAAAGGCGGCTTCGAAAATATTTTTTTCCATAATTTCTCACGCCCACGTGGTAACGTTCTCCTGCTCAGATGCCTTTCTTTGCGTATTTCTCTGGAACGCTGCAGACATCCTGCTTGCTCGTTCCAAACCTGTGCTTGCGCGTCGTAAAGATGGATATGCTTTGGGTGTGGTACGATTCGCGTTGGGGTTTTGTAATTTGGAACAATAAGAAAATTGGTGCGAGGCCATGCGTTGGACAATAGGCTACTTCCATGGATACACATGAGAACCCTTAGTCTGCCACTTGGTCTTTTGTCTTGTGTCCCTTTAAAAGTCTGGTTCGCTCCCAAGTTGATTCATCACTCCCCTCTTTCCCCGCTTGCCTTCGTTAACGTCGTTGACACGACCTCTACTGCCTTTCGCTTGCTCAACTTCTTTACAAGTCTGACCTGGTGCCAGCTAGACTCTCATTATAATTCGAAAGCACTTGACCGTGCATACACTTCTACTAGAACATCTCTTGAATTTTCCGTGAACGATCAACCGGAAGATCATAATGCTACCTCCACGAGCCTATCTGTTCATTGCATTGAACGCTGCCCGTGCGCTTTCTCTTCTTACGCTTATTCTCGTCTTCAGCTCGTCGAGTACGTGCTCCCACTTTCGCGCCACCGCGGCCGTATCCTGACGTCCATTCTAGTTGTCACCATGGCCGGGGATATTGCGGCTATTCGTCGGAGTCCAGCAGACCTATCACAACATAATAGCACTATCTCCATCAATGGGACCGACTACATTTTTGATTGCGATTATCGGGAGAACAGCACGTATGTCAACTCGTTTTATCATCTATGGCTGATGAGTTGCTAATTTAGGGTTTCAACGCAAGTGTCCCAATGCAGCCTGGTGGATCCATGTTTGCTATTATCAACCACATTTTCATCATCTTCCAAATCATCCTGCTATTCATGTCCGAGATCTCTTGGCCAATGTCTTTTCTTGACAATTTTGTCCCTGTCCTCGGCACTCAACATGGTGTCGGCATACTAGGATTTATGCAAATCTTGTAAGTCACCTCTACTCGTCTTTTCAATCCCAAAAACTGATAATTATTATCAGCATCGGCGCTGCTGTACTCTCTCACCACGTGGGCACTTTTGCTCTTGTCTCCGCCTTCTTCCTCTTCGCAATCGGAATCCTCAACGTCCTCCTCGGCCTCACCTTCCGCGCCTCCATCAGAACCAAACGCTCACTCACCTCATGGCGCGATCGCGTTCCCGAACTTCCACGTTCCACATCAGACTTCAAGTCAGCCATGTCTGGTAAAGGCTCAGGCGTCTTTGGTGCCGCTCAAAACGTCTTCGCAAACGTCACGGGTTCTTCCGAAAAAAATCAGGAGCCTGGTTCACATCCCGGTTATGGATTCGGAAGACAAGGGGAGAAACAGGCCGGGTTGAAAGGCTTCTTGATTTCGAAACCCGTTGAGACATTGCCTCGATATGCGGCTAAGCCTGGTGCACCATCGAGAAATAGTTCAAGGAGTTCGAATCGAAGCTCCGCCGACTCCACCGAAATCCCTATCCAGGACCCCCCTAAGGCCAATAGGATCTAAGCACTTGCATTTGCGAATGACGAATGGATGAAACGGCTTGTCACGAAAACCACATTTATCTTGATGATCTGGTCATCGTTTGGAACACATTGTTTGTTGTGTGATATTGTGATGCGATGCATCGTTTTTTTTCTCTATATCTCACTCTACTTTGCTGCCTGTGGTGTGGCTGCCTTGGGCACTCTCCCGTGTGTATAATTTCCCCTTTTGAAGCGTTGAGATACAACAGCTCTATCATACTGTGATGACAACAGACAAAAGATTTATGTGCTAATACAGGGGGAGTACGGCAAGCTCCATGGCATTGTCCGATATATGCATTATTGCAACTCTCAGGCTGAAGCAACAACAGTTGCCAGCCTACGGGCCTTCAACAGACTGAAGCAAGTGGTCTTGTTCACTTGCGGCTTAGTTCACCTCGCCACTTTTCTTTTCTGGCCGCTACTTTGTGTGTGGGCCAAATTCAGTCAAGTACATATTTGAACGAAAGAGATCAAGTTGACAACTGGGCCTTGCGCGCCTACCGCACCGTCCCAGAGGACTCAGAGAAAGACAAAGTCCAACTTTATCCGCACGCTCATAGCGGGTATGCAGGATTAGAAACAAGTGCTTCCCCCCCCCCAAAGAGACACCACGCTCCCAAAGGGTTCGAATATAACACTCTTAGATCTTCATCATTTCATTCCGGCCACAGTGTGCCAAGGCACATAGGGTAAAGGCCCCTCGACGACCTATCATTACTCATCTAGCAAAGTCTCGATATTCGGTCAAAAAACCCTCGAGTCCATGACGGTTCCAATTGACTCAGTTGGGCCGTTTACACCTCTCGGTGGGCCGTGCGTATAGTGGTCCATTTATTTTCCTGGCCCCAATTGCGGGCTTCGACGTGAAATCATGGGCCATCAGTTTGATGTTCAGGAAGTATTTTCCCTCCATGACTTTCCCCCATTAGCGTCAAAGTGCAAAGTGGAACCCGAACACATGTCCGGAAAGCAAGCGACTCCCCCCCCACCAATGTGAGGGACTGGGGCTAGAAGATCAGGACCTTTCAAAAAGCAAATCAAGGTTGCACCTCTTATAGTTAGAGAAATCACCTTTTATTTTCATTTTCCCACTTACGTCCGTGACGATCCAACTTGACGAACTCATGGCCATCGATGGGGTGCCTTATCTCCTAGCGAGTTCTTTAACGGGAGGCATGCCGTGATAGGGAAGCCGCAAGCCGAAGAAGGGGCAGTGGCCCAGAAATTATGCGATTTGGAAATGGCTTAGTCTTATGACGGCTGGCAGAAGCCGGTGCCGGTTTCGTGTCATCTCTTCTGGCCCCCCAGCCTGGAGCTAGGTGTTCTTTGTGCGCGTACACTTTCCCCTCTGAGGCATAAGTATATCAGGCCTGCTGGGTCTGGCCATACAATGGCCATCTCATTTCTGGACGTCGTCCTAGCCAGGTTTGGTAAATACATACCACTTTATCTGCATGGATCTGCATGGGGCCCCGGCACAGACCCGTCGTGAGCCTATCAAGGAACTTCGAGAGCGTATCCTAATGATTAACTTTACTCCGGAACAATTCATTAGCGCCTTGATTGACTCAATCTGGCTTTGGGGGTGTCCTAGTGCTGGGCGCAAGACGCCCCAAGTTTCAACCTGTGATAACTCTGCGCCATCCCAAGTGCTGGTATTTTTGCCTCTCCTTCCCATGTCTCTAGACTGAACGTCCCTGAAAATACTACGATTCTATTCGTGCAAAGTTTGACTGAGGGGACTTAGAGGGGTAACAGCCTCAATTTCAAGGTGGACATTACCCGTCCGCAATCTCGGAAGCGATCTATTTCTGTCCAGAAACTCCGATGCTTAACCGAGTTTTGTGAATAAGCCTATGAGGGCTACTAGCGGGAATTACCTCAACCCAGAGTCGTTACAATCCATGGCGCGTAGTGATGCATCCTCTAGCTTAGACCGGGCTAGATTGTATTTTAGGCGCAAATTGTCGATTGACTTTCACACTGGCAATGACTCGACCAAGTCAAATCCTGGGATAAGTCAGACCAGACATCATCACACCATTACATTGAATGTTATGACGTTGGAACTAAAAAAAAAAAAAGCAGGAGTTGCAAAAAAGTCTTCACTAACGGTTTCCTTCAGCAGGACCGGCCGATTTGGCTCCGGGCCCCGACAACCAAAATTCATGTACATAGTTGCTGTCCAAGAAGTCCTTTTCTTCCACGATTTTCCCATCAGCGTCGAAGCGGAGCCTGAACACATGCGAGGAAGCGAGCGACTTGCCCGCGAGCGAGACAGACTGGTGCTGCAATCAGAATGCTTTAGCATGGTCTCTTAAGAGGCTTAGCAAAAGCAGCTAGAACTATAGTAGGAGACATACCCCTAAGTTTACATAGAGAATCACATCACTCTCGTTTTCTACCACCTCTGTGATAATATACTAGATGAAAAATCAGTGAGCGCTTAGTAGCATGCACACGATTGGTTAGGCTGTGTCACCTCGGCATTTTTCGTCCATTTCCAGATAACATTCTGGAATGTGTCGATAAATTTGGACTTGTTACACTGGCTCCATCCCAGGGCGCTCAGAGACTCATCCGGGAGTGGAGTCCAGGTGAAATTATCCGTGCCACACTCATCCAAAGTGACTTTCAAGGTTTCATACGAGTATGAAGTACGAAGCTTCGAGGAGACGGAGAGCAGTTTTCAAGTTGGGGGATTGATGATCTTTGAGGGTAGTAGCGAGAGGGGCGGCGAGTTGAACGGGGGCCATGTTGCGATAATGGAAGGTCCAACACACCAAGCTCTAGTGTGGGCCCGATAAGTAGCCAGGGGAACCACGCGGAGAGACTAGATGATATATGATGTCATTGCGCCGCCAACAGTATTGACTTTGGCGAATCTCGCCTTTTCGAGATATATAGGCAAGCATGCACTCATTACTCCATTACTCAGGAATTGATTTTCCCGAAGAAGTCGTCGTTCATCCTAGTCGGTCCAAGTTTAGATAATCAAGATACAATATTCCAAATCCTTTTTTGTTCATGTATTGGAAATATGCGTGGCCCAACGGCTAGATGAGTTCCAATGAACTTCGAATGGCTGGCTCCGTGAATGTTCATCATGACATATATATGCTCGAGATACAGCAGCTCGAGCATGTCCGAGGGATGCTGGAGCAGCGATCAAGACCACCTCAAGACCTCCCCACCTTTAGTCGGTAGTTTCGGGAAACCAGATTATTTCTCCGCTCAGAGTGAGAAAGGGATGAGGTGCGCAGTGGGATTCAGCAGACGGTGCGGCACCTCTTCAGCGCGGTGAAATGAGCTCGCCCGCCACGCCACCCATCCTGACTCGTGTTTCTCTCGGCCAAGGTTGTCGATTCCCAGCACGCCAGGTTTAATGCCCACAGCTGAGCGGCGTCTGAAACCACAACTCAAAAAACCACACCGCCGCAAACCCTACCAGGTGCCTTCCCCGTCAAATCACCAGTGTGAATTGAAGCAGGGGCAATGAGCAAACGGATGTAAACTGGTTATCATCCAGATGTACACAGTGTGCCGACCTCCCGGAGTGTTCAGCACCAGTGTGGTCAGAAACTGAGGCTTGAGGCATTATTAATCATGCACCCGTAGAGACATGGCCTCAAACGCAGCGGTAGCGGCCGTCCCGCCGATCGATCGATCTCAACCGATTCGCCCGTCCGTGACCCATCCTGTCACGGGCGCTTGAAGGAGAGAAGCGTTCGTGTGGTCCTGCATCCATGCTATGTGGGTTCAAGGAAAGAGTGTTATCGTGCCACTGGTACATAGATAGTGCTTTGCGATTCCATCATAAGCAGTGCATGCAAAAAAGTTCCACTTACATAACTTACATATAAAGAAGAAAACTTTAGCAAAGAGACGCAGGAAGAGAAATGGTACTGGTGCAAGTACTGAGGTTCGTGTGAGTCATTACTTACATAATTCCGCAACTTGGTCAGTTGTAGCCAGCTTCGGTGCCGAAGCACTGGCCTTGGCCCTTCTTTTACGCGAACACGACCTCGTTCCAGTCATGTCCCTCCAAACCCTCATTCTGGACGTGCTGATCGAAATCCTAAGCTATATCGGAGTCCGCGATATTCTTTCCCTACAACGCGTGAGCTGCAGATCCACGACTCAGGCTCCGTCTACTTGCTCACTTCCAGCTGAACTTGCAAACAGACTTGCAAAGGTATCCGAAGAGTCACTCAGCTTCACACCGTGTGGAAGAACGTTTTAGAAAAGCACATAATTCCCTCTGGCCAATCAATTTCGCTACCGTCTAATGTCCCTCTACCTGACCAATCCGCACTCGATCTTAAACGAGCAGCAATATATGCTGCGCGTCTAGAACACAACTGGACATCTGTAACACCCAGGATTTTTACACGTACACAATTCTGCACAGCGTCGCGAGTTAATCGTACATTCTTCATCCCTGGTCACAGCGGAAAGTATTTGTTGACTGTCAGTGGTGGCGATGAGGTGTCGATATGGTATCTAGAGCCAGATCTTGGAAGATCCTGGAAGATACTTGACTGGAATGTTCAGGGGACCGTTATCGATGCGGTTCCTAACAGTGACGGCTGGGCTCGCGCAACAATGGCTCTATCACACACTTCAGACCGGTCAATTTCTTTTTCTTCCAGACATTTATGCATCACCCTGTACAATCTGGCCTTCTGTGATGATGGGGGAGGACGCCCAACAGCCACCTGCGAGCAGATCTTCGAGGGCAAACTCCCTGGTCGGTTGGAGAATCTTCGTGGAAACCTTATCGGGATGTATAGGAGGTTTCGCCTCGGAGGGTATCTGTTCAATTATCAGAGTCAAGTGACGATCGAACTTCAAGGTGCAGCAGCTCAACCTGTCAGTTAAAGTCCATCATTACTTCTCATCTCGACCACGAAACTCATGCAATAGTTCCATCGAATAGTATGGCCTATGTTTGGCGATGGAAGTCCTTAGTAATTGCGTCATAATGGTTCAGCCTCTGAGCATCAACATCTTTGCGTTGCCTGAAATCGCGCGGGACACTGAACCTCGACCAGGGGAAGCAAGGGTATTCCAAGCACAACATATTTCTGCTGCCCTCTGTCCTGAAGACAAAGTATGGAGCTCCGCCGTCATCATTCCCTACTGTGCTCCCTATCCAGCGCAACGTGAAAGTCCTCCCTCCCAGCCTATCTCCATCCTCATTCACGAACAGGAAATAACGGAAACCGTAGACACCCTGAACCATTTCCTCGTCTATGACTCACCGGGGTACTCCCCTAAATCATCTGTTCTCCGTACTCGCTCCCCAAATAACCTGCCGAGCACTGGCAGTTTCACCGAAACCACTCTCTATGTAGCTCAAATTCGTACCAGTATGTATCCATATTTTCTCCTCGATGTTGTGGCTTCTCCGACAAGCGGAAGAGGGCTATGGTTAGCATGGAGGAGTCAATCGTCGGTCGAGCAAGTCGTCCTCTTTAATGCCAGTGGTGGCGTTATAGATGATTCGTCATTCAAATTAAGTGATATTGGACCATTTGATGATAAAGAGTCTACTCGAAGGGGAGCGAGAATCGGAGCTAAAGATATAGTGGACGCTTTCAGGGATTGTGCAGACTTTTCTTTGGATGATGGGACTGGGCGGGTGGTTGTTGTTACTAGTCATGGACAAGTTCGCATCTTGCAGTTCGGGATCGCGTGAAACCAATGCTGTAGTACGGTAACAACTACTGGTCCGTCCCATAATCCCCATTAGGGCTAAGACTTCATTCTGAATACTAGGCAGGTTTATTCTGAGTCGTTCCTCCCTGCGCAGCCCAAGCCCGTCTTCTTGCACAAGCTGGCAGGCACATGCCATCCAGCCTGAGGGGCGCGAACTTTAGCGTTGGTTTTCTGCCTGAAGTAGATATTCTATAGTGGCATGTTTTGCATCGTGCATCGACTGGTTTGGCTCAGCTAGGCCAGTGACTCCTAGACTAGCCATACTTCGCGTCATCCGTATATTATGGTTCTTCAGTTGTCGGTGGCTCGACTTCCGGCGACTCCACTGTTTGACATCTTTCCGGGCTTGACATACAGTGCGACGACTCACGTTGTTGAGGTTGCGGTGTCGTGTTTCTATTCCTGGTACTCTTGCTACCAAACTATGTAATTTGTGCTCTATTCAGCGCGCTCGCTTATATTATAAAGCAGAATTTCTGGTTTTTTTTTTGTCTTTCCTCAGCTCGCGTACAACGGAACTGAGAGTGTATTATGTTATCATTTTAATATTTATGCTCAACAGGCCCAGGCCGCCTGCATTTCAACTTTGCCCCTCCAGAATGACACCGTGCCGATCGGAATGTCTGTCATTCGTGGTATTCCTCCCCTGCGGGTGTGTGTCTAAGATTGACATTTACATTCGCACTCAGTTCCGACTCGCCCAAAAGATACAACGGGCTCACAGGGGTATCCGAAACGTTGTCAAGCTTCATATTCTGTAACAAATGTTGCTAGAAGTACTGTGTCTAGCTGTGTGGAGTTAAAATGAACAGGGCTGTATGCCTTCTTGTCTCGAAAGTAATTCGGCATCTGTGGAACTGCACATGCCGAGCTTTCTGCGAGAGTGACACCCGAATTGGCCCCTATGCAGAAAATATTTGGGGTTCATCAGCTGCGGTAGTAACATATATGTCGGTGGAGCATCTGAAACCCGATCTTAGAGAGTCACAGGAGACACTTTAGAGGGAATTTCGAATGCAGCATGCAGTGCAGTCCTCACTGGCGATTGTGGGGATCGTGGGTTGGACGATAGCGTTACTGTATGCCAGTGACTCGCCAACTAGTATAGTCTTCAGGGTTTCTAACTCCGAGCGATCGGTTCCATGGGTGTCTTACACGATCCACACAACCTGGTTCCCAGCATAGCTAGATATATCATGCACGCCTGCCTACGAACCAGCCTCCAGAACTGAATCGACTGACGGTCCTTTCACGGAAACTCAGGCAGGTTCCCAGCCTCTTAGAAGCCAAGCCTCACTTCAGAAGATATCTATTTATCAATAATTCCCAGAGGTAAATGCGTCCAGTCAACGACCTGCTTTGTTGGCTGGAAGTAGCCATGCATTCTCAGCTGAAATGCGATGCCATTCCTACACTCATCGCTATTCTCACTTTATAATACCCCATTGTTTTACCACTGTACTCATTCTCAAATGCAATGAAGTTCTTACAACTTACACTGACATCATACATCCGAAGGCTGCAGTTCGACTAGTTTAAGCGAGCCTCGGTACCGAAGGAGTCTTTTACGCGAACACGACCTCGTTCTAGTCATGTCCCTCCAAACCCTCATTCTGGACGTGCTGATCGAAATCCTAAGCTATATCGAAGTCCGCGATATCCTTTCCCTACAATGCGTGAGCTGCAGATCTGTGACTCAGGATCCGTCTACTTGCTCACTTCCAGTTGAACTTGCAAACAGACTTGCAAGGGTATCGGGGGAGTCACTCAGCTTCACACCGTGTGGAAGAACGTTTTAGAAAAGCGCATAATTCCCTCTGGCCAATCAGTTTCGCTACCGTCTAATGTCCCTCTATCTGACCAATCCGCACTCGATCTTAAACGAGCAGCAATATATGCTGCGCGTCTAGAACACAACTGGACATCTGTAACACCCAGGGTTTTCGCACGTACACAATTCTACATAGGACCATCGCGAGTTAATAGCACGTTCTTCATCCCTGGTCACAGCGGAAAGTATTTGTTGACTGTCAGTGGTGGCGATGAGGTGTCGATATGGTATCTAGAGCCGGATCTTAGAAGATCCTGGAAGATACTTAACTGGAATATTCAAGGAGTAATTAGCAATGCGGTTCCTAACAGTGACGGCTGGGCTCGCGCAACAATAGCTCTATCGCACACTTCAGACCGGTGCGCATTCTTCAACTTTTTTTTCTTCTGAGCGTGAGTTAAACGAATTCCAGACGTAGATACATCACCCTGTACAACCTGACCTTTTGTGATGATGGGAGAGGACACCCAACAGCCACCTACGAGCAGATCTTCGAGGGTGAATTCCCTGATCGGTTGGAGATTCTTCGTGGGAACCTTATCGGGATGTATAGGAGGTTTCGCCTCGGAGGGTATCTGTTCAATTATCAGAGTCAAGTGACGATCGAACTCCAAGGTGTAGCAGCTCAACCTGTCAGTCATCACTTCTCATCTCGACACGAAACTCACGCTATAGTTCTATCTAATAGTTCGGCCTATGTTTGGCAAAGGAAGTTCTTAGCAATTGCGTTATAATAGTTCAGTCTCTGAGCATCAGCATCTTTGCGTTGCCTGAAATCGCGCGGGATACCGAACCTCGACCAGGGGAAGCAAGGGTATTCCAAGCACAACATATTTCTACCGCCCTCTGTTCTGAAGGTAGTGCATGGAGCTCCGCCGTCATCATTCCCTACTGCGCTCCCTATCCAGCGCAACGTGCAAGTCCTCCCTCTCAGCCTATCTCCATCCTTATCCACGAACGGGAAATAATGGAATCCGTAGGCACCCTGAACCATTTCCTCGTCTATGACTCACCAGGGTACTCCCCTAAATCGTCTATTCTCCGTACTCGCTCCCCAAATAACCTTCCGAGCGCTGGCAGTTTCACCGAAACCAATCTCTACGTAGCTCAAATTCGTACCGGTGTGCATCCATATTTCCTCGATGTTGTGGCTTCTCCGACAAGCGGAAGAGGGCTATGGTTAGAATGGAGGAGTCAATCGATCGGGCGAGTCGTCCTCTTTGATGCTGGTGACGGTGTTATAGATGACCCGTCAGGAAAATTAAGTGATATTGGACCATTTGATGATACAGGGTCTACTCGAAGGGGATCGAGAATCGGAGCTAAAGATATAGCGGACGCTTTCAGAGATTGTACGGACTTTTCTTTGGATGATGGAACTGGGCGGGTGGTTGTCGTTGCTAGTCACGGACAAGTCCACATCTTGCAGTTCGGGACCGCGTGAAACCAATGCTGTAGTATGGTGACCGCTACTGGTCTGTCTCATAGTCCCCATGACTTCATTCTGAATACTAGGCAGGTTTATTCTGACCCTGCGCAGCCCGGGCCCGTCTTCTTGTACGAGTTGGCAGGCACATGCCATCCAGCTTGAGGACCGCGAACTCTAGAGTTGGTTTTCTGCTCGGAGCAGATATTTTACCGTGTCATGTTTTGCACCGTGCTTCGACTGGTTTGGCTTAGCTAGGCCGGTGACTCCTAGACTAGCAGTACTTCGCGTCATCCGCGCCATCTCAATATTATGGTTCTTCAGTTGTCTGTGGCTCGACTTCCTGGCGGCTCGGCCTGGGTGACTGGCTTGAGACCCTGGTTCCACTGTTTGACATGTTGCCGAGCTTGACATACGCTGTGGAGACTCACGTTATTGAGGTTGCGGTGTTGTGTTTCTATTCTTGGTATTCTTGCTACTACAAAGCTAAATGTTTAGCGTGCTCGCTTATATTACTTATAAAGCAGAATTTTTCTAGCCTGTCCCCAGTACGTACAACGGAACTGAGTGTTCACGCTAGGATTCTAATATCCACACCCAATAGCTGAGTGAGAGTTTTCCTGCATTTCATCTCTGTCCCTCGAAAAGGAGTTTGGATGGACAAAAGTGCCCGCTACACAATATTCCGATGTAAACGAAGTTGGTATTCTAATAGCAGGTGCATGGCATGTAGTGATAAGGGAGATTGAGATCTTGGCTGTATTTTGGCACTGCCAAGAGAAGTGGCCTCGACCTAGAGTTGGTGCGGTTTTGCGAATACCCTCACTGATGACAACGTGTCCATGGCTGGGTAGTGGGGATTCTTCTCTTCCAGCTGAGAACATCGATGTCAATTATTACATTGGGACGAGTGGGAACTCATATGTGCATATAATAGTGGTGGAAGTGACCCGCCAAGGACAGCGTGACGGACGCTTGTGGCGGCATTCTGCGCTAATGAATTTCGCGAATACTAATTGATTCCGGGGTCGCCTTGCTTGATCTGATTACGTTTGAATCGATCTCAACTCCTATACCGAGTGAATAACGCATTGTTGTTGCATTGGACCCACTTCAGGCCGTTGGGCTCGTGTGCACATATATGGCGTTTCTGTCATCATCGGGTCATGGCAATGTACTTGTGGGAGCCACACATGCACCCAACATCCCACGGCTCAACCCACGGCCGAAGGAGAACGTTCAACGCGCAGCAGAACACCGGCACGACAGGAGTCAGAATGCCCAGCAGGGGGTCACTGTCATATATATCTCCGCCGTAGGGCTCAATTGTCAGACCCGTACATCCTAACTAAGGCTGAATATTTGGAAGTCCCAAGGCCCTGCCTTTCCCTTTCTGGCTGAAACTTCATGTTGTCTCTTTGGCCGGGGCTAATCCGGGGGAGGACTCTCGCTGGTTTCGCTACTATACAATATGGGACCTTGGCTTTTCTCTGAATTCTTTAGGATAGTGTGGGGACCAGAGCCCAAGTGTCCTTTTGTGATACTCTGCGACGTTCGATTGCCTGTATTCAGCCCACCACTCCCATACTTCCAAATGTCTCTGATCCCTTCAATATACTAACTCTTGGGCACCAATTTTCTATTCCGGCCACAGTGAAAGTCTGGCTGAGATATCGACCTCAATTTTTAGGGCGGATGACCTATTATTACTCGTCTACAATCGAAGGCAGCTAGCTGTTCAGGAACCTCAGCGCTCGGCCGAGATTTTTTGATTCTGTGTCGGTTCCAAGTGGGAATTAACTGCCTCCAGATCCGTTTTGGAGGTGTTCTTCGTGTGTTGGTCCATTCTTACTGGGAATAGGTTCCTTTCGAGGTGAAATTATACTAGGCAGCGGTGGGCTGAGTCCCCACCCCAGCAACAACTCAATCAAGCCGACGTCAACAGAGTCATAGGATGAATCAAACCAGGCATGCATCATATTGTACATTGACTGTTACTTGTTGGAGCCAAAAATGGGACTGCGATCTTGCTAATGGTTCCCTACGCGGGTCTACGCCCTATGGTTCCCTGGGGTCCCGACCAAAAGAAATCATGAATTATTTTAGTGTCCAGGAAGTATCTTGCCTCCACAACTTTCCCATCAGCGTTGAAGCGGTTCCTGAACACATGGTGGGAATTGAGCGACTCCCCCGCCAATGTAACAGACTGAGGCTGGACCAAGACTCTTCAGCATGGTCAAGACATTGTATGGCAGCAACCGAAAGACGCACCGGAATGTTTACCCAAAGAATTACATCGCTTTCGGTTTCCACTACTTCTGTGACAATAAACTAAACGAATTAACGGGTCGTCAATGGGTGCTTATCACCTGCACAATGGGTGGAGCTGCGCACCTGCAAGCCTTTTATTCCTTTCCAACCAAGATTCTGGATAGCCAGGCTGAATTCTAACTTGTTGAGCTGGGTCCATCCAAATACGCTCAATGACTCTGGGAGTGCAACAAGCGCAAAGTCATCCGTGGTGATCTCATCGAAAGTGGTCTTCAGGGTTTCATCCGAGTATGAGGTATAAGCGTCGAGGAGCCGTAGAGCGGTTTTCAAGTTAGGGGATTGATCCTTGAGGGTCGCAGCGAGAGGGGCGGCAAGTGGAATGTTGTGATAGGGAGCACATACTAAGGGCTTGAAATCCTGGCAGTTATATATATGCATGTTTGATTCAGAAGATCCGCATTTTCCCCCAGCTTTCAGTGCCCCACATGATGTATGGATTATACATGATAAACCAAAGGCTAGAAGCCCAGCCATGAATGGCGTGAAAACATCCCCACTAGACAATATCCCGAGGCGTTGTGTTGTGGTTCGTTGGAAGAAGATCGGATTGTAATTAGGGATTCACCTCATGATAGCAAATAAGCAGACCCGCTGGTTGGCCCGAGTTGGTACTGCCTCGACTGCACGTACATATATGACAAATAATGCTCGGCTCGAGGGTCCGCCACATGGGAAGGCCTATTCGCCTGGCCGGCCCGATGTCATAATTTTATCATTATCCTGGCATCATCAATGTTAATATCAATCGCGCCAATATATGGGGAAACACAACATTGAGGTTCTTTGCAAGGGAACAGAGGTCTAGGCGTGCATCACCACATGGCTACTTTTCTACGAGTCGGTGTGCTTCAGCAATCCTCAGATCTGAAAGACGTGTCATAGTATTAACAGCTGGAACCTTATTCTAGGCAACATATCCGGAAGATATCGCTTTCATCGCATAAGTTTTGCGTCAATCCTGGTTATCTACTAATCAAATGGCGGCGTCGGACATGCTCATTTCATTTTGAGTCATCTGATTCATCGTCTGCCCGTAATGGCATAGATGCAAGGGCACCGTTCGCCACCATGCTACTGGGTGCACGTTGGCAGCCGCTGCCGAAAAATCCATCTTTCAGTGACGATCCAATTGAACATAGCCAAAGTAGTAGGATATCATCGATCGACCAACCAATGTGACCTTCGCATGGCTAATCATTTTGTTTGAGAAAGGCAAGTTTCCATTGCTTCTTCCAGCTACCAATTGGACGCATGATTTTTAGGAAGAACAACTTGAAGCCGTTCGTGCGATTCGAAGTTTCTGAGAAGAGCTGGAGTCGTTTCGCTGCTGCAAAGTGGGACGCCCAACTCAAACTGCTATGTACATTGTGGTCCAATTTCCTGACGGGGAGAGCACCTGTGGGGAATGTTTAAATGTTATCACTCACGCAAGATAACGGAGAGCCTGAGTGGGGAGTATTGCAAAATTAAATCGCTCTGGGAAAGATGCTTCCGGAATCACGATACTATCACATACTCCCGTGAAGCAAGGAATAATGAGCGAATGGATCTAAACCGGTCGCTATCTGAGACACGGCTTGAGAAGTGATTAGGAGTTGTTGTTGTTGATATCATATTTGTTACCCCGCGGTCGCGTTGGCACGTGACAGAGCGGCATATCCCACTACATTACATCTGTACATGAGGGGACTTTCACAACGTGGAGTGTCGTCGGGTTAGTAGGGTCGGGGTGACGGTGTCCTCTGGGGTCTGGTTTCGGGTTGATTTGGTTCGTCTGTGGATGGGGTTACTCCCCGGGCTCAGTGCTGTCACGATGGGTGGTTTTCTTGAAAGTTTCGGTCGATGGGAACCGAGGTACGATCGGGGGTAAGTCTGGGTCTCTTATCGATGGCGTGCGACTTCTTTAGGTACTTTTCCAGCCTGAGGATTCCTTTCGGTCTCCCCATCAGCACCATGGGTCTGGTCTGCCGTCCGCTGCCCAGCAGGTGTCGAAACTTCCTGAGTTGCGGGCAGTTTTGTAGGATGTGAGTCCGTGTCTGGACCGCTGCGCCGCACTGGCATTATTGGCTCTCTGTATGAATGCCGAAGCGCTGGTAGTATTCCCCAATGTGCGCGAAGTGATTAGGAGTCGAAGGTATATACGGATCGGGCTGACACCACGGCAAATACCGGGAAGCAACCTAGTCACCAGACCCAGACATAACAGTTTCTACCCTCGTCATTGCTTCATGGCAATGTACTTATGGGAGCCACACATGAACCCAACATCCCACGGCCCAACCCAGGCTGAAGGAGAACGTTCAACGCGCAGCCGAACGCCGGCACGACAGGAGTCGGAATGCCCAGCAGGGAGGGTCACTCTCATATATGTCCGCCGTAGGGCTCAATTGTCAAACCCGTCCATCCTAAAGCTGAATGTTCGGAAGTCACAATAAGAGCCAACGTCCAGCCAAAGGCCTTGCCTTCCCCTTTCTGGCTGATATTTCATGTTGTCTCTTTGGCCGGGGCTAATCCAGGGGTTCCGCTACTATACGATATGGGACTTGGACTTTTCTCTGAATTCTTTAGGATAGTGTGCGCCTCGGGCCCGCGCCGTTCGAGTGTCCATATTCAGCCCACCACTCCCACATTTCCGAATGTCTCTGATCCCTTCAATATGCTTGGGCACCAATTTTCTATTCCGGCCAGTGAAAGTTTGGCTGAGGCATCGACCTCAATTTTAGGGCGGATAACCTATATTACTCGTCCCGCAATCGAAGGCAGCTTGCTGTTCGGGAGCCTCAGTTGATTTTTTGAACCTGTGTCGTTCCGAATGGGAATCAACTGCCTCCAGATTCGTTTTGGAGGCGTTCTTCGTGTGTTGGCTCATTCTATCTGGGAATAGGTTCCTTTCGAAGCAAAATTGTATTGGGCTAACTCCCACCCCAACGACAACTCAATCAAGCCGACGTCAACCAGTCACAGGGCGAATCAAACCAAGCATCATATTGTACATTGACTGTTACTTGCTTATTGGAGCTAGAAATGGGACTGCGGTCTTGCTAGTGGTTTCCTACGCAGGTCTACGCCCTATGGTTCCCTGGGGCCCAGACCAAAGAAAGTCATGTACAAACTTGGTGTCCAGGTTGTATCTTGCCTCCACAACTTTCCCATCAGCGTTGAAACGGTTCCTGAACACGTGGTGGGACGTGAGCGACTCCCCTGCCAATGTAACAGACTGAGGCTGAACCAAGACTCTTCAGCATAGTCGAGGCATGGTGCAGCAACCGAAAAGACGCACCGGAATGTTTACCCAGAGAATTACATCGCTTTCGGTTTCCACTACTTCTGTGACAATAAACTAAACGAATTAACGGGTCGTCAGCGGGCGCTTATCACCTACATCATGGGCGGAGCTGCGTACCTGCAAACCTTTTATCCCTTTCCAACCAAGACTCTGGATAGCCAGGCTGAATTCTAACTTGTTGAGCTGGGTCCATCCAAATACGCTCAATGACTCTGGGAGTGCAACAAGCGCAAAGTCATCCGTGACGGTCTCATCGAAAGTGGTCTTCAGAGTTTCATCCGAGTATGAGGTATAAGCGTCAAGGAGCCGTAGAGCGGTTTTCAAGTTAGGGGATTGATCCTTGAGGGTCGCAGCGAGAGGGGCGGCAAGTGGCATGTTGTGATACTAGGGAGCACATAGGAGCTTCAGATCCTGGCGGTTTTATGCACGTTTGACCCAGAAGATTCTTTCAATGCCTCACATGATGTATGGATTGTGATAAGCCCGGGTGACGATAAGCCAAAGAAAGGCTAGAAGCCCCGCCATAAATGGCATGGAAACAATCCCACCAGACAATATCCCGAGACGTCGTGTTCTGGCTAGCTGCAAGAGGATCGGATTTTAATTTGGAATTCATCTCTACTCAAAATGTCGATAGCAAATAGGCCAACCCACTAGTTATCTCAAGTTGGTACCGCCTTGACTGCACGTACATATATGGCAGATAATGACAGCATGACGCCCGAGGGTCCGCCACATGGCCACATGGGAAGACCTAGTCACCTGGCCCAGCTAGCTGTCACATTATCATGGCGTCATAATTAATATTATCGATCGCGCCAATATAAACCACGCAACACTACTCTTTATAAGAGAACAGAGGGGTCTAGGCGTGCAACACTACACCTACGGCCAGCTCGCTTCGCCCCGAGTCGGTGCGCTTCGGCAATGCAATGCTATGCAAACGGCTTTACTTCTAATGACACCGAAAGACGTGTCATACTAAGTAGTATTCAAGGCTGGAACCTTATTCTGCCGGTTCTAGACAAGAAACGATCCATATCCGGAAGATTTCGTTCTCATTACATAACTATTGCGTCAATCTTGGTTATCTACTAATCAAATGGTGACGTCGGATATGCTCATTCTATTCTGAGTCATCTGATTCATCGTCTGCACGACCCCGTTCGCCGCTATGCATTGTGTTACTGGGTGCACGTTGGCAGAGGCCGCCGAAAACGCCTGCTTTCAGTGACGATCCAACATGGCCCAAGTAGGATATCATCCGAGACCGACCAGCCAATGTGACCTTTGCATGGTAATCACTTCGTTTGAGAAAGGCAAGTTCCCTTCTCCCAGCTACCAATTAATTGGACACATGATTTTCAGGAAGAAGCCGTTTATGCGAAGTCTCTGAGAGGCAGTGTTGGCATTGACACGATCAGACCACCAATCAGACCATTTGTGGTCTGATTGTGCTTCTGACAAGGGTCCATTGTCTCAAGGTCCGAAATACGGAAGTAGCCGATTTCCAACCAGACGAGGAATAACCCGAGCCTCATGTGATCACCTTGCGGCTATTTCCGCGAAACTCGTTGCCGACACTGCCGACATTGAACTAGCGAGGTCCCGGCTTCAGCCGACAGACAACTGATGGGACAATTCGGACCATGGGAAAGACGTTGTCTACTGAATCAGACCTTCGGACTTCGGACCATGCGACCATTTGGGACCATGTCTGCCCAACACTGCTGAGAGGAGCCGGACAATGAAGCAGTTCGTTGGGCGTGCTATTGCTGAAGTGAAACGACCGATCCAATTTTCTGACGGGGGGGAATGTTGAAATGTTCCCACTGACGTACTGATAACAGAGAGTGGGTGGTATTGCAAAGTTAAATCGTTCTGGGCAGCATGCATGAAAGGGTGTTGATCACATACGTGCTGGTATTGATTGCCTGAAAGCGAATCTCAATTTCTGTGGTTGTTAATTCGACTCACATTCCGACGCGCCACGCGATAAGACGCTCCCAGAACCACCATACTACTAAGTACGGTCTTCGCACTGTCAAAAGCGTTGTTTCCTGCCAGCGCGAGGCAGGGAACAATGAGCGAATGGATCTAAACTGGTCATTATCTAAGACGCGACCCATTAGGAGTCAAGGGAAGGTATATATAATATAGACTCATGCATGGATCGTGCGATGGAGTTGGTTAGTTGGTAGGAAGGTACGCGCGTGGTGCATGGTTTTAACAATGCATGTAATCACAAACTTGCAAGTCATGATTCGACATTCTGAATCGTCCAATGACTGTGCCTACATCGCATAATTTCGTTCATCGTGTTGACATCACATCTGAGTCACTGGGGTTTCAACTCGCGCACACAAAACGTTTGTTTTAAATATAGGGCTATGGCGCGTAAGTATCTCAGACTCGTAGTAGAAGTCTAAATTTGTATGTACCTATGGCGCGTAAGTATCTGCGCCAACAGTTAGACAGTTTTTGTAAAGAATAACAAGATCAATCTCACCTCAGACTCGTAGTAGAATTCTGAGGAAGGGGGAGACTAAATCCCTTCTTATACGCGAGCTACACGAGTGGCGCGCCCGTCGCATAAAAAGAATAACGGGGGTGTAAGAAACAATCCCCCAAACCTCACTTTCGCCACCAACAATCAATCCCTCCTCGCCACTCCGTCGTCGGAACCGATTGTTGATATTCCAACAGTTTGTGTGTTTGAATGTCAAGAGGCTCAAAGGTCTCTCAGGAAAGGCGGCACAGCGTGGGAACACATAGCTATTTCCGGCTTGTTGGGCAGTGATCAGCCTCTTACCGAAGAGGATGCTGTCCAGCATAGTGATCGTGCCGAACTTTCCTCTATGTCTTTGCAATTCCTCCACCTGGACGTGCTGGTTGAAATATTAACCTATCTCGAAGTCCGCAATATTCTTGCACTGCAACGCGTGAGCCTCGGATTGACATCCACATGAATGTACTCATTCCAACTACCAGATAAACAGACTTGCAAGGATATTAGAGACGTTACCCGACTTCATGCAGTGTGGAAGAATGTCTTGGAAAAGCAGATAATTCCCTCTGGCGAATCGCTTTCATTGCCGTCTGGCGTTCCTCTATCCGATCTCTCTGTAGGCGAACTTAAACAAGCCGCAATTCATGCAGCACGCCTCCGACGCAACTGGGCATCTGGAGATCCAAGGGTGTTTTCCTATGCTGGGTTCTCCGTAGCAGTTCCCTCTGCTCACGTCCAGATTGCTTTCTTCTTACCTGGTCAGGACGGGAAGTATTTATTGACCATTAGTGATGATGACTTTGTGTCAATATAGCATTTGGAACCGAATATAAGTAGACGGAGGGTTAGAAGCCGGAAGATTCTAATCTGGAGGACATCAGGGGCAATCGCTGATGCGGTTCCTAACAGTGACAGTGGAGACCGCGCGACGATAGCTCTATCCCACATTGTGAACCAGTATGTCCTCGTATTAATCATTCCAACCATAAATTTATGCTGACTGTCTCCGGGCGTCAATATATGACTCTGTACAATCTATCGACGCCAGGTGATGATAGAACTGAAGGGTGCTCAGCCAATAACCCAGTTTGTCAGTGAGATGTCTTGCCACTCTACGTGCTTTAAACTTATATCTTCTTGCCTCCCTTCCATGACAGCGCGGCACAATTGGATTCTTGGCTATGGAAGTTCTCAGCGATTGTGTGATAATAATTCAACCTTTCAGCGTCGATATCTTCGCACTTCCTGATATCGCATGGAATACGGAGCCTCAACTTCCAGGAAAAGATAGTGTGTTCCAAGCGCAACTGATCTCTTCGGCCTCCCGACCCCAAATCGCGGATTGGCAATCTGGGACCATCATTCCATACTGTGCTCCATATCCTGTACAACGCACAAGTCCTCCCTCTCAACCTATCTCCATTCTTATCCGCGAAAAGAGGGGAAAGCTCCATATCATAAACCATTTTTACGTTTACAATCCACCGAAGTATGACCTCAATCTGCCCGTTCACCTCTCAATTGATGCTGCGAGCCCTGAGTCATTTATAGAAACCCCCCTTTTCGTGGCCCAAAATCGTGCTGGCGTGCACCCGAATCTTTTCTATGACATTGTGGCATCTCCAAGAAGCGGAAGAGGGCTTTGGTTAGAGAATATCATCTCGCCTGGAATGACTTGATCAGTGGGACGACTTTTTCTCTTCAATGTGGGTGAAAGTATTGTAGACGGCTTTCCCTTGAGTGATATTGGACTATTCGATAATAGTGAGTCCACTTGTAGAGGGGCAAAGGTTGGGGCCAGCAATTTGCCGGATGGTGCGAGGAATTGTTCGTATTGCTCCTTTGATGATGGAACTGGGAGGGTGGTTGTAGTAACTCACGATGGACGCATTCGCGTTCTGCAGTTTGGCATTGCATGAATCGACACTCCAGGCATGGTAATAGCACATATGATACATTCGTTCATTTTTTCACTACGACAAAACCTTGTAAATGGGACGTGATCCCCTTTGGTCTTCAGGGGTTTCCCAGGCTAGCCTTCGTGCGCGGACCATTTGGTGCAGAGTCGTCCAGACCATGAAATGGGAATAAGAGGAAATGCAGTGCATCCCCAATTGAGAGCTGCATCTTGCCTGGACACCAGTGAAAGAAGTGTGACGTTGATAGTGACGTCCTCAACTTCAGCGTGCACGCAATCCTGCGTGCACTGCCGGTATCTAGCTACGCTTTCCGGTTCATCTTATGCAATGTACAGAAAGGCTTTTCACGCTTCACCCCTGAAATAGACATGTCCGTGTTACCAGCAACAGTAATAGTGTGTTATGCTAGAACATGTTACTGCATCGCTAATCCAAGCGAAGCGCCAAACAGGTACCTAGCTATACAGTGTTGAATCTCAACAACTTTATAAAAAATAGTCCCTACTCTAGCAAGACCTGTGTCACGACTTGCTACACAATCAAATTCCGAAACGAGTAGGAGCATGATGAAAATGATGGAAACGCTAAAAAGTGGTGGACAATCAGGGAATACAAACTGAGCCATGATTGCGCCACTTCCAAAAATTCTAAATACTACAGAAGAATGAAACGATCAAGCCTCGGGATGGTCACTTTATTCCTCCTAGGGTTGGGATGGGGGGTTCTAGACACGCGACGAATTGCGCATTCGCGGCTGAGATCCCGTATCGCATGAGTCCGCACTTGGTTCCGTCACATAACTGTGACCAGAGCAAGGCCAACCAACCCCCCAACCACACCTCTCATGAACGCGCCGGTGTTCGAGCTTCTGCCTCTACTGCCACCTCGAGAAGTAGGAGTGGGAGTGGGAGTGGAGAAATGTTGGGTCGTAGAGGTGTTGACCGTAGAAGTAGGGAAGGTTGTTGTTGTCAGATCTGTGCCTCCCGATAGAGTCAGCGTGGGGGTTGTGGTGGTGGTGGAAGATGTCGTGTTCAATGACAATGACCGCGAACTTTCGGGTGCGTCTATCGGGACGATCCATGGAGCATAATAGGCATTTCAGAAAAAAGAAAGACGAATGTTACATACCGCCAATTTGCATCGCAATTTCTATGTTGAATCTAGGGAATGCAATTGTTAGAATAGTACTCTCAAACCGGGGTGAAATGATCTCACAGTCCACCGTAGCTGGAAGGCTTAAGATAAGCCCAGCGGGGCACAAGAGTGCCACTAGGAATCAATGACGGGTTGTACTCACCCTCCGTGGTCGAGATATTGGTGCAGTCGATCGTCCAAGCCGGATACCTGGGTTACGGATGAGAATCATCGTTAGCACTTGTGAAGATCGACATACGATATGAATGTCCGGTTCTGGCATGCCCCACACGCCGACATTAGCTCGTACACAATGGAGGTGCAAGCGCCTATGAAAATTTGAGATTTTTGAGCGAAAGCAAATTCAATCGGGTCGTAGACAGACTGGAGCACGCACAATAGTTTGGAGCATTTGTCTCGCTACCCTTCACCGGACCTTGGTTGTCTGCTGAGCACATAAAGTCCGGGTAAATGGTGTTACGCGCTCACCAATATAGTGATATCCCGGCGGGAGGGAGACCACAATCGATCCTAATCGTGGTGAAGTCAGTAGATGCAAAAAGCGAACAACGAGCCCAGATCCAATCCGTACCCCCGTCACACACTGCTTGGAGTTCTGACGCAACCTTACACGGGTTTTCTCTGATAATCATTACAGTTGCATAAAGGCGACCACTGACAACTGGCAGTCGGTAACTCACTTGGCACTATTCAACGCCTGGAGAAGTGAGGAGTCTTTGAGCGGCCCTGGAACAGATATAGCCTCTCGATATTCCACCTACCCAGTTAAAGCTGGGGAGACAGGTGGCGTTCGTCTGCAAGAAATTCCAAGGTGATGGACAACGTCAATCTTCTCTTGATAAGGCTAGTTTTCAAGAAAGACGTACATCTTGCGCTAACACTTTGTCCGCTCCATACGCTAGAAAGAGCAAAGAGAAAAGAAGCGTTTGACATACAATTGAATCCATCGTGAGATGAGGCCAAGATGAGTGGGCCGCTCGTGATTGAGAAGACGACATCCTTGAGCGATGGAAGCTACCAAGGCCTGGGGGATGAAAGGGGACATTCCAGCGAAGGTCATTCGGCCTTATATGAATGTATCTTGAAGGGTATTCCAATATGGGCAGGAGTATTGGATCTGGAAGCTGTGATGTAGCTGATTCTATCGACCCGCCTCATCAAACAACGCCTGTCAAATGCAGACCGAGCACTTGCCTGGAACCCAAGTACCGAGTCAAAAGACGAGCCTCTGGACAAGCGCCTGGGACACCTTGCATGTGCTTGGCGTGCCTTGTATGTGCTTGGCGTGCCTTGCATGTGCTCGGCTCCGAATTCGAGTACTTATGGGGAGTAATGGGAAGAGGCCCAAAATTGGAATGACAAACAATCTGGTTCGGCTCGGCTGATAGAGCGGTCAGATGTTCAGCAGTCTCTTGCAAAAAGGTCCAAGCCCGATTGAGCGCCCGATTTGAATGCATGTCTGTGCGGGTCATGTAATTCTCCAAAAATGGTACCAAATTGAATGGGGGTGGGCAACCCAGGTTAGTTCCGTGTTCTGATTATGTAAGGACAATGTATTAGTCGAGCGTCACCAAAATGTCTCGTGTACTTTCTTGCCACACACAACAAATGAAGAGAAGCTTCACTAGTAAACATTGATTGGAATGACCTAAAATATAAATCGGACAGAGGAATTTTTGAGAAAATCAAAAATAGCTTTGTTGTGATCGAGAAAGCAAGTCCATTTTGCCCATATCTTCATTTGTAGGGATATACATGAAAATTCCTCTGTCCATTTTGTAGAAATACACTATATACACCATATACCCGATTTATGAGTTCTCAAGATGATCGTGGAGAGAGAAAGTACAACCGGCGATTTTTATTATGGTTTGTTTGTACTTGCGCCCCGATGCGTCGGGGCAAACACCACCCAGCTACTTGATCTTGGCTCATATTACTAGAATCTGACCTGTATTTGGCGCTGGTGCAAATACTGGCTTCCTTGCACCAGCGCCAAATACAGGTCAGATTCTAGTAATATGAGCCAAGATCAAGTAGCTGGGTGGTGTTTGCCCCGACGCATCGGGGCGCAAGTACAAACAAACCATAATAAAAATCGCCGGTTGTACTTTCTCTCTCCACGATCATCTTGAGAACTCATAAATCGGGTATATGGTGTATATAGTGTATTTCTACAAAATGGACAGAGGAATTTTCATGTATATCCCTACAAATGAAGATATGGGCAAAATGGACTTGCTTTCTCGATCACAACAAAGCTATTTTTGATTTTCTCAAAAATTCCTCTGTCCGATTTATATTTTAGGTCATTCCAATCAATGTTTACTAGTGAAGCTTCTCTTCATTTGTTGTGTGTGGCAAGAAAGTACCGAGACATTTTGGTGACGCTCGACTAATACATTGTCCTTACATAATCAGAACACGGAACTAACCTGGGTTGCCCACCCCCATATTACCAAACACTTAAATAGGGAGATCACATGACCATACTGGTACGCGCCGATTTCCTTTCGGAGTCGAAGCACGGCAAACACCATGGCACTACCCGACAGATTCAATTCGCCAAGCAAATGACTTACATTTGTATCCTTCTCTTCGGTGGTATCTGCCTATCTCTTTCTCTTCGGGTCGGATCATCAACATCAGCTTGTCCGCTTCAGAGATGTGACAACAGCAACGGGCTAGGGGGCCTCAAGGACTTGACTTCCACAACAAAGTGGATGACCGTTCGGTTCCTTGAAAGTTGATATAGTGGAAGCGACTTACTCGGGGAAAGTGCTTAGATCCAGAGACGTCGCATGCCCTCATGTCATGATATCACTGGTTAGTTGCTCTTTTCAAGTCCCTGTATTCAATTCAGCTCTCTCTCTCCACACGCTTCCAAACTCTTGGTTTGGATATCCACTCTATTCGGGCTGCAGCAATGCAAGTTTGGCTAAAGTAATTACCTTGGTTTCACGGTGGAGGTCTTATTGCTCGTCTAGAGTCCAATGTGCATCTATCAGTGTTCATGATGGGAATTGACTTCCCCCAGATTCACCTCGGAGGCATTTTCTAAGCTAGCTTCTCTCAGGGGAGTGCGCATTCTTTGGTCTAACTAGGCTTCGCTCTATTTGAAGGAGATTGTAGGTCGCCCCGCGCACCATTGACTCAATCAAATCGAATGTCGACACAGTTATGTCATATGCAAGTCGGACCACGCATCATATTGGAAAAATGACTTTACTTGTTGGAAATGGGAACTGCAGTCTTGTTGACGGTTTCCAGCGGGTATGGCCGCTATGCTCCCTGGGCTTCGGATATACGAGTCGGGTGTCAAAGTGTTCTGTGATGCTCTTCACCATTCAAGCACCCTCCCACCTTCCAAATGTACTTGAGCTCCCTACTATACCACTCTCAACCGCCAATCCCATTCCGGCCATAGTACAAGCTTGGCTAATGTACATCGAACAGTTCGGAGTGGATCACCCATCGTTCGTCTCGATAACTTAACTAAGGCCATTGAACCTGGAGTGACAGTCCGGTTGACTCAGTCCAAATTCATTTCGCAGTCATTTCTACTCAGAACTCTCGGAGGCACACGGCGACCCACTGGCCTAACCGAGCTTTATCCCATCGAGGCTGGGATCCTGCCCAATACGTGATGTTGCGTCCCAGAGCCCAGGCGGGCATTCATTTCCCCTCGAACAACCCCCACATATGCCGGGTGAATAACCCATTGAACCCACTCGCTGGTTCCCAAGTTGGGGTTCATATGTAATGACGAGATGAATAGATCTAGCAGACGGATGCTTGAAACTTAATGATAACGACAGGCTTTTACGGTTCGGAGGAATAGACATCCGAATCTGTCACTATTTTTGCTATATAGATCTACGTAGCTAGAAATCGAAATGAGACCAGGTCAAGCACGTACCATTTTGTGTGAGAAATCGAATGTCTTTCTCTCGCCTCTTTGCATCTGCTGACGGAAATAGCAGCGCAACGGCACATAGCTAGCTGATATCATCAACTCACGGCCAACCCTAGTGGACTTTTTCACCAAATCACTTTTATTTTAACAAAGGACAAGCCTCCCTGGTGTTCGGTTCTGCCAGGGAACAATTTGAAGAGGATTTTCAAGAACGGTCCTCCGTGCAAGGGGAGGATCCATGTTTTTATTTTTATCCAAATGGATAGTGAAGATAGATGGACATCCGATGTCGATCACCGCGGCAACCGGTTCCAATGCCCGGTTCTGTTAGCCCCTAAATGCTCCGCGCGTATCAAGGACATTACAGAGAACTGCTGCATAACTCCCTCTCATACCTTGAGAGTTATCCTCTTCCTCTTCATCCACGAATCAAGGAGCTGACCTCAACACCGGTTGAATCTCGATTTGTGTCTTGCGCATCTATGCCAGACGACCAGCCCCACCAGGGACTCGAAGCGTCAATGACGCATGGGAGGATACGATATAACAAACAAGACTACATTGGCTAAAATGCCAATCAGTGGTTCAGAGCATACCCACTAATATCGGAGGCAGGCTCGAGTGCTGGTGCTAATGCCACCAAGTGCGTGCGTGTAGCCGCTGAGAAAAGATGAGCTAAGTAATTACAGCGGTGGAAACAAGCCCAGCGAAGCAATATGAGGGGTGCAAGGACGGCAATCGTCCAAGCCGTCATGATGGCGCGTTCGCACGAGCGCCCTCGGAGCATTTCCCTGTCCTCAACTTTCGCCAAACTAGTGACTCCGACAGAGGAAGAGTACACGACAAAGTAGTGCGTCTGTCCCTGTGTTGAACCAAAAGGCGGCAGGGTGTAGTGGAAGAGGTGACCAGAGAAATCAGAGTGAGGGATCAGAGTGTTCAAAAGGTATATATAATACGTATACGGTAACTCCCGCAACACCGGATCTCGGATTTGGTTGGCTTGCATCAAAAACAGCTCCTGAGGTTGAGCCGTTGCGTCGTTGTGCCGGTTCGGAACACGGAAGCAGGCTCCATGAAGTAGATGAAGATTATGTGCGAATTAAAATAGTACATATGTAGGTCAGCCATGAAATGAGTCAACAAATAACGCTGACGAATGTGCTGAACCACAGCGCTCACTATGATGTCGCTTGGATGCTTTCCCACACACAACTCCTACAGTCCTGGGGAAAGTGTAAGGCAGTGGTGACATCATGGGTGATGTTACGAAATGGTTGGGGTATTGCAAGGTGGGATCGTGTACGGATCAGAGAAGATACTAGGATAGGCAGGATCGAGTGCTGTAATTGAACAAGTCCTTTGAAGTGCCGGTTACTTCTTGACTCACTTGTGTAGCGTCTATCCACCCAAGATGGGTGCACGTCGACCAAGAGGACGCGAAGGCATTTCACAAATGAAAGCACGAACCATGAGTGCCCTCACAAGATTCCCCTCGAAAACGGGATTCCCTTTCGGGCACAGGGGGGATTCGGAGGCCAGGCTCCGCCCAGTTACCAATTCGAAGCAATTGCCCCCACGCAAATTGGGTCACCTTCTTCGTTGTCAATAAGCCAAAACAGTCAAGGCGTGCGTTTAGTCAACGATGATCCATCGTGACCTGGCCTTGCGGAAGGGCAGGACTTTCGTCCCTTTGACAGAATGGGCTTTCCTAGAATCCCAGACGGCAAAAACCCCTGGGTATGGGAGCAAAGGCGCAACTGCACCGGGAAGACTGTGGAACCTCATAACCAATTCTCACAACGCGAAGGAATAGAAAGGGGAAAAAAAAACCACGTTTTTCTAGGCCAATTCAATTTGCCCATTGAGTACTTCCCTTTTTGAGATCTCCCCCCAAAACCCCAAGCAGAAATTTAGTATTCGTATAAAATACTTGTGGTCCCTTCAGCACGGCCTTGTTCTCTTCTCTCCTCCTTAGAGCAACCTCTCCCCTCCCTTTTCCTTTCCTCTCCGTTAGAAAATAGAAAAAAGATGACCGACGCTACGCTCAGGCAGCGTTCGAATCGCAAGGGTCAGGTCCAAACGGACACTGAACTCGAGACCTTCGTCGTCCCCAATCTCACCATCAAGGACCTCTTGAGTGTCATCCCGTAAGCCTATCATCCCCAAACTACCTCCCACACTCGCCAGCTAACCAAAAAAAATTCATACCCACTGTGTCAAAGTCCTCACTGCTTTGAGCGCAGCACCCTCCGCTCATTCTCCTATGTCTTCATGGACATAATAATCATAGCCGCCCTCGTCAACGCCTTCCAAACAGCCGATCTATACATCTCACCAGAACACATTTCTCTTCCACACCCTTTCCTGTATCGGATCGCTAAATTCTGCCTCTGGACGTTTTATGGATTCTGCGTTGGTTTGCCTGCGACCGGATTGTGGGTTCTTGCCCATGAATGTGGCCATCAGGCCTTTTCGCCCAGCAAGACGATCAACAATGCTGTTGGATGGGTTTTGCATTCTTCGTGAGTTCTAATTTTCTCATATGTTGTGTTCGCGTTTGGATATTGCCTATCGTTCTGGAGGCTGACCCACATCTTCATTGCCTTCCCGCAGCCTCGGTGTTCCATTCCACTCGTGGCGTATCTCTGTGAGTACGATCCTTCCAGTTCCTCTATCGCGTTCGCACACACACGTCGCGTGTTCCCCAATTTGCTGTTTTTGCATCCGGCTCGGAGACAAGACTTCTCCCCAACGAATTCTACACATCCTTCTTACATAAAAAGAGTTGCCATCACAGCCTACTTACGTTTGCCCTCACCTTCGTATATAGCACGCTAAACACCATGCTCATACCGGCCACATGACCGAGGACCAAGTCTTCGTCCCCAAAACCCGATCAAACCATCCTTATGGCGTTCCCAAATTCAATAAAGAAGGCGAAGACCTCCAAGGTTCCCACGTCTCCATTGGAGTCCAGAACCAACTTTGGGAAGCTCTAGGTGACTCACCCATCAGTGCCGTCCTATGGTCCACGGCGCAGCTTTCACTTGGTTGGCCCTTGTATTTGACGATCAATTCGAGCGGTCAAAAGTGGTATCCTCGTGGAACGAACCATTTCAATCCCTGGGCGAGGGCGTTATTCAAGACGACCGAGTTGGGACAGATTTTGATTTCGGATGTGGGAGTTGCGCTTTGGTTGGCTGGGATGTGGTATGGTGCCAAGACGTATGGATTGCATAACATGCTTTCGTATTACTTCGTTCCGTATCTTTGGGTTAACCAGTGGGTTTTGTTCGCCTCGACACGTTTTTACCATGCTAATGGACGTTCTTCCTTCTCTGTGTAGCTGGCTTGTGATGATCACTTTCCTCCAACACACTGACCCTCTCCTTCCTCATTACCGTGGCAACGCATTCACCTTCCCCCGCGGTGCCCTTTCCACTTTCGACCGTAGTCTCATGGGAGGCCCAGGCATCCTAGGAAGCATCATGGGCTGGTTCGGAGCCACCCTCACACACGGTATCTCAGAGACCCACGTCTGTCATCACGTCTCTTCCAAAATCCCCCATTATAATGCTTGGGAAGCGAACGCTGCGTTGAGGAAGAGGATCTCGCAGGAAGGAATCGATTTGGATGGTGGTCCCGGCACCTGGGGCGAGGTAGTAAGGATCATTCAGGAGTGCAAGTTTGTGGAGGATGAAGGGGATGTGGTATTTTATAAGAATGCGAGAGGGTTTGCGAAGAGGGTCGCTGTGTTCAAGGAGCAGAGCGCTTCGGCTTCTGATTCGGGGATTGATGTTGATGAGGAAGGGGATAAGAAGACTGCTTGAGAAAATGTGCGGTTTCTTGTGTGGTTGTTCTGCTTTGATGATTACATAGGTCTTGCTTTTTTTATCCCCACTGCTCCTTATGAATCCTTTCACGTCCTCCCTTCATCCTCTCAGACTCTTCAGTGGTGTGGGCGCAGGTGGTCGTTGACACCGAGTTACTTGATCACTTTCCTCGTCGCGCATTGTATGCATGCACCCCTGGTGATGATGGTTTTTTTCGCCGTGCATGTCACTTTTCCTCACGCATTTATTTCTGTAGATGATAGATTGAGAAGAAAATATATCTCCTTTTTCCGCTGAGCTCGAGAGTCAAATCTGAGTGCGTCGACATTCTTAGCGGTGATTGCATGTAGCCGCGCGCCTCAATGTGAATTCATTTGAAGGACTCCCTCGTGATTTATACTAGCGCGGTACAACCAAGTACAACTTCCTATCCCCTCACCACTGAGGAAAGCGATTCCATGATAAGATCACGTAATACATCGAGATTCCGTAAGAAATCCTACAGCACCGTAGGATTATTGGAAGCAGGATTTTGTCAATTATCGTATCATTTCACAAACTGTCACTTCGGGCGTGCTGGAGGTTGAGTGGAACAGGATTTTAGTCATGTCATTTGGCAGACTCTTGCCACGGCTTTGCTGGAGCACGATTTTATCATTTCGGGAATCTTAGAAGTCAAATGGGATTTTTATTCAGTATCTAAGCACATCCCAAGTCTACCGAGGTGAGGACAACGATATGATGGAATTCTAATGAAATAATATGGTAGAAATTTGACGTTGGTTTGCGCGCATATAGCACCCGAGTGAGATTGCGGTAGTACTGGTACAAAAGCTAGAGTTCGCCTTGCTGGGACATGTTTGTGGCTAGTGAGTCATCTGTAAAGACGGTGCGAGCCCAGGAACCGCTCCGGTCAACTATTGCCCATTGAGGTTCTGTCGTACCAACCCGGATGCGGCCAACCACTGCACAGATGGAGGCTAAGTCCACGATTTCAATGTATGATGTCACAGTCTTGAAATATGTCAGCTCTAGCGTGGCATCGCGTCCCTGTGTATCACAAGTAGTTATGACAGCGAAAAGGATGGTTTCGGGTTCAGAATTGTTGGATATGGGGTTCGGTGGGATGGTGCAGTGAAGGATATATTCAAGACGCCCATAGTAGACGGTACGAACAAAATCCTCCTTGGCCCGAGGCCGGTGGGCATTTGCATCGGCGAATAATTCATACTGTCATAAACAAAGTAGCACACTGGGTTAGTATGCAAACAGAGGTACAATCACTTACATGAACGAAAGAAGCATCACGGATGCTCCGCTGGCCATTCTCCTGTGCGACCGCCCCTCGAATAAGATCACCTCCATTTCCGATGCGAACTTTCCCCCCAGCGTGGCATCGTTTGTGGGAGGAAACCCAGCCATGACTTGATTGAGCCACCGAAAGAGGTCTTCGAATGCTTAGCGATCTTTTTTCGAATTTTCAGGTCAGGGATGTATTGTTGGACGACAGGGTTGCGTAAAAAAGAGATTAGATCTAGATAAATGGGGGAAGTTGGTCAAATCAAGTAGAATGAGGGATACCCACAAGCGGATTTCGTAAACCGTTTCTCATGTAGAGATGGGACATTCATATCCCGTCTTGCTGGCATCAATTCAGCTAGGTTATATCGGTTGATAACCTCGAATAATTGCGCTGCCTGGAACTGTCTCAGTGCAAGGCAGGCAAATGGTTCCTTTCGAGACTTGATGGCAGGTAAGAGTGAGCCACACCACCGTTCCATGATGAAGGTCCAATTGTTGCATGGTGGGCCGTTATTTCGAATATCATATGGGATGTGAAGGAGTGCGTGCAAAGTGAGGGGGCATGTGGGTAACCGCTGTGCTGAAAATTGGTAGTAAATACTGGGAAGCGGAGATGCTACTTTGTGAACAAAACTTGAGCTCGAGCAATGAAAGGAACTCACATTTCGTATTCTTTCACATATTCAACAATGTCTTGTTCAAGCTCATCTAGACCTTGTTCTGTAAAAGAATACTGGACAGTACGTTTAAGGATCGAGTTGAATTTTTTGAAGTGCCTGTAATACTTGGGACGGTTGAATCGATTTCTGAGAAGATAGGGTGCTATGTGAATCATCCAGAAAGCCCAATCCTCGGCTGTGAAGAGGTGCTTTTCTGTCCAGATGTTGGGGGTACGACATCCAAAAGACGAAGGTATTGTGTTGCCAGCTAGAGCAGTTTCCAGTCCGATTCTTTCCCAGACATTGTCCGGAATACGGTAGCTTTCACTTCCTTCGTCCAAGCCTTTATATTTGCCTTGCCACAGTGCAACTAAGTTTTTTGAGTGGTTTTCTAAACAGAGGTGCATCCAGTCGCGGGGGAAAGAGCGGAAGATTGAAACAGACGGGAGCTCTGTGAGTACACTGCTCCCATTGATGCCAGATTGCTGTTGGATCTTATTAAGCTTCGATTTTACGCCTCTAGCACTGCCTTGAAGGGAATTGATCATCGAGAGGGTGTGGTGATAATCGGACTCAGAACGGAGCAGACAACCCGGCACATCCCAGTATGTATCACGGGTTTGCAGCTGATCACGAGGAGGCGTGTGAGGGACGTAGTAAGTTGTCCCACCATCAAGCTTCCTTACACCCAGACTCCTTCCCAGTCGCTCACATGATTTCTCCGAGGTTTAGCCGCAACTTACGTTGCCTCCGAAATCTGTCGAGCGACTGGTACAACTTGCAACACGTGATGTTCCCACGCTAAGTTGTAATGAGTTGTACATAGGTTGCGGAATATAATGTTTAGTATTTACGCATGCGGTCATTGCACCCAACCCAACCCGTGGAGACTAAGGGAGCACATCCAGGGTTGTGAAGTCAATATCCGGGTGTGCGCGAAGTTTAACAGTTTATATATTACTTGGTTACCAGTCACTTATTTGTGCCCAGTGGCATAAGTGGTACAGCATTAGCTGAGGCTATGCAGTTTTTTTAAGTGGCACATGTTCGATTCTCACTTAGGAAAACTTTTTTCGGGCTCTCCCATGGAATAATTGTGTGAAATGGTTGTTTTCTGTACACTAAGGAGTGGAGGGTATGGAAAAAAAAGTTTTCCTAAGTGAGAATCAAACATGTGCCACTTAAAAAAACTGCATAGCCTCAGCTAATGCTGTACCACTTATGCCACTGGGCACAAATAAGTGACTGGTAACCAAGTAATATATAAACTGTTAAACTTCGCGCACACCCGGATATTGACTTCACAACCCTGGATGTGCTCCCTTAGTCTCCACGGGTTGGGTTGGGTGCAATGACCGCATGCGTAAATACTAAACATTATATTCCGCAACCTATGTACAACTCATTACAACTTAGCGTGGGAACATCACGTGTTGCAAGTTGTACCAGTCGCTCGACAGATTTCGGAGGCAACGTAAGTTGCGGCTAAACCTCGGAGAAATCATGTGAGCGACTGGGAAGGAGTCTGCCTTACACCCATAATATGGCAAACTGGGCAAGGAGAGATGCCATTAGGGCCTTTAAAGTTCATTAAGTGCTTCATAGCAATCATGTCGCCATGGAAAGAAATCGGGTAAGCATGCAGCTTGAAAGTCTCGTCGGAAGCTACATCCAATGCCCATTCTCCTAGAGCTAGTTTCTTGCAGTCATCAACAAGTGGTTGTAGGAAGGAATTGAAGTCCTTCGGCGCTTTCGGTCCTGGAATTATTGCAAGAGGAATGATATTTGAAAGTTTGGTACGTTCCTCGGGTGGCAGGTTGAAGTTGATTGCAATAATAGGCCAGCAAGTCGCACTACCATCACGCTGGCGTTTGAATATCTGGAACCCATCTGTCATGATCCCCAGGGCAACATCTCGAGGGTCACTGAAGAAGCAGTGCGGATATTGCTGCCCGTCTATCTGCACCTGTTGTTGCAGTAGACCAAGATAGTGAATTCCGTGGAAGACATCATCAACAGTCCGCGTGTTCAAATCAAGAGTCCCACGATAGTTTGAGAGCTCAGCGAAGTGTTTGTTGAGATAAAGGGCCTTGAGACGAGGCCCTATTTGGAGATAATGGAAGGTATTGAAGGGAATACGGCTGTTTGGTCTGAAGCGTGGTTGGCTGCAGTATGGACAAGTGTCAAGGTTGGAAAGCTCAGACGAGAAGCAGCAGCAACTGTTGATACAACAGTCATAGGAGTGTTCTAGTACATGAGAGAGCCTGGACATATGAGAGGAGTGGAGTTGATAAAGCGATTTCAATTGCAGTTCTTCGAAACGCGACCGAATAATGTCATATGTCGAGTTGGATATGTTACTGCGGATCAAAACATCAAGCATCTTGAGGTTTTGGTAGTCCACATTGGAAAGCGGCTGGTTGTCTAGATGTTGATAGATTTAGCTGATGATAAAAACCACGGAAATAGGGTGTACAAAATTGGTTATATCGCCGTAAAGTCGCATCTGCTTTATGTCTCTTGACAGCTTCCATCCATCCATCCAGAGATGTTTTGTTGACCCCTGAAAACTCTTCTGATTCATCATCGCTGCAGGGTCTGGTATTATTCTGGCTGTTGCTTTTATTGGTGTTCGGAGCAAATGTCAGTGAAGGACCATATTCCAATTGCTAAATGGAAACATACGTAATTTCGCAATCATTATTATAATAAACCTGATCCTCCGACGTCTGCTTACATTCACAAAAGTTTTCTTCATTTTCCTGTGGTGAATTCCTCATGGCATCAGGGAATTCCTTCACAACGGGGTTGGGAGCAAGCCTCCGTCTCTTGTAGTGGTTCTGAGGAATTGGACGATTTAAAAGACGTGACCTCTCTATTTCACGACACCTACGGTCCATGCTACGTGAGTGCCTAGGGTTCCGAGGCCCGATCGCTGAGATCCTGTGGCGCCCATAAGCCATTATTAGCCCAAGAGTATGATAGAGCCCAGAGAATCCAGGTCTGAAGATTCTATATCTCTCAGAAGGCAGAGATGATCCAGTAACGAAAAATATGTCTGTAGCTGTCAGCTGGCGAAGAGCGCGGGGAACGTGTTGTTTTGTTTTGTTTGGTCCTGTTGTGGGCGAGAGCAGATTTGACTTCACTCCCAAATCGCTCCACTCCTCATGCCTTGCAGCAAAACCCAAAAACGCACGCTTTCTGGCCTCCAACGCGAAAATGAACGGCTTGAGAAGGAGCTAGAAGGTGAGTTCATTCCTGCCTTCACCTCCAAACACGTAGATCTTGAAGCCCCTTGCAACCGATCACATTGTCTAGCTATTCAGAAGGACAGTAACGCGTGTAAGGCATAGTACTATTGGGGTATTAACTAACCTAATGTGTTGTTGTGTCCTTAGTACACCAGAAACGCGTCCAAGAGCAGGTACCACAGCCAATGGGTTGCGCAGATCGTCTTCGTGGTGGGTTCTCCCTGACTGAGGCAATGGGGATTACGAAGGACGAAATGAATCTTGTGAGAGTGAGTACTGAAGCCTTTATTTTTACACGATCCCCTATGTTGACAAACCCCTGTAAGGAATCTGTCCGATCCTCTTTGCATGCAAATCTCGGGGGGCCATTCAAGAATGGCACAGTGAAATATGATTCCATTGACCTTGAAGTACTTGGGTCGATCAGAAATGATGTGAGCATATCGTATCACTCTCAACACTGTTATACACTAATTTTGGCATCATGTAGATCGTCAAAGAACATCCATGGATTAAATCAGACTACGAAGGAGCCTGGCCCGTTCAGGCCCTAATTAAGACGGCAATAGAGAACCGCAAGACAGTCATTCGACGCAACAGGCAGAAAAAAGGTAATGTTTTTCCTCAGTCTCTGAACCATGATTCCACTCTACCATACAGGCAAAAGTGTCAAACAGACCCCAAGACCAGCAAATGCGACTCTGCGTCGCTCTTTAAATAGAAGGGGGATCAGTACTGAAACAACAAGTGGCACCAAGCTGAAAGACAACCACGTTGAATTAGAAGACAATGTTGATTCGGATGATGAAGCCAGCGAGTTAGAAGATCATGCAAACTCAGATGAAGATCGCACCAAACCAGATGATGACCACACCGAGCCTGACAATGACGATTCCGATGGCAATTCCAAGGACGTAGGCAGTCGCTGGAGTGGGGGGACCCCTCGAAAGACACGAAGGAATGGTGAGGATTTTAATCATAGATATTTCCCACTGGCACATGTGTCACATCTTTCCCAATCACATAGCGACGAGGACAAGGCAGTCTCTGTCCACTGTCCACACTCAAGTCAACCGTCCGATCAAAGGTAGGCTGTTGGCCAATCAAGGTACTCAAGGCTTCTGTACCGAAACTTCCGTCTAGAAACAAAGGTTGCCAAAAGGATTCGCTTGCTTGTGACCTCTGAGGATAACTACACCGACGATCCTATTACTGATGAAGGTGAGCAGAATTACCCTGTTCTCAATTTAATCCTGCACCCCGCAATCACATAGACTTCATCCAGCCCCTTAAGCGTAAGTGTGATATTGGCCTTTCCCTTAGATATAGCTAACATTGGCTCCGCTGATGTGGATAGGTCGCTCTTATCCCAGTCACAACAACAACAACAACAACAACGACAACGATCATATAAGCGGTGATGATACTGGTGCTTCCATGCCCATTGCTCAAGCTAAAGTATTTGCTTAATTTTGTCATCAACTGTAGCATAGTTAATTAACATTCATAATAGTGTCACTACCAAAACGCAAGTCACTTCCTCGCCCACTCTTTCAGTACACTCATTTTCAAGTAGCTCGTGCCCTTCAGAGGAAACTCGCCCCTTTGGATGAGGAGAATGTGGCAGATACCAGTAGAAAACATCAGAGGCTCCGTGACAGGTTGGATGCTAATCGGACTCGCGCCAAACCAGGTGAAGGTACTCACTCACTAACTCAACCCATTGCTCATAAATGATTTCCAGGCACTCCCTACAGCCGCAGTCCAGAGGACAGGACTAGGCGCACGAGCCTGAGGAACTCAGGTCAGCAAGGAGCCAATGTCAAACGAGGCAGAAGTAGATGCGCGAGTCTGAGGAGCTTGGGTCAGAACACTGGTGACAAACAGGGCAGAAGTAGGCGTGCGAGCCTGAGGAGCTCAATCCAGAGAGGAGATCGTTCGTTGATCCCATTGCATCTGATGTACACTTACTCCAAGTCTTCTAGGTTAATCATGCTTACTGTTTCGCATCGCAGCTTTCGCCAGCACCGCATCTTCTTGTCAACTCCTTCTGTCGCATCAGTCCCCTCGCACTTCGTTACCTGCCCTCACCGCTGTTGTACCACTAGAATTGCTGTCATCGAACCATTCATATCTCCATCATTTCCTTTCACATCTCAAGCCTGAATGTAATATAGATACCGTGCGTGCTGATGTTCCAATCAAATAGTATATTATCCCCGAAGATATGCAATTAAGTCCTGAAGCGAAGCAGGATTAGTCCAGCTGCTAGAAAGACACTATCATGAATTTGTACAGGATGAATTGACTAAATCCCTTGCAACACAAGATTTTACGACAGGATTTTGATCAAATTGGTGAAAAAACCCGGATTTATCACATGTAGCAGGCCACGAAAAAATCGTGTTTTGTGGTAAAACTTCCATCTCATATCGTCCATGATTTTATCATGGAATCACTTTCCTCAGTGTCACAGTCTCTTTCGCTTTACTACCAGCTTGCTACCAGCAATAACGGATAGTGGATGTTTGGGGAAATGTTAAGGCATGCTATGCCTGTCCATTGCAAATGAGAGAAATGCTCAGGTGTGGAATCCAATAGCGTTCCTTGCCTCACCCCCGTGCCACCTGCCACCTTCAAGGTTCCCTCCGCAAGAACCTTGGGCTTATCCCCCTTCTGCTGGGCCACTCTCTTTCTTTACACAAACCTTTGAGTCACCCCTCGGGGATTCCACCAAGCTATCCTCGGGGGCCTTCCCCTACGAGAACCCCTAAGCTACACCCCTCCTCCCTTCGGACTGGTCCTTTATCTGTATGGCAATTCCGTTCCAGGGATTCCGCCAGTCTTCAATCTTTCGCGTCCCATATCAAAAACCCTCTCAGCCACGTGATCCGCGACCTCAGTGTTGCGCAGTTATCCGAGTTTATAGTTGCATTGTAAATCGAGTTCTTCGGGGATGGTGACCTGAAGAGCTCGACTATCTGCGTTAGCCGAACTTGAGGATATTGCAATAAGAGGCGTGCGGTTCCTTGTGAAATTCCCTTGCTCGGTGTCCCCTGTGATGATTGGTTTTGCGTCTATCCTCTGCGCCTATCCTTTATCCTCTCAGACTCTGCCTCTGCAGTGGTTGGTCGCTAGGGATTGAGTTGGTCGTTCTCTTTTCTCTCTATCGTGCATTGCATACATGTACCGTGGTGACAATTCCTCTCGCCATCCATGTCACTTCCCTCACGAGTTTATGATAGATTGAGAAGAAAATATATCTCTTTTGCCGAACTTCAATCCATGAGTATCAACGCTCATCGTTGCGGTTGCGTGGCCGCGCGCCTCTTCCCTAATAGGATTCATTTGAATGCCTGCCTCGTGTTTGACGGGTGCTGACCTAGTATAAATAACCCCCACTATGTAAGTAGTCTCTCCAGACTTCTTTCGCTATACCACCAGTAATAACGCATGATGGAAGCTTCTCGCCAGCGTCAGACCTGCCTTACCTGTAGAGTGCGACAGAAAAGATGTCCAGGTGTGGAGCCCAGCAGTGAATCTTGTAACGAATGCCGCCGACTCGGTCTCCAATGCGTGAGGTCCCTTTCTAACTCAAATAAGCACCACGCTCAGTGTTATTCAGTTATCCGAAGCCCGCATAAAGAACTCAATCCGATCGCAGGTCAAGCGGGTGAGATCCAGCCGTCTTCCAGTCGGCCCAATGCCCGCCCACCTTTTACCCCCCGACTTTCCACTTGCCAGCTCTCTGCCACCCCCTAGCCCTCTGCGCGGTTCTCTAAGGGAGTTCTATGTTGCACCTGTAGATGAGGTTGAGATGTTGATTGCGTTTGACTGCCCTGATCTCACCCAACATATATCATCGTTGCACCAAGTCGACAAAGGAGGATATTCGCTTGTGTACAAAGGTACATGGGAGCGTGGTTCACCAGACACTCAGTCCCAGGTCGGCAATTGTTTCTGCCCGGCTTCAACTTGCAACTGATTCAAAATGGATCCAGGAAGTTGCTGTGAAAGTGCTTCACGTGTTGGATACAGACCCTGAGGCAAAACGCTGGAAGGTGAGTAGGCCTGTGGAAGGACGATATTACCAAAAATAACACTCGCACTGTAGCGCCTGAAAAGAGAAATGCGAGTATGGTCACGTCTAAGCCATGACAATCTTGCTCCGCTACTCGGCTATGTGTATTATCAAAATGGCCAGCTCGGCTTCGTCTCTCCATGGTATACAAAAGGGAATGCAATCAACTTCATCAGGAACCATCCTGGTGCCAACAGAGACATGATTGTGCGCGTCATTTTGGTTATTTTTTTATTTGAAGAGTTGATGGACATTCCTAAGTGTGTGGACGTGGCCTCAGGATTGGAATATCTTCACTCACAAAACCCATCAATTGTGCATGGTGATATCAAGGGAGTAAGTGGGTTGCCTACTTTTGGAATTGATATTAAGGTTTTTTAGCAAAATATTTTGATCACTTCGGATGGACGTGCTTTGATCTGTGATTTCGGCCTGTCGATGATCTTGGACGATAATCCCACTGGATTTACATCTACTGTGATTGGAATGACCATTCGCTTCTCGGCACCTGAATTACTGGATGGGGGTGAGAAGACGGTGGAAGCTGATGTTTACGCTTATGGGTGCACTTGCATTCAGGTGAGAGCTCCAATTTTCGTTGATTGTTAATTCTTACGAGTTTGGGACTTTTGCACACAGATATTACTAGGGAAATCACCGTATGAAGATATCCGCAGCGACATGGCTCTGATAAGAGCAATTGCAAGTGGCACGCTGCCCGTCTCTCCTGAACAGCTCAAGGAGTGCGATTCATGCCTCCCTCTTCATATTGTAAATCAATGTTGGAGTAGCAAACCGTGCGATCGACCAGGGGCTGTGGAATTGGCTAAAGCGTTTAGGGGTGCGTTTGGCTTGTGAAACTTTCGAGGCCAAATTACACCCTAGGTTACCTCTAAAGAGTAGGGGGATTGGAGAGCACTTCGAAATACCACTATCTGCGTCGGAGGACTATCTCCCCCATGGGCTCGACCAACCTGTCCACAGTCATTTTGACTTTAGTCCCTTTTTGTTTGTGATGCCAATTTATTTTTCGCATCCAGACACGATGTCAACACAACACACTTGCTTCACTGTGCCACATACATATGTACTTTCCCTTCTTCCCTTTGACTATCAATATCTGGGACCATTGCTTCACTTGTGATGATACACCGAAAGAGTCGTCTGGAATATCGTTATTTCTTATATAACATCTTACCCCGGCCAATCAGCGAGTTCATCGCCTTGATCATGCTGATGTGCGTTCGTCATTTTTTCCTATCTGTCTAATTGGCTTGTGATGATCACTTTCTTCCAATACGCTGACCCTCTCCTCCCCTCACTACCCCGCAGGCGCATTCACTTTTCCCTGCAGAGCCCTCCCCACTTTCGATCATAACATTATGGGGGACCCCAGGAAGCATCATGGTTGGTTCGGACCCACCCTCACTCTGCATCTCAGAGGCTCACGTCTACCCACGTGTCTCCATATAACGTCTGGGGAGCGAACGCGCGTTGAAGAAGTGGACCACGAAGGGAGGAATCGGTTTGGATGGCGGTCCCGGCCGTGGAGGGAGGTGGCGAAAATCATTCAGGAATGCAAGTTTACGAGGATTTGGTGTTTTATAAGAATGCGAGAGGGTTTGCGAAGAGGGTTGCTGTGTTTAATGAGCAGAGCGCTTCCTGCCTCCGATTTGGGGATCGATGTTGATGAGGTTTTGCATCTATCGGACGCATCGACCGTTCTCTTTCGTCTATCGTGCATTGCATACCCGAGTTCATTTCCGTAGTTGATAGATTGAGAAGGACTTTTTGCTGAGTTCCAGCCCTTGCATGTGGACGTTCGGCTTTGTGGTAATTGCGTACAGCCGCCCGCGCCTCTTCCCTGATGGGGATTCATTTGAATGCCTCTGTTTATAGCTGTGCTAGACTGGCAGTGGTATAAGACACGTACCTTACTAGCCTACTGGCCTGGCCCCTTCAACCTCCCCAACTTCCCTTCGCTAGACCAGGAATAACGCAAGATGGAAGTTTCTAGGTTGGATCGGAGGGGTGGATCGGGGAAGTGCTATGCCTGTATGATGATGGGGAAAAAATGCGTCAGGCTGCCCAATGTCGTCTCCTGCCATCAATGTGCTCGATACCATATCGCTTGTCCGGGACGTAGACCCCTTCCGACTCAAGTGAGCACTGCGCCCACTCAAATTTCCAGATGAACCAGATACGACGTCTGCGCACTCACAACCCATGTATAGGATGAATGGACGCTTGATGAAGTCCGTAACGAAGTCAGATCGTGGATGGCAAGCCGACCAAAGCGAGAGAACGCCGCGATATTAAATTTGGCAGAGATTTTCCAGCGATATGAGCCCCCCCGCCCCTTACCTGCTGACCCGTCGCCCACCGACCATCTTCCCACTGACCGTTCCGTCCTCTCTGGGCTACAAGCCAAGTTTCGGGCCCCCAGCCCTTTGCATGCCGACCTTCCACCAAACCAGGACAACAATCCTCAAAAATCTTGTACCTCTTCATCTCGGAGGAGCGCGGGTCGGGTTCTCGGCGGCTATGAAAGAGGTTTGGCCAGAAATCCCCTTGCGACTCTTCCCCAGCCCTCTACATATCATCCAACCGAAAGTCGTGTCGATCCTGTAGTTGAGGAGGGTATTAATTGCCCTGATCTCACCCCATATATCTCCATAGTGCGCCAAGTTGCCGTAGGAGGATACTCGCTTGTGTACCAAGCCGAATGGGAGCGTGATTCGCCAGACATTCGGTCCCAGGTCAGCGAACATCTCCCCCAAGCAACCGATTCGGAATACACGAGTCAGGAAGTCGCCGTGAAATTGCTCCACGTGTCGGATACAAAAGATTTGGACCCCGAGACGAAAAGCTGGAAGGTAAAGTAGACCTGAGCAAGGACGATAGTGCCAAAGTAAATAACGCCTCAGGTACTGTAGCATCTGAGACGAGAGATACGAGTATGGTCACGTCTAATGCACGTCAATGTTGTTCCGCTGCTCGGCTATGTGCATTATCAAAATGGCCAGCTTGGCTTCGTCTCTCCATGGTATCCAGAAGGGAATGTAATCGACTTCATCAAGAATCATCCTGATGCTAATAGAGACATGATCGTGCGTGTTATGCCTTTTATTTCTTATTTTTGAGGCTAGGAGGATTGATGAGCATTTCTCAAGTGTGCCGATGTAGCATCAGGATTGGAACATCTCCATTCACAAAACCCATCGATCGTGCATGGAGATATCAAGGGAGTAAGTGATTTACTTGCTATTGGGATGGTTGGGATTCTGATATTGGAGTCTTTCAGCACAATATTCTGATCACTTCGGATGGACATGCTTTGATCTGTGATTTCGGCCTGTCGAGGATTTTGGACGACAACCCTACTGGACTTACATCTACAGTGGTTGGAATGACCCTTCGCTTCTCAGCTCCAGAGTTACTACATAGTGAAAGGAAGACAGTGGAAACCGACGTTTACGCTTATGGGTGTGCTTGCATTGAGGTGAGAGCTCGAACTCTCATTTATCGTTAGTTTTAGTTTTGAGACTTTTTCCGCTCAGATCTTACTAGAGAAGATGCCGTATGAAGGTATCCGCCACGAAGGGCCCCTCGTAATGGCGATTGAAAATGGCACTCCGCCTATCTCTCCCCAACAACTTAAAGAGTGTAACTCACTCCTTCCACTTCGTATGTTAAGTAGATGTTGGAAGAAGGAACCGTCCAGACGACCACGGGCTGAAGAATTGGCCGAAGCATTTCGAGGCGCGTTCGTGAGCCATGCAAGAACTCGTGCACGTCTTGATGATCGGCTGCAGGGGTGAAGCTCATGATCGTTATATTTTGCCTCTCATATCATTTCCCTCGACTAATTCACCGGCACCATTTTGTTCGCTGGTGAAACCAATCACCACACGGACGCAGGGGACCATTGAATCGACCACTTTGCTGGAGCATCTCGAGACACGCCCGTGAGGCGTACAAAGCCAGACAATCGCTCGATCCCGAATGTGAGATCACGGATATCAAGTGCGGGATGCAGTGATGTTAGTCTCGGCTCTGATAATGCACTATGACGCTCGTTATTTTCTTCATACGCTACACACAGTTTCACATGTTTCATGAGGACTATTTCCTCTAGAAGCTTAACATGATCCGAATGGGCAAACCGATAGCAGTCATAGCGCAGGTGAATAGAGGAAATAACAGCAGGCTGCGCACGGAGGCAACTAGGACAATTGACACAGCATTGAACGTAATACAAAGGGGAGAAATAAACACCGATGTGTAACGGCGGGTGTATAGCTGGAGCAGCTCTGTGGTCTTATACCAGCCCCCAAAAGACAAAAATCGGCACGTCCGATCATTTTAGCATCCTCTATTGAGCCCAACTCGAAGGCAAGACTCAGGCAACCACACGCACACGGTTTTTAGGGATGCGTTTGGCTTGTGAGACGTACGAGGCCGAATCAAATCAGTTGGAGAACACTCCGAAATATTACCAATATCGGTACAAGCTTGATGTAATGGACCATCTGTGCATATTTGATCTCAAGGGGTGATACACTGAAGACTCGTCTTGAATTCGTTGTTTACTGTAAGGACTTACTTAACGTACGCTGCTCGGCTCAATGCCAAGACAACCATGCTCCAACTTGGTCCGACGAATCGTTCCTCCGATTTCAAATCCGAATTGCTCAAAGTCGCGATCGTGAACGCTCACTCATGATTCACTATCAAGACGAACGAGTCGGGAAGATTTTGATTTCGGACTTGGGCATTGCGCTTTGGTTGGCTGGAGTGTTGTATGATGCCAACATGATTTCGCTCCGTCAATGAGTGAGTTTCAATTTTTTCCTTTATCGTGCTGGTAGACGTTCGCTTTTTCCCTTGCCTATCTAGCCGGCTTGTAATGATCACTTTCCTCCACTACACTAGACCGACGTCGATCTTTTCCCTCCCGCTGTTGCGCGTTTATGCATGCACCTGGGTGATAATTTCTTCGCCATCCCTTCCCTCATCAATTTTGCCTTTGTAGAGATACATTAAGAATATATATACTAACCTCCAATCCATGGGCGTCGGTTGTCTGCAGCCGCGCGCGTGCACCCCTATACCCTGCATTTGAATAGCGGCTGTGCGTTGAGGCAAACTACCTTGCCACTTCTCCCTCTATATAATATTACAAAGCCATAGAGGCTGGAGTCCTGCCTAACTTCTCCCGCCATTAGCCTCGTTTCACCATATCACCAGCAAAAACGCATGTCGGAACTTTCCCGCCTGGGTCGGAGCTGCGTCAGATGTCGATCGGGAAAAGTGCCATGTTCAGCTGCAAAATCTGGTGGCGGCCCTTGCAGCTTATGCACCCGGTTAGGAGTCGTCTGTGATTTTCACCCTCCGACTCGAGTAAGCACTACTCTCAGTCATGTCTCTTCAGATGAATGAGGCACATGATCTGCACGCTCTCATCACTCATTCCACACGTATAGCGTGAACCGGTCCCAGGTGAGGTTCGCAACAGAACAAGAACCCACAGAGGGAGACGGAGGCGGGACCCGACGGACGATTTTCCGGTGGCTGATCCTGAGAGCACAAGGTCTGATCCGGGAGCCATCGACCTCCCGAGTGCCGGCCTCCTCAACTTTGCCGACTCCTACAACCCGTCCCCACTCACATGGGACTGGGATGATATTCTACGCGGCAAGAACCCATCTGATGTCTTTGATAGGCAATGCAGTCCTGTTCTGTGGGTTGATGAGAGCGGCCAAGTCGCAACCCCCCAAGCAGTTCATGTCGTTAACTACCCACGCGAGACAATTGAGGCTAAGCTGGCTCCATTTGCTAGGCTAGCTAATTTCAACCCAATGTCTGTCCCGGAAGCCTTCGATCTCCCTGACCTCAGCTCCCTTGACCTTCCCCCCATCCCCCCTAACCTCCCCTCCCTCGCTGCCCTCTCTGCGTTCCCACCCGATCCGGTGGTCACAACACCCCATGCAGTTTCTCCCGTCAACTACCCGGGCGGGAGCCGTGTTGCTTCTGTATGTGAGACAGTCGAGGCTGAGTTGGCTTCGTTTGATTGCTATAATCTCACCCAACAAATCTCCTCGATGCGCCAAGTCGACAAAGGTGGATACTCCCTTGTTTACCGAGGTACACGGGTGCCCAAATCGCTGGACAGCCGGACTCGGACCAACTCCCAGTTCGCTGTCGATCCTGAAGAAGTTGCCGTGAAAGTGCTCCATGCAGTGTCAAATCCCGAGGCCAAACAGTGGAAGGTGGGTAGGCTTGTGTAAGAACGATACTGCCAGAATGACGCTTAAACTTCAGCGCCTGAAAAGAGAGATACGAGTGTGGTCATGTCTGAGCCACCCCAATTTAGTTCCGCTCCTCGGCTATGTAGATGGTGACAATGGCCTTGGTTTCGTTTCTCCATGGTATCCAGAAGGGAACGTTATCAACTTCATTAAGAAACATCCTAGTGCAAGCAGAGACATAATCGTGGGCTTCATCTTTCTGTTTCTCATGTTGCAAGAACTAAGGGACATCTTCCTAAGTGTATCGACGTAGCTTCGGGACTAGAATATCTTCATTCACGGAACCCACCGATTGTACATGGTGATATCAAGGGAGTAAGTGGTCCACTTGCTCTCACGTTCCGATGTTGAAGTGTTTCAGCAAAATATTCTGATCGCTTCGGATGGACGTGCTTCGATCTGTGATTTCGGCCTATCGAGGATCTTGGACGATAATCCTACTGGATTTACATCTACTGTGGTTGGAATGACCCTTCGCTTCTCAGCGCCTGAATTACTGGATGGGGGTGAGAAGACAATGGAAACTGATGTTTACGCTTATGGGTGCACTTGCATCGAGGTGAGAACTCCAATTTCCATTGATTGTTAATTTTTATGAGTCTGAGACTTTTTTTGCACCCAGATATTGCTAGGGAAACCACCGTATGAAGATATCCGCAGCGACATGGCCCTGATGAAGGCGGTTGCAAGTGGCACGCCCCCTATCTCTCATGAACAGCTCAAGGAGTGTGACTCATGCCTCCCGCTTCATATTTTAAACCAATGTTGGAGTAGTGGACCACGCGAGCGACCAGGGACTGAGGAGTTGGCAAAGACGTTTAGGGATGCGTTTGGCTTGTGAGATGTGCGAGGAGGGGGCTGTTAAATCGATTTGCTTGCTAAAGAAGGAGAGCACTTCGAAATACCAATATCGGACCATTTTCCCCACGGGCTTGATGTAATGGACAACCTGTACATATGCAGTCACTTTGGTATTAATATATTAAGTAGTCCTTTTTTGTCCTAATTTCACAACACGTTGTCGTCACGTACCTCCTCTGCTTTCTCCCGACTACTTATATCTGCGAATTCATAGGACCATCACTTCACTTATGATCTCAAGACCGAAGGTTGTTTCGCTAAAGACTCTGCACCGTACCCTGTCTCTGTGTCCCACTGCTCCGACGAGATCCCAGAATACCATGGTCACATCGGAAACATGAGGGTCAGTCTTCGTTCCCAAAGACGCCACCCAATGGAACCATCCTTACGCTATTCCCAAACTTAACAAGGGGAAGATCTCCAACAATATAATCAAAGGAAATATCCAGTCTGGCCCTCAGTAAACCCATCTCGGTATCCTTATCTATTGCTGCGTCACAGGGAAATTAACAGTACTAGTGCTTTCAAGTCACTCTTCCTATGAACCCAAACGACCATGCACTAAGGATCGGGCTGAAATACATTGAGGCGCGCTGCAAGGTCACCTCACATTTAACCTTGCACCTCCATTAAATCTGAGTGCCGCACCCGATACTATTTTGTGTCCCACTTGAAACCAACACAACTACACTCCAGCGCTCCAACGTATACAATGTTGAAGGCGTATCTCTGTAAGCGCGATCAGTCATGCCACACACGCACACACACATCAGATTCCAACAATTTTGCATAAACAAAACTCCAAAACTTGTCACCGCAACGAACCCTAATTTCAGGCAATCCTCTCATCATATTCGATCGCCCATGAGATGCCTACCTTCGTATGCCTGCCAAACACCATGCTCATGCCGGCCGCATGGCCGTTGTCGCCTAAGGAGCAGTACCTTCGGCTTCTGATTCGGGGATTGAAGTGGGGGATAAGAAGACTATGTGGGGATAGAAGGAAAACCTAACCATAACTCTAGCGAGATATGGCATGCTCCAAGTTCACACATCGTCTTCTCATCCCCTACTGCTGCTGATGAATCCTTTCACGTTTTCCCTTGGACTCTGTAGTGGCATGTGGCGGTTGGTTGTTGTAGGTCAACTCAAGTCGGCTGTTCTTCCGTGCCTCTTTCGTGCATCACATCCACGCACCGTGGTGATAAACGTTTGCCATACATTCACAGGGTTACATAAATACATGAAGCGCCGCTGTAGCCTCCTGCCTGATCAGGACTTATTCAAATAGCTGACTAAAACCTCGTGTTCGACAGCTACCGCATAGGTTTCCATCCCAGAAGATTTCCCAATATACCGCCAACATAATCTACGATGGGCTGCTGCGACTGTCTCATCGGCATCCTCTGCTGTCCCTGCTGGTTGCTCATGTGCTGCTGCAGCCACGACCCCGAACCGGTGCGTGAACTCGGCCCCAACAGGCCAAATAGTCCCATTCTGAGGGGTGATGAAAGGAGTTGGGCTTACCCTCCTCAACCCCTGCCCTCGATTAATCGCTTAGAAAACCCTGCTGCTTCTGTGAGTGTAGTAAAGGAAGCGAGGGAGAGGGGGAAGGAGAGGGTAAGGGAGAAGATGGTGAGGAAGGCGAGGGAAGAGAAGGAGAGGGAGGGAATAGAAAGGCAGGGGAGGGAGGTGAGAGAGGTGACAAGGGAGAAGGCGGCGAGGGAGGGGAGGGGGGAGAGGGAGAGGGAGAGGGAGCAAAGGGCGGGGGAGAGGAGGAAGGTGAGGGAAGAGATGGAGATGGAGGAGATGGAAAGGCTGAGGGAGGAGGCGAGAGAGATGGAAAGGCAGAAGGAGGTGGTGGCAGGGGAGGAAGGGCCGGGGAAGGAGCCAGAGCCAGAGGATGCGACTATGTTTGGCTGCCCTAACCTCACTCAACATATCTCTTCAATGTACCAAGTCGACAAAGGAGGATACTCGATTGTGTACAAAGGTATATGGACTCCTGATTCACTGGGCACCCAGGTCGGCATTTTTTTTTTCTCTTGGTTGGAATTAATTCTAAACGCTTCCAGGAAGTTGCCGTGAAAGTGCTCTTGTCCTATGCAAAGGACTTAAACCCCGAGGCAAAACGTTGGAAGGTGGGTAGACCTGTACAATGATGATAATATTCAGCCCGAGGTAACACTTGGACCTTAGCGCCTGACGCGAGAAATACGAATATGGTCACGTCTGAGCCATGTCAATCTAGTTTCACTGCTTGGCTACGTGAATGATGACTATGGCCTTGGCTTTGTCTCTCTGTGGTATCCAGAAGGCAATGTAATTAATTTTATCAAGAATCGTCCTAGTGCCAACAGAGACGTGATCGTATGCATCATCTTCCTATTTCTTACTTCGAGATTGATGGACATTTCCCAAGTGTGCAGACGTAGCTTCAGGATTGGAATATCTTCATTCACGGAACCCACCGATTGTACATGGTGATATCAAGGGAGTAGGTAGTTTGCTTGCTTTGGGAATGGTTGGGATTTTGATACTGAACTCCTTCAGCAAAATATCCTAATCACTTCAGATGGACGTGCTTCGATCTGCGACTTCGGCCTGTCAAGGATTTTGGATGATAAGCCCACTGGATTTACATCCACAGTGGTCGGAATGAGCCTTCGCTTTTCAGCTCCCGAATTACTGGACAGTGACGAGAAGACAGTGGAAGCCGACGTTTACGCATATGGGTGCGCTTGCATTGAGGTGAGAGCTCCATCCCTCGTAATCTTTGGCGAGTTTGAGACTTTTTCGTCCAGATCTTACTAGAGAAAACACCGTATGAAGATATCCGTGGCGACGGGGCTGTTGTAATGGCGATTGCAAGTGGCACTCTGCCTATCTCTTCCCAACAACTTAAAGAGTGTAACTCGCTCCTTCCACTCCGTATGTTAAGTAAATGCTGGAGGAAGGAGCCGTCCAGACGACCACAAGCTGGAAAATTAGCCGAAGCATTTCGAGGCGCTCTCGTGAGCCATGCAAAGCCAAATCAAACTCCTACACATCTCGACGATCGGTTGCGGCCGTGAAGCCCGTGATCTTCCTCTCATATCATTATCACTTTCTTCGCCAATGGATACAAAGATGTAGGGGACCGTTGTTGACTACTTAGCTGGTTGTGAGCCATACGAGCACCCAATATCGAATGCGTAATCACGGACATCAAATGCGGGGTTCAGCAATGTCAGTCTCAGTTCTGATTCATCATATGCTATATACACTATCTTCCTTAGCCAGCACCAGAGGCTTCGAGCGTCGATCGAATGACGTCACTTTTCCACTTCATTTCCCATGCTGATTTCAAATTCTCCACAACTGATTAAACGTTGGCGAGGGGTGGCCCAACGTGGTTTTGAGAGGACACATCTTGATTCCGGATATGGCACCATAGATTGCATAGTCTGCTTTCACATCATTTCATTCGGGGTCTTAAAAGCAGTAGATTTTTACTTAACTCATGTCATCTTGCTCGTTATTTCCCTTACCGTCCTGACAGGATGTTCCTACACGGCTGGTGATGATCGCTTTCCTCCGACATACCGGAACAGCTCTCCGCACGCCACCATGCGAGCGCATTCACTTTTCCTCAAGGAGATCTCTCCCCCGACACCTCATAGAAGGCCTGAGTATCCTACAAAGCATAATAGGTTGGTTCGGGGCTAGCCTCATACATGTCTGCCAACATGCCTCTTCCAGCAAGCGAATTGAGGAAAAGACAAAAGAAATTGATTTGGATGATTGGCGGGTGCGTTGGGTCATTGCATTCGGAAGTGTAAGTCTGGACGGTGCAAGGTTTTGTAAAACGCGAGAGTCTGCGAAGGGATTGGGAGATTGATATTGGTGAAGGAGAGATGATCGAAAGTGTGCGGTTTGTTACAAAATGCGCTCACTTGGTCGTGCCCGTAGTCAAGCTCCTGCTTCCGTGCCCGCCTTTCACTTCACCTCAGCTCGCCGATCGTCCAACAGTAGACTATTGAAGGTCGAGTTGATTTCCGATTCCTATCTGTCGCGCATCGCATGCTTGCATCACCATGCGCCTCACTTTCCCCCGTGCACGTGAGTTTGTTCTGTAGTAAGTAGCACGTCTAAGATGCTAGATTGAATTCTCGCCGAGCTCCGATCTATGCACGTCCACCTGTTCTGCCACATGCGGAGCCCTCACCAAACCAGGACTGCGATTCTCTTGGTGGTGCCCTCACGCACATCTCTTCTAAAACTCTCATGGCAATGCCCAGGAAGTGGATGCTAAGCCGAAGAACGTCGCACAGGAAGGAGCTACTAGTAATTTGGATAGAGAAGTAAGTGGGCAGAGGCTACGAGAATCATCAGAGCGTGCCGGTTTGTGGAGAATAACGGAGATGCACTGCATTGTAAGAGTCCGCAAGGGTGGGCTACTTGTTTTGAAGGCTAGAGGGACCTGGCTGCTGAACTGAGGATCGACGTCAAGAGAGCAAGATCCTTTGTCTGAAGGAGAGAAAGGAACTGACCCGTTTCCACGCCACTTTCACACCGGACCGCCTGCCTGTCATTCTTCCACCGAGTTTCAGTTGACAACTAGTATGATCTTTTTTCCTTCCCCATCTCGACCACTTACTGCCTGCATCATGTACTTCACGATTTCCTGGAGATCATGTTGTGAGAAAATGAGACACCACTTTCGCTAGTGTTAGTCAATCCTTTTTTGCGAACCCCAGCCTCTACGTATAAACTCAATTGAGTGACTCTTCGACTGACATGGTCCAAGCTCGTTATTGCCTTCTCTCTCAGGTTGCAGCATGACCACCGTAGCTGGTATGCACACAGGCACACGACAATGGCACCCGAACGATAGGGTGGTAGTGGTTCCAGGATGTTGTGCGAACGGCTGAGGACCATTATGAATACCGGTCATTATTCAAGCGGCAATTAAGATGCTTACCGACGTACAGGGGAAGCACTCGTTGTCCAAATCCGATTCAGGGATATAGTGGACCATTTGCAGGAGACGCCTTACTGCTATCTACTTTGCCACTGTCACCGAATATTTATGGAGGGTGATGTGCAGTGAGATTCGGTCGCACGTCCTGGCCCCTTTTCAATCCATGGGGATGCCGAGGGCCTCGATAAGACTCATCAAGACTCGACTAATTGTTAAAAGACATCGAAGGAATGATTAGGCGCTTGACCACGAACACTCGAGGAGAAGGTAGTTCACAGTTGCCTTGTCTTTAGCAATATGGGTTTCAGAGAAAACGGCAGCAGGGCTACAGAGTTTCCCAACAGAGTGATTTGTGATTACATGGCCCGGGAGGGGTAAGTATGCATCAGAGTCTGGGTATGCATATACTTGAATGAGATGAGGGAGCGGCATGATCCTCAGATAGCGGTGGCGCGCGGCCAATTAGAATTTCAAAAGCATAAATGAACCCTGGTAGCGCGCGCAATATGAGTACAAAAGGGGAACACCTACATCTGCCCCGCCGCATCCCCTCCCCTCAGCAACGCAGCAGGATGGTTCCCCACTTCCGTCGAAATGGCCTGGAATGTCGTAGGCCTGGGACTATGGAATGTACGGTCCACCGATTGCAAGGAAAATGGTGTCAAGATTGGAAATACTCCCTGCGCACGGCCTTCCCTGGCTTCTGCCTTTGCCACGGGTGCCTCAGATATAACGTTTTGTGTAGGGGTCCGGGCGACTGTCTTTCCCAGAGACTGACTGCCGGTGGAGTCTCAATGGATCCGGGCGGTTCTGCAGGTACGTCGATATAGGGGGTTTGCAGTGCATCAGGGTCTTGGCGCCTCCGCACATACACAGTGACACGTAGCATAAAATCTACAAAGTAATGTATAACTATCTCTCTGCATACTAAAAGCATCTTTCCTCCACGCCTCCCCCCACAGCAGACGTCGGCTGGCTTCCTCGCTGAGGCAGGGGCGCACTGCATTGGGGCATGGGCACATTGGAAGGACGTGACCCCTTGGGCAGATTAAGTGTTCACTGTTAACTTGCCGCCCGTGATATTGAGGGCGTGGCCATAGCGCCAAGGCTTGATCAACAGATTTAAGGCAAGGGCGCAGTTTTGCGTCATTACCGCAGTGAGAGACAAGTTTGCCACCATGCATGATTGGGTGTTAAGTTGAGGAGTGGGGTCGCATCTTTATGGTTGCTCTGCTTAAATAGTAGCCATACACTAAGGGTTGAGCCAGCCATCTTGGGGTGAGAATTGTGAGCACTGATATCTTAGTGACAGATGCGTGATCGTTGTGCGGACGTGAGAGACTGGTCTTGTGGATATAGCAATAATTGATGCCTTCCCACGAATATGGCGCTTAAAAACCTGCCAAGGTTGGTCGGCCACCAAGTTTCGCCCCACGTCATGACCCCAATTGAAATTTCTTTCTTTCTGCTGATTATTAGCACTGGCGGGATTGTTTAACGACCGGTCACGGGGGTTGTTCTTGGACAAGTCTTTGGCACATGCCAGCACAACGAATCGATCGAAATAGCACGTCACAGTATATCGGTTGCACAGGCGATCATATTGCACTGCCGACCCCCCACCAGATCTAGATGTTGCCTAGCTAACTTGCTCATTTCGTTGCAACAGGGATTTTGGCCGGGATTTTCCGGACACGCGCGAACTCTGGTGAGTCGTAATTCACCCCACTCAGCAGCCCCGCTTTATGACTTTTTTCTATCCATTGCGATCTATTGAATTCCCACTGTTGCTGCCGCCCACCGCTAATACTCCACAGGAAAGATAGCCATCTTCGATTGCTTAAATACGAACTTAATCTCATGGTTGGACCGAAAAGTTGATGAAAGGCTACTTTTGGCACAGGATTCCATACCAGTGAGTCTTCTCGGCTTCCAAACGCACGGTGGATTAGATTTTTCCAAATGCAGGCACGTCAGGAGCCTGTCGATCTTGTGCCAGGAACTGGCGATCACACTCCCCGTTCTACAGTGGCACCGCTTCAAAACTACACCAGTAATCCTTCAGCATCTGATGCTGCTCCCACTAGAGGGATGGCAGTTGACCGCTACAGGCAATGCGACCCTACTCCGATTCTTAGTGGTGACGAAACAGGCCCAACCATCGCTCGCGTACTTCCACTCGACATGGACCACCGGAATCCTGTTGCTCCTGAGGCAGTTGCGGGGGTTGAGGGGTTGGCTGCGTTTGGTTGTTACAATCTCACCCAACAAATCTTCTTGATACGCAGAGCCGGTGGAGGGGGTTACTCACTTGTGTACCGGGGGATACGGATGTTTGATTCGCGATTTCACCAGGTCAGTATCTGTTGTCTCCATGCCTGCAGCCCTTGATTTTTGAACGCCTCCAGGAAGTTGCTGTGAAAATGCTCCGCTTATCTCATTCTCATTCAAGGAATTCGGACCCCCAGGAGAAGTGCTGGAAGGTGTGTATGCTTGTGCAAAGACAATCCTGCCTCAATCATGCCAGCACTTCCAGCGACTGAAAAGAGAGATGCGTGTGTGGTCATGTCTCAGCCACCCCAACGTCGTCCCACTACTCGGCTATGTGGATGATGTCAGCGGTCAAGGCCTTGTCTCTCCCTGGTATCCGGAAGGGGATGTAATCAAGTTCATCAAGAGTCACCCTAGCGCCAACAGGGATACAATTGTGCGCACCACCCCCTACTCCCTATTTTTAAGCTCGGGAGAACTGACGGCATGTCCAAGTGTGCCGATGTAGCTTCAGGTTTAGAATATCTTCATTCACAAAACCCGTCGATTGTGCATGGTGACATGAAAGGGGTAAGTGTTTTATTTGCTTTTAAAAATGATTAGGATCCTAAAATTGAGAACTTTCAGGAAAATATTTTGATCACTCTGGATGGGCACGCTTGCATCTGCGATTTTGGCCTCTCAATTATCTTGGATAACAACCCCACTGGATTTACTTCTTCAGTGATCGGAATGACTCTTATCTTTTCCGCTCCGGAATTATTGGATTGTAGCGAGAAGACGACCGAATCTGATGTTTATGCTTATGGGTGCACTTGCATCGAGGTGAGAGGTTCAAAATTCTGTTGACATACAATATATACGAGCTGAAGACTTTTGCATCAAGATCCTTCTGGCAAAAAAGCCGCATCAAACCATCCATAACCAGCCTGTAGGCGTCATTGTCGAGGCGATTCGAAACGGTATGCCACCTATCTCCCCTGAACAGCTCGAACAGTGCAATTCGCTTCTCCCACTTCACCTAATAAAACAATGCTGGAGTCTGGAACCATCGGATCGACCACGGGCTAAACACTTAGCCGAGGCCTTTGGAGGTGCTCTTGTGAGCCACGTAGTGCCGGAAACTACATTGTGACCCCTGCGCCCGTCCCAGTTTTTCCTCACACTGAGGCTCGTTATCTTGACCATGCATAACACTATGTCTGATCTCCCTAGCTTTCATCTGCTTCATTTGGACCGTTTTACATAATCTGAATGGCTCTGTATACAATCCGCGAAAGTAATGGTGCACCACCGTGTTCTAAATCCGCTACTTTCCATCAAGCTCAAAGATAACCATTATTTAACTTGTCACGGTATTACTCCGTGATCGTTCCTTGGTCCTTATTTCAAATCCTCCGAAGAAACCTCACAATCGCGATCCACTTTCCTTGCAATAGTGCGCTTGACGCTATGTTCAAACTGGACACATGAACGAAGACTGAGTTTTCGTCACCAAAAGCCGATTGAAACGCCCACACAGTATTCCCAAACTCAAGGAAGCAAGGACCTCAAATTAAGAAAAGGCTCATGCATCTCCTTTCTGCTGAGGCCCATGCCGACGCCCATTATGGGCTTGTCGCACACGAAGGGTTGTGAGACCCTTACCATCATTCAGGCGTGGTCAGCACCACGCCATCGATTTCGTTGGTCCATTACCATATCGTCCACCCCTGCACAGGGTCTCGGAACCAAGTCGTACGACACTCCAAAATAATTTCTGTTCGTACTATATATACCTGGAGCTTATCGGTTCCACCTTGCGGCAACGCTTCATTCGGACATCTCTCGAGTCCATCCGATCAGCTAGCTCGCGCTCATACGCGTTCTGATACTCAGTAATGGAGGATGATGATGGAATCCTACACTATGTCAAAGTTGGCCATGAAGGAGCTGGAATGCTTCCGTCTCGAATATCAATGGGTGTGTATTTTGTCAACACGCTATATTTAATTCCCAAGGGGTGCTGCTTTAGGTTGACTACAGGAACTCTGAAGGTCGCTTTATTCATCAATCGAGTCTCTATGGTGGGTGACCAGGCATTTTGCACCAACTCCCATTAAAGCGCAGCCGCCTAACGCAGTGCTCGGTCATGAGTTCACGGGGACGGCGGGCGTGCAAGGGAAGAAGCTGCAGGACACTTCTTTTCTGCCTTTCCGCAATATCGCTCCCGTAGCTCCAGTGACCAAAACGCCAACGAGCCAACCGGACAATCAGGGTTTGTACGGGCTGATGAATGATCAGCAATTCCTACTACTGAAGTATGAACGCACCCTTAGGATCGGAGGAGCAAGTGCCAGTGATGCATTGGGGACTGGCAGTCGCTCTCCCTTTACGACAGTTCCCTATCTAAACCAGGAGAGCAACACTGGAGTCCGAAGCTGCTCCTCGAAGGATGCCGGGTGAGGATAATAGACATCACAGTCCCGTTCTGAGTCATGACCTAGTCACAACTCCTCGTGGGATTCCTCCCCTACCTCCAGTCAACCACTCAAGGGGGAGTCATGTTACTCCTGTATGTGAGGTAGTTCAAGGGGCTGAGGAGTTAGCTGCGTTTGGCTGCAATAATCTAATCTCCTCGATGCGCCAAGTTGGCTGAGGATACTCGCTCGTGTACAAAGGCATAAGGGTGCCAGGTTCGCCGGAGGCAACCCACTTGCTTTGTCCCTGCCCGTAGTTGACCCTAAACGCTTCTAGGAAGTTGCCGTGAAAGTGCTGTTTCTATGGATTGGAACCCAGAATTAAGGTGTGTAGGATTATGCAAAGGCGATGCTGTGAAAGTAACGCTTTCCCTGTGAGTTTGTTCTGCAGATGCTAGATTGAAATTCTCGCCAAGCTTCGATCCATACACGTCCACGTTCACGTCCATTGTTGTAGTTATATGCTGCCGCGCGGCTTCTGCAACGTAATTAACTGCCTCGTGCTCGACAGCGACAAGTCCAAAGTTGTTCTTTATGTATAAACGATATCTATAATAGTCATCCTGAACGCACTCCTTTTGTTAAAATCTTGACATCGTACCCTATTTTTTCCGTCCGGCTCGAAGTCAAGACAACCATATTCCACTCTTCAACACAATGTTGATTTCAATTCCAAATTGCCCCAAATTGCTCGAAGTCGATCACGATCGTGCGCACTTTTGCTGGGCAGGACTCGATCCTGCCACAACCCAACAAGCTCTATACGCTTGCCAATGGTTTTCACCCCTTAAATAATTTGCATGTAACGCTGTTAGTTCACAATGATATTTCTCCATTTTTTGCACACTTGCAAAGGATTATGTATTATATATACCTTTTCACCATCCACTTACGCTAAACACCATGCTCACACCGGCCACCATGACTGTGGCTGGCTTTCGTTTGTAAACCCGATCGAACCCCCCTTTACGGTATTCCCCAATTTAACAAGGAAAGCGAAGGTCTCCCCGAGTCCATCAGAGTCCATTACCAATTTTGGAAAGCCCTAAGTGGCTTAGCTATTAGTGAAGTTCTGTGGTCCGCAGGCCAACCTCTGCTTGGCTGGTTAATGTGCTTGACGGTCCGTTCGAGTCGTCGGCAGTGGTACCATCGAGGGACGAACCACTCCAATCGGTAAGCGAGGGTGTTGTTCAAGTCGAGCGAGTTGGGTCAGATTTTGATTTCGGATGTGGAAGCCAACCAACCAACCAAAACCAACCAGGGCTGGAATGTGGTACGGTGCCAAGATTCGTGGATTGCACAATACGAGAGCGTATTGTTTCGTTCCATACTTTTGGTTGGTCGGTGAGTTTGACTCGCTTCGTTCGTGTCTTATTGACTCTGTCATGATTCCCTGGCTGGTCTCTGGTAATACTTCACGGACCCTCTTATCCCTCACTGCCATGCCAGTGCGTTCACATCACCCCATGGAGCCCTCTCCAGAGCCGACCGGGAGGCCCTGGGGCCACAGTAAGCATCATGCGCTGGTTCGGAGATCAAAGCTGAAGAGAGACGGCCAGAATTTCCTGATAGCAAATCTTCGCTGTTCTACCAGTACGTTGTCATCAACATTGCACCATTCCAGTTCTGGTGGCTCATGTGCACCAGTAACATGCAGCAGGCTCTTAACCCGTCACAGCCGGGAATTCATGCGTGCAGGCGGCACCGATTCAGTGAATCAATGATATAGCCAAGTATCGCGGTGAAGTGAAAAAATCCAGAAAGGTGAATCCACCCGGTCCGAATTTAACGTGCGTCAGCTTAAAAGCAAGCGGGTTAAGATCATGCGGTCATCTCAACATCCCGGGGGTGTAGAGATCTGAGCCTGAGGAAACAGGAGAGAACCCAAAATGTCTACCTGTGCAAAACCACAGGATCACGTTAAGGGCTCCCCATGACGCATAAAGGGCTTGAGGAAAAATTAACAGAGCAACGGGTGATTGAATACCAGGGCGCTGGATGAAGGAAGCCACACCTTGAGGCCCAGCTACAATGAGATACGCTAAATTACGAAGGATGAGCCTGAGGCGGGTGTGTGTGATGGTTGCGCCCACCGATAGGATACCATCCCATGGCAATAGCATCCCGTTTCATCGTACGGTTAGTGTCAAAAGACGCTTGACATGCCCATTTGTACGCTACCATCCCGTACACGAGAACGGTTACTGGAACGGCAAGCGACGGCGGGACGGACCCGCTTACTACGAATCTGGATTTCAAAACGGTTGCATCTCACAGAAGCGAAGTTTTCCTACCAATCCGCAACCTCCGGTGATTCGTCATGATCCCGCACCACATTCTAGGATGCAGGGTTAAAGCGTCAATGGGACATCAAGAGTGGTTCTCACCCAACATCGCCAAAATATGGGTGAATGACAGCGACAGGGATCGCGATGATCAAAGTAATGAATCCGGTAATGAAGCAAATAGATGCCGCTACGAAAACCTTTGCACCTCTGGCCCCCAGTCGTTCTGAATGGAGAACTTGAAGGTAAGTCAACACCGCAATTGCAGTGCTGTACAACGCTGGCGACGAGTAGGTTCTGAGAAATTGATGCTTGGAGAGAAGGATTGACGCTTGCGTACCCACACCCATAGACCCAATCTGTCTCAACACCCCTTGCGCTGTGCAATATGGCCCCTCGGTGACCTCGCCTGCAAAGGCCCATCTGATGGACAAGATATTCGAAGTCCCATGACTACGGCGAAGGGAGGTCAGTAACAAATGGCCACTGCCGACATTGACGCGGTGGGACTTGCATTACGTCGGTGAAAATAGCGCACAGAAACAGCACAGATATCGGCTGAAATCCAGGCTTGATGCTGGAGGCCATAGTATCCTTTCTACGACACTTCTTCCACACTTGTATCTGGAAGGAAACTAGTACACCATGTACTTGAACAGGAGCAAGCGCTATGTGCTCACCATGGAGTACAGGAGAAGTGAGGACGCAAGAACAAAGGCCAGTAGGCCAATTGCAGAGATAAGCTTTAGGAAATGTTAGCTAACAAATCTGCGGCCATCAGGAAGGGGCTCACAAGAACACCAGCACGCAGGGGGAAATTGTCGGGACCTTTAGAATCACTTCCCAGGCATCTTCTAGCCATACCGTGTACTGCAGGAGAGTTAGGGGGAGGAGATTGTGTTGGAGCACCAGCTCAGCAGGCGGCTCGGTTGGAGATCACATTGCGATAACAGATCGTGGAAGCGACTAGAGAATAAAATTCGGACAACTCCGCTACAATACAGCTGGTGTCGATAAGATCAAACCCGAAGCAGGTCAGCTTGTACGTCTTACCTTAGCTGCAGTGTAGCAGAGTTGGCCCAATTTATTCGTCTATTCGCCAACGGGAGTAACTGTATGTGTACCCTAAAACTAGTAAAAGATGTCTACAAACAAAGAATCCAACAAATTGACCAAATTGACTACGCGGCAATATGGTGGGAATGCCAAAGTCTAATGATCTATATAATATAGAGCGAAAAAAAGCAGATTACAGATCGCAATACATGCGGGAGAACGCGTTGTTGGGACCAATGCCAGCTGCAAATGAATGATGTGCAGCACAAAGAAGTGAACAATGAAGTGTGAAGCGATCACCCGAAATACAATACTCTTGCACTGCGGTAAAAAAAAATTGGCATGTGTGTCCAAAACCATTGGTTCGAACAGCTCAATTGGTAAATACGTCATTCTCTCCATGTAAGTGGCCAAAATTAGTCCATATGTGGTTTGGACACTGGATACGTCGCCGTCCGTCGGCGCTTCGTCTTGATCATTGGTCCTGCATATCCCTGTGAAAGTCGACCCCATCAGCGCCGACACAACCAATCACCCACCCACATAGCAAAAACACCGAGAGAAAAAAATCGGCAACTTGTTAATATCGCGAATCACCCCAAGATAAGGGAAAATGACACCACGCACAGTGAGAGGTTTCAGAAGTGTCAATACCCCACTGATAATCACCAATACCGCATGCAGAAGAAGCAGAAGGATTCCAGGAATGGCCGTTTTAAGGAACCACCATATCAAGTAACTCAGTTCGAAGAACATATCGAGGAGAAAACCGCCAATGATGCTGAAGAATCCGGTTTCTTGAGGGATAGTTTGCACCGTGCTGGCCAATTCGATCTGTCGTTGTCGTGATGGCGTGGGTGAACCAGAGGAGGATGGCACGTAGGATTGAGATAAGGCGATGTTCAGTAAAAAAGAATTGGGGTTAGCAGGAGGCGACCATGATTGAACATAAGCAGTAGTAGAGGATATGCGAGAAGAAAAGGGGGAAGTAGCAGATACAGGGGACGAGTGCAGATGTGAAGAGGATATCGGATACTCATGCCGTAAAGGTGAGGAAGTAGATACATGAACGGTGGAAGGGGTAATAGCAGAAGTAGCATGCAGGGATGACGATGTGGATCGAGAAGATGAAGGCGGGTTATTATTGGGAGAGTGGGAAGAAGAGTTACGCAGAATGGAGCGAAGTTGGGGACCTACGAGTCGATCTGGGTCGATAGGCAGCTCACGAGGCAACGAATGATCCACAGGTCCATCGTTTTCAGCAGACGTCGGTTCAGCAGAAGTCGCCAATTCGATATCGCTTGGGGGAGGGGAAGGATAGCCTAACCGTTCATCGCCTTCCTCTTCGAGACGCCCTTTCAATTTGGACGCTTCGAAAGCAGAGCCTGCGACGACGTCGACAAACGCGCAAACAAATACGATCAGCTCATGAGACGCGTGAGCAAGCAACTTCTGAGTGCTCACCATTGATTTCAGACTCAGTTGGCGTGAGCGAGACCTTGGGACTAGCAATTTCAACCCCAGCGCCTAGAGCCTCTTGACTGATGCTGTGCAAAGGAGAGTGTGTATCTAACGTATGAACCAGTCGGTCACTAGGTTATCAAAACATAAAAGCCAGACACGACAAACCTGCCATGGCCGTTGTGGACGAGTTGGCGAAAGTGGTTGGGGAAGGGTGTTGTGAGAGCGGAGTGGAAGTCAAGAAGGGCTCGGCCCCACGGAGTTCCCCTTCCGTCATTGATTCAATTGGACTCTCCACGTGACTATCCTCATTCCCGAGATCTGGCGGCGCGGTGGAATCCTTCCTTGCTTCTGAACCCTTCGACTCCTCCATCAAATTTTGAGCCTGAGCTACCGGAGATGCAAACACAACCTTCTTCCCGCCACTTAGGGATCTAGTCGGCAATTGCGCCGACCTTGGGATATCACCATCACTCGACGATTGCACACCGGCAGCATTCCTGGCCTCCTCAGCGATCGCTAAATCCGTGGCTTCTTTGGAAACAAGTCCAAAAACTGAGTTATCCCCACCGGTCCGGCCGATTCCGAATTTGGGTGACAGTGGTTCCGCACCGAAATTCGGTGGGCCGTCACCTCTTGGTACCTCACTCTCAATAGCTTGTACCGCATCTTGGGGACCTGAAACTCTGGCCCCGGCGCGAGCCTCCGAATTGAGCTGGTCCGAGCCGGTCCGAGTTTGCGCTTGAGATTGCTGGAGGCTGCTTGCGCCCGCATCTGAGCCCAACTCAACATCCAGAACATGAGCAGCCCCATCATTCGACTGCACTGTGCTCTCAGCGCGACCTGCCTCATCAGCAACTGATGTGGAAGACTGAACGCCACTCGATCGAACATCAGACATCGCATCAACCTGATTCGCCGCTGCTTGACCGATGTTTTTTGAAATGTCGGGAGTCCCCGCCTGAGGTAACTCCGCCGTGAAACTGGATGCGACGGCAGCAATGTCACTATCTGCAGGGGCCACTTGCGGCGGGATCGTGCTGTCAAGCGCGTTTGCGGGGTCATGATCTCCCTTGGCAGATGCGGTTTCAGTAGAGTCCACAATTGCTTTGCCAACCACACTCTCTTCCTCAGAACTGACAACTCGGAGCAAGTCCACAGGAACGCTGGTCTCGACAACGGTGCCATCAGCCGAAAGAAGGGTCTCTTGCGAGAGAGTACTGCTGTCAAGTGCGCCGCGCCCAACAGGAGGCAGCTCAACAGTGTTAATCTGGACGCCAGATTCGACCGGAGATTTGTCGGCGCTTGGCGTCGTGTCGTCGCCAGCACCTGCATCTGTAGTTACTCCCATCAGCTGCGGACACAGTGATTCTTCAAATTGACGCTACCTTGCTCCAGTTCTACGCCATCCAATACAGGGGCAGGATTCTTTTCCACAACGGGAAGCTCAGGACGATCCGATGACTCGACACCGATTTCACCAGCCGGGTCGGATGGAGGGACATTGGATGTAAGGCTGCCGTCCTCGTCCGATACCAATATCTCCCTGGGGAACGCCACATCCGCACTTACTGATCCACCATGTACGGGCAAAGCAGAGGATGAAACAAGGCTCTCATCGACGGAAGGCCCCTCTGCAGATGGTTTGGCTAACTTGACGGAAGATTCTTGAGCAGCAACGTGCGACTCAGCCGATGCGGGATCTTGGACGACTTGGACGGTTGGTTTATCCTCTAGCTGGGATAGCGATTGATCTGCTGCTTGCACCACTGATGTTCGGACGGCCGGTTCCAAGTTATCGCTGCTCACAGTGGGCTCCGCCTTATTGATGTGGCCAGTGATCACTCGAGGTGGCTCAACTTGTTTGGTCGAGTCGATATTTGAGGATCCCCCAATACTAAAAATCGTCTCTTGAAGGTCAGTGTCGTCACCAACTGGACCCGAAGGGGTGGTCGGAGCCGGAGCAGTGGAGTCTTGTGCATCTGGACCGTGTCCAGAGCCGGTAACTGCACCCGAAGGGGTTGTGTCTGGGGGTAACATCGTCAGCTATGGACATGGCACGTTCCAAATCCCATTACCTTGATTGTCATCCAATCCATCGGCGGACGTGATTATTTCTTCTGGAGGGGGGGCTATTTCTCCAGGAAGATCGGAATGTAAGATAACCTGGTCCGAGGAGCTAAGAACTTCGCGGCGCAAATCTCCATCCCTATCGAGTGCCTCCGAAGGTAGGACCGCATGTGCACCATCTGGTGTAGGCAGGTCTCCCACCGGTGAGACGGATTCCTCATTGACCGGAGACTCTTCTACGGATCGCTCGAGCAAATGAATGGAAGGTTCTTGAGCGGGAGCACGTTCCTCGATTATGGCAGGGGATTGTCCGTCTTCGGTTGTTAATCCCACCGTCGACTGATCAGCCAGAACATCAACATTTTCTACTTGGGGGACTTCTCGTACATGATCTTCGTTAGCGCTAGGAACCAGCTCATCAGTCAGCACTGTAGTTGAAGGTTCACTCAATGCAGCAATGGTGTTGGGGATCTTCGCGGTGGCGGGTGTATGCTCGGTATCAACCAAATCGACCGAATCGCCCGTTACGGCTTGGGATTCAGACGTGATAACAGTGGTCTCGGGAGGTATCGAGATGATATGTTCTGGAGTGCCTTCTTCCACGGAGGGCATAGATATAACACGCTCAGGCCCACTGTCGCCAAGCGTGAGATCGAGGTTTGGAGTTGATTGTTCGGGGGTACGACGCTAATAGCGGAGTCATCTGCTACCCCGGTTGGGTGCCACTCGTTCGCTTGTTCGTCGTCGTCCGGATGGGGCTGGGCTTCGCCTGGACCTAGCTGGTCCGATAACGTCTCGGACTCGATAACATTCGTGGCTTTTTCGGGCTGTGTTGAGCCAGTCTCGATGGCCCCAGGTACTCCAGAAGATACCGTGTCCTCGAGAGATTGGATGATCCTGGAAGACGATGCATTCAGAGGCTGAGGCTCGTCCCGAGTGATTATCGGGTCAGCTGTCGCATCATTAAACACATGCACTGCAGCGTCTTCCTCGACGCGACCCAAGCCAATTGCTAAAGCAGGTTCACCGGAGACGGAGACGTCACCCTTACCTGCTAGGCTTGCAGTTTCTGGGATTTTGGAGCCTCCAAGTGCTTCCACGACAATTGGAACTCCAGGATGCGAAACTTGCTCTTCAAGAGGTTCTTTTATATCGTCAGGCGATTTCGGGGTGCCTGGTACGGGAATGGTGCGTTCCTCTTCCCCTGCAGTAAGGTTGGAGGTGGGTCTGACGATGACGTCTTCTAGCAGCACTGCATCCGTACTAGTCGACTTCGCCCCTGGCAGGGATTTACTGGGTACGGATACGGTCAGAACACCCGCATCGAGCGATTCTTCCCCAGGGGAAGCCGACGGCAGAGCATCTATACTCGTCGTACCGTGAGATTCGGCCGACAATTGTGGAAGAACGTCAGTGGACTGTTCAGCAGATTGCAGCGGAGTCTGTGACGAGGACTGATTCGTGGAAAATTCGCTTTCCTCTGGAATTGTTCCCAACGCTACACTGGTTTCTGCGGGGGTGGCTGGGGCTTCTTGACCTGGAGCTTCCTCAGGGTCAATTGAGGGCTTTTGATCAGTGATGATAACGGCCGGGGAGGGTGTCTCGCCTGATGCAGCAACTTGGACGGCCCATGCCAGTGTGCTTTCGTTCGACTCGTCGTTGGCAGTTGGCAACGATGCTCCGTCACTGATATCGTGAATATTGGAAGGTTCAGACGCACTAACAGTCTTTACGGTCTCTGAGACCCCTCTCGAAGCAGTGTTAGATGATGCGACAGGGAGGTCAGTTTTCGGAGCATCATTGCCTCCGACCTCACCCACTGGCTTCGATGTGGCAGGAGCGAGAACGGAAGGTGACTGAACTTCGATCGTGTAGTCTGCCTCAGCTTCTGCGACGAGACTGGTCTGTGTTGTGGCCGGTGTCGTCTCTGCTGATAGAAAAGAGAATCTTGCTTATAAGAAGTCAAACCATGGAAAGCATGTTGAATCTTACCCTTGGGCACAACGCCAGGTTCCGTTGCCTCAACGACCCTATCAACATCAGGTTGGACATCATATTTGTGTCCACCTGTAACGTCTTCGGACAGGGTCCTAATTACCTCATCCTCCTGATGCTCATCCCCAGCAGTTTGCAGAACGCCACCCACATCATTTGCATCCACAAGCGGGTCCTTACTCAAGTTAACGGTCACGGTAATACCCTCTGGACTGTTGCTAATAGGTTGTCCCATCACACCCAAGCGATCGACATTGGCTGGATCTTCCTGTTCGTCGCGCTTTGTTTCCACGTGTGGCTGCGAGACCTCCTCAGTCACCGCGGTGAGAGGTGGTGGAAGTGTGTCCTTCAGAGGAGAAATATTAGGATCCTGGAAGAGAAGGCTCGCAGGCGACGCATAGGGAGAAGTAGTTAGAACTCCCGTAACAAGTGCGTTAGTGACCGCAAGGGTTGGCGCTCCAGTGCGAATAGCGAAACGAGGCGTAGCTGGTGGGCCATTGGAACTTCTCTCTGATTTAGGAGAAACAGGTGGAGGGAGCGGGGGAACCGATGCCTGTTCCGTTTTTGGTGGTGGTACATTATCGCCCGCACTCTTCTCCAACACACCACCCATTTGAGCAGCAACATCACTGACGATCCTTTCACGGTCAAGTCCCCACGCCGGAGCACCCGACGGGACTGCAGCAAACTTGGGCGTATTCGTTCTGCTTCCAGCATTGCCTCTGGCCGAAAGGTGCAAGGATGGAGCACGCCTGTTTGGACTTACCAGTGGATTCCTCGAAGCTGGGCTCACAGGCGACGACACGCTTGTACCCGTAGTCGAATCCAATACAAAGTCAGAGCTGGTCGAAGAAGGGGGGAGGAAGCCAAACGAGAGACTAGGCGAAGCGCTCGTTACGCTTGGGGTTCTGGTTCTTGGACCATGAAGATCTGGTGAATGGTAAGGTAGATCGGTGGGAGGACTGGAGCCTGGACGGAATGAGGGAGAGTATCCATAGTGGGGTAGAGGATGAGGAGCTGGAGAAGGGTACCCCTGTGCGTATCCTGGGTAGAAGTAGGGTGAATAGGGAGCTGCAGGAGCTGGATAACCAGGTGGTGCGTGTCCAGGACCTGGATAATAACCTGGACCTGGAGGCGGCGGACCATGTGGTACCCACCCTGGTGGAGGGTAGGGGAGATAATGGCCGTAACCATATCCTTGATAACCATACTGGGTGGGTTGTTGATGCTCGGGCAAAGCGTTCACTTCAAAGGATGCGTTTTCTTCATCATGTGGACTGAAAGACGTATTGATTCCGTACGTAGCTCGACGTGATGGCTGTCGACGAGGAGAAGGTGGGAGAGGTGCAACTAAAGTCCTTGATCGTTCTGGAGCAACCACGCGACGGGTTCGAGGATCGCGCAAAGGTTGTGGAGGTGGATGTTCCGGAAGCAGTCTAGGGTCATGGAAGGGTGTACCGTATGCAGGCGCATATCCGTATGGAATTGATGGTGTATGTTCTGAAGGATCTCCAAGCGGAAAAGGAGCCTGAGGGTTCGAACCACGTTGGTTGCGATCGTCGATGATATTGTTGTCGTTAGGGTCATGAATCGGCTCAGAAGTAAAAGATATATCTTGGAGGGCATCATTCGCTGTCGTAGATCCACGCGGCACGCGATCTTGGCGAGGTGGCGCATCATGGGACCGAGTCTGGGAGGGGATGGGGATGGTTGCTCAACCCCGTGTTCTGCGCCGATCCAAGGCACACATGAACGGCAAGACCTGTAATGCTCAGAACATCACTCACGAGCAACAGACTCATCCTTCAGCAATATTGGAGCATTGTGCGGCTTGCCCGGGAGGTAGCTTGCTGCAGTATGTGACGACTGTGGGGCAATTGGTGGCCTGAACGGAGTATACGATGACATTACCAGTTGAGCTGAACGTTAACTGCGTGTATCACTGGGAGGTTTAAGAACGCTGGAGAAGTGTTGGCACGACTTGTATGTGAAATCTTTTAAGACCAGAATGTTGCAGCCGAGGAAAGTGGAGAGGACTATTTTGAGAATTTCAATATCGGACATACTTCTCCGGGCCTCATGCATAACATGTCACTCGCATCAGCCGAAAAGTGTTCGTACGATGAGGATAAACTTCATTTGCAAAAGCTATCCTGTCCGTTCAGGCAGGCCGAGGAGCAGAGGAAACGATTTTTGGAAATTTATTGCTTTGCAGGGTTCCCCTTCTCAATTTGAGGTGCCCAACCACAGAAAATGTTGTCCCCCCTGTCGCAAATAAGCACAAAATACAACGTTACCAGCTCTGTAAATTTCCTTGTAGCCGGGGTATAAGCTCCAGGGCATACCAAGGAATCCGGGCAGTGGTGCTGGTCAGCCTTTTGGACCGCCATTCAAACCCCTCTACCGTAGTTGCGTTGTTGCGTTGACTACATCCATGGTTTGGTGGCAGTGCCCTATGCGAAAGTCACCAGGTCCAATTGAGTCGCCCCAAAAACACGCTGCTGACACCTGTTTTTCTGGCCTATGTAATCTGTTCTCTCATCATCGGCCTCCGAATCCCAGACGGGCTGTACACTCGGTCGTTCTACCTCTTCTCCCGGTGATTGACAATGAAAAGCGGTATCGTCAATGGCAGTGTTCTGAAATAGGTGCGTTACAGCGAGGATGACGATAGTTTTCGATGCGCTTCTAGTGCCGTGATAACCATCCCTGACTCATCGCCCCCCGCATGGTTATGTCATATATACTACCCAAAATGGCGTGTGTGAAAGTAGGCCATCTTTTACAAAACCGCAGCTTCTCCGTGAAAGCGATTACAACTTTCATTATTGCCAGCATTCGCTCTCACTGACTGCGACGCCCAAGGTCGAACGCTTCATATCGTCATTGTGGATCTCGAAAGCGCGCGCTTTTGTCAGTCTGCTTACGTGGTGTTGTCTACATTCTCCCTCCATTCAGGTTCATATGAACGGTAATCTGACAATGGAGCTGAGGTGACTAGAACCATTAGAATGCGACACCACAACCTACCCAACAATTCCGTCATCGCGAGGCATCAATAATAAAGGCGTCCCTCTCCAACGCAGGTCACGCTCAAGGTGAGCAGGCTGAGTTTTGTTTTTCCTGCATTGCTCCATCCACATGGCGTGGGTCAATTTGCGTACACCACATCCACTCAACGACCCCAACAACCTGCGCAGAAAAGATTGGTCTCTGATCCTTTTTTGATTGTCTGCTGACCCAACCCACATGTTCTGGCTCTCCACTATGATACCATCTTCACGTGCTACTGAAAGTCCATTCCCTCTCCCTATTTCTGATTTCAGGTTGGCTATCATCCACGCCGGGCGGGTGCAATTGCCACCTATCAATATGCCTCACACCCTTAATCGCTGACTACGTTGCTCGCCACCGTCCCCTTGTACTCCCCACATAAAGCTGGCTACCCAAAGAATCGCCCCCCCCCCCCCCTTTTCCACCCCTTCAAAATAACTGCGCCTGACGCGGCAGAACCTGCCACTCTTCTCGCCGGGCCCGTTTAGCCCACTTGGTTCGCACTGGTACTCCACGTCGTGCCCATGCGGGCAGCCACAATTTTGAGGTTCGACGAGAGAGAGAGCAGCAGCGGAATGGCGTCGATGGTCTCTGCCTGTCTCACACCACTCGCGCATGACATACGATTTTTCAGTATTTAGTACTGTATGGAATGACACGAGTGTCTCAGACATCAGGATCAAATTTTGTCAAACGGGGATAGCCAGACATAATGAAGGCGAGTGCCTGCTAACCAGCAGGAAACAGAAGAGGCCATGCAAACATGGAAATGGAGAAAGATCTTAGATGAAAGAAATGACGCTGTGGTGACGGTCTCTATCACTCACAGAGACCGTCGAGGCTTGGTTCACAGTCCAATAACGCCCTTAGAACTTGAGGGCACCCACCGCAATACTGTCCCATCTTACATTTTACCTTTCCCTTTACAATCCTTACTAGGATTCGCGCAGTCCATCTGGTCCTTATTCGCGGTAGAAAAGAGTGGGCCTTTCTTCGCTACGGGACCCCTGGGATTCGTCTTCTGCCGATTGCTTGTTCCCCGTTGAGATAGCTGGGTCCACAGTGCGCACCAAGTGTGATTGGCCTATGATTTTCTCGAGAAGCGTTGATGATTCAGCATATGGCTCATTGATCTGTCGAGTAAACACTCAGGACAAATCTTTACAAATGGCCCTCTTTGACAGTCATTTCCAATTCTTCGCGCAGAACGTTGTGGCCGTGTATCGAATGTTCCGGCCTCCACGAGCAATGGGAGACGGAATAGCTCGTCGAATAATGGCCATCCAGATCCCAGTGCGGATGCGACAGTATGGTAGGATGGACAGTAGCTTCGGTAGCAGAACTGCCTTGTAGACGTTGAGGGCTCTATCCAGCACGCACTCAGTGACGTGGGAGAGTTGGCCCAAGCTTAGGACGTACTTCCACGAGACTGATTCTCTTACACGCTCGTGTGCGGACCCCCTTGAACATCGTGTGATGGAGACGAATGTATAGCGTGCACCCATCCATACTCATCGTCATGGAAAATAACAGAGGATCAAACGCATTCAATCAGGGTTCGGACCTGCTACGGAGTTGCGGGAATTGACCTCTCTAGTTTCATGAATCCCACTATTAGGTGCCGTCTGCTTAAAAATAATCACTCGTGACAGTCCAATTGGTTGGGTAATTTTACAACCTTCTTAACGCTCCTGCAACTTTGAAAGTAAATTTGTCGACCGACCAAAATTGCGTCTAGGACATCTCGTCGATGGCGCGCAGAGTGCAGTCTGGTCATGAAGAAAAATCCGCCGCTGAAATCGACGAATATGGAAGGCTGTACTAGATCCCAATGGGGATGCAAGAATATGGTAGGACTGAGATTAGCATCAGTAGTAGAAGTCCCATCTGTGGACGATGAGGGCTCTGCGCGGCAAGAGAGGACAGATCTCTCCAGAAGGCCTTTGGTCATGAGAGCACGCACCTCCGTCCAGACGCATTCTTGATGCATACGGTTCAGGGCAATGCGCTGGTTGGCAAAGTATCCACGGATGGATTGACTGTTTGAGGATGCCATATCGGGATCTCGCTATCAAACAAATTCAATCGGTAGTGGGTCACCGGGCTCAATTGAGTCGCCTCAAACACGGCTGGCTCGCACCTGTTCCCTCGCCAGCTATTCCTCAGCTATGGGCTCGGTCTAGCAGCTTCTAAAATAACCGGATCGGAAGCTCAGTGTATGCAGTAACAACTGTTTCTGGTGACGAGATGGATACCATAAAACAGAAACGCCGCGTAAAAAGCGCGGTGAATGTCGTGATGCAAAATAGGTCAACGCCTCCCTCTTGCACCCTCTTGCACCTCAATCTGTATCCAGGGTAGGTGATGACGGAAGTTAATTCTGGGGTGCCTTCATAGAATGTTCTTTCACCGCAACGACCCCGTCATATGGAAAGCCTTATCAACGGCGTATATAATACGTGTACTTGCCTCGAGGCCTCCGGCCCTCATCCGCATTATTTAAGACAGTAGCTTGATTCCCTCAGAGCAGGTTCTCTCTCTCTCTCTCTCTCCAAGTCTTGCCTCAATCTCTCTCTCTCTCACTTGTCTGTACTGGTATACAGCATTCTGTTCGTCTGTTAGCATTTGAGATGCCTCGTCATCCTTCTACACTGTCTCCCATTCACCATCTCGCGATGAACACCAATACATCCGCTATACGTTGTGCTTCAGAGCCTCCGATCAGTAAACACAAACGTCCCGTTAGTTGTGCGTACAACCTGAAGAGTGAGCTGGCAGAAACGAGTGCCTCGTGTCGTTTGCACAAGCGAAATACTCATCCTTCTTGCTAGCGAACTACATGGCTCGTCGATCATCGCGAACCTCCAAACGCGATATTTGTAAGTCATCTCCCATGCCTAGAGAACACCATTGCATTAACTCCATGTACATCCTCGATCACTACAGTGGACCTCCGCGAATTCCACATCCAAGTCGCTAACGGACAGCACAGAATGAAACAAGCTCTCCGTCGCGCACGCGCCCGCCGTCCACGGAATGTTGACCTAATGGAGCTGGACCTCCCTCGTCAATTAGCACAGTTTACCCTCACTTCCCCAACTACTTCCTCATTCCCCACTCATGAGTCTCCATCGTCCTCGTCCTCGTCCTCGTCCTCATCACCGGAACCAGCAGACTCCCAGATGATGATGGCTCCATCCTCCAAGGACCTTCGGGACACATGGGTTGCGTTGTTCGACTCAATGCCACCCGGCTCGATCCCGCGATCGTCGGGTGAGTGCTGGGGAAACTAGAGAAGAGGGCGTCGAAAATTGCTCATTATGTACGTTTGATTTTGGGGGATTTCTGGGGGATGTATATTCAGTTTCATCCGAGTCTTCTGAGTCGGATCCGTCTACGAAGACAGGTAAGCTTTCACTTCAGCCCGACGTGAGCAGGTCTGGCAAGCACGGTTCCCGTTCTGATTTTCTTCTTCCTCCTTACTACGAACAGAGAGTGCCTCTGCCATTCAACTCCTCAGAAACCTCCGCAACCATGCTACCCGCACCCGTAAGTACCCCCAACCTCTCCCTCCCATCCCTTCATGCACCTAACAACATGCTCCATATTCATTTCACCTTCCCAGTCCTCGAACACTTCACCCGCCTCACCTCCGTCCTAGGCACAAACACTCACCGTCTCAACGCCTCCCTTTCCCGTCTCCACTCCTCCCTCAAACTCGACTCCCCACTACACAATTCCTCCCCCTACGCTCTTTACCCTTACCATCTCATCTTCCCACACGATCTCGTCGTGCCACTAGAGTCCACGTTAGGGAACAGCGCAGCAGAGGATGCGTTCCTTAAAGCTCGAGCCGCAGCAGAGGAAACTATCTTATTGATCGGTTTGGTCGGGCAAGATCTTCAGAAGTAAGTTCGAACTTTAGAATTTTCAATTTTTTTTTTCCTTCACTACCATCACATTGCTTCGCCCATTTTTTTTCGTCCTTTCCCTTATCACTTTTTTTCTCCTCCGTCAAACTCTTTCAATTGCTAATGCTAATCTTTCATTGGCCTCAACTCAACGCACAGATTTGGACATTTGCAACGGTAGACACCCATTTTGCATCGCAACATACTGCCTCTTTCGCCTCGTTCATCTTCATTCGTTCGTATCCCCACAATTTCACCCACCGTAGATCGCAGAGCGGATACTGGCGTCATTAGCCCTTTTATCCTCCCTAATCCTGCTCTCCCCCCAACAAACTAGCCCGACATACCCCTCCGCTCCTATCCACTCCCTATGCATGCACTCATCCCACGGACGATGCACCATCGAGTTGTGTACATCTATTCTTATCTTACATGTATCTTTCTTGTTCCCTTTCCAATATGCCAGCTGACATGTCATTCCCGATTCTCCATTATGCACATCCTTGTACCGTTCCTTGTAACAACGACATGGAATTCAATCCACTCTCTAACCCCTTCATTGCAGTCGCTTGAAAAGTATGAGTCGTACAAAATGGTACTTGCAAGCTTATTCACATGTTTATAGGACAGGAACCTTAGAGTAGCAGGGGTATTTGGGATGGGTATAAAACAAGAGAGTCGTGTGTATAACAAAAAATAGTCTCAACTAAAGCCGAGACTTGTCTATGAAGAGAAAATCAGATAAGATGACAAAGTGGAGACTGAGTGAGGGCGCGTACCTGACCGCGTTCCGGATCATGCATACGATGAATCCGGATTTCAGCAGATTTGGGTACGTTGGAGATATCCTAGAGAGGAAAAGCTCAGAACCTGAAACACATGCCCTCCAATGATCCTTACAAGGGGTGTGATCAGAATAAATTGGCGACTGTCACTCTGTTTGGCAGTTTCAATCTATAGAAACAATCGTCAACAAATATAATCATCACAGAAGCCCAGTTACGAACAATCATCTAGAAATAGATATTAGTGATAGGTAGAGTACTAGCGAACAACCATCCAAGCATACCTTCATACTGATTTTCCTGTTGATAGCGTCCATGAACACGTCAAACTCGTCCAAGCATCGAATAGGACACCCAATCGCCTGGAGACACACGGGACTTTAGTGGGCCACAGCTGGAACAAGCTCAGTGACTACCCACCTCCCAAAGAGCAAGGAGTAGGCAAATCGTTGCAAATGACTTTTCACCTAAGGTGACGAAATCAGCTAAAGATCCGTGGCCTCGGCGCTCAACGGCACAGAAAGCGAACCTCCACTCAAGGATTTGGGGTCTTTGTCCTTGGACCCTCCTGTACCGGCTTGATCGTCTGTTTGAACCTAACAAATGGTGTATGGGCACTCAAATCAGCAACACGGGTAGGCGCTTACCTTCAAGTTCAGCGTGCCACCATGATGATCAGTATTGTGCTCCATAATGACTAGGGAATGAAATCAGCTACAGCATCATGCGTGAGGGTTAGGAGTACCTTTTCCGTAATAGCCTCGATTAGCGAGCTAAAAGGCCATAGAGATCGTCACAAGTTCATGTCAACCGATAATCGCGGAGCAACGCACATGATACTGTGGACAGTTAACCTGTCAATAGCAAGCTAACATCGTACAGAAGCACTTACTGAGAACTGCATCTTGCAGCGTATAGCAATGTGTCTTCGGACTGTACAATACTGGTTTATAAAGCGATAACTTGCGAAGGCAGCTGCTTACAGTTAGCCCATTGCTCCATACGGATTGAAAGGGATTTTTTGAGGCACTCAACAAATCATGTTAGTATAATAGGGAGTGAAAGTGATTCTGAGCTCACGGCATTCAGTTGCTGCAGTTCTTCAAACTCTTTCTTTGCTCGAGTGTAGACTTCCTTGGTCCTGATGACCTCCGCATCAAGTTCCTCAATCGTAGCACCCAATCTGCAGGCGATGAGACCGTTAGCCCCGCGTGCAACATTGAGATTAATCTCAAAGAACATACGTCTTAACATGGTTTTTGATTGAAGCACGAAGCTGGTCGCGAATCTTCTCCAGAGCCTCGACCGAGCGAGGCCGTTCGATCTTCTCTCCGTAACGCCCCTCGGCTTTTTGAGACCAATCCTTAATTCCGCTTCAGTCAACGACCGCACCACAGGAGCAAGCGGTTTACCGTGAATTCTTCCTGGAGTGTAGCCGTATCCGCTTCCAGTTTCACAAGTTTACCTTTGGTAGCAGTAATCTTGTCCTGCCAATGCTTAAGCTTCGATCCAGCCTCAACCCTCTGAGGAACCAAGTCTTGAATTTTATCCTATATGCAACGAGAGGTGTGGGACATTGAGTCAGTATAAAGCGAAAAAAGATCGACATACAGAGAGATGTTTGGTAGCGTTGCGAAGTTCGAAAACCCTTTGCTCCACACCTGCAATATTCTCTTGAACTGCTTTCCTTTGTGCTTGCACATCCATCTCTTTCTGTGCAACCTCAGCGATATCAGCTAAAAAGCGCTCTCGTTCGCGTTCTTGGAGCTTGCAGAGAGGTTGGCACTACGACAGCGATGAAGTGATAGAACGTTACCTCTCGTTGCTGTTCGTAAATATCAATCTCAGCTGGCTGGCCTGTGGAAAGTTCGGACTTGCAGTTACGCAAGTCTTCTTCCTTGCGAGCGATATCGTTGCGCAACTGTCGTTGCGAAGTCTGGGAAACGCGATGAGCCCTAGTCAACGGTATCACTAATTCGCCATACGTGGATTGCATGCTTCCGGTTCTCGTTGGAACGGGCGTCCTCCTTAATTCGCAGGATGTCTGCGCTCAGGCTTTCCACAGTAGCCGTGAGCTGCGTAGCATTCTGGGCCGCCTCCTGGAGTTTTTGACGGACATCCCCCTCAGACCCGGCGAAAAGACCCAAATTCACTTCCCCCAATCTCCCCAGGTTAATGGAAGATCCTCCTTTATCACTAAGGGACACATTAGATATTTAGAGGTTAAATCAATTCACACTAAGACTCGAACCGATAACGTTGGACTTGGAATCCATCCAAGGTATAAAATTTAAAACCATAAATATCCTGAGCAGCAAGTTCTACGAGTGTAGAATCCGCGGCTGCGCGAGTGTCCGCGAAGGACATTTGTTCAATTTTGGCCACATTGATCATAACACATTTGACTAGCTCATTTGAAAACTGGAATAGATGAGGTGCTCTTCATGAGAAATCAGGGCAGGGTACTGACGCACCTTCAAAACTCGAAGGACTGTAGGAATCTGGGCTGGAGGCTCGCCTTCAGAGTAATCAAAAAGTTCCACTCCGGAAACAATTGTATTAGATTGCTGGCTGCAAACTCATTAGATTAAAGCTAAATTTAGCAGAGAGTAACTCACTTTCCATACGAATCAAGTATTGTTCTCAATTTACGTTGGTCCGCTGGAGTTGTGACTATCCATGACGACATCATGTTGCCAACAGTGAGTCTCACTAGGTCGGTATACTTCCGATCGACCACATGCACATAGGCACCAATGGGGCCAAGGGGAGCAGCCCCTTCCCACGTCTCTTTCTTAATCCGCGCGTAGACCTGTGGTATATTAGAACCAAATGCGTTGAACTTGTCACGAAGTTGACCCTCATACACCCGTTTGTGCTCCTGGGCCATCTGCTGTTCCCGAATGGCATTGGCTTTCTCCTGGGATTTACGGTTTATTTCTGTTTCAATTTCGGTGGTGCGTATCCCTAACGTTTGCAGTTCGTCATCGTATTCTTGTATTTCATTGTTGCTTTTTTCGATGGATTCCTGGAGCGTCCTCATACGCTTCTCGAGCTCAAGACGTTTACCTGATTTGATGTCGTCGAGTTTCTTCTGTTCATCAGCAATCTTGCGCTTGTACAGATCAATTTCTGCTTTTGTTTTCCTAGCCTCTTCCTGAAGACTTAGACGCTGGGACTGGGTATTGAAGAAAGGCTTCGGATCATTGATTGTTGAGAGAGTCAATTGTCGCAGACCTTGATTTCTTCTAACTGGTCATTCAAAGCTTTCTCCTCCGACTTATGCCCTTCCTTTTCGCTCTTGAGTGCATCCAGCCGGTCTGTCTGTGACTCAGAGGCAGAACGGAGCTCGGCTTCGGCCTCTTCAATTTCCCTCTCAACACGCTTGTGAATGGCCTGAAAACAGAAGTCGTCAGAACAACCGGTGATAAAACAGCGATATCTTACCTCTTGCTCCAAGGCTTTGGATTCCAGTTTTTCCAATTGGCGACGTTCGTCCCCCAATGTCTCGCTGGACTTGGCGAACTCCTACATAAGCAACACCAAGATGGTACACATACATCTAGTTTGATGGCATCCAGTAACCCACCTTTTCCTTAGCCGCGACGTAGGCCCACGCCAACTCCTTAAGTAACTCTTGAAGCCTGTTCTCATTATTCCGCATTTCTGTCGCCTGGGTCCAACGGGTTTGAGCTTCTTTGAACTGGACCCTCAAGTCAGGGATGGCCTCTTGTTTCGCTCCGAGAACAGAAGTTGTCCTGTCGATGTTCTCAAGGATAGTGTTGTATTCCTCAGAAAGTTGTTGAAGTTGTGTCCCTTTCAGGAAAAACTGTGACTAGGTGTAAGTCGAGGAAGGTCCGAAAAAATTGGTAGCCGGACCTGGTATTTCTCCGCCGGACTTGATGAAGCAATAAACTGTCGCGAAAGATCTTGCGTTAAGATGTTCAACGGATTGTCTACCTATAAGAGTTCGATGAAGTCGAATTAACAGAAGACACGATCACCACCGCTACCCACCTGGATGCCCATATGATCCGTTATGGCATTTAACTCATCTTTCGTCGTTGAGATGACTTTCTCATTCCCCTTGCGTCCCTCTAGTGTAGACTTGATCTTGTACCCGGATGTCCCAGACGCGGTAAAGTGACGAGTAATGACGATGCTCTTCCCATAAATGTCAGGTTTGTAGGCCTCTGGTCCTTCATTCTTAATTCGAATAGAAACCTCGGCCGCACTACGAAAATTGGTGAGCCTCGAAGGGAAATTTGAGTTCAACTGCGTACGCACTTCTCCCCTTCTTTGATTAATGACTTCAGCCCATTGCCGCGACCGGTCATGGCAGCTTTTCCACCGAGTGCCACAGCTATGGCGGTCAAAACCGCGCTTTTTCCACCTAAAACATTGTGAATCTATGCGGCGATATGCGTTTGCATGAACGTACTGCCGTTGTGACCTAACCGAGAAACAAAGTTCAGAGCACTCCCCGGACAACAACTGATCGACAAACCAATCACAAAGTTTATCTGAGAACCAAACTTGACCGTTAAGTTCTTGTGACACAAGAAGTTATATAAGTCTATTTGCTGTATGATCCCAATCTCTGCGATGCCCTGAAAACAATGGACATTGGTCTCGGAAGCGGTTGAAAACGCGCCAAAAACAACGCACTCCTTTCTTCTTCGCTTGCTTGTTAAGCTCAGCGCGTATTCTTTCTTCCCAGCGCGCCTCAAATTCGGCATCCTCGCGTTTCTGGCGCTCCCGCTCTTCATCTGAGTCTTCAGCTTCCCGGCGAGCACGCTTCTGGTGGGATGGTGAAGACGAGGCACCGCCCCCAAGTTCCTCGACCTCCGATTCACTATCACGATCTGCTTGACGTCGTTTGTTGACCATTATGAGTTCTGAAGTGGAGGTTGGCGATTCAAGGTGTCCGAGTCCAACTAGGCCATGTGACTCTAGTAATTGTAGCGGGGATTGCCGAACTCTATTTTTGTTTTGTAGTACTTCCATAAATGGCATGCAGTTCCTGCTTCGTCGCCTTGTATCCATGTCCGAAATTATCGACAGTGTTCTCGTCCCGCCGGTCCGCAGCGCTCTTTGCCTAGGCATATATGCTCGGACGTATTGGACTGGCACTGGGGACTCGCTGTCGGGGCATGGGTCTCTGATCGAGAGACTCCGGAGCAATATTGATGGTACAATTATGAGTTCGGAGCAACCATGAGGTACGTGTCAAGTCTTCCTGATGCACTACTTAAAATAGTACGGGGCCGAGATCCTGTCCAGCGACAAAGGCACGAACCCGCAAATGCATGCATTGGCAATCCACATGTTACAAATATGCCCAATCCAACATCGGGAGAGGTTGGTGCCTTGGAGCGATCACCCACTAAAGTCAACCGACTTGACATTATTGAAAGCTTAGGACCGGTAGACAACAACCAAAATCACGGATACCATTAACAGTATGAGCAGCGTTCATTGTCAAGGTCCCGTGTCTTCCAAACTCCGCATTTAATCCCTTACATAAGAACCGCGGACGTCGACGTGTCACAACCCACTGCAGAAGCGCGCGCATACACCGGCCCTCAACACTAGGGTAAGAACATAGCTAACAGCGGAACCAAGAATTTCTCAACATGATCAACCAATGCGCCGCCGCAAAACCACCTTGCGAGCGGATTACAATAGACTCGATCCTTTGAATGGATGATTGTCACCCTTTCCCAGATCTTGAGCGACTGGTGACACTCACTTGGACTGCGGTTCCGATTCCATCATTATCGAGGTGCTTGAGACTCTTCATATTGCACTTGGGGGCTTCGTACCCTTGACCCTCAGGCCAATATTGACGCCCATACTTAGCGTGCTATCTAGTAGGGATCACGCAAGCACGGGCGATGCGAGAAGAGGAGGTGACAGAGAAATGACGCGTCAGGAGTGATTGGTTGCAGACGTGTGGGTCCAGGCGTCCGTCACGTAGTCAAGCACTTTTGCGATGCGGTGGAATATGACTGGTCATTCAGGAAACACTCATCCTTGGAAAGTGATTATTGAAGTATGTTCCATGCCCGGGAGCTTTAAAGTTTGAACCAGAGCTCGACATGGCCCTTACCGGACGCACTTCACCCAGAACTTTGTGGTGATTTCTCGCCGTGCCCATATGAGTTTTGCCCTCACCTGAGTGTTTCACGTGTCACCATTTTGAGAAAGATGAGATTCCTCTTCGAGTCGTTAATCAACGGTCGCTTCAGAAAAGCAATGGGGTGCTTATATTGTGCATTCGTAAGCCCATCCGTATCGCAAGCCCTCCAGAGCCCACCACAAACCAGAATCTCAGAGGTGTGCGGCAGCACAACGCGCTGTTTCCCATCCCAGAACCAGGTTGGCGCTTTGATCAAAATACAGACCTTGCGTCTGTCCCGAAGCCTCTCCAAGCAGGAAACCGTGAGCCACGGTCCAATTACTATGAGTTCCGAGCTTGGTGTTCCGGAGGGAAGACGGACACCAAGAGACCCCATAGCAATTGAATTTCTCGCCACAGCGAATTCTCTGAGCTTGGTCTGTCCGATGGTTTACACCTGGATCCTGGAAACGTCCTCGCGCCAACTTGGCGGGAGCGTCCAAATTCATATAACGAAACTAAACCGGAAAGAAAAGAGGTTGGAGTTGTTACTTCCTTGTCCATGGAATTCCAGCGGACTTCTGGAGATTTGAGAGCATGGCCTGTGCCATCCTGATTTTTTCATCATTACCTGTAGAGAGCGAGTTCAAGAACGAGAGGACTCCGCAAATGGAGAACACCTGGTTGTGGCAGTCAATTGCAGATCTGTCAAGGTATTTACGGCAGTGCACGCTTTGGCTTTGTGCTCCCGAAATGCTGCATTCGGGTCAGGGGGCGTAGGCATGCTCCAAAGGGCCGGCAGGCGGGATCCACGTTCCCAGTAGCCAACAAGTTCGAGCCTTCCCTTAATCCCCATGTTTGATTTCGAACATCCCCTCAGCCAGCTTCCTCGTCTCTTCATGCTTAGAAAGACCGAGCATAATTTCATCGTAGAGATCTCGAGTCAAGTCCTTGTCTCTCGAGTAAATATCGATCCCAGCTGGAGTGAACAATGTCTTAGAGAAGAACGTCACTGCCCAGCCATCTCCATACCCCAAAACTTGCCAGCTAGAAGACGAAAAGACGAGAAGCCCCTGTGGCAACCGGAGAAGTTAAGGTGACGATATCCAGTCAAAACGAGCCTGCAGTGACTGCATACCTTTCCCCTCCACTGAAACGATGCGCCCGGTACGAACCTCCCTGGGTCAGTAGGCCCCACCAACACGTCGACTCCCCGTATCGTCCACGGCTTCGAAGACGAAGCTGCTGATTCTGAACGATATTCCACTGTATCATCGAATTGCAACCACTGAGAGGGTTCTTTTGGCGAATATGTGATTGCAACATCCTTCTTATTCTACGGGAAGGACCATTAACGCCTGTGTCCTTTTCATTATCGTTTGACTCATTTGCGTACCTTCCAAAGCGGCAGAGTCGAGTGAAGCACGTACCACTTCCCCATGAACTCCGAGAGGTTGAAGCCTTTGCGTGACAGCGAAGGATGTTCCGAGTCAGGAGCAAGGATCACGGCATTAGACATTATCAAAGTGTCTGTGCAACCCAGAAGGCGCGTAGATATCTAGACTACTAGACTCTGTTCTGGCTCAACCGAAGTCTGTGGACGTTCTCACGGTCGAGCCGGGTTCTAATTCTGTGATGTACGCAACGATCACCAATGTCGCTCCTTGCAGATTATCATTACGACCATTATTTCAATACTCGGCACAAGAACAACTAACAGTTTGTCTGTGTAGGATGAGTCTGATCTAACTTTGTACAAGCAGGAACGTCAGCTGAGGACAACAGCCGTCGAAAATAGGCACGTCAGCAGCCTGGTGCACGTAAACTAGCTCGTCTCAGGGGGATGTCTCAACGAAATATCGCACCAAAAATCCTGTCGCAGGTAACAAATCAGATCCCATATATGGATGCGAACAGCACTTCGTTAAACGTACCTCAACGTGCAGGACGAAAAAAGAGCCCAGTTTCCATGGATCATCCTTAGAGGACTTACCACTTGCCCCGCGTCCCAAAGGATATATATGCGGGTCATGGGGTTCCCCAGTGCGCGGCGTGAGACTGAACTTGTAGCGCCATAAGAGTGTCGGCAAAACCTTGGAAATCGCCATCTCGGCGATGCCTTTTCCCTATAACACAGCGTTAGATACTCTCGTTAGGTGCGATGTGCTGAGTGAACTTACTAAACAAGTCCTGGAGCCCAATCCCCACTAAGATGATCAGCATCAATTAGAGTTTCTTTGCTTTTGCAGGACATGAATCCGGGACACACAGTGATGATCCATCTTTCTAATGCCGTCAGCTCCTCCGGGCTTGCCTCCAGCCATCTTTCCGGGCGGAATACCTCCGCATCCTCGCCAAATATACTCTTTGACCTCTGGAAAACGAAAGGGCAAGCCCCTACATTGATGCCTTCAGGAAGGCGGACCATCCGCTCTGATGGCGAGTCATATGAAGACTTCCCGATTTTGACAATCAGCCCATCCGAGGCTTCAGGTACGACCCGATCCAGGATCATTCCAGTGATGGGAAGAACTCGAAGAGATTCCTTCACGCATGCTTGGAGGTATTCCAATTTACTTGCTTGTGCATACGTCACCGGAAACTGAAGACCATCCTCCACCGCCGTGTCAATTTCGGCTTGTAGCTGGTCGTAAACTCTCGGACTTGTCAGTATGTTGTGGAAAAACACCGAGAGAGCGGCAGCTGTAGAGTCCGGCCCTGCTGCCATGAGATTAAGGGTCTCGATTTGGACATGATCTCTCGACCATTTCTCGCCTGTAGACTTGTACCTGAGCTTCATGAATTGGCCAATCATGTCTTCCCTGACTTCCTCTTTTCGATGAGTGATATTCTGTGCAGGATTGTATCTCTTGTAGACGATTTCTGCGCTTTTCTTGAACACCACCAGCGATGAGTGTTTGGCGAAGAGACTCATTAGCATGAATAGCAATGACTTGGGCATTGACGAGAAGGGGTATGGCCATGGGAGAGTCGAAGCAATTGAAGTCAGACGCAGTCCTGTGGCGGTACCCGCCAGGAGACCGTTGGTGTCCGTTCCGTCACGTAAAAGCGAGAAATCCTGTCCAAACTAGAGTAGCGCCATTGAGAGATTAGGGGCAACAAACTATGCACCAACTTACCGCAATTTCTCCAATAGCATCCATTGTGAAGAAGTGAAGCCACGAAGACAAGTTTACCGGAGAGGTAGGCTGAGCGCATCAGGACATGAGTACTTCGCAAAATGTCTGAGAAGTTGGCACTCCCTAACCCTTGGCGTTTGTTGAAGTATACGATCCAGCTGATCGGTCAGCATGGTAATGCATGGCTCAATGTATTCCTCTAATTTAACGATGGAGGCCTTGTTGAAGACTGGTGCAAGCTTGCACTTTGTTTGATCGTGCCGTGAACCATTGAACCGTATAAACTTACCTCCCTCCTTTGCTCGTTGTGTATGCTGACATCTCTTTGAGAGAAGATATTGGGCACTGGGCCCTCTGAGGACTATGTTCAACGCAGATTCGTGAAGGCGTACTTGACGCTTACGATAAGCAGAGTAGATATTCGACTTTTTATATTGGCTTCCATGCGCATAGATGGTGCGCACGGCATCGAGATCAATGGTGCTAACTGAGTTCGGACCTACCCTCACAGTATCACCATAAAGATCGTGAAGAGCTTTCAACGCGGGACCACAATTACGTTTCCATGCTTGCCATGAAAACCAGAACGGGAAGCCCAGGCGGGCAACCAAAGGGCCGGGCACGGAAGAGAGTGGGTGAAGACACCAATTGTACACAACATACACACCCAACACCCGCAAAGAGTAGGCAGAATCAAGCTGCCACTCGTCTGAGAAACGGTGTCCCTGGCGTGAACATGCCAGCCATAAATGGCGGAAATGCTGGGGACTAAAAAGCTGAGATGCAGCATCCTAGATATCAGTGAGAACCGGTGAATGCTTTTGGAGCCGACACCTGGCCGAGTGAATTGCAATCGATAGCTGGACTTATTTTGGTTTATTGATACTTTACATCAACAATGAGGTCCCGAATTTCACAATGCGTGGACTAGAGCATGACCGCAGCCGACAGGCAACACTAGTGGGGTGATGAAAGACGGTTGGCAAGGATTTCTGAGTTGGCATGCTGGGCAGCGGTCAAATATGCCCAACTGAATTGAACATCCGACCCCATAACACCCAGCACACAGCCCAACAATCGGAGTGCTAGGTGGTCCATAGGAGGGAAGAGGAGTGGGAGAGAGAAAGGTGAGGTTGACAGGGCAATTTCAATTTTCTTGGTGATATGCGCCGGGCGCTAAAGATGAAGCTTAAGGTGAAGCCACTTCCTTCCTTGTTTAGGCCCAGACGTGCTGTAACAATGGGTTACAAAATGGAGACATTGTCTTGCAAGAAACTCGGAGATCGGAGACTCTGAATAGTAAATCGGTGATGATGATGCAATTATATAACGATGTCGAAGGGACAAGGAGGCCGAAGTCACTCCTTGCCTGCTTTGACTAGGCAGAATGACGAAAAGGAAATTGCTCTCTTCCTCCGGAAGGACCGGGCGAGGGGCTGCCTTACCTTCTTTAATCTTTTGTTTTTTATTTGTTTGTTTATCCTTGATCTGTTTGTTTTCGTCGCACCGCCACTGACTTTGCATCCGTCGGCTCGCAACGAAAGGTATAAGAACCATCGACGTTTGAGATTGGCTGTTCTGCACTTCTTCTCAACCATCACAGTCACCCTTTAACTCCAACTTCCTCACTTACTAAACCTCTAACAATGTCAGGACGTGGCAAAGGTGAGATACACACGTTTGCACGCAATAACTGGTTCTGACCTTGGTGGACTTGTTAGGTGGCAAGGGTCTCGGAAAGTGAGAATAAGGATCCATTCCGCGCTCGTCGACGTGGCCTGCGTTGTGAAGGGCCTCACTCATCATTCTTTGTCACTGATTAGGGGTGGTGCCAAGCGACATCGTAAAATTCTACGTGACAACATCCAAGGTATCACCAAGCCTGCCATTCGTCGTCTTGCGCGCCGTGGTGGTGTCAAGCGCATCAGTGGACTCATCTACGAGGAGACTCGTGGTGTCCTGAAGATTTTCCTGGAGAGTAAGTTCATCAACACCTCGCGATTTTTCTCTCTCTCTCTCTGGTGCTAAATAACATGCCGCGTTCTCTAGACGTCATTCGTGACTCCGTAACGTACACTGAACATGCCAAACGCAAGGTGAGGTCTCATTGCATTATACCTAGCCTTCGAGTACGCTGGTTTGCTTACTCGCCGTCGTTCCATCCCAAAATAGACTGTCACAGCGCTTGATGTTGTATATGCTCTCAAGCGTTCTGGGAAGACATTGTACGGGTTTGGTGCCTAATTCCTCGTAACTTTCCTTCTTGTGAGTATCTGTGCTTTCGCCGAGCACGATGGCATCCTTACCGTCCCTCATTTAATCAGGCGCGAGCCTTCTTCCTCTATCGATTTGATTTTACTGTGTATTACTGTTCTTCTACTACGGTGTTTCTTCTAATTGTCCTATGAATGCAATATGCATATGATGTACTAGATTTCTGACTCTGGCCGAGGCTGTTCACACTCTGAGTTCTGGCGTTGAGTCTGGTTTCCACGTTGAAAAGCTGCGCTAGGTGCCGGAGTTGAACTGTGACTCAACCGATCGCGTCGATGCTCAGCCACAGGAATGTAAAAGTGATAGAGAGTGACATTTTGATTCGTTACGCTTTGCTAACGCTCCTCACTGGCGTTGAGTCGCCGCTACTTTCGGCACCGCCCATGGGCACAGACATCCGGCATTTGGCAACAACGAATTCGCAGTTACCTGGATCTCGATTATCTTTGAATCTAGAACAATGATAAAGTGAAACAGCTCGGATAACGATAGTGTGCAGGCGTAGCATTATTGAAGAAATGAACCAACGTGTGCCTGTCAAGCGCTGGGTTTACCTCACTCCCGGTCCGTCTGATGTGCGCTGTATGATATTATATTATCGACGGAGTAAAAGATAATATAAAGATCCTTTTCCTGACCCGGCTTGCAATCCACGCTTTTCAATTATGGCGTCGCAACGCGGCGCAAATATACAATGATAAATAAGAAATAAAGGATGGGGTGTGTACATCACCACCAGTCCTTAGCCGAGAGTTAAAGCAAGCAATAACCCTAAGAAACAGCAGCAGTCGTAGCAACCGGCAATTCAGGGTTTGATTGAGGAATCAACAAATGACTGTGAACGTTCTTGACCAAGTTCTGCGCGGCCATGAAATCGATGAACCGGCGCCACACTTGTCCCTCAATCTCGGAGTGCACAGGGTGCGTTCGGACAGGAACTGCAGTCTCGCCGACTTCTTGGAAGAATCCCACTTTGCCTGCACGAAGTGTGCGCATGTTACCAATGACGAACAAGCCTCTCCGAGCGCGTGTGAGGCCAACATTTAGGCGTCGACGGTCTGCCAAAAAGCCAATGTGCCCAGACTGATTGTTTCGGACAGTGGAGAATATGATGATATCCTTCTCGCGCCCTTCGAAGCCATCGACTGTCTTGACTTCAATCAAGGAGCACTCGAGAGCACGGTGTCGACCGAGAATTTTCACGAAATGTCCTTGGTAGGAATCATCGTTCGTTAGCATGCGTTCAATGAACTTGATCTGAGCAGCGTATGGAGCTATGACGCCAATATCTAAGCCTCGGATGGACTGAGATACACACATCAATATACGGAAGTATTAACATGGGGACATTCACATACGGGATTGTTCAGCAGCAAGTCCACGACAACACTGCACACAATGGCAGCCTCGTTATGATTTACCAGGCTCCTGTCCTTCCGTGCCTCTGGACCGCCATGATCCAAGAACACTGCAGATGGGGAATTTCCAGTGGACGGATTCAGGACGAGATGTGATGATTTGGGCGGATTAAGCTTTGCGGACACCTGTCCCTTGCTGTCCACAGTGCCATCGAGAAGGCGAGTTCCATAGAACTCTTTGCTCGGAAATTTGGATATAGATGGGTGCATACGATACTGACGATCCAACATCACAGTGGGGACATCTAAGGGAATGAGTTAGTAGATGAGCCTTCTCATTGTGAGTCAAAGTCGTTAACGCACTGCCCTCCGTCATAAGACGTTCAAAGAGGCTGATGGCTAGACCACCTGCCTTGGCGTCTTCGCTTCTGATGATTGGAGGAAGTTGCTTATGATCTCCGATCAGTGATATGTGGTGGGACTGACAAAACATTAGCGAACGTAGGCTTGGCGCAAGAGGAATAACCTACCCCTCGCATAATGGGAATCAAGGAAGCAGGCTCGGTGGACATGGATGCCTCGTCAATGAATACAACTGGGAAGTCTATTACCTGAAGGGCTGCCGATGCAGAAGTAATAGATGTAGTGCAAACCTATGGGAACCGGTTAGCGGTACACACCCACCACGCCAGGATTTCCCGAACGTACAACCTCTGCGTTAGAGATAATCTCTTGCAACATGGTCTGCTCGAGCCTATATTTCTTTCCTCGACAAGCATTTACCTTCTCCTTTAATGATTCTTGGAGCCAAAGGCATCAGAACATAGCCATTCTTGCTTGCTAAAAAACTGTACCTAAGCCATCCTCGTCATTCCGTTGGTATGCGAGCTGGAGCTTCCGTTCCAGGTGATTGAGCTCATCCCGATAACGGTCAATTGCTTTCTTATGACGATGTCCCTCGATTCGGGCATCCAGGGTATATGGATGCAGATGAGGGCGTACCCGCGTAGCCGAACCAACTCGCAACGGCTGCAAGCCGCATTCTACCAGACCCTCTAAAATGTGGTCGGCTGCCACGTTCGTATACGTGCAAACTAGTATAGGGATGGGGACACCAAAATGTTTCTACGTATAGGCTCAGCCGCCACCAAGGACAGAACAAAATGGAAAAGGAAAACCACCTTCAGTAACTTTAGTGCTTCTATCAAAGTCCGAGTTTTTCCTGTTCCAGGAGGCTAGCATGTGTTTTAGCATCCATGCCCAGGGATTTCTTGGACGGTGACGTACCCCTTGAATGAGACTGATCTTCTGCCCTATCATACAGGCAATTGCCCTGATCTGAGGAGGATTTAAATCTAACTTAGGATCGCCTTCAATGGCGATTGGGTTCTCCCTCTGATACCGCACAGCCCAACTATGTATTGTTTGGTTTGCCGAGAATATTCCATGTGGTTTTGTGGGATAGTCATCTAAAGCCGCGGAACTTGAGTTTGGTTTGTTTAACGTCTTGACCTTGAAACCATTCAACAGCGCATCTCGTAACGCAGTCCCATGCAGGATTGCCTCCGCGCTGTTGTTAGAGTGAAATGCGTCGTCATGAATATCTTGTGTCATTGCATAGATGGCGGCACGCATTCGTTGAAAGGAGATATCAGTGGAAGTGATATCTAGCCTGACCAGGAGGTTAAGTCCCAATTCAACTACGACAAGACGGAGACGAGTTAAATTATCGACGTACCGCCATGTTCCATCCTCGATATCCTCCTTTTTGTCAAAGACTATACGAATTTGGGTTGAAGTCTTCAGTAGAACGGTACCAACTATAGCGCCGTCCTCGCTGGGATGCGATCTTGATAGTATGACTTGACGGCCGGGACTGCAGTAGACTCGCAATGAGTTCGCGCGACCCAGTGCTAGAAGAGGCTAACTTGCCTGAATTGATGCAAGCCGAGGACCTTCCCCGGCCCAAGTGAAAACACCGCTACCGGTTTCCCAAATTGAGTGGCTTCGAGCCAAAACGCGGAAAGCCCTGTGAGGCAATACCCTTCCTCAATGAGCTTCTCCAGAGGCCACTCTCTTAACCGTTCGAGATATGCTTCGTCCTCGACAGACTGCTCCTGAATTAGCAAAGGGTCATACCTTCCGAGGAAATCTATTGAGTCGCAAGCGCTCATCGCATCAAGGACACTCACCGCTTGATATAACGGTCAATCTCTTCGAAGTAGGGCATGTCCGGACGCAGTTCGACAGAAGCGGGCTTGTATCGTCGTAGAGGACGGGTAGGGTGCTGGTCATGGAGCTGATTGTTGAGCAACCTCCGATTACGTTGTAGAAGCTTCGACTTCCAGTCAAAGCGACCCCAAGGCTCATGTCCCAAGCGGCCAGACCTCACCGGCGGGGATTCGGGAGCACTGGAAGATTCAGGTTCTTGTAGCCAATCACTTTCAGCAGCACGCATTACCGGGCCCCGTTTGAGAGACTGTGCATGAGCTCTGGCTTTAGCAAACTGCTTTTCATTACTTATATCCCACATTTCATCCACCAACTGTCCGAGGTCTTGTGGCGGAGCTGATGTAGAGCCGTTCAGCGCATCAGCCTCCAATTCCCAAGCATCCTTCCAGTCTGTGCGGTCTAGTCCGGCTGCGGTGGAAGACGAGGCACATTTAGTATGTGATTTTACAAACGGTCGCACCAAAGCACACAGATAACTCCCCCCAGACGAGGCTGAAGCGATACAGGGCAGGCATTTTGAAGGCGTACTCAACATAGAAAATATGGATCACAGCTGTTCCGGCCTGAATGCACCGCTGCTCGAGAGCCAAGAATGACCAGCAACGTCTCGGCGACAATACGTACAAACAACATATGTAAGTGAAGCGTTACATAAATTACAAGAGGGTTCCTATGTATCGAACACTGTAGAAGCATGCAGTATGGACGAATTATACATTGGGTGTGACCTGCGGATGCGGTAGACTGAATGACGATGTGATCTTGACACTTTCAACCTCCTTTGCCACAAGGGTGGGGTCAACAAGCATCGCATCTTCATTGGCAGTTCCAATTTCATCTACCGACTTCGGCATTCCAGAAGTGGTCTTTGACTTCCTTAATGGCTCCTCAAAGCTCCCTAGGTTGTGGTCCCAGGTGTTATAAAGCCAAGCGTCGGGAAGATGTGGCTGGGCCTTCTCTGGATTAGAACCGTGCTGTGGAAGGAGAGAGTTCCACGGAGCACGTTGAGGGCGGCCATGTAGCCTTGGGCTACTGACACCAGAAGTCGCATCCGAAAAAGCTGGTGGCGGGATGATATGAGTGGAACGCTCGTAAACGCCAGGCCTAGATATCTGTTCCGCGACCGCTTGAATGCGAGGATGAGTGTATGGAGGAATTGGGTTGAGAGGTGATGAGGTTTTGATGGACCGAGGATTAAATGACGTGGGCAATGCTGCGTTAGGGTGTGTTTCGGGTTTCATTGGAACAGCATATGAAGGCGCAGGTGGAAGATGTCGTGGAGCATTTGGTTGAGAAGAAGAGTAGAGTGTGTCCACAGCGCTATACCTTTGGGCAGCTGAGCTGGACAGTATCGATGTGATTGCCAGACGGGCAGGATTGGGGGTCCCAACTATTTCCGAAGCAGCCTGCATCGCAACAAGAAGGTATGGGTGGGATGCGAGACTCGCCGATTTGTGATTGAGTTCTCGCTGCGGAGCTGGAGGGAGGTGAGCTGCTGGAATGCCCGACAAAGTAGACGCATAATAAGGAATAGATTCTTTGAAAGCAGGTACAGCGTGCTGTTTCACAATGGCCATCTCCTTCGATTGGGTGTGCGATGAGGAAGGATCGGAAACATGATGGACTGGGTCGACAAGCATGTCATCAGGACCCTCGTAAATGCCATTCACAAGTGGGAGTTCATCGTCATCTTCAATTTGGCCTGTAGCGTGCCCAGGAAAAGGGGGAAGAAAAGAGGGTACGTAGTCTGGTGGTGAAGATGCCCAAGTGGCCTGCCGTCGCAGTCGTCGACGGCCCAGGACTGGTGAGCCGATAGGACTTGAATTCGAGATCGGGGATGGGGGGAGAGTTGGGGAATTGGGGCACCCATTTGGAAGATGAATATAAGAAGAATGGACAGAGTCGAAAGATATCTCCGCAACAGGGTCTAAAGTCGTCGGGTCCACATCCGACACTGGACTAGGCAAACGTTGATAGGTCATCAACATGCTGTCGGTCGCGTCAGAACGACGGCCCTCATCCAAGATAGCTAAAATCTGAGTAAGGAACGACCCACTGAAGCCGTCGAAATTGCGTACCCCGGACGTGGCCCAAATCTTCTAATCGAGACGTTGGCCGTTGGCTTTGTGGAATGACACTACCTTCACGATTGTGCCATTGTGCCAACTCTGAGATATCAACCCCGAGTTCCCTTAAAGCAGAAACTGCATCAAAAATGTTGCCTGTGCCCCTTCCAGCGTGTTCGGCATAGATTTTGCAGGTCGAAGCCAAGAGTTCCAAATAGCGGGCCAAGAGATCAACAAGAATATTCATCTGCCTGCGAGAAGACTTGCAGAACTGGTGGGCATGTAGAATACGATAGACAGCATATTCCAGCTGTGCCAAGACAATTGGCTGGGACATGGGACACGAAGAGCGATGTTTCGATGTTCTGTAAATCCGCCATTTGCTTCCGACCTCAGACTAAATCTCGGTTTGCGCAATGAGCATTGTCTTTCAGGCACATTCGTTAGTTCCTTCACCGGGACCAACTTTCGTGACGGGCACAGGCATGAAAAGGGTTCCCGTGAAAGGAGAGTCGGATCTCCTAAAGAACCTTCGTATGTTGGTTGAACCCCAGTCCGTCGAACAGCGTCTTCTGTCGAACTCATTTGGCCCCTGTGAGGGCGAGCACGAGCTCTACTGGTATTCGAATGTCGTAATATGGAGTGTAGCGGGTGTGCAGAAGAGAAGATGGGCTTTCGCTGACCACCACCAAACCGTGACAGGAGTGTGCTTTGCTTGGCTTGATGGTTCAAAATTAGAACAATACCGCGCGCCACCGTCATCATCTCATCGGCCGGCGTCACTGTCTCTCAAGGCTGCTAGGGTAGCAAAGCAGGCTGGGACATTCAGTCCATTCACCCATTTAGACGTGATTTCCTCGCTCAACTCTCGTTCCAATCGGTCTACTTGTCCAACCTCCCACATTAGGGTTATATGCATATTTCTCCGGGATATTGGGTACTTTTACAGCATGGATGGCTTAGAATTTACCATTAACCTGCCCTTCACGGTTAAACGCGTCTCGGAGCTCCTCCCAGTCGGTGTTCTGTTACACGCAGCCCTCAACGTCTCGGACGAGAAAGAATCCCGAAAACGTGGATCTCCTATGATGCCCCTGCTGTACTCTATTACCTCTCCATTTGATGAGCCACGCCCCATCATCTTCGCCTCGGAAATCATTGGCGGGATGTCCTGTGCTCCACCAGGACGATCCCCCTCGGATGATCTCCCACGTATCGTCTATAGCCCTGACCTCACCCCCTCATTAAATGGAACGACCATGTAATTTACGTATCTCCCGATAACCATTTTGTCCCTACCGGACCCGATAGATTGATTGCCACGCTGGACGCTGAGGCTGTCTCGCTGAGGCTATTCCGATATGTCTATATCAAGCGGAACGATCGACCTAGTCCACTGCCTCGTCTAAGCTCAAAAAATGCTCGGCGACCTGGTTCTTTAGCCTCTAGCGTCGGAGTCGTGTCACCCTCTCTCGATCCAGTGGCCACCTTTGGGAGTGCTGCAAATCGGAATCTGACTGCGGAGTTTGAACAGCTCATGAGGGCGTCCGGGGATTCGGAGACTGAAAAGACAAGAAGGTCGTCCCTCCCGAGAGCAGGGCCGGACACGATGCTAGATCGCCTGGCCATCGGTGGAACTGGTGTGGACGAGTTACGTCAATCTGGGACCCCGGACCACATTGGGCTCCCAACTATGGATGAAGTGGCCTCCGGATCACCCATTCCTGGGCGTTACCCAGATAACAAGCGTGTAAATGCCGAATTTTTCGTGGAGAAACTTTGGGAGCTCCGAGTAACTGATGACATGTGCGCATTCGGCAGTAATTCTTTCTATTTATGTTTCATCCCCAATCAATTATCAGAATATCGAATCCGGCCACTGTCCAGGTCGTGCAGTTCGACGCACGGTTAACTCAGTCCACTGTCGGCATTGCTCTGCAGTCTCGAACCTCTTCTGTGCTGCACGTGGTGAGAGTGGAACCTGGGGGTGATGATCGTCTAACAGCGCGGTATCAGCAAGCAATACCGAATGTCATAAGCATAGCACCAGTCCAGAGCACACGATCCGGAGCCGAAAAGGACGGTATCAAGGATCTTCTCTGTTTGCGCAACGACGGTTCACTGTTTCTTCTTTGTCCTGGTGGTACAATAGAGGTAGCTTTGAGACATGACGCGCTATCCAAAAGTGATCGCCTATCCATCTCGCAGTCACCTTCGCCCTCTAATCATGCAGCCAGCACTTCGCAAGTACCCGTGAAATTACTCAATGCAGTTCGCTCAGGGGTGTCACTACAATATTCCGACGGCTCGTTGATACGTCTAAACACGGACCTCACTCCTCAACACGAACTTATCCAGCGATGCTTTCAAGCTCTCTCTCATGTCTGCTCCGCTTCGCGACTCCTTTCCATTAGGAAGGAGTATTTGGTCAACTGGTTGCGCACCGGAAGTTGCGGCAGCATCAGGGAAGAGTTTGCTTGTTTCTCAAGAGCCGTGATGAGGAACCTGGGACGATTCCAGAAGAACGAATTTGCGGCGATGGACCCTAGCCATGATACTGATGCATGGTCGAAGTTGGCCTTCCATCACGTTCATTCGTACCTACGGAACGACCCAGCATTACTTCACCTTCACCTTCCGTTTGCCGCTTCTGCGAAATCGCCCGACCACAGATCTGACTCACTTTCGTATAACGAATGCGGAGCAATTCTCCACGGTCTCCATTTGCTCGCAGAAGAATTCAAGCTCGACAGCTATCATAAAGCGGATCTGGACATTTTGGTACCGTTGCTTGTGGATATCGCGAAGTTCGTTGGCGCGGATTGGGCGGATTATTGGATTAGGTTGGTTCCGGATGCATCTGACAGTTGGGACTTATCTGCCTCTCGTAAGCATGTCGTTGTTGATGCCAATCACATTACGCTGACATGAATTATCTCAGTGCATACGTTGAGCCCTGTACCCGTTCCCGATCTGGGTAATTATCTCAACTCTGTGTTGGGCTCTAGCAGTCATCAAGGCTCGCATGTGATCTTGCCATCGGTTTACAAACTCTATCAGCTTTCACCCTCCCTCGAGTATGGAACCTCATCTCCAACGCCCTTATCTGAGAGTGTCATTTCGATATATTCTGCCCTCAGGGGCGGGGATTTAGATCCTTCTACCACGAGAGAACGGGCACAGAGTGCCGTCAAAAAGATGGCAGATCTCCATTTTTCTCCAGCCGACATCGACCGTTTGCCTCTCGGCCTCTCCGCTCCTATCCGGGAAGCGATAAAAACTTGCCAACTTCTTCCTCCTTCAGATTGGAGCCAAGAGGCGTATTTGTTGATTGGTCGCAATGATATTGCGCAGATGACAACCAATGGAGAGGAGGTGGATCCATTCACTTTCGGCGAGGCTTACCAGCTCCGGGATCATGCGGTGAGCGTCCCTGCGATCATTATTTTGTTTTATATGTGATGACTTCGCCAATCATCAGGAAAAGGACCAGGTTTTCGAGACGATAGATTGCATCGCTGATCAAGCGAGCATTCTCGCTGCGTCTCGTCATGAAACAACAAAAGAGCTTGATCCTAATAGGCTCGATTTTGCGCGCATCCGTTTTTCCGAAGACCAAAGACTTGCCGAAGTTGATTCAATACTCAATCCTAATAAGCTTCAGATTGTTAAAATCCCAGAACGACAAGATCTGAAGTGAGTATCCACATGCTGAATTTGAGGTCACCGTTAAATCCATGAATCGACAGCGAACATGAATTAGCAAAAGAGCTCGCTGCGACTGTTTATCACATCATTGAACGAACCTTTTCACTAGCATTTGGCAGAGCAATATTTTTGTTCGGTTCGCTTCCCAAGCTTGCACGCGATGAATTTTCTATACCTCCACTCGTGCTTGATGTCAAGTTCGTTCCCCATAATGTGACTTATCCGGCGGACCTCTCCAAAACTCACACCGAAGCAAAAGCCTGGGCAGAGTTCCATAACGGTGTAGCTGCATCTCTGCGCATCAGCACCTCTGCTCGGGGCATCGACAGTGCTTGGATCGCGTATAACAAACCCCACGAGTTAACTGCAGAGCATGCAGGATATTTATTGGGTTTAGGACTAACTGGTCACCTTCGAAGTTTGTGGAACTGGCACGGCTATCGTTACCTCGTTCCCAAGCATGAACTCACGTCCATTGCTATTCTTCTTGGGCTCGGGGCTGCTCATGTTGGGCTGGCGGACTCGGATATTACTCGAATACTGACCATCCATATGCGACCTTTACTTCCGCCCGACTCAGCCGAACTTGGAATCCCGTTGGGGGCTCAGTCTGCCGCACTCATGGGCCTCGGTCTTCTGTACCTTGGGACCATGGACCGCGCAATGGCTGATGTGGCATTGGAAGAAATGAGTGCATCTCGGCGGTTGGGAGGTCCCGAGATCAGTAACGAACATAAGGAGGCCTATACAATTACGGCCGCTTTAGCGTTCGGGATGATTATGTGCGGTCACGGGTCCGAAGCAAGCGGGCCATCAGATACGAAGAATGTCCAGACGCTACGGGCCTTCGTGGACGGAAAGCAACCAGGAGACCAAACGAGACTCAAAACACCCCAGGAAGCCCTTCCGACCGCGGAAGTGAATATGAACTTCGTGTCACCAGCGGCTACCATTGCTCTGGCTCTCATGTATCTCAAAACTAATCGAGCTGATATTGCTGCATCATTCGCCCTGCCGCCGGATCCTGCAGGACTTCGCGAGATTCAGCCTAGTCTTTTACTGCTCCGTGCTCTCGGCAAGTCGCTGGTAATGTGGGATGACATTGAGCCGTCGGTTACATGGGTGCTATCTCAAGCCCAGGGAGCTCCTAAGGACCTGACAAAGAAACAAATACAAGAGGGTGTCAAGGACCTTTACGAATACGCCTTTTTCAATATCCTCTCGGGGGCTTGTTTAGCAATAGGATTGAAGTATGCCGGAACAGCGAAAACAACGGCCAATCAAGTGCTAATTCACTTTCACGATAAGTTGCTTGAAAATTTGAGAAGGCAACCCAACGGTGAGTGGAACAGGTGGCCTTATCGCTCTTTATCTTCAACCCTGCCTGTCAAGGACAAACATTCGAATTGCAATTACGCCGCTCAGCAATCAGGGAAGCAATCAACGTTGTAGACTTGGCGCTCGGGATTGTGATGGCAGGAACAGGAGATGTGGCATGTATGCAACGTTTCCGCGTTCGTCATGGCTTGTTTGGTCCTCAGTTTAAATACGGCGCCCACATTGCCACGCACATGGCTATGGGATTCCTATTCCTCGGGGGAGGACGCTACACATTAGGGACATCCAACGCTGCCATAGCCTGCCTCGTGGCTGCGCTCTATCCCAGATTTCCACTACACTCTAATGAAACAAGAGGTTTGCTACAAGCTTTCAGGTATCTGTGGGTGATTGCTGTTGAACCGCGCTGCTTGATCGCGCGAGATGCCGACACCAATGAAATTGCTCGTATTCCCATCAAGTTCAAAGTTGCAGAACCCGATGAACCGATCAGGACTCACCACTTCACATGTCCCACTCTGCTTCCTGACTTCGGCCGATTTGTCTCCCTTAAGATTGATAGCCCCCGGTACTGGCCATTTGTCCTCGACATAGCGGGTAACGAACGAAACAGAGATAACCTGTTACGCACCCAGACGATCTACGTAAAACGCAGAACCGGTTTTCTCGCTTACGCGAGCGATCCGATGGGCTTCCAAAGTCTGTCAATATGGAATGGATCACCCGTTGGGGATCCATCTATTCTTGATTTCCCAAAACAAGTCCTAGCTTCAGCTACTGCGAGTGCGCAGTCGAGTCCCAGCACAATATGGCTTCCCCGATCCTTTGATGACATGCGTCACTTCACAACTCAGAGTTCAAACGATCCTGCATTACTGGCATTCGCGGATCGATTTTGCAGGCATCCAGGCTTAAACCCAGCAGAATCCATGACCACAGCCTATTGTCAACAATCTCTTCTTGAGGTTCTTTCCGCAGACAAGCCTCAAGTCTTGGAATCCCTTCTCACCTTATACCTCGCCCGTATCAAAACATCGGAGAATACCCCTCAGCGTCCTTTGCAAGTAAAAGACGTTATCCTCGCTCACGATTTCTATGTATTACTGTTCAGGTTACACGGGGGTCTTGCTGATTCAACTCAAAGGCAGCCTTTGCTCCGCATCGCAGCTTTGCAAGCAACCATGGCGCAACTGGGGACTGAGGTGGATGCATTACGTCGTGATGCGGGTTTTATGGCCTGCTACAGGGCATATGTCAGGGGAGAGGACATTAAAACTGCGCTGGCCTCAACACGAGCATCCCTTGGTATCGATGAAGAAACTGAGGAGTGGACCAGTGCCGTAGATCTCAGAACGAGAAAACGCCAGCTGTCCCTTTTCCTGATCAACGAGCGAGTTCCGTCCGCTCAAACATTATATGCACTCCGACGACTGGCAATGAGCGCATTGTCAGAGTACCGAGGGCATTCTGGAAACCCTGCAGGCTCGGACGAGCCATCTCGCACTGATCGTTACACGAGCAGAAATTCCCTTGCCCTCGTGGTACAGAAAACAGCGCTGTCCGTCGGGGGAAACAGAAACGCCGTATGGTCCTTGGAATCCGTATACGAAGTGCTCGACTTTTGGGCATCGTGATAATATAAACACGTTGAGCAGCGCAGTGATCGTATCATTATATTAAATAACTGGTGGACGCCGCCTGGCGCGGCAAGTACCCGCTACTCATTCCACTTAGCAGGCAGACTGTTGAGGTGTTCTTCATGGAGTGTTACATCGCGTACAGAGGGTTGTTGTGTATTAGCCATTCCAGTGCCAGCCGTACTTTTTCCTGTCTCACTATTAATGGCCACGCATTCTTTAATAGCCACTCTTTGGTGGGGTGACATGACCAACAAATACGACACAAAGGGAGTAATGACCTCTTCGAGTGCAGGTGGTAAAAATGGAGACAGAGCCTCAGGGAACACAATCACATGACCTTTCAAAGCCCGCTGAGCAGTGGGATTGATAGAAGTATTAGGAGGACCGATGGAATGCTCGCGGACAAGGAATCATCGTGTAAATGGACAATCCAACTTTTGGCACGTCTTCTCGCGATCAGCGCCTCCTCAATGAAATCCGCGAGCTGTGGTGGTGTCGGCCAAAGTATAAATCGTTAGCCAGTGCAGTTTTTGGAATGCGACCACGTTTGAGACTGCGATGACATTTATAACAGACCTGAAGCGTAACGCTGGAGGGAGACATTGACACCACACCTCCGGACACAACAGCATATGTTGTAAGAGTGGGTGGTATAAGTGAAATTGACTTGTGTGTGAGCGAATGCGACAAGAATAGCGTGGCGACGGCCCCGACAGGACGTCGAAGCCTCTTGATTTGAAGGTAATCTCGTTCCTCATCAACTTTAAATTAATGAGCTGGAGGACCCTGGTTATGTAGAATTGGCAATAATAGAGGACCTCGTCATCAAACGCATTCAATCAGGGTCGAAAATTTTACAAGACCCGCTACAGAGTAGCGGGAATAAATCTATGTACTCTGAGCACATTGTATTACAAATGGCGTCGTCTGTTCAGTGGCAAAGAACGCGTTTTAGATGATCAAGAAACGAAGGCTTCCAGAGCAATCCCCCATTATCCGGGGCCTGAAAGGCCTGGGTTCGTTCAGACTCAAACGGAAGAAGTGCGTCGAGCAAGAGCAGCCTAAGAAAAGACACTGAGCGACCAACCTCCACGAATCTTATGGGAAGGTACGCACAGAATTCAAACGTTCCAAAACCCTGACGGTGGTTTCCCAGCCGATGCAGGCATCGGTGATACTAATACCATACTGGAGACCCTCAGGACCCTCAGGTGGAACATCCTGACGACCAGCATTGATGTTCGACTCAATCATTACCCCAGTGATAGCCGTGGCACCAGCCTTCAACTGTTCGCAGATCACATCAACAACCTTGGGCTGGTTGTTATGGTTTTTGAGCGAGTTCCCATCTTAATACTACATGTCAGTGCAACTGGCGCTAGGTGTAGGAGAGACAACACGCACGGCTAGCATCAACCATGATGCTCGGGAAAGCCTCAGGTCTCGCTTTTTTGAGGTCATTTTCGACAGCCTGAACGGACTGTGCGTCATAATTCGTTCCCTTTGTGCCACCACGAAGGATAACGTGCAGATCGGGGTTCCCGGTAGTCTTGACAATCGCTGCAAGACCTTGGTTTGTAACACCCATGAACGCATGGGGATTTGATGCACTGCGCATAGCATCAACTGCAACACGGACGGAGCCATCAGTGCCATTCTTGAAACCTAAAATGACGCCAATTAGCATTGGGTGATAATTACGCCCTGAAGGCAGCGTACCAATGGGGAAAGATACACCGGAGGCGAGTTCGCGGTGAAGTTGAGATTCAGTGGTGCGTGCGCCGATGGCACCCCAACTCAAGCAATCCTTCATAGCAATATCAGCGCTTATTCGCACCCACAAGCATAATACGTTACAGCAAGGAATTGTGGCGAAACCGTATCCAAAAGCTCCGAGCCAACAGGCAGTCCCATATCAGTGATGTCACAAAGAAGTTGTCTGCCGATACGAAGCCCTTTGTTGATTTTGAATGTGTTGTCAATGTCGGGATCATTAATCAACCCTTTCCCTGTAAACGAAGATGAGCACTTCTGGAGTTGAAATTGGTGAGCACAGACCCACAGCCAACGGTCGTGCGTGGTTTCTTAAACAGGAAGTCCTATGTCAGCGTCGAGTCTCAAGACAATTGAACAAGACCGACTTCGCTATTTGAAAATGGCAGATGTCAGCCATGTGCGTGAATGACTCGTCCAGAAAATTAGGCTACTCACAAATATGCACGCATGACGATGAAGAGCCCACCTAACGATGTCGCGAGCTCTTTAAGCCTGAATGAATAATCCAAGGCTAACTGAGGAGAATGGATTGAGCAAGGCCCGACGATGACAAGTACACGGGGATCGCGTCCAGCGAGGATACTGGCGGCAATCCGCCGCCCATCAGCCACCGTTTTAACGGATCGGGGAGTAAGAGGAATTTCTTGACGAATCAAGGCCGGTTGAATGAGAGGATCGTACTGAAGGAAAACGCTGTGATGGTCCCAAAGTCCGATCGGTCGCCGAAACTCACGCCTAGGATACGGGTGTCGTCGATGACACGACCATCTTGAGCAAGTGTAGAAGCCATTAAGAAACAGAGAAAGTAAAGTAGTTGGTGGAGAAAAAGCAAAAGGCAAGAACACACAACTTCTTGCAAATCTGTCGTGAATCAGATACTTTATGTATGTAGGTTGCGGCATTTTCCGTCCGACGTCGGGCCCGAAGCGCAAGGCGCGAGTGTGGTCCTGGTAGAAATGAACTCTCCTCACGCTCAATGATCATTGTGTCGGGGCGGGGCGTGCGACGAGTACGGTGTCGCAATATTATGAGAAAATATCCTTCATGACGCCACTCAGGACCCGAAGCGGTTGGAAGTACACAAGCTTTGATGAAAGCGCGTTGGATAAATTAGATAAACATTAGGTCCAGAACATCGCAATGAACAATGCCTTTATAAAACTAGTTAGGGAAATCAAATGCTTAATGGAGTCTCACGAAAACCCGGGTACATTATAACTACTTCGACGCAGAGGATCGAGTCGCGCAAATATGAGCTAACGGGACAGACGGGGTCGAAGTCGATAAGTACGGGATTATCTCCACGATATTGTAGTCAGATTGCTCAACCAGCGTGGGCGGGCTTGAAACGTCGGGAATTGCAAGCGTAGGCGGCCATTGCCGTTCATCGATTTGGCCAACCTCTACTAAAGTAGAGCAGAAACTGTTGTGTGAAATGAAGTAAGAGATCATCATTGTGTGCCAAACACGTCCCCCTCACCAATGTTCCGAAAGTGCGCGCACGAAGAGAGTTGAACTAAACCCGGTGGCCGGATTTGTTGTAAAAACTATATGCCAGACGCCAGGCGTCTACACCCCTCGAGGACTTCCACCTGATTCCGATACCAAAAAACAGGCTCAGGATGCCTCAAACAAGGGGATTCTAGATATACCTGAGCCCGTGCTCAAATCCATCCCCGTTCCCGCTGGTTTGAAGATCTTCGTTAACATCGCGTATGACGATGCAGTGCCTCCACCGCCCAAGGCATCCGAGAGCGACATCCGGAAAGCGATGGCCGGGGATGACGGTGCATACTATGTTCCGGTCATAGTCAGTGATGGCCGGGAAGTCCTGGACAAGGGTCTGTTTTCGTCGCACTTTCCGTCATCGACCTAACTAGTCACGATTGGTTCGGTTAATGAATGACCTATGATTCCTCGCACTTCATAGGGGGGAACGCTTCGTTAGTTTTTGACACAATCTTTAATACGTCCATTCGTGAACGTGTATCGAAGGATCTCGACTACAGGACGTTCATAACAGGTAAGTCGTTAAGTTAGCGATTGACTTTTTCTAACCATGCACTTTCTGATCTATATGGCTCTGCCTTGTCCCTAAGAAATTGCACTAGAACGGGTTGAAGATAAGAGTGGTTTGACGCTTGGAAGAGGTGAGTGCCACCCAACCTCTGTCAAGTGAGTCATGAAGGTGTAATTCGAGCATTGTAGAGGTCGGAACACCAAACATAAAGTCAAAAGGCCCTTTACACCAAGAACAGTACTTGTGCCGTCATATTGGTCTCCAGACACTGCTAAGCCAGTCGCCGCCTCGTCCTCAAAACTTCTCATCGAAGAACTCGCACCGTCAGACTCCAAGTCCCCTTCCTCCTCAAAGCCCGCACCAACCTCCATCCTCAAGTCATCGAAAGGACCGCACAGTCCACGGTTGCAGACGATACCAGTGCCAAGCCTCTTCCTGTCTGGGAAATATCAATCGAAAATGCCACTCCAGACTTACGTAGAGCAATTATTACCATTGCGGTCCCTCACCTGGTAAGCTCATTTAGTCTAAATATAGCACCCAAAATGTACTTTCCTACTAATTTGTCCTTTGCAGAGTAGGGAACACCACTCGGAGTGCACGGTTGATCTTGAACCCAATCGGCTTATCTTTACGTGCCAGAGCCTCTATGCTCACCTAGACGTACCTATTCTGACTTCCTTCAAAGCTGCAGCGACGAACACAAAAGTTGGTCTTAATGTAGATGAAGCCAAAGCTCAGTGGATCGTTGGGGAGGGGAAGTTGGTCATCACAGCGCCGATCACTACGTCTTGATGCAGGTGTGCAACCATAAGCGTAGCATTCACGTTACGGGCAACCCACCTGGGCATCGGAGTTCCTCGTCAAGAAACACCACTGTTGCGTCTTGTCTTGTGCTTGTGCTTGCAGCCGTATCTGCCAGCTGGAAACAGTGATGGCTAACAATCGATGGGTCAAATATTATTGCTACTCCTGGATCATCACAAACGGACGTTCGTGATGTTAACTACAAATCAAAAGCAAAGTTAGACTCAAGGCTACATGTATCACAATTAACATGCAATGTCCGTGATACAAGAAACAAAACTGGCTGCAAGAACCTCAAAAAAGTTCTGGTATATGGTGAATACAACAACAAAAACCCAGCGTTAGATAAATCCCCTTTGGTATCCGTCCTGACGAAGAAATCCTATAAGATATTTTTGCGATAAAGAACGAGAAGTGTGAAGCAGACGAGGAGTATTTCGGTGGCGAGGATGGCTCTAATGTATTAATGAATGAATCGGTGGCACCGTTCAGTTGAAACTTTGAGGAACATGATAAGGAAGCGAGTTGACATACATGCATCTCCATGCCCACGTATCATCACGGTCGCGCAAACGAGAGATTATTTCTGTGGATTGTTGGGGTGTATTCATTCCAGCTTCAGGTTGGTGTGATGTGTCAATCTTCCGCCAGAGAAAGGCACCTCCTACAGCCCAGAGCAATGGGAAGACTACCAACATTAGGAGCGCTCAATCAGAGGTGGGGACGACGGGTGAGGATAAACCAGAACGCACAGAACCCGAGAATAAAAAATATCCGCGGATAACATCGTCCTTCGGTTTCCTGCGGTGAGGCTGGGGTGGCGAACGTCGAAGCGTTAATCCAGGGTCCATCAGTAGGCTTAACAAGCTCGATAGAAGGTTGTGGTCCCTAGAGAGACGATGAATGAGCGACTTCAACTGAGGAGAAGAAAGAGAGGGAGAGTAACATTACGCACAAAAGAAGGTGTGGATGCCGCAGAACAGTCATATTCGTCATTCGTCTTTTCAGAAGGAAGTCTTATCAAGAAGGGTCTTAACGGCGGAGCTCTAAGGTTGGGGCTGGGGGAATGTCTTGGAATGGGGACGTTCTCGAAGACTGCCGAGTTGACTCTGAACAAGCCCGAATCGGGGCCATTGGCAGTGCGAGTGAAAATTGGAGCAGCCAGCCGCATAATGATAGGAATAGACGAAGTAAAGATATCCTAGGGAAACTTTGGAAGGGTATAGATATAGGCGAGATATCCCAGTCGACTCGGACGAAGAGAAGGTGAGGTAGTTGGGAGGTCCGGAATGAAGAGACCAAGAGAAGAAGTAGCGGCATATATAGGTCAGTTACAGAACAAAGGAACACCGATTTACAGCAATTGTTAGGGGTGGTTAACAATACCTCATTGACAATGAGATGTTGTTAACCACCCTAACCAATGAGTCATCCAACGCGGATAATAAAAACTGTTTGGAGCGATTCTTCTACATTGTGAGGACAAAAACAACGAATTGAATCAGAACCAATGAATTGGTTCACATGGTCACGTGCTGTCAATAAATCAGATGATCTCAACGCTATGCCTTAGAGCTCCCGCCTGAATATTCTTCTTCCCGTTAAAGAGAGGCTGGTCACCTGCCTAGCCTGGATGTCGCATTATCCGAGCCGCGAAGAAGGATGAACACTACAATTATGGGTCCTCATTCTTGTGAGCACTACTCACTATGAATCGAAGACCCGAAGCTTGCGATGCTCACTACAATAGAGTTGGGCACAATAATTCTCTGATCAATCATCCGAACCTGCTGTGAAAACTTGGAACAGATGCTTCTGTGGCAATGGAGATATTATTCAATTCTCATCACCATCCAACATACAAATCTTCAAAATCAATGTTGCATCTATCGGCACCTTAAGAACTTGAGAGGGTTTCGAGGACAAGATTTGGGAATTTTTCTACAAGAAGCGCCTCCGACAAGTTCCACACTTTGTGAAAAACCTTTATCAGCACACGACAAAACAAATTAGACTATCAAAGCGAACTTACGATCTTCCGCTAGTTTGGGATCTGTGCTGTATTTCGTTCGCCATATGGGATATCCATACGCCCCAGGGAGAGTATCCCTGGTGCACGAAGCGCAGGAACAAATTACGATGAAAAACCAGTGAAAACTCAAATATTTAGTCACCTCACCATAAATCTTTTTCTTCGATCTCTGAGCTCGTGGCTGCATAAAGAGAAGACAACGCGCCATTCGCCGGACTAATCAGGACCTTGCGAATCAAATTTCCAAAACCCCAAGGCAAGTGCTGGAACAAATCTGCATATTCCGCAGTCTCACTACCGGTAAATGGCAACACGTTTTCGCTGACGTACCAGTGTCGACGGTTCCTGGATGTACCGCGATAGCCTTAACATCATCACCACCTCCCGCTTGTTGATTTCTCGGGCAAAAAGGATATTGGCTAGTTTGCTCTGCGAGTATCGGAGGCTCGGAGGGTGCGTTGTCCATTCAAGATACTGATGGCCGAAACGACGATTGACAGCCTGTTTTGAGGTGAAATCGGGGGAATGGAAGAGGTCTAAAGGACAGTGTTTCAAGGACTAATCAATCAATTCCTTTACGAGCCCAGAAACAACGAACCAAAGAAATTATGCGGTGAGCTGTGGATGAGAGCATGACGATCCGACTTGGACGTCCAGATGCCTTGATGAGGTGCAGCGTCACAAAAGATGCGACATCATTGTAGAGGATCGATGTTCACCTTGCCACTCTCTCTAAGAAGCGGAAGCAAGCGCCGAACAAACAAGAAATGCGACAAATGGTTCACTTGGAATTGTTGTTCGTAGCCATCCTGATATTGTTGTTGTCAATCATATTGAGGCGAGCTATGAAGTAGAGAACTGCACCTTGGTTAGCTGGTAGGGAGGCACCATTATGCCTGAAGTGAATGAACCTTAAGCGCGAAGTAGAGCCAATCGGATTCGTATTTACCGGCGTTACCTATGGTGCCGAGTAGATGAATGAGATGGCAATGCCGTAGGGTAGGACCATAGCTTACATATCAATATATCCAGCCTTTTCTCCCTGCTAAGAAATGCGTCGGAGCACTTGAGCACAGATTGCAGGTCATCCAAAACAAGCTGAATGCAATGGAGATCAAGTGTAGCCTCCGGGTGGGCTTCTTTCAACCTTTGTATAGCATCTTCTCCTTCGAAGGTGTTCGGCACCTACATTCACGACGAAGAGAAAACCAAAGTCAGTAGGCCGGGAGTGACGTAGAGATAAGAGAAAACGCACGCTATCCACACTTTAGCACCATGTAGTGCTAACTGCCGCACAGTCTCGAACCCAATTCCATTGTTACCCCCCGTGATCAATGCTATCTTCCCCGTCAAAGACGGAATTTGGTCTGTGCTGAAAGGTAGCGTCATGATAAACAACGCGGACAAGTTCTAGCAGGAAAATTTAAGGGATGCGGGACCCTGCAGTCTAGACAATTCTACGGAATTGCGCCTTCATTCCTTGCCTGTTTGTTTTCTTTGCTTCCGCCTCGGGTGTGCGATCCCGAGGGAGGTTGGAAACGTGCTCACTTATGTAAGTAGCTTTTGTCACAGGAGAATGCATCAGGAATGCATTCGGGAGAACAAGGACAGGGGAAAGTTCTAGATTCTCGTGCCATCATATTACATGCGCCGCGGGATATAGACCCAATATGAGCATCACTCCTGCCCATGGAAAATTGTGCTGCGTTCATGACAACAGTACTCTCAGGCTACAATCCCGCTGATCAATTACACAATTAACGTCGACTCCTTATAGCGAGAGAATATTGGGATAATACTTCTGAGGCAGGGTTACCATTTCAAAGCGTGGGATTGTGGTCAGCCTGCATGCTGTCGCGTCGAGCAGAGGCTTTGACAGTCATGATGGCAGCTTCGGCGTGCATTTATGTGAGATCCCGGATACAATCGTGGAGAAGAAATCGGGACTCTGACGTGTTATCTCAAGGTGATTTGGCGTGGTCCTCAAGTCTGATATCAGAAGAAATCTTCGAGAGGAACCTGGGGATTTTCATGGGGCACTTGGTGCTTCGTTGAAAACATTGGGGAATATATCTGCGATGAGAACCTCAGACAATTTGCGAAATCCATTTTCAGCGTATGACAGGCATATGGACCAAGCAGGCTTGCGATCCTCTGCGAGTTTAGAATCCAAACTGTATTTCGATTGTCGCATGAGATACCGGTACCAAGAAAAGTATTTCTGCCTTGTGAAGTGCAGGATCAATTACCCATGCAGGATCCTTGACGATTAAATTCCTTTCGATCTCGTAGCTGCATCGGGGGGAGCCGGTGCGCCACTCGCGGGAGTAATGCAGCGCCTGCGGAACAAGCTGCGGATCCTACCATATCTGCGGATCCAGAGGCCCCACTACAAGCACATCACAACACACCACTCCTGTCGACATGCCAGTGTCAACACCTCCCGGGTGTGCCCTGACCTCACCACCCTTGTGCACTTGTGCTTGTTGATTTCTCGGGCAAGAAGGATATTCGCTAGTCTGCGAGCATCGGATGGACCAAGGGAGCGCCATCCATTCCTGACGGGTTGGGGTGAAGGCAGTGAGTTGAAGAACTACCACAAAATGAGGCGTGCGGCCCCTGCAGGGATCGCGCGGGTTGCTGCTGTAGGCCCGAAGTGTATGTGTCAGCGGCTGGGGTGAAGGGTACCGTCGTGGTCAGCCCTCGTGTGGAGTGGAAAGGCCTTATTGTGTCTCGGCCGGCAGTTCAATGAACAAAAGGCAGCGAAGGGCGTTGAGTCTTGGCGGCTCCCAGTCCCTGCATTTTGCTCAGCGAAAGGGTGAGCATGTGGATCGAGTCGGCACGTGGTGGAGAAGCCATGGGTAAAAGAGATGGTGGAGAAAGAGGAAAGAAGGGGGACGGTGGGGCTTGGGCCCGCAAATCTGCCGGCCAGCTTGCTCGGGGCTTACGGGGCTACCATTGGCATTGCCACTGTCGCACCTCGTTGTCCTAGCTCCCTTGCGGAATCCAGCTTTTTTCAGTACATCCTCAACGACCTTCATGAGCTGATGACACGCGAATCCCATGTCAACCACAAACAAGGAGTTCCACATAGAATACGAAATGGCCACACCTCTTCTGCCTTGCGAACTACCTTCTCCGCAAGTCTGCCGTTGAAATCTTGGCTATCTCAGAAAATAATCAGAGGGGATTCGATTCGGGTGGAGTCGTGTAGCGGCTTGAAAATGCTTGGGGGGAAAGCCTACAGTTCAAGTCGGGAGTCAAATGGGCTCTTGCCAGTCGTCCCATAGGAACGCAGATTCATTGGAATCGCGACATTCGTCCGACTGAATTCATCAACTAATCGTGACTTCCCCATCCCTTAGGGGCACAGTGTGCTTGTCTATGTGGGCTTTGAGTGCTTGTGGCGCTGTGCACAAGAACGCCTTCGTCCAAGAATGCTCGGTTGCTGCAGAACACCAATATGTCATTATGGTTATCACAAATCGCATGAGAATCTCACCCGCTGCTGGAAATTTACAGAAAGACCCGAAGGACCCGGAGACAGTTCAAAGTGATGGGCAAGTATCCGCCGTGCTTCCATACAAGTGCGTCTACACTCGTTGGGCGGTGCATGAAGTGGACCATCCGCAAGAAAGGTTGAGTATTCGGCCACATGAACATCACAAGCACCATACAACGCTCCAGTCAAGGAACGACTTCGGATGGCTTGTGTGAGCAGATCGTGATTTGGGGGTTCACGCCTCATCATGGAGAAATAATTCCAACAAAAGCAATGAGAGAGTTATCGGGGTCTGGATTTCGGGCACTCTTCATCAAGGCGCTGGAATATGGCGTCTTCCCCATCGGCAGGCGGAAGGCAGCTACTTTGCAAGTGTGTCTGCATTCGCCCTGACTCACCCTCTGTTTCCTCAATGCCTTCTGACTCCTGGTTCGGGAGCCTCAACCGCCACACGCACCTTGCTCAGGTTGGCGAGAGTGTCATGGATACTCCTCTTGCGCTTATGGCCGTCGGTGTGTTTCGGCAGAGAAAATGAAAGGTTTGCTCTCGCGTTTGGTGACTTACTGCACCTTTGAGTATCTCAAGTGTAGAATGTAACACTATCGCACCGGCATGACCTGAATCGACATTGAATATTTGAAACGGTGCACCCATACATTCCTTAGAGATCACGGGCACAGCCTTATTTGGCGCAGCAACTCCATAACTCGGTTTCTCGCCATCACTCCAGTTCGTCACTCCACAATTTGCCATGTCTTCAGAACCCAGCGATGCCGGTGCAGGCGTCCCGCAATCACAGCGCACCTCATGGACTCAATTCGTCAAGGCGTAAGCACATCGATCATTACTTGAAATGTCGCCCTTTGGTTCAACTCTCCTCGTTGCAATGTTGCCTTGTACGATCCAGGATTGCCTCGTTCTCTGGAGACCTTTATAACATGACAGCGCCTCCGTTTATCCTTTCTCCCGTTTCTCTTACTGAATATCCTTGTGAGCTGTCGTCATTGGAGACGCGACTGAGCAAGTGGCCATTTAGCCTGACCGCGATTCATTTCCGATTCAACAGCATATTGGGGCGAAAGGCCTTCTCTATTCGCAGCTATTGCAGATGCACCTAATGAAGAGGAACGTCACGTCCGAGTACTGAAATGGTTCATCGTAAGTTGATCATCATTCTTGTGCACATCAACGCTGGTTTCTCATCACCGCCCAAACAGTCCACTCTCAAGGGTCAATACACGACCCGAAATGACCAGATGGGATCGGAGAAGAAGTAAGCACCCCAACCCCCATTTCTTCGCTTTGATATGACGGTCCCGTCAAGGCCCCTGAATCCTGCTCTCGGCGAGTATGTGTATAAAGCGTCCATATTTTAGCGCCCAGCTGACCGGCTCCCTTTTCGTGTTGTCGCCTTCTCGATAGACTTTTCTATGGCCATTGGCCCAGCGTTGCTGGATCAGGGGAGCAGACCTTGGTCGTTGAACAAGTCTCCCATCACCCGCCAATCACGGCCTACATCATAGAGAACAAATCGAAAGGACTTGTTCTTCAGGGGCATAATGCACAGAAGACCAGCTTCTCTTCAAGCACGCTTAATGGTGAGTTGTCTCGCGCCTGAGCTTATTTTTTGGGGGTTTCACGTGCAGTGATCAACTCGTTTTTGGGTTAACTTCTAGTTAAACAAGTTGGACACGCACTTTTAACCGTAACACTCCCTAGTGGAGCGACGGAGACGCACCTGATTACCCTCCCTAAACTACGTATTGAAGGTGACAATTACGGATGCCCATTTTGCGAACCAATATGCTAATGCCCATTCAGGCATATGGTATGGCTCCCCATATGTCGAGCTGACAGAAAACTCGTACATCGCCTCCTCGTCTGGATACTACTCAATGATCGAGTACAAAGGCAAAGGTTACTTCACTGGAAAGTCGCATTCTTTCAAAGCCTTCGTGTATCCTCCTTTGCCCAGCCCTGCATCTGTCGCCGCATCTGGGGAATTGCCCACTCCGTCAACAACCCCCAAGTACGTGGCTGAGGGTACATGGACGGCGACCAGCAAGCTCAAGGATGGGCGCATTTTCACGGACGTCACTGGGCCCAGAACAGAGATCATCGTCAGTGACATCAGTGAGCAGGACCCGATGGAGACCAGGAGGCTCTGGAGTGAGGTCTCCAAGGGTATTCGGACGGGTGACTTCGATCTGGCCAGCAGGGAGAAGACCAAGATTGAGGTATGTGTTCTTCACTAGATGAGTGAGCAGTGTTAATGCTAGTTTTTAACGGCAGAATGCTGAGCGTCAGAAACGGAGGGATGAAGCCGTGGCCGGTACTCCCTGGAAACTTCAGCACTTCGTCCGCATAGAGAGCGATCCAGAATGTGAGACTAATTTCTTGATACTGCTTCGGGCGTAATCTCAAACACCCTACCAACAGACGCTCGCCTAGGGAAATTATTCAAAGCGAATCCACCAACTGAGGACGCTTGGGTGTGCATCCGCCCTGAGAGCCAGATCTTACCTTCTACCGAGCCTGATGAAGAGAAAAACTAAACCCTGGGTCTCACGTCGTGAACACTCGTAGTCATTGGATCTCCACATTCGTATTGTGAATGCCTTGGCTGCGTATTCACCCCGTACTACGTAGCATTTTAGATCCCACATGTGGGGATACTAGCGTACATGGACTATGCATCGGAATATATAATCCAGAGATGATTGCTTACTACAACATATGGTTAAAGTTCAAGGAAAGCTCGGAATACATAAGGAGCTGTGATCCGTAAATGGGTGAAAAGGATGTGACTTGAAGACAAGCCCGAAGTGTCATGTAGCCAGAGTGGCGGCGATACTCCAAGCCTTCATAATTGAAACGGATCGAAACCTAAAGAGGGAGATTCCTCTTTCAACAGTACTTGAATTTCATCGACAAGCCTGTCTTCTTGGAAGCCTTTTACTCTTTCGTTATCCAATGTACCATATCCAGATAGACCCGACAATGCGAGATGGAGTGGGGGCAATGTCTCAGCAGCCTGCTGTCGATACTCCAAGAATGCTCGAATGCTATCGAAAGGATATCTGTCGTGCGCGGCGGATGCGGCAACAGATAACCGACTCAGTGATGACAACGAGTACGAGCTCTCCATGAAAGAGCTAAGAAAGGAGGAAAAGAACCTTCCACCTCTTCCAATGGACAAAGTAAGATTCTCGAGGTGTTCGCATGTTCGCAGCTATGGTGAAAAAATCAAAAAATCAAAAAACTCGCATTCTACACAAAGCAGAGCACTGACCCAGCGAGCATACATCGATGCGGACGCCACAATACCGGGCGGATCACGGTCTTGGAAAGGAATGCGAGCGTAGGCAGTGCGCAAATCACAAGTCACTAAGGCGCTGACGATATGATCCGATAGATGAGGGGCCTTTGTAGCTTGGAGGACGAGATGTTGTAAGTGTGGGAGAACGATAGGCTCGACGTTAATGGAAGCAATCGCGCGGTCGTCAGAAGGTATAATGAGATACTGTAATTGAAGTCTTTCTAGGTTCTGATTCGACCTCAGGGCACTCGCTAATTCGTTAATGGACAATTCAACAGACTCCAAAAATAAGGTGCGGAGCTTAGTGAACTGTGAATACGACACCGTGTGAAAGTGTTCGATACGGAGGTGTTCGACATGGGGTGCGAGAAAATATGCGCTCCGTCGTGATCCGGGGCCCATCACACGCAAAGTCTTCAAATTCTGCATCCCCCCAATAATGTCGGACCTATGCAGAAGTGATGTCCCAAGTTGAACGGAAGACGAATTTATCCAGATAAACAACTTGTGAACTTCTGAGATTCTGAGATGGTCCCACTGGTCCCACAATTCACTTGGATCCTTGATCGTGTCACGATGTGAAGAGTGTCCTGCGATGAGCAGTCAGAAGGAGCGAGAGGGTCGACTAAGTTCTCACCTCGTCCTCGTGTGCAAGATAGATGGTAGGGGCGGCCCGCTCGACGCTGATGCCATGTGTCGATCTGATCGAATGGCCATGAAGCATCAACGTATCGCCACAAAGAGCTGGTTCCAATCGCGACTCTACGCCAGAACGAGGACACTTGGGTTATCCGGAGCAACTCTGCTTCGTGCTGTTGACCAGGCACACTGTCAATGATGGCTTCGAATATAATACGCAGCACGTCAAGTGGTAGACCACATATAGGAGCGGAGTAACCGTTGAGTCGATTGGATATTCGAGTAGCTATTGCTTTGGCACCTGCGATAGCGCATTCTAGCCGCTCAAGCCTTCGAAGCTGAGGCTCAAGGCTGGTGACTTGTGAATGCGACATCCTCCAAGCTCGGCATCTTTGGGGTTCGGCCGGAGATGGAACACCTGACGAGCTGACGAGTGCCATGAAGGTCGTTCCAATCGCATCCGCGTTCGTTTCGAACGCATTTAATAGGGCATCAAGTCCATCCATCATGCCCGTATGTCCCTAAGGTTGCAAGGTTCTGACAGCGTCTGGAGCCCCTGAGCCCGCGTGAATGATGCACAGCCACATGATGGACTTTCTTCGTCCAGATATTGGGACACATCACGGCACCGGATTTCCGATCAATCCTCAGGCCGGATGATAAATTATAAAAATGACTGCTTAATTCTGCTCACGCCAGCAACTAAGCCTCATTTTGACTCTAAGCCCCTCTTGCTTGGATAATACGCGGACACTTGAGATGAATGGGACTGCGATAAAGACCAGTTCTCTTGGGCACTGCATGGTAGTTAAAACTGGTGGAGTCCGTATTCTGCTGCTCTGTATTGGTCACCTCCATAATTCTAGCGGTGTGGCACAGCTTATCTCTATAAGACATCTTTGAACCTGGCAGAGATGACAAACATTGAAAGGTGAACGGCGATAGGGGTTTTGACTGCTCAGAATCAGTGAGTGAAGGTTGTTGATAACTATGCCAGCTGATCGTAGCATGATTCCTTCACGTTGGCTGGGATACGAATAGCTAATGAGGAGAACAGTGGCTGGAAATTATTCGCATCGTTGATGATGGATGCGGTTGCTCGTTTTGATTTGGTGGTCACTGTGTTCTGCCGATTGCTTTTCGAGGACCGGAGATTCCGCTGGCTGCATGCTAATGAGCTGGTTGCTTATGGGGAACGTAGGAAAGTCGCAGGTCATCTGCGAATGATTGTACCTGATGAGCACACACCACAAACCATCATATTGGTATAAACCAGACTTTATTGTGTCTCTCAATGGCTCGAAGTGCCTGTTTCCCCAGAAATACGCTTGGTGCTTTGCCTATGCGCACTCAGGACGATTCTCTCTTCAGATCGCATACGAAAATGCCCCTATAGGTTTTGTTCAGATCGGAGATGGGCAGGGTCATGCTTTACGAATTGTTTCCTGGGACGTGGTGCAGCTATCAATCATGCAGCCACCCTTGATATCATTCCTCCCGCCTCTTTTGGTAATCCTAAAGAGGTGACTACTGCCGAAAGACTATGAACGTGCTTCAACTTTGAAATATCAACCGCAAGTCATCAAAAAATATCCGGGCCTGAATCCGGACCTTGGAATGTTCGTTCCATCCTCTTGGACTAAGGGTTCAGACCTTAGCGATCCACACAACAACTGGATCAACCATTGCACCCCGGAACGATGAGAAATCTTATGCATTCAGAGATGGCTCCGGAGTAGTGGAGTGAAATGATGGAAGTGGGGATAGTGAAGGACGCCGGATTGCTCATGTTTCCCTATCTCACCATCTTTGTATCGTGGCGCCTCCAGTCGAAATAAGCAGATTGCACGTATTAGCGTCCGGTGAGTCATCAACTGGAAATAACAGGGGGATCAGCACATGTCTTATCGATGTAGGCAACATAAAGTGAATATAGGAAGTCTTGTTGTTGTTGTTTATTCTGGATATTTATCCTGCAAACTTTAGGCTGCTCGCGCGTGAGAGCGCCGAGGGCAGGGGTTGGAATAAATACACGAAAATAAAGTGAGAAAATAATAATCTAAGTCCGATTCGGGTGTTCTCATGCGTTCTGACGAGGTTAACTCCGAATGCTGCTCCGCTTTTGAGTCGTCGCGTTGTGCTGGCCGATTTTGGGTGACGATGTCGAAAAATGGGATGGGTTTCGCCGTACAGCGGTGTCTAGGAAGTCTTCATGCGTGTGTTCAGCATTTCGGAGTGTTGGCTTTTGTTTGTGTCGTGCCTTACATAGGCTGTCTTGTGGCCCAAGCCGAATTTAGTACACCCCTCCTCCGCATTCCCTGGCACCAGGGCTAAGACGCTCGCGCTGCCAATTATGTCCTCCTCGCCATCGCCATCGCCATCGCCACCACCACCATCACAACAGCAACGACAACGAGTCAATACCTCAGGAAGGCAATCCATGCCGGGCGGTGATCCCTTCCAATCCCCTTCCACCCCATCCTTCAATCTCTTCGATAATGACCCAAGATCTTCACCTGCTGTTCGAGGGAGTTTTTTGGGGGACGCACCTTTATTATCAAGTAAGTATCGCTCCTCTTTGCAAGTCAGAGAGAGATTCATGGAGAGTTCCAGACACGGGCCCTCTGCAGCTGCACAGATCCCGCATCATTCAAGTCAAATTAATGTCCAATCACCTCTTTCCGTACGTCCCGAACTCACGATGCTCAAGCAAGATGGTTTTTAGCTGAAATTGGTTTATCTGTCCCCCGTTCAACCCAAAGTCACCCACAAACACCGTTCGCTCCTCACCAAGCATAAATTCCAGCATCCAACCCAACATCTCTACACCCCGACGAAGGGCAGCAGCTCCAGGTAGCGGTTCTTCATCTATCTTCGCAACACCCTCGTCACTTTCGCATATCCGTTCCGACCACGCCATTCTCACTGCATTTGACCCGGCTGATAAAGAGTTGTACAATTTATGGGCTCCCAAAGTTTAATTATAGTTACAATTGGCATGAGGGCGATCTGGCTTGTGTGGAAACCGGCTATTCATCTCTTGGAAGGAATTGAGCTTCCGATTCCGACTGAAGATCATATACCACGCCTATATGCGTATCCCAGTTCGCTGTGCAACGATTATGATGAAATGCCGCAATTACATGAAGTCTGAGGTGTCATGATGGTATGGGCACGAAAACACGAATCACGAGCCTGTACATCGCCCAACCCCAACGAGGAAAAATGGCCCGAATGCCGTCATGAAACTACCGGTGAAGAGCGGTGTTTCAACATTTCCAAGTACTCTGCGTGATTTGGGGCAAATGAGTCGTTCAGCCCTTATCACAACAGATGAAACGACCCAACTTACATCTTTCTTCGAAGGAGCACCCTGGCTGAGATAAGGGTCAATGCCGAGGCATACCGAAAGCGCAACAAGTTGGTATCCTGCTGATTGGAGTTGCTGAATGGCATACGGCAAAAGTTCGTGCGCAGTTGTATCATGAGTCTGCAAAGACCCGTTGAAGCCCGTCAAAAAAACCGGCTGATGCGTCAGAAAAATCTCCTGTCAAACATAGCCCTCGACTTCGACGCACCTCATGATTCAAAAAGATGGCAGTCCCAGAGGCCTTCGGGTTTCTCGAAACGAAATCCTTATAAATGCTCTTTTGGTATTTCATATCATACCCATCCGAATCACCTGAATCTTGATCCCAAATGACGACAGATTGGCCAAGGGAGTTGGCGACTTTGCGGACCTCATCGTTATATTCGCCATATGGGGGACGCATGAATCGTGGGATTATACCAAGCGTCTTACGGAGCGCGTCTGCATGTGAGGGTGAGGGTGACCTCAGCGGCGAATCTGGTGTGCACCGGATGGGGACGTACCGTTGATGCGGGTCAACTCGGATTTGACTGTGGAAGGAGGTCAGAAAGCGTCAGTCCAACGAGGCGGCAAAGGGACAGGCCTTGGTTGCTTGTCAACTGGGAGGATCGGGGTCAGCTGTCAACGGTGTGAATTTGGTGTTCGAAGATGACAAACCTCGGTGAGATGAGGATGAGACCAGCTGGCGGACGGCATCCAAAGTCACGCTATTTTGTCATTAAGAAGGGAAGCACTGACGTGTGAGACGCGATTTCGTGGCCTTGAGAGAGGGCGTAACGGATACGTGCAACGTTGTCATCGGAGTAGATGCAGCCATAGTTATTTCCCTGGAATCATTTTCACGGTAAGTTATTTGGGACGTGTTTTGGGTCTGGTTTGTTTCCCTTACGTTGACAAAGAAAGTGCCTGGACGTGAAATTTAACGTGATCTTGCGTCAGTTGCGCGTCTTGACGCGTGAGATGAGGATATACCTTTGGCGCCATGCTGGGTGAGTTGGTCGGAGATCTCCTTCATGTAGATATACGGGCCGTCGTCGAACGTAACTGCTACTTGTCCCTTATTGATGCAAGAAGTATACACGGTAGCAAGTCCTAACATGACAAGTCATCAGAGGTCATTATCATGAAAGGAATTGATAGAGGCATTCATGGAGCCTGTTAGGACTAGAAAGACTTGCCGCTCGTAGTGGATGAGGGATCGCGGCGAAGAGTGGAACGAGTGGAAGCGGGAACGAATGTGGACGTGTTTTGCTGCGCGGTAGGATGAGCGAGGGTGATGCCTGTCAAGGCTAGAAAGACAAGATTAACGAGTGGAAGTTTGAACATGATGCTGAGTTGGACGTTAGAAGCGAATCGAGTTGAGGAGAAGGACGCGCCGGCCCAGCTTATATCATATCGGGACTCGTGTGTATACGTATTTGGAGCCACAGCTCGTAGCACAGCGTGTATGCATCCAACTGTGGCGTTCGTACCCTTCGTCAGTCATGTGCATGGTTGGAAACCTTCTTGCGTTGAATATGCTACTAGGCCAGAACCCAATTGCTCTGCTGATGAACAAATCTGGGAAATCAGAACTTGAATTGCAGTGAGATTGACAACCCGAAGCAGCGAAGCCCACTAGGGTTGAGAATTGATTCGAAATAAACATGTAAAAACAAAGACGTCTCCCTTTCGCTCTCGGCCAACAAATGCAACCCGCGCGTCGACGTCCTTTCCAGATGCCACAAATCACTTGGGCTTCTCGACCAAGATAAGGAAATCACCACATCACGCCGATCTCTCGATGGGCCGATCAGATTGTACTCTAGTACCCACTCCAAGCCCGGCTGGCCAAGCCGGTCATTAAGTCGTAATTTTTACATCATGATAGCTCTGAAACAGCTGCGGACGTCTGCGAGACAAGTATGGTGGTCCAATTCCAAGTCCTAAGTTATCAGTAGCGTTTTCTACCTGTACAACAGTCCACGGCAACCATCACTTCGAGCTTCATGAAAATGTCGAACTTGCGCCATCGGTGTCACACTCCCAATCCCAAGGCTGGTGCCGAACCCGGTAGTTTGTGTTAAGCTCAGGAAGAATAAGGACTGATGGGCCGGGGAAGCTTAGGAAGATGCATCCTTAACGTCATGGTCGTTGCAGTTGCGACCATCGATTCGGATGATTCGTCCAGCGACCAGGCAAAGCCGAGGGTGGAAAAGGTTACAAAGCTGAGCTACTAAGCAGCATTTCTCTGTGAGCCTTGAGCGCCGCACGACGTAGACGCTCTGCAAGGCATTCGAACCAAGACCGATCGACCGTGTGGAAGGATGGAGGACGGTTCCCCACGTCCACGATTCCTTCTCTCATATGAAGAACCCCAGCGCAGGATCGATGGCTTGGGATCTCATTAATGTTCCAGAATTGATCTGTCATCATGTTTCCGCCCCCGTTTCATTATCGCAACCAGGGACAAAACTATGGATCGGCGCCATCAAGATCTCGAGAAATCATCCGTTCTCCTCCAATCTTACATAAGTACCGCCATTGTCGCCTACAACGATTCAAATCAGGAGTGCCTGAATAGCATTAAGATCGATCTGATTGGGCGAATTAGGGTTTGGTGACTTGGCACGGGACAGTAAGCCTGTTCCGCTACTGACTGCCGTGGCAAGGCACATCATCGCACACTCGATCGCAGAGGATGGATGTTATGATCCATCCTCTGTGTATATAACAGGCGTGTACAACGGGTTACTTTGTACCAATCACAACAAGCCCTTGATTTCGATCTTCCACTCGCCAGCTCTCCGAACAACATCTACTACTGTGATCCCGTACACAGTTCCCCTCCCCGAAGAGATTAAATCCTATTCTCCTTCAAGGCGGGCGAGCAGTGGTGAGAAGATCATATGTTCGACGATCTCTGGCAATAGGCTGAAGCACCTCTATATGTCCCATCTGGTTGAAGTCGTGTGATCTTTTAGGATCGGCGAATGCCGCTAGGCTCAATTGAGTCTCCCCAACGGCGAGCAAGGGCTCCAAATTCTTCGTCACTTCGGCGTCGTTGAGATTCCCCTATCAGCGGAAATCTTTGAGACAATGCAGACGTGCACGACTGTCCTGTCATAATCACGGCATCGCAGCCCTAAGCACGATCTGAGCACGACATCAGAGTGTCATTAGATATTGTGCTTATATACATCTCTGAGTGGCACAGAGGGACAAAGGCTAAAGCGTTAGAACAACAAAACTTCCCATAAAAGGGAACAATAACCGCGACAACAAAGGGCGTCGGAAGCCACTTCAACATGCCCTTCGACATCACGCGAACTGAAGGATACGTCTTGAATTCTGGTTTGAAGAGGAAAGTTGGTTGAAATCAGATTGGAGCAGGTAGGCAGCTCGTTATTTCAGTATTCGGTTTTCCGCTACATGATGTCCCTAGTGGCGATCTCGCGAGGAAGCCAATGTCAATCAATGTTGGTGTCAACTTCCACCTCTAGATTGTTCTCCATTCCCGCTTCCCTGCACTCCCACAATTCCTAGCTCTGGATATGATCGCCTCCGCTTCTCTTCCGTATCTTGACATTTTGCATATCATCTTTTGGAGCATTTTCCTCTTCTTGATCTTGGGATGCTATTCCATTAACGCAGTCCGATATTCATTGGTTGGACTTGTGGCTTTCGTCTCTGGAATTGGAGACCCTGACATGCCGATTCGTGTTCTGTGTCAACATTTCCACGGCTTTCTGGGCTGAACCGATCCACATCATCATCGTTTCGTGACGGATATGAGGAGAGAGAATGCCAGAGCCTGCGCTGCGTTGAAATCTTGAATACGGGGCCTTTCCCTTGCAAAGGGTTTAGAGCTGATTGAGCGTTTTCTGAAAAGGCTGAGCTGTCACCCATTCTTCGGTACATTAATAGTGTATCGTCAGCACCCCCGCGTTGGTCCGAGATCTGTAAGCCCATTCTTATTAAGTGTTCAGCTGAGTGTTGACCGGTGTCCAAAGGAAGTCATTCACAAGCTGGTCAAAGTGCTTGATGATGTGAGGGGAAACCCGACATTCTTTCACAGGTCCCAAGTTGGCATATCCTGCCGTTGCCTCGTACCACTCATAGTCCTACATTCCAGATTTAGCTCGAGTGCTCGGGAGTCTTAAGTATTCTCGGACGGCATTCCGAGGTGTCTACTTATCCCTTGCATATAGTGGGGGACGTTCTCATGGATTATGCCTAGACCGATCTCAGCGAGCGCCTCTTGCGGTAAGCACAGTTGTCTCGTCGGCAGCAGCCTGCACCGCCATCGGGCCCAGCGCTTGTCGCTTAGAAACGTAAAGATCCCTAGGTTTGAAAATTTTCGTCTTCTCCCTCATGCCCCAATCCGCTGCTTACAACTTCAGATCCCCTCTTGCTCGAGTTGAATTGCATGCCTATCATCCATCAATTTCAAGTGCCGTTCCAGCTCCAGAGATGTGACAAGTCCCACAACTAGAATCACAATACACCAATGTGTAAACAACATTTCTCTCAATTTCCTTGCTTGCGTGTCGCCGAGATCAACGCATGGAACCTAAGTATTCTTCCATCTCAGGATTGAGTGGTATCCATGACCCGCTTTCGCTGGAATACCTGTGCCGCGACTACTCAGTTTTGCTACGCTTACTGCAGCTGGAAGCTCATCTTTCAGAGGCGAACAGCCAGTGGGGTCGCACATTTTCGTGCTTCCTTTCCTACTTGCCCTATATCAGGACCCTTCAGACTTCCACTCCCCTCCGCTCGGGCTTCGGGGAAGAAGGGAAAATCAGAGTATAAGTCCGAGTCATATATTATTCTATGGAAGAACCTCCTTTTCCGGATCCCTTCGAACCAGATTGACTCTGATCTTTGGGTATACATTGCGGACGCCATTTTCTTGACGCTGGCTGATGACCTCTTGTCCCAGCGCACAAGTTCCTGTTAGTGCCAGTGTGCCAAGATGGCCAACCACATGGCATGGGGAAGGGAGATCTTCCTTGATCTTTATTACTCGATATCCGGGTCGATTGTCTTCTCGCTCAAGCAAAAGGTCGCCCCCTTTTTCCCATACCGATTTGGTTGTTGGTTCTCGGGAATCTTGGATGGTATTCTGTGGTGCTCCTCGTCAATGAAAAAAGGCTCGAACTCATGCCCCAGTAGTTGCTGTTTGTCCGATTTTTGCTGCTTCCGGCTTGTCACGATCACTTCGCAATTTCGGTCCCTCGTTTCTTCCTCTCGGCCTCATTACCGTGCCTCGGACGCTACATGGATGCACTTGGTATGATTGATTTGTGATAATGGCACGTTCGGCTCTTCTTCGCCGCCAAACCCAGATACGCAGGTCACGGCGTAAGATGTTCTATGCTTCCTTATCACATGGCCAGGTCATTTGTTACGTTGATCCTTAACGCCAGCGACAAACTGCAACCGTCCTGTCGCTGTGGCGGAGATGTTATCTCGATTTGCGTAAGTTCAGTTTCGCCTATTGGACGATGCTCTTTCCGCCGTACAATATATAGTAGTGCGGAAATGACGTGAACTTGTCCCCCCACCCACCAAATGCATGTTCAGCCTTGGCTGTTTCGTCTGTATTGAAGTTGACAGCATGCCAAGGTCTTTGCGCATTAATTGACGCGGCTGGAAATTGCGATCTATTGATGTCTTGGAGGGAGTACACCTCCGACTCCGAAGCTTGGACACGCTCACCCAACGCTGCCATCGGTAATCTCGGAGTGACAGACAAGACTAAATCGGGAATGCTACATTAGTTTGCGTCGGTTAGTTTTACATAAATACAGAGCATCGCAATTTGTCGTTGTTCTGAGCACCGAAGGCCGCAAGCGTCATCCACAACAAATCAATCCCACGTATTGTTGCACATAATAACGTCATCAGTCCACAAGTATGCGGCGACGTCGCACGGCCCGGGATTTTGGTCGGTTATGTTTGCGCAGTTCCACTAGGGAATGTGCGACTGCACCATCGGTGAAGGTGTGGATAAGTGGCGCAAGAGAGGTCAGACATGTAAAGCACCATTAGGCACTGGGCGGCGCGGTCGGTGTCTGTGACGGAACCTGAAAGGAGAGTGTACCCGCATCAGGTTTCCGCGTCAGCTTGAACAATCTGCCCTGCAGGCGATTATCAAAGAACTGTGATAGATAATGAGAGGACATTCCTGAAGAACTCACAAGACCCTGGTCATCAACGGTTGGCTGTGCAGTTCCCAGTTTTCGTGAGACAGAAGTAACAACCAAAGAGATTCAATAATAAAAGACGCACTTGGGAATTGTTAATTAGCCAAAGAGTTTGTTGGTCGATTTCATGCTCAAATCGACCCCATGCGTTGAGTCCTATCCCTGGAGCATTCACGAGCGTGATTCCAAAACACATGAAGGAGCCTTGCATGGTTAGAATGTTCATTGATACTTGTCCCAGCGCAGAGTCGTATGGGGTTGACGCACATAAGCCACTAATCCATTTCTCTCGTTCCCGTTGAGGACCATCATAAACCGCTTCCAACTGAGGATCGGTACGGATGAGCGACGGTAGTTTGTCTCCAAGCCGATAGAATCGCTGGCAAGCAGCACATATTCGACTCTCGGCGCGTGTCTTGTTATACCATACGATCTTGTGTCAAATACCCCAAAGTCGGAAGGCCCATGTCAACGAAAACACGTGCAACCCACCAGAACAGATGCTGCTTACCAGTGCTAATTCGAATGGAAGGTAGTACGTGAGGGCGTTAAGGATATTTTCGGACGCAAAGTAAGCGCACTGGGGGTCGGACAAGGTGGGAGGGTCTGCGAAGGGTGACGACACAAACTCTTGGACACTGGATAGACGTGGTCCACTTGCGGACGGTCTCAAGTATGTGCAGTGATACTCTCGATCACCTTGCGGTACCTCATATTCTTGTTCCTGTGTTTGTTCCTCTGTTGGTGGTAGTTGTTCCGTTGATATTATGCTATCATCCGGTAGGGTGGTCGGGGTAGTCGGTGATGTTGACGATGTTGGTTCAGTTTGCAACTCTGGTTTGGGAGGCTCAGATTTCCGCCAGTTGACGCGTTTTCCTCGGCCCCTTTTCTCTCCCTTCTTCATGTGATAATTTCGTGACCAACTTCGACTTCGTGGCATGTCAAACTCGCGAGTTTCAAACGCGCGCGCTAGCTGAACCTGGTTGACTACGGATGCAAATAACTGGGTTCTCGGTTGCGGCTCCGAATTAGGATCGATCACTCTCTGTTGCAAGTTCTGTGTTCTGTTTCCTCCTGTAGTGTAATCCGATCGTGTTATAGACGTTTGGGAACCGCTCAAGGTACGCCTGGAGTCATATCTACCTTGCAAGAGTGCCAGATTCTTGATCTGGGGGGCGCCGAATGGATCTTGTGGTGTTCCATATAGCCGATGGAGAGGCGTTCAAACCCAGATGGATTTCATCGTACTCTCCATATGTCTAATGGAGGCTAGTTAGAACCTAGGACATGCCCCCTTGAAGGCACCAAGGCGGTTTATGGCGCATTTTTGTCGTTGTCCCTTTTCGCGGTGGCAAATCACATTAACCTTCTGCGGCCGACGCTCATTTGACTCATTCTTATATGACCCACTCGATCAGATGCCGAAATCGACAAGTCATTACAAGCATAAGAAGGGTGTAAGTCTGCTGTGATTTCACCTACTACACATTCCACCCGTTGGGGTCGTTTATGCGCTATTATATTAGAGAAACGCTGGCAATCCGATGGTGTTGAAAGGGTCAAAGAAAAAGCCGATGAATACCAACCCTCATGCGCCCAAGAGACCCTTGTCTGCTTTCATGTTTTTTTGTGAGGTGCGTGGCAACTCGATCGGGGCGACGCCGCCGCTGGATTTAATCACATTTAGGAGTGGGAAAAACTTATTAAGGAAGAGAATCCCGACGCGTCATCTCGTCAGTCCGAGCGCATCCGCAAATTCGGACTTGTTTGTTACTCACGTCGGGATAGTTGAGCATGGCAAGTTGATCGGTGCAAGATGGAAGGCATTAGGTGACTTGGATCGAGAGGTAGGGATATCTCACCCAATAAAGCTTCTTGTCGCAATGATGGTCCTCCACGCGATTAGTACTATCTTAAGCAAGCGGCAGCAGATAAAGAACGTTACGACATTGAACTGAGCTTACTTGTGCGTCGTGCTTTTCTCTTATTGTTACATCCCCATTCTTGACAACGTCCCGGAACGTTTCCATTCAACCTCAGGTCGATCCCCAGGATCATTCGGGAGATGAAGATGCATCACAACCACGTCCTGTCAAGTCCGGTCATCGCGAGAAATGAAGTCACTCATCAACACAAGCAGCACTTACATTTCAATCTATTCATTCTTAGCCGCGGCATAATCGCTCTGGCAGCCAATTCTGCCAACCTCTCATTGCATCACTTACTCCCAACACCAACACATGACTTATCTTTTTCTTATATACTCAACTTCCTCTCCATCCCTTTGCCATTTGTAGTTTAAAGGCACAATCTGTATCCCATCTGGTAGCAGTAAGCCAGTTTTTTTTTTTTGTGAAATGTACAAGTTGAAGTAGATATCGAATTACAACCCGGTCAATGAATTGTGTGTTAAATTTCTTGGGATACAAGCGTACGCTGAGGCCAACTCACGTTGTTGATGTTGAGTCTTGCGGCGCTAAGATTTACTTTGTTTCCCTTTTTTGGATCAGTTGTTACTAAAGTCAGGATAGCGCCTGACTATAAAACACCAATTTTTGGACCTTACTAATAGGAGGGCTAAAGCGGGAGCTCAGTCTCCGTTAATGAAGAACTGAATTACTACGGTTAATACTAACGTAAAGCGGGAGCTATAGTACAGAAGAGTACAGAGTAAGTAATGTAACAACTAACTAAAAACAATGATACTAACCTCAGTCTCCGTTAATGAAGAACTGAGGAGAAAAGGAAAGTAGACCCAAACAATTACCTATATACAATGCAGTCACGGTATCAATACAACGGAAACGAAAAACAAGATCATGTGAGTTTGGTTAGTGAGTCACGCGTCGTTGTAACTCCAACACTTACGACTTCTCCTCAGTTCACGCATAGCGGACTGAGGTGAGTCTAAGTTTTCTCCTCCACTTATGTGTTTAACAACGTGTATCTAATATTCGTACACCAGCGACAACATCGCTAGGTGATTACTTCCAATATATTTCCAGTTCACGCATAGCGGACTGAGCGACAACATCGCTAGTCCATCTTTTCGTCTTATAATGTGTGTGATCGACTACGGAATGTCACTACGTGTCGACTCGCTACGTACCTATACTCTTAGCGCTCACAGCAATACGTGCATTGGTTTCAGCCTTCAATCAATATGCAATGCTTGTCACAACATTCCGACCAGCCTGCAGGTGGGTTGGAGGTAATAGACTGCATGTATTACAAATCTACCCTCTTTGTCCCGTTGCACTACAGGCAACCGCACAATGAATCGTTCGGTCAGCTCTTGTACCTCAATTGACGCTATGTGCCCGCTGGAAGAACAATTAAGACACACGCTCTTGGATGTACGTGATCTCCCTAGAGATTTATTTTATCCTAGAGTTGGGCATGAACTTCACGTGAACCGCGTGAACCAAAGTTCATGAACTTTCAGGGTCCAAGGAGGGTCACACAAACCGTTTGTGAGCCGTTCACAATCCGTTCATGAACATTATAATAGGTTACCTAATAGCGCGGGTCCACCGTTTCTCGCTCTCTGATTGGCTCAAGCCTCGCTCTTTAAGGTTTTAGCCTTAACCCCGAGTTGGGGTACCAGTCTAGCTCATCATCCGTATCATCGTCATCTTCACTGTCGAGGTTGCCATAACAGTTATAGGGCTGATATGAGTAGACCAAATCAGCACTGGCTCGAAAGATAAACTGGACATGCATGCATTCGGGGCAACAAGCATGCGATGGGTAGTGTCGGTCAAATTTTGCCGCAGTAGAGTTTTCAGGGATGAGATGACACCAAGATGAGCCACATTACATTTCATAGTCTTCTGTTTGAGCTTATCTGTGGGCATGTTCTGCACATGGCAGCAACCAGGATGACTTGACTTGCAAACATGAAACATGAGACGACAAATGAGCTGGTTCCGTGCCTTTGGCTGGAACCCGCGAGAGTGTTTGAAGTGAGCATAGTATTCACTCCACCGGTGTCTGTTGTATGCTCTGAAGATAGTTTAACCGAGCAAATGTGATAAGGACGACATCGACACACACCTGCAACATTTGCATCGCTCCAGCCCAACTGCATAGCCTGGACATCCATAACCTTCCCTGTCTGTGTCACATCCACATCTGTTGACCAGTCTATTATCAGAGGGGTGTCTAACATGTGTCTGAACTCTGAAGAGGCGAAGCAGAAGGAATTATAATTGAAGTAGTGGCTAAACGGCGGTCTGCGGTGGCTGGGCTAATAGAAAATCTATTGATGTATTGAAGTTTATGAACCAGTTCACGTGAACGGCCGTTCGTGGGAAAGTTCATGACCTGCAGGTTCATGAACCAAAGTTTATGAACGTTCATGAACCGGTTCATGAACCGGCATGTTCATGCCCATCTCTATTTTATCCCCGCTAGCCGGCGCGACCGGATGTCCTGTTCTAAAATGCACTTCATGATCACAGAAGTGTGGGGGATAGCAATTAGGGGATGATGGATGCTGTCAGCGCTTAAACAGGGACAATAAAATGAGTACGTTTTCGGGGTTACATAAGCATCTCTAAGGAAGAAATAAGTTCCCTGGAGAGGTTTTCATGAACGTTATTCAATCGCTTACCTGGTCCATTCCCTCAAGCTTCGGGAGTTCGACTTCGCACGAGTCCAAGGGAACAAACACAAACATTCAACTTCTCCTTTACGACCACGCATATAGGCCAGGTCCAGTGTGAGTGTTTCACAAGTCGGCTGCACGCATAGTCACACGATGGGGGGGAGGATCATTGCAGTCACTGGCCGAACATTCGAAGATGTGCTCAGATGAAGGGTATAATGCATGCCACGAGGCCCGCCAAGCCCTCAATGTTATTCAGACAATAAATTCGGCTAATTCCATTATGTATAATGCGGCTCTGAAGGTCGTTCTCGTTGAGACTGCAAATGAAACCCCAAAATACAGTGATGTATCGCGAAAGCTACTGGCGTTCCACTAAAGAAAGAATGAAACCATTTTCTCCCATTCCCCCTTTCCTTTTGTTCTGCGGTGGCAATTCCGCTGGTCTCGCCAGAAGAGCTGTTGATACTCATCTTTGTGTAGTCGGTAATATTCGATACCACTTGAAGCTATCCTGGTGTCGTGTAGCTGGTTGACGATCCTCGGGATTGTGTTGTTCTGGGGGTGCTTTCAGGTTTCGCTCTGTGGTGGGTAATGTTGTGATGGGGAGTGTATCTGATCATCTTTCCCCTCTTCCGCTTCTCTTCTCTTCCTCTCGGGCTGTTTCCCTCCCTACCCGTTCCGTCATCTGGCCTTTCTACTTGTCTATCATGGGTAATATCTTTAGGGATATTCGGGCCAGTTTGGGGGTCCCCTGTGGCTTCCCTGTGAGGCCCTCAGGATGTGTCCTCTCATCAGACGAACTATGATCGGCCTAACTCTGCTACAACCATGGAATTCGGGCAGCTCCGCGCTGACGTGCGACTGAAGAGAGAACAATCAACTCGGCCAACTCTGCTGCAACACGGCACGACTCATTGACTTAAAAAGGCCATATTACTATATAATGAGAACGATGGAATGAGGCCAACATATGACTGAGGCAAGAATAGAGACTCGGTCGCTGGTTGTTAGATTCTGAATTTTTTTTGGTCTTGTTGCCCCGCGAGCTCGTACATGTCAATCCACTGGATCAGCGCAACGTTCAGGTGTATGGCCGCGGGTTGTATAATCCTCGGGGTTGGTGTCGTTTCGGGTATGGGTCCGCGAAGGCGAACTGTGGCTATGCTTTAGGCCCCGCGTCACTTCGTTTCGTGGACTATGGAACATCAACGTTTCACTTTACTTTTACTCGAGGAAATACCAAGCGATGAGAATTTAAAGACGATGCAAGGGACTATGAAGAGTAGGCGATGAGGTGGAACTGGTCGGAACGGCAGTAACACTGCTGTTTCCCCACCGGATCCAGAATGAATACTGGTAGAGGAATTAAGAGCTAGGGGATGAAGCAGAGAGGCACTAGCAGCGACGAATTTATTGTAACGTCATGCACCGATCCAGGGTGGAAGCCGTTGTTATATCCATGATAAGACCTTACTCCAACATAGGTGGGAGTATTAGGTGAGATGGGGACATACGCTGTTAGGCAGGATCCCAGCCTCTAATAAGTACCCTGTAGTAGTAGGAGCACCGACACCATCGGGCCACACTTGCACCCTCGCGACCTGATAGTACGGGGGCGCTATATCCTAAGGCGTATGGTCCAATAGTTAAATTACTGCATCGCCCCAGGAGGCAAAGGCGCCATCGCAGTCAGCCTACTAAAACCATCGCAAGCCGAGGTTGCAGTAGCAGCGAATCGCCTGCCCACCAGATCCAACAAGGCCTGGGACTTGGCCGCCACTTGCCTACACTCCATTTGAGCCACTGTAGTTTGACACAAGCACGCCATTCAATTGAAAGACACCCTCTGTAAATAGGAAAATAGGAGAGCAAGACAAAATTTCTCAAAGCAGGACAATGAACAAAATAAGTTAAAAATCCAGAAAGCTGGACAGACTCATTGTCTCGACTGGAAGCAACGCACGGTGTGGCTAAATTTCGGCCAAATCAGCGAGCCACTGGGGAATCTGCGTTACTAGATCACAGTCGGACACACAAGTGCATTGCAAGGAGTAGCTCCGGTAGGAATGTTGTCCAGGTGAAAGGGTCAAGTATCTCATTGTAGGAGGGCAACATAACCTTGTTCCACATGAACTTCATTACACAAGAACGTGAGAATTAGCCGGAACAGCTTGTTGAGACGGATATTGGAGTGAAAGATCAGTAGCAATCCCACGCCATGTGATTGACCGTCTCATGCTGACAGCAACTGATAGGCGAAGCTGGGACAAAAGGTCATCAGCCAGCGTCGAGAAGATGGCGTCCGTAATGTATGCTCACCCAGAGATCAGAGCCAATCTGGTTGGAAGGGATCCGAAAAAGAGATAAGGAATAGAGGAATATGCTTGGATGTTGCAAGCTGGAACGTGCAAGGTGTATTACTTTCTGATATCCCGTAAAGTCCGATGTAGAGAGGGGTGGAAGTCTGGAAAAACCTGATATAGTGCAAGTGGGAAAGGACGCCGGCAAACACGCGGTCCCACTCGTTTGCCCTCGAGATAACGTCCAGCTGCAACCAGCGTAGCGAGGGACACAAAACTAAGTCATCACGGCACAGGCATTCCAGAAAATGCGGGTCATGGGTATCACGCAAATTAAGGAGGGAAAAATGTTCAAGTTTAGGGTGATGAGCAAAGAAATCCTTCAGGTCGTTGACATCGATGTTGCATGCGTCGATGGCGGCGAGCCGCAAGCAAGGGAATTGTGAGGAATGAAGCACTGGTGGAGGGTGTTTTGAATTTATCAATTGAATGGTTTCTAACCTGTCTGCGCTTTGGGGGAAGAGTCCATGATGCATGGAAGCCCCTCCGAGGGTGAGGGACCGCAAGAACGGCAGTGCTGTGATTCCAGTTACGGGACTTGTCACATGTGTGGAAAGGCGGTTAACAACCACGGAGAAGTACACAAGATTGGTCGCGGCATTGATGGCATTTGGAATTGATGGATGATAAGTGTGCAATTCAACATGAGTGAGATTAATTGCATTTACAGCAGGGAAGAAGGGGATTTGCTGCATTTGAAGTCGTATGTGGCGGATTGGAGCATGGGAGAGAAGACGAAAAAAAGCCTCCAGACGGGCTGGGTCAACCGTAGAGGCACGACAATTAAGTGACAGCTCTTGTAAGGAGGTTAAAGCTGAGAAGTTAGGGATCTCCCCATCCCTAAGTGTCAAGCGCTGGATCCGATGGTGGTGCAGGCTGCTGCTGACCAGATGACTACCACTACCAAAAACCACGAGAGGCGCTTTCCGGGATCGGTGGAGACATAATTGTGTCAAGTTCTCTGAGAAAGACTGTGAAAGCATCCCCCACTGTATGCAAAAGATAAGAAGTAATGGTAATCAACCTGAAACTCACTAAGTATCGCACAAGCACCACGATTAATTATGAGAGTTGAAAGAGAGACCCCGCGTTGAAGTGCTCATATAAGCACCGCCTCACATGAGGTTGGCACGGGCAGGCAACTCGTAACTTAGCTCTGTCTGCTAGAGTGCCATGCTGACAGACGGGATGGTACTGCCGCGTAATAGTCACGAGCTCGCGGGAAACAGGACCAAAACAAACAGAGCGGCTGGAAGGTTCAGGTGTATGGCCGCGGGTTGGGTAGCCCCTATAGGGTAAGCAGTATCTTCGGTGATGGCCGCGGGGAAGTTCGTTTCGTGGACAACCGGCCCAGATGACACAAAATGAGCACCTGGGGGGGTGGAATTGGACCCTCCGACCCTCCAAAACAAGACGTAAAGAGCCTCTGAAATTCGGGCCCTTCAGGATGTGGCGCGTTCCCTGTGGACTTCTTGGAGAATGGCATTGATTTGCGGAGTTACAATGGCGCCGGAGATCACACAACAGCAGGAAGAAGTCTAGGCAAGATCCCAGCCTCCACTAAGGTAGAGTGCCAGTCAGAATCTGAAGCGAGTTATTGCGACAGCGGCGGCGCTTTTCTATCCTATTATGTAATCACGGATCTCGGTTGTTGTCTCGACAATCTGCCCTATTACCCGAATTGGTTATGTCTGCACCGAGGGTGGTCCTTTGGCACGAACGTACAATGGACAAATATTGTATTCGCCTTCTTGTTCATAGGCATTGTGTTCCTAGCTTCCTTATGCCAGCTATACGGAAACCGCCGGTTGGCATCCCCACTTTGCGGCCTCTAGCGTTATTGGCTGAGGACTTTACATGTTGATCCTTGGACGTCCAGTACAGGCAATCGGAGACCCACGCGTTACTACCCTGCGCGTCCTGACTCTTCAGGGATTCATAGGATGCAGAAATTTTCTTATATGAGACCTACCTAACGCACGGCACCACGCTTTCACCATCGACGCCACCATGCTCCACTTTCTTGCATGCGCTCTAACACTGACGCTGGGATTTGCGAACGCAAAACAACAACGTTACACCCTCAAGGTTGTGGATGCTAACGTAAATCCCGATGGGTTTCCGAGACCTGCAGTCACTGTTGATGGGACCTTCGGCCCTTTGCTCGCCGCAGGACGCTATGATGACTTTCAAATCGAGGTGAACAATCGTCTCAGTGATCCTAGGATGCTCAAAGGAACTTCCATTGTGGGTAGTCACAGTGTTTGTGAATCGCTAGTGCCGTCATCTCATAATCCTTTCCTCTCCAGCACTGGCATGGCATCTTCCAACATCGTACTGCCGCCATGGATGGTGAAGCTTCTTCCTTCGTATTGTGACTTCTGACACAGCTAATGATATCCAGGTCCTGCATTTGTGACTCAGTGCCCAATCGCATCGGGGCACAACTTCACGTACGAGTTTCCCACTGGGGGACAAACTGGAACATACTGGCAAGCGCTCTCACAGTCAATTATGTAAGCAATGTCGCCAGTGCTGACAGGATGACCCGAAAAGGTACCACTCACATTACTCGACCCAATACTGCGATGGTGCGTGTTGATCATTCCTTCCGTCCGTGTCTCTCATAATTAATGTTCCTCCCTCCGTTAGGCTTGCGAGGCCCTATCGTCATCTGTGGGTGTCCTCGAAACGGCTTCTCAGACGTTTGCAGTGACACTTTTTTTCTGCTAGATGATCCTCAAGACCCTTACCTGGGATTTTACGACATAGACGACGCAAGTACTGTCATAACGTTCGCAGATTGGTATCATGCGTAAATATTTCTCTTCAATTTCCACTCTGTCTGGGCCCGTTTGTAAACTTGCGCCTTCCCATGCCAGGTTTGCTCCCGTAGTTGCTGCAAGACCTGGACCTCCAACACCTGACTCGACCCTGGTACGTGTTCTGCTGATGATTGAGAATGTGTTTTATCTGTATGTAGATCAACGGCCTCGGTCGCTGGGTGGGTAACCCGACAGGATCTTTATCTGTTGTATCGGTGAAGCATGGAAAGCGATACCGCATGCGACTCATTAACATCGCATGCGATCCCAACTATTTTATAACCTTCGAAGGACACACCTTGACTGTCATCGAAGCAGATGGCATCACGACCAAGGTGAGCAGGTTCCTGCCGAGGGTGACTCCTTTTTGGTTTCTTTCCTCGTTTCCCGATAAAGCAACAGTATACCGACAATCAATTTCGTTTTTTTTTGTAGCCTCAAGTTGTGAATTCAGTGCAGCTTTTCGTGGGTCAACGCTACTCCGTCATTGTAGGCACTCCCTCCCGTTCTCCTCGCTCACAAACAGTGTTGATCCCTCTCCTGAATCAGCTTACCGCAAATCGACCCGTCGCTAATTACTGGATCCGAGCGAACCCTTCGAGCGGCCCGCCAGGCTTTTTGGGTGGAATTAATTCCGTATGTGTGTTTCTGCCTCCACAGAACCATAACCAGCACACATTTCTCCCTTTCAAGTGCACAATCTGAAAATCTTTTATGCTTTTTTTTAGGCTATCCTCCGTTACGAAGGTGCCCCTGCGTCGCAACCTATTGGTGTTACACAATTCTTAGGAAAAACCCTTCTCGAACAGAGTCTGGTTCCTCAGTCTAACCCTCATCCCGTACGTACCATCGAATCTTACACCCCCCTTCCCCCACTCTTCCAAAACAACTAATCTCGTATTCCTTTTGTGGACCACACTGGCGCCCAACTACTTATCTACTACCCTGCTTCTAAAAGCCCGGGGGCCATAATCCTCCCGACGTGGACTTCGTTTTCAACATTACGTCCGGTAACCATTCGTTCTTCATGAACGGGGTCACCTATCAATCACCATCAGTCCCCATTATCCTACAAATCTTGAATGGGGCGGATCCTAGGAACCTACTCCCCAAAGGGTCTGTGTATATCCTGCCGAAGAATAGCGTGATTCAGATTTCCGTTCCTGGTGGATCGCTCGGGGCCCCTCACCCTTTCCATCTGCACGGTGTAAGTAAAGAAGGCCTTTTCCTTTTCACTATGGGATGATGGTTGCGCCTCTATAGCATTCGTTCAGCGTCATCCGTAGCGCGGGACAGACCGTGTATAATTATGGTGCGTTTTTTTATCCCCTCAGGAGTTTTTTTGGATCACCAATCTTTGGTCCTGGAAACAAATTTAGACGATCCAGTCCAGCGGGATGTTGTTTCGACAGGAGGATCAAAAACGGATTTTACCACGATTAGGTACGTCATCTTTAATTTTCCGTGATGCCAAGAACGTGGAGCAGCTAGTAATATACTTTCCCCGCCCCAGATTCAGAACGGATAATCCTGGACCTTGGATATTCCACTGTCATATTGACTGGCATCTTGGAGCGTAAGTCAAATTTTATCCTTCCAAATCATCGTGGCCCTCCAGAAAAAAATTGACCATGGGGCGCAATTTGCTTCTCTGTTGTGCCGTGTAGGGGTCTGGCCGTCGTCTTTGCGGAGGATCCAGCGGGACAAGTGAAAGGACCTCAGTCTCAAAAACACACCAAAGCTTGGGATCAACTATGCCCTATTTGGGATTCGCTTCCTGACTCAGAACATTGAAAAACGAGCGAATTAGTCTAGTGATCCTGGTGCGGTAACAATTGTTTGAAGCGCAAGTACGCAAACCTGATCAGAGTGGAGTGGTTAGGGCGTCTAAATATCATTTCGACCGCGACTTGGCGGTACTAGTGCATCTTTCTTGCTTTTTTGGGCTTCGTCTTGTTTAAGCTTCGCTGTACGCGGATCGTGGCAGCTTTTTCAATTATCTATCTACTACCACTAATGTGTCAACCCCACATTTGCACCAATTGTTGAAATGTAATAACTTAATGTTGAATTTCACAGGCTCAGCTTGCGGCACCTCGACTTAGTTTGAAGTATGACGGAGCCGTGACACACCACAGTGATGAGATTAGGAAACGAATTGAAGAAGCGGCGCTAGCATGCGAGGATGAGGATGACTTACGACTCGAGCGGCATGTGAGCTAGTCACGAACTAAACCGATTCGCTGACGAAGCGTAGGTACGTTTGAAGTGGAGAAAAAAAGAGGAGAAAGGTTTTCTAAAGAAAAAGGGCACCTCCAAACGACACCTGGTTGTTGCCATCCCCGAATTTTAACATGATGGTCTCAATGCTCCTTACAAACAAAACTTTCTTCATCACCATGGCCCTCCCGATATTCGCAGCTGCCGCGGCGGGGACGAACTGAAAGGACTATTCTCAGCACAACCAACGCTTCATCATCGTTACCCTCTTTTTTTCGTTATCCAGCCTCGGAACCATACCACGCGAACCAGAAGGGCTCAAGTCAAATAGGACGAGGGGAAACTCTCCTGGTGGGCCCTTCAACCAGCCCGAAAACGACGTCGAAAGTATGAATGTCCTGCTGCTGCTGCTGCTGCTGCTGCCGGTTGATTCTTCATTCGCCGCTATCGATCCCCCGTTCATTCCCGCTAATGCTGTTTTGTCCGCCACATCATTGAATGTTCAACACTAAAATAATCCGCATCACCCCCACCCCCACCCCCACAAACGAACCAGCCGATCTAAGCGACGAAAGCGAGGAAACGGGAGGGGGCAACTGAGCAAAAGAAAGCTTCAGCGTTTCACGACTGAGTCTGACCTTGTGTCACTGCGGTAGTCGGAGACCGAGACGAGTAATTGACACTCGGATCGTTAACGTCGTTAGAATACGAAGAAGAGCTGAGCGACTCAGATGAAAAGATGATGGTTATGAGATGGTGTCAGTCAGAATGGGAGTAATAATAGGCGGAAAGACACAGGTAGGAGAGCGCAGTAACAGCGACGAATTCATGGCGCTGCATCGGAGGAGGAAAATCCATCATCGCAGTCGGCGTACCACAACCACCCGCCGGCAGAAGTTGTAGTAGCAGATGCAATATCAGTAGAGCGCCTATACACTTGCCTCATTTAAGCCTCCCGACCTAAGCCCGGTGTCCTACCTCGGTCATCTAAATTCCCATCCGCTGTCTAGCATAAAAAGAAATGACGTGAGCATGAAATTACGCGCTGAAAGTGACATAATCTTTTAAATGCATCCATTCATTTGCTTATGCGTGCAAACTGAGTCAAATTGCAAATCTGACGCGATCAACATCGTGGCTGACAGACTATCACCCCCGCTGCGACACGGCCAGGGCAATCATGTATTGCTCGACTAAGTAAGTTGTAGTGTTTCGGGATAGCCGCACTGCCACGTATCAAGGCGGGCGCCGGGTAACAAAATAGAGTCCAATAACAACACGGTCAAGGGCATGACTCATTGACCTAGGCATCAGCTGAGAGCAGAGAGTTGAACCTCGTTTGATCCTTTGGTCCCGTAGCCCCACGAGGCCATGACTACAGCGCTATCCCGTGTGATCTTCGGGGTTGGTGTTGTTTGGGCATTATTGCTGTGTTCTTGCTTTCTCGATCATCAGCGCCACCACTTATTTCGTTGAACCACAGAATATCAACATTGCACATTTATCGATACAAAATGTGCATTCCAAAAGTCCTACCATGTATGTAAAGCACTTGAACAACTAGACGGGGAAGTCTCGGTTATTCGGGCCCGCCGTTAGGATATGCCTCCCCGGGTTGTCAGGTGGCCGAATTCAGTTGTCACGATCTCGGGTGCAATCTTAGAAACTGAAAAAGTGACAACTGGTGTGCCCCATTGCCTGATTTGGTTATGTCGGTACCGGGGCGCTTCTTCGCACAATTCAATAATTATATTCGTGGTTGTGACTTTCTTCGGATTCTTCGGAAGGCATGGTGACATTTGTTCTTGTTAGAAGGCGTTGGTTTTCTGGCCAAGACAACCCCCCCCTTACCACTAAAACCGTTGCCAATCAGCACCCCGACCCCATTGCGGTGATCTAGCACTGCCATTTGGGATTACACTCTGATGACACAAATGGCTGGCGCATTGACGCATGGCCATGGCCGTCTGGTGGAAGGGATTGAAAAACAGCGGTATTACGTTACGTCTCCTTCAGGCTGTCACAAGGGCCAAAAAATCCTCATATAACCTGCCTCAAACACGGCATCTAAACCCCCCAACCACTGACACCATGCTCAACCTTCTTGCGTGCGCTCTAACACTGGCGCTGGGGTTGGCGAATGCGAAACAACAACGTTACACTATTAACGTCGTGGATGCTAACGTGGATCCGGATGGGTTTCCAAGACCTGCGATAACTGTTGATGGGGCTTTCGGCCCTTTGCTCACCGCAAAACGCAATGACGACTTTAAAATCGAGGTGAACAATCGATTGAGTGATCCTAGAATGCTTAAAGGAACTTCCATTGTGGGTAGTCACGGTGTTTTGATCACTAGTGCCAGCTTCCATCTCATAAGCCTGATATCCGAAGCACTGGCATGGCATCTTCCAACATCGTACTGCTGCCATGGATGGTGAAGCTTCTTCTCCGTGTCGTGACTTCGCGTCAATCTGACACGCCCAATAATCAGGTGCCGCATTTGTGACTCAGTGCCCAATCGCTTCAGGGCACAGCTTCACGTATGAGTTCCCCGCTGGGGGACAAAGTGGAACATACTGGTAAGCCCTCAAAACTGGGTGTGTGGGCGATGACACTGATGCTGATGGAATGACTTGAAAAGGTACCACTCCCATTACTCGACCCAATACTGCGATGGTGCGCGTCGATCATTCTTTCTGTCCGTCTCTCTCATTAATCCTCAATTCTCCTCCCTCTGTTAGGCTTGCGAGGTCCTATTGTCATTTGTAGGTGTCCTCGTAAACTGCTTCTCAGCCGTTCGCAGTGATACATTTCCCTTTTTTTATCAGATGATCCTCGGGACCCTTACCGGTGGATGTATGATGTGGACGACGCGAGTACCGTTATAACGTTCGCGGATTGGTATCATGCGTAAATATTCTCCTTTATTTCCCGTCTGTCTGAACTCCTTTGTTGAGCGGGCGTTTTCCCATGCTAGGTTTGCTCCTGTAGTTGCTGCAAGACATGTGCCTCCAAGACCTGACTCGCACCTGGTGCGTAGTGTGGTTGGGTGATTGGGCGCCCCTTCCTCTTGGCGTGGCTGATGACTGGGATACGTCTCTTTCCGTATTTAGATTAACGGTCTCGGTCGCTATCCGGGTAGCACGGGAGGTCCTTTGTCTGTCGTATCAGTAGAGAAGGGAAAGCGATATCGCATGCGACTCATTAACATGGCGTGCGATCCCAACTATCTTGTAACCTTCGAAGGACACACGATGACTGTGATCGAGGCAGATGGTGTCACAACCAAGGTGAGTGGGTTCCTGTCCCGCGTGTCTTCTACACTGACAATCAATTTCGTTTTAGCCTCGGGTTGTGAATTCATTGCAAATATTCGTGGGTCAACGCTACTCCGTCATTGTATGCATTCTCTCTCTCCCTTCTCACGCACACAGTGCTTATTCCTCCCCTGGTTCAGCTCAGCGCAAATCAACCCATCGGAAATTACTGGATCCGAGCTAACCCTTCGAGTGGCTCGCAAGGCTTCGCAGGTGGAATCAATTCTGTACGTATTTTGCCGACACACATCTCCCCATGTACCCCCTAGAATTTAACTTTTTTTTTTTTGTTTCGTGTTCTAACTAGGCCATCCTCCGTTACGAAGGTGCTCCTGCGTTGGAACCTAATGGCACTGCACAAACTCTAGGAACAACACTTCTCGAACAGAGTTTGGTTCCCTACTATAACCCTAAACCCGTACGTGCCATTGAGCCTTACATCGCCCCCGCAACAGCTCCCTTATTCATTCTACGCTATTTCTTGCGCCCGACTACTGGCTAAATTGTCCGCTGCTTCGTAGCCTGGGGGACATCATCCTCCTGACGTGGATTTCGTTTTCAACATTACATTCAATAACGGTTCGTTCCTCATGAACGGAGTCAGCTACCAACCTCCTTCCGTCCCAGTTCTTCTGCAAATCCTAAATGGAGCGGATCCCAGGGAACTACTCCCCAAGGGAGCTGTATATATCCTGCCCAGGAATAGTGTGATTCAGATTTCCGTTCCAGGGGGATCGCTTGGGGCTCCTCACCCTTTCCATCTGCACGGTGTAAGTAAGGAGGGATCTTCCTTCCCCTATTAATGCTGTCCAACGTGGGGGGCTGATGGTTGCGCCTATATAGCACGCGTTTAGCGTTATCCGTAGCGTGGGACAGACCGTGTATAATTATGGTGAGTTTTTTTTTTTTGGGATCTCTATCCCCCTCGGGATTTTTTGAATCCTCAATCTTCGGTTCTGGAAAAAAAAAATTAGACAATCCAGTCCAGCGGGACGTCGTTTCGACAGGTGGATCAAAAACGGATTTCACCACGATTAGGTGGGTCATTTTTATTTTTCCGCGGCACCAAGAATGTCGAGCAGCTAGTATTTCTTTCCCTCCTTCCTCTGAATTAGATTCAGAACAGATAATCCTGGTCCTTGGATCTTCCATTGTCATATCGACTGGCATCTTGCCTTGTATGTCAAAATTTATTCTTTTATATCCCAGAGAGAGAAAATTGACCATGGTGCGTAATTTCCTTGCCTCCTGTGCCATGTAGTGGTCTGGCCGTCGTCTTTGCGGAGGATCCAGCGGGACAAGTGAGAGGACCTCAGTCTCAAAAACACAACAAGGCCTGGGATCAGCTGTGCCCTATTTGGGATTCGCTTCCCGACTCGGAACATTGAAGACGAGCGACCTGGTCCTGCGATCCTGTGGGGTGGTACAATTGCCCGAGACATATGCACGTCCAGTTAGTTAAGCCTAATCGAGATGGAGATCAATTGCTCCTTCGGACCCCGATTTTTTAAACGTCGCCATAGCGGATCGTGGCAGCCTTTCCAATTGTTTATCTATGACTCCTAGTGTGTCAATCACCACTGGTTGTTTGGTTAATTTATGTTATGCCGGCTCCTTCCAGTACAAGTTTGTCAGGGAACCATTACGCGCTAGAGAGATGTGTGCTCGTCGGATTGGCCCAACTCTGCTGCAATGAAATTCGGGGCAGCACCGCCGACGCGCGGCTAGAATACCTGACAACCAATTCTGCTACAACTCTGCTGCAGCATACTCTGATGCGACGTGGCCTGGGCACGACTCATCAGCCTAGGGGGGTTAGATGGAAACTTCTCCATGCAGCTGATCATAAGGCAAGACTGGAGAGTCGAATTTGGTTCGTCGTTGGATCCATTTTGTTTTAGTCCTGTGGCCCCGCGAGGTCATGACTATGCACTCAACATCAATGCTATCCCGTGTGACGTTGTTTAGGCACATCTTCAGCGATGAGTTCCCGATGGCGGATTGTGGCTGCTATGTTTTTAGTCCCTGCTTTCTCAATCATCGGCGCCGCCGTTCTGATTCGTTGGTGCGGACTTATATATCAGAGGGGGAACAGAGTGCCTGTGTTGACCAGCTGAAGAGTCCATCTTCACTGGTCGTGGCTCATATACATGAATGCTGACTAAAACATGCATGTTGGGGACTTGAGGGTGGGGTGTTCGTTAAACCCGTTCGGTGTCATATACGGCTTAACCGTAACACAGGGATTCACAAGGCGCAAGAATCCTCTTATATGACTTGTGAGTGGCCTGGCTCATGCTGCGTCTGCATGATTTCCCCAACCATTGACACCATACTCCACTTTCTTGCATGCGCTCTAATGCTGGCGCTCAAATTTGCGAACGCAAACCAACAGCGTTACACTCTCATGTGGATGCTAACGTGAATCCGGATGGATTTCTGAGACCTGCAGTCACTATCAATGGGTTCTTCGGCCCTTTGCTCGCCGCGAGACGTTATGACGACTTTAAAATGGGCTGAGTGATCCTAGGATGCCTAAAGGAACTTCCATTGTGGGTAGTCGCGGTGTTTGTGAATCGCTAGTGCCGCCATCTCACAATCCTTTCCTCCGAAGCACTGGCATGGAATCTTCCAACATCGTACGTACCGCCGCAATGGATGAAGCTTTCCCGCGTTGCGACGCGACCGGTGGTCATACTCAGGTGCCGCATTCCTCACTCAGTGCCCAATCGTTTCAGGGCACAACTTCACGTATGAGTTTCCCACTGGGAACCAAACTGGTGGGCAGATGCTTGTGTAAGCAATGCCGACTGAAATCCACGATGACCCGAAAAGGCACCACTCCCATTACTCGACCTAATACTGTGATGGTGCGCGTCGGCCATTCCTTCTGTCCGTGTCTCATTAATCCTCCTCCCTCCGACGTTAGGCTTTTGGGATCTCTAATTTCTTTAATGTTTAATCTTCAGTCCTGGTGAATTTTAGAAAATTCAGTGCGCGGGATGTCATTTCTACGGGAGAATCAAAAACGGATCTTACCACGATTAGGTGCGTCATTTTTATTTTTCCGCAGTGCCAAGAATGTGGAGCAACTAGTGGTGCATTTCTTTCCTTCCCTCTTCTGAACCAGATTCAGGACGGATAATCCTGGTCCCTGGATCTTCCATTGTCATATCAACTGGCATCTTGGATTGTAAGTCAAATTTATTCTGCTAAATCCTGGAGAGAGAAAATTGACCAATTTGCTTGTCTTTTATGCTATATAGGGGCATGACCGTCGTCTTTGCGGAGGATCTAGCAGGACAAGTGAAAGGATCTCAGTCTCAAAGCACAACGATCCTAGGAGGCGACAGCGCTATTGTAGTAACCACCGCTAGCAGAAGCTAAAGCAGTACATACCCGCCACAATACCAGCAGAGTGCCCACCCGCCCAAATCCAACAAGGTTTGCTTTGGCCGCACGAATCACACTCAACACTCCTTTTGAGCCGCCGTCCCAAGTCCATCTACCAACTAAATTACCATCCACGATGATTGACACAAAAAGAACATGACGTGAGAAGTCAGTCAATTGCAAATAAATTCAAGACACCTCTGTCATCCTTAAATAGGGAAATAGGAGCAACAAAAAGCGAAATGACTCAAAATAGAATATCGTTACGTACGAAGGCTTACATGGGAAAATTGACACGACTACGAAATTCGTATGCCCGCACACCTCACAGAACCGGTCGCAGGTCTACTTCTGACATGGTCAAGTCGGTGAACGACGCAAACAAATGAACCAACACGAAAACACTCACTAAGTCTGATATGTAGGTATGGTTTCGCTGATGTTGCGGTGGAGAATGTGTTTCCCATCCTGTCCTCATCCAAGTCTCTCCCCTCCCCCTCCTCCTGGATGTTGTTCCCTCCGCTGATTCCGTCGCATCGTCTGGGCCAGTGGGTTTGTCTGTCTCGCACAATGTCTTTAAGTAAGAATTAGGCGGGTCTGAGGGTCCGTTTCCGCTTCCCCATGGAATATTCGGTTTGTCTGCTGTGTCCTAGATGTCAATCGGCCTATTTAAGAGCTACTCCGCGATAATGGAGTTTGGCCAGCGCGCTCCGCGGACATACACTTGATACAGAGAATGGAGAACAATCAATTCGGCAAGGCATGGCTCATTGCTGTAACTCGTTCAGTCAAACAGCTGAGGCAGGACTACAGAGTCGAGCCCCGTTGATCGTTAGATTAATGTCCTGCGCCCGGTGACGTGACCTCGTGACCACGTAGCAGTGCTTCCGTCAATGTATTGTTATGATCCTCGCGGTTGGTGTTGTTCGATGATCTTCGGCAACAAGTCCGTGAAGGCGGAACTGCGGTTACGTTTTTGGTCCCTGCCCTCTCAATAGTCAGTGCTCCATCGCCCGTGGGTAATCAGCCATCCGTGGAACATCAACGTTCCACTTTTCAGTGTTCACAGGCCGATGGTAAAATGAGCATTTCGGTGGTCCCAAGAGGGCTGAGAATTCAAGTTGGACCCTCTGACTCTCCAAGATACTAAGTAAATCATAGACGTAAGTAAAAGTGTCGGTTATTCGGGCCCGTCAGGATCTGGCGTACCGCACCGAAGATCCATCAGGACGTCTTAAATACGGAAGTGACAGGGTTGGTTCGCGGAGATCCGTTGTCGGAATCTGAAACGAATCATATCTCTCGTTGTGAGGCTGACACACATGGCACTAGGGTCCTCCGGGCTGCAGCTGTTCTTCGGGGGACTTTCTTTGTCCTATCATTTACATGTATGTAATCTCGGATCTCGGTTGTTGCATCCACATTATGTACTGAGTTGGATACCGCGTCTAAGTTGATTCGGGCGTGCCTGCTTGGCACAATTCAAATAGTATTCATGGCTGTTCCTTTATTGTTCGTATTTGAAGGCGTGACGGCAACTCTTATGTATAACAATCTCCACCAAGATCTCGTTGCTCCTTACGACAACCATCGACATCTTCCTTACCACTCATGATCAAATAATTGAATGGTCAATCAGCCCTTCTAGCCATTTACGGCGCTCTGGCGCAAGTGCCCGAATATGCTGAATTATGACACATGGTCAGCGCTCGGTTCCCTCGCGGAGCATTTCATGTTGACAGGTTGGTCCACGGGCAACTAGCAGAAGCAATTGAAGACGAGAGCCGAGATAGTAACACGTTACGTTTGCCCCAGGGATTTATACAGGGCATCAATTTCTCTTATAGGGGAGACTTGCCTCATGGGCAGCACTCACCCCCCCAACATTGGTTGATACTATCATTATGCTCAACTTTCTTGCATGCATTCTAGCGCTGACGCTGGGATCTGCGAACGCTAAACAACGACATTATACTCTCAACATCTTGGACGCCAACGTGAATCCGGATGGGTATACAAGGCCTGCAGTCACTGTTGATGGGACCTTCGGCCGTCTGCTCACCGCGGAACGCCACGACGACTTTCAAGTCGAGGTCAACAATCAGTTGAACGATCCTAGGATGCTCAAAGGAACTTCTATTGTGGGTGGTGACAGTGAATCGCATGTGCTGTCATCTTATGTTCCTCCGAAGCACTGGCATGGCATCTTCCAACACCGTACCGCCGCAATGGATGGTGAAGCTTCCTCCCTTCTATGATTAATTCGGTCTGACACTGACCTATGATCACGTGTATTCAGGCCCCGCGTTTGTCACTCAGTGCCCAATCGCTTCGGGGTACAGTTTCAAGTACAAGTTTCCCACTGGAGGGCAAACTGGGACGTACTGGTAAGCACCTGCTTATGTAGCCAATGTTGCTGGTACTAATAGGATGACCCGAAAGGTACCACTCACACTACGCGACTCAATACTGCGATGGTGCGCATCGATCATTCTTCCTATCCGTTTCTCTCATTAATCCTACTCTCACTGTTAGGCTTGCGAGGTCCCATTGTTGTCTGTGGGTGCCATCGTAAACCTTCTCAGACATTGGCAGTGACAGGCTGCCTTTTTTCCTGTCAGATGATCCTCAGGACCCTTATCAGCGAATGTACGACGTAGACGACGCGAGTACTGTTATAACATTCGCAGATTGGTATCATACGTAAGTTTTTTTTATTTCCTCCTGTCTGGGTCATTTGTGAGCTTACGTTCTTGTCAGGTTTGCTCCAGTACTCTCGGGAGGACCACCTCCAAGACCTGACTCGCACCTGGTGCGTAGTGATTGGGTGATCGGGCCTCCTTTTGGGATGCTGATGACCAAGACGTGTATTTCTGTATAGATCAATGGTCTCGGTCGCATTCCGGGTAACACGACACAACCTCTATCGGTCATTTCAGTACAGAAGGGAAAAAGATACCGCATGCGACTCGTTAACATCGCATGCAGTCCCAACTATCTTATAACCTTCGAAGGACATACGATGACTGTAATCGAAGCGGATGGCATCACGACTAAGGTGAGTAGGTTCCTATCGTGCGGGGGACGACTCTTTTCCCCTCGTTTCTCGATGTTGACAAGAAATTCCTTTTTTTTCAGCCTCAGGTTGTGAATTCATTGCAAATTTTCGTGGGTCAGCGTTATTCTGTCATTGTAGGCACTCTCTCCCTACTCATCGCACAGTGCTAATCCCTCTTGGATCAGGTCACCGCAGATCAACCCATCGGCAATTACTGGATTCGAGCTAGCCCTTCGAATGGTCCGCAAGGCTTCGTCGGTGGAATCAATTCCGTACGTGTTTTGCTCCACAACCTCTCCCTCCATGTTTGGACCCTGAAATTTAAATTTGTTCTATGCCCTGTTAGGCCATTCTTCGTTACCAAGGTGCCCCCGTGCTGGAGCCTAATGGTACTGCACAAACTTTAGGAACAACACTTCTCGAACAAAATTTGATACCTTACTCTGACCCCACACCCGTACGTGCAACTACTAATCTCCCATCCATTTTACGACATACTTACACCAACTACTGGCCTCTCGCTGTTAGCCTGGTGGTCATAATCCTCCTGACGTACCCCCCTTCGTTTTCAACATAGTATTCAGTAACGGTTCGTTCCTCATAAATGGTGCCTCCTACGAATCCCCTTCTGTTCCAATTCTTCTACAAATCCTAAATGGAGCGGATCCCAAGGATCTACTCCCCAAGGGATCTGTATATGTCCTACCGAGGAATAGCGTGATCGAGATTTCTGTTCCTGGTGGATCGCCTGGGGCTCCGCACCCCTTCCATCTGCACGGAGTAAGGGCCCTCCCTTTTACTATGGAATGCGGGCCATGTCGGCTGATGACTCGTTGTGTCTATATAGCATAAGTTTAGCGTTGTCCGCAGCGCAGGGCAGACCTTGTATAATTATGGTGCGTTTGGGATCTATTTCAGGCTTTACGATCCTCAATCTTTGGAATATATACAGACAATCCAGTCCAGCGAGATGTCGTTTCGACAGGCAAATCAACATCGGATTTCACCACGATTAGGTGCGCTATATTATTTTTTTTCACGATGCCAAGATTGTGGAGCAGCTGAACTGGGAATGTTATCTTTTTTTCTGATCTAGATTCAGAACGGATAATCCTGGTCCTTGGATCTTCCATTGTCATATTGACTGGCATCTTGGAAAGTGAGTCAGGTTCTATTGCGAGGCGTAATATTTAAAAAAAAAAATTGCTATGTAGGGGTCTGGCCGTCGTCTTCGCAGAGGATCCTGCGGGACAAGTGAAAGGACCTCAATCTCAGAAACACAACAAGGCTTGGGATCAATTATGTCCTATTTGGGATTCGATTCCCGATTCCGATCATTGAGGAGCGACACTGTGGTAATAATTGTCTGAAGCACTTGCATGTTCTGGTGCTGAAGTCCGAGATAAACTATCAATGAGCGGCCTCAAAGTTATGATAAATATTATTTTCGGTTGCGACCCGCTGGCATCTTTCTCGCACCTTTGGACCTTATGCGTAGATCTTGGGAACTTTTTCAATTATTTATCTGCTACCAATAATGCGTCAGCTTCATATTTTGCACCAGAGACTAAAATATAATAATAGTTACATAACGCCAATTTCGTAGCTCTGCACTCGACCAGCTGGTTTGAAGCATGCTAGCAGCAAGTTTATTATGGAATCGTGACGCAATAGCTGTATTATAGTGAATTTATTGTTGTCTCCTGGATTTCTGGCTCGAAGGCTGCAGGTTCACAGTACTTCACATATCGACACTGCCTTCATTGGGGAGCTAATTGATTGAAGCCGGTGAATAGGGAGGCGGAGGGGGAAATGGAAAATGTACAAATGCACTGCAGAGGGGTTCGGGTCCCCCGCGTATTAGGCGCTCGGAAGCTCACCTCGCGGCGCTTTGCATGACGCGAATTTCATCCCGACAAGGACGAGTCTGAAGCTGTGCACGTAAGTTACGGCGCTATCACGCTGGAAGCTACTTCCCAGATGACTAACAGAAGCCCGCAGAATGAATGAGGGACACTTCCTCTGCGGAAGTGATTAGGGGCTCTGATTCGCTGTCTAATACACTGATTGAAGGGATGCCTGCCGTGGCCACACCAGCGCTTGGGCAGCGCGCCTTGGGCCCAAACGGTCGGTCAGGTGGCCAATTGGCTTAATGAAAGGGGCCCCTTCCGCTGAGGCTCGTTCCGCCACTTCGGCAATGTTACTCTTGTGATGAGTTGCCTGACATAGCGTCGGCACTTCAGTGGCCGAGTATTACATCACAAACACCAGACAGGCTGTACAGCAAGGACCCCCTCTGGAGTGCTCCACAACCTTCAAAGCACAGCACTACGATACTTATTATTAGAAGGTACGCAGTTCTATATTACAACAAGCTTACCATTCGGCTGTCGTGTGGTAAAAGGATGGGATTGCGACTCGGATGATGGCGCGGTGCGGGTACGAGTGTGGTGTCAAGCGTCTACGCAGCGTGTCATGCAAGCTGTGTGCGTCGGATGGCACTACAACCCACCCTTCAACAATGTCCGGCGAGTTTTGCTGCGGTTGTGAACATGTTAAGGCTTGCGGGTGCTTTGAGGGAAATGTATCGCGGAAAATCACTCCACTCAGTGAAATTTTTATTATAATTAAATTATATTGCAATACAGTATGTTAGCGCCGCCCCAGCGTTCCCCGTTGAGTTTAAGTCGGGGGAATACAAGTTGAACACCTCTACGATATTAGGGTCAAGCTTTAATGACTACAAAACATATGCACTGGTCAGCACACGTTTGCTCAAGCTCGTCGGATTTATGGATGGACGCGTTATACATAATGAGAAGAGACTGAGGAGAACGGATTCATCTGAGGAAGGATAGAGTGAATGAAATCGTTGAAGGTAGCTGTTTTATATGCTCCCTCCTGAATATTGACATGGAGTATGCCCTCAGCGCTGTAGGGAGTATAGAGTAAGTACTCCCACGGTTGCCAACTTCCTCAAAGGGGATCCTTTGCCTGTGAGCTGAGAGAATATTATGAACCGTGCGATCGCTGAGACGGGTAGCCTGTGCGATCTCCTGGGCAGAGGGGCTTTCAGACATCAGGACGATGAGACGCCTGGTCTCTGCCGCAGTTGTGCTAGGCTGGTTACCTGCCTACAGTTGTGCTTGGTCATGAGACGGTGATGGTGTGCGGAAGTTCAGAGTGAGGAACACGGAATGGGCGGCGCTAACATGCTGTATTGTAACTGTATTGATAATAAAATTTTCACTAAATGGCTAATTTCCGAGATTTCCCGCGGAACATATCCATGCCCCCTTTCACTTTTTACTGTACAGATTCCCTCAAAAGCGCTGTCATTCACGTGCATGCTGAGGCGCTGTACAACTTGGTGACTCGAACCCCCGAATTTCCGATTTCCGAGATGCAGTGTCTTTCGCCACTCTTGTTAGCCGCGCTAAGGAGTTATAAAACCAAGGACCTGCCAGTGGCTTCGATCTTCCACTACACCATCAGAAACAGCGCGTGATGGAAGCTTCCAGCTCAGTACCAAATGTCCCGAGACGTCATAGCCACTCATGCTTTGCCTGTCGATTGCGAAAGCAACCTTGTGAGGACAAGGCAACTGATGATCCCGATTTTGAACAACCTTGCCAACGATGCCTCATACATGGTATTGTTTGTGAGGGGGTAGGAAAGCCTCTTCCCACAGTAAGCGCTGCTCCTCCCCAAATCTCTGCAGACGAGTTGGACACTTACATTTGACACACCCATACTTATGTCTGTAGAATGAGAGGATTCGGAAAGGTGCTCATGAAGAAATCAAGTCGCATATCAGGACCAAGCGGACTGGGACCGATTTCACAATGTTCAAGTTAACGGATATTTTCCAGCAACTTGGCGCATCTGAGCTGCCCGAAACTCCACCCGCCAACCCCAACGCCCAACCAGTGCGCCGCCGCTCCGCAGTGGCTTCCATTCCAAATCAGGGTGGCAATTCCCAAGCTTCTGATGCCACTCCGCGGAGGAAGATGCCCTATAGACAAAGTAGCACGAATCCGGTTCCGAACGGCCGCGAAAGACGTCTAGTTACGACTCGCCCTATCCTTCAAACCAACCATCTAGGAAAAAGACACGTTACTCCTGCAGCTGAGGCAGTTGAGGGGCCCAAGGGGCTGACTGTGGTGAAACGCCATAATCTCACTCAACATATTTCCTCAATGCGCCAGATCGCCAAAGGAGGGTACTCAGTTGTGTACAAAGGTATATGGACGCGTAACTCGCCAGAGATTTCCCAGGTCAGTATCTGTTCCTCCCAGCTTGCAGCGGATTCTGAACGCTTCCAGGAAGTTGCTGTGAAGGTGCTCCTCCCATCCTGCACAGAGGATTTAAACGCGGAACGGAAACGCTGGAAGGTGCGCAAGCTTGTGAAAAGGCAATACAGCCAAAGTAATGTGGTATCCAGCGCCTGAAAAGAGAGATGCGAGTGTGGTCACGCCTGAGCCACGCCAACATCATTCCACTGCTCGGCTATGTAAATGGTGAGGATGGCCACGGTCTTGTCTCTCCGTGGTATCCGGAAGGAAATGCAATCAACTTCATCAAGAATCATCCTAGCGCCAATAAAGACATGATCGTGCGCATCCCCTTTCTGTTTATTATTTTTAGGGTCAGGAGAATTGATGTGTGTCTCAAGTGTGCCGACGTAGCCTCAGGATTGACATATCTTCATTCACAATGCCCACCCATTGTACACGGTGATATCAAAGGAGTAGGTGATTTGTTTGCTTCGGAATGATTCTGATTCTAACAATGAAGATTTTTAGGTAAATATCCTGATCGCTTCCGACGGGCGTGCTTCTATCTGTGATTTCGGCCTGTCGAGGGTCCTGGATGATGACCCCACTGGCTTCACGTCCACGGTGGTCGGAATGACTCTTCGCTTTTCAGCCCCCGAACTATTGGAAAATAACGAAAAGACGGTCGATGCTGATGTTTACGCTTATGGGTGCACTTGCATCGAGGTGAGGCGTTTGAAAACTCTTGGTTTTTAATGTTTGCGAATTCTTTTGCCTCTAGATTTTACTGGCAACAAGGCCGTACGAGGGCATCCGTGGCGAAATGTCTGTCATGACCGCGATTGCAGGTGGTACGCCACCTATCTCTCCTCGGCGGCTTGAAAAGTGTAAATCACTTCTCCCACTTCACATTTTAAACAAATGTTGGAGCAAGGAGCCTTCGAATCGACCACGGGCTAAAGAATTGGCTGAAGCATTTCGGGGCGCATTAGTGATTCCCGCAGAGCCGAACCATACTGCTGAATGCAGCGATGCCAGTCTCAGTTCTGACGACTCGTTACCATCGTGAAGCCCCTCATCTTGACCATACATCATGCCGTCACCTATAATTTCCCCCTGTTGATCCACTTCATCGTGGTTTTCTTCGGTGAATGGACACATGCAATTCGGTTACACCCCAGCTCCCCTATCAAGACTTGGTTTTGCCATTTTTGCACCCGATTCCAAGAGAAATTCAACTTGTCATCCCACTGAAAAAGTATAATTCTCGACCCTGATTTCAGATCATCTCTCGATCTCCACCATGGGCATTTGTGATCCAGCTCGCCCCCAATAAACGCTAACCACCATGCTCACATCGGCCACACGATCAAGGACCAACTCTTCGTTTCCTCCTAAACTCGATCAAACCACCCTTGTAGTATTTCCTAAATTCAACAAGGTCCGTAGGTTCTTACATGTTTAAAACCAATCCTGAAAAGCTCTGATGACCCAGCTGAGGCGATCGCATGGGCCAGATAAGAAAGTGGAGATGATGAAGGAGGGATCAGGTAGTAGGCGAGGAGAATAACTGTCGGGTGGTGGGTATGTCACTACCACCATTCACGTTACCCAGACAACACATCCCGAAGATACCAACATGAGAACTTCATCACAGAAGTGCCACACCAGCAACCGTTTTATGTATTGACGGTCTCCGCTGTGTGGGATAGCCGCATTGCCACAACATCCACCCCCTCATCAGTGCAGCTCTTTCGTCCAGCTGTAACCACTTAACTGGTCATTATACTTGACGAGCAACTCGAGCAGATACGATTCAAATCTGCAGGCGAGGGCTATGTTTAAGACGAGTAGGGCAGATATTACTTTCGGATGTAGGAGCAAGTAATAATACATTATTTATTTCTATCGACGTTCCCAATTCGGGGGAGAAAGGAATCCCAATGTCTGGTTGTTGGGCCGTTTTCAGGCTCTTGGCTCCTGACTATTGGCTTCTCACGTCGTAATCTGTAAAGCGGGACATCGAAAGGCGGGCGTATTTTTTTGAGCTGAACATTCATTGAGCTGCCATGGCCTCAACCCGACATGCTCTCTATCAAAACATACCTATCTTTCAACCGGCTGCCCCTCTCGCCACACCCCTCAAGGAGTAAGGTGAATTCCCCTAACTTGAAAACTGTTCTGCGTCTCCTCAACGCTCGAGTCTCATAGTACTGGCGTGAAACTCTGAAGACCACTTCGAATAAGCGCAGGTCGCGCTCCCAGTATCATTGGACGCATTGGGATGAAACCAGTTGAGCAAGTCGGCATATACCAAGGCTTCCGGACTGTTTTTCTGGCAAAGGGGTGTTTTGGAGGTGCAGAGTTCCGCCTAGGCAGGATTCTAGCTTTTTATGACTTCGTAACAATATATAGACTGAGTACAGGCGTGGTTTAGACGGTTCGGGGCCAGAATGAATAAAGGGGCGGACAAGCAAAAGAACAGGAATTGGGTGCATGGTACGGCCATTCGGTCATCCTATACATCAGGAAACCCCCAAGGCCGATTGAAGTGGTTGAGAGCAATTCAATCACTCAATCTGCCCAATCTGCCCAATCGACTACTCTCAATCATCTCAATCACCACAACCACACATGGATACGTCCATGTGTGTGAGTCCATCATTTGCATCCAGGTGCTGTACAGTTTCAAATGAATGGGTTTGCAACTTAGAAGTTTTTCTTTGCTCCAACTCATGCACTCCACTACACTCTCTCTTCACATGCAACACCAAATTAACAACTCACAATACCCAAACAAACTGAGCTGTGGGAACTGCATGAACAAACATGATGATGCATGTCTCTTTTTTCTTTTTTCTTTTCCAGTTGCATTCACAATGCATGCAATGTTTTTTACTCCACCCCAGATGTTCCTTACTTGAAAAAGAAAGAATGAGAGTGGGTTTGCCACCCAAAACTACCCTGTGTTGTATGTTGAGTCATAAGTATGGCAGTTCACTGTGTTTGTTGCTAAACTGACCACCTAACCACCCTCTTGTGCTTGTTTACATGAGCATGTCACGACCCGACATATCCGACACTTCCCTCTACGCGTCCTAGTGTCACTTGGCCTGTCCCTCCCGCTATCATCATCATCCGTCCACCCATCCGTCCACCCATCACCCTCATCCGCACTTCCTCCCTCGCACGCGTACCTTCCAACCTAGGTTGCCCACTTCATTGTTGTCCGCCCCCAGCCGGACGGCTTGCTAGATGGCCGGATGGCCTTTTCTCTTTTGTCCGCTTGTGGACTATTGTTCCTCCTATTGTTCCTTGCTTGCCTTTTGTTGACCAAGTTTGCCGATATTGATTATTTGTTCCTTTCTTCATTCATTAATATCGCGCTTGATCCGCCACTCCTTCCGGGCCGCTCTCATTTAGTTACTTGTGTTTATAACGCGTGTAGGTTACACCGGATGTACCTCAGTTCGTATATCGACTTGGATTCCCCCTCTAACTCTTATCCTCATCGTAAGGCTTCTGTCTGAAATTGGGACACCAATGTAAGAACGAAGCGCAGCGCTCCACCCGAGTCGCTGAAGCTAAAAGTCCCGCCCCTCCAACCTTACGAGCCCGGACGACTTCGCGCGCCTCGCGGGTCACCCGGATACGCTTCTGGCACGTTCCTGACAGAGCACCACCATTCCGTGATTGCCTGACCCTTCCCCAATACCCTCTGATACATCCCCCTCCCTTCCCATGATTTTTGTATGTTTTTTCCATGTCATTTCCAACCTCCAACCAAACTTCTCATGCGTGACACTATCCCCAACGTCTTACCACATGTACTTGACAACCACTCATCCGTTTCCGACAATCTTAGGCTTGTTTGATAGAAGATAACTAGCTCTACCTTTGTGCCGGGTTTGGTGCCAAACGGTTCAGCGGTTGAGGTGCGCATCTGCTTTCTTTGATTACATTGTATTTTCACCCACTTTCTGCTTCTCTTTATTTTGTGTTTCATTTTGCATTTGGGTACTACTGTAATAACTTGTATCTGGGTTCTTTTCCCAAGTATGTATGCAACATAATGTTCAAATATAATAACTTTATTGATAAACTTCAATGTGGGAGAGAATGTGATATCGTGCTGATATGACCAACTGTACAATCACTGAATCAGCTCAATCACCCCCATAATTGGTGTGATTACAATCAGGGGACCCAGTTGAAGTGATTGTAAATCATGTGAGGTTGAAATGATCTCAACCACTTCAATCAGCCTCAGGGGTTTCCTGATGTACATACCATGCCCTGCTGTCAGGGACGCGTCTGGGGTTGAGGGGGCCCGGGTGTAACGCCTGGCACTGAGGCCGTTGCGAGGTGTGGAGCGGGCATGCGTAGTGACAGGCCCGATCTGGGACGACGATCCCTGGCCACTCAGACTGAAGTGGGAACTGTGAGAAGAAGGTTACTTCTTCGGTTCCCACCCCAGGTACTTTTATGTACATGCAGCTTGGGTCACATGAGGTTTGCCACGTCATCCCGCATACAGCCGCAGTCATCCAGGTGTCCCCGTGGGGGATCCCAAGGGTGTGTGCTGGGTTGCACCGTGAGGCCGTCCGGGTTGTCCAGGGCTGGGTGGGTTGTGCATGCATCGCGGGTGGGTTGTGCACGCATCGTGGGTGGGTTGTGCACGCATCACGGGTGGGTTGTGCACGCATCGTGGGTGGGTCGTGCACGCATCGCGGGTGGGTTGATAATACATAGATAAGGGGAAATGTCGTCCATGTAGATAAAGATAGAAGAAAGAGCAAGAGAGTAAAAGAACAGAAGGACAAAAGGAAGAACAAGAAGTGAGAAATGATGGTGAAGGGTGAGGGGTGGAGGTGAGCAGGGTACCGGGTGAAGGCGGGTGGAGCCGGGTTGGGTGGGTGTGCCCTGACACCTGCTCCCTTTTCGTATATTGAATCAACTGAGGCCACAGCTGTGATGCGCATTCTTGGGTGCTCATCACATGGATACTATCAACTTGAACAGGGCGCTCATGCAGACTTGAAGGCATATGGATGTGGCATGGTGCATGGTTTACTTTTTTTGCAGCACTATCTGATATCAAACTCCAAGAAATGATCAGAAGTGTTGGAATATCAACAATCGGTTCCGATGACAGAGTGGCGAGGAAGGGATTGATTGTTGGTGGCGAAAGTGAGGTTTGGGGGATTGTTTCTTACACCCCCGTTATTCTCTTTATGTGACAGGCACGCCACTTGTATAGCTCACGTATAAGAAGGGAGCTTTTTAGTCTCCACAAATTCCCTTGATTGGAATCAGGCAGTCCTGTGGGTTCTAGTCATCTGAGTCGTCTGAAGCAGGCAAACCAAATGATCCATTTTAATAAAGGTCTCTCAGTCCACCCACTTTGTAATCAAGCTTCTGACTGTATCACTTTGGAGCCCTGGGCAGTTTTCCCAGTTCTCCTGGTTCTGCTCAACCCATACTCATGATTCCTGCACTCCTGGAGCTTCTATTGATTCACATGCTCCTGGTGCTTTTAAACTCATATTCATTGATTCACACTGTAATGGGTCTATCAATCTAGACTCGCAACTCAGGTCTGGGGGGGGTAGGTCTCTCTATCTCTCAGGTAGGTATGGTCCTTGGGAGTATGGTGCTGATAGTCTCTCTAACCTCTAACTAACTGTCTGTACAGTTGTCATGGAAGAGTCCGATACAAATATAAAAGGAAAGTCACATGTGTCATATCCCGGAATCCCGACCCCGCGCACTCCCACCACACTACACCTTCCTAACAACTTCACCATCCCCTACACCATGCCTCCCCACTCCCCAAGTCACCTCCCTTCCTAACTGTCTCAGCTCTGGTCTGGTTGCAGCACACTGAACCTTGGCCACTCCCACCCCGGAAGCTCGGTCCCGAGTCGGAACATTTGGAGACTCCGGATTTGCTCCGATATCCCGATAGACCTCCGACATCCCGTGACATACCCCTAAACCATTTCTCCACCCATTTCATTTATTGGAGTCACCCAACATCCTTCGGATATGCAACTCCGCTTTCGGAGCTACCTGCATCCTTCGTTGACCCCTCTCACGTCATCTCTTATTAGTCACCTTCCATTTTTAGCACGACTATCTTCTTCTTACCATTCAGTCGGCTAACCCCCTCTTACCCATTTCTTGTTCCCATTCATTCTCCGGCCTCTTACTCTGCCCTCCTCGACCCGACACCTCAGTTCCCCGTTAAAGATATCGTTCGGGACCTTTCGGTACCTCTCGGTATCATTCGGCACCTTTCGGTGTTCTTCTATTATCATTCGGACTTTGACTAAGTCCTTCCCATTCCCCCTTATAAATACCTGTAGATTAGAACCTGTAGTGTTCCTCAGTTCTAATCTCGACTAAAAATGCTACCCCAAGTCCCTCTGAGTGAATCCCTACAAGATACCTCAGACATAAGAAATACAAGGACTAACTGAGACATAACAGAGGCACAGCGCTCCCTCTGAGTCACTGAGGCCGCATCCTCCTTAGAGCCTCTTGTACCATCCAGCAGAACCAGGCTTCCTGGGGAAGCTTCGGTCCACTACCGGAGCTCTCAGATCCCATCTAGTTGAGCCCCCACCTGCATTCGGACTCACGCATTATCCCCTACGATCCGGGGTTTTTGACAACATGCGTGAATGAATGAAAATAGTAAGGAAAATAAAGAAAAGGTCATATCTCCTCAACCACTCCATCAAATCCGACGATCTTGGACTCGTCAGAACCATCTCCACAGTCTCTACAACTCCTACTATTACCACGACTCACCAATCCTAGTCCCTGATGCAGTAGGGGGTGAAATGTGTGATAAGGGTTGGTTTGACCTGCACGGACTTGTCCCTACAACAACGCACTCCTGGCACTTCTGTGGCTTCTATACTTCATAGGCTTTTCATGCTTGTCCTAATTCATGCAATCAAAATACGGTATTGTTGCGGACATTTTTTTATGAACAGGTGGAAATGAACTCTGAGGAAAGGAAGAGGAAAGGGAGGGTTTGCATGATGGCACAGGCCTAAAAAGTTGCCAAAATCCCCACATCTCAATCCCACCCTCACAAGTCGTCAATGTTGCCATCAGTAGGGGGCCTCACTGTCAGAATCAGAATTACTGTCAGAAGATGGACAGAAGACAGATGGGTTTCTGTCTGAGTCAAGGTCGGAGGTTGTGGCAGAGGTCTGTTGGAGTGTGCATGCATGGATATGTGGGTGGAAATATGCGGCATGTCCGGAAGTGCTGTTCAGAGTTAGCAGAGTGGGATCGCGGCCTCAGTGACTCAAGTGGAGCGCTGTGCCCTGAGCTTGACGTCTGGGGGAGATCCTGTATTTATGGACTGACACTTACAGTGTTACAGGAATGGGTTCCGGGGAACCCAACCTGAGCCATTCTGCTCACGGACAGAGGTGGCTGCATAGCCGTTGAGGGGAGAGCAAGAGGAGATCTGAGGCCAGGTGTACTAACGGTAACTTGGCGCTCCAAGGAGCATACCGGCAGCGGGTGTGGTGGTCTGCTAATGGTGACTTGGCACTCCAAGGAGCGTACTGGCAGCGGGTATAGTGGGGGCTCCTTGAGGGAGCCACCTAACAGTCAGCTAGCGGTGACTTGGCGCTCATGTGAACGTACTGGTAGCATGGGTAGTTGGCATTCCTTGAGGGAGTAGCCCAGTGGTCGACTATCGGTTACTTGGTGCTCAGGGGAGCGTACCGGTAGCAGGATTTGTTGGGACAGGCAGGTTGGTTGACCAGTGCACGGTAGTGAGTGACCATGGGAATTTGGGCCCACAGGTACGTGGCCAGGCATCCTGGGGCTGCCTGAGTCACTTCTTCCCAAGAAGGGAGGAAGGGTTGTAGGACCCAGTAGGGTACTACAGGAAGGGTAGGAATGGGAGCTCAACCACCCAGTGGGGGGGTGGGAGCAGGAAGAGTGACGTCTGGTGTCTGAGCACTCACTGGGCCATTGAGGTTTTCTCACAGATTGTATGAATATCGATGTAGACATTGATATGGGTCAAGCCAGATGTTACAGGGAAGGTTCACAGTGGTGGCACAATGGTAGCAGTTACAATCATGGTACAAGGTTTTGGGGGTTATGTATTTGATAAAGAGAACAATTCCGGCATCTGCCTTATACATCATATGACTTCTAACTATCTAATATAAAAATCACAATGGTCAAAGGAAGTCCCTTGAAACTCAACAAATCCCCCAGCCAGCACCAAAACCCAGTGGGAAAGCTTGGCATGGGGTTTGACAAAGAAATAAAGTTGGAGGGGCTAAGGTTTGATTGTCTATAGTCATGGACCATAAGATTCTAGGTCCATTCCCATAACATACAGTGGACTTCAAACAAGACTTGCAGGCAGAGCAGACCTGTAGGAGGAGTGTGGACTCTGCAAGCACAGACTCAGAGGGGGGGAAGCCCCCTTTGCAGAAGGAGGGACTCAGACAAGACAGGGGGGTACTCTAGTTGATTTCAGACTGAGGTCCCTGAAAGTACATATTTACAGGATATAAATAGGCAGGAGGGAAACACAGAAGGGCTGGTCAGTCCAGCATGGTCTGGTGCAGAAATAAGCAGGGATTGTCAAACTGAATGAAGGACAAGAGCCCAGAAAATGGGAGGCAATGAACTAAAGCAAAAGTGGATCAAGTGCCAATATTGACAGGTAATAAGAAGTGCATCTGTCATATCCATACAATCCCAACCTCTGCTCCAGGCTCCCGGAACTCCGAACTCCGACTTCCGGAGCCCTACTTCCCTTCTGTCACCTTCTCCTTGCCGACTCCCAAGAGGTTATCCCACCTCCGGCTTGGACACCACCTTCGGTCCGACTCCGGAACATTCCGGGTCCGACCCCAACCTCGACACCTTCCAGACAAGTACGCAACACCTATGCTCCCGACTCCGGACCTCCACTCCGGAATCCCGTTTGCGTCTCTGTCTCCGGAACCTCCGGTCTTAGCTCCGACCTCGGACTTTGACCCCACCTCCGCTTATACCCATTGTATTGGTTAGCTCATTCCATTTAATTATGTTTGCCAATATTCCGGAGTTTAACCTCCGAGTTCGGACTTTCCGGACTTACTCCGGACCTTGCAACTATTGCATTGTCCATTTCAATTCCGCTATTCTCCCTCATTCCTATTTGGGCTGCTGCTTCCTTTCTATTCAGTCAGCTAGCCATTCCCCACTCCCAACCTCCTTCCTTCCTCCTTGGGCCCTGGCCCTTCATTCCTCCTTTGGGAAACACCATTGAGTCAAACACTTGACCCTCGGTGTTGTTCCTCTTTCCATCTCCCTTTGTCTCCTTTCGTCCTACCCTTGTTCCTTTTGATTCCGGACCCCTCCTTATATACAATGTACCTAGTAACTTGTAACCTCAGTCTGAAATCAACTTGAATTCCCCCCAAGAGACTTTCCCTCTGCTAGATCCGAAATTAGGGACCCCTAGGACAACCAGCAATGGCACAGCGCTCCGCATGAGTCGCTGAGGCCAAGGTCCTTCCATGATAAGTCTCCGATTCCATTCCGGAGTCATCCGAATCCCCGCTTTCTAACAGCATCAGCACATGGATCTGTTGATGAGCGACACTTGTGATCTCGGAGCTGGACTATGAGCAAATACTCAGTCTCAGCTAATATGCGTGAAGAACTGAATATATTACCTATGAGCAAATACTAGAGGTAATATACATAATATAAGTTACAATGATAAAACAATGAGGGAATGTAACTAACCTCAGTCTCAGCTAATATGCGTGAAGAACTGAGGGAAAAGGAAATGAATTCAAATGAATGAATATATCTGTGGCCTGGCACAGATTAGTCCAAAATAATATAAAGGAGGTCTTGTGACTAAGTAGTCACATGGTGGATTCTGGGCGAGTTGCTCTCCCAGAATGTTCCCATGCTAACACAGGAATGTGGCTGTTCAGGTTAGCTCCGTTGGAGTACCCTCATAGCACATGGTTCCTCCAACAGGATCAAGAGCCAATATTGGCAAGTTAAGCAAATGAATAGATGAACAATATAGGCACTTGGCAAGGAATGAATGGTATGCTGCCAAGTGACAAAAATGGCCAGAGGACAAAAGTGGAGGTCAGCATGCAGTGCCGATACAAGTCCGCAAATAAGCGGGGTTGGTGCGGTGCTGACACAAGTCCATGAACAGAGGTTGATCTGTCAGCACTGTCACACAAGGACAGCATGAAGGCCAACAGAAGTACAGAGGGGAGTGGGAGTGTTGACCTGACCAGAGGTGTCAAGGGCAACCAGAAGTGGGCAGAGGGTGCAGAATGCATGGAAGCGGTGTAGGAGAAATAATATTCAAAGAATAAAACAATGATCTATCAGAATAGTCAACAATCAGGTGACAAGTTCAGATGTTTAACAGATCTCATGATCTTTATGAGACTGGACAGACATTAGAAGATCATACACACCCATGTAGCATGAGATTTAATCTACTACAAGCATGCCTAGAACCTGGCATAGGTGTAATATTCAAAGAATATATCCCTACAACAAGGAAATAGCACATAGACAGCAGAATAAGAAGGAACATTGGGAAAGAAATGTGAATATCTCAGAAACCAGTAAACCTTTGACTGTAATCTTTTTACCATCTGAAAGGACTGTTTCTAAACTTTATCCACGGTTTTGTTTCATTCTAAAAGCTTCAAAACTGACGGAGATATCGCTCAAACGGCGAAACACCTTATAATCCATATATATTTATTTGCTAATTCTTACAAAAAGTAATGTGACTCAAGGGAAATATATTGGCGCCCGGAAGTCTGGCGGACCGAATACCATATGACAGAGTATTCCCCGGCGCGGGCGGACAGTTTTTGATCGCATCAGAAGAGGAGAAAATGCTAAAAAACTGGATCTTGTATATTTTCCCATGATTCATCAAAACTTTTTGATTTTAAGCTCAAATAAATCGGAACAAAGGAATGATTGATGATCTGGATCTCGGATCATAAGCATGAAGTGATTCAGAAGTCCGCGGATCAGTTAATTAATTGGGAAAGCTCTAGAACATTAGTAATGATGTGGCTTCACAAAAAGGGGTGAATTAGAGAACAGTCTAGAAAGTTCCTTTATAGCCGAGTCATCTATAAAGATAACCGTTCGTAATTAAGGCGGTGTGGAGCATAGCTTTAGCGCTACAAGACCCCGCTAAGATCAACCCAAAAGACAAAGAACTGAATTACTTATTGCTGAGTCATGTCCTAAGTCCATTATTAAGCTTACACAGCCCAAGCCCCTATATCATTCTAGAACTATCTATAATACAAATGTAGCACATGTAACTAGTGCAAGGCGTGGGAGTAGAGAGGCCTCTGAAAAGCATAAAAGGCCGCCGCTTCTGCCCCCTCTCAAACCTCAGGTAGAAATATAAGTTTAATTCTCCTCACCAGTGGTTGGTTCGTTTGCTCCAAAAGATAAAAGCAAATATTAGTTGTTAGCTAATATAAAACTAACACATCACTCTAAGCATGAGTTAGGGTCAGTTAGACACAGCTGAACAAAAGTGTCATTGTGAGAATTAGTGAGAATTTGGTGGAGGGACTTCTTAATTGAATAATCTCTCAGTAATATTTGGTTATCACACCACAGGAGAAAAGTGAGCGATCCTGAACCTGCTAGATAACTAGCATGCACTCTAAGGGATAGAAAGAGCAGTTTGGTCACTCCTGTATTGAGTAACATTTATTGCGGAATTATTTTATTAGTAGTTTTCTTTCAGTAAATTATCAGGAAAATCACATCCTACTGAAAAGTGGTAAATCTAGGTGTAATATTGACTAGAAATCATAGTAAAGTCAATATAGAATTTTATCCATAGACGATCTATACATCAGGTGAGATCGTTGGGGGGTGTTTATGTTTAGACAGTGAACAATTATATATTTTGGCAACCAAAACACGGTCAGTACGCAAATCAGCACAAACTCTAATATTGTTATTGGATGTAGGAAACTGGTTACATAAGGTGATCCAGCTCCGCTCCTTCAGCGCTAGTCAACCAACCCGCTTGTCCCAACAATTCACACTACCAGTACACTCCCCTGAGTGCCAAGTAACCGATAGTCGACCACTGGGCTGCTCCCTCAAGGAGTGCCAACTACCCATGCTACCGGTATGCTCACATGAGTGCCAAGTCACCGCTAGCCAACTGTTAGGTGGCTCCCTCAAGGAGCCCCCATTATACCCGCTGCTGGTATGCTCCTCAGAGCACCAAGTTGCCACTAGCCAACTGTTAGGTGGCTCCCTCAAGGAGCCCCCATTATACCCACTATGTCAGGGATCGCTCATCAGTCCGAGTCGAATATCGCCCAAAAACCTAGTTGTAGACAAAGCTGAGGTTCCAACCCTCAGTGGTGTTGAAATTCTTGTTTCTTGGTACGCTGTGGACTGACCATTGAATACAACGGACTATATTTCTTGTGCATGGACATTTCCTTGTAGGATTGCCCAATGCTACCATTTATGGCGACCATGTTGATGGATGCAGTCAAGGATGGCTTAAAAGCCGCCTTGCGCAATTTTTCCCTCTTCTCTCCTCAGTTCACGTACTTGGAACTGAGGTGAGATATCTCTCTCTTTGTGTCCTGTATGTCTTTCTGATGATTGTACATACTACCCTAGCGCTTATACGCGACTAGGTGATTATCAATCTTATTAGTTCACGTACTTGGAACTGAGCGCTTATACGTGACTAGTTCATAATTCCAATAAGTGGCACATAGAGCTATATACACAAGTGACATCAATCAATCGGAAGAGATAGGATCACAGGAACTAAACAGTGATCCAATAGAAAATGAAGTGAATAGAAATGAAGGAACACTCGGATCAGGGGGGCAGAGTTGGATCAGGAGAAGGTGAGGGATTTATGATATATGAGGGCCGATGTGGCTACATGCAGTGATATAGTCTTATGTGATATCGATAGGGTAACAGAGAACTGCTTACGCTATGTCCCCTGACATGCTGCCAGTACGCTGAAGGAGAGAACGAAGGAAGGTCAGTTGGGAGGTTCAAACAAGACCACCACCAAGCTGTTCCCTGGTTCTTTAGTTAGGATGGGGAAGTGTACTAGTAATATTTGTTGTAATTATAGTACCAATCCAAGTGTTTTGGCTAATTCTATTTTATGGGTTAGTCTAAAAGTTTCTGAGAATTGACTTACAGATAAACCAAGCCCTGCGGAGCTGTTCCTCTATTGTAATTTCTTAATTTGTCTGGGTGTAATTCTGTGTAGAGTTGTTTAATTTGGATTTTAACTTGAATTAAATCTTCTACTTGGTGAAGTTTCAAAGATTCTACTCAGTTAATGGATTTAGATTGTGTCTGGAGTATCCTTTAAGTTTGTTTTATTTTTGTCTTATTTTATTGCTTGTTTTAACAGTAGCAAAATAACTGTTTTGTGTTTACACTTTGAAATCTGGAGTGTTAACCAGCTCTCCTGTTGAAATATCTACTTAATATTTCTCTCCTTAATTGCTGCCTTTTACTTCAGTGGCAATCTTAACTGTATATCACTTTTTTGCGCTGGAGTGACAACCAGAAATGCTTGAGAAAAATAATACTCTATTTTCTTACTTCTCTGAGGGGTGTCATATCCGTGCATACCCGACCCCAACCCGACTTCCGGACCTCCACCCTCTTCACCTCCGGAGTCATAACCTACCGCTGCCTTTCCGATACTCACCTTCGGTCTTGGCAACACACCCCTCCTCTTACCTCTCCGACCCCTTCTCCGTCCGTTCCGATACTCATCTCGGACCGAACATCGCCCTACTCGCCACCCTTCCTACAACTCCGCTCCCCCCTCACCACACCTCCACCCTCCCGTCATCCCCTACGCTTTCTCCGTCCGTTCCGATATCCACCTTCGGACCTGACTACTCTTCCTTACCTGTCCCCTCTCTCCTTCCTCCGTCACTCCTCCGCCACCCTTCCGCCAAGTTACGACCATCCACCGCTGTTCCGTACTTCACACTCGGACACCGTTCGTACCTTACTCCGAGCCTCCGTCATAGTCCATACCTCGGACTTTGACTCCACCTCGGTCTTAGTCCATTGCATTGGTGACCTCATACTACGTAAACACCATTGCCAATATTCCTCGGACTTCCAACCCCGCCTCCGTAACCTCCGTAAGCTCCGCAACCCCCGAGCTTCGCGGACCGCCTCCGGCACTCTCGCCGTTTGTAATGTATTTCTCGCAATTCCCCCTCATCCCTATTTGGACTACTGCTTCCTTCTATTCTAGCCAGTTAGTCATCACCCCCACTTCCCCTCATCCTCCTGCCCCTCTGGGCCTCGCCCACTCTACCTCCTTTCGGATGTATCACAGGTCTTGCCCTATGACCTTCGGTACCGCTCCGCTCCCTCTAACCCTTTGTTCCCGTTCGGACGTCTTCATTCCGATTCGGTCACCCTTTGTTTCTCCTTGTGCTTTTGCCCCTTCCTTATATATATCGGCGCTTGTACATACTCGTCTGGTTTCAGTCCGAAATCGACCTGAAATGCCCCCAAGAGACTTCCTGCTCACCTACTGTGAAATTAAGGACCAAATGGACAAACAGCAATGGCACAGCGCTCCGCTTGAGTCGCTGAGGCCAAGGTCCCTCCACGCTAAGTCTCCGATTCCACTCCGGAGTCGTCCGTTTCCGCCCATCTCTAACACCATTGAGATATCGCTTATTTTCATATATTTTCATATTTTGCATCATTTCAGTTATTGATCAAAATTCTTTTATTGATAGTGTTACCTTTTTTTTATTATTTCGCCTAATAAGGTATGCAGGTGCCATATGGTACCAATATTCACCATCAATTATTTCTAAAAATAATTGTTCCTTATATCCTGTACATACCGGATTTTGGAAAAGAAGTTCTCCCCTCCCCCAAAATTCTCTAAGGTGCTAGGACACGCTAGAGAGGGTGTGAGTGAGTGGAATTCCAACAGTAGGAATAAGGGCAACAATCTAGCCTACAACAAGTGGGTAGTAGATTAGTTGAGCCCGGACCTTGCTGTCAGGGACCGGTCCGGGGTCGAGAGCATCCAGGTATATCACCCGGTGCTGAGGGCCCAGTGGGGTATGAAGCGGGTGCATACGGCAACGGGTCCGGTGCAGGCAAATGTCCCTGAAGTGGGAATGGTGAGAAGAAGACTGCTTCTCTGGTTCCCACCCCAGGTATGTTTATATACATGGTGCTCAGGTCACATGAGAGTTGCCACGTCGTCCCCATGCACAGCCCCAGCCACCCGGGTATCCCCAAAGGGATCCGCTGCAGGCGCGCATGCTGGGTGTACCCAGGGGTCGTCTGGAGCATCCGGGGCTGGGTGCATCATGCATGGGTCGCAGGTGGGTTAGTAGTACATCGATCAAGGAAAGTCGTCCATGTAAATAGAAATAGGAAGAATAGAGAATGAGACAGAGAAGAAATAGGAAGAGGGGGAAGTGGAGGGAGGAGGAGATAGGAAGGGGGAGAAGGGGGTAGTGGGTGGAGTGGAGCTGGGTGGAGCCAGGTGAGGTGGGTGTGCCCTGACACTTGCGGAAATCCCGGAGAACTCACCATGCAGAGTTAAGGATCGAGAGTCGAGCAAAGTCTAGAGAGAAAGTGAAGTTTTAGGAGAGTTTGGCCCCACGAGCTTAGTCAGCATAGAGAGCCGCTAGCCCTCTTGCAACACTGAGAGCAGGCACCAGTTCTGGTTGTCCTGTTTCGAATAGACATGCTGGAGCTGAGTCTCCTAGTCCTATTTCTCGAACCGTTCCGTCTACTACTAGCTCACGATCTTCCTCTGAAAGACGTTCACGATCACTTTCACATTCCTTACGTTCATGACCTAGACATTCATGTTCCCGTTCTCGAGTTACAAACCACTCTTTTATAGGTTCCGACTTCGACTGTGTTGTTGCCAGTAGCACGCATGACTCGGCCATTTTCGTCAAGGCTGTTAATGAAGATGGGCTGGTTCCTCAAGAACCCGTTCCTCTTGTTGACCTCAACCTCCCTATCCCACCAATTCCTATTCTCGTGGGTGACGATGATGAAGTTGAGTCAGTCCCTGTTCCAGTACTCGCCCAGTTAGCACAGGCAATCACCAACCTTGCTCGCTCCACCACTCATCCCACTCCTATTCCTGTTCCGGTTCCTGCTCCCGTACAACCTCCCCCTCTGTCCACCTCCATTCAAGCCAAGGTCTGAGAACCCAACCAGTTTGACAGGGTCGATCCTCGCAAACTCCACACCTTCTTGGTCCAGTGTGAACTGAACTTTCAGGACCGCCCCCTGGCTTTCATGAGTGACCACTTGAAGATTATTTATGCACAGTCATTCTTGACAGGGATGGCCCTTGATCGATTCGAACCGGACCTTCTGGAAGGGCTGTTACAGGAATGGGTTCCGGGGAACCCAACCTGAGCCATTCTGCTCACAGATGGAGGTGGCTGCATAGCTGTTGAAGGGAGAGCAGGAGGAGATCTGAGGCCGGGTGTACTAATGGTAACTTGGTGCTCCAAGGAGCGTACCAGCAGCGGGTGTGGTGACATGCTAGCGGTAACTTGGCACTCCAAGGAGCGTTGTAGGAGAAATAATGGTCACACTATGGAAACCCATTATGGAAATATGCCAGATAAATCACAAAACCCCATACGACAAGTAGATATGAGGTAATAGAAGAACCTGAATTTTTACGAAATTTTACGAATTATTATGACTACGTACGATAAAATGGAAGAAAGAAAATTAGCAAAAGTACTTCAAGCTTAGCATCAACAAGACGGAATTCTCGGGGGAATTTATAGCGAATATTAAACCAATAATTAGGACAATCGACCAAGATTTGACTATAAAAACAGCCAGAGAACCTCCACAGAAACTACTTTCCCATGTCTGCACATGTAGCTGAGGATGGAAGTACCACGGAACAAGGATTCCTCAGGAACTAATGCAAAATTCAAAGTCGTGTTTATAATAGGAAATGTAGATGTCCCCCAAACGGACCCAATGAAAGTAATTACAGGGAAAACTACCCATAAACGATGGAGATATGACTGAAACCCCCAGAAAACGAGGACAACGTTTAAAAAGCAAGCGCGAAGAACAACCAGTAACGACCGAGACGAGCTTGATAGCCCATTAGAAAGGAAGGGATCTAATCTTAATCCACCCAAATTTTCATAATAAAAGGATCACGCATTAATGAGATATCCAATAACGGGAATAGCGACATCAAAAGTCCGGGCTCAGGGAAAAGATGATGTTTACGTAGGATCCATAATTAAAACATACAACGAAATTTGGATGGAAATTATAAAAAAATAGAGAACTATAGTTATGCAAATTTTCAGCCCAAACGGTCCAGCCATTGTGAAGTTATACCAACGACGGGAATATAGAAATCTGCATCATGTTTTATGACACGTGAGGGTGGCAATGTGAAGGGAACCAGCTGTTGGAACTGAGATCCACACTTCGGCAGATCACGAAGACCAATTTCCGTCCAAATAAGGAAGAGCCTGGTCAAAACAAAGCATGGAAAGTGCAAAACAACCTTAGATCATGAGGGAAAAATCTGAAATAAATCACAGAAGCCCATATGAAGGATACAAACACCCACGCATACCATAAATCCCAAACAATTAAACAGAAACGGCGCCTGTATACGAATGACTACAGGAACGATGCATGTGATTACCAAATGTGCGCACGAACTTTTGCTAACTCGACGAATACCAGGAAATAGAACACAACGTTAGTACCATTGGAAAGGTGGGAATAGATGAAAATTTATGATAACAAGAACGTGAAAAACCATCCAGAAATGAATGAGATACAAGGACATGAAGTTAGAAACCTGAAAACGCACGGGAAGACAGCTTCAAGAGGTCCAGAGCCCTAAATAAAATACATAAAAATATGATATCTTCGAGGACGACCTACTATAACAACGAACAATACATATGGAGGATTAGGATGTGATAATACAAAGGGGAATCAGGGGAGATGAACGAAAACCACTAAACTACGACGGACCATGGCGGCAATTTTAGGGAATGATATTCTAATGAAGTGGAGAGCTATAATACATTCATTTGAGTAATTCTTGACTACTAGCAACTTTTTCTTTCGGTTCTAAACCTGAATAATTCACTCATTTACCATTTCAAGTCTCATTTTAACTAAATGTCACTGGATAAAAATGGAATAAATCAGCTGAAGGTCTCAGCACAGCCGTATGCATAGTAATGTGAAGTTTGAATTCAGAATCACCGAGTCATAGCGAATTTAATGGTAAATATGAGGAATTTGAAATAGGAAACTGTGACAAATGCAGCGCAGTCAAGTTCTAATTAACCATTAAGAGGAAGGACAATAAGGGTTCTAGGCACAGTTCAGTGCAGCAGAGTGCAGTAGAACTATAGCGTGAAAATTTCATTTTTTATTCAGTTTGAGAAAAATACACTGTAAATAAATCCTGTAAATATGAGGAAGAGCATGAAAAAGGAAGGCAACCCAAGGAGTATAAAAGGGAGACCCTTTCTGCAACTTTTCGCCCCCCTTGTTAGAGATGGGCGGAAACGGACGACTCCGGAGTGGAATCGGAGACTTAGCGTGGAGGGACCTTGGCCTCAGCGACTCAAGCGGAGCGCTGTGCCATTGCTGTTTGTCCATTTGGTCCTTAATTTCACAGTAGGTGAGCAGGAAGTCTCTTGGGGGCATTTCAGGTCGATTTCGGACTGAAACCAGACGAGTATGTACAAGCGCCGATATATATAAGGAAGGGGCAAAAGCACAAGGAGAAACAAAGGGTGACCGAATCGGAATGAAGACGTCCGAACGGGAACAAAGGGTTAGAGGGAGCGGAGCGGTACCGAAGGTCATAGGGCAAGACCTGTGATACATCCGAAAGGAGGTAGAGTGGGCGAGGCCCAGAGGGGCAGGAGGATGAGGGGAAGTGGGGGTGATGACTAACTGGCTAGAATAGAAGGAAGCAGTAGTCCAAATAGGGATGAGGGGGAATTGCGAGAAATACATTACAAACGGCGAGAGTGCCGGAGGCGGTCCGCGAAGCTCGGGGGTTGCGGAGCTTATGGAGGTTACGGAGGCGGGGTTGGAAGTCCGAGGAATATTGGCAATGGTGTTTACGTAGTATGAGGTCACCAATGCAATGGACTAAGACCGAGGTGGAGTCAAAGTCCGAGGTATGGACTATGACGGAGGCTCGGAGTAAGGTACGAACGGTGTCCGAGTGTGAAGTACGGAACAGCGGTGGATGGTCGTAACTTGGCGGAAGGGTGGCGGAGGAGTGATGGAGGAAGGAGAGAGGGGACAGGTAAGGAAGAGTAGTCAGGTCCGAAGGTGGATATCGGAACGGACGGAGAAAGCGTAGGGGATGACGGGAGGGTGGAGGTGTGGTGAGGGGGGAGCGGAGTTGTAGGAAGGGTGGCGAGTAGGGCGATGTTCGGTCCGAGATGAGTATCGGAACGGACGGAGAAGGGGTCGGAGAGGTAAGAGGAGGGGTGTGTTGCCAAGACCGAAGGTGAGTATCGGAAAGGCAGCGGTAGGTTATGACTCCGGAGGTGAAGAGGGTGGAGGTCCGGAAGTCGGGTTGGGGTCGGGTATGCACGGATATGACAAATGGGTTTACAGAATTAAAGGCCAAAATTGGAAAAGAAGCCGGAGATAACTCTCACACAGCTGATAAGCATTTCTACCAATTTATTAGACACCGTGGGAATGAGTGAGGCTGGAATTCTGGGTTGCTGCTTGAGATTCCCACACCCGCACATACTCGTGACCTGCTGTGCCTAACCTAGAACTCTGTCAAATCTCCACCGATTAGGATGTTCTTGATATCGTCGGAATCGTACGAATTAGCACTATTTTTAGATACCAATTCCGCACCGAGTCGTCACATGAATAAAAGGGGTTTTCTAATCGTGGAAACGGGTATCTGAGCCAGCACTGCACGTGGGCGATTATCCTGCCTACAGTGTCACATCTATAATCAAGCCACGAGTCTGTGAACGGGTATGAATCACTCTAGACATAGTCAGTGTTTAAAGGAACATAATCAGTGCAAAATACTGTCAGGACATGGCAAGGAGGGAGCAGTGTGCCTGGACCTTTCCCTGGAAGGGAGGCTGGAGGTAGAGGATGGATGGAAGGACCATGGCCTCAGTGACTCGGAGGGGAGCGCTGTGCCTACGTTTGGTAATGCTTAAGAGTCTGGTCCTTAACTTCAGAACAAGGGGTGTGAACTCTGGGGGATAGTCATTTGTCGATTTTGCACTAAGGTGCCATCAACTACAGTACAGGACTTATATACATAATAAGAGACAAATGGGAACAAAGGGAAAACCCAAGAGGGACTTACCCACTTGCCGGGTTGGTGAGCTCATGAGAAAATTGCCTTATCGAGCATTGTGGAGTGGGTAGGTGAAGGGTGGAATTAGCGACAGCTATTGGAAAGTGGGAAAACCTTTGTGGGGTTGGTGGAGGTCCTAGGAGGTCCGTAGTAATATTGGGTAGGTAGAAATATTAATAAATGTTTAAGATGAGGATAAGAGGTACCGGAGAGGGTACTGGAGATCGGAGGTGGAGGTGGACTGGAGGTATACTGGAGGGTATGGCAGAGGTGAGGAGGTGACGGACTGGAGGTGGACCGGAATGGTGGCGGAGTAGGTTGGAGGTTAGGCGGAGTTGGTATGGATGTGACACCTACCACATAACATTTGATGGAGAATTGAGCCATCTATGTGCTATTTTCTTGTTGTAGGGATATGTTCTTTGAATATTACATTTGTGCTAGGTTCTAGGCATGCTTGTCATAGCTTAAATCTCATGCTGCATGGGTGCGGGTAATTACAATGAGCTTCTAATGTGCATCCAGTCTCATAAAGACCATGAGATCTGTTAAACATTTGAACTTGTCAGCTGATTGTTGACTATTCTGATACATCATTGTTTTATTCTTCAAATATTATTTCTCCTACACTGAGCAGTGCACATTCCACTACTTGAGTTGCCAAACCCCTTGGTTCTCCAAATGGGAACCAAGAACAGTTGTTCATGCATAATTGTCAGGGCACACACCCTGACTAGCCCGGACCCAGACCCACATCTGGACCCACATCTGCCCACTGTGCTTCCCATGTGCACACCCTGCCCTGTGTCATATCCATACCAACTCTGCCTCACCTCCACTCCACTCCGCCACCGCTCCAGTCCACCTCTGGTCCATCCTCCCCCCACACCTCTGCCATACCCTCCAGTTCACCTCCGGTTCACCTCTGCCTCCGATCTCTGGTACCTTCTCCGGTACCTCTTATCCTCGTCCTAAATGTTTATTAATATTTCTATCTACCCAATATTACTATGGACCTCCTAGGACCTCCACCACCCCTGCAAAGGTTTTCCCACTCTCCAGTAGCTGTCGCTAATTCCACCCTTCACCTACCCACTCCACAATGCTCAATAAGGTGATTCTCTCACAAGCTCACCGACCCGGCAAGTGGGTAAGTCCCCCTTGGGTTTTCCCCTTTGTCTTCTATTATGCTGTACTGTAGTTGATGGCACCTTAGTGCAAAATCGACAAGACTATTCCCCCAGAGTTCGTGCCCCTCATTCTGAAGTTAAGGACCAAGCTCCTAAAGCATTATCGAACGTAGGCACAGCGCTCCTCTCCGAGTCACTGAGGCCACAGTCCTCCTGCCCATTCTCTACCTCTGGCCTCCTTCCGGGGAAAGGTCCAAGGACACTGCCCCTCCTAGCTGTGTACCTGACACCCTGCACTCTCTGTGCGCTGCATGCTCTGGGCCCCAGTTCCCACAGGAGAGACAAATGGGGGGAAATTCGGTTACACCTTGCACACTCAAGCCATGTGCTCTCAGTCATGACTCTCCATGAAGAGTCAGGAATATTCATGAAGGGTCATGAGCATTCATGTGCAGGTATGGGAATTTTTGGGCATGCTCATGAATTCCTGTGAAGAGTCATGACCATGCATGACTGTGCATGGACATTCATGGACCTGCATGAAGATTCATGATGCATGGCTTCATGACTCTTCATGAAGTCAGCAGTCATGAACCTTCATGAAGTTTCATGCTTGCCAAAAAAAATCGACTTTTTGGGTTGAAAATTAATGATTTCAATATAAATATTGTATATAAGCATAAAGGTTCATGAACCTTTATGATGTTTCACGAAAATTCATGGGATCCATGAAGGTTCATGAAGGTTCATGAAGTGGATTACACTTTTTGATAGTACCTCTAAGGGGGGGTGTCATATCCCGGATCTTCCACCCCCCTCCACCCTATTCCTATACGACTCCTATGACCTCCACCAGCCCTCCCAACCTCTCTCTGCTGCCTCCGGTCGATGCCAACGGCCCTAGGACTACCTCCTCCTTGGACTCTCTCCCACTCTGCCTCCCATCTACGTCTGCATCACCTCTGGACCTCCACTACCACACCTCCACCTCCTCGGACCCCTCATTCAAAGGAGATGGACCTGTTCATTGTTGATAAACCTCAACTTGCCTATCCACCCTCCTTCTTACTTCCGGTCTCCACACCTCTGGTACCTCCCCATTCCTACCTTACCTCCGGTCTCGATAACCTTTATTGTTTTATCATTTTATATTTTCTACAACCCCAATCTTCCGGACTACAATTTCTGGGCTCCGGACCTTTCTGGACATCTTCCTCTGTAGTCCCCTGCTTATTCTTAGACGGTTCCAGGCCTTGCCATTCAGTTGGCTTTTATTCTCCCACTCCACAAACCTCAGACATAATTCAGGCTTTTTGCCTATTCCTTATTTGTCATGTGGATTCTTTCTATTTACTTCTCCTCCCCTTGGTAACCTTTGTTTACCTTCGGATCCAAACTGTTCTGATATATGTACGTGTGTACCCCCTCCAGTAAATAGTTTCCCCAGTTATAATATAGAAGTCTTAAGCCCCTTGAAAAACCTCCTCTAGGATGTCTATTGCATCCCACTTGTCTGCTACTCTACCCAGAACTAAGAACTGAGTAACAGTGCACTTAAAGGTGTGTTATGGAAATGGGAAATTCCCATTTCTAGCCTCTTATGGCCTCTGTACCGTATATTATCACGTGACATGTATATATTAACAACCTAACCATCAATTACTACCCAAAAACACTCCTGTCCATGTTATTGTAAACACCACTGTTTAACTTCTGTTACATTAACTGTAACACTCTTTTGATGTCACAGCCCTCTCCTGCACCCGAACGCTATAGAAATGGGCCAATTAGGCCCCATTTTTATAACAAGGTGCCTTGGTATAAAAACCCAACTGAATTGCATGATGAACGATTGACCCTTGCTAACACCTCCATCGTTAAGTAGTGAAGGGGGGCCTCTGGCCCCCTTCTGCTGGCAGCCTCAGTTCCTCCATCACCAGCTCCCCTGGCAAATTGGGGACAACGAGAACATAATGGGTGCATTGCTCTGTTCCGAGTCGCTGAAGCCGAGTCCCTTCAACACCCCGTCACCCTCGGAGCTCTGCTCCACCTCCAGTCTGTCTCTGACCCACCATCGGACAACCCGGAGTACCAAGCTCCACCAGACAGCATCGCCTGGATGGCGATTGGACCTATCCAAGGAACATTCTTCTGACAGGGGGGTGATGTCAGGGCATACCCCACCTGACCCTGTGCCACACCCCACATCACCTGCCCTACTCCGCTTCCCCCATCATTGCTCCCCATCTTTCCTTCTTCCCTCTTTCTGCTTTCCTCTTTCCCTCTATTTCTGTTCTATGGTTGACCTCCCTTTTCTCTATGTACCACTATGCCCCAATCGCCACATCCGCCATGCGCATCCCTGCCCACACAGCAGCCACCTCTGGGATCTCCCACAGAGACACCCAGAGAGGTGTGGCTGCATGCAGGGATGACATGACCTCAACTGTGTCAGAACATGGCAAGGAGGGAATGAGTGTGTATGGACCTTTCCCCGGAAGGGAGGCCAGAGGTAGAGGATGAGCGGAGGGATCGTGGCCTCAGCGACTCAGAGGGGAGCGCTGTGCCAATGTTCGGTAATGCTAGTGTTGGGTCCTTAACTTCAGAATGGGGGGTGCGGACTCTGGGGGGATGTCATATCCATCCCTGGCCATCAACTTCTGATCCCTCCGATTCCTCCGGTCTACTTCCGCTCCTTCCTCACTAACCTCGGAGCTCCCATATTCTGCAATCCCCTCGGTACCCCTCGATGGTCACCACCTCCTCCTTTCAATTTATTACCTACGCCTCCCTAAGTACGGAGCCCCGAAGGCTTCCGGACAGCTCTGACATCCGCTAGCACACTCCCGCCTCCGCTGGACAATACACTCGCTTGCCCTGCAAAGCCCACCTTCAGGCCTATCCCTCCTTTCCGTTTCTGGGTTATTGCCTGCCTTTCTGCTAACCCTGTAACCCGACTCGTCGGTAATATTCAATCGGCTAATGTCTAAATTATAGAGAGAACCAAGTTAAGGGCGGCTGGACGAGAATATGGTGGACTCTTAATTAGGAAGGTATTACCACTAAACAATAGTAAATACATGCTTCGAGGTTGTTCCTCCAACACACCCTCTCAAACGAAAGAACATGTAACCATCTAACATGAATCCATGATATAATGAAACCGGTGTGAAGAAATTGACTGAAAAAGAATGGAATAAAATTGAATGGGAATGGAGTGGTGAAGGGAATGTGGAAAGGTGAAATCCAATGGATGCGTGATCAAGGGTGCTAGTCCAATAATCAATGGTGATTGGTTGTCTTCCAAATCTGAGTGGATGCCATGCCAGGCAGTCGGTGGGGTGAGCCTTCTCAGCAATCCCGGGTGTCCAACTTGTCCAAAGTGTGCATGAGAATTAATACGATATTTGAAAGGGGGGGATCACCCTCTGAATCCACAGTGTTCCATGGTAAGGCAGTAAGGGAGTGGCCCCAATGGCCTGCTGGTGCCAGGTGCAAGGTGGGATTGGGTTGCTGCCTTTGAGCGCGCGCGATTGGACCGTGGGAAAATGAAAAAATGGTGACGTGGCAAGGAAGGGAAGGGAAATAAGAGTGTTGCATGCCTGTCTGAGGACTTAGAGCAAGGAGAGAAGGGGGGGTGCCAATTACTGCCTTCCAGGACTTCGAAGGGGTGCCAAGTCCGACCTTAAAGATGGGCGCCAGACTGGACTTGCGGGCCCAACACAAAACTTGAATGCCACACACCGGCCTTAACAGTGGGCGCCGGGTTGGACTTTCGAGCCCAAACAAACTTGAATAATTGCCACACACTGGCCTTAATAGTGGGCGCCAGGCTGGACTTCCGTGCCCAAAGACAAACTTGAAGGATGCCGCGCACCAGCCTTAACAGTGGGCGCTGGGCTGGACTTTAGTGCCCCAAAACAATGCCGTGTAGGACTTAAAAGGATGCCTGGTGTACAGGACTTAACAAATGCCGCATGGGACTTAAGATACGGGGGATTGCCCCTGCCTCCGCTGAGGACTTATGAAGGTGGTCAACTGCACTTTGACCAACTGCCGCGAGAGTCGGGCGGACTTCCTTGATACCTAAGCTTGTCCAGGCGAGCCGCCTGGGCTCATAACCTATAGAGAGAACCAAGTTAAGGGCGGCTGGACGAGAATATGGTGGACTCTTAATTAGGAAGGTATTACCACTAAACAATAGTAAATACATGCTTCGAGGTTGTTCCTCCAACATAAATCCCGTTAGCTCCACTCCGCTCGGCTCTGCCATTTGTGGACCCACCCTCGCTGTAACTATATATACTTAACTTGTACATAGGTTACACTCCAGTAATAAAATCGACTAGAGTTTACCCTCTTCAGTTCTGGTGGCCAGTTAGTAAGTTAGGGCATGGACATGTTTACTAGGCACAGCACTCCTGGCATAAGTTGCTGAGGCCAAAGCCCTCCATCACGGAGACACTCCTTCGTCTCGACCTGGTCTCTGACACCCATGTACAACATTATCTTCCAATTTCCATGGAATTCCATGGGTACCATGAATGCCCATGGATACCCATGGGAGTGTTATTAGAAGGGTCCATGAATGTCCATGAATGTTCATGGAGGTTTATGGAGGTCCACAGAAGTCCATGACAGTGCATGAACAATAATATACTTGTCAGGACTCAGCCCTCATCCAGGGGCAGCCTGACCTTGGAGTTGGGTGTGTGCAGTGTTCTGGGCAGTGGGGCACTAGTTCCTCAAACTCACTGAGGGGGCTTAGTGGGGAGTTGAGAAGAAGGGTGAGTTTCCCTATCCCTGCTAAGCTACTATACAAGGAAGTGGACTGTTCCAGTGTATAGCATGACTGTGGGCAGAAGCCAGGTGCATTCCCACAACTTGGAAAAGGTGTCACATGGGCTAGGTGACATTGTTGCCTAGCCCATGTGACTTTTCCTGTGGGTCTGTATGTGGGTTCCTGGTTGTAAATACACATGGAAAAATAGGGAAAATGGGGAGAGACTGGGGGGAGGGGTTTCAGGGTTGTATGGTCAGGACTCCATAAAATATAGAGACCCATGGGGACCCAACCAAAAGCCTTTATATGTCTTCACAGGAGCCTGTATAAATGTTATAACTATGGGGCTGAATTGGTCCATTAGAGCTTGGTTTACAATAACATGGTTGGTCAGGTTTGTGTAATGATAGTTTGTTGGATACTAACTATTTACATGGCATGGGATACTGTACTCCACAGAGCCCATAAGAGGCTAAGAATGGGAAAATCCCATTTCTATAATAATAAATATGAACTTTGATTTTTGTGCCACAACTGTGAGTGTCCACTGAATATGTTGGTGTGCTTGTTTAAGCACTGGTGTAGCCTCACACTCCCAGTCCATCAGCACATGCCATAATGAGGTTACATATATTATTAATGAGGGGATTAAGGTTAAGGGTGGGGAATACAATTCTTACAGCCAATCACAAGTGCATCATACATGTGAGGAGCTGTCAGGGACACATCCAGGGTCAAGGTGGCCCAGGTATAGCACCCAGTGCTGAGGACCTCAGAGGGGTGGATCGGGTGTGTGTACTGGTGGGCCTGATATGGGACAGCTGTCCCTGGCCACTTAGACTGAAGTGGGAAAGATGATTAAAAGAGAAACTAAACTAGGTTAGGGTACTTGCCTGAAGTGGGAAAGATGAGAAGAAGGTTGCTTCTCTGGTTCCCACTTCAGCTGTGTTTATATACATGTACCCAGGGTCACATGCAGAGTGCCATGCCACTCTTGCACACAGCCACAGCCATCCAGGTGTCTCCATGGGAGATCCCAAGGGCATCTGCTGTGGGTGCACAACAGGAGTGCACCTGGGTCATCTGGCATGCCTGGGACTGGGTGCATCACGCATGCAGGTTGCAGGTTAGTAGTATGTCACGGCCGTGCATTCCGGCCCGTTAGCCGCCCGTCCCGATGCCGCCCGAGCCCGTTACCGCTATGCGAGCGTGAGCGCGAGCCCCGACCTCAGCCCTATCCTCCCTGAGGACCCCCTGCTCACTTCCCCGCTTGCCCCTAGGCTCCCCTGCACCTGGCCGACTCCCCCACAGCCACACCGACCTCCCTGCCCCGAGTCCGCCTCTGGTACCGACCTAGCGTGACTCCGCGACATCGCCTACTCCACTATGATACCATCGCCGCTATCGCGGCCCTACACCCCTTCGTTTATTTATCTGTTATTGTTTGTTTTGACCCTCGGTCATTGCCGGCCGCGGTGCGGCCAACCCCGCTCTTTGTTCCTATTTGCTTCCGGACCCTTCGGCCTTCGGCCCGGGTCCGCTTCTATTCATTTCACCTTCATATATATATCCTGTATACTACATTATAGTACCTTAGCTCTAATATCGATGTGACCACGACCCCTAAGTCCTGACCCCAACAAGGCAACCCCAGTAAGTCCGAAATGAGGGCCAAGAGACAGCTAGGGGGCACAGCACTCCCTTTAGAGTTGCTGAGGCCAAATGCCCTACCCTCGGGCCTTGTCTACGGCATCACGGCCATCGCGGCCAATAGCGGCCCGCATCGGCGACCTTCGGTGCCGACTCCGGATCAGTGTCTAACATAGTACATCAATACAGAGAAAGTCATCCATGTGATAAAGAGAAAGAACAAGAGTAAAGTAAAGTAAAGAAAGGGGAAGGATGGAGGGGTAATAAAAAAAGAGAAGAAGGAAGAAAAGGGGGAAGCAGGGCACCAGGTGGAACCGGGTGGGCAGGTGTGCCCTGACAGGAGCCCAGGGAAAAACATGCATACATCTCCATCAGTTTTGGTCACAGCAAAATTTATGTAAATAGTATTGGTGAATATAGACATGTCAGTGCTGCCTGTTGTTAGAGACCGGAGCAAGACAAAGGAGTTGTCTCCATGGCGGAGGGCTTCGGCCTCAGCGACTCAGACCAGGAGCACTGTGCCAAGTTACATGTCTGTGCCCTAATTTACTTACTGGCAATGAGAACTAAAAAGGGGGGATCAACTCTAGTCGATTTTATCACTGGGGTGTAACCTATGTACAAGTTAAGTATATATAGTTACAGCAAGGGTGGGCCTGTGAATGGTGGGGGTGAGCGGAGCGGAGCTAATGGAGTTAAACATTAGCCGATTGAATATTACCAATGAGTCGGGTTACGGAGTTAGCAGAATGGCAGGCAATAACCCAGAAACAGAAAGGAGGGATAGGCCTGAAGGTAGACTTGCAGGGAAAGCAAGTGAATTGCCCAGCGGGGGTGGGAGTGCACTAGCAGACGTCGGAGCTGTCCGGAAGCCTTCAGGGCTCCATACTTAGGGAGGTGTAGGTAATATATTGAAAAGAGGGGGTGGTGACCATCAAGGGAGTCAGAGGAATATGGGAGCTCCGAGGTTAGTGAAGAAGGAGTGGAGGTAGTCTGGAAGGATTGGAGGTAGTGGAAGGCAATGGCCATGGATGGATATGACACCTGTCTTTAGTAACTTTCATCATTAATATGGCAATATTTGCTTCACACTTGATTGAACAATGGAAACCCCCCCCTCTGCTCTGACCATCTGCACACCACTGTGGCAGCATTGAGTGTCAAATCCTTGTAACAGAGCAAAATAACAAGCACATAGAAGCTGTTACATAAATGGCCTTTGGGAGTTCATGAGCATCCATGGGTGTCCATAGAACCAATGGGGGCCTGTGACTACCCTTGAGAGTCCAGACCTCTGAAACATGGGAGTCCATGGATACCCATGGGAGTCCATGAATATCCATGGGATTCCATGAACACCCATGTGAGTCCATTGTTAGATTGGGCAGATTTGGACGACTCCGGAATGGAATCGGAGACTTAGCATGGAAGGACCTTGGCCTCAGCAACTCAGGCGGAGCACTGTGCCATTGCTGGTTGTCCTGGGGGTCCCTAATTTCGGATCTAGCAGAGGGAAAGTCTCTTAGGGGGGAATCAAGTCGATTTCAGACTGAGGTTACAAGTTACTAAGTACATTGTATATAAGGAGGGGTCTGGAATCAAAAGGAGCAAGGGTACTCTGAAAGGAGACAAAGGGAGCTGGAAGGAGGAACAACACTGAGGGTCAAGGGTTTGACTCAATGGTGTTTCCCAAAGGAGGAGTGAAGGGCCAAGGCCCAAGGAGGAAGGGAGGAGGATGGGGGTGGGGAGTGGCCAGCTGACTGAATAGAAAGGAAGCAGCAGCCCAAATAGGAATGAGGGAGAATAGCGGAATTGAATGGAGCAATGCAATAGTTGCAAGGTCTGAAGTAAGTCCGGAAAGTCCGAACTCGGAAGTTAAACTCCGGAATATTGGCAAAGGCAATTAAATGGAATGAGCTAACCAATACAATGGGTATAAGCAGAGGTGGGGTCAAAGTCTGAGGTCGGAGCTAAGACCAGAGGTCCTGGAGACGGAGACACAAACAGGATTCCAGAGCGAAGGTCCGGAGTCGGGAGCATAGGTGTTGCGTGCTTGTCTGGAAGGTGTCAAGGTTGAGGTCGGACCCAGAATGTTCCAGAGTCGGACTGAAGGTGGTGTCAGAGCTGGAGGTGGGATAACCTCTTGGGAGTTGGCAAGGAGAAGGTGATGGAAGGGAAGTAGGGCTCCGGAGTCAGTTTCAGAGTTCCGGGAGCCCGGAGCGGAGGTCGGGATTGTATGGATATGACATCCATGAACATCCACAGAAGCCCATGACCACCCATGGGAGGCTGTAAAAGTCATGTAATTTGTCAGAAAATCCATGGAACTCCATGAAAATCCATGAAAATCCATGAAATTTCAAAAAATTCCATTGAAACCCATGGAAACCCATGAAATTTCATGAAATTCCATGGAGCCCATGGAGCATCCATCACTTTTCTGGGGAAAGCAGGCTGGTGGTCCAGTGCATGGTAGTGGGTGACCATGGGAAGTGGGACCCACAGGTGCATGGCCAGGCATCCTGGAGCTGCCTGGACCATATCCCTCTCCTAAGGAGGTGGGATAGGCTACAGTTCCTGATAGGGAACTTCTGGTTGTGGGGGAGTGACTGCTCAACCACCTGGTGGACTGGTGGGAGCAGGCAGCAGGAGGTTGGGCATGGGAATGCCCTCCTCATTGCAGTTTTGTCATGGAGAGGATGAATAGGGAGGTGGACATGGTTCCAGGGTAACAGGTTGAGTTTACAGTGGTGGCACAATGGTGTGATGGTTACAATTGCAGTACAAGGTTTGTGGGTTATGTATTCAATAACAATCAACATTCTTGGCATTTGCCTTTACATGTCATATGACTGGTTTCTATCTAATATCAAAGTCTCAATGGTCAAGGGAAGTCCCTTGAAACTTAACAATTCCCCCAGCCAGCACCAAAACCCAGTGGGAAAGCTTGGCATGGGGTTTGACAGAGAAATATAATGAAGGAGGGCAGAGACAACCTACCTACTTGCACTCATGGACCATAAGAATCTAGTCCATCTCTATAACAAGAAGAGTACAGAGTAAGTAATGTAACAACTAACTAAAGACAATGATACTAACCTCAGTCTCCATAAATGAAGAACTGAGGAGAAAAGGAAAGTAGAGTGAAAACAGTATATACAATTATATACATTGTGTCACGAGGCGAATATGGATGTAAGAGAGATCATGTGGTGTTGGTTGGTAAGTCACAGGTCATTGTTACTCCAACATTACCCACTTGCTGTGTTGGCGAGCTCATGAGAGAATTGCCTTATTGAGCACTGTGGAGTGGGTAACTGAAGGGTGGGATTAGCAACAGCTATTGGATAATGGGAAAACCTTTGCAGGGTTGGCAGAGGTCCTAGGAGGTCCATAGTAATGTTGGATAGATAGAAATATGTCAGGGCACACCTGCCTGACCTGCCTCCACCTGGGCCCACCCGGGTCCACCTCACCCGGTACCTCCTCTTCTCTCATCCTGTCTCCTTCTTTCCTGTTCTTCCCCCTTTCTACCTCTCTTCTATTTCTGTTTCTATTTCTATTTCTATTTTCATCTTACACAGATGACCTTCCCTTACATCTATATATTATTGACCTGCCTGCAATGTGCACACAACATGCCCAGCCCCGGATGCCCCAGATGGCTCTAGGGTGCAACCTAGTATGCACACATGCAGCATACGCCTTCGGGATCCCCCACAGGGACACCCAGGTGACCACAGCTGTATGTGGGGTGACATGGTGGACCTCATGTGACCCAAGCCGCATGTATATAAACATTCCTGGGGTGGGAACCGAAGAAGTAACCTTCTTCTCAACATTCCCACTTCAGGTAAGTAGTATAGTTTCCCTTTTAATAACAACTCAACATTCCCACTTCAGTCTAAGTGGCCAGGGACCATCGTCCCGCGTTGTCAGGGGACGGACCCCGGGTCCCCATGACCCCTCTCTACAGTCCACAGTCTGGCCTGTAAACACAGCCCATCTCAGGGCATAACTACTGTGGGTAAGAAAGTGTATAGATAAATGAAGAGTAGGCTACACTTGCCTACTGTGGGTAAGAAAGTGAGAAGAAGGTTAACTTCTCACTTTCCCACAGTGGCCCCAATATGGCGAAAACTTCCGGGGATACCCGGAAGTCACATGAGGTGGGATCCGGGGTCGGATCATGCGGCGCGCAGAGCGTGCGGCGCAGGAAGTGCGCGGGAAGTGGAGCGGGTCCGGACGCGGGTCCGGGTCCGGGCTAAGTCAGGGTATGTGCCCTGACACGCGTCCAGCCCGTCAGTATGTGTGCCTGCTCCACACCCCACAAGGACCTCAGTCCCAGGCACTACATCCGGGCCCCCTCAACCCTGGACGTGTCCCTGACAGCAGAAGAAGGTTTCAACCTTATTTACCCTCCCCACCATGGTGACGCAAGAGCAATATGATGATCTGTTGGCCCAGTTCCAGGAATTGCTGGCTGTCAGGGTTGTGCATGCTCACAACGAAGGATGCCCCAGAAACCTAATTGATATCAAAGCTGGGGGACATGCCCATCCCAGCACATGGTCATATATACACAGTAGAGGCGGTAACTAGTCAACTAGCTAATAACCAGTAGTATCGGATCAAGAATGATAGAAGATCATGCGGCGTCATAACCGACAACCACAGATCAGATCAGATCAGAGATGAAGAAGAAGAAAAGAAGTAGAAGCTGATGGAGATACAGGTCATGTGGCAATGCGCTACTTATGCTAGCGACCCGAAGGCATGCCCTGACATCAGCTCCTCTCTATAGATTGGCACCTCGACAATCTCCTTAGGTTTCCTAGTGTCTGTCGTGATGATCGTGAGGTTGAGGGGGGGCTGTGGTCCTACTCAGGTCCATGGGAGACGATGGAGTCCTCAGGGTCGACGTGCTGGTGGTTTGCATCGGTGAGGGTTGGGGAGAGGGGTCCAGGGAACTGGTCGGCTGTGTTCTGGGCTGGGAGGATACGGGCATCAAAGTAGTTGATGGGGTAGCGCTCGTGGGACTCCTAGAAGACGAGGCCTGGGGTGTAGGCACAGGCAGCGAGGGGGACACGGTCACATGAGGGGTAGATGTCTGAGGGTTGGCGGGGGGCCTGCTACAGCCAGTAGGGAGGCGGATGCGGCGCTTTGCAATGCGCCGGCCAACAGCAATGATAGCATCGCCCACTTCCTTAGGAAGGCCTTGAATAGTGATGGCACATGTTGCCGACGGTCCAACATGTGTAGAGATGTTGACCTTTGCATGCGAGAAGTCGTGGATCTGGCGCAATCCAGTACCTGCCCTGCCGATGACGTGGCCAGCCACCGCATCCGGGACAGCAATGGTGATGGTGATGTGATCGACAGGTTCTGTAGAGGAGAGGGCTCAGATATTAGTGCAGGGTGGGTGCCTAGCTGATGATGCTGGCGTAGGGGCAGGGACACCGCCTCGGAAAGAGGGTGCGGTTTGTTGTGGCTGTGGGGCGGGGGCCTGGGGCGACATGGAGAGTGCGGAAGCGCAGCTGCTATCTCAGCGGCCATCGCAGCAATGTCACTAGGATCAAGTCAGCTGGCCATGTGTAGAGAGGGGCAAAGTAGCAAGTAGGGTGGTGGTGAGGGCTAGGGAAGGCTGTCGCTGTTGGGTAGCTTTGATATGCTGTCAGGGTCGTGCGTGCTCGCAACGAAGGATGCCCCAGAAACCTAATTGATATCAAAGCTGGGGGACATGCCCATCCCAGCACATGGTCATATATACATGGTAGAGGCGGTAACTAGTCAACTAGCTAATAACCGGTAGTATCGAATCAAGAATGATAGAAGATCATGCGGTGTCATAACTGACAGCCGCAGATCGGATCAGATTGGAGATGAAGAAGAAGAAAAGAAGTAGAAGCTGATGGAGATATGGGTCATGTGGCAATGCGCTACTTACACTAGCGACCCAAAGGCGTGCCCTGACACTGGCCATCGTTGTCATATCCATCCCTGGCCATCGACTTCCGGTCCCTCCGATCCCTCCATTCTAACTCCGCTCCTCCCTCACTAACCTCGGAGCCCCCGTATTCCGCAATCCTCTCGGTACCCCTCGATGGTCACCACCCCCTCATTTCAATTTATTACCTACGCCTCCCTAAGTACGGAGCCCCGAAGACTTCCGGACAGCTCTGATGTCCGCTAGCGCACCCCCGCCTCCGCTGGGCAATACACTCGCCTGCCCTGCAGAGCCCACCTTTGGGCCTATCCCTCCTTTCCGTTTCTGGGTTATCGCCTGCCTTTCCGCTAACCCCGCAAACCGACTCGTCGGTAATATTCAGTCGGCTAATGTTTAAACCCCATTAGCTCCACTCCGTTCGGCTCCGCCAATTGCGGACCCGTCCCCACTGTAACCATATATATATCCCACTTGTACATAGGTTACACCCCAGTAGTAAAATCAACTAGAGTTACCCCCCCTAGGTTCTAATTGCCAGTCAGTAAGTTAGGGCACGGACGTGTCACTAGGCACAGCGCTCTTGGCAGAAGTCGCTGAGGCCGAAGCCCTCCGCTACGGAGACATTCCTTCATCTCGAATCTGGTCTCTGACAATCGTGGAAAGCCAGGCCCGGAACTGGCCCACATACACACCCACACCCGCGTCCGTGTCCGCACCCACCCTCAGACCACCTAAGGTTGCCCCCCCCACCCCCTTCTTGGGAGTCAGCGAGGATCTCAACCGCTTCAGGGCTGAGTGCGGAATTTACCTTTACATCTGCATGGCTGAATTCCCCAGCACCCCCTCCCAAGTCCTGTTTGTCCTCTCTTACATGAAGGAAGGGACTGCAGGGGCATGGGTGACACAATGCACCATGGCACTGTTGGCAGCTGGCTCCCCTACACCTGGATGAGTTCAACATGGAACTTGACACCATGTTCCAGGACCTGAACTGGGAGGCCACAGCCTGGCAGAAGCTAGCAACCATCTGACAGGGGAGCGACTCTGTGGACAGAGTCATCCAGGAGTTCGAAATACTGGGACCTGTCTCACAGCTAGGGGATGTAGGGCTGGTGGACCACTTTGAGCAGGCAATCAACCCCCGGCTCTGTGAGAGCATCTACTGGCTCTGCCCTATGCCCACCACCTGGGCTGAATGGAAACGTGAGGCCACACTCCTTGACAACCAGTGGCAGCACTTCCAGAGGATGCAGCCATGCATGCCCTCACCTGGACCCCCTCCCCTACCAATGCCACCTGTAACCCACCCCAAGGCAGGGACGAGCCCACACCCCAAGGCCCACCAGACCCAGCGCTTGCACCCCAAAGACCTTTGAACCCTGATGAAGGAGCTGAAGGGCCAAGTGATGAAAGATCAGAAGTGAAGGAAAAGGAGCCGGGGTCGGACTCAAGAGGATTGTTAGAACTGGGCGAGGGCAGACAATTCTGGAGGGGAACCGGGGACTTAGGAAGGAGGGACCTTGGCCTCAGCGACTCGTGCAGAGCGCTGTGCCATTGCTGTTTGTCCATTTGTGTCAGGGCACACACCCTGACTAGCCTGGACCCGGACCCGCATCCGGACCTGCTACACTTCCTGCACGCTTTCCCGCACTGCATGCTCCGTGCGCCACATGCTCTGGCCCCGGATCCTGCCTTCATGTGACTTCCGGATATTCCTGGAAGTTTTCCTGATATGGTGGCCACTGTGGGAAGATGAGAAGTTAGCTTCCTTCTCATCTTCTTACCCACAGTAGGTTGTGCCCTGGATAGGGCTGGTTACACCACAGGGCTGTGGACCATAGGGGAGGGTCATGGGGACCTGGGAGTCGTCCCCTGACAATTTGGTCCTTAATTTCAGAAGCAGTGAGCAGGAAGTCTCTAGGGGGCATTTCAGGTCGATTTTAGACTGAAGGTCCAAAACAAGTATGTACAAGCACCTGTATATAATGGGGAGACAAAAGCACAAGGAAATCAAAGGGGGTCCAAATCGGAACAAAGGCATCCAAATGGGGACAAGGGGATGACAGAAGCGGATCAGCACCAAAGGTCATAGGTTAGAACCTGTGGTATATCTGAAAGGAGATAGGGAGGGCGAAGCCCAGAGGGGCAGGAGGATGAGGTGAAGTGGGGATGATGACTAACTGGCGAGAATGGAGAGAAGCAGCAGTCCAAATAAGGATGAGGGGAAATCGTGAAAGATACATTACAAGCGGTGAAAGTGCCGAGTATGATCTGTGGAGCTCGGAGGTTGCGGAGCTTACGGAGGTTGTGGAGGCGGGGTTGAAAGTCCAAGGAATGTTGGCAATGGTGTTTACATAGTATGAGGTCACCAATGCAATGGACTTAGGCTGAGGTGGAGTCAAAGTCCAAGGTCGGGACTAAGATGGGATCTTGGAGCGAAGGTACGGGTGGTGTCTGAGTACAAGGTATGGGATGGTGGTGGAAGGTCATAACTTGGCGGAGGTTTGGTGGAAGAGGGTCAGAGGGAGGAGAATGATGAGAGGAGTGGGGAGAGGAGTGGAGGAATGGTGTTAGGTCCGAAGGTGGATGGAGGTAGGGTAGGAGAGGGATTGGAAGGGTGGAGGTGTGTCAGGGCACAGCCCCCGACCCCACACACCCTCAGGTACCCTTCCCCCATTTTCTCCTATTTTCCCTTCACTGTTCCACATTCCCACATGCATGCAGACCTGTGGGAACATTCTGGGCAAGTTACTTGCCCAGAAACCATCACAGCCACAACCGTGGGAACTTTCTGGGCGAGCAGCTCACCCAGAATCTTCCCACGGGGGGGTGCCAATTATGGAAAGTCGGCAAAGAGCCGAAAACTGTATAGTTCCCAACTCCCATTTGTAGTGGCTTCACAGGAGGTTGAGAAGGTTACCCTTCTTCTCAACTCATTTCCTGTGAAGGCTGGGGCTAGCCCCCTCAGTGAGTTTGAGGATCTCGGACTGGGACTAGACACCCCAGCAACTAGGAGGATTTCCCTGGCCCTGTCACAGAACGAGGGCCAGACCCTGACAAGGTGATGTGAGGAGTGAGGAGGTGTAAGAGGAGGAGGGTGGTGAGAGGAGTGATGTTTGGTCCGAAGGTGAATATCGGAGCAGACGGAGGTAGGGTAGGAGAGGGATCAGGTATGTACAGATATGACAGTATCCCCTTCTTAGGCCTGAACCCATGAAGGCCTTAGAATAGGTCTCTGGATATACCTGCTACAATACCGATGAAGGAGGTGATGGAACACAAGGAGCGAGATGAAGTGTTGGTGTATCGGGAAAGACTTCGTGAAGAACTAGATGGAATTGGACAGACTCGCAGGGGTGGAGTCGGGTCCGGAAATGGCAAGGACTCAATTGGGAACGCATGCCTGCATCACACCCTACTGGGCCCTCAGCACCGGGTGATACACCTGGGCGCTCTCAACCCCAGGTTGGTCCCTGACACCGAGTCATCACCAAGGCGTCCTCGATTAGCAAGGGCAGAGAAGCCCCAAGCATGGCACCGGAGGTAGCAGTCCCACCACCTGCCATCTACATGCTATCCAAGCAACCCCCCAGATCCCTCAACATGGCTGTAAAGCTGACCACCCTGACCTCCTTGTCAGAAAGCATGGGCTCGAGACAACCCCGCTCCCCCAACCCATTCCTGTCCACAACGTCAATGGAACCCCAAACGAGAATGGAGCCATAACTGAGGAACTAGAGGCCCTCCTGATGTTTGGACGGCACATGGAGTGAGCCTGCTTCGCCATCGCAAACCTTGGGCGGCAATCCCTCATCATAGGACACTTGTAGCTGCTCCACCACAACCCAGAGGTAGACTGGACATGGCAAAAGGTCAATATGTCCCGCTGCCCATCCTCCTGCCAGTCGACGCAAGGATGTGCCAACCCAGACCCTGCAGTGGAACCTGGAAATGGGATTTATGCCACTATCATCCCTCTGGGGTGGGGACACGAACTGAGAGTGACCACGACACCATCCCAGCAGATGGCCCAGGAGGCCTGCAAACCAGAGGCAGAGCCTGCGCTGTTCGAGGTGCTAGTCCCAGAACAGTACCAGGACTTCAGAGACATATTCTCGAAAGAGGCCTTCAACCAGCTGCCTCCACAGAAGCCCTGGGACCACACAATAGACCTAGTGCCAGATGCCAAGCTCCTGAGAGGGAGGACCTTCCCCCTGTCACGGCCAGAGCAGAAAGAACTAGACAAGTTCTTGTGTGAGACTGCAGAATGGGTGCATACGGGCGTCCAAATCCCCAATGGGAGCGCTGGTCTTCTTTGTCAAGAAGAAGGACAGATCATTGTGCCTAGTCCAAGATTACCGAAAGCTCAACAAGATCATGGTCAAAAACTTGTACCCCCTCCCACTCATTTCGGACGTCCTTGCGCACCTCTGAAATGCCAAATACTTCTTGGCACTAGATCTGCACTGGGGATTTAACAACGTCTGCATCAAGGACAGCGATGAGTGGAAAGCGGCATTTTCGACCAACTGGGGACTGTTCAAGCCTACTGTTATGTTCTTCGGCCTGTGTAACTCCCCAGCAACATTCCAGACAATGATGAATGACATTCTCCCAGACTTCATCAATTGAGAGGTTGTCATCTGCTACATGGACGACATCTTGATCTTCACAGCCACCCTAGAGGAGCACCAGAGGGTTGTCTGAGAGGTCCTAGAGACACTGCGGAAGCAGAGGCTCTTCTTGAAGCTGGAGAAGTGTAAGTTTGAGCAGAAGTGGATCGAATACCTTGGCCTCATCATCTCTGAGGGCAGCATCATGATGGATCCCATGAAAGTCCGTGAAGTTCTTGACTGGCCAACCCCAACCAAGGTCAAAGAAGTACAATCCTTCTTGGGGTTTGTCAACTTCTATCGCCGGTTTATCAAGGACTTCTCTGAGACAGCCCACCCCCTCCATGCGCTAACCCGCAAAACCAAAGCATTGGGGACCAGGTGAAGACCATGCTTTCTGCGCCTTTGTCAGGGACTGCGTGTCAGTTCACGACAAAGAGGGCGTTCCCGAGAATCCTAGTCGTTGTTAATGCTGAGGTGCCACCCTCAGTGGAGATAGGAGTTATATACATGGGTACCGCTACCCACTAGAGTGCGGCTACAACAAGATAGAAGATAACCGATAGAATGACGACATGAAAAGATAGCTATTCATTCGGATAATCGTAAGCGAGGTGTGGGAAAGGGGTGACATGTGGACGGAAGATAGGAAGCGGGAGCTAAGCGAGAGCTAAGCGAGATTACCTGCGTTCTTCGGATCACTCCAGATCGTCTTACGGCAACTCCCTTCCGGCATAGGGAGTCAGGGTAGCCGGTTAGGCCATGCCCTGACAGCCTTCAAAGATGCTGTCACCTCCACCCCGGTCCTCACCTTCCCTGCCGATACAGGTCGCTTCAAACTCGAGTGTGATGCCTCTAACTTTGCAACTGGCATGGTCCTATCCCAGCTCCAAACAGATGGAGAGTTCCTTGCAATAGTGTGCGCCCTCGAGGAATGGCGGCACTTCCTACAAGGAGCAGAGGAGAAAGTGGATGTCTACACTGACCACTGCAATCTAGGATATTTCCGCACCGCACAATGGCTGAACCGGCACCAAGTGCGGTGGTCACTCTTCCTCTCCCAGTTCCACTTCACCCTCATCCACCACCCTGGGAAACTCATGGGGAAACCTGATGCACTCTTGCGCTGCACTGACCACCCAAAAGGTAAAGACGACAATGAAGGGCTGACTCTCCTCCAGCCCACCTGGTTTGAGGCCCGTGTGGCAGAGGCGGTCTTAGTGGAAGGCAATGAGAGGATCAGCAGGGCAAAAGACCTGGATGAGAAGGTGGTGAAGGTGATGCGAGAACTTGGAGAGGGCACGCTGAGGTCGGATGAGTGGGAGAAGCAAGGAGAGCTGGTTCTGTACAGAGGAAAGGTATATGTCCCGAAAGACCCGCAACTCTGCCATGACTTGGTGCAGTTGCACCATGATGTGTGGGTGATGGGACACCCAGGGTGGTGGAAAACCCTGGAACTCGTCTCCCGTGACTACTGGTGGCCACAGATGGCAGAGTATGTCGGGTGGTACATCCATGGATGCGACACCTGCAGCTGTGTCAAATCCTTCCCCTCTCATAAAGTGGGGAAGCTTATCCCAAACAAGATCCCCGCTCACTGCTGGCAAGTGATTTTGGTGGACAGGATTGGAGAACTCCCGAGTTGAAGGGCTACAATGCTGTGCTGGTTGTAGTGGATCACCTATCCAAATGCATCCACGCAATCCCAACAGTGACGATGGTGGACTCAGCAGGAATCGCGCAGCTTTTCCTTGAACATGTCTGGAAGCACCACAGCCTCCCAGAAGAAATCCTCAGTGACACCCCCAGACAGACAGGCAGATGGAACGAGTAAACCAAGAAGTGGAAGCCTACCTTCGGGTATTTGTCAACCACCACCAAGACAACTGGGCGGACTGGCTCCCGCTAGCAGAATTCACCTGCAATAACCATGTCCACTCCTCCACCTGCTGAACCCCCTTCAAGCTTGATACCAGTCAACACCCCAGAATGGGGACGGAGCCCACATGTACATTTGAGGTAGAAGCCACTGATGCCTTCTCATCGAGGATGATGAGATGCAGGAAGAGGTGAAGGCCACGCTAGAGCACATGGTGGACAAGATGGCCCGCTACTACAATTGGAACCGTGAGGTGGCCCCTACATACCAAGAAGGTGACCGAGTCTGGCTCAGCACCCAGAGTTACACAACTGACTGCCCAACCAAGAAGCTGGACCACAAATGGACTGGCCCCTTCATGATCGTTAAAGTTGTTTCCCCCACCACCATCAAACTCTGGCTCGCTGCCCAACAAAGAGGGATCCATCCAGTGGTATCCATGACGAACATCAGACTGCACCACCCTGACGAAATCATGGAACGCCCCGCTGACCCCCGCCTGGGCCCAGACCTCATAGACAGAGAAGAGGAGTACGAGGTCAAGAAAATCCTGGACTCCAAATGGCTATGCTGAAAACTCCAGTACCTGGTAAAGTATGCAGGCTGGCCACACTCGGAAAACCAATGGCTCATGCATGACCATCTGACCCATGCCTCCAACCTAGTTGAAGAGTTCCATCGAACACACCCCCACACCCCAGGGGGAGAAAAAGAGAACTGCCCGGCCACTTCAAGGCAAAGCGGCTTAAGGGGGGGGTGATGTCAGGGCATACCCCGCCTGACCCCATGCTGCATCCCATGCCACCCTGCCCTACTCCACCCCCCGCTACCACTCCCCATTCCTCCTCCTTCCCTTTTCTCTATGTATCACTACACATCTAATGCCACTCCCCCAATCGCCACACCCACCATGCACATCCCTGCCTGCACAGTGGCACACCTCCGGGATCTCCCATGGAGACACCCAGAGAAGTGTGGCTGTGTGCGGAGATGATGTGGCTTCCCTCACGTGACCTTGACCACCTGTATATAATAGCACCTGGAGTGGGAACAGAAGAAGTAGCCTTCTTCTCAATTTCCCTCTTCAGGTAAGTACTGTAGAACTCCCCTTGAATGATAACTCAATTTCCCACTTCAGACTAAGTGGTTGGGGACACTCACCCCACGATGGGATTGCTGCTAAGCACAGGCAACACCTGTCCCATCGAGTCCCTCATGCCAGGACTTTGCCGCTTTCGGAGCTGTCCCTGACACCTGGGTGGGCCTGGGTGGAGGTGGGTTGGGCAGGTGTGCCCTGACAAAAACCCTGGAACTTGTCTCCTGTGACTACTGGTGGCCCCAGATGGCAGAGTACATCGGGCGGTACGTATGTGGGTGTCAGGGCACACCTGCCCGACCCAGCTCCACCTGCCCTCACCTGGTATCCCACTCACCTCTATTCCTCACCCTTCATCATGGTTCCTCATTTCTTGTTCTTCCTTTTGTCCTTTTGTTCTTTTGTTCTTTTGTTCTTTCTTCTATCTTTATCTACATGGATGACCTTTCCCCATATCTATGTATTATTGACCCACCTGCAACATGTGCACGACACACCCAGCCCTGGATGACCTGGACGGCCTCATGGTGCAACCCAGCATGCGTGTGTGCAGCACACACCCTCAGGATCCCCCACAGGGACACCCAGATGGCTGTGGCTGTATGCAGGGTGACGTGGCAAACCTCATGTGACCCAAGCTGGATGTACATAAAAGTACCTGGGGTGGGAACCGAAGAAGTAACCTTCTTCTCACGATTCCCACTTCAGGTAAGTAGCATAGTTTCCCTTTTTAATAACAACTCACAATTCCCACTTCAGTCTGAGTGGCCAGGGACCATCATCCTGCATCAGGCCCATCAGTATGCATGCCCCCTCCACACCCTGCAATGGCCTCAGTGCCGGGCATTACACCCGGGCCCCTTTGACCCCAGACACGTCCCTGACAGTGGGTGTGACACCTGCAACCGAGTTAAATCTTTCCCCTCCCAAAAGGTTGGGAAGCTGACCCCCAACAAGGTTCCCACCCTGACCTAGCCCACACCCACACTCACACCTGCATCTGCATGCACACCCAGCTGTTGCACCCCCTGCATGCACCCTGTGCCAGACACTCCATGTGGCTGGATGCCCCAGGCCCCGGGTCTCGGGCCTCATGTGACTTCCAGATATCTCCGGAAGTTTTCAATTATATTGGGCCACTGTGGGAAGGTGAGAAGTTAGCTTCCTTCTCACCTTCTTACCCACAGCAGTGTGCCCTGGACAGGGCTGTGTTCCTTTAGGGTTGTGGGCCATGGGGGGGAGACGTCCCCTGACACACCCACTGCTGGCAGGTAATCTTGGTGGACATGGTAGGAGAGCTCCCAGAGTCAAAGGGCTACAATGCCATCCTGGTTGTAGTGGACCACTTATCCAAACGCATCCACATGATCCCCAAAGTGATGACAATAGACTCAGCGGGCATCGCACGGCTCTTCCTGGAGCATGTCTGGAAACACCACAGACTCCCAGAGGAAATCCTCAGTGACAGAGGGAGTGCCTTTGTCTCCCACTTCTTGAGAGAACTCGCAGATCTCCTCAGAGTCAAACTCACCCCCTTGACACCTGTCATATCCGTGCATACTCGACCCCGACCCGACTTCCGGACCTCCACCCTCTTCACCTCCGGAGTCATAACCTACCGCTGCCGTTCCGATACTCACCTTCGGTCTTGGCAACACACCCCTCTCCGACCCTTTCTCCGTCCGCTCCGATACTCATCTCGGACCGAACATCGCCCCACTCGCCACCCTTCCTACAACTCCGCTCCTCCCTCACAACACCTCCACCCTCCCGTCATCCCCCTACGCTTCCCCCGTCCGTTCCGATACTCACCTTCGGACCTGACTACTCTCCTTTCCGCCACTCCCTCTTCCTTACCTGTCCCCTCTCTCTTCCTTCCGCCACCCTTCCGCCAAGTTACGACCGTCCACCGCTGCTCCGTACTTCACACTCGGACACCGTTCGTACCTTACTCCAAGCCTCCGTCATAGTCCCTACCTCGGACTTTGACTCCACCTCGGTCTTAGTCCATTGCATTGGTGACCTCATACTACGTAAACACCATTGCCAATATTCCTTGGACTTCCAACCCCGCCTCCGTAAGCCCCGCAACCCCCGAGCTTCGCGGACTGCCTCCGGCACTCTCGCCGTTTTGTAATGTATTTCTCGCAATTCCCCCTTATCCCTATTTGGACTACTGCTTCCTTCTATTCTAGCCAGTTAGTCATCACCCCCACTTCCCCTCATCCTCCTGCCCCTCTGGGCCTCGCCCACTCTACCTCCTTTCGGACGTATCACAGGTCTTGCCCTATGACCTTCGGTACCGCTCCGCTCCCTCTACCCTTTGTTCCCGTTCGGACGTCTTCGTTCCGATTCGGTCACCCTTTGTTCTCCTTGTGCTTTTGCCCCTTCTTTATATATCGGCGCTTGTACATACTCGTCTGGTTTCAGTCCGAAATCGACCTGAAATGCCCCCAAGAGACTTCCTGCTCACCTACTGTGAAATTAAGGACCAAATGGACAAACAGCAATGGCACAGCGCTCCGCTTGAGTCGCTGAGGCCAAGGTCCCTCCACGCTAAGTCTCCGATTCCACTCCGGAGTCGTCCGTTTCCGCCCGTTCTAACAACACCCTACCACCCCCAAACGGATGGACAGACCAAATGGGTCAACCAAGAGATTGAGGCCTACCTCCGGGTATTCGTCAACCACCATCAGGATGACTGGGTGGACTGGCTCCCGCTAGCAGAGTTCGCTTACAACAACCATGTCCACTCATCCACCCGCTGGACCCCCTTCGAACTTGACACTGGGCAACACCCCAGAATGGGGACAGAACCCACCTGTATGTCCGAAGTGGAGGCTGCTGACACCCCTTCATCAAGGATGATGAAGATGCAGGAGGAGGCAAAGGCAGCACTGGAGCATGCAGCGGACGAGATGGCCCGCTACTATGACCGAGGCCATGAGATGGCTCCCTGTCAGAGACTGGATGCAGGACGAAGGAAATGTCCCTGTGGTGGAGGGCTTTGGCCTCAGCAACTTAGACCAGGAGCATTGTGCCTAGTTACACATCCGTGCCCTAATTTACTAACTGACAATGAGAACTTAGAAGAGGGGAACTCTAGTTGATTTTATCACTAGGGTGTAACCTATCTACAAGTTATGTATATATAGTTACATAGAGGGCAGGCCCATGAATGGCAGGACCGAGCAGAGCAGGGCTAATGGAGTTACATGTTAGCTGACTGAATATTACCAATGAGTTGGGTTACGGGGTTAGCAGAGTGGTGGGCTATAACCCAGAAACGGAAAGGAGGGATCGGCCTGAAGGTAGGCTTGCAGGGCAAGCAAGTGAATTGCCCAGCAGAGGCAGGAGTGCACTAGCGGATGTCGGAGCTGTCCGGAGGCCTTTGGGAACCCATACTTAGGGAGGTGTAGGTATATTGGATTGAGGGGGTGGTGACCATCAAGGGAGTCGGAGGCAATTGCAGAATATGGAGGAGTTAGTGATGAAGGAGTGGAGGTAATCCAGAAGGACCAGAGGTAGTGGAGGGTGATGGCCATGGACAGATATGACAGAAGTGCCATCAACTACGGTACTTATATACATAATACAAGACAAATGAGAACAAAGTGAAAACCCAAGATGGACTTACCACTTGCCAGGTTGGCAAGCTCATGAGAGAATCACCTTATTGAGCACTGTGGAGTGGGTAGATGAAGGGTGGGATTAGTGACAGCTATTGGATAATGGGAAAACCTTTGCAGGGTTGGTGGAGGTCCTAGGAGGTCCGTAGTAATGTTGGGTAGATAGAAATATTAATAAACTTCTATGATGAGGATATGGGGTACTGGAGAAGGTACCGGAGATTGGAGGCAGAGGTGGGGGAGAGGATGAACCGGAGGTGAACCGGAATGGTAGTGGAGTAGATCGGAGGTTGGGCAGAGAAGGTATGGATATGACAGGGGCCATCAGCAATGGCACTCAAACAAATGGGAAAAATGCCTGATAGATGGGAGGATGACATCAGAGAGAGTTGAGGCAGCAAGCAGAGGTTTCGATGGATAGTTGAAAGAGAAGTGGTATATTATGGGAAAGCCATACTATAACAGAAATTCCCAGAAAGAATGCCAACCCAGCTGAACACATGGGCAAACACTTTAATGGGACATCAACATCATGATCCATCCTGATTTCCAATTTCACTCATCCATATGAAAATGCAGTGAGACAGTGTACAAAGTTCCTAACAGTTGTATGACAATCTGTTCTGATTTCCAATTAAACTCATTCCTACTACAGTTGCGGACAGGCAAAGTCTGAAAGAAATTTTGATCTCCATGAAAAAGTCTGGAAACATGATAAAATGACGTATTTTGGGTAACCGAGTTCATTCTGAGGCTTTCCAACACTGAATTCGAAGATTATATTTCCATGTGAGTGCCGAAATTTAGCGTCACGCTAGAAAATAGGTGCCCATGCATAAAAAGGGGGCCAAATGAAAGCTGTTGACTAGTAGCATATGATTTTTTGTGAAAGAAGTCCCATGGAATGGTGGTATGGCAGGAAATCGGTGATGGGGAGGCAGAATCACATGAGTTTGCTTCCGGTACGCCAACCACTCCCCTCCAGCGTTTGGATTCATGCACAATTTGGAAGTGCATTAATCAGACTTGGAGGTTTATGGATGTCTATCGGAAGGGAAAAGCAGCAGAATGGGTGGTAAAAAAAAACAAAAGAGTCATCACTCAGTTTCCGAAGCGAAGCCGCAAGAATTGCAATGGATGTGATTCCGAGGAATACTGCAACCACAAATAGCTAGATACTCTTGTATTTTGATGTACAAAAGTATACCCTCCCAATATTGCCAATATTGCCTCGCCGATGTCTGAAATGCCAAATTTTTCTTCAATTTTTGGGTCCAAAATTTAGCGTGCGCTCAAAAAACGACCTAGGAGCCTATAAAGTGTGTTTTTAGATAGCTATGGCCAAATGGAGTACAACTATACAAAAATCAAACTTATTGACACAGTTGTTCCCGTGATAGAAAATTTAATGAATTTGCCTGTCCGCAACTGTAGAAAGGCTGCTTTGCAGCCATGACCTTGCTTTCCAATCACATGAACACTGCTAGGCTCACAAGCTCAAGATGATGTGGTTTGGCATTTGGTTCCTGATTCAAGGGGTGTTGATTCAGCCATTGCCAAACCCTGGGTTGGAGGGAGGGTGGCAGGCTGCACAACTGCTGTATTTTCAGACACCATTACATATGCTACATCTATGAATCTTGTCATATCCATACATACCCGATCCCAATTCAACTTCTGGACCCTCCTCTCCACCACCTCCAGAGTCCTACCCTATCCCCATCTGCTCTGATCTCCACCTTCCAACTGGACACCACCTTCCTCACCTTCTGACTCTCTTCTGCCAACCTCTGCCAAGGTACGACCTCCTGCCTCCATCCCATACCCTGTACTCAGACACTGCTCATATCTCTGCTCCAAGATCCCATCATGTCCCTGACCTCGGACTTTGACTCCACCTTGGCTTAAGTCCATTGCATTGGTGACCTCATTTCACATAAACACCATTGCCAATATTCCTCGGACTTTCAACCCCACCTCTGTAAGCTCCATTACCTCCAAGCTTCACAGACCTACCTTGGCACTTTCACTGTTCATATTGTATATCTTGCACTTCTCCCTCACCCTATTTGGACTACTGCTTCTTTGCATTCAGCAAGTTAGTCATCAACCCCACTTCCCCTCATCCTCCTGCCCCTCTGGGCTTCACCCTCCTTACCTCCTTTCAGATGCACCATAGAGTCTAACCCTTGTGTCATATCCCGGATCTTCCACCTCCCTCTGCCCTAGTCCTATATGACTCCTATGACCTCCACCAGCCCTCCCAATCTCTCTCTGCTGCCTCTGGTCAATGCCAATGACCCTAGGACTACCTCCTCCTTCAACTCTCTCCCACTCTGCCTCCCATCTATGTCTGCATCACCTCCAGACCTCCACTACCACACCTCCACCTCCTCAGACCTCTTGTTCAAGGAGATGGACCTGCTCATTGTTGGTAAACCTCAACTTGCCTATCCACCCTCCTTCCTACTCCCGGTCTCTGCACCTCTGGTACCTCCCTACTCCTACCTTACCTCCAATCATGTTATTCCTTATTGTTTTATTATTTGATATTTTCTACAACCCCAATCTTCCGGACTACAACTTCCGGGCTCCGGACCTTTCCAGACGTCTTCCTCTGTAGTCCCCTGCTCATTTATAGATGGGCCCAGGCCTTACCATTCAGTTGTCTTCTAATCCTCGGGCTTTTTGCCTATTCCTTATTTGTCCTGTTGATTCTTTTCTATTTACTTCTCCTTCCCTTTGTTTACCGATGGATCCAATTGTTTCTGTTATATGTATGCATGTACCCCTCCAGTAAATAGTTCCCCCAGATATAATATTAAGTCCTTGAATCCAAACCCTCTCCAGGACGTCTATCATGTTCCACTCATCTGCTGCTCCACCCTGAACCAAGAACTGAGTAACAGGCACATCTAAAGGCACCTTGGTATAAAAGCCAAATGAATTGTGTGATGAATGATTGACCCCCCCACTAACGCCTCCATTGTTAAGTAGTGAGGGGGGGCTTCTGGCCCCCTTCTGCTGGCAGCCATGGTTCCTCTGTTGTCAGCTCCCCTGACAAATTGGGGACAATGAGAACGTAATGGGCGCAGTGCTCTGTTCCGAGTTGCTGAAGCCGAGTCCCTTCAACACCCCATCACCCTCAGAGCTCCACCCCACCTCCAGTCAGTCTCCAACCCACCATCGGACAACCCGGAACACTGAGCTCCACCAGAAAGCACTGCCTGGGTAGCGATCAGATCTATCCCCAGGAATGTTCATGACACCTTGACCCTTGGTGCAGTCCCGCTTCCGTAATTCCCTTTGTTCCATTTCAGACCCCCATTGTTTTCTCATGCTTCTGTCTCACTATTATATATAGGTGCTTGTACATACCCAATGTGTCAGAACTGGGCAAGGGCAGACGATTCCAGAGGGGAACCGGAGACTTAGCAAGGAGGGACCTTGGCCTCAGTGACTCATGTGGAGCACTGTGCCATTGCTGTTTGTCCATTTGGTCCTTAATTTCAGAAGCAGTGAGCAGGAAGTCTCTAGGGGGCATTTCTGGTCGATTGTAGACTGAGGGCCTAAAATGAGTATGTACAAGCACCTGTATATGGTGGAAAGACGAAAGCACAAGGAAATCAAAGGGGGTCCAAATCAGAACAAAGGCGTCCGAATGGAGACAAAGGGATGACAGAAGCGGAGCGGTACCGAAGGTCATGGGTTAGACTCTGTGGTACATCCAAAAGGAGATAGGGAGGGCAAAGCCCAGAGGGGCAGGAGGATGAGGTGAAGTGGGGATGATGACTAACTGGCTAAAATGGAAGGAAGCAGTAGTCCAAATAAGGATGAGGGGAAACCGCAAAAGATACATTACAAGCAGCGAAAGTGCCAAGTATGGTCCATGAAGCTCGGAGGTTGTGGAGCTTACAGAGGTTATGGAGGCAGGGTTGAAAGTCTGAGGAATGTTGGCAATGGTGTTTACGTAGTATGAGGTCACCAATGCAATGGACTTAAGCCCAAGGTGGAGTCAAAGTCCGAGGTCGGAACTATGACAGGATCTTGGAGCGAAGGTACGAGTGGTGTCTGAGTACAGGGTACGGGACAGCAGCGGAAGGTTGTAACTTGCTGGAGGTTTGGTGGAAGAGGGTCGGAGGGAAGAGAGTGATGACAGGAGTGGGGAGAGGAGTGGAGGAGGAATGGTGTCAGGTCTGAAGGCGAGTATCAGAGCAGACAGAAGTAGGGTAGGAGAGGGATGGAAGGGTGGAGGTGACATGAGGAGTGAGGAGGAGTAATAGGAGGGGGGTGGCAAGAGGAGTGATGTTCAGTCCGAAGGTGAATATCAGAGCAGATGGAAGTAGGGTAGGACTCTGGAGGTGACGAGGATGAGTGTCCGGGAGTCAGTTCGGGATCGGGTATGTACAGATATGACACAATGGACCCTTGGTCTAAAATCGACTTCAATGCCCCCCAGAGACTCTTCACTCACTATGTCTGAAATTAAGGACCAACAGGACAACCAGCAATGGCACAGCACTCCCCTTGAGTTGCTGAGGCCAAGGTCCCTCCTTGCTAAGTCTCTGGTTCCACTCCAGAATCATCCGAACTTGTCATGCTCTAACAAATCTAACTAAGAGAATTGACACTTGTGCCATCTTCTTGATGGATATATCAGGCAATACATGTGATTTGCGATTTAGGGAAAAAATCAACATGTCCCAATGGCACCACCAAAAAAGGATATTATGCACCACTCTATTGTTATAGAGGCTGCACATGCATGTAGTGGGCAAACACCTCAAACCCACAGCCAAGGATCTAATCATCATGATGCTTAATTCGATGAGCACACACAATATTTCAGCAGTAACCCAGCTGTCTGCATGCACCATCCACAAGGATCTCTGTAATCCTTTGGAATCCACAAGTGACCAGAACCTGCCAGAATATTTTGGATTGTTGTGGGAAATCCCCAGATAATTCCAGGATATTCATGCTTGCATATGTGCACTCGCTGTCAGAGACCAGGTTCAGGGCAAACAAAGACGTCCCTATAACAGAGGGCTATGGCTTCAGCAACTCCTGCCAGGAGCGCTGTGCCCAGTATCATGTTGGTGCCCTAATTTACGAACTGAGGGGGAACTCTAGAAGAGGGGGATCAACTCTAGTCGATATTTTCACTGTCTACCGTAACTACAAGTTATGTATATATAGTTACAGGGGGAGTAGGCAGCAGGCCCATAAATGGCAAGGGCCAGGTGAGTGGACCTAACGGGGTTACAGGTTAGCTGACTGAATAATACCAATGACTTGGGTTACAGGGTTTAATGGGTTAGCAGGTTATAACCCAGAAGGGATTGGTCCAAAGGTGGACTTGCAGGGTAGGCAACTAAATGACCCAGCAGAGGTGGGGGTGCATTTGTGGATGTCGGAGCTGTTTGGAGACCTTCAGAGTTCTGTACATAGGTAATATATTGAAATGGGTGGGTGGTGGCCATTGGGGGAGTTGTCAGGGACTGCGTGTCAGTTCACGACGATAAAGGTGTTCCCGAGAATCCTAGTCATTGTTAACGCTGAAGTGCCACCTTCAGCAGAGATAGGGCTTATATACATGGATACCACTATCCACTAGAGTGCGGCTACAAACGAGATAAGAAACAGCTGATAGAATGACGACATGAAAAGATAGCTATTCATTCGGATAATCATAAGCGAGGTGTGGGAAAGGGGTGACATGTGGATGGAAGATAGAAGCGGGAGCTAAGCGAAAGCTAAGCGAGATTACCTGCGTTCTTCGGATCACTCCGGATCATCTTACGGCAACTCCCTTCCGGCATAGGGAGTCAGGGTAGCTGGTTAGGCCGTGCCCTGACAGGAGTTGGAGGAGATTTTGGGATCCAGGGGCTCTGGGGTTGGAAATGAAGGAGCAGAGGCAATCCAGGATGGCCAGAGGTGATGGAAGGTGGTGGCAGTGGATGGATATGACACTCATGCAGTTACCTATTTTACATATATTCACATTGTAATACATTTTGTGTATGTATAAATACGCACAGACATGCATTGACAAGATAGTTTTCTGATTGATCACAAGTTGAGTAGCAGATTGCCTCATTGTCATATCCATACATACCCAATCCCAACCTGACCTCTGGACCCTCCTTTCCACCACCTCCGGAGTCCTACCTTACCTCCGTCCGCTCCAATACCCACCTTTGGACGTGACACTCCTCTCATCCCACTCCTCTCTATGCCTCCTATCACCCCTCTCCTACTTTACCTCTGTCTGCTCCGATATCGACCTTCAGACTGAACATCACCCCTCCTCCTCACTCCTCACGTCACCTCCTCCCCTTCCATCCCTCTCCTACCCTACCTCCGTCTGCTCTGATATCCACCTTTGGACCTGACACCACTCTCCTCCCTCCAACTCTCTTCCACCAAACCTCCACCAAGTTATGACCTTCCACTGCTGTCCTGTACCTCATACTTGGACACTGCCCATACCTTCGCTCCAAGACTCCATCATGTTCCCGACCTCGGACTTTGACCTGACCTTGGCTTAAGTCCATTGCATTGGTGACCTCATTCCATGTAAACACCATTGCCAATATTCCTCGGACTTTCAACCCTGCCTCCACAACCTCTGTTAGCTCCACAACCTCTGAGCTTCATGGACCATACTTGGCACTTTCACTGCTTGTAATGTATCTTTTGCAACTTCCCCTCATCCTTATTTGGACTACTGCTTCCTTCCATTTTAGCCAGTTAGTCATCATCCCCACTTCACCTCATCCTCCTGCCCCTCTGGGCTTCACCCTCCCTATCTCCTTTTGGATGTACCACAGAGTCTAACCCATGACCTTCGGTACCGCTCTGCTTCTGTCATCCCTTTGTCTCCATTCAGACGCCTTTGTTCTGATTCGGACCCCCTTTGATTTCCTTGTGCTTTCGTCTTTCCACCATATACAGGTGCTTGTACATACTCATTTTAGGCCCTCAGTCTACAATCGACCAGAAATGCCCCCTAGAGACTTCCTGCTCACTGCTTCTGAAATTAAGGACCAAATGGACAAACAGCAATGGCACAGTGCTCCACATGAGTCACTGAGGCCAAGGTCCCTCCTTGCTAAGTCTCCGGTTCCCCTCTGGAATCATCCGCCCTCGCCCAGTTCTAACACTTATCAGGAATCCCCTGACCACATTTGCTGAGACCTGTGGCTGACAACACTCTTAGTATTCATGCTATATCATCATTATCCATGCCTCACATGAGTACAGAAGAGGCTCTTGTGAACCTGAAGACCCCAGCACCATGAGCACTAAATGGCAAATGTATTGACCCTGAAATAGACCCTGATTTCTGACCATTTTGGGACAAGCACGAGATCCAACTGGGGTCATGCATCCAAATCTGATGTGCAGATTTTTTTGATGGTTGCTGTAAGTGGAAGATTATGTGCCAATTCCTAAAATCAAGTACAGGATTCAAAAAATCGACTCCCCTTGTGCTGATTTTACTTTTGAGTTGGCCAAATTCAATTGTTTGAGCAAGCTATTAGAGTGGAAATGACTGAATGTATTGTGGGGGTTGGCAACAAGGTTGTGACCTTGTGATGTTTACATAAGCAAAACTTGGCTTGATCATGGCCACACTGTCCTACCTCTCCCAAGACCTCATCCTTAGGTTGCAAACTATGATAAAACTCGGTGAACAAGAACAAAATGTTGATTGTTGGTTATCTACCTGAAAAAAATGACTAGGTCTTTGAGCCATGTGTAATATCACTCTCAATCTCCATCCATGCAGTTGCTGGAGCTGAGTACTTGCTGGCTATTCATGTAAGCACTTCCTTCTGCCCTTCAATATTCATGCTGGTAAAGATGCCAGCCTTTGGTATTCCCTTATCATCAGGATGAAGGTATCAAGTTGTTGTTTGGCTGCTTTCTTGGTTTTGAGGGCTTTTATCCCCTCTAAATCATAGATGACGTCCTCTGACAGCCTCTTGAGGTTCTCCTGCCTTGTCCTTGCCTTTCTTTTTTTCTTTTTTTTTTTTTGCAATTTCGGCCTTCCACTGACTATTTGCCACTTTCTTTGCATTTGCTTCCCAGATTTCACTCTTCCACTCCCACTCTTGACCTGACATGTCCAATAGACTACCAACTATGAAGCCATCTACATGTCAGGGCACACCCGCCTGACCCTGCGCTGCACCCCATGCCATACTGCCCTACTCCACTTCCCCCGCTATCACTCCCTGTCCCTCCTTTCTCACTTTCCCCCTTTCTCTCTATTTCTATTCTACGGTCGATTTCCCTTTTCTCCATGTACCACTACATACCTAACCCTGTTCCCCTGATCACCACATGCACCACGCACACTCCCACCTACTGAGCGGCCACCTCCGGGATCTCCCGCGGAGATGCCCGGGGAGGTGCGGCTGTGTGCGGAGATGACGTGGCTTCCTCCACGTGACCCTAACTGCATGTATATAATAGCGCCTGGGGTGGGAACAGAAGAAGCAGCCTTCTTCTCAATTTCCCACTTCAGGTAAGTACCATAGCTTTTCCCTTTTAATGATAACTCAATTTCCCACTTCAGCCTAAGTGGTCAGGGATGCTCACCCTGCGATGGGACCGCCGCTATGCATAGCCGACACCTGTCCCATCGAGTCCCTCGCACCGGGACCTCGCCGCTTTTGGAGCTGTCCCTGACAAGAATATTGCCCCTGCTAGTTGGAGGAATTTGACTGCACCTCCAGCACTGTCACTGTCCGCTTGCTCGCTTATGGCCAGAGGAACACCATCCAGACTGTTCTGGACAATGTCTTGTTTGACTTGTTGTAAATCAGGGCCACTTAACCCACATTGTGTGCATGCATTCATGGCCCCCCTTGACAGTATTCAGGTCCTTGTGCATCCCACACCCAATCCAGATCAGCTGCAACATAGTGCACTTCTCTTCTTCCAATAAGAAGTGATACTGCACTTTCCCCAAATGCTCCAATGTGTCAAGCCATGTCCTATCCAAGACCTCAGCCTGCACTGCCTCTGATAGGGAGCCCCACACTCCATATCCCCCAACCCACATTATGCTATGCTCCTGCTCATTTTGGGTGATTGCTGTAGCAATACAATTTGCTTGAGCATCCATCCAATCCCAGTATTCTCGGCCAAGCTCTCTATACCAGGCTGAGAGTTTGAGATTATGAAGAAGTTCAGCAAACCACTTCTGTCATATCCATACATACCTGATCCCGATTTGACTTCCAGACCCTCCACTTCACCACCTCCAGAGTCCTACCCTATCCCTGTCTGCTCCAATATCCACCTTCGGACCTGACATCACCTCCTCCCCTCACCTCCTCCCCTCACTCCTCCCCTCACTCCTCCCCTCACTCCTCTCCTTCTGTCCCCCTTCTGCCAACCTCTGCCAAGTTATGACCTTCCGCCACCATCCTGTACCCTGTACTTGGACACTGCTCATGCCTTCACTCCGAGATTCCATCATGGTCCCGACCCCAGACTTTGACCCCTCCTCAGCTTAAGTCCATTGCATTGGTGACCTCATTCTACATAAAGACCATTGCCAATATTCTTCAGACTTCCAACTCTGTCTCCATAAGCTCCGTAAGCTCTGCCACCTCTGAGCTTCACAGACCAATCTTGGCACTCTTGCTGCTTGTAGTATACATTTCACACTACTCTCTCATCCCTATTTGGACTACTGCTTCTTTACATTTAGCCAGTTAGTCATTGACCCCACTTCACCTCATCCTCCTGCCCCTCTGGGCTTTGCCCTTCCTACCTCCTTTCAGATGCTCCATAGAGTCTAACCCATGACCCTCAGCACCACATTGCTTCCATTATTCCCTTTGTCTCCATTTGGATGCCTTTGTTCCATTTCAGACCACCCTTGTTTCCTTGTGCTTTCTTCTCTCCATTATATACAGGCACTTGTACATACTCGATCAGACCCTCAGTCTAAAATCGACTAGAAATGCCAGACTTCTCACTCACCACTTCTGAAATTAAGGACCAAATGGACAAACAGCAATGGCACAGTGCTCCCCTTGAGTCGCTGAGGCCAAGGTCCAACCTTGCTAAGTCTCTGGTTCCACTCTGGAATCGTCCACTGTAATGGGTCAATTGCCTTGACTCGAGACAGAGAAGAGGGGGAGGGTTGTAGTGTGTGCAGGTGTGGTTTGTGGGGCTGGGTTTTGGTCTGTGGGCGCTACTGAGTCTGCAAAAACCTCAAACAAACACTCACCTACATCTCTCTTGGACATCAAGGCTGAGGATTATGATAAGTGGGGTATTAGACGTTGGTAACTAGCTCAGGGGAGGCATTAAGGTCGTGGATGGCGTCTTTGCCACTTGGATGTAACTCTTTCTTAGTCCTTCACGGGTCCATTCAGTACTAACTTGTTATGTACAAGCTATTATCTATTTTATATGAGTTGGAAATGGAATGAATGGAATGGGGGAATGTAAATGGGCCGTTAGGCAACCGTAAATAAGGAATATCCAATTGGGAACAAAGAAACAAGAAAAGAAATATAAATGAATGGGGAATATATGATAATGGATCTGAAATGGGAATTGTGAAAGTTAACTCCGCAACACTTCGCCACAGCGCCCGCCTATCCTCCCGTCAGCAACCTCCTTGTCTCCAGCTTTCCAACGAACCCTTATTTGTCCCAATTGGTGCAGTAGTTCTTGAGATGTGGCCATTGACAGGTGCTGTCAAGACCATGTGAGACTCTACTCCATGCTGAACCATCCGAGTAATCTGAGTATGGGGTTGCCATTCTGGGAAATGCTCCATGGGTGAAGAAGGAAGGTAGAGCATCACCAACGGGTAGAAAAACAGCTGGGTTCAATGTGTGGTTATGGAGATCTAGAGTGTCAGGGATCAGCCCTTGACCCCACTGTCAGGGCACCCAACCACACAACCCCAGAACCACCCTCCCTGACTTCCCCCACTTCCCTGACCTCCCCATCTTTACATATCTCTCACAACTACAGCCCGCATGTGAGCCTGTGGGAAAAATCACATGGGTCAAGGCGAGCAACTCACCTTAACCCATGTGACACCTTTTCCGAGCCATGGGAACATGCTCGGCTTCTACCCATAGTCACGTTATGAACTGTACAGTACACTTCCCTTTTATAGCAGCCAAGCGGGGAATAGGGAAACTTACCCTTCTTCTCAACTCAATCCCCGCTTAGGCAAGTTGTAGTTACCCTCTGTAATACATGACAACTCAATCCCCGCTTAGTCCCTTCAGTGAGTTTGAGGAGCTGAGGACAGGGTCTAGCGCCCAACCACCCGGGACACTGCACACACCTAGGACTGAGGTCGGGCTGTCCCTGATCGAGGACCGAGCCCTGACAGTGGCAGATCAGCAGTGTCCATTGTGAAATGAGACCCATGGTAATCAATATGCTTGTGTTGTGTAGAATCACCGCTATAGGCAATACCTATGCAGAAATATTATCAATATACCAAAAATATTGAGTGATTGTTGAATTACCCTTTGCATTCCGTGCAACCTCCACAATCTGAGCTTCAGCTGCTATCCCAGCTTCTATCATGATCTGACTGCTTGTCCATGCACTCAGAACATTGTTCAGAGTGATTCCAAAGAACCCAGCACATTCTTTGATGACCTTCCCAATTGTTACATTGGGTATATTAAGGCAACAGAGATTGTGGACCAGAGATTGGGCCTTAAATGAGAAGAAGCTTCCATACTCAAGGGGCAGCTTCCTATGACATTTGGTTTGGTTAAGGCTGTTCTTTAGTCTCGATTGGAGCCTTCCATTCTGCTGCTGGAGAGCATATGATTTCCTCTGCCTGTTAGATTGTGTTAGAATGGGGTGGAAACGGACGACTCCGGAGTGGAATCAGAGACTTAGTGTGGAGGGACCTTGGCCTCAGCGACTCAAGCGGAGCGCTGTGCCATTGCTGTTTGTCCATTTGGTCCTTAATTTCACAGTAGGTGAGCAGGAAGTCTCTTGGGGGCATTTCAGGTCGATTTCGGACTGAAACCAGACGAGTATGTACAAGCGCCGATATATAAAGAAGGGGCAAAAGCACAAGGAGAACAAAGGGTGACCGAATCGGAACGAAGACGTCCGAACGGGAACAAAGGGTAGAGGGAGCGGAGCAGTACCAAAGGTCATAGGGCAAGACCTGTGATACGTCCGAAAGGAGGTAGAGTGGGCGAGGCCCAGAGGGGCAGGAGGATGAGGGGAAGTGGGGGTGATGACTAACTGGCTAGAATAGAAGGAAGCAGTAGTCCAAATAGGGATAAGGGGGAATTGCGAGAAATACATTACAAAACGGCGAGAGTGCCGGAGGCGGTCCGCGAAGCTCGGGGGTTGCGGAGCTTACGGAGGCGGGGTTGGAAGTCCGAGGAATATTGGCAATGGTGTTTACGTAGTATGAGGTCACCAATGCAATGGACTAAGACCGAGGTGGAGTCAAAGTCCGAGGTAGGGACTATGACGGAGGCTCGGAGTAAGGTACAAACGGTGTCCGAGTACGAAGTACGGAACAGCGGTGGACGGTCGTAACTTGGTGGAAGAGTGGCAGATGAGTAACGGAGGGAGGAGAGAGGGGACAGGTAAGGAAGAGGGAGTGGCGGAAAGGAGAGTAGTCAGGTCCGAAGGTGAGTATCGGAACGGACGGGGGAAGCGTAGGGGGATGACGGGAGGGTGGAGGTGTTGTGAGGGAGGAGCGGAGTTGTAGGAAGGGTGGCGAGTGGGGCGATGTTCGGTCTGAGATGAGTATCGGAGCGGACGGAGAAAGGGCCGGAGGGGTAAGAGGAGGGGTGTGTTGCCAAGACCGAAGGTGAGTATCGGAACGGCAGCGGTAGGTGATGACTCTGGAGGTGAAGAGGGTGGAGGTCCGGAAGTCAGGTCGGGGTCAGGTATGCACGGATATGACAGATTGGGTGGATTCAGATAACTCCAGAATGGAATCGGAGACTTAGCATGGAAGGACCTTGGCCTCAGCAACTCAGGCGGAGCACTGTGCCATTGCTGGTTGTCCTGGGGGTCCCTAATTTCAGATCTAGCAGAGGGAAAGTCTCTTAGGGGGGAATCAAGTCGATTTCAGACTGAGGTTACAAGTTACTAAGTACATTGTATATAAGGAGGGGTCTGGAATCAAAAGGAGCAAGGGTACTCTGAAAGGAGACAAAGGGAGCTGGAAGGAGGAACAACACCGAGGGTCAAGGGTTTGACTCAATGGTGTTTCCCAAAGGAGGAGTGAAGGGCCTTGGAGGAAGGAAGGAGGATGGGGGTGGGGAGTGGCCAGCTGACTGAATAGAAAGGAAGCAGCAGCCCAAATAGGAATGAGGGAGAATAGCGGAATTGAATGGAGCAATGCAATAGTTGCAAGGTCCGAAGTAAGTCCGGAAAGTCCGAAGTCGGAAGTTAAACTCCGGAATATTGGCAAAGGCAATTAAATGTAATGAGCTAACCAATACAATGGGTATAAGTGTCAGGGACTCGTCCGGGGTCGAGGGGGTCCGGGTATAGCGTCCGGGACCGAGAGCCTGGCAGGGGCGGATCGGGCGTGCGTACTGACAGGCCCGATGCGGGACAGTGGTCCCTGGCCACTTAGACTGAAGTGGAAGGTTGTTATTATCATTAAAGGAGAGATATTGTACTGCTTACCTGAAGTGGAAGGTTGAGAAGAAGGCTACTTCTTCGGTTCCCACTTCAGGTTCGTTTATATACATGCGGCTTGGATCACATGATGGGTGCCACATCACCCTCGCACACAGCCGTAACCATCCAGGTGTCTCCGTGGGAGATCCCGAGGGTATCCGGTGCAGGCGCGCGTGCTGGGCACAGCGGGAGGTCGCCTGAGGTACCCGGGCCAGGTACATGGTGGGCGCGCTGCAGATGGGTCAATTGTACATTGATACAGAGAAAGTCGTCCATGTAGAATAAAGGGAGAATAAAGAAGAAGTAAGATAAGGAGAAACTGAGGAGGGCAGGATGAGGGGAAGAAGGGAAAGGAAGAGGAGGTAAGGGAGGGTGGACCGGCGGGGTACCGGGTCAGGTTGGGCCGGGTGGAGCTGGGTCAGGTGGGGGTGCCCTGACAATAAGCGGAGGTGGGGTCAAAGTCTGAGGTTGGAGCTAAGACCAGAGGTCCCGGAGACAGAGATGCAAACAGGATTCTGGAGCGAAGGTCTGGAGTCGGGAGCATAGGTGTTGCGTGCTCATCTGGAAGGTGTCGAGGTTGGGGTTGGACCCGGAACATTCCAGAGTCGGACTGAAGGTGGTGTCAGAGCTGGAGGTGGGATAACCTCTTGGGAGTCGGCAAGGAGAAGGTGACAGAAGGGAAGTAGGGCTCCGGAGTCAGTTTCAGAGTTCCAGGAGCCCGGAGCGGAGGTCAGGATTGTATGGATATGTGTTAGAACGGGGCGGAAACGGACGACTCCGGAGTGGAATCGGAGACTTAGTGTGGAGGGACCTTGGCCTCAGCGACTCAAGCGGAGCGCTGTGCCATTGCTGTTTGTCCATTTGGTCCTTAATTTCACAGTAGGTGAGCAGGAAGTCTCTAGGGGGCATTTCAGGTTGATTTCGGACTGAAACCAAGACAAGTATGTACAAGCGCCGATATATATATAATGGAAGGGGCAAAAGCACAAAGAGAACAAAGGGTGACCGAATCGGAATGAAGACGTCCGAACGGGAACAAAGGGTAGAGGGAGCGGAGCGGTACCGAAGGTCATAGGGCAAGACCTGTGATATGTCTGAAAGGAGGTAGGGAGGGCGAGGCCCAGAGGGGCAGGAGGATGAGGGGAAGTGGGGATGATGACCAACTGGCTAGAATAGAAAGAAGCAGTAGTCCAAATAGGGATGAAGGGAAAACGCGAGAAATACATTACAGGCGGCGAGAGTGCCGAAGGCGGTCCGCGATGCTCGGGGGTTGCGGAGCTTATGGAGGTTACGGAGGCGGGGTTGGAAGTCCGAGGAATATTGGCAATGGTGTTGACGTAGTATGAGGTCACCAATGCAATGGACTAAGGCCGAGGTGGAGTCAAAGTCCGAGGTAGGGACTATGACGGAGGCTCGGTGTAAGGTACGAGTGGTGTCCGAGTGCGAAGTACGGAACAGCGGTGGAAGGTCGTAACTTGGCGGAAGGGTGGCGGAGGAGTAGCGGAGGGAGGAGAGAGGGGACAGGTAAGGGGAGAAGGGGTGGCGGAAAGGAGAGTAGTCAGGTCCGAAGGTGAGTATCTGAGCGGACGGGGGAAGCGTAGGGGGATAATGGGAGGGTGGAGGTGTTGTGAAGGGGGAGCGGAGTAGTAGGAGGGTGGCGAGTGGGGCGATGTTCGGTCCGGGATGAATATCGGAGCAGACGGAGATAGGGTCGGAGAGGTAAGGGGGAGGTGTGTTTGCCAGGACCGAAGGTGAGTATCGGAATGGCAACGGTAGGTTATGACTCCGGAGGTGAAGAGGGTGGAGGTCCGGAAGTCGGGTCGGGGTCGGGTATGCACGGATATGACAATATGACACTGCCAGTGCATTGAAGATCTCCTCAACTTGGTGAGTTTTGATTCCAAACTCATCAATGTTTCCCTCTCTAAATTGAGGCACAGGTCCAATTTCTTCATATTCTTTGTCATTTCCACTTTAATCGATTTAATTTCAGCTTGAAGTGCTTGGACTTTCACTTTTGCTCATTGAGCAACCTTTGTTAGGTTTCTTTTGTCTTTCCGCAAGTGATTAATTGTCAGATTGGGAAGGGGAACAGACTCTATCTGTGCAGGCACTGGGGAAGTGACATTTGAATAGGATGGTGGTAGTGGTTCGGCAGTGGGGATGAATTCAAGAATTTTGTGCCTTTGAATTGGGGCTATAGTCCACACATTTTTTCTCACTTTGCAAGCGTGCTTTTCTTCCAGTGGTTCCCCTGACTGTTTCCCAGATAGTTTAACCCCATGAGCCTGAGACTGCATGTTAACATGCAGTGACAGCAATGGTGGCTGGACAATGGAAATCCCAGTCATAGGTCCAAAGGTTTGGCAACTTCGAGTCAACAGCCCTGGAAACTCATTCTCATTTATTACATGAGATCTCCCCTCTGGTTGTCGTTTACCCAAACTAGTCCTCTGAGCTTCATTAATCTGCTGAGTTTTGGGAGAAGAAACCTTGTTTTTGGAATACTTCCACTAGGAAGTGTCAAAAACCCGGATCGTGGGGGAAAATGTGTGAGTCCGAATGCAGGCGGGGGCTCAACTAGATGGGATCCAGGAGCTCCGGTAGTGGACCGAAGCTTCCCCAGGAAGCCTGGTTCTGCTGGATGGTACAAGAGGCTCTAAGGAGGATGCGGCCTCAGCAACTCGGAGGGAGCGCTGTGCCTCCGTTATGTCTCAGTTAGTCCTTGTATTTCTTATGTCTGAGGTATCTTGTAGGAAGGGGTCGGGATTCACTCAGAGGGACTTGGGGTAGCATTTTAGTTGAGATTAGAACTGAGGAAAACTACAGGTTCTAATCTACAGGTATTTATAAGGGAGAATGGGAAAGGACTTGGTCAAAGTCTGAATGACAATAAGGAACACCGAAAGGTGCCAAATGATACCGAGAGGTACTGAAAGATTCTGAACAATATCTTTATTGGGGAACCGAGGTGTTGGGTCGAGGAGGGCGGAGAATGAATGGGAATGAGAAATGGGTAAGAGGGGGTTAGCTGACTGAATGGTAAGAAGAAGATAGTCATGCTAAGAATGGAAGGTGACTAATAAGAGATGATGAGAGAGGGGTCACCAACGGATGCGGGTAACTCCGAAAGCAGAGTTGCATATCCGAAGGATGTTGGGTGACTCCAATAAATGAAATGGGTGGAGGAATGGTTTAGGGGTATGTCATGGGATGTTGGAGGTCTGTCGGGGTATTGGAGCAAATCCGGAGTCTCCAAATGTTCCGACTCGGGACTGAGGTTCCGGGGTGGGAGTGGCCAAGGTTCGGTGTGCCATAACCAGACTGGAGGTGAGACAGTCAGGAAGGAAGGTGACTTGGGGAGTGGGGAGGCATGGTGTAGGGGATGGTGAAGTTGTTAGGAAGGTGTGGTGTGGTGGGAGTGCGCGGGGTCGGGATTCCGGGATATGACAGATAGGGGGTCAGCATAGGGATGATTCTACAGATAATGTGGCAGAGGTTGTGAGAGCTTGGTTTACAATAACATGGTTGGGTCAGGTTTTGTTTGATGATAGTTTGTTGGATACTAACTATCTACATGGCATGGGATACTGTACTCCACAGAGCCCATAAGAGGCTAAAAATGGGAAAATCCCATTTCTATAATAATAAATATGAACTTTGATTTTTGTGCCACAACTGTGAGTGTCCACCAAATATGTTAGTGTGCTTGTTTAAGCACTGGTGTAGCCTCACACTCCCAGTCCATCAGTACATACCATGAGGCTACATATATATATTATTAATTAGGGGATTAAGGTTAAGGGTGGGGAATACGATCCTTACAAGTGCATCATACATGTGAGGAGCCCAGGGGAAAAAATGCATGCATCTCCATCAGTTTTGACCACAGCAAAATTTCCGTAAATAGTATTGGTGAAAATAGACATGTCAGTGCTGCCTGTATTTAGTAACTTTCATCATTAATTATGGCAATATTTGCTTCACACTTGATTGAACAATGGAAATCCCCCCCTCTGCTCTGACCATCTGCACATCACTGCGGCAGCATTGAGTGTCAAATCCTTGTAACAGAGCAAAATAACAAGCACATAGAAGCTGTTACATAAATGGCCTTTGGGAGTTCATGAGCATCCATGGGTGTCTGTTAGAACTGGGCAAGGGCAGACAATTCTGGAGGGGAACTGGAGACTTAGCAAGGAGGGACCTTGGCCTCAGCGACTCATGTGGAGCGCTGTGCTGGTGGAGCGCTGTGCTGAAGGTCATGGGTTGACTCTGTGGTACATCTGAAAGGAGATAGGGAGGGCAGAGCCCAGAGGGGCAGGAGGATGAGGTGAAGTGGGGATGATGACTAACTGGGTAAAATGGGAGGAAGCAGTAGTCCAAATAAGGATGAGGGGAAATTGCGAAAGATACATAACAAGCGGTGAAAGTGCTGAGTATGATCTGTGGAGCTTGGAGGTTGCGGATGCAGGGTTGGAAGTCCAAGGAATGTTTGCAATGGTGTTTACGTAGAATGAGGTCAACAATGCAATGGACTTAAGCCAAGGTGGGGTCTAAGTCCGAGGTCGGGACCATGATGGCATTTCGGAGCGAAGGTACAGGCGGTGTCTGAGTATGAGGTACAGGACAGCGGTGGAAGGTCGTAACTTGGCAGAGGTTTGACGGAAGTGTGATGGAAGGAGAGGAGTGAGGGAGGAACGAGAAGGGGAGGTAAGAGGAGGAATGAGGTCAGGTCCAAAGGTGAATATCGGAGCAGATGGAGGTAGGGTAGGAGAGGGATGGACAGGGAGTGAGAGAAGGAGTGTGGTGTGAGGAGTGATGTTCGGTCCGAAGGTAGATGTTGGAGCGGATGGAGATAGGGTTGGACTCCAGAGGTGATGAAGATGAGGGTCTGGGAGTCGGTTCAGGATCGGGTATGTATGGATATGACAGTGTCCATGAGCACCCATGGGCACCCATGAGAGTCCATGAATGCCCATGGGTGTCCATTGTCATATCCGTACATACCCAACCCTGAACCGACTCCCGGACCCCCATCTTCACCATCTCCGGAGTCCTACCCTACCACTGTCCGTTCCGATATTCACCTTCGGACCTGATGCCACACCTGACACCACTCCTCCTCTCACCCCTCATGCTACCTCCACCCTTCCATCACTCTCTTACCCTTCTCCCTGTCAGGGAAACCACACCTGACCATACCACCCCAGAACCACCTTCCCTGACCTCCCCCCACTTCCCTGATCCTCCCATCTTTACACACCTCTCACAGCGACAGCCTGCACACAAACCCGTGGAAAAAATCACGTGGGTCAAGGCGAGCAACTTGCCTTAACCCATGTGACACCTTTTCTGCATCGCGGGAACATGCTCAGCTTCCACCCTTAGTCATGTTATGAACTGTACAGTACATTTCCCTTTTATAGCAGCCAAGCGGGGAATCGGGAAACTTACCCTTCTTCTCAACTCAGTCCCCACTTAGGCAAGTTGTAGCTACCTTCCATAATACATGACAACTCAATCCCTGCTTAGTGAGTTTGAGGAGCTTGGGGTAGGATCCAGCACCTGGCTGCCTGGGACGCTGTCATATCCATCCCTGGCCATCGACTTCCGATCCCTCCGATTCCTCTGGTCTACTTCTGCTCCTTCCTCACTAACCTCGGAGCTCCCGTATTCCGCAATCCCCTCGGTACCCCTCGATGGTCACCACCCCCTCCTTGCAATTTATTACCTACGCCTCCCTAAGTACGGAGCCCCGAAGGCTTCTGGACAGCTCCGATGTCCGCTAGTGCACTCCCGCCTCCGCTGGACAATACACTCGCTTGCCCTGCAAAGCCCACCTTCAGGCCTATCCCTCCTTTCCATTTCTGGGTTATCGCCTGCCTTTCTGCTAACCCCATAACCCGACTCGTCGGTAATATTCAATCAGCTAATGTCTAAACCCCATTAGCTCCGCTCCGCCATTTGTGGACCTGCCCTCACTGTAACTATATATACTTAACTTGTACATAGGTAACACTCCAGTAATAAAATCGACTAGAGTTTACCCTCTTCAGTTCTGGTGGCCAGTTAGTAAGTTAGGGCATGGATGTGTTTACTAGGCACAGCGCTCCTGGCATAAGTCGCTGAGGCCGAAGCCCTCCGTCACAGAGACACTCCTTCGTCTTGACCCAGTCTCTGACAGATGCCACAAGTGTCCAGCTCTGAGGTAGGGCCGCCCCCAGACAGAGGCCAGGCCCTGACACTCCCGTCTGCTCCGATACTCACCTTCAGACCTGACACCTTTCCTCTCCTCCACTCCTCACCCCGCTCCTCACTTCTCTCTCTTCCCTCTGACCCTCTTCTGCCGACCCTCTGCCTAGTTACGACCTTCCACCGCTTCCCATACCCTGTACTCAGACATCACTCGTACCTTCGCTCCGAGATTCCATCATAGTTCCGACCTCGGACTTTGACTCCACCTCGGCCTAAGTCCATTGCATTGGTGACCTCATACTACGTAAACACCATTGCCAATATTCCTCAGACTTCCAACCCTGCCTCCGTAACCTCCGTAACCTCTGAGCTCCACAGATCATCCTCGGCACTTTCGCTGCTTGTAATGTATCTTTTGCATTTTCCCCTCATCCTTATTTGGACTGCTGCTTCTCTCCATTCTAGCCAGTTAGTCATCACCCCCACTTCACCTCATCCTCCTGCCCCTCTGGGCTTCGCCCTCCCTATCTCCTTTCGGATGTACCACAGGTTCTGACCTATGACCTTCGGTCTGTCATCCCTTTGTTCCTGTTTGGATGCCTTCATTCCGATTTGGACCCCCTTTGTTTCCCTTGTGCTTTCATCTCCCTATTATATACAGGCACTTGTACATACTTGTTTTGGACCTTCAGTCTAAAATCGACCTGAAATGCCCCCTAGAGACTTCCTGCTCGCTGCCTCTGAAATTAAGGACCAAATGGACAAACAGCAATGGCACAGCGCTCCGCTTGAGTCACTGAGGCCAAGGTCCCTCCCCGCTAAGCCTCCGGTCCCCCTCCAGAATCATCCGCCCTTGCCCAGTTCTAACAAGAAGCTTGGTCCTGAGTTGGAACCTTCGGAATTCCCAGATTGCTCCGACCTCCTGACAGACCTCCAACATGTTGTTATATACTTCTAAACCCTTCCTCTCTTCATTTCATTAATTGGAGTCGCCCAACATTTCTCAAATATGTAACTCTGGCTTCGGAGCTCCGTTGGCTCTGCTCTCATCATCTTAATTAGTCATCTTCCACTTATAGCATGGCTGACATCTTCTTCCCATTCAGTTGGCTAACTTCCCCTTACCCACTTCTTGTTCCCATTCATTTCCCAGCCTTCTACTCCACCCTCCTTGACCTGACACCTCAGTTCCCTGTTAAAGATATCATTCAGAACCTTTCAGTATCTTTCAGTACTTTTCAGTATCACTTGGACTTTGACTGTTAGAACTGGGTGAGGGTGGACAATTCCAGAGGGGAACCGGAGACTTAGCAAGGAGGGACCTTGGCCTCAGCGACTCATGTGGAGCGCTGTGCCATTGCTGTTTGTCCATTTGGTCCTTAATTTCAGAGGCAGTGAGCAGGAAGTCTCTAGGGGGCATTTCAGGTCGATTTTAGACTGAAGGTCCAAAATGAGTATGCACAAGCGCCTGTATATAATAGGGAGATGAAAGCACAAGGAATCAAAGGGGGTCCGAAATGGAACAAAGGTGTCCGAATGGGAACAAAGGGATGACAGAAGCGGAGCGGCACCGAAAGGTCATAGGTTAGAACCTGTGGTACATCTGAAAGGAGATAGGGAGGGTGAAGCCCAGAGGGGCGGGAAGATGAGGTGAAGTGGGGATGATGACTAACTGGCTAGAATGGAGAGAAGCAGCAGTCCAAATAAGGATGAGGGGAAAGTGCGAAAGATACATTACAATCAGTGAAAGTACCGAGTATGATCTGTGGAGCTTGGAGGTTGCAGAGCTTATGGAGGTTATGGAGGTGCGGTTGAAAGTCTGAGGAATGTAGGCAATGGTGTTTATGTAGTATGAGGTCACCAATGCAATGGACTTAAGCCCAAGGTGGAGTCAAAGTCCGAGGTCGGAACTATGACGGAATCTCAGAGCAAAGGTACGAGTGGTATCTGAGTACAGGGTATGGGACAGCGGTGGAAGGTCGTAACTTGCTGGAGGTTTGGTGGAAGAGGGGAGGAGGGAGGAGAGTGATGAGAAGAGTGGGGAGAGGAGTGGAGGAGGAATGGTGTCAGGTCCGAAGGTGAGTATTGGAGTGGATGGGAGTAGGGTAGGAGAGGGATGGAAGGGTGGAGATGTCATGAGGAGTGAGAGGAGGAGGGTGGCGAGAGGGGTGATGTTCGGTCCGAAGGTGAGTATCAGAACAGATGGAGATAGGGTAGGACTCCGGAGGTGACAAGGATGAGGGTCTGGGAGTTGGTTCGGGATCGGGTATGTATGGATATGACATTGACTAAAGCCCCCCTCTGCCTTTTATATATACCTGTAGATTAGGACTCATTGTACCTCAGTTCTAATCTCGACTACAACTTCACCCCAAGTTCCCCTATGAGTGATTCATGTCCCCCTCCTACAAGATACCTCAGACATCTGAAATTAAGGACTAACTAAGATGTAACGGAGGCACAGCACTCCCCTCCGAGTCGCTGAGGCCATGTCCTTCTTAGTGCCTCTTGTATCAGCCTCCAGACCTGGGCTTCCTGGAGAAGCTTCGGTTCACTACCAGAGCTCTCGGAACCCCCTCTAGTTGAGCCCCATCTGCACCAGGATTGTCGCATTTTGACACGAGCTTCCAGCATGTTCCATATGACTCATCTGGTCATGTCGCAAAGAATAGGAAACACAATATCACAAGCAACAATATAAAACAATAGAAAGTGGCTGTGGAAAACCCAATCTGCATCTCCAGCCCAAACCACTCGACACAACTGCACTCCCTTCATGTCAACCAACTTGCCTAAACTACAGCTATCCAACGCAACAAACCGCATCCAAATGTTTGATGGAGAATTGAGTGAGATAGCGTTGAGGTGGGGAATATCTGGCACATTTTTCTTAACTTTCCAACCACATGTCACCATGGTTCCAAAATTGGCACATCCTCCTGACCATGAACAATGGATATTTATCCCTATTTTTCTGAAGCCTGAGGGATGCCAGGGACCATCTATGCACCCCATTTCCCACGCATGTGCAATGAACATGTGACATGCATCACGATACACAACTGGAATCCACATATCTCTGTGAATACCTCACCGATTCTCCTCATGTAACGTGCGTTGGAATCGCCTCGGTGCCCTCTACCATCCGTACTATAACCTAGTCACCTAATTTCTAGCCAACCTTCCACTGTATGATTTTCTAACATTTTATCCTGCATGAAGAACCTGATATTTAGCTGGTTTTGGGGTGCCCACAGCTACCCTCCTACATATAGGCCTAGCTCTTCATCGTGGTCCCTCACAATATCACCAAAAATCCAAAACAAACAAAAATCCTCCAGCTTAAATAAGCACAAACAGCTCGGCCTCATCCTATTGTACACATATCAGCTCTCCTGCTCCTGAATCCACACTATGATTCTCCAGGTCACACTCAGACTTCATATCTGAGGTGTTTTTTGTTGGAGAATGGATATCTGTTCCCATCAGTATAGAGTTTAACAGCCTATACCGGCATGGTCAAATGGGTGAGTTGTGTAATGGTAGCACACTGAGAGGTCCTGGTTTTGATGCCAGGCTTGTCCATGATTTTATGTCCTTGTCGTGTGACCTGAACTGTATCATTCAGTTGGATCTCACGGAGTAAGTCCTGCTGGACAATGTGAAATTTCTTCATTTTTCCCAAAACTCCAAGGATGTTCTCCACTCTGGTCAGTGCCATGTGACCTGTCAAGGTCTTTGCCTCAACCCGTGACCTGAGTAGGTAACTCGTTCAACAATTCCACAATCTCCTTGAAGCACTCTGATCATGTAAAGTAAATGCAAAATATGACCCTTCATCTCCTGATTTGCCCTCAGTGTGAGCTCTGCTGAGCCAGCCAATCCCTGGCATAAAACCCACCGCAGTTCTTCCATCTTTACTCCATGTCCGAATCCTATGTTCCTGTCAGAGACCTGATCGAGACGAGAGAGTGTCTCCATGATGGAGTGCTTCGGCCTCAGTGACTTATGCCAGGAGTGCTGTGCCAAGTAAACACGTCCATGCCCTAACTTACTAACTGGCCACCAGAACTGAAGAGGGTAAACTCTAGTCGATTTTATTACTGGAGTGTAACCTATGTACAAGTTAAGTATATATAGTTACAGTGAGGGTGGGTCCGCAAATGGTGGAGCCGAGTGGAGCGGAGCTAATGGGGTTTAGACATTAGCTGATTGAATATTACCAACGAGTTGGGTTACAGGGTTAACGGAAAGGCAGGCGATAGGCCTGAAGGTGGGCTTTGCAGGGCAAGCGAGTGTATTGTCCAGCGGAGGCGGGAGTGCGCTAGCGGACGTTGGAGCTGTCCGGAAGCCTTTGGGGCTCCGTACTTAGGGAGGCGTAGGTAATAGATTGAAAGGAGGAGGTGGTGACCATCGAGGGGTACCGAGGGGATTGCAGAATACGGGAGCTCCGAGGTTAGTGAAGAAGGAGCGGAAGTAGACCGGAGGAATCAGAGGGGTCGGAAGTCGATGGCCAGGGATGGATATGACAGTTCCAGTCTGCACTGAGACTGTTTTCCATCATTGCCAATGCATGATCTGCAAAATATCCGCCATCAGAGCCGCCATAACCCATGCCTGTGAGCTCAGACTTCGTCCAGAGGTCCACTGTTCCATAAACCCATATCTTAACAAATCCATTTCAGCTTTATTCCAACATTGCACTAGCATCTGGACTATGATTTCCAACTCGCAGTCTATCTTCTCTGAACCTAGGTGCAACTCTGTATGTCACCTGGGTCCTCCATCTAGGTACTCTCCTTTCATCTCGTTGGTTCCCTTCACTGGAACATGGCCAGAAGCCAGTATTCCTGCTGTGCTTAAACTCGACATCCAACATGAAATGAACTCACAACTAGGGCTGCAAGGCCTTAGCTCCTTAACATTAAACTCGTCACTGGGGCCACAAGGCCAAAATCCTTGCTCTCTGTCCTCTCGTAAAGTGCAGACTGCACTGCCTGGGTCAAAAGGTAACTCCAAACATGTGCATATCCCATCATCATCGTAAGACTCTGTCTCTGGGATTGAAACTACAGGTGCAGAATGGAGTGCTAAGTCCACCTGAACCTCTGCTATGACCTCCTCCTCCAGTACCTCACTGATCACAATTTCTCTTGGCATTTCCGATGCATTTCCATACACTGCCTGAGGCATCTCCTCAGATTCCATCTCCATGTTCACATCCTGTACCATATAATGCACCAATAAATCTTCGACTTTCACTATGCATGTCAACTGAACTCTAAGACCATGACCCATAGGCCTAAGCTCTTTAGAGTAAATATCCCACTGCACATACATCTCTGATCCATGATCCAAAGAATCTGGGTTGTCCAGCGATTCACATATGTCCTCTGTCCCAACCCTAGCCACTTCTATCTACGGCCATCATCCTCCACTACCTCTGATCCTTCGTCACTAACTGTCAGGGCACGGCACGGCGCTCCGCTCCGCTCCGCACCCTCCTGCTGCCCCTCTTTCCTTCTTCCTTTGCCTTCCTTCTTTCTTTCTTTCCTTTCTTTCTTTATACGGACAACCTCTCCCCTTACCCATGTAGCACGGACGTGTCCGGCGCTGAGTACCCCATGTGGATACTGCGCCACCGGATACGCCGCGCATCTTCACTTGTACTTCTCCCCTCTGACACCCGGGACCGCCCGCGGAGCCATCCGCAATAACCCGGCTCCACCCGGGCTGACGTGGCACCCCCCATGTGACCCGTTCCCACCTGTATATAAACCGAGCCGAAGCAGAACCGAAGAAGCAGCCTTCTTCTCACTACTGCTTCAGGCAAGTGTCTTACTTTAGTTTAGCTTAGTCTTTCATCCTAATAACAATCACTACTGCTTCAGCCTAAGAAGCCGGACAGGGACGGGAGCCCAAGTAAGGGCCGTTCGCTATACATTCCCGCCACTCTGCCACCGCCCGGGCCGCTAGCGCTGGGGCTACACCGCTACCCCCGCCTCTCCTGTACCGTCCCTGACAGCAGAAGAAGGCTTCAACTTAGTCTCCCCTGCCTCCTCCAGCATGGTGACCGAGGAGCAGTACCAGGACCTGCTGGCCAGGTTCCAGGAACTGCAAGCGATCCTTGAGAGCAGAATCCAAAACCCACCACCCACACCCGCACCCGTGCCCACACCCGCACCCAAACCCAAAGCACCCAAGGTCACTGCACCCACCACCTTCGCTGGCGCAAGCGAGGACCTTGACTGCTTCAAGGCAGAATGCGGGATCTATTTCCATGTCCGCGCAGCAGAGTTCCCTGACACTCTGTCCCAGATCCTCTTCGTCTTGTCGTACATGAAAGGAGGAGCTGCGGGAGCATGGGCTACACAGCGCACGATCACGCTGCTGACAGCGGGATCTCCCGCAATCACATGGACGACTTTATGGCAGAGCTCGACGCCATGTTCCAAGATCCAAACCACGAAGCCACCGCCCAACAGAAGCTCGCTGCCCTGCAGCAGGGTACTGACTCCATGGACAAAATTATCCAGGAGTTCGAGATCCATGGCCCCACCTCGTGGCTAGGTGATGTAGGGCTGGTAGACCGCTTCGAACAAGCGATCAATGCGTGGCTCCGTGAGAGCATCTATTGCCTGCGCCCCATGCCAAGGACCTGGGCAGAATGGAAACGAGAAGCCACCCTCCTCGACAACCAGTGGTGGCGCTTCCAGGCGATGCAACCCCACCTCCCCCTGTTTAAACTGCCCCTCCCCCTGCGAGACCGCCACCAACAACCCCCCAGCCCTTCGCATGCCCGCCACCCGGACCCCCACTGCAAGCCGCCACTGCCCCCATGACCCCCACAGTCATGGCCCCGCACCCCCAGCTCTGCTCCCTCAGCCAATGGACCTCGACCATTCAAGGGCTGACCTGCGGCAAGGGATGTGCCACAACTGCAACGCCCCAGGGCACTTTGCACGAGACTGCCCCCTCCCAAAAGTTTGCCGAATATGCCGCATGCACCCGGAGGACCTTTGAGCACTAGTGGAAGGGCTGAGAAGCCAGCTGATGGGGACGCCTGAAAGAGACGAAGAGGGAGAAGAAGCAGACCCCCCGGAGGATTTTCGGGAAGGCGACCGGTGAGGGATGCATCCCGGCTGCCTACGAGCAATAGTACCCAGTGTAAATACCGAGATGCACGTGAGTCTGCGCCGTCGCCCAAATTCCACTGGGTAATTGCTAAGAAACAGAGGAAAACCGCATCCTCAACCAAGAAAGGCACAAAAGCTGCTGGCCCACCCCTTGAGGTGGCCGTCTCCCCACCTGCCATCTATGTGCTTGCCAAACAGTCCCCCTGCTCCCTCAACATGAAAGTAAAAGTGACTGCATTACCCTCCCTCACCGCAGTCACCGTTTCGGCACTGTTAGATTCCGGTGCGACTGGGAACTTTGTAAGCCAGACTTCATCCAGAAGCACAGGCTCGAGACGACCCCGCTCCCCCAACCTATCCCAGTGCACAATGTAGATGGAACGCCAAACGAGAATGGGGCCATCACTGAAGAGCTGGAAGCCCTGCTGACGTTCGGGCAACACACAGAGCGGGCCCGCTTCACCGTGGCAAACCTAGGGCAGCAGTCCCTTATCATCGGGCACTCGTGGCTGCTACACCACAACCCAGAGGTCGACTGGGCAGGGCAGAAGGTCACCATGTCCCGCTGCCCCTCCTCCTGCTGGTCATTGCAAGCAGCCGCTGAGCAGACCCCTGAGGTGGAGCCTGGGGACGGGATCTACGCCGCCATAATCCCACCAGAGTGGGGGCATGACCTAAGGGCAATGACCACACTGTCCCAACGCCTAGCGGAAGAAGCCCAAGATGCGGAGGCAAAACCGCTGACGATGGAAGAGCTGGTACCTGAGCACTACAGAGACTTCCAGGATGTATTCTCGAAGGAAGCCTTCGATGTCCTGCCCCCCGGAAGCCTTGGGACCATGCTATTGACCTAACCCCAGACGCCAAGCTCCATAGAGGCAAGACCTTTCCCCTATCCCGACTGGAACAGAAAGAGCTGGATGAGTTCCTACGTGAGAACCTGCAGAATGGGCGCATACGCCCGTCGAAGTCGCTGATGGGTGCCCCCATATTCTTCGTCAAGAAGAAGGATGGGTCCCTGCACCTGGTCCAGGATTACTGAAAGCTCAACGAGATAACAGTCAAGAACTCGTACCCCCTCCCGCTCATTTCTGATGTCCTTGCGCGCCTTCGCAACGCAAAGTACTTCTCGGCACTAGATCTGCACTGGGGGTTCAACAACGTATGGATCAAAGATGGTGACGAGTGGAAAGCAGCGTTTGCAACCAACCAGGGCCTGTTCGAACCCACAGTGATGTTCTTTGGGCTATGCAACTCCCCAGCAACCTTCCAAACCATGATGAACGACATCCTCCGGGACTTCATCGACCGAGAGGTTGTTATCTGCTACATGGACGACATCCTGATCTTCACATCCACCCTAGAGGAGCATCGGAAGGTCGTGCGGGAAGTGCTGGAGACGTTGCGAAGGAGGAAGCTCTTCCTCAAACCGGAAAAGTGCAAGTTTGAACGGCGCCGCATTGAATACCTTGGACTTGTCATCTCCGAGGGTAGCGTTGCCATGGACCCAGTGAAAGTCCAAGGGGTCCTTGACTGGCCGATGCCGACAAAGGTGAAGGAGGTACAATCCTTCCTGGGCTTCCTAAACTTCTACCGTCGCTCCATCAAGGACTTCTCCAAGACGGTGCAGCCACTCCACACCCTGACCCGCAAAGCAAAGACCTGGACATGGGGGGAGAATGAAGAGCGTGCCTTCGGCACCCTCAAGGTCACCATTACCTCCGCCCCCATCCTTGCTTTTCCCACTGACTCCGGCCGCTACAAACTCAAATGCAATGCCTCCAACTTTGCCACTGGCGCCATTCTGTCCCAGCTCCAAACCGACAGCGAGTTCCACCCCATCACCTTCATGTCCAAGAGCTTCACCAAAGTAGAATGCAACTACGAAATCTACGACAAAGAAATGCTCGCGATAGTCCAAGCGCTGGAAGAGTGGCATCATTTCGTAGAAGGGGCTGAGGAGAAGGTCGATATCTACACGGACCACCGCAACCTAGGCTACTTCCGCACCGCGCAGAGGCTGAATCGCCGCCAAGCGTGGTGGTCACTGTTCCTGTCCTGCTTCCACTTCACCCTCATCCACCGACCAGGGAAACTCATGGGGAAGCCGGATGCCCTCTCCCACCTTGCCAACCACCCGAAGGGAAGGGATGACAACGACAGCCTGACCCTCCTACAGCCAGAATGGTTTGAAGCCCATGCGACCGAGGCCATCACAGTAGAGGGAGAAGAGGCGGCCATCCTGGAAAGAATATGTGCGGCGAAGGACCGCGACGAGAAGGTGGTGAAAGCGCTGAAGGAGCTGGGAGATGGAACCCTCAGGACGGATGAATGGAGCAAAGATGGAGAGCTGGTCCTCTACCGCGGAAAGGTATATGTCCTGAAGGACCCGCAACTCCGCCACGACCTGGTGCGGCTACACCACAACGTGCAGGCGACAGGACACCCAGGGTGATGGAAAACCCTGGAGCTCGTCTCCCACGATTACTGGTGGCCCTGGATGGTGGAGTATATAGGCCATTACGTAGCGGGGTGCGACGCCTGCAATTGAGTCAAGTCATTCCCCTCATGGAAGGTGGGGAAGCTCATGCCAAACAAGATCCCCACCTGCCGCTGGCAGGTAATCTCTGTGGATATGATCGGAGAGCTCCCTGAGTCTAAGGGCTACAACGCCATCCTAGTGGTGGTGGACCGCCTATCTAAGTGCATCCACGCAATCCCCACAGTCATGGTGGTAGACTTGGCCGGGATTGCCCAACTCTTCCTCGAACATGTCTGGAAGCATCACGGGCTCCCTGAGGAGATTCTCAGCGACAGAGGGAGCGCCTTCGTCTCTCAGTTCTCCAAAGAGCTAGCGGCCCTGCTAGCGGTCAAGCTGACCCCTTCGGTGCCCTACCACCCGCAGATGGATGGACAGACAGAGCGAGTGAACCAGGAGATAGAAGCCTACCTCCGAGTGTTCGTTAACCACCGCCAGGATGATTGGGCGGACTGGCTCCCACTAGCGGAGTTCTCCCATAATAACCGCATCCACGCCTCAACCCGCCGCACCCCCTTTGACCTTGACACAGGCCAACACCCCAGGATGGGGACGGAACCCACGCGTGCATCAGAAGTCGAAGCCGCAGATGCATTCACCTCGAGACTGATGAAAATGCAGGAAGAGGCAAAGGTGGTGCCAGAGCACGCAGCGGAAGAGATGGCCCGCTACTACGACCGACACCGAGAAGTAGCGCCCAAGTACAAAGAAGGCGATCAAGTCTGGCTCAGCACCCAAAACTACACCACAGACCGCCCTACCAAGAAGTTAGACCACAAATGGACCGGCCCCTTCAAAATCCTTAAGGTCGTATCCCCTGCCGCCATCAAACTCCAGCTCACAGCGTGACAGAGGGGAGTCCACCCAGTGGTATCGGTGACAAATGTCCGGCCCTACCGTCCAGATGGGATCGCCGAACGACCCGCCAACCCCCGCCCAGGCCCTGAAATCGTAGACGGAGGGGAAGAGTACAAAGTCAAGAAGGTCCTCAACTCCCACTGGTGCTGCAGAAAGCTCTGGTATCTGGTGAAGTTCACGGGCTGGCCAAACTCCGAAAATGAGTGGCTCCCTCACGACAACCTGGCCAACACATGCGACCGGATCGAGGAGTTCTACAGAGCACACCCAGATGCCCCAGGAAGAGAGCGAGAAAACCCCCTAGCCACTTCGAGGCGAAGCAGCTTAAGGAGGGGGTGATGTCAGGGCACGCCACACTGCTCCGCTCTGCACTGCACCCTCCTGCTGCCCCTCTTTCCTTCTTCCTTTGCCTTCCTTCCTTCTTTCTTTCCTGTCTTTCTTTATACGGACGACCTCTCCCCTTACCCATGTAGCACAGACATGTCCGGCGCCGAGTACCCCATGTGGATACTGCGCCACCAGATACGCCGTGCATCTTCAATTGTACTTCTCCCCTCTGACACCCAGGACCGCCTGCAGAGCCATCCGCAATAACCCGGCTCCACCCGGTGTAGGAGAAATAATATTCAAAGAATAAAACAATGATCTATCAGAATAGTCAACGAACAGGTGACAAGTTCAGATGTTTAACAGATCTCATGATCTTTATGAGACTGGACAGACATTAGAAGATCATTATAAATTATCTACACCCATGTAGCATGAGATTTAATCTACTACAATCATGCCTAGAACCTGGCATAGGTGTAATATTCAAAGAATATATCCCTACAACAAGAAAATAGCACATAGACGGCAGAATAAGAAGGAACATTGGGAAAGAAATGTGAATATCTCGGGAACCAGTAAACTTTTGACTGTAATCTTTTTACCATCTGAAAGAACTGTTTCTTAACTTTATCCACGGTTTTGTCTCATTCTAAAAGCTTCAAAACTGACGGAGATATTGCTCAAACAGCGAAACAGCTTATAATTCATATATATTTATTTGCTAATTCTTACAAAAAGTAATGTGACTCAAGGGAAATATATTGGCGCCCGGAAGTCTGGCGGACCGAATACCATATGGCGGAGTATTCCCCGGCGCGGGCAGACAGTTTTTGATCGCATCAGAAGAGGAGAAAATGCTAAAAAACCGGATCTTGTATATTTTCCCATGATTCATCAAAACTTTTTGATTTTAAGCTCAAATAAATTGGAACAAAGGAATGATTGATGATCTGGATCTCGGATTATAAGCATGAAGTGATTCAGAAGTCCGCGGATCAGTTAATTAATTGGGAAGGCTCTAGAACATTAGTAATGATGCGGCTTCACACAAAGGGGTCAATTAGAGAACAGTCTAGAAAGTTCCTTTATAGCCGAGTCATTTATAAAGATAACCGTTCGTAATTAAGGCGGTGTAGAGCATAGCTTTAGCGCTACAAGACCCCGCTAAGATCGGCCCAAAAGACAAAGAAATGAATTACTTATTGCTGAGTCATGTCCTAAGTCCATTATTAAGCTTACACAGCCCAAGCCCCTATATCATTCTAGAACTATCTATAATACAAATGTAGCACATGTAACTAGTGCGAGGCGTGGGAGTAGAGAGGTCTCTGAAAAGCATAAAAGGCCGCCGCTTCTGCCCCCTCTCAAACCTCAGGTAGAAATAAAAGTTTCATTCTCCTCACCAGTGGTTGGTTCATTTGCTCCAAAAGATAAAAGCAAATATTAGTTGTTAGCTAATATAAAACTAACATGTCACTCTAAGCGTGAGTTAGGGTCAGTTAGACACAGCTGAACAAAAGTGTCATAGTGAGAATTAGTGAGAATTTAGTGGAGGGACTTCTTAATTGAATAATCTCTCAGCAATACTTGGTTATCACACCACAGGAGAAAAGTGAGTGATCCTGAACCTGCTAGATAACTAGCACGCACTCTAAGCGATAGAAAGAGCAGTTTGGTCACTCCTGTATTGAGTAACATTTATTGCGGAATTATTTTATTAGTAGTGTTCCTTCAGTAAATTATCAGGAAAATCATGTCCTACTGAAAAGTGGTATATCTAGGTGTAATATTGACTAGAAATCATAGTAAAGTCAATATAGAATTTTATCCGTAGACGATCTATACGTCAGGTGAGATCGTTGGGGGGTGTTTATTGTTGTTTAGACAGTGAACAATTATATATTTGGCAACCAAAACACGGTCAGTTCGCAAATCAGCACAAACTCTAATATCGTTATTGGATGTAGGAAACTGGTTACATAAGGTGATCCAGCTCCGCTCCTTCACCGGGCTGACATGGCACCCCCCACATGACCCATTCCCACCTGTATATAAACCGAGCCGAAGCAGAACCGAAGAAGCAGCCTTCTTCTCACTACTGCTTCAGGCAAGTGTCTTACTTTAGTTTAGCTTAGTCTTTCATCCTAATAACAATCACTACTGCTTCAGCCTAAGAAGCCGGACAGGGACGCAAGCCCAAGTAAGGGCCATTCGCTATACATTCCCACCACTCCGCCGCCGCCCAGGCTGCTACCCCCGCCTCTCCTGTACCGTCCCTGACACTAACCTCGGAGCCCCTGTATTCTGCAATCACCTCCAACTCCCTCAATGGTCACCATGCCCTCAATTCAATATATTACCTACACCTCCCTAAGTACAGAACCCCGAAGGCTTCTGGACAGCTCCGACATCTGCTAGCGCACTCCTGCCCCCACTGGGCAATTCACTTGCTTGCCCTGCAAGTCTACCTTTGGGCCTATCCCTCCTTTCTGTTTCTGGGTTATAGCCCGCCACTCCGCTAACCCCGTAACCCGACTTGTTGGTAATATTCAGTCGGCTAACGTTTAACTCTGTTAGCTCCGCTCCGCTTGGTCCTGTCATTCACAGGCCTGCCCTCACTGTAGCTATACATATATACTTAACTTGTAGATAGGTTACACCCTAGTGATAAAATCGACTAGAGTTGATCCCCCTTTTAGTTCTCGCTGCCAGTAAAGTAAATTAGGGCACGGATGTGTTACTAGGCACAGCGCTCCTGGTCTGAGTTGCTGAGGCTGAAGCCCTCCACCACAGAGACATCTCCTTTGTCTCACTTCCAGTCTCTAACAAACACAGGTAAAATCCATCATTCTCTCATGCCACTATCTTCCACCACATGTCACCCCTTTTGTCAGGGCAATAGCCCCAAACCCCAAGCTGTCATATCCATACAATCCCGACCTCCGCTCCGGGCTCCCGGAACTCCGAACCTGACTTCCGGAGTCCTACTTCCCTTCTGCCACCTCCTCCTTGCCGACTCCCAAGAGGTTATCCCACCTCCGGCTCTGACAACACCTTCGGTCCGACTCCGGAACATTCCGGGTCCAACCCCAACCTTGACACCTTCCAGGCGAGTATGCAACACCTATGCTCCTGACTCCGGGCCTCGCTCCGGAATCCTGTTCGCGTCCCTGTCTCCGGAACCTCCGGTCTTAGCTCCAACCTCAGACTTTGACCCCACCTCCGCTTATACCCATTGTATTGGTTAGCTCATTCCATTTAATTACGTTTGCCAATATTCCGGAGTTTAACTTCCGAGTTCGGACTTTCCAGACTTACCTCGGACCTTGCAACTATTGCATTGCTCCATTCAATTCTGCTATACTCCCTCATTCCTATTTGGGCTGCTGCTTCCTTTCTATTCAGTCAGCTAGCCACTCCCCACTCCCAACCTCCTTCCTTCCTCCTTGGGCCTTGGCCCTTCATTCCTCCTTTGAGAAACACCATTGAGTCAAACCCTTGACCCTCGGTGTTGTTCCTCTTTCCATCTCCCTTTGTCTCCTTTCGTCTTACCCTTGTTCCTTTTGATTCCGGACCCCTCCTTATATACAATGTACCTAGTAACTTGTAACCCCAGTCCGAAATCGACCTGAATTCCCCCAAGAGACTTTCCCTCTGCTAGATCCGAAATTAGGGACCCCTAGGACAACCAGCAATGGCACAGCGCTCCGCCTGAGTTGCTGAGGCCGAGGTCCTTCCACGCTAAGTCTCCGATTCCACTCCGGAGTCATCCAAATCCGCAAGTTCTAACACAAGCCATATGTAATTACGATGTACATATAGTCACATGGGGAAGCGGTAACTTCTGGTTAACCGCTTACACACACCATAATATACACACCATTGTATCACATATGGCCTCGTGTGCTGAGCAACCCTGTTAGAATTGGCGGACTCGGACGACTCCGGAATGGAATCGGAGACTTAGCGTGGAAGGACCTTGGCCTCAGCGACTCAGGCGGAGCGCTGTGCCATTGCTGGTTGTCCTAGGGGTCCCTAATTTCGGATCTAGCAGAGGGAAAGTCTCTTGGGGGAATTCATGTCGATTTCAGACTGAGGTTACAAGTTACTAGGTACATTGTATATAAGGAGGGGTCCGGAATCAAAAGGAACAAGGGTAGGACAAAAGGAGACAAAGGGAGATGGAAAGAGGAACAACACCGAGGGTCAAGTGTTTGACTCAATGGTGTTTCCCAAAGGAGGAATGAAGGGCCAAGGCCCAAGAAGGAAGGAAGGAGGATGGGAGTCAGGAATGGCTAGCTGACTGAATAGAAGGAAGCAGCAGCCCAAATAGGAATGAGGGAGAATAGCGGAATTGAAATGGACAATGCAATAGTTGCAAGGTCCGGAGTAAGTCCGGAAAGTCCGAACTCGGAGGTTAAACTCCGGAATATTGGCAAAGGTAATTAAATGGAATGGGCTAACCAATACAATGGGTATAAGCGGAGGTGGGGTCAAAGTCCGAGGTCGGAGCTAAGACCGGAGGTTCCGGAGACGAGACGTGAACGGGATACCGGAGCGGAGGTCCGGAGTCAGGGGCATAGGTTTTGCGTACTCATCTGGAAGGTGTCGAGGTTGGGGTTGGACCCGGAATGTTCTGGAGTCGGACCGAAGGTGGTGTCCGAGCCGGAGGTGGGATAACCTCTTGGGAGTCGGCAAGGAGAAGGTGACGGAAGGGAAGTAGGGCTCCGGAAGTCGGAGTTCGGAGTTCCAGGAGCCCGGAGCGGAGGTCGGGATTGTATGGATATGACAAACCCCACTGAGACCTCACATTGTCGCTCCACCCTAGAGCTTCCTCTAGGTTATTACTCACACATATTGCTGCAAGTCTCTTTTTCTCTGAGTTTTCACTCAGAGTGCTGCTTAGCAGCAGTTCCTCATACTCCTCAACTCTGTTGGGGATGATGTCTTCTGCATTTTTATCCAGGTGGATATCTGCTGACACATAGTCATTGAAATGCAGATCCTCATCAGTTGACGAGTCATAGTAATGTGAAAGTGCATCTGCCACTTTGTTTTTGTGGCCTTCCACATATTTTATTTCACAATTGAAGCTTGCAAAGAAAGCTTGCCATCTCAGGTGTCTTCCTGAGTTGTGGTTTTTCGCTTTGAAATATTCCAAAGCTTTATGATCCATGATTACTGTGAATTCATGGCCTCCCATGAGATCGTCTTGCCACTCATGAGTGCCTCAAGGACTCCAAGTTCCTTGAGTTCGTAGGCAAAATACCTATGCTGAGTGTTTGTCAACTTTTTGGACATAAACGCAGCAGGGTGGCAAGTTTGCCACTTTTTGCCTTGTCCAATTAGTGCACCCATGCCCGCTGGGCATGTGTCTGTTATGACCCAGACATGGAGTTTGTCCCTCTCTTCTATCGAGAGGTTTTCTGGTGGATTCCACTGGACAGGCTTCAGAATTGGAGCCCTGCATGCAAGATGTTTTATCTCATCAAAGCATTTCTGGTGGAGTGGGGTCCACCTGAATATCTGCTTGTTCAAGCAGATTGTTTGCAGTGGCCCTGTGTAGCCACTGACGTTTGGCATGAATATCAATAGATATTCTACCATCCCCAGGAAGTGTAAGACTCCTGTGTGGTCTACTGGCTCTTGCCAGTTGCAGATTTTTTCCATTTTATCCGCTTGGGCATGGATGCCTTGTTCATCCACATGGTGTAAGGAGTGGTAACCCCACCCCTTATTTTCCACTTACATATCATATAATTGCCTTGTAATAAACATGTATATACAAAGTAGATACAATAGTATTGTCGTGACCTGGCATATCCGTCACTTCCATCAACATGTCCTAGTGCCACTTGGCCCATCCTACCCGCTACCACCATCATCCATCCATCCATCCATCCACCTGTCACCCTCATCTGCACTTTCTCCCCATGTGCGTACCTTCCAACCAAGGTTGCCCATTTGAGTGGATGGCCTTTTCTCTCTTTTGTCCACTTGTGGACTATTGTTCTCCCTTTGCCACTCCTTGTTTCTTTATTTCCTTTTGTTGGCAAAGTTTGCCGATATTAACCATTTGTCTATTTCTTCATTCATTAATATTGCACTTGATCTGCCACTCCTTCTGGGCCGGTCCTATTTAGTTAGTTGTGCTTATAATGCATGTAGGTTACACCAGATGTACCTCAGTTCATATATTGACTTGGATTCCCCCCCCCCCCCTTGTCTCTTCTCTACATTGTAAGACTCCTGTCTGAATTGGGACACCAATGTAAGAATGAAGTGCAGCACTCCACCCGAGTCACTGAAGCTGAAGTCCCACCCCTCCGACCTTACAAGCCCAGATGACTTTGCATGCCTTGCAGATCATCCAGATATGTGTCTGACACATTCCTGACCAGTATGGGAAAGAAGAAAGAGCAAGGAAGCCTTTTCCTCCCACTACTGTTGCAATAATAACTTTATACAAGTTAGTTTTGTTGACAGCCTGAGGAACTAGGCTGACCAGGGTTGGCACCTACACCAACCCCTTACACATGGCTTCCTAAGACTGGCGACATGCACAAGTAATTACTTTCCCGGGAATAGCCGAATGTGGCTGTACGTGTCACGTGCTGCCAAAGTTAACGGAGTTCATAATATTGAAGTGGCGGCATCGCATTTGTGATTCTACTTTGATTTCATATGTTCCTGAATTATCTCCCGTGTCGCTTCTGGTGGTATCTGGCGGTGGCTATGGTATTTTCGGACTGCCCAAGATGCCTCACAACCATTTAACCCATGCCGGTATCCATCCATGTATCTTAGTGATCGGTTTGCGAACCTGAAAGAAAAAAATGGAAAAGATGAGGAAATCCATAATGAGAAAACTCACCTTCTCATTGACTGGATGGTCACAGAGGCCAGTGAGCTTATCGCATTTGCCTCAACATCCTCAATCTTTGAAGAGGGTGGATATTCTCGGTAGACCCGCTTTGAGAGTCCCCAGACCTGTTCAATGAAATTTAACTCACAGTGAAATCTTGGGAGGAAGAGAACATCAATGGCGTTAGCCCTGCAATGAGATGTAAGAAGGCAATCTACGTTGATGAAATCGGGCTGGTGAAATAGAATGTTCTGGCAGCAACACTGTGCATCATTCCCTCGGCACTTGAACCCTTTGCACACTGCCGGAAGAGAGGATGCATTATGATAACCACGTTCCTCCAAGAGTTTTGCCATCCCCTTGGACAGTCCTGGGTGAGTTGGGTGGTTGTCAGGATAGTAGAGATGTTGGGGTTGGCCATTAAATATGGTATCAGCCATGCGCTTCTTGATCATGTGTGGTTTTTGTCAGGGACTGCGTGTCAGTTCACGACGATAAGGGTGTTCCCGAGAATCCTAGTCGTTGTTAACACTGAGGCGCCACCCTCAGCAAAGATAGAAGTTATATACACGGGTACCGCTACCCACTAGAGCGTGGCTACAATGAGATAAGAGATAGCCGATAGAATGACGACATGAAAAGATAAGTATTCATTCGGATAATCGTAAGCAAGGCATGGGAAGGGGGTGACATGTGGACGGAAGAAAGGAAGTGGGAGCCAAGCGAGAGCTAAGCGAGATTACCTGTGTTCTTCACATCACTCCGGATCGTCTTATGGCAACTCCCTTCCGGCATAGGGAGTCAAGGTAGCCGGTTAGGCCGTGCCCTGATAGTTTTCCATCTGCCCGATAGATAATCCGCCCATTCTCGTCACGTGCAACAACAGCAACACCCCAATCCTTTGGAAATTTCGGCATTTTAACAGCTGATAGAGAATCCTCTGCACATTTTGCATGTGTTCGGGCATTGTCAAAGACAAGGACATGCTTGTCATTTGGATATTTCTGTTGCAGGATTTCCATCACACATGAAGCTTGTTCAAGAATATCCTCGTTTGTAAAGTAACCATCTCAGTTCTTTTCTGGCTTGAGAATCACACACGCATCACAGCCATCCCCCCATAGTCAGCTGAAACAAAATCGGAAACCATCAGAGAAGCCCCTTCACCCTTTGGATAAGGTTTAGGGGTCTCCGAGTTGTGTACCCAGCGAACCCTGCGGCGATCATGTGCATAAAAGATTGATTCCTCATGAAACCAAAGAACAGTGTGTTGTTCTGGTGGTGATTCAGGTAGTTCCTCTTCCCCATTCATGTCCCACTTCCTTGTTGACTTCGCATATTCAGCCATTGCAGGCAGAAACACTGTCTGCCAATAGTTGACAACATCTTCACACTCGTGGCCATCAGAATACTGGCCCTTCTTCTCCTTGCGCCACTGGTATCCCATTATGTGTAGCCACCTCTGTGCAGTGCGTAGAGAGATAGGTTTTTCACATTCCATGCGTTCTTTCATCTCCGGAGTGTTGAGGAACTCCACAATGTCTGATGCAGAGATATATGGGCCAAGCCCATGAAGGTGAGTTTCCAGTTCTGCTTTCAAATCTTCATCTGTCACCAGAACTGATGATCCCCAGTGGCCATATGGGTTCTCTGGTAATGATTTATCAAGGAGAAAAGTCCGGCACCAGCTCCGTAGACACGCAGCATAAGAATTCCCACGATTCCACACCTTCGCAACCGTCAGTGATGCCCCAATCCAGCCAGCATCTCCATTATTGACTGAAGAACCATACAGATGAAGGAGCTGAGCCATCTGCTGGACTCGCACTTGCACCATGAGGTTGATATCAACACTCTTGTAACCCCTTCCTGTTTTCCGGGGCGGCTTCAGGATTTCATCAAGCACGTGCACGGCCTCAGCAGCATCTTTCTTCTTGGGTGGGGGAACATAGGGCCGTGAATGAAAATGAGCCTTTGAGGGTTCTTCCTCTGTTCCAAGAGGCCTTCCCTGGGCTATGACTGGAGATACTGGTGGAATATGTGGCTCCGGCAGTGCGTCATCAATTTTTTCCGGGGTATTGTTGTGGGTCACTGAAAACTGGTTTAGGACACTCAAGGGAGTGGCTGCTGGGCTGTGGGTGGGGCTCCAGGTGGACTCTGACTGTTGGTCATCAGGGGAGATATCGCGCATCTCCATCTCAGCAACAAACACATTGCTCTCAGCAGCCTCAGAGCTGCAGGTCTCTTTTTCCTCCTCTCCTTGGGTGAGATCTATCTGTGTTATAGCACTGTTCCTCCCACTAGAGTTTGTGCTCAAGTTGTTCAGGAGGGCTGAGAGAACGGCCTGCCCAGATTCCTTGCCAGAAGTTGGAGGAGGGTTGAAAAAATCAAGGATTGTGCGTTTCTTCCTGTCAATCCTTGTCCTTTTTCACATCTCCTGGATCCTCCCACTAATAGTCCTCTTGATTGCTGCATCGCAGTACCGGCTGCGCTCTGAGCGTACACCGTTTATGGTGGTCCCAGCATATGTGACTTTGTTGCCCGGGATTTTTCCCCGGATATTGGCTAACTGAGCAAGCTGTTCCTCAGTATCGTGTAGGCACTGGGAAAATGCATTCTTTGAGGATATTGCTGGGTTGATTGTTTCATCAAGGTCTGTGTCGCTGTCTGCATCACTGTTTGCACCATCATATGAGTTGGAATTGACATTAGCATCAGGCCAATCCGGAAGTACATCATCCCCAACAGTCTGTGTGTGCTCTAGGGGGATTGTGTGGATTGACTCTGTAGTCGGAGATGGGTCTACATGTAATTTCTAGTAAAGAAACAAAAGTAATGAATCATGACCCAATAACAATATATGGTGAACCTTACCTTCTGAGAGTACTTTCCAAGGTTATTTGCTCGCTTACGCTTTTCCCCTAGAGGCATAATGTGCAATGTTGGAGGGGAAAGGGTGTGGGCGCTTACGTGCTTTCCCACTTTGGCCTCGGCAAATTCCGAATGAATTGATTTCGCCATTCCATGCATGCCAAAATTTTACTACCAAATTTTCAGTTGCAGTTCCCAAGTGACAAGCATTGAAAGAAGAACCACTTCCGGGCACAAAACAAAAAAGCTCCTCTCACTTCTCACTGAGTACAAATATCAAATTTTAGAAACCGGGAATGTCTTCTTTACTGTGTACTCTACATAGTTCAGGCTGTAGCATTTGCTAGATCAAGTTGTGTCCAAAGTGAGAGGGTTAGTTCATTCTGGAATAGTTTGCATCCGTAAAGTGATGACTTGTGCATGTCGCCAGTCTTAGAACATCTAGGATTGGAGCAAACAGCTGGAATTTCTTCCGGCTTATGTAGAACTTTACCCCCTCGAGGCGAGTTAATAACCACAATAGTGCTTTATTGTGGTTCTTCACCAAGCTTGTGCTGGTGAAGATATCATCAAACCAGATGTGTAGACATCTGCCTATTTCCCCTCGTAGTTCCCAGGTCAACACATGCTGGAAAGTACAGGGAGTGTTGCAGTCTCCTTGCTGCATCGTTTTGGAGTTGTACATCCCATAGGGGGTAGAGAACATCGTCTGGATCCACATGTATCTGTTCATACACATCCAACATATTGATCTTGGATTGGTATGTTGCTCTGGTGACTGATTCTTGGATCAGTCACATGTCTGGCATTGGAGTGATGTTGAGAGTCATGTTTCTTGCATCAATTACTGTGTGCAAAGATCCATTTGCTTTTCAGATGCACAGTAGCAGGCACACTTGCTTGCTGCTTGCAGGATACCACCATCCTGCTTTTACATAGCAATCTATTTTTGTCGCTAGTGCTTCCTGCAGTGCTGCAGGGCATCTCGGGGTATTTTCCTGAAATTTCTTATTTGGATCCTTTAATGGGATCCGATGGTTAACCTCCCTCAGGGGAAGCATCTCCAATGGCGCTGGTGCCATTACAGTTTCAAACTTTTCCCTCCACCATTCCCTGAGTATTTTGAACTCAGGGCTAGTCATGGAGAGTCCTTCCAGATGCAGATGTGGTATGCTGGAAGTTCTAGTCCTTCTGGACTGGATTGGGCCAACCTTCAGGGTACCTCTTTTGGATTACCCTGAGGTGTGTTTCTTTCTCGCCTCCCAGCTGGGGGGCTTTTTTCTTGGCAGTTCTCGAGTCCTTGCTCAAGTTTTCCACCTGTGCAATCTCGTCACACAGTCTTCTCTGACTCCAAGGGTGTCTATGTTGCCCTTGGATGCCATTCTCACTTTGTGAGATCGGAAGTCTAAGTTTACCTGGTTTTTATTCAACCAGGGGGCACCAAATATGGTGTTGTATCTGTCGATGTTGATGACATTGAAGTAATGGTTCTCAATGTGGTTGTTGATCTCAACGCCCACATTCATTCCAAACAAGATTTTTGATCTTGTTCCTTTCATCCCCATTTGGAGGACAACCAGATTCTCCAACTGGAGAATTGGGATATGGACCGCATGGACAAAATCCAGCGATATCGCATCTGTTTCGGCCCTGCTGTTGAACAGCACGTAGGCTTTTATGCCTGCTATTTTGATGTGGGCCATCAACATTCTCTTAGTAGAGAGCGGTCTGTTCATGGGATATTTCCCTGCACCTTTGGAGATGCAGAATTTTGCATTGAATAAGGGGGTTTGGGTTTCGTTGGACTTCTGGTCCTTCTTCCATTCTTCTTGGGTTCCTTCGTATAGGTTCCCAAGGTGTCCTTCTTTGGTGTTTCCACCAAAGCCTCTGCAACTTCCTTGTCTGCAGATTCTTCTAACTGGCATGTTACTGCCAGTTTGACTTTATAGTTGGGTCATCTTGGTCAACAACTGACATTGGGCCCATTCTTATGGTCCCAATGTTGACTTCACCCTCTGAATCGGGTGAGTATTGAGGTCCCTTGTATGGGTCCTCAACTTCAAAGCTTGATGCTTCAGAGTCACCAGAGTTCTTCTCTGGTTTATCTTCCGATGAGTCCTCCAACTCTTCTTCTGATAACTGGGCAACTTCCATGGCAGCTATGTGCCTTGGTTTCTCATCGCTTATTGTGTGATGTTTAGGGCAATCTTTATTTGCCCTAATTTGCCACACTTGCCACAAATTAAAACTGATTCTTGGTCAGTTTTCCTCGAATATTTCTAGGATGAGTCCTCTTTCCATCTGGGTTTGGGCTCCTCAGCCCTCTTCCCAAATGGGAGGGTTCTACCATGGCTTGTGGTTGCCATGGTGGTTGTTTGGGTGTAACATCAGCAAAAGTCCGTTATGCTCTGGAGCATCAGGAGTGGCTGGAGCATGTGGGAGACAAAACAGCAGATTGGGCACTCCTGGAGCCAATAGTGTTCTCCTGGGAGGGGGTTCAGGAGCAGCTGGGAGTGGTGAGGAGTATGCAATGTGCCAGGAGCAGTGGGAGGAAAATTTTGGTCTCTAAAAAGTTGAAAAAAAAAAATTTAGGGAAAAAAATCAAAAAAATTCAGGAACTATAGTGCCTTTAAAGTGCTTTCAGGACATATAATTATTTGTGAAATTGAGGAAGAAATGATGGAGAAAAATGGAAAATACTTTTGGAGACCCGAGAAGTAATGAGAACTGAATTGATGGGAAAGTCTGAAAATTGAATAGGAAAGTGAGGGGAAGCCTTGTAGCATTGTTATTTTCTGCTGTTGTGATTTTTCCTGATTGTTCTTGGTCTCACTCCCAGCTGCTCCTGGACCCTCCCAGGAGCTTTCAGGAGCTTCCAGGAGTATTGAGGAGCAGCTGGGAATGAGACCAAGAAGAATCAGGAAAAATCACAACAGCAGAAAATAACAATGCTACAAGGCTTCCCCTCACTTTCCTATTCAATTTTCAAACTTTCCCATCAATTCAGTTCTCATTATTTCTTGGGTCCCCGAAAGTATTTTCCATTAGCTGCTCCTGGACCCTCCCAGGAGCTTCCAGGAGTATCCAGGAGTATCCAGGAGCAGCTGGGAGTGAGACCAAGAAGAATCAGGAAAAATTAGAACAGCAGAAAATAACAATGCTACACAAGGCTTCCCCTCACTTCCTATTCAATTTTCAGACTTTCCCATCAATTCAGTTCTCATTATTTCTCGGGTCTCCGAAAGTATTTTCCATTTTTCTCCATCATTTCTTCCTCAATTTCGCAAATAATTATATATCCTGAAAGCACTTCAAAGGCACTACAGTTCCTGAATTTTCTTTGATTTTTTCCCTAATTATTTTTTCAATTTTTTAGAAGTCCCTATTTTTCAAATTTTCCTCATTTCCCTCTATATTCCCCCCTCATTCTCCCCCTCATTCTCCCCCTCATTCTCCCCCTCATTTCCCCCTCATTCTCCCCCTCATTTCCCCCCTCATTCTCCCCCATTTCCCCTTCCTCCATATTCTGCAAGTCCGAAAGTGATTAAGTTGCCAGATTAATCATATATCAGGCCATAAATTTTGATTGTGTATTGGTGAGTTTCAGTGTCCTTGATGTATAGTATAGTGTTTGACCTAAATGTTAAGTAGTGTCTTGTTGTGTTAGTCTTGTGGTAGGAAGTATTCATGGGGAGTCTTCTCTCTTTTTTTCCTTTTCATTTTCAAATGCTCCAGGAGCTCCCAGAAGCTTCTCACCCCTATACATTTTGAAGCATTAAATTGTATTTACTGGATATGTTTGTGCACAAAGCAATGCTCCATGCCCTCCTGGGAGTGCCCTGGAGTACCTGACCAACTCCAGAGGAAATGAGCTGTTCCTGGACCGGCCAATCTCCTCCTGATTCTCCCAGTGCTCCCCATACTCTGGAGCACTCAGGAGCATAACAATTTTTTGCTGATGAATATCCCAATTTGTATGGTGAAGACATCTTCAGCCCATTGATTATCTCATCTACACAAGATATTGCTCTTATCATCTCCTCATTTGAGGAGAAGTCCACTCTAATTCTGTCATGAGTGATCATTTCCCTCTTCCATTCAAGGGGAATGTTGTTTAGGAACCTAGTGTTGAAGGACGCCTGGTCTGGTGGCATCACCATTTGGGATGCTGCTTTTGACAGTTCTAAATAGAACTGTTTTAAACCTTTGCCTGCCTCATATTTTATGTTGTGGTACTTCTTTGTTGCGTTTAATGTGGCAGATGCTTTTATGAAAGTTCTCATCTATATGTTGAGAACTTTGAGGAACATGCCCTCATCTCCTCTGAGGAGAGTTTCATCTCGGAGTCTTATTCCAAGGTCAAATGCAGGTCCCCCTAGTCCATGAATTAAGCAGTCCAAATGGACTTTGTTGAACTGGGGGCCTTTGCATCCTCGCAAGGCAAGGAATCCCAGTTACCTTGCTTCCAAGGTCACTTGCATGGTCACAATTCGTGAGAATTCTGACGCTGATTTTGTGGGAATTCTGACATTTTGATCACATGCCCCAATATTATTTCACACACAATAAATTCGGTCAGTTCCGCTCTATCACTTGCTTGAACAATTGAATTTGGCCAACTCAAGAAAAACCAAAAGTAAAATCAGCACAAGGGGAGTTGATTTTTTGAATCCTGTACTTGATTAGAGGAATTGGGACACAATCTTCCACTTAATGTGTTGTACAAGACAAATTACCATGGAAGAAATTGCAGATGGCACAAGCGTCAATTCTCTTCATAGATGTAGCATAAGTACATATGAAATGGTGTCCGAAAATACAGCAGTTGTGCAGCCTGCCACCCTCCCCTCCAACCGAGGGTTCGACAATGGCTGAATCAACACCCCTTGAATCAGGAACCAAATGCCAAACCACATCATCTTGAGCTTGTGAGCCTAGCAGTGTTCATGTGATCGGATAGCAAGGTCATGGCTGTGAAGCAGCCTTTCTAGTAGTTCCATGTGTCAGACATGGCAAAGAGGGAACGAGCATGTCTAGACCTTTCCCTGGAAGGGAGGCCAGATGTAGAGGATGAGCAGAGGGACTGTGGCCTCAGCAACTTGGAGGGGAGCGCTGTGCCAACGTTCAGTAACGCTAGTGTTGGGTCCTTAACTTCAGAACGGGGGGGGGATGAGCTCTTGGGGGATCTAGTCATCGATTTTGCACTGAAGTGCCATCAACTATGGTACATGGCTTATATACATAATACAAGACAAATGTGAGAAGAAAGGGAAAACCCAAGATGGACTTACCCACTTGCCGGGTTGGCGAGCTTGTGAGAGAATCACCTTATCGAGCACTGTGGAGTGGGTAAATGAAGGGTGGGATTAGCGACAGCTATAGGATAATGGGAAAACCTTTGCAGGGTTGGCAGAGGTCCTAGGAGGTCCAGATAGATAGAAATATTAGTAAACTTCTATGATGAGGATAAGGGGTACCAAAGAAGGTACCGGAGATCAGAGGCAGAGGTGGACCAGAAGTATACCTGAGGGTATGGTGGAGGTGAGGGAGAGGATGAACCGGAAGTGAACTGGAATGGTGGCGGAGTAGGTCAGAGGTTGGGCAGAGTTGGTATGGATATGACACTGTGAACCACTGCCAGAATGACTCCATGTCATTCTCCCCTGACCATTTCTTGTCAGGAAAAGCCAGGCCATTCTTCAGGGCTGTTAGGTACGGGGTCGGCGGCTCAGGGAACAAGGCCCCAGGGGGTTGGGCTTCGGCCTCAGCGACTCTGAAGGAGCGCTGTGCCCACCTACTGTCTCAGTGCCCACATTTCAAGGTGACTTGAGGCTGCCTTGTTAGGGGGGACAAAACCTTGTCGATATTCAGACTAAAGTTATGATGATGTAATATACAAGTATATATAGTAAGGAAACTGAATGGGTCAGGTGCGTGGTCATGACAAGGGCCTCTGTCATATCCATACAATCCCGACCTCCATTCCGGGCTCCCGGAACTCCGAACCTGACTTCCAGAGTCCTGCTTCCCTTCTGCCACCTCCTCTTTGCCAACTTCCAAGAGGTTGTCCCGCCTCCAGCTCCAACACCACCTTCGGTCCGACTCCGGAACATTCCGGGTCCGACCTCATCCTCAACACCTTCCAGATGAGCATGCAACACCTATGTTCCCGACTCCGGACCTCCGCTCCGGAATCCTGTTTGCGTCTCCGTCTCCGGAACCTCCGGTCTTAGCTCCGACCTCGGACTTTGACCCTACCTCCGCTTATACCCATTGTATTGGTTAGCTCATTCCATTTAATTATGTTTGCCAATATTCCGGAGTTTAACCTCCGAGTTCGGACTTTCCGGACTTACTCCAGACCTTGCAACTATTGCATTGTCCATTTCAATTCCGCTATTCTCCCTCATTCCTATTTGGGCTGCTGCTTCCTTCTATTCAGTCAGCTAGCCATTCCCAACTCCCAACCTCCTTCCTTCCTCCTTGGGCCTTGGCCCTTCATTCCTCCTTTGGGAAACACCATTGAGTCAAACACTTGACCCTCGGTGTTGTTCCTCTTTCCATCTCCCTTTGTCTCCTTTCATCTTACCCTTGTTCCTTTTGATTCCGGACCCCTCCTTATATACAATGTACCTAGTGACTTGTAACCCCAGTCTGAAATCGACCTGAATTCCCCCCAAGAGACTTTCCCTCTGCTAGATCCGAAATTAGGGACCCCTAGGACAACCAGCAATGGCACAGCGCTCCGCCTGAGTTGCTGAGGCCGAGGTCCTTCCACGCTAAGTCTCCGATTCCACTCCGGAGTTGTCCGAATCCGTTAGTTCTAACAGCCTCCAGCTTTACTCCCTCCAGGTATGGAGTGAGTATTCTTACTTTGGCCATCTTTATGGCCTTTTCATACCATTTTTTCCAGGTACTCCTCTTGTTCCCCTGCCTTAGCAGGGTCACTTTCCAATGGAGCTTTCTCCTTTGGAGTGTTTTTCACTGGGAGAGACCTTTCTCTCAGCGGTTCTTTTGTTTTGGGTGGTTGCACCTGAGACTGGATAGGAATTCTCTCATTTTCTTGAGAGAGCATGGTAGTATGTAAGGTCACGGTCCATGTATATAGGGTCACGTGACCCAGGGAGGTCACTATTGTCCTACCCACTTTGAATCATACATATTTGATACTCACAGCCAGGTTCTAGGACACCCACCTTACATGGTACCTCGCCATTCAAGAGGTTCTTCAGTGAAGGAGGTTTGGCTGAACCTTTGGTATGTGCTTATCCTTCTCCTGATTTCTGAATGATGTCTTCTTTCAGCACCATCTTCTCCTATCTTTGGGAGAAGGACTTCTTTAGCATCTCTGTTGAGTTGCTGGTGGTAATCCAGTGTACTTTCACTGGTCATTCTTTTCGTGAATTTTTCATGAGTTTGAGTTTTTTCCTGGCCTGTGGACCAGGGGTATTTTTTTGTTTCCTCACTATTTTGTGAGAAATTTAATTCTTTCAACAAGTCTGTTTGCTCGCTGATTTTGTCAGTCAACGTGTCAATCATGTTGGCCATTCTTTCTAGAGTTATCTCTAGACGATGTAACCAGGCAAGAGAGCTGCCCAGGCAAGAGAGTAGGGACCTGGGGGTAGTGTCTGAATCAGGTCAGAAAGAGGGAAAGGATGGATGGTGGTGACAGTGCCGATACTGTGCAATGGTCCAGGTGCTAGAAAACAATCAATGAAATCTCACAAAATAAGTACTCACTCCTGGTCCTTCTTGGACAGTTGTTGCCAGTGGGGGCAGACTCTGCAGAGGGGAGAGATGAAAGGAAACTGCTCCAGCCAACTCCCTGATGAGACAGGGAAGGAGAGTGGGGGCCCAAGAGGGTTGGTAGGTTGTCTAAACCAGGTCCGGAAAAAACTAACACACAAAAAAAAAAAAAACTCAGCCAACACCAACATGTTGGACTACTCAACTAAAACAACTGTGGGGTGGAATTGCCCTAAAGACCTGTTCCTCAGTCTTTATACTCAGACCACTTGTCACACCCCACAGCACACTGACTCCAAGCTAGGTGGGAGGAGGGGGGAGATTCTCTGTACATAGTCAAACTACCTAATCCTATATACAACTGACCCTGAATACATCTGCAAGCTTCCAGAAGGTTCCATATGACTCCCTCTGGTCACGTCGCAAGAGAAAAATAAATGAGAAACACAAAAATCACAAGCAACAAAATATAAAACAATAGAAAGTGGCCGCCGAAATCACAACTTTCATCTCCAGCCCAAACCGCTCGGTACAACGGTGCTCCCTTTGTGCCTACCAGCTTTCCTAAACCACAGCTATCCAACGCAACAAACTGCATTCAAATTGATGGAGAATTGGGTGAGATAGGGAAAATTGTGGGGAATAACCAGCACATTTCTCAAACTTTCCAACTACATATCCCCATAGTCCCAAATTTGGTAGATCCTCCCGACCAGTCACATCATGAACAATGACTATTTTTTTCTATTTTTCCAAGGTCTGAGGGACACCAGAGACTGTCTGTGCACCCTGTTTCCCACACATGTGCAATGGACATGTGACATCCAATGCGGCACAATCCTCGCGAGTTCCCAGCCGATCTTCCTCGCACAACGTGCATTGGAATTGCCTTCACATCCTCTACCATCCGTACTATGGGCTCGTCATGAAATTCCTGGCCATCTGTCAGGGCACACACCCTGACTAGCCCGGACCCGGACCTGCGTCCGGACCCGCTTCCACCTGCTGCGCTTCCTGCATGTGCGCACGCTCCATGTGCCGCATGCTCCAGGCCCGGTTCCTACCCCTTCATGTGACTTCCAGGTATCCCTGGAAGTTTTCCTGATATGGTGGCCACTGTGGGAAGATGAGAAGTTAGCTTCCTTCTCATCTTCTTACCCACAGTAGGCAAGTGTTGTGCCCTGGATAGGGCTGGTTACACCACAGGGCTGTGGACCATAGGGGAGGGTCATGGGGACCCGGGAGTCGACCCCTGACACCATCCTTCCACTGTAGGTTTTCCACTATTTTCCTGCATGTGAGACCTGATATTTTGCCTGTTTTGGGGTGTCTGTGACCACCACCCCTACATCGTCAGGAGTCAGAAACACTGTATAAACTCATACATCACCCTCTGGCATCACTACACTTATCAAACAACTTGTTACTTGATGGGGGTGTCCCTTCTCATCAGGGGAGTCCTCTGTACCATACATGAAAATGTGCACTATAAGTGAGAAATTGCAGGGCAAAGGGGAAGAATAGAAATACGTTTCTATGGCGACGCAGAATAGCAAAGAAAGTGATGGAAAGGAAATACAAATAAAAGCAATGAAAACAATATCAGAAACAATAAAATGAATGATGGAAATAGTATCCCTCCTAATTGAGTATCCAACAACCTTCTCCCGCCGCCCGAATGGACTCTCCTCACTCGTAGCTTTCCAACGGTACTAATTTCATCCAAATCCATCCAGTGGTTCTTGAGATATGGTTGGAATTGGGTGGCCTGTCAGAGACCTGGTCGAGACGAAGGAGTGTCTCCGTGGCGGAGGGCTTCGGCCTCAGCAACTTGTGCCAGGAGCGCTGTGCCAAGTAACACATCCATGCCCTAACTTACTAAACTGGCAACCAGAACTGAAGAGGGTAAACTCTAGTCGATTTTATTACCGGAGTGTAACCTATGTACAAGTTAAGTATATATAGTTACAGCGAGGGCGGGTCCGCAAATGGTGGAGCCGAGTGGAGCGGAGCTAACGGGGTTAGACATTAGCCAATTGAATATTACCGACGAGTCAGGTTACGGGGTTAATGGAAAGGCAGGCGATAACCCAGAAACGGAAAGGAGGGATAGGCCTGAAGGTGGGCTTTGCAGGGCAAGCAAGTGTATTGTCCAGTGGAGGCGGGAGTGCGCTAGCGGACGTTGGAGCTGTCCGGAAGCCTTCGGGGCTCCATACTTAGGGAGGCGTAGGTAATAAATTGAAAGGAGGGGGTGGTGACCATCGAGGGGTACCGAGGGGATTGCGGAATATGGGAGCTCCGAGGTTAGTGAAGAAGGAGCGGAAGTAGACTGGAGGGATCAGAGGGATCGGAAGTTGATGGCTGGGGATGGATATGACATGGCCACTAGATTGACAAGTGTGGGACTCTTGACTGTAGGGCTGGAAATGCATCGGAAAAATTGGGAAAAATGGATAAATGGTAGAAAGGGTATCTGGGACCGTGTATAAGGTGCATCGGGTACTGGGTGTTCATGAGGGTGTCAGGATCGTGATTTCTGGGCTTGTTTGTATGGTAGCTGTCACAAACCCACCTGGAGATAGATCCGATCGCTACCCAGGCAGGTGCTGTCTGGTGGAGCTCAGTGTTCTGGGTCATCTGACAGTGGGTCGGAGACTGACCGGAGGTGGGGTGGAGCTCTGAGGGTGATGGGGTGTTGAAGGGACTTGGCTTCAGTGACTCGGAACGGAGTGCTGTGCCCATTACGTTCTCATTGTCCCCAATTTCTCAGGGGAGCTGGTGATGGAGGAACCGAGGCTGCCAGCAGAAGGGGGCCGGAAGCCCCCTCTCACTACTTAACGATGGAGGTGTTAGCGAGGGTCAATCGTTTGTCACGTGATTTGTTGGGTGTTATACCAAGGCACCTTTTAGATGTGTCTGTTACTCAGTTCTTGGTTCAGGGTGTAGTAGCAGACGAGTGGAACATGACAGATGTCCTGGAGAGGGTTTGGGTTCAAGAGCTTAAGACTTAATATTATAACTGGGGGGAACTATTTACTAGGGGGTACATGTGTACATATATGTCAGGGCCTGGCCCTCGTTCCGTGATGGGCCCAGGGGGATCCTCCTAGTCGCTGGGGTATCCAGTCCCAATCCGAGATCCTCAAACTCACTGAGGGGGCTAGCCCCAGCCTTCACAGGAAATGAGTTGAGAAGAAGGGTAACCTTCTCAACCTCCTGTGAAGCCGCTACAAATGGGAGCTGGGAACTATACAGTTTTCGGCTCTTTGCCGACTTTCCATAATTGGCACCCCCCTGTGGGAAGATTCTGGGTGAGCTACTCGCCCAGAAAGTTCCCACAGTTGTGGCTGTGATGGTTTCTGGGTGAGTAACTCGCCCAGAACATTCCCATGGTCTGCATGCATGCAGGATTGTGGAATAGTGAAGGGAAAAATAGGAGAAAATAGGGGAAGGGTACCTGAGGGTGTGTGGGGTCAGGGGCTGTGCCCTGACAATATATCAGAGACAATTGGATCCAAAGGTAAACAAAGGACCAAGGGGAAGGAGAAGTAAATAGAAAAGAATCCACAGGACAAATAAGGAATAGGTGAAAAGCCCGAATTACATCTGAGGTTTGTGGAGTGGGAGGATTAGAAGCCAACTGAATGGTAAGGCCTGGGCCCATCTATGAATGAGCAGGGGACTACAGGGAAAGATCTCCAGAAAGGTCCAGAGCCCGGAAGTTGTAGTCCGGAAGATTGGGGTTGTAGAAAATATCAAATGATAAAACAATATGACCAGAGGTAAGGTAGGAGTGGGGAGGTACTGGAGGTACATGACTGGAGGTGTGGAGACCGGAAGTGAGAAGGAGGGTGGATAGACAAGTTGAGGTTTACCAACAACGAGCCGATCTGTATCCTTTGAACAAGAGGTCTGAGGAGGTGGAGGTGTGGTATGGGAGGTCTGAAGGTGATGTGGACATAGATGGGAGGCGGAGCGGGAGAGAGTCAAAGGAGGAGGTAGTCCTAGGATCATTGGCATTGACTGGAGGCAGTGGAGAGAGGTTGGGAGGGCTGGTGGAGGTCAAAGGAGTCATATAGGACTAGGGTGGAGGGAGGTGGAAGATCCGGGATATGACAGTAGCAGGATTCCCACCTACAACGAGCTGTACTATTGTGGCTTGTTTCCTCAATCTTTTTTTGTATCAAGTTTATCGTGTTTATTATGCATGATTCCTGGTTTTCCAGGAGGAAGTTGGGCTGGGCAAGTAGTGACTCTCCCCAGTTTACATTGCCGCTTCTGGGGGTTCCAGAAGGGGTTCTTGGAGTGTAAACTCCATGCTTGCTTTGTTTAGGTGAGGCAGTCATGGAGGGCGCTTCCTTTTCATGGAAGAGTCTGTTTGCTGATTTTTCCTTACTTTTCCATAAGGCTTCCTAAGCAAACTCTCTCATTTCGGTTTGCCTTCTCTTCATAATCTCAGAGACCTCCTCAGAGGTTGGCAACCTTGCCTTGTCTGGCATGGTGTGGGGTTGTTGTCAGGGCACACACCCTGACTAGCCTGGACCCACACCCACAAATGTGCTCCACCCTGCATGCTCCATGTGCCGCATGCTCCAGGCCCGGTTCCCATTCCTCATGTGACTTCTGGGTATCCCCAGAAGTTTTTGCCATATTGGGGCCACTGTGGGAAAGTGAGAAGTTAACCTTCTTCTCACTTTCTTACCCACAGTAGGCAAGTGTATATACTTGCCCTTGTTTTATCACACTTTCTTACCTACAGTAGCATTGTGCCCTAGGATGGGTTGTTACAGGTCAGACTGTGAGATGTAGAGAGAGGGGTCATGGGGACCTGGAGGTTGTCCCCTGACAGTTGTGCAGGTAGCAGAAGTTCTATTTGAGCTTCTGTGCTCTGAGGGATCCTGCTCTCAGAGCATTCCTTTGCACTCTCTTGGGCCTTCAGCCTGAGAAAGAGTTCTTCATCATCTCCCATCCTCCATTTGGATGGGACCTGGAACAAGTCCAGTAGTTTTTCAGACAGCTGACATGGAGGTTCTTCCCTCTGCTTCCCTTTGTCTGCCTTTGGGGCTTGACTTGGGGAGATGTGGAAAGGCTCCAGGGGATAGTTGGGCCCTGGAGTTTCCTGTGTCTTAGTCCAATCAGCTTTTTGGGCTGATTTCTTGGCACTTACACATTTATCATGTAAGTCATTGATCACCTCTTCTGGAGGTGATGAATCTTCCCCAATGTGGGTAAGATTTGTGTAATGTGGAGTTCTAGGGGTGTTGGGCCCTGCACTTACTCCATGTAAGTTTTTTGAACCCTCAGGGACCAGCCCTGAAGTGGTTGCTTTTTGAGGATCATGTTGATCCTCATCGTCATCTGACGACGACTTTTGTTGAGAATCTCCCATGGTGGGAGATTGTGGTTTCTTTATGAACCCTTTTTTATCATCACTTGCAGATGCAACTTTGCCCTTGCAGGCATGCTTAGGCACCATGAACGCTACCAAGTCAGATTGTGTTAGATGATGAGAGTTGGTGGTTTGTGTTTGTTCTTAGACACACTTCATACACTTAAAAAAGTGTGAGGTCTCAGGGGGGCTGCTCAGCACACCAGACCGTAAGTGATACAATGGTGTTAAGTGGAAACTGGAAGTTGCCACTTAGCCATGTGACTCTATGTACACCATTGTTACATCAGACTTAGGGTTCGGGGCTATTGCCCTGACACCCATGCCCCAGGGAGGGAGAGGGAAAACCCCCTGGCCGCTTCAAGGTGAAGCGGCTTAAGGAGGGGGTGATGTCAGGGCACACCCGCCTGACCTGCCTCCACCTGGGTCCACCTCACCTGGTACCCCCCTTCCTTCCCCCTTCTTTCATCCCATGTTCTTCTTTCCTGTTTGGCCTCCTTTCTACCTTCTCTTCTATTTCTGTTTCTATTTCTGTTTCTACCTTACACAGACAACCTTCTTTTATACCTATGTACTATTGACCTGCCCACGATGTGCACATGACATGCCCAGCCCTGGACACCCTGGACAGCTCCAGGGTGCAACCTAGTATGCACATGTGCAGCATAAACCCTCAGGATCCCCTGCAGGGACACCCAGGTGACTGTGGCTGTATGCAGGGGGACATGGTGTCATGACTGACAAATCCTGGGGTTCCGTCAGCAGCAAACCAATGCCAATAGGCGAATCTGCCAACCCGAAACCCATCCTAACCAGCCCCCAACCTGATGTCTGGCCCCCTGCCTTATTGTGTGAGACTTGGCCAACAATCAGAACCTAGACCCTGCCGGCATTCTGACCTTACCTCCAGTTCCTGAGCCCTTGGTGCTCCTGGCATTCCATCCCTCCAGTTCCTATGCCTGACTTGTCTCCATCTAAACCACACTCATTGCTTCCCACTATGTGGTCACAGCCATGCCCCACTTCCATGCATTCCACACCCTCTGGCCACTTCTGTGCCCTCTGCCCATCTCTGCACCCTCTGGCCACTTCTGGTTGCCCTTGACACCTCTGGTCAGGTCAACACTCCCACTCCCCTCTGTACCTCTGTTGGCCTTCATGCTGTCCTTGTGTGACAGTACTGACAGATCAACCTCTGTTCACGGACTTGTGTCAGCACTGCACCAACCCCGCTTATTTGCAGACCTGTATCGGCACTGCATACTGACCTCTGCTTTTGTCCTCTGGCCATTTTTGTCACTCGGCAGCATACCATTCATTCCTTGCCGAGTGCCTATATTGTTCATCCATTCATTCGCTTAACTTGCCAATATTGGCACTTGATCCGCTTTTGCTTTAGTTCATTGCCTCCTATTTCCTGGGCTCTTGTCCTTCATTCAGTTTGACAATCCCTGCTTATTTCTGCACCAGACTGCACCGGACTGACTGGCCCTTCTGTGTTTCCCTCCTGCCTATTTATATCCTGTAAATACTTTTGGGGACCTCAGTCTGAAATCAACTAGAGTACCCCCCCCTGTCTGGTCTGAGTCCCTCCTTCTGCAAAGGGGGCTTCCCCCCCTGAGTCTGTGCACCAAAGAAGTAACCTTCTTCTCATCATTCCCACTTCAGTCTAAGTGGCCAGGGACCATTGTCCCATGTCGGGCCCATCAGTATGCATGCCCATTCCACACCCCACAAAGGCCTCAGTGCCAGGGAATACATCCGGGCCCCTTTGACCCCGGACATGTCCCTGACACCTACTGTGATTTATAGAATCGGGGCTCCGCTTACCCAGTATTGCAAACCATAGTGCAGGATGTTTTCCCTGTCCCTGGAGCATCTGTACCATGTGAAACACATGGATACAGACAGTTGCAACTGTTGAAATCTTGGTTTTCTTGGGAGTTATAGTGCGCTGTGGCCAACTCACAATGTGATGTTGAGCTAGCGGTGCTATATTTCCTTTCTTGGTATTCCTGCTACCAAAGTCAGTGCGCCATTGAGGCGACTGCTTATAAAAGCAGTGAACAATTTTTCACTTTCATCTCCCTCAGTTCAGCCTAGTCAGCCACCTAATGACGGCCTATAGAGGGGGGGCCGTTTGGCCTTCAAATGGGCCTAAAAGGGGGTATTTACTAGTGGATGTCCTGGACATCCTGGTGAAGACTGATCCATTCACCAGGACGTCCCCAGGACGTCCTAGGATGTCCTAGGATGTCCTGGGATGATTCTATAATTCAATCAAATTCAATCAAATGCTTCTGTGATTCAATCAAATTTGTATTATTCAGGGTAGACATTCAAAACATAATGCCGCAATTGAATCTGATTTCCCATGACAATCCTCAGGCTGCTCAACTGTCTGTGCACAATGCTGGCCACTGTCTGAAGGGGTGTCAACACTGTTTCCCACGTCCCCAACACACTTTACGCAGATGGATAGCCCCTTTGAACAGCTTCCAGAATATATATTTTGAGACTGAATTGACCAATAAATCATCGAGAAAAACGCAAAATACTTTTTTGGACGCGAGTCTTTTGGGTTAGTGTGGCTGTCCACCTCATGTCTGTGCACAGTGCTGGTCATTGTCCGGAGGGGTGTCCAGACTGTTTCCCACGGTGTCAACACACTTTGCGTAGTTGGATAGCCCCTTCAAATAGCTTCCAGAATATATAATTTGAGACTAAATTGACAAGCAAGTTATTGAGAAAAATGCAAAATACTTTTTTGGACACGAGTCTTTGGGATATCAGTGACCCGGGAATTTCGATGACTTCGATGACTGTCAGTGAAATTTAGTGGCCCAAGCACTATCCCAAAGACTCGCATCCAAAAAAGTATTTTGCATTTTTCTCAATAACTTGCTTGTCAATTTAGTCTCAAATTATATATTCTGGAAGCTATTTGAAGGGGCTATCCAACTACGCAAAGTGTGTTGACACCGTGGGAAACAGTCTGGACACCCCTCCGGACAATGACCAGCACTGTGCACAGACATGAGGTGGACAGCCACACTAACCCAAAAGACTCGCGTCCAAAAAAGTATTTTGCGTTTTTCTCGATGATTTATTGGTCAATTCAGTCTCAAAATATATATTCTGGAAGCTATTCAAAGGGGCTATCCATCTGCGTAAAGTGTGTTGGGGCCGTGGGAAACAGTGCTGACACTCCTTCAGACAGTGACCAGTACTGTGCACAGACACTAATCAGTTCGGTTCCGTGAGCGGTCCATGAGTTAGTGGACACGGTCCGTATGGACCTGCAATGCGTATGATTGTGCGCCAGCGATGCGAGCCGTAACTTGTACACGTATAATGGCTGGTGGAGGGGTGGTTGGTGGTGAGTACTTAGACTCAATGATCTGCACGCTGGCCGTCGAATGCTGATCGTCCCCCCAATGTGCCTTGGATCAGTATCGGGTTTTGGCGCAGGTAGATCAGGAAAGCTTCTGAAGACCACCTTCCAATAGCGCGTATCCGCTCCAAAGGAGTACCTGCAAGTGCTAACGCCGTTGCACCACCCGAGCGCAAGGAATGGCCTGCAACATCTCCCGTCGTGATGACTCCTTGCAGTCTGCCCAAGAACCAGGACCGGGTGGGGATCTTTCCTGAGTCTCGCAGCCATAAATCGGGGAGGTGTCGGAATCGATAGTCTCGAGCGTTCAGGTATTGTTCGAAGATTCCCAGGGGGTCTAAGTCACTGTCTCGTCTCTCTAGCACGACCGTTGAGCCTTCAAACAGCCTGTCCGCTTTGTGCATTGGTAAGATGAACGCGTAGTGAGGTCGCGGTTCGGAGTGGAATCTAACTGAAGATCTTCTTATTGATTTTCGGTAGTTGCGCAGTGCCCCCGAGTCGCTGTCCACTAGTTCGCCAAGCCGCATGAGGCAGTGCCATCCTGTGAAGGTGATTGCAAGGAAGAGCATATCGTCATGTGAAGGCTGAGGTGGGATTGATTGTAGAACGGTCCGCAAGTCACTTTCGGTTAGAGCCCTCTTCCTGACAGCTGGAGTGCGGAACATTTTGGAGCATCCAGTTAGAGTTCTCGAGACGAGTTTTGAGTTGCGAGTGTCGCGGACCTCCGGCCAGTATGCTTCAAGTTCCGAACATATACCTGAAAGATACGAAGAGACCGAGTTTGGTTGGATGTGGGCACACATGTAGACGATGTAAAAGGTGAGTGTGTCGATCGTTGGTCGTAATGGGAAATGGTGGAGGTCGCAGAAATTGATGTAAGACATTAGCGCTGACATATAGGTACGAGCAGTGCTAGGCTCAAGAGCGGCTCCCAGGGCAGCTGCTCGAGCCTCCCGGAGGCGCTCCAGGGACCAAGGCTCGCGCTGTGGTTGACGGGTCTTGGAGCGCCTCTGATCATTCATTTCTTCAATGCCCCCAGCTTCATAAGCGCCGGAGGCATGAAGTGTTTGATGACCAGCTTCGGGTACATACCTTTCACCAATTCAAATTGTGTCGCGACAGTGCATCTGCCACAACATTCCGCTTCCCTTCCACTAGAAAGACGCGGAGGTCGATCTTGTGCTCTATCCGTGTCGAGACAGCCGTCATGAGGATTGGGTTGTACAGGTCTGTCGCGCGGAGCGAGTTGAAAATGTTCAGTGAGTTTGTCGAATCGGTGTAGATTGCGAGTCGCTTCGGTGGGGGGGATATTGTTGTAGACCATTGGAGTGCCGCGAGTATTGTGATAGCTTCATTGTAGAATATGTTGAATGCCTCGTCAGGTTGGGTTACCGGGTCGCCAATATACGCAGCTTTGTATTTCGGTGCCCAGAATGCGAGCCCAATCTTGCAGGCATCTCCCCATACAACCACATCAGCATCGCTTGGCCCCCATGATTCGGCGTTCAGCATGCGAACTCCTTCCATCCGCTCTACTGAATCAGCAAACCATAGTAGGTCATTTCGTACCTGCTTGTTTATATAGATGCTTTGATTCATCATCCGCTTCCCTGCGATTTTCTCGTATGACGAGTTCAGCGCCGGCTTGAGAAGTGGGAATACGTTGAGGACCCAGTTCGCATACCCAAGGGTCTTCAGCCAGTCCTTCAGAGGTTGCCTTCGCAGATTGTCCGGGGTGTCAAGGACGAACTTTCGTATCGCAGCGCAGAATCTTCCCTTTGCCTCTTCTGAGATGGATATCGTGAGTTGCTCTGCGTCAACGAGGAAGCCTATGATTTCAAGCTGGGTCCCAAAGAGTTGCTTGGCCGAATCGTGTGGGACTCCGATGTGGTCGAGCAATTTAAGGAATCTTGTCTGGCCTCGTGGTAACTCCCTATTGTATGGGGGATAAAGTTCAAGTTCACTGTCGAAGCTTGCATTGAATGCATCATCGACATAGTGAAGTAGACCTCGTATCCCGCAAACATGGATTCCAATCCAACATACGAGTCCGAAGAACAAGCACCACAGCCGGCCAGAGGCCCGATTCCCGAAGACTGCACATCGGTCCACATGGTACTTCCCGTCAATCAGTGTTGCCTGCCGTGCCTGCCATCGTGGGTGCATTGGTAGCCGTCGGTAAGCTTGAGATGCGTCAGATTTCCAGAGAAAAGCTGGCCTCCTTCCTCCATTCTCTTTCATGACGGCACGGATATTGGTCCCAAGGTCAGTTAGATTGTCCAGGACTACATACCCGCCTTCACTCGGGATCAGCGAATTCAGGGATTTCTCCCCTGCGCTATGGTCGTTGACAAGCCGCAGCTTCGATGAGCCTTTCTTCGGTACCGTAAAAATAGGTTGCGCCACCATCCCAGGCAGTAGCTGGTCCCCAAACGCTTCGGAGTATCGGTCCAGGCCCATCTCAGCAGCACATTGCCGTCTAAGGAATTCGACTGATTCATCGTCCAATTCAGGAGCGCCCTTCGCACGCTCTACAATTCCTACCGGTACGCTCTTCGGGTCCTCGACATCTGCAAAGGGCCAGAACCCAGTCCGCAGTCCATCACATACAGATCTGACGAGATCACGATTCGGGTGTGATTTCAGGAGGACTTCGAAACGGTCAACGTTGATAGGGGTAACGATTTTGAACAGGCTCAGGTTGTCCTTGATAGTCATAGTGATGTCTTGATATCTATAATCACTTTGAGGGACGCTCGGGACAGGTTGAGCACTCTCAGTGTACGATGCCGATGGTGTCTGACCAATATCATGCTGACCGAACACGAACCTCATGTATCTTGGTCGTTTGCTCTTCTCCTCGGCCTCATTGAGATCCTGTGGTTGTCTTCTCCTTTTGCTGTGGACACTTTGGCTCGGCATGGGCACTGGATCCACAAGATCCACACTTGTGGAGGTAGCGACATTCGGAGCGTCGACATCCATCCGTTTTGTTGAATTCTCGGCAGATCGGGTAATCATTGTTGCCACGCTTTCGTTTTTTGGTGACATTCTCCCCAGCTCCGGTCGCCTTGTCGCTCCCTGCTTCTCCAGCCGACTTTCCAGGCTTACCTTCTCCCCGGGTATCTCCGTCTCCTCCTCCGAGGTAGATGTCGTGGATGATTTCGTTGAGCGCATTAATGTCGGAGAATGCTCGGTGGGTTTCTTGGAAGAACTTCCTTGCAGCCTGGTCGTATTCGATGTTGAGGGCGACATTCCGGTTTCTGCTGAAACGCTTGACGATGTGACGGTGGTACTCATGGAGCTCCGGACCACGGTGGGGGTATGCCCATACAACCGCAGCGACATATTTGTCCCACGCCTCCGTCCATTGTGATTCGTTTGCCAGTTTGGTCTTGCTCCGGCTACTCGAGCCAGTCGAGATTTGAACCCCATTCCCGAGGTCAACGGAGTCTTCATATCGGATGGCATGGGAGCGCCTATCTTCGACCAAGTGTCCGAAGTCGACGAGTCGGTCCCCAAGGATGTCCTTCCAGAGGTATGGTGGGAATTCAGGTTGACCGCCCCGACAGATGAGACTTCGGATGGCACGTTTGACGTTGGTGTTGTACGCGTTCTTGAGGAGTTGTGTCTTCTCGGCGTTGGTGAGCATGGCCTCCTCGCTGGCATCCCAAGGTGGTCCTCCGTTCCCGAATTTCCAGTTCCACGCATACTCGGCACGATGGTCACTTTCTTCGTCGGCAACTCGTTTGAAAACCTCGTTTCCACGGAGCCGTCCGGAACTGGCTTGATTGGTGGGTTGTCTGACTTGAGAGGTAGTCCGAGTCGTGACATTAGGGTTCGATTGGACAGTCCCATCCTGCTCGGCCGAGGTCTGTTGTCGGGCGATACCTCCATCGAGGTCACGGTCTCCTCGTGCTCGAGCTCGGATCCTTGCCTCTGCTGACTGTTCCAGTTCGTCGCTGTATCGGACGAGCGTTTCCCTGCGCTCTTCCTCGTTAAGGGACTGATCCGCAGCGACGGCTTCGGAGAGGGTGGCGTACGCCTCTCTAAGTGGGATCTGGTTGGCATTGTATCGCCTGACGACTTCATCGAGCTGCTCGACCGTACTCGCGGCCTCGAGCAGTGACTGGAACGCATTGCCGCGGGAGATGGATTGAGCTGCATGATGCGACATAAGATGTAAGCGTAGTTGATCGATAGATGATCGAGTTCGATTAGATAAGCGCGGAGATTCAGTTAAGAACTATGAAAGTAAGAGTAAGCGCGCGTTTAGTGGATAGCGAGAGCAGGGATAACCGTGTGCAGGCCTGAGGAGCGGGGCCAGCACACACGGTTAGAAGCCTCATCGCACTACCGTTAACTTACCAGTTAGACGTTGTAGTACGATTGCGCAGGCAGGTGGGGAGTGGATAAGGTGCGCTATTTATCTCGCTCCCGGATGCAACTTGTCTCTTCCCGCAGCTGGTCTGAGACCAAGTTTGGGCCCGGAGGAGGGTTTCGTCCGTCTTGTTCCATCCGCACTGCGACAGTGCAGAACAAGACGGCCTCCTCTGAGGCGCACGCGGATCCACCTGATTAGTCACGTGAAATGGGATTAAACTGAGATTAAATAAGTTGGACAGCCACCATCAAAAGACTCGTGTCCAAAAAAGTATTTTGCGTTTTTCTCAATAATTTATTGGTCAATTCAGTCTCAAAATATATATTCTGGAAGCTATTCAAAGGGGCTATTCAACTATGTAAAGTGTGTTCAGACCGTGGGAAACAGTGTGGACATCCCTCTAGACAGTGGTCAGCATGCGCACAGACCATGGGATGGACGAGTATGGCATTCCGGGACAATTTGCATCAAACTGAATTAGGACATCTGAGGACGTTTGCAACAAATGAATGAAACTGAATGGCCAGGATGTCCTAGGATGTTTATAGTGAAAAAGGCCTTTTAGGCCCCATGCAAACGTCCTGAGGTCCCCCCTATAAAGGCCCACATAGTGGTTGTCCAAGGTGCTCAGTTCAACAACGATTGACTGAGGTGAGACTGCGCTTTTACCACACATTTATCTTGTCACTCATGTACCCTCATGTGCCCTAGCGTAAAACGCTAGGTAATTAGTTCCAATCTAATTAGTTCAACAACGATTGACTGAGCGTAAAACGCTAGCGTAAATCGCTAACATCCTAATAGCAACCGCCTGTTACCCCAGCACCTCAGGGAAATCCAGATTTCCAAGGCAAACTTGTTGCGATGTCACCAGGAACAGAAGGAGGCCGAAAAAGTGCGCTCAGGAGAAGCTTCAGAAGTGGAAGGAGTACGAAGCAATAGAGGCAGCCAAGTGTGCAGAGAAAATCGGATTTTTTGTTTAAACATTTATTCGTAAATACTTGTCTTGGTGTTTCTAGGTTCAAACCAGTTCGAACCCGAACCGAACCTGGGTTTGCCAATGGTTCGGTTCAGGTTCGGCCTTCCCATCCTTTTTTCGAACCGGTTCGGGTTCGGGTTCGCAAAATTTCGCCTCTGAACCGAACCGAACCGAACCACGGTACCCCTAGTCCGAGGAGGGGGTCATATTTTCCCTAGTGAAGGGAGATGAGAAACATGTACAACATTTAACGCCCAACTTACGTGTGCTATGTCAGTGTGGACCACCGGAATTGTCGACAATTGAGATGAGACCCCAATTATAGACTTCTGTGTAGTTACCAGCATAAATCAACGGAGCATCTAAATTTCCCGCACAATAAGCATATCTTCTGAAGCGTCAGAGATCATGTGAACGGCGCACTTTGCGTGATCATGTTGGAAGCGCACACCAGTAAGGTGGACTTAGAGAAGCGCGATTCCATGTTCAGAATATCACGTAAGAAACAACAACGGAAATTGCTGGAGAAATCGGAGTACTCAGAGAAACAACAACAGAAATCACAGCACGTGGTTTCCGTTAGGCCCCGTTCAGAAATATCAGTAGAAAGAGGACAGCTATTTCCGCAACTAGAAACATCAGGAGAAACGACAGCTGGAACGCAGTGAGTAAGACCATGTTCTCGATCATCCAGACATTACTTAGTACTAAACGTGCCTTGCGATACCTCGCGCTAATGCACTGCTAGTTCTCTCACAATAAGGCGTTCAGAGTCAGGGACGCGTTCGACGAAACTTCTGTCACCTCAAGCTTGGCGAGTATACTCCTAATCAAGTAAGGTGACCAAGAGATGGACGCGGCGTCATGCACTGGTCTCCAGATCACTATGAGGAATCAGGTATGATGCAATGGGCCAAAAGAGGCTGGCTGGTCCTCGCGCTCATCCAACCCCAGTGAAGTTCTCACTGGAGTCATTCTCCCCACTTCCGGTGCACCAGTGCTCTATCTGACTTATCAAGTTTGACGAAAACTGCCATCATCATTTTTTACAACGGCTCTGAACATAACAGGGCTTGTGACGAGAGCTAGCGTCTAGATTTCGGACTTCTGCATTGGTCACTGTGCTTCGCTAGATCCTGGTGTAGCGCACGTGTGCGACGTGCAGTAGCCCTCGTCAATGTATTGGCATGCAGCAACCCCACCATTGCAGTTCTGAGTTTGCGAACCGCCAGAAAGATCGTAACACACCCCACCACTTGTTCCATCTCGGCTCGTCCAATTGTGAGTGGAGCGTGACCACATGACGGAAACATTGCAAATTGACACGAGCACTGGATGGTGCTCAGACTCGTGGAAGTTGTACAGCTGCTGCACATCAAGGTTCGGGCTCGTTGCAGCTTCGCAAGTGTCTGTTGGACGAATATGGGTCAAGCAGGAGAAAAATCCATATTGGACTCCGGCTCACCGTTGTATGAGGGGAGGATTACCCCATACTCTAAAGGTTTCAAGATCTGGGGGAATTTGCAACTGACAGTGCCATGGTGGAAATCAGCTGCGACAATGGGAACTAGGGCAATTGGGACAAAAGCATTCCAGAATCGCATTGTGACTTTTGGAGAAAGGCTGCTAGTATAATAATGGCACTGGGTAATGTGCGTGGCGTCAGTAGGTACGTAACATGAATCAAGGAGTACTTACGCCCTGAATGTATGTGCTTAGAGGGCTGGGGGAGAAGGGAGGCGCATCCCTCAGAGATTATATTCCAGTGTCTAAGGAGAAATAATCTTCCCCATAAAATGGCAACAATATTCTCCCATATCCAAGGTGCGCTTATGGGTAAGAGAGTAATATACCATTTGATATTGTTCATCAATTCAGTATCATGTACATGACATGTGGGAAAAATGCCAGTCATTGTTTTTGTGATACAGCTGCCCATGAGAAGGTGGGGGTCAGATGTCGAAATCATAGATGGAGTGGAAGCTGTCGGAAATCCGCAACGTCACGTGATATTCGTTGCGCCGACAGCTATGCATTGCACCACATCTCGATGCTTGGGCACACTGTTACAATGGGACTTTACATGGCATAAATGACACTTAGACTTGCATGCCAATAAACAACCAATACCGTTATTTCTCCTTCACTGGAGATCAAGAAGTGAAGAAGAAGAACTTTGTGGGAATCTGGGCTAAATGGCACTGTGCTACTTATGCTGCCGCCCAGAAGGTGTGCCCTGACACTGAAGGGGTGTCAGGACTGTTTCCCACAGTGTCAACACACTTTACATTAATGAATAGCCCATTTGAATAGCTTCCAAAATATATAATTTGGGACTGAATCAACCAGTAAATTATTGAGAAAAGTACATTCTGGACTACAAGTAAGCTGCTGAAGTGGGTTGTCATATTTGGAACATCACATTTACAGCAGACCTTCCCCTCAGAACTAACAGAATAATTGCTGGATAATCTAAATATACAATGAGTAACAAGATGTAGAAATAAAGAGCAAGTAACTGACCTCAGTCTCAAGCAATAATGCATGAGAACTGAGGGAAAAAGAAATTAACTCAAATGATTGAATATAGTATGCAGCCATCATGGATAAGTCCGAAATAGCCAAAATAAGAAAGGAAGCATGACTTTGGGAACAAGTCACATGGCCTAACTAAGTAATTCAAACCTTCCAGCAATGTCTGGAAGAGGTCACACTAGTGCCTAAAGGCACTACATGCACTGCCCTCCAACAAGAACTCTTGTCTGAGTCTGACTGAGCTCACACTACATAGTCTTTCTTTTCTAAACATAACTCTAATGCCAACATTATTAACTCAGCTGTAGTTGACACTATACAAACTATCATTATGATCTTGTTAGAACTGGGCGAGGGCGGATGATTCCGGAGGGGAACTGGAGACTTAGCAAGGAGGGACCTTGGCCTCAGCGACTCAAGCGGAGCGCTGTGCCATTGCTGTTTGTCCATTTGGTCCTTAATTTCATAGGAGGCAAGCAGGAAGTCTCTAGGGGGCATTTCAGGTCGATTGTAGACTAAGGCCTAAAATGAGTATGTACAAGCGCCGATATATATGGAGAGGGCGAAAGCACAAGGAAACAAAGGGGGTCCGAATCAGAACAAAGGCATCTGAATGGGAACAAAGGGATGACAGAAGTGGAGTGGTACCAAAGGTCATAGGGCTGAACCTGTGGTACATCTGAAAGGAGATAAGGAGGGCAAAGCCCAGAGGGGCAGGAGGATGAGGGGAAGTGGGGATGGTGACTAACTGGCTAGAATGGGAAGAAGCAGCAGTCCAAATAGGGATGAGGGGGAAATGCGAAAGATACATTACAAGCAGTGAAAGTGCCAAAGATGATCTGTGGAGCTCAGAGGTCACAGAGCTTATGGAGGTTACGGAGGTGGGGTTGAAAGTCCGGGGAATATTGGCAATGGTGTTTATGTAGTATGAGGTCACCAATGCAATGGACTAAAGCCAAGGTGGAGTCAAAGTCCGAGGTAGGAACTATGACAGAGTCTCGGAGCGAAGGTATGAGCAGTGTCCAGGTACGAGGTATGGGACAGCGGCAGAAGGTCGTAACTTGGCGGAAGGTTGGGCCAGAGGGAAGAGAGAGGAGAGAGGAAAGGGGAGAGGAGTGGAGGAGAGGAGTGGAGGAGAGGAGTGGAGGAGAGGAGTGGAGGAGAGGAAAGGTGTCAGGTCCGAAGGGGAGTATCGGAGCGGACGGGCGAAGGGTAGGGGAATGACGGAAGGGTGGAGGTGTTGTGAGGAGGAAGCGGAGGAGTGGGAGGAGGAGTAGGAGGAGGGTGGCAAGAGGAGTGGTGTTTGGTCCGAGGTGAGTATCAGAGCGGACGGAGATAGGACAGGAGAAGGATGGAGGAGTGGAGGTGGCATGAGGGGTGAGAGGGGGTGTGGTGTCAGGACCGAAGGTGAATATCAGAATGGACAGCGGTAGGGCAGGACTCCGGAGGTGGTGAAGAAGGAGGTCCGGTGTAGGAGAAATAATATTCAAAGAATAAAACAATGATCTATCAGAATAGTCAACAATCAGGTGACAAGTTCATATCATATCCATCCCCGGCCATCGACTTCCAGTCCCTCCGATCCCTCCATTCTAACTCCGCTCCTCCCTCACTAACCTCGGAGCCCCTGTATTCCGCAATCCTCTCAGTACCCCTCGATGGTCACCACCCCCTCATTTCAATTTATTACCTACCCCTCCCTAAGTACGGAGCCCCGAAGACTTCCGGACAGCTCCGACGTCCGCTAGCGCACCCCCGCCTCCGCTGGGCAATACACTTGCCTGCCCTGCAGAGCCCACCTTCGGGCCTATCCCTCCTTTCCGTTTCTGGGTTATCACCTGCCTTTCCGCTAACCCCGCGAACCGACTCGTCAGTAATATTCAGTCAGCTAATGTTTAAACCCCGTTAGCTCCGCTCCGTTCAGCTCCGCCAATTGCGGACCCGTCCCCGCTGTAACCATATATATATCCCACTTGTACATAGGTTACACCCCAGTAGTAAAATCAACTAGAGTTACCCCCCCTAGGTTCTAATTGCCAGTCAGTAAGTTAGGGCATGGACGTGTCACTAGGCACAGCGCTCTTGGCAGAAGTCGCTGAGGCCGAAGCCCTCCGCTATGGAGACATTCCTTCGTCTCGAATCTGGTCTCTGACAGTTCAGATGTTTAACAGATCTCATGATCTTTATGAGACTGGACAGACATTAGAAGATCATTATAAATTATCTACGCCCATGTAGCATGAGATTTAATCTACTACAAGCATGCCTAGAACCTGGCATAGGTATAATATTCAAAGAATATATCCCTACAACAAGAAAATAGCACATAGACGGCAGAATAAGAAGGAACATTGGGAAAGAAATGTGAATATCTCGGAAACCAGTAAACCTTTGACTGTAATCTTTTTACCATCTGAAAGGACTGTTTCTAAACTTTATCCACGGTTTTGTTTCATTCTAAAAGCTTCAAAACGGACGGAGATATCGCTCAAACGGCGAAACACCTTATAATTCATATATATTTATTTGCTAATTCTTACAAAAAGTAATGTGACTCAAGGGAAATATATTGGCGCCCGGAAGTCTGGCGGACCAAATACCATATAACAGAGTATTCCCCGGCGCGGGCGGACAGTTTTTGATCGCATCAGAAGAGGAGAAAATGCTAAAAAACCAGATCTTGTATATTTTCCCATGATTCATCAAAACTTTTTGATTTTAAGCTCAAATAAATCGGAAAAAAGGAATGATTGATGATCTGGATCTCGGATCATAATCATAAAGTGATTCAGAAGTCCGCGGATCAGTTAATTCATTGGGAAAGCTCTAGAACATTAGTAATGATGCGGCTTCACAAAAAGGGGTGAATTAGAGAACAGTCTAGAAAGTTCCTTTATAGCCGAGTCATGTCCTAAGTCCATTATTAAGCTTACACAGCCCAAGCCCCTATATCATTCTAGAACTATCTATAATACAAATGTAGCACATGTAACTAGTGCGAGGCGTGGGAGTAGAGAGGCCTCTGAAAAGCATAAAAGGCCGCCGCTTCTGCCCCCTCTCAAAGCTCAGGTAGAAATAAAAGTTTAATTCTCCTCACCAGTGGTTGGTTCATTTGCTCCAAAAGATAAAAGCAAATATTAGTTGTTAGCTAATATAAAACTAACACGTCACTCTAAGCGTGAGTTAGGGTCAGTTAGACACAGCTGAACAAAAGTGTCATAGTGAGAATTAGTGAGAATTTAGTGGAGGGACTTCTTAATTGAATAATCTCTCAGCAATACTTGGTTATCACACCACAGGAGAAAAGTGAGCGATCCTGAACCTGCTAGATAACTAGCACGCACTCTAAGCGATAGAATGAGCAGTTTGGTCACTCCTGTATTGAGTAACATTTATTGCGGAATTATTTTATTAGTAGTTTCCTTTCAATAAATTATCAGGAAAATCACATCCTACTGAAAAGTGGTATATCTAGGTGTAATATTGACCAGAAATCATAGTAAAGTCAATATAGAAATTTTACCTGTAGACGATCTATACGTCAGGTGAGATCATTGGGGGGTGTTTATTGTTGTTTAGACAGTGAACAATCATATATTTGTGTCAGGGACCACGTGTCAGTTCATGACGATAAGGGTGTTCCCGAGAATCCTAGTCGTTGTTAATGCTGAAGTGCCACCTTCAGCAGAGATAGGGCTTATATACATGGATACCGCTATCCACTAGAGTGTGGCTACAAATGAGATAAGAAACAGCTGATAGAATGACGACATGGGAGGATAGCTATTCATTCGGATAATCGTAAGCGAGGTGTGGGAAAGGGGTGACATGTGGACAGAAGATAGAAGCGGGATGCTAAGCGAGAGCTAAGCGAAATTACCTGCGTTCCTCGGATCACCCCGGATCGTCTGACGGCAACTCCCTTCTGGCATAGGGAGTCAGGGTAGCCGGTTAGGCTGTGCCCTGACAATTTGGCAACCAAAACACAGTCAGTATGCAAATCAGCACAAACTCTAATATCGTTATTGGACATAGGAAACTGGTTACATAAGGTGATCCAGCTCCACTCCTTCACTGGGAGTCGGGTCAGGATCGGGTATGCATGGATATGACAGATCTAATGGTTAAGGTTCATGCATATATATATACAAAGGGAGGAATTGAGGGAAATCTACCTAAGGTGACTCATGTGCAGACTTGCATGCAAGGGGGTGTTGGCATTTCCCAGTTGAAAGGTATGCCAGGGGGGAGGCCAGACATGTAACTTCATGTACTTACATGCAAGGTCTAAAACAACATTGGGGTGACCAAATTCAAGTAAGTAGGCTATTGATGTCATGTTTGCAGGTCTGGCCAACGGGGCAATGCTTGTTATGTCAAAACCCTGAACCAACTGATGCTTGTGGAGTGTCCCCTCCTGTTAGAATGGGGCAAGTGCAGACAATTCCAGAGTGGAACCGGAGACTTAGTGAGGAGGGACCTTGGCCTCTGTCACGACCCGGCATATCCGTCACTTCCATCAACGTGCCCTAGTGTTACGGGGATGGGGGAAATTCCCCATTCCTCGATCCGTTCTTATAGTGGGAAGACGAGAGTCATGTCTAGTTTGTACCATAACTGGAAGTGTAATCGATGAGTGATCCCAGTCTGACCTGGGAGTGGACGATCGAATTCCCATCGATCGCGATGGGTGATGTAGTGAGCTATTAAGGGATTGATGATAGATAGTCGGAGATATCAGGACAGATGGGTCAGCCACGGATACTTGGCGCTCCTCAATGGAGCGTACCGTGTGCGAGGTCGCGACTGGTGAGATGGGTGAGAGCTTCGCGTAGTTGCCATCGGGTACTTGGCGTTCGCAGTGTGAACGTACCGGTAGCGGGTTGATATCGTAGGCGTGCAATGAGGGCTGACTATTAGGGCCTTCGGTGACTTGGCATTCCCAAAGGGAACGTACTGTTGGCGGGGACATATGATGACTGGCAAAGGAAGAAACAGATGGTGGATGGGCGGCTACTGGGCGTTCGCATAGCGAACGTGCCAGCATTGCGGGTAAGTGGGCCTCATAGTGTTCACGATCACCATGATCGTGATGGGACGTCGTATGTTGAGTACTGGGGGGAGAGTGGAGTGATGAAGACCCATAGGGTACAGGTTCAATAGGACGATACACATGTTGAGAGTCTTCGACTCTCGACTTCGAGTTCTCGCGGCGAGGGCCGTTAGAGGACTCGATATAACCAGACTTATAAGACATATTGAGAGTTGTACAGTCACACAGGTTCAGTTGAGTCACAGGGAGGGTTGTTACAGAAGACGGTACACGAGACAGTTGTAGAGCAGTTGTTAGTTAGCAGGAACCGCCTTCGGCGGTTTCCGTACATGACGCGTGACTATCTACAAATGGTAAGGTCATGGGAAATCCCGCGAAACACAAACAACCTCGGCCAGCACCAAAACCCCAATGGGGAAAGCTTTGCACGAGGGGGGGGAAAGGGGTAGAACGGGTAAGGAGGATAGGGTAGCGGGATAGAGGACGGAAAGGAGAAAGAGGGGAGGAGTGATAAAGAGGGGAAGTCTTTGACCATGTGACAGATATGGTCATTGGAGACTCCGTATCCGTAACACCTAGTGCCACTTGGCCCATCCCACCCGTTAACATCATCTTCCATCCATCCATCCGTCCACCTGTCACCCTCATCTGCACTTCCTCCCCCACACGCGTACCTCCCAACTGTCATATCTGTGCATACCCAATCCCAACCCGACTCCCGGACCTCCTTCTTCACCACCTCCGGAGTCCTACCCTACCGCTGTCCGTTCCGATATTCACCTTCGGTCCTGACACCACACCTCCTCTCACCCCTCATGCCACCTCCACTCCTCCGTCCTTCTCCTGTCCTATCTCCGTCCGCTCCGATACTCACCTCAGACCGAACACCACTCCTCTTGCCACCCTCCTCCTACTCCTCCCACTCCTCCGCTTCCTCCTCACAACACCTCCACCTGTCATATCCGTGCATACCCGATCCCAACCCGACTCCCGGACCTCCTCCTTCCCCACCTCCGGAGTCATACCCTACAGCTGCCCGTTCCGATACTCACCTTCGGTCCTGGCAACATGCCTCCTTCTACCCCCCATGCCACCTCTACTCCTCCTTCCCTCTCCTCCCCTATCTCTGTCCGCTCTGATACTCACCTCGGACCGAACACCGCCCCTCTCGCCACCCTCCTACTACTCCTCCTCCTACTCCGCTCCTCCTTCACAACAACGCCACCCTTCTGTCACCCCCTACGCCTCCCCCGTCCGCTCCGATACTCACCTTCGGACCTGACTACTCTCCTTCCTGCCACTCCTTCTCTCTTACCTTTCTCCTCTCTCCTCTCTCTGGTACTCTTCTGCCGACCTCCCGCCAAGTTACGACCTTCCACTGCTGTTCCGTACTTCGTACTCAGGCACCGCTCGTATCTTTGCTCCGAGCCTCCGTCATAGCTCCTACCTTGGACTTTGACTCCACCTCAGCCTTAGTCCATTGCATTGGTGACCTCATACTACGTAAACACCATTTCCAATATCCCTCAGACTTTCAACCCCACCTCCGTAACCTCCATAACCTCCGTAACCTCCGAGCTTCGCGGATCGCCTTCGGCACTTTCGCCGCTTGTAATGTATCTTTCGCGTTTTCCCCTCATCCCTATTTGGACTGCTGCTTCTTCCCATTCTAGCCAGTTAGTCATCATCCCCACTTCTCCTCATCCTCCTGCCCCTCTGGGCCTCGCCCTCCCTACCTCCTTTCGGACGTATCACAGGTCCTGCCTTATGACCTTCGGTACCGTTCCGCTTCTGTCTACCCTTTGTTCCCGTTTGGATGTCTTCGTTCCGATTCAGATCCCCTTTGTCTCCTTGTGCTTTTGCCCCCTCCATTATATATATCGGCGCTTGTACATACTCGTTTGGGGCTCAGTCCGAAATCGACCTGAAATGCCCCCTAGAGACTTCCTGCTCGCCTACTGTGAGATTAAGGACCAAATGGACAAACAGCAATGGCACAGCGCTCCGCTTGAGTCGCTGAGGCCAAGGTCCCTCCACGCTAAGTCTCCAATTCCACTCCGGAGTTGTCTGTTTCCGCCTGTGTCTAACACCACCCTTCCGTCATTCCCCTACCCTTCGCCCATCCACTCCGATACTCACCTTCGGACCTGACACCTTTCCTCTCCTCCACTCCTCTCCCCTTTCCTCTTTCCTCTCTCTTCCCTCTGGCCCTCTTCCACCAACCTTCCACCAAGTTACGACCTTCTGCCACTGTCCCATACCTCGTACCCGGACACCGCTTGTACCTTTGCTCCAAGACTCTGTCATAGTTCCTACCTCGGACTTTGACTCCACCTTGGCTTTAGTCCATTGCATTGGTGACCTCATACTATGTAAACACCATTGCCAATATTCCTCGGACTTTCAACCCTGCCTCCATAACCTCTGTAAGCTCCGCAACCACTGAGCTCCACGGATCGTCTTCGGCACTTTCACTGCTTGTAATGTATCTTTCACATTTCCCCCTCATCCCTATTTGGACTGCTGCTTCTTCCCATTCTAGCCAGTTAGTCATCATCCCCACTTCCCCTCATCCTCCTGCCCCTCTGGGCTTTGCCCTCCTTATCTCCTTTTGGATGTACCACAGGTTCAGCCCTATGACCTTCAGTACCGCTCCACCTCTGTCATCCCTTTGTTCCCATTTGGACGCCTTTGTTCCGATTCAGATCCCCTTTGTTTCCTTGTGCTTCTGCCCTCTCCATATATACACCGGCACTTGTACATACTCGTTTTAGGCCTTAGTCTAAAATCGACCTGAAATGCCCCCTAGAGACTTCCTGCTTGCCTCCTATGAAATTAAGGACCAAATGGACAAACAGCAATGGCACAACGCTCTGCTTGAGTCGCTGAGGCCAAGGTCCCTCCTTGCTAAGTCTCCGGTTCCCCTCCAGAATCGTCCACCCTCGCCCAGTTCTAACAGTGAAGTTATGCCAGTGATGGGAATAGAGTATTCTGCACTATGTCAAAGGACCCATGAGGGTGGCAATGCGAAGGGAACCGGCTGTCGGAACCGAGATCTGCACTTCAGGAGATCACAAAGACCAATTTCTGTCCAAATATGGAAGACTCTGGTCAAAACAAAACATGGAGAACACAAAAATACCTTAGATCATGAGGGAAAAATCTGAAATAAATGAATGGAAGCCTGTATTAAGGATACAAAGACCCATGCATACAATAAATTCTGAATAATTAAACAGAAACATCACCTGCATACAAACAAGTGCAAGAACAACACATGTGATTACTGATTGTGCATGCAAACTCTTGCTAACTTGACAAATACTGAGAGTTAGAGTAAACTTTAGTACCGTTAGAAAGGTTGGATTAAATGAAAATTTATGATGCTGAGAACGTGAAAAGCCATTCAGAAATGAGTGAGATATAAGGACATGAAGTTGGTAACCTGAAGATGCATGGGAAGACAACTTCCAAGCCCTGAATAAAATTCATAAAAATATGCTATCATTGAGGACGACTTATCATAACAACAAACACTACGTACGAAGGACTAGGATGCAATAATACAAACAGGAACCAGGGGAAATGGACGAAAAACTATGAAAAACCATAAAACTACCATGGACCATGGCAGGAATTTTAAAGAACAATATACTAATGAAGCAGATGTTAGAACTGGGCGAGGGCGGACGATTCTGGAGGGGAACCAGAGACTTAGCAAGGAGGGACCTTGGCCTCAGCGACTCATGCGGAGTGCTGTGCCATTGCTGTTTGTCCATTTGGTCCTTAATTTCAGAGGCAGTGAGCAGGAAGTCTCTAGGGGCAGGTCAATTTTAGACTGAAGGTCCAAAACGAGTATGTACAAGTGCCTGTATATAGTAGGGAGACGAAAGCACAAGGAAATCAAAGGGGGTCCGAAACGGAACAAAGGCGTCCGAACAGGAACAAAGGGATGACAGAAGCGGAGTGGTGTCAGAGACCAGGTTGAGATGAGGGAGTGTCTCCATGATGGAGGGCTTCGGCCTCAGCAACTTATGCCAGGAGTGCTGTGCCAAGTAACATGTCTGTGCCCTAACTTACTAACTGGCAACCAGAACTGAAGGGGGGTAAACTCTAGTCGATTTTATTACTGAAGTGTAACCTATGTACAAGTTGAGTATATGGTTACAATGAGAGCGGGCCCGCAAATGGCGGAGCCGAGCGGAGTGGAGCTAATGGGGTTAGACATTAGCCGATTGAATATTACCAACGAGTCGGGTTACGGGGTTAACGGAATGGCAGGCGATAACCCAGAAACGGAAAGGAGGGATAGGCCCAAAGGTGGGCTTGCAGGGCAAGCGAGTGTATTGCCCAGCGGAGGCGGGAGTGTGCTAGCAGATGTCAGAGCTGTCCGGAAGCCTTCGGGGCTCCGTACTTAGGGAGGCGTAGGTAATAAATTGAAAAGAGGGGGTGGTGACCATCGAGAGGTACCGAGGTGATTACGGAATACAGGAGCTCTGAGGTTAGTGAAGAAGGAGTGGAGGTAGACCGGAGGGATCGGAGGGAGTGGAAGTTGATGGCCGGGGATGGATATGACAAGTGGCACCAAAAGGTCATAGGTTAGAACCTGTGGTACATCTGAAAGGAGATAGGGAGGGCGAAGCCCAGAGGGGCAGGAAGATGAGGTGAGGTGGGGATGATGACTAACTGGCTAGAATGGAGAGAAGCAGCAGTCCAAATAAGGATGAGGGGAAAGCGCAAAAGATACATTACAATTGGCGAAAGTACTGAGTATGATCTGTGGAGCTCAGAGGTTGCGGAGCTTACAGAGGTTATGGAGGCGGGGTTGGGTTGAAAGTCCAAGGAATGTTGGCAATGGTGTTTATGTAGTATGAGGTCACCAATGCAATGGACTTAAGCCGAGGTGGAGTCAAAGTCCGAGGTCGGAACTAATGGGATCTCAGAGCAAAGGTACAAGCGGTGTCCAAGTACAGGGTATGGGACAGCAGTGGAAGGTTGTAACTTGCTGGAGGTTTGGCGGAAGAGGGGAGGAGGGAGGAGAGTGATGAGAGGAGTGGGGAGAGGAGTGGAGGAAGAATGGTGTCAGGTCTGAAGGTGAGTATCAGAATGGATGGAAGTAGGGTAGGAGGGTGATGGAAGGGTGGAGGTGTTGTGAGGAGTAAGAGGAGGAGTAAGAAGAGGAGGGTGGCAAGAGGAGTGATGTTCGGTCCGAAGGTGAGTATCGGAGCAGACAGAGATAGGGTAGGACTCTGGGGGTGATGGAGATGGGGGTCCAGGAGTCGGATCGGGGTCAGGTGTGTAGGGATATGACAGCAGAGAGCTCTAACATGTTCGTTTGTTCAATTCTTAACTATGACCAACTATTTTGTTCTAAATTTGAATGTCAGGGCACACCTGCCTGACCCAGCTCCACCCAGTCCAACCTGACCTGGTACCCTGCTGTCCACCCTTCCTTACCTCCTCCCCCTTTCCCTTCCTCCCTCCTCATTCTTCCCTCCTCACTTTCTCCCTATCTTACTTCTTCTTTATTCTCTCTTTATTCTACATGGACGACTTTCTTTGTATCAATGTACCATTGACCCATCTGCAGGGCGCCCACCATGTACCCGGACTGGGCACCTTGGGCGACTTCCCACTGTGCCCAGTATGCATGCCTGCACCGGATGCCCTCGGGATCTCCCACGGAGATACCCGGGTGGTTACGGCTGTGTGCGAGGGTGACGTGGCACCCGTCATGTGATCTAAGCCACATGTATATAAACGAACCTGAAGTGGGAACCGAAGAAGTAGCCTTCTTCTCAACTTTCCACTTCAGTCTAAGTGGCCAGGGACCACTGTCCTGCATTGGGCCTGTCAGTATGCACGCCCGATCCGCCCCCCACCAGGCTCTCAGCCCTGGACGCTACACCTGGGCCCCCTCGACCCCGGACAAGTCCCTGACATTGAACCATTTCACTTGTTTATCATTTCAAATCTCATTTCAACTAAATGTCACTGGGTAAAATTTGAATAAATCAGCTGAAAGTCATAGTGCAGCCGTATGTGCAGTAACATGTAGTCTGAATTCAGAATGACCGAGTCATAGCAAACTTAATGGCAAACAAGAAGAATTTGAAATAAAAGAACTGTGACAAATGCGGCACAGTCAAGTTCTAATTAAATCATTAAAATAGCTTAGGTGAGGAAGGACAATAAGAATTCTAGGCACAGTCTGACCACAGCAGGGCTGCAGTTCAGCACAGCTGAGCTCAGTAGAACTATAGCATGAAAAATTCATTTTTATTCAGTTTGAGGAAAATACACTGTAAATAAATCCTGTATATATGAGGTAGAGTGTGAAAAAGGAAGGCAACCTGTCAGGGCAATAGCCCTGAACCCCGAGCCATATGTAATTACAATGTACATATAGTCATGTGGGTAAGTGGGAACTTCTGGTTAACTGCTTACACACACCGTAAAATACACATCATCATATCACTTATGGCCTTGTGTGCTGAGCAACCCCACTGAGACCTCACACTTTTTTAAGTGTATGAGGTGTGTTTTACAACACAACCCACAAAACTATAACTCATCACTTTAACAACTTGACTCGGTAGCACTGATGGTGCCAAAACATGCCCACAAGGGCAAGGTCACTTCTGCAGCGATGATAAAGAAGAACAAGCAGTTTATAAAGAAACCACAATCTCCCATTATGGAGATTGTCATATCCATCCACAGCCATCACCCTCCACTACCTCTGCTCCTTCTGGATCACCTCTGCTCCTTTGTCACTAACCTCAGAGCCTCCAGATTCCGCAACCACCTCCAACTCCCCCGATGGTCACCACCCCCTCGATCCAATATATTACCTACGCCTCCCTAAGTACAGATTCCTGAAGGCCTCTGGACAGCCCTGATGTCCGCTGGTGCACTCCTGCCTCCACTGGGCAATTTAGTTGCTTGCCCTGCAAGCTTACCTTCGGGCCGATCCCTCCTTTCCGTTTCTGGGTTATAGCCCATCACCCCGCTAAACCCGTAACCCAACTCGTCAGTAATATTCAGTTGGCTAACATGTAACCCTGTTAGCTCTGCTCCCCTCAGTCCCATTGTTCATGGGCCCACCCCCCATGTAACTATATATACATAACTTGTAGATAGGTTACACCCTAGTGATAAAATCGACTAGAGTTATCCCCCTTCTAGTTCTCATTGCTAGTTAGTAAATTAGGGCATGGATGTGTAACTAGGCACAGTGCTCCTGGTCTAAGTCGCTGAGGCCGAAGCCCTCTGCCACAGGGACGTCTCCCTCATCCTGCATCCGGTCTCTGACAGAGATTCAAAACAACAGCCATCGTCAGATGACAATGAGGATCAACATGATCCAGAAAGAACAACCACTTCAGGGCTGGTCCCTAGGGTTTTGAAAACTTATGTGGAGTAAGTGCAGGGCCCAATACCCCTAGAACTCCACATCACATTGATCTCACCCAAGTTGGGGAAGGTCTCTCACCTCCAGAGGAGGTGATCGACTTGCACGATAAATGTGTAAGCACCGAACAATCAGCCCAAAAAGCTGATTGGATACAGTCGCAGGAAACTCCAGGGCCCCACTATCCCCTGGAGTCTTCCCCCATTTCCCCAAGACAAGCCCCAAAGGCAGACAAAGGGAAACAGAGGGAAGAACCTCTGTGTCAGCTATCCAACAAATTACTGGACTTGTTCCAGGTCCCATCCGAATGGAGGATGGGAAACAAAGAACAACTTCTTCTCAGGCTAAAGGCCTGAGAAGGTGCAAAGAAACGCCCTGAGAGCAGGATCTCTCAGAGCGCAGAAGCTCAAAAAGAACTTCCGCTGTTTACACAACCCCATGCCATGCCAGACAAGGCAAGGTTGCCAACCTCAGAGGAGGTCTCCGAGATTATGAAGAGAAGACAAACTGAAATGAGGGAGTTTGCTGAGGAACCTTACAGAAAAGTAAGGAAAAATCAGCAAACAGACCCCTCCATGAAAAGGAAGCGTCCTCCACGACTGCCTTGCCTAAACAAAGCGAGCGTGGGGTTTATACTCCAAGATCCCCTTCTGGAACTCCCAGAAGCGGCAATGTAAACTGGGGAGAGTCACTACTTGCACAGCCAAACTTCCTCCTGGAAAACCAGGAATTGTGCATAATAAACATGATAAACTTGATCCAAAAAAAGATCAAGGAAACAAGCCACAATAGCATGGCTCATCTAGAGATAACTCTAGAAAGAATGGCCAGTGCAATTGACCCATTAACAGACAAAATCAGCGAGCAAACGGACTTGCTGAAAGAGTTGAACTTCTCACAAAATAGTGAGGAAACACAAAAAATACCCCTGGGCCATGGGCCAGGGAAAAACTGGAACTCATGAAAAATTCACGAAAAGAACAACCAGTGAAAGTACACTGGAGTATCATCAGCGACTCGACAGAGATGCAAAAGAGATCCTTCTCCCAAAAATAGGACAAGATGATGCCGAAAGGAGGCACTGTTCAGAAATCAGGAGGAGAATCAGCATGTACCAAAGGTTCGGCCAAACCTCCACCTTCAACGAGCCTCTCAAACAGAGAGGTAACACAATCACACACTCTCAAAACAATGAGAGAATTCCGATACAACTTCAGGCAAAATTGCCTGAAATGAAGGAAATGCTGCAAGAGAGACTCCCTCCAGCGAAAACCCCTCCAAAGGAGAAATCTCCATTGGATAGCAACCCTGCGAAGGCAGGGGAGCAAGAGGAGTACCTGGAGAAATGGTACAAAAAGGCCATAAGAATGGCCGAAGTGAGAATACTCACTCCCTACCCAGAGGGAGTGAAGCCAGAAGCTCTAAAGAATGGGCCGGCTTTCCCTGACAAGAAATGGTCAGGGGAGAATGACATGGAGTCGTTCTGGCAGTGGTTCACAGAACTACTGGGATTCTTTGCCTCGCAAGGATGCAAAGGTCCCCAATTTGACAAAGTCCATCTGGACTGCTTGATTTGCAGATTAGGGGGACCCATGTTTGACCTCAGAATAAGACTCCGAGATGAAACTCTCCTCAGAGGAGACGAGGGCATGTTCCTCGAAGTTCTCAACATACTGATGAGAACTTTCATCAAAGCCTCTGCCGTGTTAAACGCAACAAAGAAATACCACAACATTAAATACGAAGTGGAAAAAGGCCTAAAACAGTTCCACCCAGAACCGTCTAAAGCAGCGTCCCAGATGGTGATGCTTCCAGACCAGGTGTCCTTCAACACCAGGTTTCTAAACAACATTCCCCTTGAATGGAAGAGGGAAATGATCACTCATGACAGAATCAGAGCGGACTTCTCCTCAAATGAGGAGATGTTAAAAGCAATATCTTGTGTAGATGAGATAATCGACAGGCTGAAGATGTCTTCAGCCTACAAATCGGGATATTATACCTGAACAACCACCACGGCAACCATGGGCCAAGGTAGAGCTCTCCCATCTGGAAAGAAGGCTGAAGAGCCCAAACTCAGATGGAAAGAGGATATATCCTTGGGGAATTTGAGGAAAACTGACCAAAAGTCAGTCCCAATTTGCGGCAAATGCGGCAAAATAGGGGAAACAAAAGATTGCCCTAAACATCATGCTATGAGCGATGGAAAGCCAAGGTGCATAGCTGCCATGGAAATCATGAACGCATCAGAAGAAGAGTCAGAAGACTCATCAGATGGAAACCAGACAACAACTCTGGTGACTCCAGAGCATCAAGCTTCGAAGTAGAGGGCCCATATGAAGGACCTCAATACTCACCCAATTCAGAGGGTGAGGAAGTTAACTTGGGGACCATAAGGATGGGCCCAATGGCAGGTGTTGAACCACAACGACATAAATTACAAAATCAAACTGGCCATGGCATGCCAGTTAGAAAACACAGCAGACAAGAGAGTTGCCAAAGCCTTGATGGAAGCACCAAGAAAAGTGCCTTGGGGAAATACACGAAAGTGCCCAAGGAAAACCAGGAGAAAGGGAAGAAGGACCAAAAGTCCATCAAAACCCAGACCCCCTTGTTTGATGCGAAATTCCGCATCTCAAAAGACATGGGAAAATATCCTGCAAACAGACCACTCTCAACAAAGAGAACATTGATGGCCCACGTAAAAATAGCAGGCATAAAAACCTACATGCTATTTGACAGTGGAGCCAAAATGGATGCAATATTGCTGGACTTCGTCCATGCAGTCCTGTAAGGGATTAACCTTACTTCACTATAATTCCGATTATAGTGATATCATTATGTTGCATTGCTATAATTCCCATTATAGTGGTGCTATTATTTCTTTATTTAGTTGTGCCGAGATATGTAAATTACATATATATACCTCGGAGTAGTTGTAAAGGCCTGGTAGCCTTTTACCTCTACCCCATTGAATATACAGCCCATCAAAGCTTATGTTTAGATGGACCTACTGAGGCCTGAGGTGAACAGGGGAACGGAACGTTACTGTCCCAAAAATAGTAAGCAACCCTTCACTTTTTTAAGCTAGTTTCCTTTTACAATCTTGGCACTGTGATTGGTGACGGAACCCTACTGTATCCCACATGCATTGTCTACCCTGACAACACACATCATTGATCATGCACACGTTGTCTAGCCTGACAACATGCATTTGTGCCTAGCTCTCATGTGAAAATCATGCATGTACTGTTCCTAGACTCACCTAGGCTGTGCCTCAGAGTAGAGGCAACCCCTCCCAATCTCAGGATCTGGGAAGCTACCATGACACCGGTGCCAGAACCCCATTTGGCAACCCATGCATCGTTGTCCCTGATGACACACACATTCACTCAAGGTTCACACCGGAACCTTTGATCTTACTTCCTGATGCTCACAACCAGGAAGTTCCAGACTCACACCCACACGGCTGGCCCTTCCTCCAGTCCCATGGTGGGAGTCAACACCACTCCATCTGGAAGTGGTGATCTGGGCCCGTGAGGGCCCAGCAACGTGTCATATGCATTGTACCATCTCAGGAGATGCTGAACCTGTCACAGCATCTCAATCCCACTTGGCATCTGTCCTACTGCCGCCTTTGCATTCACCATCATATCCGTACAATCCCAACCTCCACTCCGGGCTCCTGGAACTCCAAAACTGATTCCGGAGCCCTACTTCCCTTCCGTCACCTTCTCCTTGCCGACTCCCAAGAGGTTATCCCACCTCCGGCTCCAACACCACCTTTGGTCCGACTCTGGAACATCCTGGGTCCGACCTCAACCTCGACACCTTCCAGATGAGTGTGCAACACCTATGCTCCCGACTCCGGACCTCCACTCTGGAATCCCATTCGCGTCTCTGTCTCCGGAACCTCCGGTCTTAGCTCCGACCTTGGACTTTGACCCCACCTCCGCTTATACCCATTGTATTGGTTAGCTCATTCCATTTAATTACGTTTGCCAATATTCCGGAGTTTGACTTCCGAGTTCGGACTTTCCGGACTTATGTTGGACCTTGCAACTATTGCATTGCTCCATTCAATTCTGCTATACTCCCTCATTCCTATTTGGGCTGCTGCTTCCTTTCTATTCAGTCAGCTGGCCATTCCCCACTCCCATCCTCCTTCCTTCCTCCTTGGGCCTTGGCCCTTCATTCCTCCTTTGAGAAACACCATTGAGTCAAACCCTTGACCCTCGGTGTTGTTCCTCTTTCCATCTCCCTTTGTCTCCTTTCATCCTACCCTTGTTCCTTTTGATTCTGGACCCCTCCTTATATACAATGTACATAGTAACTTGTAACCTCAGTCCGAAATCGACTTGAATTCCCCCAAGAGACTTCCCCTCTGCTAGATCCGAAATTAGGGACCCCTAGGACAACCAGCAATGGCACAGCGCTCCACCTGAGTCGCTGAGGCCGAGGTCCTTCCATGCTAAGTCTCCGATTCCACTCCGGAGTCATCCGAATCCACAAGTTCTAACACATGGGCCCGCTCTCCCTATTTCAAGAGCACACGAGTATTATGTGAACACATCAACAAAGTCAGAACTGGCCTTGCCAGCTTGAAAGCCAACACCACCCAGTTGGAAGTCAGTGGTTACCACCTTGACCACTGCCATTGAGGATTCGATAAGAAAATCAATGAATTCTATTTGCACTCAATCGATGTGACAAGCCAAAGCCGCAGACAAAAATGCAAGTCGACCCACCCATGGCCACTCAGGCCCAACTTCCCTCCCCACTCACTTGCACACTGGGGAGGCATTTTAAGACTTTCCTTCCACCCAGTTTGGGATGGAATAATCATCTCCCTAGTGCTGTAGAGTGCAAACACAAGGAGCTGCCCAGCGCTTCGCTGGGTAAAATTCTCAGCGATTCTCCTCCCCCAGTGGGAGCAGAGCATCGATCTGATGTTGTACTGGAGGCCCAAACGACAGGTTTACCATCGGTTATAGATGGAATCGGCAGCGCTTCAGCTGCTGCCAAGTGCCAGCTCATAGAGCTGCCCAGCGCATCAGCAATTCCTGGGTTTGACAACCCAGCAGCACCTACTCCTTCCACTCTGCAGGAAGTCGAATCCAAACCACCTCCTTGGCCCTCTGCAGGCCAAGAGGGACGCTTTCCTGGCGCTGTTAAGTGCCATGTCACCAAGATGCGCAATGCTGTTCTACATCGCGATTTTGGTGATTCATTATACTCTCCCCCTATGTTAGAACTGGGCGAGGGCGGACGATTCCAGAGGGGAACTGGAGACTTAGCAAGGAGGGACCTTGGCCTCAGCGACTCAAGTGGAGTGCTGTGCCATTGCTGTTTGTCCATTTGGTCCTTAATTTCATAGGAGGCGAGCAGGAAGTCTCTAGGGGGCATTTCAGGTCGATTTTAGACTAAGGACTAAAACGAGTATGTACAAGTGCTGATATATATAATGGAGAGGGAAAAAGCACAAGGAAACAAAGGGGATCTGAATCAGAACAAAGGCATCCGAACGGGAACAAAGGGATGACAGAAGCGGAGCGGTACTGAAGGTCATAAGGCAGAACCTGTGGTACGTCTGAAAGGAGGTAAGGAGGGCGAGGCCCAGAGGGGCAGGAGGATGAGGGGAAGTGGGGATGATGACTAACTGGCTAGAATGGGAAGAAGCAGCAGTACAAATAGGGATGAGGGGAAAATGCAAGAGATACATTACAAGCGGCGAAAGTGCCGAAGGTGATCCGTGGAGCTCAGGGGTTACAGAGGTTATGGAGGTTACGGAGGTGGGGTTGAAAGTCTGAGGGATATTGGCAATGGTGTTTACGTAGTATGAGGTCACCAATGCAATGGACTAAGGCTGAGGTGGAGTCAAAGTCCAAGGTAGGAGCTATGACAGAGGCTCGGAGCAAAGGTATGAGCTGTCATATCCTGGAATCCCGACCCTGCGCACTCCCACCACATCACTCCTTCCTAACAACTTCACCATCCCCTACACCATGCCTCCCCACTCTCCAAGTCACCTTCCCTCCTGACTGTCTCAGCTCCGGTCTGGTTGCGGCACACCGAACCTTGGCTACTCCCATCCTGGAACCTCGGTCCCAAGTCGGAACATTCAGAGACCCCGGATTTGCTCCGATATCCTGACGGACCTCCGACATCCCATGACATGCCCTTAAACCATTCCTTCACCCACTTCATTTATTGGAGTCACCCAACATCCTTCGGATACGCAACTCCGCTTTCGGAGCTAACCGCATCCTTCGGTGATCTCCTTCACGCTATCACTTATTAGTCATCTTCCATTCTTAGCACGACTACCTTCTTACTACCATTCAGTCGGCTAACCCCCTTTACCCATTTGTCTTCCCCATCCATTTTCCGGCCTCCAACTCCGCCCTCCTTGGCCCGACACCTCGGTTCCCCGTTTTAGATATCGTCCGGAACCTTTCGGTACCTCTCGGTATCATTCAGTACCTTTCGGTGTTTTCCCCATTTTGTCATTTCAGGCTTTGACTAAAGTCCTCCCCATCCTCCTTTATAAATACACGTAGATTAGAACCTGTAGTTCCTCAGTTCTAATCTTGACTAAAATGCCACCCAAAGTCCCTCTGAGTGAATCCTGTCCCTGTTCTACAAGACACCTCAGACATAAGAAATACAAGGACTAACTGAGACGTAACAGAGGCACAGCGCTCCCTCCGAGTCACTGAGGCCGCGTCCTTCTTAGAGCCTCTTGTACCATCCAGCAGAACCGGGCTCCCTGAGAAGCTTCGGTTCACTACCGGAGCCCTCGGACCCCCCTCTAGTTGAGCCCCGCCTGTTAGAATGCGGGGATTCGGACGACTCCGGAATGGAATCGGAGACTTAGCATGGAAGGACCTCGGCCTCAGCGACTCAGGCGGAGCGCTGTGCCATTGCTGGTTGTCCTGGGGGTCCCTAATTTCGGATCTAGCAGAGGGAAAGTCTCTTGGGGGGGAATTCCAGTCGATTTCGGACTGAGGTTACAAGTTACTAGGTACATTGTATATAAGGAGGGGTCCGGAATCAAAAGGAACAAGGGTAGGACAAAAGGAGACAAAGGGAGATGGAAAGAGGAACAACACCGAGGGTCAAGTGTTTGACTCAATGGTGTTTCCCAAAAGAGGAATGAAGGGCCAAGGCCCAAGGAGGAAGGAAGGAGGATGGGAGTCGGGAATGGCTAGCTGACTGAATAGAAGGAAGCAGCAGCCCAAATAGGAATGAGGGAGAATCGCGGAATTGAAATGGACAATGCAATAGTTGCAAGGTCCGGAGTAAGTCCGGAAAGTCCGAACTCGGAGGTTAAACTCCGGAATATTGGCAAAGGTAATTAAATGGAATGAGCTAACCAATACAATGGGTATAAGCGGAGGTGGGGTCAAAGTCCGAGGTCGGAGCTAAGACCGGAGGTTCCGGAGACGAGACGTGAACGGGATACCGGAGCGGAGGTCCGGAGTCGGGAGCATAGGTTTTGCGTACTCGTCTGGAAGGTGTCGAGGTTGGGGTCGGACCCGGAATGTTCCGGAGTCGGACCGAAGGTGGTGTCTGAGCCGGAGGTGGGATAACCTCTTGGGAGTCGGCAAGGAGAAAGTGATGGAAGGGAAGTAGGGCTCCGGAAGTCGGAGTTCGGAGTTCCAGGAGCCCGGAGCGGAGGTCGGGATTGTATGGATATGACACCGCCTGCATTCGGACTCACGCATTTACCCCCTCTTCCATAACCGACGGGTTTTTAACATGAGCGGTGTTCGAGTACGAAGTATGGGACAGCGGCAGAAGGTCGTAACTTGGTGGGGGGTCGATGGAAGAGGGCCAGAGGGGAGAGAGAGGAAGGAGGAATGAGGAAAGGTGTGGAGGAGAGGAAAGGTGTCAGGTCCAAAGGTGAGTATCGGAGCGGATGGGAGAAGAGTAGGAGGGTGACGGAAGGGTGGAGGTGTTGTGGGGAGGAAGCAGAGGAGTGGGAGGAGGAGTAGTAGGAGGGTGGCAAGAGGAGTGGTGTTCGGTCCAAGGTGAGTATCGGAGTGGATGGAGATAGGACAGGAGAGGGACGGAGGAGTGGAGGTGACATGGGGGGGTGAGAGGAGGTGTGGTGTCAGGACCGAGGGTGAATATCGGAACGGACAGCAGTAGGGCAGGACTCTGGAGGTGGTGAAGAAGGAGGTCCGGGAGTCGGGTCGGAATCGGATATGCATGGATATGACAAAGGTTAGCAGAGTGGGATCGTGGCCTCAGCGACTCGCTGTGCCCTGAGCTTGACGTTTGGGGGAGATCCCGTATTTACAGACTGACACTTACAGCGGACCTCAAACAAGACTTGTGGGCGGAGCGGACCTGTAGGAGGAGCGTGGACTCTGCAAGCATGGACTCAGAGGGGGGAAGCCCCCTTTGCAGAAGGAGGGACTCAGACCAGACAGGGGGGTACTCTAGTTGATTTCAGACTGAGGTCCCCAAAAGTATTTACAAGGTATAAGTAGGTAAGAGACATCAAAAGAGGGACCAGTCAGTCCGGTGCGGAAATAAGCGGAAATGAGCGGGGACTTATCAAACTGACAGATTAAATGAATGAATAGGAAAGTGCAATAGCACACGGATCAAGTGCCAATATTGGCAAGTTAAGCGAATGAAATGGGTGAACATAATAGGCACTCGGCAAGGAATGAATGAATGCTGCCAAGTGGCAAAAAGCCAAAGGAAAAGCGGGGTCGGCACACAGCACCGACACAAGTCTGCGAAATGGGATGCGGGAATCAGCGCAGCACTGATAAGTCCGCAACAGAGGGTGGTCCGTCAGTGCTGTCACAAATGAGGACAGCATGATGGCCAGCAAAGGTATGGAGGGGAGTGTTGACCTGACTACAGGGTGTGGAGGTCAACCAGGAGTGCAGAGGGTGCAGAGGTGGGCAGAGGTCTGGACGTGGAAGATGTGCGGAATATGGAAGATGCAAAATATGTGGAGGATGCGGAGGCAGGGATGTGAGACTGAGTTGTGCTATAGGCCTAGGAGGAACCAGAGGGACTGGATGCCAGGAGCACCAAAGGTTTGGGAACTGGAAGTGAAGTCGGAATGCTGGCAGGGTCCAGGGTCTGATTGTTGGCAAAGTCTCACTCGATAGGGCAGGGGGCCAGACATCGGATTGAGGGCTGGTTGGATCAGGTTTCGGGTCGGCAGATTCACCTATTGGCTTTGATTCGCCGCTGATGGAGCCCTGGGATTTGTCGGTCATGACACATGGGGTGAATGGGAAGGCAAAAGGGTTTCGATCTTGTTCATGGTCTCCTCCAGCTTCCAACTCTACTCTGTAGATGACATCATGCAATTCTGCTGGTAGTTGTAGGGATGAGTGGGCTTCAGCTGTGAGTGTGGCCGTCTTGGCTGCCTGCCAATGCTCTAGCAGCAGGGTAAGGGCTCTGGGCGGTATATTCTGGTTATGGTTTTCTTTCAATACTTCCACCTCGTTGAGATGATGGTCTTCTGGGGCCAGCAACCATAGTCGATCGAGCAGACAAGGTCCAGAGCCCAGGCTTCTAACAGGTACATAGGAGAATATGGGATCTGATGCCCCAAACTGACCATTCAACCACATACTATGTGATGGAGCGATTTTGAATGGCTCTGCATCGATCTCTATGGCTTCTAGTCCGGCATGATCCACCCAATGAGCGTTGGTGATCACAACAGAGTTGCTGGGGGTGGGTCTTCAACTGATGCTGGCAAAGGCTAGCGACATGGGATGAGGTAGAGAAGTGGGAGAGATCGATAGTGATTGGGGAATGAGCGGTGATCGGTTGATGCCATGATCTGGCTCCGACTCAGGATGTCCCGACTTTGCTTGATTGGGCAGTTGGTGCTTAATAGTGTCTGCTCAAGCCAGCCCTCAATTTATATTTCCCAAGTATTTCGGGTGCGTTCCTGAGGTCTCTTTCGGTCGCCCATGTATCTTCCTGGGCCCCCACCAAACTCTGAATAATGTTTTCCCTTTTTGTCTCCTGTGCCCCACCACATTGTCCACCTTGAACTCCTCCAAGGCTCTAATGTTGTCTCTAGGGTTGGACAGGTGGGGTTGCAAGCCGTCTCCTGCAGGCCGGTATGGCCTTAAGTGAGCCATGTTGACCACATTGTGCATCGGGTAGGAGTCAGGGAGCCTTAGCCGATATGCATTGTAACAGGGATAACCCTGTGTACTGCAAACCACCAGCCTTTGTGGGTTTCACACCCTAGCCTGGGCTCCTCATTCTTCCATATTTACTTATGTACATACTAGTCGCAGCTCACGATCCCGTGACTGCACAGCCACGAACAAGAGAGTCATGGAAGTCCAGAGTCGGACAAGTGAGAACACCTGAGGGCAGTCCAAAAGCAGGAAAAAGGGCAGATAGTTGGCTCACACAGAGAGTGGGTAGCAACTAGTCTGAGCCTGTACCTTGAGGATACCTGGGGTTCTCAGTGCGAGACATTCTGGGAGACATCCCCCACGAGCCTGAGTGGCATAGTCAGGGCAGTTGCCGGAGAACACATGGAGGAGGAAGAGCTTGGCCAGTTCCGGAGAGGTGATGGTGTCGTGGGTAGGGATGAAAATGCACTGTTTGGACAGGCGGTCCACGACAACCAAGATGGAAGTGAATCCAGAAGAGGAGGGTAGCTGTTCGATGAAATCCATGGAGATGGAGTTCCAAGGACGTTCGGGGATGGGGAGTTGTTTGAGCAAGCTGTAAGGCTTATGATGGGGAACTTTGGCATGGGCACAAGAAGTGCAGGAGGATACGTAACTCGTGACAAAGTTACGGATGCCCAGCCAGGTATACTCACGACACACTAGATCCAGAGTCCGGTTTTGACCGAAGTGTCCAGAAAGTTGGTGGTCATGTTTGTCTCGCAAAATGCGGAGACGGAGATCGTTAGAATCCGGAACGTAAATGCGGTTGTCCAGCCTCAACAGGCCTTCGGCATCAATGGACCAGCGGGAATTGGGGAGGTTGGGGGAAGCGAGATGAGAAGAGATTGTGGTGTCAGAGGAGAGGGAGGCTAGAATGTCTCGATGAAGAGCCTCTGTGTCGATGAGTACGGCTGCACGGATTACTGTGGCAGCTAGGAACGTAGCTCGTAAGGACGCAGTGAGCTGCTCCGAAGTGAAGACCGATCGGAAGTTCTGCAGATTGATGTGAGCGTAGTCCATATCCCCTTCTTTGGGATAGACGTCCCAGTGTCTAGTCAACGCATCCGGTTTTACTCCGAGTCTTCCGGGACGGAATCGGACAGTCATGTGGAACTGGGAGAGGAACTCTGACCAGCTGGCTTGCCGCCGGGTCAAGAGTTTGGTGGTGGAAAAATACTTGAGGTTCTTGTGGTCGGTGACGACGTCGATTGGGGTTCCTGAACCTTCAAGGTAATGATGCCACAATCGGAATGCATCATGAATGGCAAGCAGTTCCTTATCATGGGTGTCATAATTGAGCTCCGGCACCGAGAGTGTTCTAGAGCGGAAAGCGATGGGGCGAATCTCTCCGTCATCACAGCGGATGGACAGGATTCCCGAGATTGTGTAGTCGGAAGCGTCGGTTTCTACAATGAGGGGGGCGTCGGGTAGCCAATGTGTGAGGATAGGAGCAGAAGTGAAGGCTTCTTTCAAGGTGTTGAAAGCAGAGCGACAATCGTCAGAGAATAACCAGGGGGCTCCTTTACGCGTGAGGCGCATTGTAACGGGTCTATTGCCTAGACTCGAGACAGAGAGAAGGGGGAGGGTGGTAGTGTGCGTGGGTGCAGTTCGTGGGGCCGGGTTTTGGTCCTGGGGCGCTACCGAGTCTGCAAAAACCTCAAACAAACACTCACCTACATCTCTCTTGGACGTCAAGGCTGAGTATTATGATGTGAGGGGTCTTAGACGTGAGCAACTAGCTCAGAGGGGGCGTTAGGGTCGTGGATGGCGTCTTTGCCACTTGGATGTAACTTCTGCTTGTCCCTTCATGGGTCTATTCAGTACTTACTTGTTATGTACAAGCTGTTATCTATTTTATATGAGTTGGAAATGGAATGAATGGACTGGGGGGATGTAAACGGGCCGTTAGGCAACCGTAAATAAGGAATGTCCAATTGGGAACAAAGAAACAATAAAAGAAATATGAATGAATGGGGAAAATGTGACAACGGGTCCGAAATGGGAATTGTGAAAGTTAACTCCGCAACACTTCGCCACAGCGCCGGCCTATCCTCCCGTCAGCAACCTCCTCGTCTCCAGCTTTCCAACGAACCCTTATTCATCCCAATTGGTGCAGTACTTCTTGAGATGTGGCCATTGACAGGTGCTGTCAAGACCACATGAGACTATACTCCGTGCTGAACCATCTGGGCATTGGATTGTCATTCTGGGAAATGCTCCGGAGGTGAAGAAGGATGGTAGAGCATCACTATCAGGTAGAAAAACGGCTGGGTTGTATGTGTGGTTATGGAGATCTAGAGAGGGGGTGAAATTGGCGGCATGGTTGGGCGTGGGAATTTTGCTTGGGGTTGTCGGGAATGATGGAGAAAATAAGGAAAAATAAGGAATGAGTTTATGGAGTGTTGGATAGTGATAGAATGAGCATCGGGAGCGTCAGCGGGTATGTAGTGGGTGTTTGTGGCCAAATTCCGCAGAATCCGACTTTTTGCGGTACACGGAGTTGTCCCCACAACAGTGTCAAGGGGACCACAATGTCGGAGTATTGGTGGATGAAACGCCGATAGAAGTTAGCGAAGCCAAGGAAGGATTGGACATCCTTGACTTTATGGGGCTCGGGCCAATCTTGGACGGCTTTGACCTTCTCGATGGACATGGTGAGTCCGGAGGGAGAGAGGCAGTATCCCAGATATTCCATAGTGTCTGTATGAAACTCGCATTTCTTCAGATTGGCATATAGGCCGTGTTTGCAGAGTCTCCTAAGAACTTCTCGGACATGCTCCTGATGTGAAGCCATGTCTTCCAAGTAGGTAAGGATGTCGTCTAGGTAGACTACCACAGAAACGTCCAAGAGGTTGGCAAAGATCGTGTTGACGAATCACTGGAAGGCCGCGGGTGCATTTGTGAGACCGAATGGCATGACAAGCCACTCATAGGAACCATAGCGCATGTGGAAGGAGGTCTTCCATTCGTCACCTGCTGCAATGCGAACCAGGTGGTAAGCATGCCGGAGGTCGAGTCTGGTGTAGACCATGGCACGGCTAGGTGCGTCAAGGAGGTCAGAGATGCGGGGGAGTGGGTAGCAATCCTTTTTGGTGATCTTGTTCAGCCCTCGGAAGTCAATGCAAAGATGGAGGGATCTGTCCTTCTTGTGGACGAAGAGGACCAGTGCTGCGTGAGCGGAAGTGGCCGGACGAATGAACCCGGAGGCCAGGTGTTCATCTAAGAACGCCCGGAGGGCCTCGAGTTCCGAAGTAGAGAGAGAGTACATAGTACCCAAGTGTCACGACCCGGCGTTCCCCGGGGCCAGACGACCTCCTCCCTGACCTTCTCCCACGCCCGAACACTCCCCGCACACTCCGCTCGCCGCCCGTCGCCGTCTAACCACTTCCCGCCACCTCTCCACAACACCTTTCCTCTTTGTCGTTGAACGACCTAGCAGCGCAGAGTGCCGCGACCCGTTGTTCCATGTTTCGCCGCACCTTGTTATCTCGCGGCGAAGGTCACGCTTGACCTTCGTTGTCTTGAGCACGTGCTCTTTGTTTGTTTTCCTGCTTCTTTTCTCTGCCCGCAATCTCCGCGAGATCTGGCGACTTATTCCTTATTCAGTTCCCTAGCGCTTATATACGGCTTGTAACTAATGCCTGTACTGTAGTTCGAAATCAACTAGAATTCACCCCCTAGGCTTACCTCTGTCCCCTGTGAGACCTCTGACTTTCTGAAGTATCGGGACCGCGTCGAGAACGAGGCGCAACGCTCCTCCTCGAGTCGTTGAAGCCGAAATCCCGGCTCACTCGCCTAAGTAGCCTCGGCCTCGAGATCGGTGGGGTTTATTCCTCGCTAAAGCTCGGTCGTGTGTAGGACGCCTATTCCACTAGCGGGCAACGCTCGGTCGCCTACGGCTACCCTCGGCGAAGATTCGCACGGTTCTGACACCAAGGGTGGTGAAGTGCCTTCCTCAAGGTCGATCTTCAGGTCGTACTCACGGTGCGGTGCCAGCGTCAAGGCTTTGCTCTTACTGAACACATCTGCGAACTCGTGATACTCCTTCGGAACGGCCGAGAGGTCGACAGAATCGGTGTGGGATGAGGCAGCCCTCAAGCGGCTTTCCTCGGAAGGGATGGTTAGGCTGAAGGATACTGATCCTTCAAGTCGACAAGCCTTTGCGAATGCGGAACGGCTGACGAACTCGATAGGTAACGGAGGAATGGGAGCCTGTGACTGAGGTGCTGGCGAAACATCAGATGGTTGGATGTCGGACGACGGCAATAGTACTGGAGATGAGGGGGGAGAGCTTGGAGTAACTGTCTTGGTAGGTTCGGAAGTTCGGAACGTAATACTGCTTGAGACGCAGTCAATCAATGGATTGTAGCAGGTAAGCCAGTTGTGTCCTAGGACTAAGGAACAAGATCCATCCAGCAATGTGACAAAGAAAGTCGTGGGGGTGATGTTTCCGGAAGCAAAGCGGAGGGGAATATCAATGGCACGGGTTATGATTGAGTTGGTGCTACCGTCAAATAGGCGTAGTTGTAGGGGTTTAATCTGGTATGTCTTCAAGGCCAACTTCTTTATGAATGTGTCGTCGATGAAGCAGTCTGAAGACCCAGAGTCTATGAGTGGGGGTAGGTTCTCATAGGAGCGAAAAAGTTTATTTTGCGTCCTATCATTGGACGGAGGAGAAGTGTCAGGGCAATAGCCCCGAACCCCGAGTCACATGTAAATTAGATACATATAGTCATGTGGGCAAGCAGGAACCTCCGGGTAACTGCTTACACACCACCGTAAAATACACTATCTTGTATCACTTACGGCCTTGTGTGCTGAGCCACCCTAAGACCTCACACTTTTTTAAGTGCAAGAGGTGTGTTTTACAACACAACCCACAACTCTAAAATCTTAACATCTGACTCGGAAGCGCCTATGGCGCCTAAACACGCCCGCAAGGGCAAGGTCGCATCTGCAGTGACACTAAAAAGAAACGAGCGGTTTATAAAGAAACCGCAATCTCCCATCATGGGAGATCCAAACCAAAAGCCGTCGTCAGACGACGACGAGGATCAACATGATCCGGCATTAGCAAACACCTCAGGGCTGGTCCCTGAAGGTTTTAGAAACTTACATGGAGTAAGTGCAGGGCAAAATACCCCCAGAACTCCACAACATACCGATCTAACCCAAGCTGGGGAAGATCCCTCACCTCCTCACGAGGTGATCGACTTGCGCGAAAAACGCGTAAGTGCCGAACGATCAGCCCAAAAAGCTGATCAGATAGAGTCGCAGGAAACTCCAGGGCCCCACTATCCCCTGGAGCCCCCCCTCACGTCCCCAAGTCAAGCCCCAAAGGCAGACAAAGGGAAACAAAGGGAAGAGCCCCCGCGTCGGCTATCCGAAAAACTACTGGACTTGTTCCAGGTTCCGTCTGAATGGAGGATGGAAAGTGAAGATCAACTTCTTCTCAGGCTGAAAGCCCGAGAAGGCGCGAAAATACGCCCTGAGAGCAGGATCTCCCAGAGTGCGGAAGCTCCAAAAGAACTTCTGCTGTTTACACTCCCACACACCATGCCAGACAAGGCAAGGTCGCCAACCTTGGAGGAGGTCTCCGAGATAATGAAGAGGAGGTGAACTGAAATGAGGGAGTTCGCTGAGGAAGCCTTACGTAAAAGTAAGGAAAAACCAGCGAACAAACCCCTCTATGAAAGAGAAGCACCCTCCACAACGGCCTCGCCTAAACAAAGCGAGGGTGGAGTGTTCACTCCAAGAACCCATTCTGGAACCCCCAGAAGCGGAAATGTCAACTGGGGAGAGTCTCTGCTCGCCCAACCAAACTTCCTCCTGGAAAACCAGGAATCGCGCATAATAAACGCGATAAACTCGATCCAAAAAAAGATCAAGGAAATGAACCATAATAGCACGGCTCGTCTAGAGATAACTCTAGAAAGAATGGCCAACGCAATCGACGCGTTGACTGAAAAAATCAGCGAACAAACAGATTTGCTGAAGGAAATAAATTTCTCACAAAAAAGTGAGGAAACAAATAAACACCCCTGGACCATGGTCCAGGACATAAATAGAACTTGTGAAAAATTCACGAAAAGAACCACCAGTGCAAGCACACTGGAATATCATCAGTGACTTGACAGAGATGCTAAGGAGATCCTTCTCCCAAGGATAGGAGAAGATGATGCCGAAAGAAGGCATCGTTCAGAGATTAGGAGGAGAATTGGCACGTACCAAAGGTTCGGCCAAACGTCCACTTATGACGGACCTCTTGAACAGAGAGGTAACTCATTCACACCCTCTCAAAACAATGAGAGAATACAAATACAACTTCAGGCGAATTCGCCTGAAACCAAAGAAACGCTGCAAGGAAGATTTCCCCCAGCAAAAACCCCCCCCAAAGGAGAGATCTCCATTGGATAGCGACCCCGCGAAGGCAGGGGAGCAAGAGAGACGAAACTCTCCTCAGAGGAGATGAGGGCATGTTCCTCGAAGTTCTCAACATATTGATGAGAACCTTCATCAAAGCCTCCGCCGCGTTGAATGCGACAAAGAAATACCGCAACGTCAAATACGAAGTGGAAAAAGGCCTAAAACAGTTCTACTTAGAACTGTCAAAAGCAGCGTCCCAGATGGTGACACTGCCAGACCAGGTGTCCTTCAACGCCAGATTCCTAAACTACATTCCCCTCGAATGGAAGAGGGAAATGATTGCTCATGATAGAATCAGAGCAGACTTCTCCTCAAACGAGGAGATGTTAAAAGCAATATCTCGTGTAGACAAGATAATTGACGGGCTGAAGATGTCTTCAGCCTACAAATCAGGTTATTATACCAGAACAACTACCACGGCAACCACGAGCCGCGGCAGAGCCCTCCCATCAGGAAAGAAGGCAGAAGAGCTGAAACCCAGATGGAAAGAGGATACATCCTCGAAAAACTCGAGGAAAACTGACCAAAAGTCAGTTCCAATTTGCGGCAAATGCGGCAAAATAGGGCAAACGAAAGATTGCCCAAGACACAATATAACGAGCGATGAAAAACCAAGGCGCATAGCTGCCATGGAGATCGCGAACTCAATGGATGAAGAGTCGAAAGGCTCATCAGATGAGAAACCAGAGAACAACTCTGGTAACTCTGAAGCATCAAGCTTTGAAGTAGAGGACCCATACGAAGGACCTCAATACTCACCCGACTCAGAGGGTGAGGAAGTCAACGTCGGGACCATAAGAATGGGCCCAATGTCAGTCATCGACCACGATGACATAAATTATAAAATCAGACTGGCTGTAGCACACCAGTTAGAAAACACAGCAGACAAAAAAGTCGCCGAAGCCTTGGTGGAAGCACCAAGAAAAGACGCCTTGGGGAAATACACCAAAGTACCCAAGGAAAACAAGGACAAAGGGAAGAAGGACCAAAAGTCCATCGAAACCCAGTCCCCCTTGTTTGATGCGAAATTCCGCATCTCAAAAGATGTGGGAAAATACCCTGCAAACAGACCGCTCTCAACGAAGAGAACGCTAACGGCTCACATAAAAATAGCAGGCATAAAAGCCTATGCGCTATTCGATAGTGGAGCTGAAATGGACGCGTTATCGCCGGACTTTGTCCACGCGGTCCACATCCCAATTCTCCAATTGGAGAACCCAGTTGTCCTTCAAATGGGGATGAAAGGAACAAGATCACAGATCCTGTTCGGAACCAACGTGGACGTTGAGATCAACGGCCATGTAGAAAAACACTACTTCGATGTAATTAACATTGACAGATACAACGCCACAAAAACCAGGTAAGCTTAGACTTCCGGTCCCACAAAGTGAGAACAGTGAACAAGGGCAACATAGACACCCTTGGAATAAGCGAAGACTGTGTGACGAGATCACATGGATGGAAAACTCGAGCAAGAGCCCGAGAACAACCAAAAAAGAAGCCCCCCTGACAGGGAGGCGGGATTGAAACACACCTCAGGGTAATCACAAGAAAATACCCTGAAGGTTGGCCCAATCCTAGTCCGGAAGGACTAGAACTTCCAGACGTACCACACCTGGAAGGTCTCTCCATGAACAACCCCGAGTTCGAAATACTCAGGGAGTGGTGGAGAGAAAATTTTGAAACCGTAATGGCGCCAGCACCATTAGAAATGCCTCCCTTGAGGGAGGTGAACCATCGAATCCCGTTGAAGGATCCGAACAAGAAATTTCGGGAAAACACCCCGAGATGTCCTGCAGCACTGCAGGAAGCACTAGCGACCAAAATAGATCGCTATGTAAAAGCAGGATGGTGGTATCCTGCGAACAGCGAGCGAGCATGCCCGGTGTCCTCGAAGCACTCATGAGATGGCAAGATGACCTCATGGGAGGCCGCAAATTCACAGTAATCACGGACCACAAAGCTTTGGAATATTTCAAAGCGAAAAACCACAACTCAGGGAGACACCTGAGATGGCAAGCCTTTTTCGCAAGCTTCAATTGCGAAATAAAATACGTGGAAGGCCACAAAAACAAAGTGGCAGATGCACTCTCACGATACTACGACTCGTCAACAGATGAGGATCTGCATTTCGACGATTATGTGTTGGCGGACATCCACCTGGACAAAAATGCAGAAGACATTATCCCCGACAGAATCGAGGAATATGAAGAACTGCTACTAAGCAGTACCCTGAGTAAGAACTCAGAGAGAAAGAGACTCGCAGCGATATGCGCGAAAAACACCCTAGAGGAAGCTCTAGGGGGGAGCGATAACCTAGAGGAAACTCTAGGGGGGAGCGCCCAAAATCTGGAAGAAATCATAACTCCAGAAGAGAACCTTCGAAAACAATTCGAAGAAAAAGACCTCATTGAGGCAATAAAATCTGGATACTTGAAAAGCCAGATCCACCAGGAAATCCTAGAGAACCCGGGGAATTTCAAAAACTTCTCCGTAAAAGACGGGCTGATAACCCGACTTGGAGAAGGAGGAACGACCCAAATAGTAGTCCCAAAAGGAAACTACGAAAGGAAGTCCATTCGGGGAATAATCCTCGAGAACATCCACGAAACACTTGGACACCTAGGATCCAAGAAAACAGTGGAAACCCTCCGTCGACACTTCTGGTGGAAGTCGATGAGAAAGGATACCCACAAGTTCTGCAGGTCTTGCGGAACTTGTCAAACAACAAAGAAAAGCACCAGGAGAAATCCCGGAATGCTTCACCCACTCCCGACCCCGGAGACACCATGGTCGTCAATAGCCATGGACTTCACAGGTCCATTCCCAACAAGCTTGGGATATGATTACCTCTGGGTAATCATCTGTAGGTTGACGTCCAACGTCCACCTAATTCCAATAAAGACAACAACGAACGCACTAGAACTAGCATTCGTATTTCTTTGTGAAGTTGTAAGACTCCACAGTCTACCACACTCGATCATATCAGATCGAGACTCAAAATTCATGTCAAAATTTTGGCGCAAACTACACCGAATACTCGGTGTACAGTTGAAATTCAAACTGCATTCCACCCGCAAGGCGACGGCCAAGTGGAAAGAATGATACAAAAAGTAGTACAAATACTACGTGCAATGGTTAGACCAGACCAACATGACTGGGCAGCGAAACTGTTGATGGCGGAATTCGCGATCAATGCGAGCTCGAACACATCGACAGGATTTGCCCCGTTCGAATTAATCTACAGCCATATGCCAAAGATGTGCCTAACAGCACCACTCTCGGACTACCCGGGAGTAAATGACTTCGCTCAAAAAGCGAAGGAAAACCTCATGGCAGCACACGACACGATAATACATAATCGCGCTGCTCAAACAATCCAGGCGAATAAGAAAAGACGCCCGGACCCGCCTTTGAGAAAAGGCGAGCTCGCATACTTATCCACGGATAAGCTGAACCTACCCAAAGGCAGGGCAGGAAAACTAAAGCCCTTATACATAGGGCCTTACAAAATTCTGGAAACATTTCCAGAAACGTCAAACTACATCCTCAAGTTGCCACCACAACTTGAACAACGCGGAATCCACCCAAGATTCCATGTATCCTGGCTCATACCTCACGAGCCGAATGACCAGGAAATCTTCCCAAATAGGGAAGTAAACATATTCTACGATTTTGGGGAAGACCCCGATCGCAAAGCAGTAGTTCGTGAAATCCTAAACCACGCGTGGGTTCACAACGAACTCTGGTTTAAGGTTAAATGGGAACCAGGGGACACCACATGGGAACCCCTAGGAAATTGCAACGACCTCGTCCACCTGGACGAGTACCTCACAAATGTAAGGCTTCGTTCGGTATGAAGAAACAGGCCTGTTTCTTCCAGTTTTTCAATTCAATATTCTCTCTCATTTCTTCTACCTAAAGAAACACGCAATTTTTGTATTAAGAAACAGGAAGAAACAGACCAAAGAAACCTGTTTCTCCATACCGAACGAAGCCTAAGGGAACCAGAAAAACTCCCTATCAAAGAAGACAGGGGACTCTCAGCATCACTACACCCCCAAAAACGGAGGCGGAGGAAGTAAAGCCGAGGGACGATGGCCCACAGCCAAGAGCATGGGAAAGTTCTGGGCGAGTAACTCGCCCGGACAGCCACACCATGTACGAGAAATCATATGGGCTAGGCGAGTAACCTGCCTAGACCACGTGAACCACAGGCTCACGTGCAAAAGAACACACATCTGCGGCGAATCCCACGCATGCAAGAACGAAAACCCCTCCCACCACCATGAGTAACATAACGACGAAATGTCGTTCTCTGGGGGAGGTAACCCTCGGTTCGATCCAAACAAACCACCGGATATTGAAATACGACAACCCAGGGAGCAAGACTCCCCGGAACAACAACAACACCAGGTGCAGATAAGCGCCATGGACTACACGACGCACGCAGCACAAATGAGTGCTGCGAACCAACAACCATCCGCATTGCTAACAGGCACCGCATACCCCCAGCCTCCCCAAAGAGGCTTCCAACCATATGCGGTGCAAACTGCACTGATGGCGCAACAAGTGCCATTCCAGGGGCAGCATTTGCTGCTGCAGCCCCAGGCATACTCCCCAGGGAACTTCCCTGGCCCGATCAACCCCTGGATTAGCCAATTCGGCCCAGGTCCAACAACACCCCAGCCAAATGCAGGCTGGGAATCAGCTATCACGTCAGCGGTAGCTGCTCAGACAGGTCAGCTCCGTGAGGAGCTGAAAGAGATGAAGTCCCTCATAGGAGGGAGACGAGGGAGCGACAGCGGCTCCTCGTCCAGACCGTCCAAACGGGCACGGTCTGATAACTCGAGGGCGTCAGAAGACGCCTGTGACCATTGCACCCACTGGAGGCGCGAATACAACAGAGCACGAAGAGATGCTGAGGGCATCTTTGACTCTCTGAAAGACACAGAGAGAGAAGTCGATCTCCAAAAAAGGGAGATCGAATTACTGAAACGCGAGCTCAGAGAGGCACGTGCACTGGCAGACCTCGCTGCCAAACCCATCATGACGGGGGCCTCTCAGGTCAGGGGGAGGGGATACAGTGCCGGGGCACCGACTATCCCGCCACCCCGTGGGCAGGCGACCCTGTCCGGGTTGCATAAGGGCCCACCCTCAGAAAGGCAAACCCATGTCGAGGGGAAGAGGGAGAGCGGTAGGCAACTGATGGCAGACCCTAAAACGGGGACCACTGCCAGAGGTGGCGGGCCGCTGAGTACCTCAGCACCCTATGGGCAAGCTACCCTGCAGGGAAGTGTCCACATGCTATACAAGACCGCCGAACTCAACGAGTTCAGCAAAGTCGAAGCTCCAGTCGACATAACAATCGACCCCAACTTCCCCATGAGGAGAATAGCAGGGTCAGAAGCGGCGCATGACACCGCATACACTTGGTGGACAAGCGTGAGTGGGAAAGAATTTGTACACTGGTACGAACAGGCCAAAGCCGCCTTCAAAAGTGGCAAGGTACACAGAACCCTTCGCAAAAAAGCGAAGGAAACTGAGAAATACTTCTTGGGACTCCCGAGTATTGCAAGACTCGTGGAGGAATATAATTCCCCAGAGAATAAGGGAAAAATCTCCTGGGAAAGTCTAGGCAAAGCTGCCTACTTAAAGTCCCAGTTCAAACCACTCAGGACTCCTGAGGAACATGCCGCAAGAACTGCGGAACGGGAAGTGAAAGCCTCCAAATACTGGGAAAGAGATGCAAGTCTACACGCTGGACAACCAGGCCAGTGACCACCCTTCCCCACAGGAAGAACGGTAGACCTACTGTACTCTACACCTGAGCCAAGTAGCTCAGGAACACAACAACCTGCTCCCACCCAGGGAGTGCCCACTTTGTCGAGCCCACAGCTCAACAATGTAGCCCAAGCTACGTCATCGCATCCAATGCAGCAATCGGATGTCCAGATGAACAACCCGGAGGAAAACCCTCCTCCAGGGCAATAACTCCACCCTTGAGGAAAGGGAAAAGTGACATGGTAATATGCCATTGAGGCACCCGTGAAAACACCTTCCCCCAACTCGAGGCCTCGCACACAATATTGTATGCAAGGAACCACAAGTAACAATTGTGGAAATCTCTACTTCATCAAAAAACCCACATCCACCACTGCTCGTGTGTAAACACCATTTACACACGAATCCTCACAGAACAAGTGAGGAACACCAAAGACATACAACCTTTGGGTTGAAACTCATTTTTCAAAAAACTCCATTACTTTCCTCTCTGCGATACCTATGTATCGCCGTTCACTTCAAAGTGATGGCCCCACACTCATTTATTCCCTAAACCTTTTCTTTTTTTTCTCTCTTTCACCAACAGGTACAAATCGCCCACTTTAAAGTGGTGACAATAAAACACTCATTGATAATTTCAAACTCAATGTAACTCAATTTTTAAAATTTATTCTCTTCATCATTAACCTTGTATGCATTGCAAATGCAACGCAAGGGGGGAGAATGTCAGGGCAATAGCCCCGAACCCCGAGCCATATGTAATTAAAGATACATATAGTCACATGGGTAAGCAGCAACCTCCGGTTAACTGCTTACACACCGCTGTAAAATACACACCATTGTATCACTTACGGCTCTGTGTGCTGAGCTACCCATTGAGACCTCACACTCACCCCTATTTGGACTACTGCTTCTTTACATTTAGCCAGTTAGTCATCAACCCCACTTCACCTCATCCTCCTGCCCCTCTTGTCATATCCGTGCATACTCGACCCCGACCCGACTTCCGGACCTCCACCCTCTTCACCTCCGGAGTCATAACCTACCGCTGCCGTTCCGATACTCACCTTCGGTCTTGGCAACACACCCCTCCTCTTACCTCTCCGACCCTTTCTCCATCCGCTCCGATACTCATCTCGGACCGAACATCGCCCCACTCGCCACCCTTCCTACAACTCCGCTCCTCCCTCACAACACCTCCACCCTCCCATCATCCCCCTACGCTTCCCCCGTCCGTTCCGATACTCACCTTCGGACCTGACTACTCTCCTTTCCGCCACTCCCTCTTCCTTACCTGTCCCCTCTCTCCTCCCTCCGTTACTCATCCGCCACTCTTCCGCCACTCTTCCACCAAGTTACGACCGTCCACCGCTGTTCCGTACTTCGTACTCGGACACCGTTCGTACCTTACTCCGAGCCTCCGTCATAGTCCCTACCTCGGACTTTGACTCCACCTCGGTCTTAGTCCATTGCATTGGTGACCTCATACTACGTAAACACCATTGCCAATATTCCTCGGACTTCCAACCCCGCCTCCGTAAGCTCCGCAACCCCCGAGCTTCGCGGACCGCCTCCGGCACTCTCGCCGTTTTGTAATGTATTTCTCGCAATTCCCCCTTATCCCTATTTGGACTACTGCTTCCTTCTATTCTAGCCAGTTAGTCATCACCCCCACTTCCCCTCATCCTCCTGCCCCTCTGGGCCTCGCCCACTCTACCTCCTTTCGGACGTATCACAGGTCTTGCCCTATGACCTTCGGTACCGCTCCGCTCCCTCTACCCTTTGTTCCCGTTCGGACGTCTTCGTTCCGATTCGGTCACCCTTTGTTCTCCTTGTGCTTTTGCCCCTTCTTTATATATCAGCGCTTGTACATACTCGTCTGGTTTCAGTCCGAAATCGACCTGAAATGCCCCCAAGAGACTTCCTGCTCACCTACTGTGAAATTAAGGACCAAATGGACAAACAGCAATGGCACAGCGCTCCACTTGAGTTGCTGAGGCCAAGGTCCCTCCACGCTAAGTCTCCGATTCCACTCCGGAGTCGTCCGTTTCCGCCCGTTCTAACACCTCTGGGCTTTGCCCTCCCTACCTCCTTTTGGATGTGCCATAGAGTCTAACCCTTGACCCTTGGTACTGCTCCACTTCCGTGATTCCTTTTGTCTCCGTTTGGACACCTTTGTTCCATTTCGGACCCCCTTTGATTTCTCATGCTTTCGTCTCTTTGTACATACTTGATTGACTCTCAGTCTAAAATCGACCAGAATGCCCCCCAGAGACACCATGTCTGAAATCAAGGACCAAATGGACAAACAGCAATGGCACAGTGCTCCCCTTGAGTCACTGAGGCCAAAGTCCCTCCTTGCTAAGCCTCCGGTTCCACTCTGGAATCATCCACTCTTGCCCTGTTCTAACACAGTAGACCTCAGTGAAAATATCAACTAGAGTTATCCCCCCTCTTCCAAAATTCCTCTCAGTCCACAAATTAGGGCACTGACGTGATACTGGGCACAGCACTCCTGGCAGAGTCACTGAGGCTGTAGCCCTCTGTTTATAGGGGCGTCCTCATTTGTCCCAAACCCACCTCTGACAGATACATCCTCATGTACAGTATATATGAGAAATGATCAGGGAAAAATGATGAAAAATATCCGATGAGTCCCATGTGCTTAGGTGGGTCATATCGGCAACAAACAATATCGGAAAAAGGAAGGGAAAACAATAATCAAGGAAATAATAAAGCAATAAATGGTATTCAACCAAAAATATCCAACTCTATCCATCGCCAATAAACTCCCACTAATCACCGATCCTAATACTCCTAAATGGCGCGTTTCCAACGGTACCAATATCGTCCAAATCAGTGCAGTGGTTGCTGAGATAAGTGAAATCCAATCTGAGTGAGGCTGCATGTCATATCCATCCACAGCCATCACCCTCCACCACCTCTGGCCCTTCCAGATTGCCTCCACTCCTTCATCACTGTCATATCCATCCATGGCCATCACCCTCCACCACCTCCACTCCTCCAGATTACCTCCACTCCTCCGCCACTAACCTTGGAGCCTCTGGTTTCCGCAATCACCTCCGACCCCCCCGATGGTCACCACCCCTCCAATTCAATATATTACCTATGCCTCCCTAAGTACAGAGCCCTGAAGCTCTCTGGACAGCTCCGATGTCCGCTAGCGCATTCCTGCCTCCACTGGGCAATTCACTTGCTTGCCCTGCAAGTCTACCTTCGGGCCTATCCCTCCTTTCCACTTGTGGGTCATAACCTGCCATTCCGTTAAACCTGCAACCCAACTTGTCGGTAATATTCAGTCGGCTAACATCTATCCCTGTTAGCTCCGCTCTGCTCGGTCCCGCTATTCACAGGCCTGCCCTCACTGTAACTATATATACTTAACTTGTACATAGGTTACACTCCAGTGATAAAATCCACTAGAGTTGATCCCCTTTAGTTCTTGTTGCCAGTAAGTAAATTAGGGCACGGACATGTAACTTGGCACAGTGCTCCTGGTCTGAGTCGCTGAGGCCGAAGCCCTCCACCACAGAGACAACTCCTTCGTCTCAATCCAGTCTCTAACAATAGGAAGATAAATGATGTGGGAAATGAGGGAATATCAGGTAAGGGGTGACGTGATAGCGAATATAGCGCAATGAGTTATATCTGCGTTCTAACTACATAATTACCTCATGCAATCTCAGCTAATGATTACACATTGATATCGCTTAGAGTAAAGGGGGCCGGATAGCTGGGTGTCCCCTGACATAACCCAACTCATAGGTAATATTCAGTCAGCTAACCTGTAACTCCGTTAGCTCTGCTCCATCAGCCCCTGCCATTTACAGGCCTGCCTTCTAGACTCCCCTTGTAACTATATATACATAACTTGTAGATACATTACACCTCAGTGAAAAAATCAACTAGAGTTTTCCCCCCTCTTCTAGAGTTCCCTCTCAGTCAGTAAATTAGGGCACCAACGTGTTACTAGGCACAGTGCTACTGGTATAAGTTGCTGAGGCTGAAGCCCTCCATTAACAGGGACGTTGTAACGGGTCTATCAATTCAGACTTGTAGCTCAGGTCTAGGGGGGTAGGTCTCTCTCTCTCTCTCAGGTAGGATGGTCCTTGGGAGTACGGTGCTGATACTCTCTCTAACCTCTAACTAACTGTCTGTACAGTTGTCACGGAAGAGTCCGATACAAATATAAAAGGAAAGTCACATGTGAATGAATGAAAATAGTAAGGAAAATAAAGAAAAAGTCATATCTCCTCAACCACTCCACCAAATCCGACGATCTTAAACTCGTCAGAACCATCTCCACAGTCTCTACAACTCCTATCATTACCACGACTCACCAATCCTAGTCCCTGACGCAGTAGGGGGTGAAATGTGTGATAAGGGTTGGTTTGACCTGCACGGACTTGTCCCCACAACAATGTCATCGTTTGTCCCAGATCTGGTCTCTGACACTGCACAGCTGGGTGGGCATGGGAATTTGGTCTGTGGGGACTGGAAATGTGTCTGGAAAAATAGGAAAAATCATTGAAGGGTAGGAATAGTATATGAAGATGTGTATGATGTGTTTCGTGAAGTGGGGATGTGCTGGGATGGAGAAATCACGATATTCGGTTTGTTTGTGCAGTACCGGCTTGTCAGAGTACACCCACTTCTGGCCACTTCCAGCCTACTTACCCATCATGATCTGATTCCATGATCTATGATCGCCTGGATTCCATGATCCATGATCCCTGTACAGCCCTATGATCTGATCCCACTCCAAATTCCAAGTTCCATGTTCCATGATCCATGATCCAGCACAGCCAGACAAACCTGGATCATTGATTGTTGGTATGCACAGTGCCTCGTAGATTAGCTGTGTGTGTGGGCTACAGTATATTACACCTTGGTAGCGAGTAGGAAGACCAGCTTTCTGCTCTCATTTCCCCTTGCTGCTCAGCTGGAGCCTGTGTCACCTAGCACACCTTGCGGTTCTCCTATTGAGACCGACCCGGACCTTCCTAGTCTTACCTCCACATCTACTGGATCCCTTGACCTTAGCTCCAAGCAGCTCGGTATCCTGACATGGCTGTGCCCACCTACAGTGGAGGTATGATTGGTGTCCAAGTTTGGGGTATGGGAGGGGAATGGGAGGTCATACCTTGGCAGAGATTAGGCAGGGGAGAGTCAGGAGGAGTGGAAGGTGGGGATTGGAGCAGACAGGAATAGGGTAGGACTCCAGAGGTGGCGGAAAGGGTCTGGGAGTTGAAAGGGATTAGGTATGTATGGATATGACAAAGGTGACAAAAGGGAAGTGGGGCTCCAGAATCAGTTTCGGAGTTCTGGGAGTCCAGAGTGGAGGTCAGGATTGTATGGATATGACATACATACAGCATGAAAAATTCACTTTTATTCAGTTTGAGGAAAATTTACTGTATATAAATGTTATGGAAATGGGAATTTCTCATTTCTAGCCTCTTATGGGCTCTGTACAGTACAAAGTCACGTGATATGTAAATAATAACAACTTAACCATCTGCAACCAATAGCAATCACGAAAATCCACACCTTGTTAATGTCATTGTAAAGACAACTGTTGAACCTCTGTTACATTAACTGTAACACTATTTCGATGTCACAGCCACTCCCTGCACCCGGACGCTATAGAAATGGGCCAATTACATCAGCAAACCCAACCAGGAGGTATGAGAGCTCTCAGAGCTCACAGAGCTATGAACTTTGAAAATTGCAGGTCCCCCTCTCTGAGAGCTCATAGAGATATATTTGCCCACAGAGGACTATTAGCTCTATGGGCACCCTGAGCCCATGTTTAATTCACAAAAATTCAAAAAAATAAAAAGCTTGACTACAGTATCATGTGACTGGCCACAGTCAAGTTCCTACCCTAGGGTCAACTGGACAACAGTCTACTTAACTCACAACCCCTCATGTGGCACTGCACACCAAGGGCACACAACCCAATTGATATATACACTGAATTTAGGGTTATAAATAGGGTTAATCCGAAATTACTTAGGGGAAAATGGGGGAAATGGGGGGAAAATGAGGGGGGAAATGGGGAAATTTGGAGGGGGGATGAGGGGGGAATGAGGGGGAAAATGAGGGGAAAATGGAGGGGGGAATGGGGTGACATTTGGAGGGGGCAATGAGGGGGAAATGAGGGAAAAATTGAAGGGGGGGATGGGGGGAATTGGGGGGAATGAGGGGGGGAATGGGGTGAAATTTGGAGGGGGGAATGAGGGGACAATTGAAGAGGGGGATGGGGGGGAATTGAGGAGGGAATTGAGGGGGGGAATGAGGGGGAAAATGAGGGGGGGAATGGGTGAAATTTGGAGGGGAGAATGAGGGGGAAATGAGGAGAAAATAATTGAAGGGGGATGGGGGGAGAATTGCAGAGGGAATTGGGGGGGAATTGAGGGGGGGATGAAGGGGGAAATGGGAGGAAAATGAGGGGGAACTGGGGGGTTTCTAAAAACTTGAAAAAAAGTCAGGGAAAATTAAGGAAAATTCAGAAAATTCAGGGAGAAATGGGGGACTTTCCAAAAAAATTGAGAAAAGGAAATTTTCTAAAAAATCAGGGAAAATTCAGAAATCTTGGGGAATGTTAGGGAGAGAAATTTCAGGACATTTAGAAATAATTTAAAAAAATTGAAATCACCTTTCTATCATAAAATTTTTGCTATCTGAAAATTTCAAGGCAAACTCCAAAATCCAAAAATTTACACTATATATTTCATCTCCTTTCTCACCCAAAACTCACCCAATTTTTGACAATTCAAAAGGCTTGGTATGGATGTATGGATGATATCTGAAGGATACATCAGCTTTCTGTTTGCTTTATTGGGCTGTATTTTAAATTTACTCTTTTTGGGACACTTTTCAAAACTGATTTATACCCTACATAACATGCATGGTTACATTGCCAGACTTAAGTGCTTTCCAATGCACATAGATAGAATCATCAAAATTGGATGAGTTTTGAGCAAGAAATGAGATGAAAGATAAAGTGCAAAGTTTTGAATACAAATAGCAATAAACAGAGTGTTGTATCTCAGCATATTCCATGGATACATCAGTAAACACAAAAGGTCTATGAGGTCTATGAGCCTGCTGAGATCATAGAGCTCATAGAGCCTTTGGAGCCTTTGGAGTGATGAGGATGGCTATTTTCCACACATTTACAGAAACATATATCCATATTACCATTGCACTACTGGTGCCAAGATAACTCAGCAGATTCTATGGAGACATGGAGACCATTCATTAGTAAAAAAAACACAAAGCTCTATGAGCTCTATGAGCCCACTGAGCTCATAGAGCTCATAGAGCTCATAGAGCTTTTCGAGTGATGATGATGGCTATTTTCCATGCATTTCCAAAAATGGATATCCATATTATCTTTGCACTTCGGCATCCTTATGAGAACAAAATCATATATATATTTCATTTTCTTGACTCTATGTGTAGAGGGTGCACAGCAAAAGACTCAATTTGCTCACAGAGCTCTGAGAGCTCTGAGAGGTCTGAGAGGTCCATACCAGGTTTGCTGATGTAAGTACGGAGCCCTGAAGCTCTCCAGACAGCTCCAACATCCGCTAGTGCATCCCTGCCTCTGCTGGGCAATTCACTTGCTTGCCCTGCAAGTCTACCTTCAGGCCTATCCCTCCTTTCCACTTGTGGGTCATAACCTGCCATTCCATTAAACCCACAACCCAACTGGCGGTAATATTCAGTTGGCTAACATCTATCCCTGTTAGCTCCGCTCTGCTCGGTCCCGCTATTCACGGGCCCACCCTTGCTGTAACTATATATACTTCACTTGTACATAGGTTACACTTCAGTGATAAAATCGACTAGAGTTGATCCCCCTTCAGTTCTCGTTGCCTGTAAGTAAATTAGGGCACAGACATGTAACTTGGGACAGTACTCCTGGCCTGAGTCACTGAGGCCGAAGCCCTCCGCCATGGAGACAACTCCTTCATCTCGATCTGGTCTCTAACACATCTGCTTTGCAGATACACAGTAGTGGGCATGCTCGCTTGCTGCTCGTGGGATACCACCATCCTGCTTTTACATGGTGATCTATTTTGGTCGCTAGTGCTTCCTGCAGTGCTGCAGGACATCTCGGGGTGTTTTCCCGAAATTTCTTGTTCAGATCCTTTAACAGGATTCGATGGTTCACCTCCCTCAAGGGAGGCATTTCTAATGGTGCTGGCACCATTACAGTTTCAAATTTCTCTCTCCACCACTCCCTGAGTATTTTGAACTCAGGGCTGTTCATGGGGAGTCCTTCCAGATGTGGTACATCTGGAAGTTCTAGTCCTTCTGGACTAGGATTGGGCCAACCTTCAGGGTACTTTCTTTTGATTACCCTGAGGTGTGTTTTTGTCTCGCCTCCCTGTCAGGGGGGCTTCTTTTTTGGCTGTTCTCAAGCTCTTGCTCGAGTTTTCCACCTGTGTGATCTCGTCACATGGTCTTCACTGATTCCAAGGGTATCTATGTTACCCTTGTCCACCGTTCTCACTTTGTGGGACCGGAAGTCTAAACTTACCTGGTTTTTGTTTAACCAGGGGGCACCAAATATGGCATCATATCTATCGATGTTAATTACATCGAAGTAGTGTTTTTCTACATGGCCATTGATCTCAACGTCCATGTTTGTTCCAACCAGGATCTGTGATCTTGTTCCTTTTGTCCCCATTTGAAGGATGACTGGGTTCTCCAATTGGAGAATTGGGATATGGACTGTGCGGACGAAGTCTGGCGATATAGCGTCTGTTTCGGCTCCACTGTCAAATAGCACGTAGGCTTTTACGCCTGCTATTTTTATATGAGCCATCAGTGTCAGGGCCCGGCCTCGGACTCGGAGGCTCCCTGACCTCAACCCCCATCTGACCCGTCCTCACACTATGTGGGGCATGAGATGTATAGTAAAAGAGAGTGAAATATATACACTTGCCTATGCGGGGCATGAGATGAGAAGAAGGGTAAAGGTCTCATCGCCCTGCATGGTTGCTATATAAAGGAATGGGCCACATGCCCACAACTATACAGCTCCTAGAGTTGTGTAGTGTGACCCGGAGGGAACATCCAGGTGGCAGCGCCCAGTAAGTGTGGGAACATTCTGGGCGAGCTGCTCACCCAGAAAGTTCCCACACTATCCCATGCATGCGGATACACAACACAGAAAGGCAACAACAAGGCAACAATGAAGGAATGGGAGGAAGGGATTGGTTGGGGAGTCTGGGGCACCCTAGGGCAGGGTGCTGAACCCTGACAGTCAGCGTTCTCTTTGTTGAGAGCGGTCTGTTTGCAGGGTATTTTCCCATGTCTTTTGAGATGTGGAATTTCACATCAAACAAGGGGGTCTGGGTTTCGATGGACTTTTGGTCCTTCTTCCCATTCTCCTTGTTTTCCTTGGGTACTTTGGTGTATTTCCCCAAGGTGTCTTTTCTTGGTGCTTCCACCAAGGCTTCGGCAACTTTCTCGTCTGCTGTGTTTTCTAACTGGCACGCTACAGCCAGTTTGATTTTATAATTTAGGTTGTCATCATCAACAACCGACATTGGGCCCATGGTTATGGTCCCAACGTTAATTTCCTCACCCTCTGAGTCGGGTGAGTATTGAGGTCCCTCGTATGGGTCCTCCACTTCGAAGCTTGATGCTCCGGAGTCACCAGAGTTGTCCTCTGGTTTTTTGTCTGATGAATCTTCCGACTCTTCTTCTGTTGCATTTGCGATCTCCGTGGCGGCTATGTGCCTTGGTTTTTCATCGCTCGTTGCATTATGTTTTGGGCAATCTTTCGTTTGCCCCATTTTGCCGCATTTGCCGCAAATTGGGACTGACTCTTGGTCAGTTTTCCTCGAGTTTTTCGAGGATGTATCCTCTTTCCATCTGGATTTCGGCTCTTCAGCCTCCTTTCCTGATGGAAGAGCTCTACCATGACTCATGGTTGCCATGGTGGTTGTTTGGGTATAATATCCCGATTTGTAGGCTGAAGACATCTTCAGCCTGTTGATTATCTCGTCTACATGAGATATTGCTTTTAACATCTCCTCATTTGAGGAGAAGTCCGCTCTGATTCTGTCATGAGGGATCATTTCCCTTTTCCATTCAAGGGGAATGTAGTTTAGGGACCTGGCATTGAAGGACACCTGGTCTGTGTTAGAGACCGGAGTGAGATGAAGGAGTTGTCTCCATGGTGGAGGGCTTCGGCCTCAGTGACTCAGACCAGGAGCACTGTGCCAAGTTACATGTCCATGCCCTAATTTACTTACTGGCAACGAGAACTAAAAAGGGGGATCAACTCTAGTCGATTTTATCACTGGGGTGTAACCTATGTACAAGTTAAGTATATATAGTTACAGCGAGGGCAGGCCTGTGAATGGCAGGGCTGAGTGGAGCGGAGCTAATGGAGTTAAACATTAGCCGATTGAATATTACCAACGAGTCGGGTCACAGAGTTAGTGGAGTGGCAGGCAATAACCCAGAAACGGAAAGGAGGGATAGGCCCAAAGTGTCATATCCATCCCTGGCCAACGACTTCCGGTACCTCCGATCCCTCCGATTACTCCCGCTCCTTCTCCACTAACCTCGGAGCTCCCATGTTCCGCAATCCCCTCGGTACCCCTTGATGGTCACCACCCCCTCCTTTCAATTTATTACCTATGCCTCCCTAAGTACGGAGCCCCGAAGGCTTCCGGACAGCTCCAACGTCTGCTAGCGCACTCCCGCCTCCGCTGGGCAATACACTCGCTTGCCCTGCAAAGCCCACCTTCGGGCCTATCCCTCCTTTCCGTTTCTGGGTTATCGCCTGCCTTTCCGCTAACCCCGTAACCTGACTCGTCGGTAATATTCAATCGGCTAATGTCTAAACCCCGTTAGCTCGGCTCCGCCATTTGCGGACCCACCCTCGTTGTAACTATATATACTGTCATATCCCGGAATCCCGACCCCGCGTACTCCCACCACATCACACCTTCCTAACAACTTCACCATCCCCTACACCTTGCCTCCCCACTCTTCAAGTCACCTTCCCTCCTGACTGTCTCAGCTCCGGTCTGGTTGCGGCACATCGTACCTTGGCCACTCCCATCCCGGAACCTCGGTCCCGAGTCGGAACATTCGGAGATCCCGGATTTGCTCCGATATCCTGACAGACCTCCGACATCCCGTGACATGCCCTTAAACCATTCCCTCACCCACTTCAATTATTGGAGTCACCCAACATCCTTCGGACACGCAACTCCGCTTTCGGAGCTAACCGCATCCTTCGGTGATCTCCTTCACGCTATCACTTATTAGTCATCTTCCATTCCTAGCACGACTACCTTCTTATTACCATTCAGTCGGCTAACCCCCCTTTCCCATTTGTCTTCCCCATTCATTTTCCCGGCCTCCAACTCCGCCCTCCTTGGCCCGACACCTCGGTTCCCCGTTTTAGATATCGTTCGGAACCATTCGGTACCTCTCGGTATCATTCGGTACCTTTCGGTGTTTTCCCCGTTTTGTCATTTCGGGCTTTGACTAAAGTCCTCCCCGTCCTCCTTTATAAAATACACGTAGATTAGAACCTGTAGTTCCTCAGTTCTAATCTCGACTAAAATGCCACCCAAAGTCCCTCTGAGTGATTCCTGTCCCTGTTCTACAAGACACCTCAGACATAAGAAATACAAGGACTAACAGAGACGTAACGGAGGCACAGCGCTCCCTCCGAGTCGCTGAGGCCGCGTCCTTCTTAGAGCCTCTTGTACCATCCAGCAGAACTGGGCTCCCTGAGAGGCTTCGGTTCATTACCGGAGTCCTCGGACCCCCCTCTAGTTGAGCCCCGCCTGCATTTGGACTCACGCATTTACCCCCTCTTCCATAACCGATCGGGTTTTTGACATATACTACACTTGTACATAGGTTACACTTCAGTAATAAAATCGACTAGAGTTTACCCTCTTCAGTTCTGGTGGCCAGTTAGTAAGTTAGGGCACGGACGTGTTTACTAGGCACAGCGCTCCTGGCATAAGTCACTGAGGCCAAAGCCCTCCGTCATGGAGACACTCTTTCGTCTCGACCCGGTCTCTGACACGAAGGTAGACTTGCAGGGCAAGCAAGTGAATTGCCCAGTGGGGGTGGGAGTGCGCCAGCAGACGTCAGAGCTGTCCGGAAGCCTTCAGGGCTCCGTACTTAGGGAGGTGTAGGTAATATATTGAAAAGAGGGAGTGGTGACCATCAAGGGAGTCAGAGGTGATTGTGGAATATGGGAGCTCCGAGGTTAGTGAAGAAGGAGCGGAGGTAGTCCGGAAGGATCGGAGGTAGTGGAAGGTGATGGCCGTGGATGGATATGACAGTCTGGCGGTGTCACCATCTGGGACGCTGCTTTAGACAGTTCTAAGTAGAACTGTTTTAGGCCTTTTTCTGCTTCGTATTTAACGTTGCGGTACTTCTTTGTCACGTTCAATGCAGCAGAGGCTTTAATGAAGGTTCTCATCAATATGTTGAGAACTTCAAGGAACATGCCCTCGTCTCCTCTGAGGAGAGTTTCGTCTCGGAGTTTTATTCCGAGGTCAAATGCGGGTCCCCCTAATCTGTGAATCAGGCAGTCCAGATGGACTTCGTTGAATTGGGGACCTTTGCATCCTCGCGAGGCGAGGAATCCCAGTAGTTCTGTGAACCACTGCCAGAACAATTCCATGTCGTTCTCCCCTGACCATTTCTTGTCAGGGAAAGCCAGCCCATTTTTTAGAGCCTCAGGTTTCACTCCCTCTGGGTAGGGAGTGAGTATTCTCACTTTGGCCATTCTTCTGGCCTTTTTGTACCATTTCTCCAGGTACTCCTCTTGCTCCCCTGCCTTCGCAGGGTCGCTATCCAATGGAGATCTCTCCTTTGGGGGGGTTTTTGCTGGGGGGAATTTTCCTTGCAGCATTTCTTTGGTTTCAGGTGAACTTGCCTGAAGTTGTATCTGGATTCTCTCATTGTTTTGAGAGAGTGTGGTTGTGTTACCTCTCTGTTTGAGAGGTTGGTTGAAGGTGGATGTTTGGCCGAACCTTTGGTACATGCCGATTCTCCTCCTAATTTCTGAACAGTGCCTTCTTTCAGCATCGTCTTCTCCTATCCTTGGGAGAAGGATTTCCTTAGCATCTCTGTTGAGTCGCTGATGATACTCCAGTGTACTTTCACTGGTTGTTCTTTTCATGAATTTTTCATGAGTTCTGGTTTTGTCCTGGCCCGTGGCCCAGGGGTATTTTTTTTGTTTCCTCACTATTTTGTGAGAAGTTTATCTCTGTTAGATCGGGCAGATTCAGACGACTCCGGAGTGGAATCGGAGACTTAGCATGGAAGGACCTTGGCCTCAGCGACTCATGCGGAGCGCTGTGCCATTGCTGGTTGTCCTAGGGGTCCCTAATTTCGGATCTAGCAGAGGGGAAGTCTCTTGGGGGGAAATCAAGTCGATTTCGGACTGAGGTTACAAGTTACTATGTACATTGTATATAAGGAAGAGTCCGGAATCAAAAGGAGCAAGGGTACTCCGAAAGGAGACAAAGGGAGCTGGAATGAGGAACAACACCGAGGGTCAAGGGTTTGACTCAATGGTGTTTCCCAAAGGAGGAGTGAAGGGCCAAGGCCCAAGGAGGAAGGAAGGAGGATGGGAGTGGGGAATGGCTGACTGACTGAATAGAAAGGAAGCAGCAGCCCAAATAGGAATGAGGGAGAATAGCGGAATTGAATGGAGCAATGCAATAGTTGCAAGGTCCGACGTAAGTCCGGAAAGTCCGAACTCAGAAGTTAAACTTCGGAATATTGGCAAACGTAATTAAATGGAATGAGCTAAATACAATGGGTATAAGCGGAGGTGGGGTCAAAGTCTGAGGTCGGAGCTAAGACCGGAGGTTCCGGAGACGGAGACGCGAACAGGATTCCGGAGTGGAGGTCCGGAGTCGGGAGCATAGGTATTGTGTGCTCGTCTGGAAGGTGTCGAGGATGAGGTCGGACCCGGAATGTTCTGGAGTCGGACCGAGGGTGGTGTCAGAGCCGGAGGTGGGATAACCTCTTGGGAGTCGGCAAGAAGAAGGTGACAGAAGGGAAGTCGGGCTCCGGAGTCGGTTTCGGAATTCTAAGAGCCCGGAGCAGAGGTCGGGATTGTATGGATATGACAATCTCCTTCAGCAAGTCCATCTGCTTGCTGATTTTGTCAGTCAATGGGTCGATTGTGTTGACCATTCTTTCTAGAGTTATCTCTAGACAAGCCGTGCTATTGTGGCTCGTTTCCTCGATGTTTATCACGTTTATTATGCACGATTTCTGGTTTTCCAGGAGGAGGTTTGGCTGGGCAAGCAGTGACTCTCCCCAGTTGACATTGCCGCTTCTGGGGGTTCCAGAAGGGGTTCTTGGAGTAAAAACTCCATGCTCGCTTTGTTTAGGCAAGGCCATTGCGGAGGGTGCTTCCCTTTCATAGAGGGGTCTGTTCGCTGGTTTTTCCTTACTTTTCCATAAGGCTTCCTCAGCGAACTCCCTCATTTCGGTTCGCCTCCTCTTCATTATCTCGGAGACCTCCTCCAAGGTTGGTGACCTTGCCTTGTCTGGCATGGCGTGGGGTAGTGTGAACAGCGGAAGTTCTTTTGGAGCTTCCGCACTCTGGGAGATCCTGCTCTCAGGGCATTTTTTTGCGCCTTCTTGGGCTTCCAGCCTGAGAAGAAGTTGGTCTTCGTTTTCCATCCTCCATTTGGATGGAACCTGGAACAAGTCCAGTAGTTTTTCAGATAGCCGATGCAGAGGTTCTTCCCTCTGTTTCCCTTTGTCTACCTTTGGGGCTTGACTTGGGGACATGGGGGAGGACTCCAGGGGATAGTGGGGCCCTGGGGTTTCCTGTGACTCTATCCAATCAGCTTTTCAGGCTGATTGTTCGGCGCTTATGCGTTTGTTGTGCAAGTTGATCACCTCCTGAGGAGGTGAGAGATATTCCCCAGCTTGGGTTAGATCGATGTGACGTGGAGTTCTAGGGGTATTGGGCCCTGCACTTACTCCACGTAAGTTTCTAAAACCTTCAGGGGCCAGCCCTGAGGTGGTTGCTTTTTCTGGATTGTGTTGATCCTCATCATCATCTGACGATGGCTGTTGATTTGAATCTCCCATGATGGGAGATTGCAGTTTCTTAATAAACCACTCATTTTTCTTTATCGTCACTGCAGACGCGACCTTGCCCTTGCAGGTGTGTTTAGGTGCCATTGGTGCTACCGAGTCAAATTGTTAAGATGTGATAGATTTCATGGGTTGTGTTGTAAAACACACCTCATACACTTAAAAAAGTGTGAGGCCTCAGTGGGTAGCTCAGCACACAGAGCCATAGGTGATACAAAGATGTGTATTTTATGGTGTGTGTAAGCAGTCAACCAGAAGTTACCGCTTACCCACATGACTATATTGTCAGGGACTCGTCTGGGGTCGAGGGGGCCCAGGTGTAGCATCCGGGGCTGAGAGCCTGGCAGGGGGGTGGATCGGGTGCGCGTACTGACAGGCCCGATGCGGGACAGTGGTCCCTGGCCACTTAGACTGAAGTGGAAAGTTGTTATTATCATTAAAGGAGAAATACTGTACTACTTACCTGGAGTGGAAAATTGAGAAGAAGGCTACTTCTTTGGTTCCCACTCCAGGTTCGTTTATATACATGCAGATTAGATCACATGACAGGTGCCACGTCACCCTCGCACACAGCCGTAACTACCCAGGTGTCTCTGTGGGAGATCCTGAGGGCATCCGGTGCAGGCGTGCATGCTGGGCATAGTGGGAAGTCACCTGAGGTGCCTGGGCTGGGTACATGGTGGGCGCGCTGCAGATGGGTCAATGGTACATTGATACAAAGAAGGTCGTCTGTGTAGAATAAAGAGAGAATAAAGAAGAAGTAAGATAGGAAGAAAGTGAGGAAGGAAGAATGAGGAGAGAGGAAGGGAAAAGGGGGGGAGGTAAGGAAGGGTGGACAGCGGGGTACCGGGTCAGGTTGGGCCGGGTGGAGCTGGGTCAGGTGGGTGTGCCCTGACATATATGTATCTTTAATTACATATGGCTCAGGGTTTGGGGCTATTGCCCTGACAGACAGGCCAGAATGCATGGCCATGACACTTGATTCCCCCCTAAGAGACTTCCCCTTTGCTAGATCCGAAATTAGGGACCCCATGACAACCAGCAACAGCACAGCACTCCACCTGAGTCACTGAGGCCAAGGTCCTTCCTCCAATTCCATTCCGGAGTTGTCCAAATTCGCTGTATCTAACACAAACCTCCAACCCTGCTGTGTTTATGTCAAAGAAGTTCACCCTGACTCAGCGGGTGTATTCTGCCTATGAACTGGAGGCTCTAGGCATTCTAGAAGCGCTCACCGATTGGCTTGACAAGCTGACTGGTGGTCAAGAATTCACTGTGGTCACTGACCACAAGGCTCTTACATACTTCATGTCAGAGACCAGATCCAGGAGGGCTTTGGCCTCAGTGACTAAACCAGGAGTGCTGTGCGAAGTAACACATCTGTGCCCTAATTTACTGACTGGCAAGGAAACTAGAAGAGGGGGAAACTCTAGTCAATTTTATCACTAAGGTGTAACCTATCTACAAGTTATGTATATATGGTTACAAGGGAGTCAAGAAGGCAGGGCCCATAGATGGCAAGGGCTGGGTGGAGTGCAGCTAACGGAGATACAGGTTAGCCAACTGAATATTACCGATGAGTCAGGTTGTGGGTTTAGCAGGATGATGGGCTATAACCCAGAAGTGGAAAGGAGGGATCGGCCCAAAGGTAGACTTGCAGGGAAGGCAACTGAGTTGCCTTGTGGAAGCGGGGGTGCACTTGCAGATGTCGGAGCTGTCTGGAAACCTTCAGAGTTCCATACTTAGGGAGGCATAGGTAATGTGTTGAGATGAAGGGGTGGTGACCATCGAGAGAGTTGGAGCAGATTGTGGAAAACAGAGGCTCCGAGGTTAGTGACAAAGGAGTGGAGGCAATCCCGAAGGGCCGGAGGTGATGGAAGGTGATGGCCGTGGATGGATATGACACTTCAAAGAGAAGAATCATACAGTGCCACATCACATTTGCTGGCAAAATTTCTTTCATGGTTTCAATTGTGACATTGTGTATGTACAGGGCCACACAAACAAAGTGGCTGATGCCCTATCACGATACTATGAATCCTCATCAGATGAGGATGTCCACTACAATGTTGTGGGGACAAGTCTGTGCAGGCCAAACCTGTCATGGCCATCAACTTCCACTACCTCTGAGCTCTCCAGTTTACCTCCGCTCCTTCTTCACTAACCTTGGAGCTCCCATATTCCGCAATCACCTCCACTTCCCTCAATGGTCACCACCCCCTCTTTTCAATATATTACCTATGCCTCCCTAAGTACAGAGCCCCAAAGGCTTCTGGACAGCTCTGACGTCTGCTAGCACACTCCCACCTCCGCTGGGCAATTCACTCGCTTGCCCTGCAAGCCCACCTTCAGGCCTATCCCTCCTTTCCATTTCTGGGTTATTGCCTACCATTCTGTTAACCCCGTAACCCGATTTGTCAGTAATATTCAATCGGCTAATGTTTTAACTCCGTTAGCCCCGCTCCGCTCGGCCCTGCCATTTATGGGCCCACCCTCACTGTAACTATATATACTCAACTTGTACATAGGTTACACCTCAGTAATAAAATTGAATAGAGTTGACCCCCTTTAGTTCTCGTTGCCAGTAAGTGAAATTTGGACACGGACGTGTAACTTGGCACAGCGCTCCTGGCATAAGTCGCTGAGGCTGAAGCCCTCTGCCACAGAGACATTCCCTCATCTCGATCTGGTCTCTGACAAAACCAACATACATTGCACACCTCACCCCCTACTGCATCAGGGACTAGGATTGGTGAGTCGTGGTAATAGTAGGAGTTGCAGAGGCTGTGGAGGTGGTTCTGATGAGCTTAAGATCGTCGGATTTGGTGGAGTGGTTGAGGAGATCTGACATTTTCTTTATTATCTTTACTATTTTCATTCATTCATGCATGGGACTTTCCTTTTATATTTGTATCGGCTCTTGCCAGACAACTGTACAGACAGTTAGTTAGAGGTTACACAGAGTATCAGCACCGTACTCCAAGGACCACACACCTACCTGAGAGATAGAGAGATACCTACCCCCCCCCCAGACCTGAGTTGCGAGTCTAGTTGGATAGATCTGTTACAACAATGATTACATATCTGCAGATATACAGATTGATAAAGAGGGCGACTGTCAGGGCAATAGCCCTGAACCCCGAGTCCGATGTAACAATGGTGTACATAGAGTCATGTGGCTAAGCGGCAACTTCCGGTTACCACTTAACACCATTATACACACCATTGTATCACTTACAGTCTGGTGTGCTGAGCAACCCCCCTGAGACCTCACAGCAATGATTTGCCCTTGGCACACGCTGAAGAAGGATGAGAATTACTACACCTGCATGTGTTAAGGATGCAGTGCATACCGCTGGCTGCGTCTTGCTCTATTGGAGATGTTCAGGAACCACAGGATCTTGAGGTGTCTGAGCTCGATCCCCCTGACAATCATCAAGGGAGGAGGGAGCTTTCCCTCAAAGATATACTGCTGCCATTGGCAGAACTACATCCCCATGTAGAGGACAATGCTTTCATCACAGGTGTGAAAGACGGCTACTCCAGGCACATTGTGTGGAAAGGAATCCTTGCAAAACCTGAGGAGTTCCCCAAGTTCTCAATTGTTGATGGCCTGATTTTTTGTCTGTGTCAGAAGAACGTTCCTTGGATAGGTCCGATCGCTATCCAGGTGACACTGTCTGGTGGAGCTCGGTACTCCGGGTCATCTGATGGTGGGTCAGAGACAGACTGGAGGTGGAGCGGAGCTCCGAGGGTGATGGGGTGTTGAAGGGACTCAGCTTCAGTGACTCGGAACGGAGCGCTGCACTTGTTACGTTCTTGTTGTCCCCAATTTGCCAGGGGAGCTGGCGATGGAGGAACTGAGGCCGCCAGCAGAAGGGGGGCCGGAGGCCCCCTCACTACTTAATGATGGAGGCATTAGTGAGGGTCAATCATTCGTCATGCGATTCAGTTGGGTTTTTATACCAAGGCGCCTTTAGGCGCACCTGTTACTCAGTTCTTAGTTCTGGGTAGAGTAGCAGATGAGTGGGACATGATAGACATCCTAGAGGTTTTTCGAGGGGCTTAAGACTTCTTTATTATAACTGGGGGAACTATTTACTGGAGGGGGTATGCATGTACATATATCAGAACAGTTTGGATCCGAAGGTAAACAAAGGTCACCAAGGGGAGAAGTAAATAGAAAGAATCCACATGACAAATAAGGAATAGGCAAAAAGCCCAAATTATGTCTGAGGTTTGTGGAGTGGGATAATAAAAGCCAACTGAATGGCAAGGCCTGGAACTGTCTAAGAATAAGCAGGGGACTACAGAGGAAGATGTCCAGAAAGGTCTGGAGCCCGGAAGTTGTAGTCTGGAAGATTGGGGTTGTAGAAAATATAAAATGAAACAATAAAGGTTATTGAGACCGGAGGTAAGGTAGGAATGGGGAGGTACCAGGGGTAAGGAGGTACCGGAGGTACCAGAGGTGTGGAGACCGGAAGTAAGAAGGAGGGTGGATAGGCAAGTTGAGGTTTATCAACAATGAGCAGGTCCATCTCCTTTGAACGAGGGGTCTGAGGAGGTGGAGGTGTGGTAGTGGAGGTCCGGAGGTGATGCAGACATAGATGGGAGGCAGAGCGGGAGAGAGTCAAAGGAGGAGGTAGTCCTAGGGCCATTGGCATCGACTGGAGGCAGCAGAGAGAGGTTGGGAGGGTGGTGGAGGTCATAGGAGTCATATAGAAATAGGGCGGAGGGAGGTGGAAGATCCGGGATATGACAGTCTGAATGATTCAGGTGAACCACATCTTGTCCTCCCTGAATCCATTCATCAAGGGGAGAGGATTACAGGCATCGCGATCGAGCATGCACACAGAATCTTTGGTCACCTCAGTGCCAAGCAGATGCTTGAGTACATATGCTGTTGTGGGGAAAAGTCTGTGCACCGCAAAAAGTCGGATTCTGTGGGATGTGCCCACCAACACACACCACATACCCGCTGATACTTCCAATGCTCATTTTCCCACTATCCAACACTCCATACACCCATTGCTTATTTTTTCCATATTTCTCCCATCATTCTTGACAGCCCCAAGCCAAATTCCCATGCCCAACCACACCAATTCCACCCCCTCTCCAGACTTCCATAACCACACATACAACCCAGCCCTTTTTCTACCTGTTGGTGATGCTCTACCTTCCTTCTTCACCCACAGAGAATTTCCCATAATGGCAACCCCATACTCGGATGGTTCAGCATGGTGTAGAGCCTCACGTGGTCTTGACAGCACCTGTCAATGGCCATATCTCAAGAACTACTGCACCAATTGGGACGAAGAGGGTTCGTTGGAAAGCTGGAGACGAGGAGGTTGCTGACAGGAGGATAGGTGGGCGCTGTGGCGAAGTGTTGCGGAGTTAATCTTTACAATTCCCATTTTGGATCTGTTGTCATATATTCCCCATCCATTCATATTTCTTTTATTGTTTCTCTGTTCCTAATTGGACATTCCTTATTTACGGTTGCCTAACGGCCTGTTTACATTTCCCCATTCCATTCATTCCATTTCCAATCCATATAAAATAGAAAATAGCTTGTACATAACAAGTTAGCACTGAATAGACCTGTGAAGGAGTGAAAAGTAGTTACATCCAAGTGGCAAAGACGCCATCCACGACCCTAACGCCCCCTCTGAGCTTGTTGCTAACGTCTAAGACCCCTCCACACATAGCCTGTGAGGTCTTTGGGGTTGCTCAGCACACAAAGCCATAAGTGATACAAGATGATGTATTTTACGGTGGTGTGTAAGCGGTTACCCGGAGGTTCCCGCTTGTCCACGTGACTATATCTATCTAGTTTACATGTGACTCGGGGTTCGGGGCTATTGCCCTGACATTCTCCCCCCTTGCGTTGCATATGCGACGCATACAAAGTTGATGGTGAATAAAAACAGAATTTTGATAGTTGGTTTACATTGAGTTTGGAATTATCAATGAGTGTTTCTGTTGTCGCCACTTTAAAGTGGGCGATTTTGTACATGTTGGTGAAAGGAAGAGAAGGGGTTTGAATGAGTGTGGGCCGTTACTTTGAAGTGAACGGCGATACATTGGTATCGCAGGGAGAGGAGAAAGAAGTGGTGGAGTTTGTCGAAAATGGATTTCGACCCAAAGGTTGTATTTCTTTGGTGTTCCTCACTTGTTCTGTGAGGGTTCGTGTGTAAGTGGTGTTTACACACGAGCGGTGGTGGGTGTGGGTCTTTTGGCGGAGTGGAGATTTCCGCAATTGTTACTTGCGGTTCCTCGCATACAGTATTGTGTGCGGGGCCTCGAGTTGGGGGGGGTGTTTTCACGGGCACCTCGATGGCGTATTACCGTGTCACTCTCCCTTCTCTCAAGGGTGGATTCATTGCCCCGGAGGAGGGTTTTCCTCCGGGTTGTTCATCTGGACATCCGATTGCTGCGTCGGATGCGATGACGTAGCCTGGGCTACATTGTCGGGCTGTGGGCTCGACGAAGTGGGTGCTCCCTGGGTGGGAGCGGGTTGTTGTGTTCCTGAGCTGCTTGGCTCAGGTGTAGAGTACGGTAGGTTTACCGTTCTTCCCGTGGGGAAGGATGGTCGTTGGGCTGGTTGTCCAGCTCGGAGACTTGCGTCTCTTTCCCGGTATTTGGAAGCTTTCGCTTCCCGCTCCGCCGTTTTTGCGGCACGTTCCTCAGGAGTCCTGAGTGGTTTGAACTGGGACTTTAAGTAGGCAGCTTTGCCTAGACTTTCCCAGGAGATTTTTCCCTTGTTCTCCGGGGAATTATATTCCTCCGCGAGTCTTGCGATGCTCGGGAGTCCCAAGAAGTATTTCTCGGTTTCCTTCGCTTTTTCGTGAAGGGTTCTGTGTACCTTGCCGCTTTTGAAGGCGGCTTCAGCCTGTTCGTACCAGTGTACGAATTCTTTCCCACTCACGCTTGTCCACCAAGCGTATGCGGCGTCATGCGCCGCTTCTGACCCCACTATTCTCCTCATGGGGAAGTTGGGGTCGATTGTTATGTCGACTGGAGCTTCGACTTTGCCGAACTCGTTGAGTTCGGCGGTCTCGTATAGCATGTGGACACTTCCCTGCAGGGTGGCTTGCCCATAGGGTGCTGAGGTACTCAGTGGCCCGCCGCCTCTGGCAGTGGTCCCCGTTTTAGGGTCTGCCGTCGGTTGCCTACCACTCTCCCTCTTCCCCTCGACATGGGTTTGCCCCTCTGAGGGCGGGCCTTTATGCAACCCGGACAGGGTCGCCTGCCCATGGGGTGGCGGGATAGTCGGTGCCCCACCCCTTGATGCGCTAGTCCCCATTTGGGGTCGCGCCTCATGAGGCCCGGAACCGTATCCCCTCCCCCTGACCTGGGAGGCCCCCGTCATGATGGGTTTGGCAGCGAGGTCTGCCAGTGCGCGTGCCTCTCTGAGCTCGCGTTTCAGTAATTCGATCTCCCTTTTTTGGAGATCGACTTCTCTCTCTGCGTCTTTCAGAGAGTCAAAGATGCCCTCAGCATCTCTTTGTGCTCTATTGTATTCGCGCCTCCAGTGGGCGCAATGGTCGCAGGCGTCTTCTGACGCCCTCGAGTTATTAGACCGTGCCCGCTTGGACGGTCTGGACGAGGAGCCGCTGTCGCTCCCTCGTCTCCCTCCTACGAGGGACTTCATTTCTTTCAGCTCCTCACGGAGTTGACCTGTCTGAGCAGCTACCGCTGACGCGATGGCTGATTCCCAGCCTGCATTTGGCTGGGGCGTTGTTGGACCTGGGCCGAATTGGCTAAACCAGGGGTTGATCTGGCCAGGGAAGTTCCCTGGGGAGTATGCCTGGGGCTGCAGCAGCAAATGCTGCCCCTGGAATGGCGCTTGTTGCGCCATCGGTGCAGTTTGCACCGCGTATGGTTGGAAGCCTCTTTGGGGAGGCTGGGGGTGTGCGATGCCTGTTGGCAACGCGGATGGTTGATGGTTCGCAGCACTCATTTGTGCTGCGTGCGTCGTGTAATCCATGGCGCTTATCTGCGCCTGGTGTTGTTGTTGTTCCGGGGAGCCTTGCTCCCCGGGTTGTCGTATTTCGATATCCGGCGGTTTGTTTGGATCGAACCGAGGGTTGCCTCCCCCAGAGAACGACATCTCGTCGTTATGTTACTCGTGGCGGTGGGATGGGTCTTCGTTCTTGTGTGCGTGGGATTCGCCGCGGTTGTGTGTTCTTTTGCACGTGAGCCTGTGGTTCACGTGGTCTAGGCGAGTTGCTTGCCTAGCCCATGTGATTTCTTGTACATGGTGTGGCTGTCCGGGCGAGTTACTCGCCCAGAACTTTCCCACGCTCTTGGCTGTGGGCCATCGTCCCTCGGCTTTACTTCTTCCGCCTCCGTTTTTGGGGGCGTAATAATGCCGAGAGTTCCCTGTCTTCTTTGATAGGGAGTTTTTCTGGTTCCCTTACATTTTGTAAGGTGAGGTACTCGTCCAGGTGGACGAGGTCGTCGCAATTTCCTAGGGGTTCCCATGTGGTGTCCCCTAGTTCCCATTTAACCTTAAACCAGAGTTCGTTGAGAACCCACGCGTGGTTTAGGATTTCGCGAACTACTGCTTCGCGATCAGGGTCTTCCCCGAAATCGTAGAATATGTTTACTTCCCTATTTGGGAAGGTTTCCTGGTCATTCGGCTCGTGAGGTGCTAGCCGGGATACATGGAATCTTGGGTGGATTCCGCGTTGTTCAAGTTGTGGTGGCAACTTGAGGACGTAGTTGGACGTTTCTGGAAATGTTTCCAGGATTTCATAAGGCCCTATGTATAGGGGCTTTAGTTTTCCTGCCCTGCCTTTGGGTAGGTTCAGCTTATCTGTGGATAAGTATGCGAGCTCGCCTTTTTTCAAAGGCGGGTCCGGGCGTCTTTTCTTATTCGCCTGGATTGTTTGAGCAGCGCGATTATGTATTATCGCGTCGTGTGCTGCCATGAGGTTTTCCTTCGCTTTTTGAGCAAAGTCGTTTATTCCCGGGTAGTCCGAGAGTGGTGCTGTTAGGCACATTTTTGGCATATGGCCGTAGATTAATTCGAACGGGGCAAATCCTGTCGATGTGTTCGAGCTCGCATTGATCGCGAATTCCGCCATCGACAGTTTCGCTGCCCAGTCGCGTTGGTCTGGTCTAACCATCGCGCGTAGTATTTGTACTACTTTTTGTATCATTCTTTCCGCTTGGCCGTCGCCTTGCGGGTGGAATGCAGTTGTGAATTTCAACTGTATACCGAGTATTCGGTGTAGTTCGCGCCAAAATTTTGACGTGAATTTCGAGTCTCGATCTGATATGATCGAGTGTGGTAGACCGTGGAGTCTTACAACTTCACGAAGAAATACGAATGCTAGTTCTAGTGCGTTCGTTGTTGTTTTTATTGGAATTAGGTGGACGTTGGACGTCAACCTACAGATGATTACCCAGAGGTAATCATATCCCAAGCTTGTTGGGAATGGACCTGTGAAGTCCATGGCTATTGATGACCATGGTGCCTCGGGGGTCGGGAGTGGGTGAAGCATTCCGGGATTTCTCCTGGTGCTTTTCTTGGTTGTTTGGCAAGTTCCGCAAGACCTGCAGAACTTGTGGGTGTCTTTTCTCATCGACTTCCACCAGAAGTGTCGACGGAGGGTTTCCACTGTCTTCTTGGATCCTAGATGTCCAAGTGTTTCGTGGATGCTCTCGAGGATTATTCCCCGAATGGACTTCCTTTCGTAGTTTCCTTTCGGGACTACTATCTGGGTCGTTCCTCCTTCTCCAAGTCGGGTTATCAGTCCGTCTTTTACGGAGAAGTTTTGGAAATTCCCCGGGTTCTCTAGGATTTCCCGGTGGATCTGGCTTTTCAAGTATCCAGATTTTATTGCCTCAATGAGGTCTTTTTCTTCGAATTGTTTTCGAAGGTTCTTTTCTGGAGTTATGATTTCTTCCAGATTTTGGGCGCTCCCCCTAGAGTTTCCTCTAGGTTATCGCTCCCCCTAGAGCTTCCTCTAGGGTGTTTTTCGCGCGTATCGCTGCGAGTCTCTTTTTCTCTGAGTTTTTACTCAGGGTACTGCTTAGTAGCAGTTCTTCGTATTCCTCGATTCTGTCGGGAATGATATCTTCTGCATTTTTGTCCAGGTGGATGTCCGCCGACACATAGTCGTCGAAATGCAGATCCTCGTCCGTTGACGAGTCGTAGTATCTTGAGAGTGCATCTGCCACTTTGTTTTTGTGGCCTTCCACGTATTTTATTTCGCAATTAAAGCTTGCGAAAAAGGCTTGCCATCTCAGGTGTCTTCCTGAGTTGTGGTTTTTCGCTTTGAAATATTCCAAAGCTTTGTGGTCCGTGATTACTGTGAATTCACGGCCTCCCATGAGGTCGTCTTGCCATCTCATGAGCGCTTCGAGGACACCCAGTGCCTCGAGCTCGTAGGCGAAGTACCTACGTTGTGTGTTGGTGAACTTTTTGGACATGAATGCGGCCGGGCGGCAAGTCTGCCACCTTTCGCCTTGTCCAATTAATGCACCCATGCCTGCTGGGCATGCGTCTGTTATGACCCAGACGTGGAGTTTGGTCCTCTCTTCTTCTGAGAGGCTTTCCGGTGGGTTCCACTGGACGGGCTTCAGGATCGGAGCCCTACATGCTAGACGTTTGATTTCGTCGAAGCATTTCTGGTGGAGTGGTGTCCACCTGAATGTCTGCTTGTTTGAGCAGATTGTTTGCAGTGGTCCTGTGTAACCGCTGACGTTTGGCATGAATATCGATAGATATTCTACCATTCCCAGGAATCTTAGGACTCCTGTGTGGTCTGCTGGCTCTCGCCAGTTGCGGATTTTTTCCATTTTATCCGCTTGAGCGTGGATGCCCTGTTCGTCCACTCGGCTTCCTAGAACGTCTAGGATTGGGGCAAATGGCTGGAATTTTTTCCGGCTTATGTAGAATTTCGCCCCTTTTAGGCGAGTGAATAACCACAATAGTGCTTTATTGTGGTTTTCCACCGAGCTTGTGCTGGTGAATATATCGTCGAACCAGACGTGTAGGCGTCTGCCTACTTCTCCTCGTAGTTCCCAGGTCAGTGCGCGCTGGAAGGTGCAGGGAGCGTTGCAGTCTCCTTGCTGCATCGTGTTCGAGTTATACGTCCCGTGGGGCGTGGAGAATGTCGTCCTATGGACGTCATCTGGATCCACGCGTATTTGTTCGTACGCGTCCGACATATCGATCTTTGATCGGTATGTTGCTCTGGCAACTGATTCCTGGATCAGTCGCATGTCTGGCATTGGTGTGACGTCGAGGATCGTGTTTGAGTTACGGTTCCTCGCGTCTATTACCGTGCGCAAGGATCCATCTGCTTTGCGGATGCACAGTAGCGGGCATGCTCGCTCGCTGTTCGCGGGATACCACCATCCTGCTTTTACATAGCGATCTATTTTGGTCGCTAGTGCTTCCTGCAGTGCTGCGGGACATCTCGGGGTGTTTTCCCGAAATTTCTTGTTCGGATCCTTCAACGGGATTCGATGGTTCACTTCCCTCAGGGGAGGCATTTCTAATGGCGCTGGCGCCATTACGGTTTCAAATTTTTCTCTCCACCACTCCCTGAGTATTTCGAACTCGGGGTTGTTCATGGAGAGACCTTCCAGGTGTGGTACGTCTGGAAGTTCTAGTCCTTCCGGACTAGGATTGGGCCAACCTTCAGGGTATTTTCTTGTGATTACCCTGAGGTGTGTTTCAGTCCCGCCTCCCTGTCAGGGGGGCTTCTTTTTTGGTTGTTCTCGGGCTCTTGCTCGAGTTTTCCCTCCGTGTGATCTCGTCACACGGTCTTCGCTTATTCCAAGGGTGTCTATGTTGCCCTTGTTCGCCGTTCTCACTTTGTGGGACCGGAAGTCTAAGCTTACCTGGTTTTTGTTTAACCAGGGGGCGCCGAAGATGGCGTCGTACCTGTCGATGTTAATTACATCGAAGTAGTGTTTTTCTACGTGGCCGTTGATCTCAACGTCCACGTTAGTTCCGAACAGGATCTGTGATCTTGTTCCTTTCGTCCCCATTTGGAGGACGACTGGGTTCTCCAGTTGAAGGATTGGGATGTGGACCGCGCGGACAAAGTCCGGCGATAAAGCGTCCGTTTCGGCTCCACTATCGAATAGCGCATAGGCTTTTATGCCTGCTATTTTTATGTGAGCCGTTAGCGTTCTCTTTGTTGAGAGCGGTCTGTTTACGGGGTATTTTCCCGCGTCTTTTGAGATGCGGAATTTCGCATCAAATAAAGGGGACTGGGTTTCGATGGACTTTTGGTCCTTCTTCCCTTTGTCCTTGTTTTCCTTGGGTACTTTGGTGTATTTCCCCAAGGCGTCTTTTCTTGGTGCTTCCACCAAGGCTTCGGCGACTTTTTCGTCGGCCGTGTTTTCTAACTGGTGTGCTACAGCCAGTTTGATTTTATAATTTATGTCATCGTGGTCGACGACTGACATTGGGCCCATTCTTATGGTCCCAACGTTGACTTCCTCACCCTCTGAGTCAGGTGAGTATTGAGGTCCTTCGTATGGGTCCTCCACTTCGAAGCTTGATGCTTCGGAGTTACCAGAGTTGTTCTCTGGTTTCTCATCTGATGAGCTTTTTGACTCTTCATCTGTTGAGTTCGCGATTTCCATGGCAGCTATACGCCTTGGTTTTTCATCGCTCGTTATATTGTGTCTTGGGCAATCTTTCGTTTGCCCTATTTTGCCGCATTTGCCGCAAATTGGAACTGACTTTTGGTCAGTTTTCCTCGAGTTTTTCGAGGATGTATCCTCTTTCCATCTGGGTTTCAGCTCTTCCGCTTTCTTTCCTGACGGGAGGGCTTTGCCGCGGCTCGTTGTTGCCGTGGTGGTTGTTCGGGTATAGTACCCTGATTTATAGGCTGAGGACATCTTCAGCCCGTCAATTATCTCGTCTACACGAGATATTGCTTTTAACATCTCCTCGTTTGAGGAGAAGTCTGCTCTGATTCTATCGTGAGCAATCATTTCCCTCTTCCATTCGAGGGGAATGTAGTTTAAGAACCTGGCGTTAAAGGACGCCTGGTCTGGCGGCGTCACCATTTGGGACGCTGCTTTTGACAGTTCTAAGTAGAACTGTTTTAGGCCTTTTTCCGCTTCGTATTTGACGTTGCGGTATTTCTTTGTCGCGTTCAACGCGGCGGAGGCTTTGATGAAGGTTCTCATCAATATGTTGAGAACCTCGAGGAACATGCCCTCGTCTCCTCTGAGGAGAGTTTCGTCTCGGAGTCTAATTCCGAGGTCAAATGCGGGTCCCCCTAATCCACGAATCAAGCAGTCCAGGTGGACTTCGTCGAATTGGGGACCTTTGCATCCTCGCGAGGCGAGGAATCCCAGTAGTTCTGTGAACCACTGCCAGAACGATTCCATGTCGTTCTCCCCTGACCATTTCTTGTCAGGGAATGCCGGCCCATTCTTTAGGGCTTCTGGCTTCACTCCTTCTGGGTAGGGAGTGAGTATTCTCACTTCGGCCATTCTTATGGCCTTTTCGTACCATTTCTCCAGGTACTCTTCTTGCTCCCCTGCCTTCGCGGGGTCGCTGTCCAATGGAGATCTCTCCTTTGGGGGGGTTTTTGCTGGGGGGAATCTTTCTCGCAGCATTTCTTTGGTTTCAGGCGAATTCGCCTGAAGTTGTATTTGTATTCTCTCATTGTTTTGAGAGGGTATGAATGCGTTACCTCTCTGTTCGAGAGGTCCGTCATAATTGGATGTTTGGCCGAACCTTTGGTACGTGCCAATTCTCCTTCTGATCTCTGAACGATGTCTTCTCTCGGCATCATCTTCTCCTATCCTTGGGAGAAGGATCTCCTTAGCGTCTCTGTCGAGTCGCTGGTGATATTCCAGTGTGCTTTCACTGGTGGTTCTTTTCGTGAATTTTTCACGAGTTCTATTTATGTCCTGGACCGTGGTCCAGGGGTGTTTATTTGTTTCCTCACTTTTTTGTGAGGAGTTTATTTCCTTCAGCAAATCTGTTTGTTCGCTGATTTTTTCTGTCAACGCGTCGATTGCGTTGGCCATTCTTTCTAGAGTTATCTCTAGACGAGCCGTGCTATTATGGTTCGTTTCCTCGATCTTTTTCTGGATCGAGTTTATCGCGTTTATTATGCGCGATTCCTGGTTTTCCAGGAGGAAGTTTGGTTGGGCGAGCAGTGACTCTCCCCAGTTGACATTTCCGCTTCTGGGAGTTCCAGAATGGGTTCTTGGAGTGAACACTCCACGCTCGCTTTGTTTTGGCGAGGCCGTTGCGGAGGGTGCTTCCCTTTCATGGAGGGGTCTGTTCGCTGGTTTCTCCTTATTTTTACGTAAGGCTTCCTCAGCGAACTCCCTCATTTCAGTTCGCCTCCTCCTCATTATCTCGGAGACCTCCTCCGAAGTTGGCGACCTTGCCTTTTCTGGCATGGTGCGTGGGGGTGTAAACAGCAGAGGCTCTTTTGGAGCTTCCGCGCTCTGAGAGATCCTGCTCTCAGGGCGTATTTTCGCGCCTTCTCGGGCTTTCAGCCTGAGAAGAAGTTGATCTTCACTTTCCGTCCTCCATTCGGACGGAACCTGGAACAAGTCCAGTAGTTTTTCGGATAGCCGACACGGGGTTTCTTCCCTTTGTTTTCCTTTGTCTGCCTTTAGGGCTTGACTTGGGGACGTGATTGGGAACTCTAGGGGATAGTGGGGCCCTGGGGTTTCCTGCGGCTCTATCCGATCAGCTTTTTGGGCTGATCGTTCGGCGCTTACGCGTTTTTCGCGCAAGTCGATTACCTCGTGGGGAGGTAAGGGATCTTCCCCAGCTTGGGTTAGATCGGTTTGTTGTGGAGTTCTGGGGGTATTTTGCCCCGCACTTACTCCACGTAAGTTTCTAAAGTCTTCAGGGACCAGCCCTGAAGTGGTTGCTTTTCCCGGATCGCGTTGATCCTCGTCGTCATCTGACGACGGCTTTTGGTTTGAATCTCCCATGATGGGAGATTGCGGTTTCTTAATAAACCGTTCGCTTCTTTTTAACGTCGCTGCAGATGCGACCTTGCCCTTGCGGGCGTGTTTAGGCGCCATAAGCGCTTCCGAATCAGATGTTGAGATTTTATAGTTGTGGGTTGTGTTGTAAAACACACCTCATGCACTTAAAAAAGTGAGGTCTTTGGGGTTGCTCAGCACACAAAGCCGTAAGTGATACAAGATGATGTATTTTACGGTGGTGTGTAAGCGGTTACCCGGAGGTTCCCGCTTGTCCACGTGACTATATCTATCTAGTTTACATGTGACTCGGGGTTCGGGGCTATTGCCCTGACATAGCCCTCAGCCTTGACGTCCAAGAGAGACATAGGTGATTAGTTGAGGTTCTAGCAGACCCGGTAGTGCCCCAGGACCAAAAACCCGGACCCCCCACCACACACACAATCACCACCACCCCCCCCTTTTCTCTGTCTTGAGTCTAGGTGATAGACCCATTACAACGCAAACACTATGGGTGGTCTTCGATGTCAAAAGACATCAAAAAATTCTGCATGTCCTGCAGAACATGCCAGATGACCAAGAACAGCAAACTCAGATATCCAGGATTGCTACACCAGCTACCGATCCCTGAGAAGCCTTGGGAGTCAATCTCCATGGATTTTGTCAGTCCATTCCCGACAAGCCTGAATTATAACTACCTTTGGGTAGTTTTGTGCTGTCTAATGTGCCAGGTCCACCTAGTGCCTGTGATGACCCAGGTCAGGACAATTGAGGTGGCACATTTGTTCTTGCAACATGTCATGCACTTGCATGGCATGCCAACATCAATTGTGTCAGATCGTGACTGTCAGGATACCAAGCTGCTTGGAGCTAAGGTCAAGAGATCTGTGTCAGGGACTCATCCGGGGTCGAGGGGGTCCGGGTGTAGCGTCCGGGACCGAGAGCCTGGCGGGGGGCGGATCGGGCGTGCGTACTGACAGGCCTGATGCGGGACAGTGGTCCCTGGCCACTTAGACTGAAGTGGAAAGTTGTTATTATCATTAAAGGAGAGATATTGTACTACTTACCTGAAGTGGAAAGTTGAGAAGAAGGCTACTTCTTCGGTTCCCACTTCAGGTTCGTTTATATACATGCGGCTTGGATCACATGACGGGTGCCACGTCACCCTCGCACACAGCCGTAACCACCCGGGTGTCTCCATGGGAGATCCCGAGGGCATCCGGTGCAGGCGCACATGCTGGGCACAGCGGGAAGTCGCCCGAGGTGCCCGGGCCGGGTACATGGTGGGCGCGCTGCAGATGGGTCAATTGTACATTGATACAGAGAAAGTCGTCCATGTAGAATAAAGGGAGAATAAAGAAGAAGTAAGATAAGGAGAAACTGAGGAGGGGAGGATGAGGGGGGAAGAAGGGGGAAGAAGGGAAGGAGGTAAGGAAGGGTGGACCGGTGGGGTACCGGGTCAGGTTGGGCCGGGTGGAGCCGGGTCAGGCAGGTGTGCCCTGACAATCTGGTAGATGTGGAGGTAAGACTAGGAAGGTCTGTGTTGGTCTCAATAGGAGACTGCAAGGTGTGCTAGGCAACACAGGCTCCAGCTGAGAAATGAGAGAAGAAAGCTGGCCCTTCCTACTCGCTACTCAGGGGATAATATAGCCTACTACATGCGCAGCCAATCTACACAGGTGTTTGATCTAGTTATGTGAGGCTACGCTGGATCAAGGACATGGATCATGGGGCTGCATAGTGTCATCAATCATGAGTAAGCAGGCTGGAAACAGGTATACTCTGACAGTGACACAAAGTTTACATCCCAATTCTGGACTGAGTTGCACTGACTGATGGGTGTTAAACTCAAGTTAACTACCACATTCCATCCTCAAGGGGATGGCCAAGTGGAACGAGCAATCCAAATGGTGGTCCAGATCCTTCAGTCATTCGTCCAACCCAATCAATGAGATTGGGCCATGCATATACCCATGGTAGAATTCGCACTGAACTCAAGTGCAAATAAATCAATGGGATTTGCCCCATTTGAGCTAGTATACGGATACCTCCCACAGATGACCATGTCTCTGCCATCCTCTGAGTTACCAGGGGTAAAATCCTTTGCCCAGTGGGCCCTGGACAATATACAGGCTGCTCACAATGTGATTATAAAGAGTTGTGTAGAGCAGGCTGTTCAGGTGAAGACATCAGTGCCCTGACTCCCCCAAACTGAAGAAGGGGGACTATGCATATCTTTCAATGAAAGATCTGAACCTTCCTAAGGGGAGGGCACACAAGTTGTTTCCAACTTATATTGGCCCTTACAAAATACTGGAGGTATTTGAGGACCCATCAAACCACATCCTCAGGCTCCCCCCAGTGTTGACACAAAGAAACATCTTTGTGAAGTTTCACATCTCACGGCTCACACCTCATGAGCTGAATGACTCTGTGTTATTCCCTGGGCACACTGTAGAAGTATTTTACGACTTTGGCGATGACCCAGAATGGGAATACCAGGTTAAGGAAATCGTTGACCATCAGTGGGACGACAATAAGTCTTTATGGTTCCATGTCCGATGGGGACAAGGGGTGCAGTATATGTCAAAATTTAGCAAGACACTCGGTGGCCTTCACCCAGCAAATGGCAGGGGTCCTGCCCGAGAGGGTCAAGAGCAAACTCATGGACTGGTGGATGATGGTCCCAACAGCTGACAAGCTGTACTTTACTTGAAATTGGGAGGCTCTACACAGTTATATTACACTACTTCTTGATGCCTGTGTTCATCGACAAAGTACGAGAGCATTACCACTCGTGTCAATATCGTAAGGGTGAGGGTCACATGAGGGAGACACCACTCGATTTTGTGACACGTAAGTTGCGATTATTGCAGACTCTCTACCCCTTGGCTGACATGCCAAGCCAGGATGTCCTGAAGGGAGAAGTCCAAAGGTTATTGGAGGACATTCCCAGAGGTTGGTGGGCCCACGTTAACATCAATCATCTCGAGTCAGTGGAGGAACTCCAACAAATGGTTGCGCTCAAACATGACAAGCTGGTGGCCACTGAAGAGTTCAGCATCGATGCCATTGCCAGGTTGAACTTTGAAAAGAACAAATGGGGAATGGAACGAGTGGAAGCATGAAGTGCTGCCACAGCATTGGAGAGTCACACCTACCCCATGAGTGATTTCAAATCACATAAGAAGCCACCTCGACCCTGTAGACACTGCAGGTGTGCCCTGCACTGGGACAATGACTGTCCACCTTGTAAGGCAGACCGGACCAAGAGTGGTTGCAAGGATTGAGATGGCCCTTCCAAGTTGGAGCATTCCTATCGTAGGGCATATACCACCTTGATGGAAGGGCAGGAAGCGGAATTTTCAGTCGCTTACACCAAGGTTTGTACCCTGTCCGACTCAGATCCTGTGGATGTACTCGATGTAGAGAGTCCCAAAGAAATGCCTGATGCCTACCTTGCTGCATGTGCTTGGAGTGAAATTCCCTGTGAGGAGAAACTCATTGGCACAACCAGGGCTGTGGGCGAAATCTATGAGGTATGCAAGCTGTACAATTGTCCCCCAGGTCAACAGTCCCTGGGTTCCAATGTGTGTAGAGTGCGATGTCGTGTGAATGCCATCAATGGCCATGAGGTCGAGGTGTTGGCTGATTCTGGAGCTGCCTGCATGCTGATGTCCGCTGAACTATTTGATCGTATCAAAAGCAAAGGATGCAGACTTCGGCAGGGAATGAAGCTGAATCTGGTCCAGCTGACTGGAAAAGCCAAATGCCAGGGTTACACAGTCATAGACCTTTATCTACCGTCGCAGCTGGGGCACATCCTGTTGCGGGACATGGAAGTCTACATCCTCAAGGGCATGATGGTTCCCTTACTTATAGCTGAGGACATACAGACAACCTACCAGCTGCACATGATGCACCCACCCAAATGCGAATATTGGGAGGTTGCAGATTCAGAGCACCAGGTTCCCCTCAGGAGCCAGTTGCACCACCGATCAGTTTATCAAGTGACGCTACTACCAGATGCACCAACAAAGGTCAGGAACTGGGCATCTGAAGCTAGTTGAAGACATGACCCTAGAACCGTACACTGTCATATCCCGGATCTTCCGCCTCCCTCCACCCTATTCCTATATGACTCCTATGACCTCCACCAGCCCTCCCAATCTCTCTCTGTTGCCTCCAGTCGATGCCAATGGCCCTAGGACTACCTCCTCCTTCGACTCTCTCCTGCTCTGCCTCCCATCTACATCCGCATCACCTCCAGACCTCCACCACCATACCTCCACCTCCTCAGACCCCTTGTTCAAAGGAGATGGACCTGCTCATTGTTGATAAACCTCAACTTGCCTATCCACCCTCCTTCCTACCTCCAGTACCTCCTTACCTCCAGTACCTCCCCATTCCTACCTTACCTCCGGTCTTGATAATCCTTATTGTTTTATCATTTGATATTTTCTACAACCCCAATCTTCTGGACTACAACTTCCGGGCTCCGGACCTTTCCGGACGTCTTTCTCTGTAGTCCCCTGCTTATTCATAGAGGTTTCCAGACCTTGCCATTCAGTTGGCTTTTTAATTCTCTCACTCCACAAACCTCAGATGTAATTCAGGCTTTTCGCCTATTCCTATTTGTCCTTTGGATTCTTTTCTATTTACTTCCCCTTCCCCTTGTTTACCTTCAGATCCAATTGTTTCCGCTATATGTACATGCATACCCCTCTAGTAAATAGTGCCCCCAGTTATAATATAAACAGTCTTGAGTCCCCCAAACCCACCTCCAGGACGTCTATTGCATGCCACTTGTCTGCTGCTCTACCCTGGAACAAGAACTGAGTAACAGGTGATCTAGAGATGCCTTGGTATAAACACCCAAACAAATTACATGACAAACGATTGACCCTTGCTAATGCCTCCATCTGTCATATCCATACATACCCAATCCCGATCCGACTCCCGGACCCCCATCTTCATCACTGTGAGAGACCAGATCAAGATGAAGGAGTTGTCTCCATGGCGGAGGGCTTCAGCCTCAGTGACTCAGACCAGGAGCGCTGTGCCAAGTTACACGTCCATGCCCTAATTTACTTACTGGCAATGAGAACTAAAGGGGGATCAACTCTAGTCGATTTTATCACTGGAGTGTAACCTATGTACAAGTTAAGTATATATAGTTACAGTGAGGGTGGGCCTGTGAATAGTGGGACCAAGTGGAGTGGAGCTAATGGGGATAGATGTTAGCTGACTGAATATTACCGATGAGTCGGGTTGCGGGTTTGATGGAATGGCAGGTTATGACCCACAAGTGGAAGGAGGGATAGGCCCGAAGGTAGACTTGCAGGGCAAGCAAGTGAATTGCAGCGGAGGCAGGAATGTGCTAGCAGATGTCGGAGCTGTCTGGAGAGCTTCGGGGCTCCGTACTTAGGGAGGCATAGGTAATATATTGAATTGGAGGGGTGGTGACCATCGGGGAGGTCGGAGGTGATTGTGGAAACCGGAGGCTCCAAGGTTAGTGGTGGAGGAGTGGAGGTAATCTGGAGGAGCGGAGGTGGTCGAGGGTGATGGCTGTGGATGGATATGACAATCACCTCCGGAGTCCCACCCTCCCTACACCTCCCATCATCCCTCTCCTACCCTACCTCTGTCTGCTCTGATATTCACCTTTGGACTGAACATCACTCCTCTCATCACTCTCCTCCCTCTGACCCTCTTCCACCAAACCTCCGCCAAGTTATGACCTTCCGCCGCCATCCCGTACCTTGTACTCAGACACTGCCCATACCTTCACTCCAAGATCCCATCTTAGTCCCGACCTCGGACTTTGACTCCACCTCGGTGTCAGGGACAGCTCCGAAAGCAGCGAAGTCCCGGCACGAGGGACTCGATGGGACAGGTGTCGGCTGTGCATAGCAGCAATCCTGTCCTGGGGTGAGTGTCCCCGACCACTTAGTCTGAAGTGGGAAATTGAGAGGAAGGCTGCTTCTTCTGTTCCCACCCCAGGTGCTATTATATACAGGTGGTCAAGGTCACGTGAGGGGAGCCATGTCATCTCCACACACAGCCACACTTCTCTGGGTGTCTCCACAGGAGAACCTGGAGGTGTGCTGTGTGGACAGGGATGTGCACAGTGGGTGCAGTGATTGGGGGAGTGGCGTTACATGTGTAGTGATACATAGAGAAGAAGGAAGTCGACTGTGGAACAGAAACAGAGAGAAGGAGAAAAGGGAAAGAGGATGAGCAGGGAGTGGTAGCGGGGGAGCGGAGTAGGGCAGAGCGGTGCAGGGTCAGGCAGGGTATGCCCTGACACTTGGCTTAAGTCCATTGCATTGGTGACCTCATACTACATAAACACCATTGCCAACATTCCTTGGACTTTCAACCCTGCCTCTGCAACCTCCGTAAGCTCCACAACCTCCAAGCTCCACAGATCATACTTGGCACTTTCGCCACTTGTAATGTATCTTTCGCACTTTCCCCTCATCCATATTTGGACTGCTTGCTTCTCTCCATTTTAGCCAGTTAGTCATCATCCCCACTTCACCCCATCCTCCTGCCCCTCTGGGCTTTGCCCTCCCTATCTCCTTTCGGATGTACCACAGGTTCTAACCTATGACCTTCAGTGCTGCTCTGCTTCTGTCATCCCTTTGTCCCCATTCGGATGCCTTTGTTCCGATTTGGACCCCCTTTGACTTCCTTGTGCTTTTGTCTCTATATTATATACAGGTGCTTGTACATACTCATTTTAGGCCCTCAGTCTAAAATCGACCTGAAATGCCCCCTAGAGACTTCCTGCTCACCGCCTCTGAAATTATGGACCAAATGGACAAACAGCAATGGCACAGCGCTCCACATGAGTCACTGAGGCCAAGGTCCCTCCTTGCTAAGTCTCCAGTTCCCCTCTGGAATCGTCTGCCCTCGCCCAGTTCTAACACCATCATTAAGTAGTGAGGGGGGGGGGGGCTTCTGGCCCCCTTCTGCTGGCAGCCTCAGTTCCTCTGTCGCCAGCTCCCCTGACAAATTGGGGACAATGAGAATGTACTGGGCACAGCACTCCGTTCTGAGTTGCTGAAGCCGAGTCCATTCAACACCCCATCACCCTCAGAGCTCTGCCCCACCTCCAGTCTGTCTCCGACCCACTGTCAGACAGCCCAGAACACTGAGCTCCACCCAACAGCGTCACCTGGATAGCGATCGGACCTATCCAAGGAACGTCTTCTTGACATACATGGTGAGACAGGTCGAAGTTGCGGGCAGTTATGACAGCAACTCAGGAATGCGTTTGGTTGAAGGTTGGAGTAGCCAGTGGAGCCCAGGAGACCACTTGCCACCACCTGTCATGTTGGTAGACACTCAGAACCCCTGTCATATCCATACAACTGTGGACCTCGCTCCTGATTCTGGACCTCCATCTCCTCCTCCAGAACTCCACATCCTCCACCTCCTCCTTCCCCTGTTGGTTGTTGAGAGTCCACACTACCTCTGGCTCCAACCCAACATCCAACACTACCTCTGGTCCGACTCCGGTTTACTCCGGGTCCAATCCCAACCTCATACCTTCCAGACCAGAGCTTGTGATGCTCCACACCTCCAGCTCCAGACTCCTGTACCGGAACCCCATCGCACCTCCACCTCCGGACTTTGACCTCCTCCTCCATCTTATCTCCTTGTATTCCTTATTGCATTTCATTTATTATGTCTAGCCAATATTCCGGACTTTGACTTCTGGCTCCGGACCTCCAGAACTTACTCCAGACCCTGCAGTCTCTACTGTGTGGTGTTATTTAATCCTCTTGTTGCTTCCTCCTTATTTAGATGGCTGCTTCCTTTCCATATTAGTCAGCTGTCATTCCCCACAACCCACTCCACTCCTTCCCCTCTTGGCCTTGCCCTCTGGGAAGCACCATAGAGTTCCAACCCTTGACCCTTGGGGTTGTTCCCTCATCCAGTCCCCCTTTGTCTCCTTTTAGTTCCCTTTGTTCCCTTTGGGTTCTCTGACTCCACTCCTGTATTATATATACACTCTGTACTTAGTTTCCTGTACCCCCAGTCTGAAATTGACCATGACGACTGGATTGTCCCCCCAAGAGACTCCCCCTGCTAACCTGAAGTTAAGGACCACCTTAGACAACAAAGCAATGGCACAGTGCTCCACTTGAGTCGCTGAGGCCTGTTGTCAGAGACCAGGTTGAGACGAGGAGTGTCTCCGTGATGGAGGGCTTTGGCCTCAGCGACTTGTGCCAGGAGTGCTGTGCCAAGTAACACATCCATGCCCTAACTTACTAAACTGGCAACCAGAACTGAAAGGGGTAAACTTTATTACTGAGGTGTAACCTATGTACAAGTTGAGTATATATATGGTTACAACGAGAGCGGGCCCGCAAATGGCGGAGCCGAGCGGAGTGGAGCTAACAGGGTTAGACATTAGCCAATTGAATATTACCGATGAGTCGGGTTACGGGGTTAGCGGAAAGGCAGGCGATAACCCAGAAACGGAAAGGAGGGATAGGCCGAAGGTGGGCTTTGCAGGGCAAGCGAGTGTATTGTCCAGTGGAGGCAGGAGTGCGCTAGTGGACGTTGGAGCTGTCTGGAAGCCTTCGGGGCTCTGTACTTGGGGAGGCGTAGGTAATAAATTGAAAAGAGGGGGTGGTGACCATCAAGAGGTACCGAGGTGATTACGGAATATGGGAGCTCCGAGGTTAGTGAAGGAGGAGCGGAGGTAGACCGGAGGGATCGGAGGGAGTGGAAGTCGATGGCCGGGGATGGATATGACAAGGCCAAGGTCCCTCCTTACTGAGTCCCTCCTCCACTTCTGGACAATTGCGTGCTCTATAACAACCCCATCTGGTTGCCTCTGAGCAACCCAAACCCATACCCAATCAGAGTCCCCAAGGGTGAGATCGTCGCCATTATGCAATGACCACAAGAGGTCCTAGACTGTGCAGACCAATTGACTGAGAACCAGCTACACAAGTTCACCAGGAAAGGCACACTGTATCAAGCCATGATCACCAGCTTGTCGACCCAGAAACAACCAAATGACAAGGAGGATGCCCTTGAGTCTCTAGTCAGGCCAAAGACTGCAGAGACACCACCAGGGGAAGAGACACAGCCAGAAGCATTGACCCAAGTTGTGGACATTAACCCAGAGCTATCCCCCAATGAGAAGGAGCAGCTGAAGAGGATCATGCAATGTTGTGCCAAGGCTTTTGCCATGACTGGTAACTTGGGACGTTACGATGCCCGGGTCTATATATCATTGAAGCCTAATGCCAAGCCCATCTCCCTCCCTCCTTACCATGCATCACCACTAAAGAGGGAGATCATCGATAAGCAACTAGACTCTTGGTTGGAACTGGGAGTGATGGAGCCATCATGAAGTCCCTGGGGTGCTCCCTGTCATATCCATCTACAGCCATTGTCCTCCACTACCTCTGATCCTTCTGGACTACCTCCACTCCTTTGTCACTAACCTTGGAGCCCCTGTATTCCGCAATCACCTCTGACTCCCTCGATGGTTACCACCCCCTCAATTCAATATATTACCTACACCTCCCTAAGTATGGAACCCCAAAGGCTTCCGGACAGCTCCGACGTCTGCTAGCACACTCCCGCCCCTGCTAGGCAATTCACTTGCTGGCCCTGCAAGCCTACCTTTGGGCCTATCCCTCCTTTCCATTTCTAGGTTATAGCCCACCATTCTGCTAACCCTGTAACCCGACTTGTCGGTAATATTCACTTGGCTAACATTTAACTCTGCTAGCTCTGCTCTGCTCAGCCCCGCCATTCATGGGCCCACCCTCGCTGTACCTGTCATATCCATCCCTGGCCATCGACTTCCGATCCCTCCGATTCCTCCGGTCTACTTCCGCTCCTTCCTCACTAACCTCGGAGCTCCCATATTCCGCAATCCCCTTGGTACCCCTCGATGGTCACCACCCCCTCCTTTCAATTTATTACCTATGCCTCCCTAAGTACGGAGCCCCGAAGGCTTCCGGACAGCTCCAACGTCCGCTAGTGCAGTCCCGCCTCCGCTGGACAATACACTCGCTTGCCCTGCAAAGCCCACCTTCAGGCCTATCCCTCCTTTCCGTTTCTGGGTTATCGCCTGCCTTTCCGCTAACCCCGTAACCTGACTCATCGGTAATATTCAATCAGCTAATGTCTAAACCCCATTAGCTCCGCTCCGCTCAGCTCCGCCATTTGCGGACCTGCCCTCTCTGTAACTATATATACTTAACTTGTACATAGGTTACACTCCAGTAATAAAATCGACTAGAGTTTACCCTCTTCAGTTCTGGTGGCCAGTTAGTAAGTTAGGGCACGGACGTGTTTACTAGGCACAGCGCTCCTGGCATAAGTCGCTGAGGCCGAAGCCCTCCATCATGGAGACACTCCTTCATCTCGACCCGGTCTCTGACAGTATTTTATTACTCCCTGACTAGTACACGTCTTGTATGGCACCAAAAGCCCCTCGCACTCGTTCACAACTATGCACATTAGTTCCCAACTCTGCCTCACCATCCCCAGAACCCTCACAGCCTGGTCCTAGTCGATTGGCGAGAAACCCAGTTGAGTTTCGAAGCTTTTCTAATCTTGAAACCCCTCTCCCATCGACTCCAATCATGCACCCCATTAGGAATCGATCACCAGTTGCAGATTCCGACTTCGGAGACACCACAGAACAACCCATAGACCCTGTCCACTTCTTTGGACTCGGTTCTGAGGTCCCCGACTTCGTCAACCCTCCTCCTGCTGATCCTCCCATCCCCACTGTCCCAACCACCGACGATGCCGAACCCATCCCCAACGTGGCTATTGCACAATTAGCCCAAGCCATTGCCAGCCTGGCTCGTCACACCAGTCGTCCACCACCTCCACCATCCTCTGCTCTCCGGACCAAGGTCCGTGAGCCCGAACAGTTCGATGGGAAAGATCCCCAAGAACTCCGAGTATTCCTGGTCCAATGCGAACTCAATTTCCAGGACGTCCCCTCGCTTTTGCTAGCGACTGTGCTAAAGTCATCTTTGCACAGTCCTACCTCAAGGGAATGGCCCTCAATTGGTTCGAGCCGGATCTATTATTCGACCAAAATTCTACTCTTCGTCCGCGATGGATGAATAACTACCAAGAGTTCGTCAATGAACTTCAAATGAACTTCGGTCCTCACAATCCTGTGGGCGATGCCAAAGTTCAACTAATGACCCTGGACATGAAGGATGGGCACCACATCAATAAATACAACATCGAGTTCAACTGACATGCCTCTCAACTTCATGGTTACGGAGAAGCCGCGCTTCGTCGTTTTTTCTATAACGGATTGCCGGAACATATCAAGGACGATATTGCCAGAGTAGGTAAACCTTCTACTCTTTTGGAACTTCGCACCTTGTCACAAACTCTCGATGCATGCTATTGGGAGCGTAAATCTGAAGTTACACGTCATGCGAAACCTTCCTACTCTAACGTTTTCGACAAGTCCAACGCCGCTTCTGGTCCTGACCCCATCCCTTCCTCCTCCTCTTTCAACTCCGCTTCCGGTAGCAAGCCTCCGAAGGACAACAAGAAGTCCGAGGCCAGCTCCGCTAAACCGGACCTTTTGTCTAAACTCGGAGACAACAGCAAGCTCACGCTACAAGAGCATAAGCGTCGTCTCGACGAGAAACTTTGTATGTTCTGCAGTCAGTCTAACCATATGGTCAAGGATTGCCCCAAGTCTTCTTCTCGCACGTCTAAGGCCCATTCGGCCCAGACCGAGGAGCAAGGATCCGCTTCTGCAGAAGCAAAAAAGTAGTCCGCACCCCCATGGACTCCGCACGGACTGGGGGTTGCAATCCTTCCTTCTGTGCGCTCAAAGAAGTGCGCTTGAACGCGTCTTCCATCTCCGACTTATCCTCCCTCCATATTCCCGTTTCTTTTTCTCTTTCAAATGGTCTATTTTCCCCTCTCAATGTTGACCCTTTGGTTAATGTTCTACCCGTTGTAGATAGTGTTGCTGATGTACCACTCTCTCCTCCGCCCCCTCCGACTACTTCCATAGATCGATCCACCTCTCTCCATTTCTCTTCTTTCTCTTCTCCTGTCCCTTCTTGTGAGGTCTTAGGGTGGCTCAGCACACAAGGCCGTAAGTGATACAAGATAGTGTATTTTACGGTGGTGTGTAAGCAGTTACCTGGAGGTTCCCGCTTGCCCACGTGACTATATGTATCTAATTTACATGTGACTCAGGGTTCGGGGCTATTGCCCTGACATCTGGCCAGGGAAGTTCCCTGGGGAGTATGCCTGGGGCTGCAGCAGCAAATGCTGCCCCTGGAATGGCACTTGTTGCGCCATCAGTGCTGTTTGCACCACATATGGTTAGAAGCCCCTTTGGGGAGGCTGTGGGTATGCAGTGCCTGTTGGCAACGCAGATGGTTGTTGGTTTGCGGCACTCATTTGTGCCGCCTGCGTCATGTAGTCCATGGCACTCATCTGCACCTGGTGTTGTTGTTGTTCCAGGGAGCCTTGCTCCCTGGGTTGTCGTATCTCGATGTCCGGCAGCTTGTTCAGGTCAAATCAAGGGTTGCCTCCCCCCAAGAATGACATTTTTGTTGTTTTGTTTCTTGTGGTGGTGGGAGGAGTTTAGGTTCTTGCGTGCATGGGATTCGCTGCAAGTGTGTGTGGTTTTACATGTGAGCCTGTGGTTCACATGATCTGGGTAGGTTACTCCTAGCCCATGTGATGTCTAACACATGGTGTGGCTGTCTGGGCGAGTTGCTCGCCCAGAATTTTCCCATGCTCTTGGCTGTGGGCAATCACCCCTCAGCTTTACTTCTTCTGCCTCCGTTTTTGGGGGCATAGTGATGCTGAGAGTTCCCTATCTTCTTTCATAGGGAGGTTTTCTGGTTCCCACACATTTTGTAATGTGAGGTACTCGTCCAGGTGGACGAGGTTGTTGCAATTTCCTAGAGGTTCCCATGTGGTGTCCCCTAGCTCCCATTTAACCTTAAACCAGAGTTTGTTGTGAACCCACACGTGGTTTAAGATTTCGCGAACTACTGCTTCGCGATCGGGGTCTTCCCCGAAATCGTAAAATATGTTTACTCCCTATTTGGGAAGGTTTCTTGGTCATTCAGCTCGTGAGGTGCGAGCCAGGATACGTGGAATCTTGGGTGGATTCCACATTGTTCAAGTTGTGGTAGCAACTTGAGGACGTAGTTTGACATCTCTGGAAATGTTTCCAGAATTTCATAAGGCCCTATGTACAGGGGCTTTAGTTTGCCTGCCCTCCCTTTGGGTAGGTTCAGCTTATCCATGGATAAGTATGCAAGCTCGCCTTTTCTCAAAGGTGGGTCCGGGCGTCTTTTCTTATTCACCTGGATTGTTTGAGCGGCACAATTGTGCATTATCGCATCGTGTGCTGCCATAAGGTTTTCCTTCGCCTTTTGGGCGAAGTCGTTTACTCCCGGGTAGTCCGAGGGTGGTGCTGTTAGGCACATCTTTGGCATGTGGCCATAGATTAATTTGAATGGGGCAAATCCTGTCGATGTGTTCGAGCTCGCATTGATTGTGAATTCTGCCATCGACAGCTTCACTGCCCAGTTGCATTGAACTGGTCTGACCATCGCACATAGTATCTGTACTACTTTTTGTATCATTCTTTCCACTTGGCCATCACCTTGCAGGTGGAATGCGGTTGTGAATTTCAACTGCACACTGAGTATTTGGTGTAGTTTGTGCCAAAATTTTGATGTGAATTTCGAGTCTCGATCTGATATGATCGAGTGTGGTAGGCCATGAAGTCTTACAACTTCGCGAAGGAATACAAACGCTAGTTCTAATGCATTTGTTGTTGTTTTTATTGGAATTAGGTGGACGTTGGATGTCAACCTGCAGATGATTACCCAGAGGTAATCATATCCCAAGCTTGTTGGGAATGGACCTGTGAAGTCCATGGCTATTGATGACCACAGTGTTTCCGGGGTCAGGAGTGGGTGAAGCAGTCCCGGATTTCTCCTGGTGCTTTTCTTTGTTGTTTGACAAGTTCCACAAGACCTGCAGAACTTGTGGGTGTCCTTCCTCATTGACTTCCACCAGAAGTATCAACAGAGGGTTTCCACTGTTTTCTTGGATCCTAAGTGTCCAAGTGTTTTGTGGATGTTTTTGAGGATTATTCCTCGAATGGACTTCCTTTCGTAGTTTCCTTTCAGGACTACTATTTGGGTCGTTCCTCCTTCTCCAAGTCGGGTTATCAGTCCATCTTTTATGGAGAAGTTTTTGAAATTCCCTGGGTTCTCTAGGATTTCCCAGTGGATCTGGCTTTGCAAGTATCCAGATTTTATTGCCTCAATGAGGTCTTTTCCTTCAAATTGTTTTCGAAGGTTCTCTTCTGGAATTATGATTTCTTCCAGGTTTTGGGTGCTCCCCCTAGAGCTTCCTCTAGGGTATTTCTTGCATGTATTGCTGCGAGTCTCTGTTTCTCTGAGTTTTTACTCAGGGTACTGCTTAGCAGCAGTTCTTTGTATTCCTCGATTCTGTCGGGGATAATATCTTCTGTATTTTTATCCAGATGGATATCCACTGACAGTCATTGAAATGCAGATCCTCATCAGTTGACGAGTTGTAGTACCATGAAAGTGCATCTGCCACTTTGTTCTTGTGGCCTTCCACATATTTTATTTCGCAATTAAAGCTTGCGAAGAAGGCTTGCCATCTCAGGTGTCTACCTGAGTTGTGGTTTTTCGCTTTTATTCCAAAGCTTTGTGGTCTGTGATTACTGTGAATCCACAGCCTCCCATGAGATCATCTTGCCATCTCATGAGTGCCTCAAGGACGCCCAGTGCCTCAAGCTTGTAGGCGAAGTACCTACGTTGTGTGTTGGTGAACTTTTTGGACATGAATGCAGCCGGGCGGCAAGTCTGCCACTTTTTGCCTTGTCCAATTAGTGCACCCATGCCCGCTGGGCATGCGTCTGTTATAACCCAGACATGGAGTTTGCTCCTCTCTTCTTCCGAGAGACTTTCCAGTGGATTCCACTGGACGGGCTTCAGGATCAGAGCCCTGCATGCAAGGCATTTGATCTCGTCAAAACATTTCTGGTGGAGTGGTGTCCACCTGAATGTCTGCTTGTTTGAGCAGATTGTTTGCAGTGGCCCTGTGTAGCCACTGATGTTCGGCATGCTGTCAGGGCACACCTGCCTGACCCGGCCCCACCCGGCCCCACTTCACCCGGTACCCTGCCACCCAGTCTCCTCCTACCTCCTCCCCCCTTCCTCTTTCTTTCTTTCTCCATTTCACTTCCTCTTCACTTATTTCACTTTCTCTTTATTTTCTCTTTATTCTACACAGACGACCTTTCCCTGTATCAATGTACCATTGACCCACCCGCAGCGTGCTCACGACGTGCCCAGTCCAGGCGCCTCGGGTGACCCCCCGCTATGTCCAGCTCACATGTTCACAGCGGATGCCCTCAGGATCCCCCATGGGGACACCCGGGTGACTACGGCTGTATGCGAGGATGACGTGGCACCCGTCATGTGACCCAAGCCGCATGTATATAAACATACCTGAAGTGGGAACTGAAGAAGTAGCCTTCTTCTCACCCTTTTCCACTTCAGTCTAAGTGGCCAGGGACTGTCTCCTGAGCTGGGCCCGCCAGTACGCACGCCTGCTCCACACCCTGCGAGACTTCTAGTGTCGGGCGCCTCACCTGGGCCTCCTCTACCCCAGACGCATCCCTGACACATGCATATCGATAGGTATTCTACCATTCCCAGGAATCTTAGGACTCCTGTGTGGTCTTGTCATATCCGTGCATACCCGACCCCGACCCGACTTCCGGACCTCCACCCTCTTCACCTCCGGAGTCATAACCTACCGCTGCCTTTCCGATACTCACCTTCGGTCTTGGCAACACACCCCTCCTCTTACCTCTCCGACCCCTTCTCCGTCCGTTCCGATACTCATCTCGGACCGAACATCGCCCTACTCGCCACCCTTCCTACAACTCCGCTCCCCCCTCACCACACCTCCACCCTCCCGTCATCCCCTACGCTTTCTCCGTCCGTTCCGATATCCACCTTCGGACCTGACTACTCTTCCTTACCTGTCCCCTCTCTCCTTCCTCCGTCACTCCTCCGCCACCCTTCCGCCAAGTTACGACCATCCACCGCTGTTCCGTACTTCACACTCGGACACCATTTGTACCTTACTCCGAGCCTCCGTCATAGTCCATACCTCGGACTTTGACTCCACCTCGGTCTTAGTCCATTGCATTGGTGACCTCATACTACGTAAACACCATTGCCAATATTCCTCGGACTTCCAACCCCGCCTCCGTAACCTCCGTAAGCTCCGCAACCCCCGAGCTTCGCGGACCGCCTCCGGCACTCTCGCCGTTTGTAATGTATTTCTCGCAATTCCCCCTCATCCCTATTTGGACTACTGCTTCCTTCTATTCTAGCCAGTTAGTCATCACCCCCACTTCCCCTCATCCTCCTGCCCCTCTGGGCCTCGCCCACTCTACCTCCTTTCGGATGTATCACAGGTCTTGCCCTATGACCTTCGGTACCGCTCCGCTCCCTCTAACCCTTTGTTCCCGTTCGGACGTCTTCGTTCCGATTCGGTCACCCTTTGTTTCTCCTTGTGCTTTTGCCCCTTCCTTATATATATCGGCACTTGTACATACTCGTCTGGTTTCAGTCCGAAATCGACCTGAAATGCCCCCAAGAGACTTCCTGCTCACCTACTGTGAAATTAAGGACCAAATGGACAAACAGCAATGGCACAGCGCTCTGCTTGAGTCGCTGAGGCCAAGGTCCCTCCACGCTAAGTCTCCGATTCCACTCCGGAGTCGTCCGTTTCCGCCCATCTCTAACAGGTCTACTGGCTCTTGCCAGTTGCAGATTTTTTTCATTTTATCTGCTTGAGCATGGATGCCTTGTTTGTCCACGCAGCTTCCTAGAATGTCTAGGATTGGGGCAAATGGCTGGAATTTTTACCAGCTTATGTAGAACTTCGCCCCCTTGAGGCGAGTGAACAACCACAATAATGCTTTATTGTGGTTCTCCACCAAGCTTGTGCTGGTGAATATATCATCGAACCAGACATGTAGGCATCTGCCTACTTCTCCTCGTAGCTCCCAGGTCAATGCATGCTGGAAAGTGCAGGGAGCGTTGCAGTCTCCTTGCTGCATTGTGTTTGAGTTGTATGTCCCGTGGGGCATAGATGTCACGACCCGACATATCCGTCACTTCTGTCAACGTGTCCTAGTGCCACTTGGCCCGTCCCGCCTGCTATCATCATCATCCATCCACCCATCCGTCCACCCATCACCCTCATCTGCACTTCCTCCCCCACGCATGTACCTTCCAACCTAGGTTGCCTGCTTCATTGTTGTCCGCTTGCCAGCCGGACGGCTTGCTAGACGGCTGGATGGTCTTTTCTCTTTTGTCTGCTTGCGGACTATTGTTCCTCCTTTTGTTCCTTGCTTGCCTTTTGTTGACCAAGTTTGCCGATATTAACTATTTGTTTCTTTCTTCATTCATTAATATCGCGCTTGATCCGCCACTCCTTCTGGGCCGGTCTTATTTAGTTACTTGTGTTTATAACACGTGTAGGTTACACCGGATGTACCTCAGTTCGTATATCGACTTGGATTCCCCCTCTAGACTCCTCTCATCGTAAGGCTCCTGTCTGTCATATCCGTGCATATCCGATTCCGACCCGACTCCCGGACCTCCTTCTTCACCACCTCCGGAGTCCTGCCCTACTGCTGTCCGTTCCGATATTCACCCTCGGTCCTGACACCACACCTCCTCTCACCCCCCCATGTCACCTCCACTCCTCCATCCCTCTCCTGTCCTATCTCCATCCACTCCGATACTCACCTCGGACCGAACACCACTCCTCTCGCCACCCTCCTACTACTCCTCCTCCCACTCCTCTGCTTCCTCCCCACAACACCTCCACCCTTCTGTCACCCTCCTACTCTTCTCCCGTCCGCTCCGGTACTCACCTTCGGACCTGACACCTTTCCTCTCCTCCACACCTTTCCTCATTCCTCCTTCCTCTCTCTCCCCTCTGGCCCTCTTCCATCGACCCCCCGCCAAGTTACGACCTTCCGCCGCTGTCCCGTACTTCGTACTCGAACACTGCTCATACCTTTGCTCCGAGCCTCCATATAGCTCCTACCTCGGACTTTGACTCCACCTCGGCCTTAGTCCATTGCATTGGTGACCTCATACTATGTAAACACCATTGCCAATATCCCTCGGACTTTCAACCCCACCTCCATAACCTCCATAAGCTCCGTAACCCCCGAGCTCCATGGATCACCTTCGGCACTTTCGCCGCTTGTAATGTATCTCTCACGTTTTCCCCTCATCCCTATTTGGACTGCTGCTTCTTCCCATTCTAGCCAGTTAGTCATCATCCCCACTTCCCCTCATCCTCCTGCCCCTCTGGGCCTCGCCCTCCTTACCTCCTTTCAGACGTACCACAGGTTCTGCCTTATGACCTTCGGTACCGCTCCGCTTCTGTCATCCCTTTGTTCCCGTTCGGATGCCTTTGTTCTGATTCAGATCCCCTTTGTTTCCTTGTGCTTTTGCCCTCTCCATTATATATATCAGCACTTGTACATACTCGTTTTAGTCCTTAGTCTAAAATCGACCTGAAATGCCCCCTAGAGACTTCCTGCTCGCCTCCTATGAAATTAAGGACCAAATGGACAAACAGCAATGGCACAGCGCTCCGCTTGAGTCACTGAGGCCAAGGTCCCTCCTTGCTAAGTCTCCAGTTCCCCTCCGGAATCGTCCACCCTCGCCCAGTTCTAACACTGTCTGAAATTGGGACACCAACGTAAGAACGAAGCGCAGCGCTCCACCCAAGTCGCTGAAGCTAAAGTCCTGCCCCTCCGACCTTACGAGCCTGGATGACTTCGCGCACCTCACAGGTCACCCAGATACGTGTCTGACACATTCCTGACAGTAGAGAATGTCGTCCTATGGACGTCATCTGGATCCATGCGTATTTGTTCTTATGCATCCGACATGTCGATCTTAGATTGGTATGTTGCTCTGGTGACTGATTCTTGGATCAGTCGCATGTCTGGCATTGGTGTGACGTCGAGGATCGTGTTTGAGTTACGATTCCTTGCATCTATTACTGTGTGCAAAGATCGCTCGCTGTTTGTGGGATACCACCATCCTGCTTTTACATAGAAATCTATTTTGGTGGCTAGTGCTTCCTGCAGTGCTGCAGGACATCTCGGGGTGTTTTCCCAAAATTTCTTGTTCAGGTCCTTTAGCAGGATTCGATGGTTCACCTCCCTCAAGGGAGGCATTTCTAATGGCACTGGTGCCATTACAGTTTCAAATTTCTCTCTCCACCACTCCCTGAGTATTTCGAACTTGGGGTTGTTCATGGAGAGACCTTCCAGATGTGGTACGTCTGGAAGTTCTAGTCCTTCCAGACTAGGATTGGGCCAGCCTTCAGGGTACTTTCTTCCGATTACCCTGAGGTATGTTTTAATCCCACCTCCCTGTCAGGGGGGCTTCTTTTTTGGTTGTTCTCAAGCTCTTGCTCGAGTTTTCCATCCATGTGATCTCGTCGCACAGTCTTCACTGACTCCAAGGGTATCTATGTTGCCCTTGTTCACCGTTCTCACTTTGTGGGACCGGAAGTCTAAACTTACCTGGTTTTTGTTTCACCAGGGGGCACCAAATATGGTGTCGTATCTATTGATGTTAATCACATCGAAGTAGTGTTTTTCTACGTGGCCGTTGATCTCAACGTCCACGTTTGTTCCAAACAGGATCTGTGATCTTGTTCCTTTCGTCCCCATTTGAAGGACAACTGGGTTCTCCAATTGGAGAATTGGGATATGGACTGTGTGGACGAAGTCCGGCGATATAGTGTCTGTTTTGGCTCCACTGTCAAATAGCGTGTAGGCTTTTACGCCTGCCATTTTTATATGAGCCGTCAGCGTTCTCTTTGTTGAGAGCGGTCTGTTTGCAGGGTATTTTCCTGCGTCTTTTGAGATGCAGAATTTTGCATCAAACAAGGGGGTCTGGGTTTCAATGGACTTTTGGTCCTTCTTCCCTTTCTCCTTGTTTTCCTTGGGTACTTTGGTGTATTTCCCCAAGGCGTCTTTTCTTGGTGCTTCCACCAAGGCTTTGGCAACTTTCTCATCTGCCTTGTTTTCTAACTGGCACACTACAGCCAGTTTGATTTTATAATTTATGTCGTCGTGATCGATGACTGACATTGGGCCCATCCTTATGGTCCCAACATTGACTTCCTCACCCTCTGAGTCAGGTGAGTATTGAGGTCCTTCGTATGGGTCCTCTACTTCAAAGGTTGATGCTCCAGAGTTACCAGAGTTGTTCTCTGGTTTTTCGTCTGATGAGTCTTCCGACTCTTCTTCTGATGCATTCACGATCTCCATGGCAGCTATGCACCTTGGTTTTTCATTGCTCGTTGCATTGTGTTTTGGGCAATCTTTCATTTGCCCTATTTTGCCGCATTTGCCACAAATTGGAACTGACTCTTGGTCAGTTTTCCTCGAGTTTTTTGAGGATGTGTCCTCTTTCCATGTCAGGGCAATAGCCCCGAACCCCGAGTCACATGTAAATTAGATACATATAGTCACGTGGGCAAGCGGGAACCTCCGGGTAACTGCTTACACACCACCGTAAAATACACTATCTTGTATCACTTACGGCCTTGTGTGCTGAGCCACCCTAAGACCTCACAACACCTAACGAGAACGGAGCCATCACAGAGGAACTGGAGGCCTTGTTGATGTTCGGCCAACATACGGAGCGCGCCTGCTTCGCCATAGCGAACTTAGGGCAGCAGTCCCTCATCATTGGGCACTCGTGGCTGTTACACCACAACCCAGAGGTCGACTGGGCACAGCAGAAGGTCATCATGTCCCGCTGCCCCTCCTCCTGCCAATCGCCGCAAGCGGATGTCAGGCAAGCCCTCGAAGTAGAGCCCAGCGATGGAATCTACGCCGCCATAATCCCACCAGGGTGGGGACACGACCTAAGGGCAACCACAATGCTGTCCCAATGTCAGGGCACATACCCTGACTTAGCCCGGACCCGGACCCACGTCCGGACCCGCTCCACTTCCCGCGCACTTCCTGCGCCGCATGATCCGACCCCGGATCCCACCTCATGTGACTTCCGGGTATCCCCAGAAGTTTTTGCCATATTGGGGCCACTGTGGGAAAGTGAGAAGTTAACCTTCTTCTCACTTTCTTACCCACAGTAGTCCTGCCCTGAGATGGGCTGTGTTTACAGGTTGGACTGTGGACTGTAGAGAGGGGTCATGGGGACCCGGGGTCCGTCCCCTGACACCCAACGCCTGGCAGAGGAAGCCCAAGACACAGAGGCGAAGCTGCTGACACTGGAAGAGCTAGTACCCGAGCCTTACAGGGACTTCCAGGATGTGTTCTCAAAAGAAGCCTTCGACATCCTGCCCCTGCGAAAGCCCTGGGACCACGCCATTGACCTGACCCCTGACGCCAAGCTACCCAGAGGCAAGATGTTCCCCCTATCCCGGCCGGAGCAGAAGGAACTAGACGAGTTCCTGCGCGAGAACCTGCGGAACGGGTGCATACGCCCATCGAAGTCGCCGATGGGCGCCCCTGTATTCTTTGTCAAGAAGAAGGATGGGTCCCTGCGCCTGGTTCAGGACTACCGAAAGCTCAACGAGATAACAGTCAAGAACTCGTACCCCCTCCCACTGTCATATCCCGGAATCCCGACCCCACGCACTCCCACCACACCACACCTTCCTAACAACTTCACCATCCCCTACACCATGCCTCCCCACTCCCCAAGTCACCTTCCCTCCTGACTGTCTCAGCTCCGGTCGGGTTGCGGCACACCGCACCTTGGCCACTCCCATCCCGGAAGCTCGGTCCTGAGTCGGAACATTCGGAGACCCCGGATTTGTATCCTGACGGACCTCCGACATCCCGTGACATGCCCTTAAACCTTTCCTCCACCCATTTCATTTATTTGAGTCACCTAACATCCTTCGGATACGCAACTCCGCTTTCGGAGCTACCCGCATCCTTCAGTGATCTCCCTCATGTTACCACTTATTAGTCACCTTCCATTCTTAGCACGACTACCTTCTTCCTTTCATTCAGTCGGCTAACCCCCTTTGTCCATTTGTCTTCCCCATTCATTTTCCGGCCTCCAACTCCACCCTCCTTGGCCCCACACCTCAGTTCCCCATTTTAAATATCGTTTGGGACCTTTCGGTACCTCTCGGTATCATTTGGCACCTTTCGGTGTTGCCCCATTGTCATTCGGACTTTAACTAAGTCCTTCCCATCCCCCTTTATAAATACCCGTAGATTAGAACCTGTAGTTCCTCAGTTCTAATCTCGACTAAAATGCCACCCAAAGTCCCTCTGAGTGATTCCCGTTCCTGTTCTACAAGACACCTCAGACATAAGAAATACAAGGACTAACTGAGACGTAACGGAGGCACAGCGCTCCCTCCGAGTCGCTGAGGCCGCGTCCTTCTTAGAGCCTCTTGTACCATCCAGCAGAACCGGGCTCCCTGAGAAGCTTCAGTTCACCACCGGAGCCCTCGGACCCCCCTCTAGTTGAGCCCCGCCTGCATTCGGACTCACGCATTTACCCCTCTTCCATCCCGGGTTTTTGACACCCACTCATTTCCGACGACCTTGTGCGCCTTCGCAATGCAAAGTATTTCTTGGCGCTGGATTTGCGCTGGGGGTTTAACAACGTGTGGATCAAAGACGGCGATGAGTGGAAGGCGGCGTTCGCAACCAACCGAGGCCTGTTTGAGCCCATGGTAATGTTCTTCAGACTGTGCAACTCCCCAGCAACCTTCCAAACCATGATGAACGACATTCTTCGGGATTTCATCGACTGAGAAGTCGTCATCTGTTACATGGACGACATCTTGATCTTCATGTCCACCCTAGAGGAACACCGGAAGGTCGTGCGGGAAGTGCTGGGAATGCTGCGGAGGAGGAAACTCTTCCTCAAACCAGAGAAGTGCAAGTTCGAGTGACGCCATATCAAGTACCTCGGACTTGTCATCTCCGAAGGCAACGTGGCCATGGACCCGGTGAAAATCCAAGGAGTCCTCGACTGGCCGACACCGACAAAGGTGAAAGAAGTGCAGTCCTTCTTAGGCTTCGTAAACTTCTACCACCGCTTCATCAAAGACTTCTCTGAGACAGCACGCCCGCTCCATGTGCTAACCTGCAAAGCAAAGGTCTGGGAATGGGGAGAGAGCGAAGAAAACGCCTTCAACGCTCTTAAGAAAGCCGTCACCTCCGCCCCCGTCCTCGCCTTCCCCGCCAACAGCAGCCGCTACAAACTCGAATGCGACGCCTCCAACTTCGCCACCGGCACCATCCTGTCCCAGCTCCAAGCCGACGGCGAATTCCACCCCGTAGCCTTCATGTCCAAAAGCTTCACTGAGGTAGAACAAAACTATGAAATCTATGATAAGGAAATGCTCACGATAGTCCGAGCGCTAGAAGAGTGGCATCACTTTGTAGAAGGAGTGGAAGAAAAGGTCGATATCTACACTGACCACCGTAACTTGGGCTATTTCCACACTGCACAGCGGCTGAATCGCCGCCAAGCACGGTGGTCACTCTTCCTATCCCGCTTCCACTTCACCCTCATCCACCGCCCAGGAAAGCTCATGGGGAAACCGGACGCCCTCTCACACCGCGCCGACCACCCGAAAGGGAAAGACGACAACGAGAGCTTGACCCTCTTACAGCCAGAGTGGTTCGAAGCCCGTGCAACGGAGGCCGTCACAGTGGAGGGAGAAGAGATGACCATCCTGGAGAGGATACGCACGGCGAAGGACCGCGACAAGAAAGTGGTGAAGGCACTGAAGGAACTAGGAGACGGGATGCTCAGGTCAGATGAATGGAGCAAAGACGGAGAACTGGTCCTCTACCGAGGAAAGGTGTACATCCCGAAAGACATGCAACTCCGCCACAACCTGGTGCGGCTACACCATAATGCACGGGCGATGGGACACCCAGGGTGATGGAAAACCCTGGAACTCGTCTCCCGCAACTACTGGTGGCCCTGGATGGCGGAGTACATGGGCCGCTACATAGCGGGGTGTGACACCTGCAACCAAGTCAAATCGTTCCCTTCACGGAAGGTGGGGAAACTCATGCCGAACAAGATCCCCACCCGCCGCTGGCAGGTAATCTCTGTAGATATGATTGGGGAGCTCCCTGAGTCGAAAGGTTACAATGCCATCCTGGTTGTAGTAGATCGCCTCTCCAAGCGCATCCATGCAATCCCCACGGTCACGATGGTGGACTCAGCGGGAATCACCCGACTTTTCCTTGAACATGTCTGGAAGCATCACGGCCTCCCCAAGGAAATTCTCAGCGACAGAGGGAGCGCCTTCGTCTCCCAGTTCTCCAAAGAACTGGCAGCCCTGCTAGCGGTCAAATTGACCCCCTCGACACCCTACCACCCACAGACAGACAGGCAGACAGAGTGGGTAAACCAAGAGATAGAAGCATACCTCCGAGTGTTTGTTAACCACCATCAAGACGACTGGGCAGATTGGCTCCCGCTAGCGGAGTTCTCCCATAACAACCGCATCCACGCATCCACCCGCCGCACCCCCTTCGAGCTCGACACCGGCCAGCACCCCAGAATGGGGACAGAACCTATGCGCACATCAGAAGTCGAAGCCGCAGATGCATTCACCTCGAAGATGATGAAAATGCAAGAGGAGGCAAAAGCGGTGCTCGAGCATGCAGCAGAGGAGATGGCCCGCTACTATGACCGGAATCGGGAAGCGGCACCTGAGTACAAAGAGGGTGACCAAGTCTGGCTCAGCACCCAAAACTACACCACAGACCGCCCAACCAAGAAGCTGGACCACAAATGGACAGGCCCCTTTAAAATTCTCAAAGTTGTATCCCCTGCCGCCGTCAAGCTCCAACTTACAGCACGGCAAAAGGGAGTCCACCCAGTGGTGTCAGTAACGAATATCCGACCCCACCGCCCAGACGAAATTGCCGAACGACCTGCCGACCCTCACCCAGGCCCCGAAATCATAGACGGGGGGGAAGAGTACAAAGTTGAGAAGGTCCTCGACTCCCACTGGCACCACAGGAAGCTCTGGTATTTGGTAAAGTTCACAGGCTGGCCAAACTCCGAAAATGAATGGCTCCCCCTTGACAACCTGGCCAATGTGCGTGACCGAATCGAGGAGTTCTACAGAGCACACCCAGACGCCCCTGGGAGAGAACGAGGGAACCCCCTAGCCACTTCGAGGCGAAGCGGCTTAAGGGGGGGTGATGTCAGGGCACGCCGCCGCCACCTCCTTTCCTTTCATCTCATCCTCTCATTCTCTCTTCTTTCCCTCTTCTCTTTTTCTATCTTTATACAGACGACCTCTCTTTCCTACACTTGTAGCACGGACGCGCCCGACGCTGAGCACCCTGTAGGGGCACCGCCACGCCGGATGCACCATGCACTCCTACTTGTATTTCCCCTCCAACACTCGGGATCAACCACGGAGCCACCCGCGGTAACCCGGCTTCGTCCAAAGGTGACGTGGCACTTCCACGTGACCTGTTCACACATGTATATAAACTAAGCCGAAGCAGGACCGAAGAAGTAACCTTCTTCTCATTTCCCGCTTCAGGCAAGTACCCTAGTTTAGTCTAGCTTCCCACCCTAATAACAATACATTTCCCGCTTCAGCCTAAGAAGCCACACAGGGACGTAAGCCCGAGTGAGGGCTGCCCACTATACGGTCTTACCGCCCCGCCGCCATCCGGGCCGCTAGTGCCAAGCACTACACCGCTACCTCTGCCTCCCTCGAGCCGTCCCTGACATGCATCCATGTACGTATCGCCCGACATATTCTGCCATCCGAGGCCACCAGTAGTTGCAGGAGACGAGCTCCAGGGTTTTCCATCGCCCTGGACGTCCCATCGCCCGCGCGTCGTGGTGTAGCCATACCAGATTGTGGCGGAGTTGTGGGTCTTTTGGAACGTACACCCTGCCTCAGTAGAGGACCAACTCTCCCTGTCTCTCCCACTCGTCCGACCTTAATGTCCCTTCTCCCAGTTCCCTCATGGCCTTCACCACCCGCTCGTCATGATCCTTCGCTCCTCGTACCCTCTCTAGGATATCCGCCTCCTCACCTTCCACTGAGACTGCTTCTGTTGCATGGGCCTCGAACCAGGCCGGTTGGAGGAGGGTCAGCCCCTCGTTGTCGTCCCTTCCCTTCGGGTGGTCAGTGCAGTGAGAGAGTGCGTCTGGTTTCCCCATGAGCTTCCCTGGGCGGTGGACGAGGGTGAAATGGAAGCGGGAGAGGAAAAGGGATCATCTGGCCTGACGTCGATTTAACCTCTGGGCCATCCGGAAGTAGCCCAGGTTACGGTGGTCGGTGTAGATCTCGACTTTCTCCTCAGCACCTTCCACGAAGTGTCGCCATTCCTCGAGGGCTCGGATGATTGCAAGCATCTCCTTATCGTACACTTCGTAGTTGCACTCTACATCCGTGAAACTTTGGACATGAATGCTACCGGGTGGAACTCTCCATCCGGTTGGAGTTGGGAGAGGACCGCGCCGGTTGCAAAGTTGGATGCATCGCACTCGAGCCTGAAGCAGCCGTGGTCAGTAGGGAAAGAGAGGACGGGGGCTGTGGTGACGGCTTCCTTGAGGGCACGGAAGGCATTGTCTTCATCCGGGCCCCAGTTCCAGGTTTGGGTCTTCTGGGTCAGCCTGTGAAGGGGGTGCGCCTTCTCAGAGAAGTCTCTGATGAACCGGCGATAGAAGTTTACGAATCCTAGGAAGGATTGTACCTCTTTCACCTTGGTTGGGGGGGGCCAGTCGAGGACACCCTGGATCTTCACCGGGTCCATCGCAATGTTACCCTCCGAGATAACGAGGCCCAGGTACTCGATCCGGGTTCGCTCGAACTTGCACTTCTCTGGCTTAAGGAAGAGCCTCCTTCTCCTCAGCATCTCTAGGACTTCTCGGACGACCCTTCGATGTTCCTCCAGGGTGGCCATGAAGATCAGGATGTCGTCCATGTAACAGATGACAACCTCCCGGTCAATGAAATCCCTCAGGATGTCATTCATCATGGTCTGGAAGGTTGCCGGGGAGTTACACAGGCCAAAGAACATCACCATGGGCTCGAACAGCCCCCGGTTGGTTGCGAATGCTGCCTTCCACTCGTCTCCGTCCTTGATCCAGACGTTGTTAAACCCCCAGCATAGGTCTAAGGCTGAGAAGTATTTGGCGTTGCAGAGGCAGGCAAGGACGTTGTCACAGGGATTTGCCGGTGTACCATAAATGAGCCAAATCCCGCGATTCTACTACCCTCAGCAAGCACCTCACATCCATCACATGTATCCTGTATCCCCTCACACTCCTTACACACTTTCCTATTTTTCCTTATTTTTCTGATTCCATTTCCGGTGATGTTTCCACTTCCTTATCGTCATGTGATGCTCTTTCCTTATTTGTTTTATCGGACTCTTCCGGGACCCGCTGTACAGTTAGCTAGAGAGTATCAGCACCAGACTCGACTGGACCAATATACCCCACTTCAGACCTGACCCTCAGTGAGATTCCTATCCCCCCTCCTTCCTGTCTCGAGTCTAGTTGGATAGACCTGTTACAACGTCCGAGATGAGGGGGAGCGGGTATGAGTTCTTCACCATGATCTCGTTCAGCTTCCTGTAGTCCTGGACCAGGCGTAGGGACCCGTCCTTCTTCTTGACGAAGAAGACTGGTGCTCCCATAGGGGATTTGGATGGCCGTATGTGCCCGTTCTGTAGGTTCTCGCGTAGGAACTCGTCCAACTCTTTCTGTTCCGGGTGCAAGAGTGGGAAGGTCTTCCCCCTGGGCAGTTTGGCATCCGGTACCAGGTCTATAGCATGGTCCCAGGGCTTCCAGGGGGGCAATTGGTCAAAGGCTTCTTTGGAGAACACGTCCCAGAAGTCCTGGTAGTGCTCTGGTACTAGCGTCTCAAACGACGCAGGCTCAGCCTCCGGGTCGCAGGCCTCCTGGGCCATCCACTGCGAGGGGGTCGTGGTGGCTCTCAGGTCATGGCCCCAGCTTGGGGGAATGATAGCAGTGTAGATCCCATCCCTGGGCTCCAGTACAGGGTCCTGATCATCTCGTATTCGCGGTTGTCTGCAGGAGGATGGGCAGCGGGACATGACGACTTTCTGTCGTACCCAGTCCACTTCTGGGTTGTGGTGCAGCAACCATGAGTGTCCTATGATGAGGGACTGTTGCCCGAGATTTGCAACCACGAAGCGTGCCCGCTCTGTGTGTCACCCGAAGGTCAGGAGGGCTTCTAGCTCCTCTGTTATAGCTCCATTTTCGTTCGGGGTTCCATCGACATTACGGACGGGAATGGGCTGGGGGAGGGGGGTTGTCTCTAGGTTGTGCTTCCGGACGAACTCGGGGCTTACGACGTTCCTGGTGGCTCCTGAGTCCAGGAGGGCTGATACAGATACTGATGCGAGGGAGGTTAGGGCGGTCAGTTTCACTGTGAGGTTAAGGGATCTGGGGGACTGCTTGGAAAGGACGTAAATGGCTGGGGGGGAGACTGCTACCTTGGGCGTTACTGCCCTTGGGGTCTTCTCGTTCTCACAGGTGGAGGATGCGTTTCTCCTCTTTTTCTTCGCGATGACTCAGTGAAACTTTGGCATTGGCATTGGCTTACGCACGCTGCGGTATTTACACAAGCTATCTTCTACAGGCGGCCGGGATGCATCCCTTACCGGTCACCTGCCTGAAAATCCCTCTGAGGTTCTACCTTTGGTTCCCCCTCCACCGTCTCTGTCCCTTCGGTCAACTGTCTCTTCAGCCCTTCCATCAGTGTTCTCAGGTCTTCCAGGTGGAGACGTCGTACTCGGCTGACCCTGGGGTGTGGGCATTCTCACGCGAGATGACCCGGGGTGTTACAATTGTAGCACCACCTCTGGTCAGTCCTCGACCTGTCGAGATCCATCAGCTGGGGGCCTGTCCCTGGTGTAGGACGGGCTGCTGGAGTGGGGGGCAGAGGTGTGGGAGCAGGTTGTGGGGGGGTCTGTGCGGGTCGCGCCTGGGATGGGGTCGCAGTCAGCGGAGGTCGAGCTAGTGGAAATGGGGGTCTGGGTGGGGGTGCGTGTGGTTGGGTGGCTTGGAAACGTTGCCACTGGTTGTCCAGAAGCGTGGCTTCGCACTTCCACTCAGTCCAAGTGGTGGGCATGGGGCGGAGGCGGTATATACTCTCCCTGAGCCAGGAGTTAATCGCGTGCTCGAACCGGTCGACCAGTCCGACATCGCCTAGCCTCGAGGCGGGTCCCAATATCTCGAACTCCTGGATGACCTTATCCACGGAGTCAGTCCCTTGGCAGATGACTGCCAGCTTCTGCCAAGCTGTGGCCTCCCGGTTCGGGTCCTGAAACATGGCATCGAGTTCTGTGTTGAACTCGTCCATGGTTATGGTGGGGGAGCCGGCTGTCAACAGGGTGATCGTCCGTTGTGTCGCCCATGCCCCTGCGGGTCCTCCCTTCATGTAGGAGAGGATGAAGAGGATCTGGGATAGTTCAGTAGGGAACTCGGCTGCGCAGACATGGAAGTAGATCCCGCACTCGGCTTTGAAACGATCGAGGTCTTCACTGGCTCACGAGAAGGGAGTGGGGGCAGCGACCTTCGGTGGTTTGGGTCTAGGCGCGAGTGTGGGTACAGGCGCGGGTGCAGGGGCAGGTGCGGGTGCAGGTGCAGGTGGGGGGTGGTTGCGGGTTTGGCTCTCCACAATGGCTTGGAGCTCCTGGAAGCGGGCCAGCAGGTCATCATACTGTTCTTCTGACACCATGGCTGGGGAGATGGGGGAGGCAGGGGAGATAAGGTTAAAACCTTCTTCTGCTGTCAGGGACGCGTCCGGGGTCGAGAGGGCCCAGGGGTAATGCCCAGCACTGAGGCCGTCGTGGGGTGTGGAGCGGGCGTGCATACTGGCAGGCCCAATCTGGGACAATGGTCCCTGGCCACTCAGACTGAAGTGGAGAATGTGAGAAGAAGGTTACTTCTTCGGTTCCCACTTCAGGTACATTTATGTACATGCGGCTTGAGTCACATGATGAGTGCCACGTCATCCTCGGAGACAGCTGCAGGCATCTGGGTGTCCCCATGGGGGATCCTGAGAGCGTCCGCTGCATGCACGCGTGCTGGGCACAGCGGGAAGCCGTCCGGGGTGTGTGGGCCGGACGGGTCAATAGTACATCGATACAAAGGAAGATGGTCCATGTAGATAGAAGGAAATAAACAGGAAGAGGAAGATGAGAAGAATGAAATAAAGAAAGGAGAAGGAAGAGGGAAAAGGAAGGGGAAGAGAGGGAGGAAGGAGGAGGGAGAGGGATGGACAGTGGGGAGCGGGTGTGGTGTGGCCGGGTGGGTCCGGGTGGACCCAGGTCAGGCGGGTGTGCCCTGACAATCACCTTGCTAAACCCCATAACCCAACTCATTGGTAATATTCAGTCAGCTAACCTGTAACCCAGTTAGCTCCACTCTGTTTGGCCCCTGCCATTTATGGGCCTGACTTCTAGACTCCCACTGTAACTATATATACCTAACCTGTAGATACGTTACAACTCAGTGATAAAATCAACTAAAGTTTCCCCCCTCTTCTAGAACTTCCTCTCAGTCAGTAAATGGTCTTGTTTGTGTTGGAATAACCATCAGGGATGGAGTAACCTCCCTGGCATAATGGGTGAGTAGTGTATGGATGCACACTAGAGGTCCTGGGTTCGATACCAGGCTTGTCCATTTTATGTCATTCGTCCAGTCACCCGGTTTATATCAGTTGAATTCATGACATAAGTCTATAGCGCTAGCAATGTGAATTTCTTCAGTTTGAACCTCCCAACTGTCCTTCCTTCATTCTCTCCTTCAGCATGCTCGCTGTAAGCTACTCAATCTTCTTACTATTAATATTCTCATCAACTTTGGATTTCGCAGATTTGATTCTTCTCCTTTGTACAATTATCCATGTTTCATCGACTGCAAGTGCACCATCTCTGTCCCTCTGCAGCAACTACTGTATATGTATACTGTACTCACACGACCAACTACCTCTTTGTCAAATTTAGTGTGACACAATTTTGCTGGATGATGAACTGCAAATGCGTGACACCCAACCACATGCATGACTAACCAACTGTGGCCAGAGTTCACTGAGACCAACGATATTAATGAAACAATGCCATAACAATAATGATTTATTACTTTGACACCTCCAAAACTTCAACCTTGGCTGCGGAATGCGAGTTGCACACACAATTTGGATGAGGAAATGGCGATTTTCCATTTTTGAATGTAAATATATTGCTTTAAAGGGAAATTTGAAATACAAATGTATAGCCACCAGGCGGCATTGACTTTTGTGTGACATGGATTGTTCAACCTTTTTTCCAGTGTGATGCATGACAGGCAGCTGGTCATGTGAGTACAGTACTTCTTTGTACTATATGCACCTTGCACAGGTTACAATCTCTGATTGTAAAAAAATGGCTTTCATTCATTAATGGGTGCTGTGCAGGTGACCATGATGCAAAGCACACACTCTAGTTGAAATATACACAGCCACCACAAAACCTGGTTCATAACCCTTTCCCCAAATAGATGGGAAACCGATGGTTGATGGTCGGAGAGCTGGCCTGTGAGAAATAAGAGATTTTGGGCTGTTCTAATTGGTGTTAGTGTATCTTGTCACTACCTTAACTAAAATATGCACAGACGAAGATGTAGAATGCACCTCCAGCTGCACTCTTTATTGGTGGAGGACACGATCCAGCAGCTGTAGCACTGATGGCAGTAAGAAGTGGGATCGCCATGTCACCTCCCAATGTGAGGAGATCACTGATCTGACTCCTAAGAGCTTCAGCCTCTTCCCAAAATGACATGATTGAGTCGAGATGGAGGCCATGATCAAGATAGAATCTCAAGTATGCATGTGGTGAGATCCTAGTGCCTACAGCCATGTGGCCCTTGTATGATTATGGAATGTCACAGAACTGATATTACTTAACCACTAGAGACCTTTAACCTGTGGGGTGCTCATTCCTCGCACACCCATGGGTTTAGCGGTCTCTAGCTCCTGCAGAGGGCATCAGGGCTGTGCCCCAAACCCCCCTGGGGCATTGCCCCAGACCCCATGCAACATCATCCTTGTTGTTATTGTTCCCCTTGTGCTAAAGAAATAATAAGATATATGGTACAGTAATTATTTATGCACCAAGGGGCCAGCCCCTTGAACCCCTGCTCCTGTGGTGGGCCATCAGGGCATTGCCCCGAACCCCACTCCATTAATCATGCACAGGAATGAGAAATGCCTTCCCCCCCTCTTGTTAGATACTGATCCGGGGTCGGGCACCGAAGGTCGCCGATGCGGACCGCTAAGGGCCGCGATGGCCGCGATGCCTCAGACAAGGCCCGAGGGTAGGGCATTTGGCCTCAGCAACTCTAAAGGGAGTTCTGTGCCCCCTAGTTGTCTCTTGGCCCTCATTTCGAACTTACTGGGGCTGCCTTGTTGGGGTCAGGGCTTGGGGTCGTGGTCAAGTCGATATTAGAGCTGAGGTACTATAATGTAGTGTACAGGATATATATATGAAGATAGAATGAATAGAAGCGGACCCGGGCCGAAGGCCGAAGGGTCCGGAAGCAAATAGGAACAACGAGCGGGGTTGGCCGCACAGCGGCCAGCAATGACCGAGGGTCAAAACAAACAATAACAGATAAATAAACGAAGGGGTGTAGGGCCGCGATAGCGGCGATGGTATCGTAGCGGAGTAGGCGATGTCACGGAGTCACGCTAGGTCGGTGCCAGAGGCGGACTCGGGGCAGGGAGGTCGGTGTGGCTGTGGGGGAGTCGGCCAGGTGTAGGGGAGCCTAGGGGCAAGTGGGGGAGTGAGCAGGGGGCCCTCAGGGAGGATAGGGCTGAGGTCGGGGCTCACGCTCGCGCTCGCACAGCGGGAATAGGCTCGGGCAGCATCGGGACGGGCAGCTAACGGGCCGGGATGCATGGTCGTGACACCTCTTGCCAATGCACTGGGAGTGAGGCCCTTTTATTTGTTATTTTCTGGCCATTTCTCCAAACCCACCACCCCAACCACCTCCCATCACATGAAATTCCTTTGTAAGTTTATAAAACAGTGTTCCCCATGTTGCCATGATTTTTTTGGATTTTGTTTTATAATGTTTTTATTCTACATTGTCCGGTGTTGCCATGAATTTTCTGGATTTTAATTTTGTATAGAATACCTTGGTTTTATTTTCTTTTGTTGTTACACATTGCCGCATTTTTCCCAGATTTTTATTTAAATTTCACCTTGTGTATATAAAACAGTTGAGCTTTTTTTCTTGATTTTATTGTTGGAAACTGCAGATTTTAATTTTAATTTATATATATACATATACCAATAGCGAAAACATAATCCAACATGACTAATACAACACTACCATTACTATTACAGTCTAATTGTATATGCTAATTAGTGAAAACAACCAAAAAAAAATTAACTAATACAACTACTATTTTACTATTATTATTTTATTACTATCTACAATTATTATGACCTATTTATCTACTTCTATTTATTTACCTATCTATTATCTATCTATTTTACATGCCAAAGTCACATGGGAACAAAAAAGAATTGCTCCCATTGGGGGTGTAAACTGGTTTTGAGTGGGGGTATTAGTACTTTTTCGCATATGTCTGTGCGCAAACAAAGTTGTGGGAGGTTACACTCAATTGCTCACGTGAATTTCCTCAAACTAAACATATACACGTGATTTTTCACTATCATATCTCTCTCAGTTCTCATCCGTTTCTCGTCAAATCTTTATTAATGGGTGCGTCTTGATGTCCTATACATGTTGTATTATTGGTCCGACTCATCGTTCGGCGATCCTGAGGAGATTATGGCGATTTTACTCATTTCCCATGCACAAACTGTATGGTAATCTATTATATCTCGCTGAATATTGCATCAAATGTTCTATAGTTTTGCGTCCTATCTTATATATTATTAACGCAAAGATTTCATATTTCTTTATATTTTTCTTTGACATCCATGAGGCGCTGGAAGGCGTTTCCCACACACAGACCATGCGCAGAGCAGACACTGTATTCGTATCTCTGTCAGTTCTGATTCGTTTCTCCTCGAGTTTTTTCTAACGGGCGCGTGTTAATGCCCTCTACAATGTGTATTATTACCCCAATCTGACATTCTGCGATCTTGGGGTGCCAAATGAAATTTAATGGAATAATTTATCATATCTCGCTTGATACTGCACCAAATGTCCTGAAAATTTGCGAACTATTCTATAAGTATTAGCGCAAGTACTTGATATTTTCACATATTTTTAAAACATTTGTAAGGTGCTGGAGACCGTTTCCCACACACAGATCATGCGCAGAGCTGACACTGGATTGGTATCTCTGTCAGTTCTTGGCCGTTTCTCTTCGTGTCTTTTGCAATGGGCCCGTACTAACATTTTATATATTTGGTATTGTTAGTGCAACCCGTGAATCAGCATGAATGAGGACGTGGAACGTTTTTTCCACAAATAAAGCATGTACATTAGTTCCTCTGTCAATTTTCATTCGTCTTTCGTCGGGTTTCTTTTAATGTGCCCGTACCAACCCTCTGGTTATTTTCTATTATTGGTGCAAGTCGCGAATGAGCGTTCATGAAGCAGTGGGATGGTTTTTCACAATTTTTCACAAAAAAAAAACATGCACATTCGTATCTCTGTCAATTATCCTTCGTTTCTCGTCGTTTTGTTCGTACATGCTTGTACTAATGCCCTTGTCATTTTATATTATTGGTGCACATCGCGAATGATGGTGTATAAAGCAGTGGAACGGTTTTTTTACATTTTTTCACACAAAAAAAGATGTACATTCATATCTTTGTCAAACCTTGTTCATTTTTCGTTGGGTTTTTCTTCATGAGCTTGTATTAAGGTCCTCTATTATTGGCTTTAGTCGTTAAACAGCCTGTATGAGGCGTGGACACTGTTTCCCATGCACACAACTCATGCTGGCATGGGCTACAACTCGTATCTCTCTCAGTTTTCAACCGTTTTGCATGGAGCCTTTTGCAATGGGTTCGTTCCAACGTCCTCTCCATTCGTTATTATTGCCTCACCACAGGTTATCCAGCACAATGCCACAATGCCACCAACAGCCTTGAGCGCGGGAAAAGCTTATATAATTAACTCTCAAACAATACATTCAACCTCACTCAAGTATATTACTGCGTTTTTGAGGGAATCTGTCAATTTCCAAGTGAATGGGGTATCAATATGTTTGTCAGAAATCAGCTCAAAAATGATCAAATTTCAGGGATTTTTTATTTTCAATACAGTTAGGTTTGTATTGCACTATAGTACGTTTAGTGCTGCACTGCCATTCTCTGTTCCCTGTTGATGATGAATATGCTGCTCTCATTGATGATGACTGCAGCACTAAACATACTGCTTGGCTCTCCTCCACGCATCATCTCATGACCAAACACACCTCTCCAGAGATGAAGCACCTCATTATCCTGATGTCTCAAACCCTCTCTACCAAAGAGGTTGCACAGGCTGCCCAACTCAGCGAGCGCATGGTTCACCGGGTTATCTCAGCTCATAGGCATGAGAAAGCTGGCAACCGTGGGGGTACTCGCAAACTCAACAACTGGGATCTGGATGTGAGCATGAGTCATATCTGTGCATACCCGATCCCGACCTGACTCCCGGACCTCCTCCTTCACCACCTCCGGAGTCCTGCCCTACTGCTGTCCGTTCCGATATTCACCTTCGGTCCTGACACCACACCTCCTCTCACCCCCCATGCCACCTCCACTCCTCCATCCCTCTCCTGTCCTATCTCTGTCCGCTCCGATACTCACCTCGGACCGAACACCACTCCTCTCGCCACCCTCTTCCTACTCCTCCCACTCCTCCGCTCCCTCCTCACAACACCTCCACCCTTCCGTCATCCTCCTACTCTTCTCCTGTCTGCTCCGATACTCACCTTCGGACCTGACAACCCTCCTTTCCACCACTCTTCCCTCTTTCCTCCCTCTTCCCTCTGGTCCTCTTCCACCGACCTCCCACCAAGTTACGACCTTCCGCTGCTGTCCCGTACCTCGTACTCGGACACCACTTGTACCTTCGCTCCGAGACTCCGTCATAGCTCCTACCTCGGACTTTGACTCCACCTCGGCCTTAGTCCATTGCATTGGTGACCTCATACTACGTAAACACCATTGCCAATATTCCTCAGACTTTCAACCCCACCTCCGTAAGCTCCAAGCTCCATGGATCATCTTCGGCTCTTTTGCCACTTGTAATGTATCTCTCGCGTTTTCCCCTCATCCCTATTTGGACTGCTGCTTCTTCCCATTCTAGCCAGTTAGTCATCATCCCCACTTCCCCTCATCTTCCTGCCCCTCTGGGCCTCGCCCTCCTTACCTCCTTTCGGACGTACCACAGGTTCTGCTTTATGACCTTTGGTACCGCTCCGCTTATCCCTTTGTCCCATTTGGACGCCTTCATTCCGATTCGGATCCCCTTTGTTTCCTTGTGCTTTCGCCCTCTCCATTATATATATCGGCACTTGTACATACTTGTTTTAGTCCTTAGTCTAAAATCGACCTGAAATGCCCCCTAGAGACTTCCTGCTTGCCTCCTATGAAATTAAGGACCAAATGGACAAACAGCAATGGCACAGCGCTCCGCTTGAGTCGCTGAGGCCAAGGTCCCTCCTTGCTAAGTCTCCGGTTCCCCTCCGGAATCATCCACCCTCACCCAGTTCTAACAGCATGATAAATCACAGCCATCTGTTGATTTCGCTGAATCCCTGAATAGCTGATACAAGGTCATCTCAAGCTCAAGCCAGATCTATATCTCCATGAACTACAATGTATATTAGAGAGATACAATCATGTCTCTGTATGCCAGAGTACGATCTGGACCAGCCTGAAGCAGCAAGGTTTTACATACAACAAGGTGGATATTTTCACATTTTATTCAACATTCTGAAGAATTTATTCCTTGTGATAGTTGCAAAAGCTGGCTTTTGAATGCAATGAAGAACTCTGTGCTACATTTAGGCAGTATATGGGTCGGCACTATCAAGTGGATCAGCTTGTTTTTGTTGATGAAACTGGTTGCAATTGTAACACTTCTTCACACTCACATGGCTGGGCACCATCTGGTGACCAAGCGCATCACCGGGACTTCTTTGTCCAAGGCACTAAGTATGTAACATGCTCCAAATCTGTGCTTCAATCCTAACATTCCTTTCTCAGGTACTCTATACTCCCTGCTCTCAGTGTTGAAGGAATACTCCATGCAAATATTCAGGAGGGAGCATTCACAACAGCCACATTCAACGACTTCATCCGTTCTATTCTCCTGCGCATGAACCCTTTCCCTCTCCCTCGGTCTGTTCTGATTATGGATAATGTGTCGATCCACAAGTCTGATGAGCTTGAGCAAATGTGCGCTGACCAGTATGTGTGCACCTGTAAGGAAGGGGTGGTGATTTACTTATTCCTTTATTATTCCTTGTTGTACTTTTGTATTTACATATGTATGGTGCGGAGTTGGGTAAAGGGTTCTTTACTCTTCTCCACACCAACGTCGAATACTAAGTTCTATACAAACTAGATATCGATGACCTGAGGACTGAAGAGGCACCAAGGTCGGCACCTACACCGACCTTACAGCACCACAATCACCAAACTCGCTCTCACTTGATATTGTAGAGGTATTCATCTCATCTTTCTCCCTCCCTACTCCCCAACTTGAACCCAATTGAAGAAGCTTTTTCTGCAATCAAACACTGGCTTCGTCTCAATAGGAACTGCGTTGACATTGTCTTATCTGGGAGGGATATGAATGCTGCCAAAGTTCTACTCTTTGAAGCGGTATACTCAGTGACTGAAGTCTCAACACGTGGCTGGTTTAGCCATTCAGGCTATTTGGCTTAGATGACGTACATAATTGTTAGAATAATATGCTATTTTCTGTCCTAAAAGTGCTCAGTAACACGGCAGCTTGGTGACTTTTTTGACAGTAAATACATGCTGTGTGTGTGCACACTTGTCCTCTAACATTTTGTGTACTCTATGTCAAAATCATCAGCAGAACTGTCGCTGCAAAGGTTGAAAATAACAGGATCCTTCTTCTTGGAAGGTCCTGGGATGGGGGAAGATGAAAGATCAACAAAGTCAGTTCCGACTTTGGATGAACGGCGACAGAGAAATACTGGTGTTATTGGGTCAGAAGAAAGGATGATGGTTTCTTTTTCGGGCTCTTGTTTGGCTGGTATCATGTCAACCTTGACCTTCTTTGCTGGAGGGCTGGTGACTTTTTTGGATTTAGTAGGGGTTTTTGGTGGACTGGTGTTGCGTGAACGCTTCTTAGATTCTTGATGCTGCTTCTCATTGACAACCTTGGTCTGTTTTCTCAAAGCTGCCACATCAAACCAGTGATGGGCTGGGGGGTTGTGGAGATCAACTCCGGGGATGCGGTCAGTCTGCAATAACCATAAGCTCAATGCTGGTGTGATTACAGTGAATTACACATACCCACTGTTGCACCCATAAGGACAGCGTCGCATTGCTAAGGTGAAGGTGTTTTCCCCTTGCATGTGTATGTGGCCAACAGTAACTACGACATCTATGACACTCCCATTGTTTTTCGAGTATGGTGTATTTTTTGGAAGCCGGGTTGGACAAGATTGTGTCATTTAGAGTATTGGACCAACGACTTTTTCCATGTTTCCCAAGGTCTTCAGCTTTGGGTACTGGTTTCTGGTGGGTTTGTGTATTGGGAATAAGCGCCACATCATGTAGGTATGGTTTCTGGGACTTACAATATTGATAATGTATAATTTTTTACTTGTTCTGCTCGAGACATGCATTCGCGAAGTTCACACAGTGCCTTTTCCATCTGCTCCACAGTCTTGAGTTGGATTGGAGTGTCACATCACCGCTTTCCATCAAAGGTTGGAAGATAGCCAATTTTGTGCTTGGTAACATTAGCATCCATCCCTTCTTCAATCTTGCAGAGTGCAAATGATGCGGAGCAGTCAATGGGGAGATAGAAACTCGCTTCTGTTGTTGCCTTGTCAGGATTTAGTGTATTACATTGGTAGCAGATTTCAAGTAATTCTGTGCGAGTGTCAGGGGACGACTCCCGGGTCCCCATGACTCTCCCCTATGGTCCACAGCCTGACCTATGAACAGCCCTGTCCAGGGCAACAACTACTGTGGGTAAGGAGATGAATAGATAAAGGCAATGTAGAATACACTTGCCTACTGTGGGTAAGGAGATGAGAAGGAAGCTAACTTCTCATCTTCCCACAGTGGCCACAATATCAGCAAAACTTCCGGGGATACCCGGAAGTCACATGAAGGGGTAGGAACCGGGCCCGGAGCATGCGGCACACGGAGCGTGCGTGCATGCGGGAAGCACGGCGGGTGGAAGCGGGTCCAGACGCGGGTCCGGGTCCGGGCTAGTCAGGGTGAGTGCCCTGACAGCGAGTTATTGAGTGAAGTTCATGAGCAAAAGAACCACATACTTTCTCCTCTTCTGTCAGATCGAGATTTCGATGGCAACTTCATGTCGGGTGCTGGAGCAAGCATGGCAATAGGGGGAGAGCCTCCTGAAGGAGTAGTAGATTGTTGAGGGAGGAAGAGGGACAGTTGGCTAGGAAAGGGAAGAAGGGGGTACATGATTGGGTATGCGGTGTTGAGTCAGGGATTGTGTTGTCACAGCTTGCATGGAATGGGGGGAAGTGGTCACTGGTTGTCCTTGGTGTTTACACTCTTGTTCGGCTTTCTGCTTCCGCAAAATAAAAGTTTCACATTGGACACGTGTCGGATTATCAAGCTGGAGTGCTTCCCCTGAATGTAAAGTCAGCATTTCTCGAACTACATGAATCAGAATTCCTACAATTTGGTGGGAATGGGATGGCCCAGCTTGAGGGAGGCGAGTCATGAGCTGAGGGATCAAGAGCGTCAAGGACTCTATCGGAGTTATCTGGCAAGAAGAGTGCATCACCCCTTGTGAAATACTGCTGGAAAGCCTGCAGCGGGGTTTTGGGCAGTGGGCATGGAGCTAACCCCAAAATGTGATCATCATTCCAGCACAGGCGCTTGTCTTTATTCTGTACATAATAGTTGAGATCAAACATAGTGTTGAGAATGTGAGGCTGCATTCTCAGAGCGGATCTGGCTACTCAACAACTCTGCCTCCACTGGGGCCTGTATTTATTCTTTAGCTTGACATTGTACCACTACAGATGTCTCTGTGAGGGTCCTTCTGTTGAGGTTTCTAGAAGACAGCAGAGACATGCTGGCGTTATTGTCTCTTGCACTTTGACATTGGGTGCATCATCAAAATATTAGAAATAATTCATGAAAGAGGGAAACTAAATAGCCTCACACAGTCTGATCATGGCTGATGTCAAGACTGAGATTGACAGCTGAGTCTTAGCAATGTAATCATCATCAATGGGGAACGGAAAATGGCAGTGCAGCGCTAACGTACTATATTGCAATACAAACCTAACTGTATTGAAAATAAAAAATCCCCGAAATTTGATCATTTTTGAGCTGATTTCTGACAAACATATTGATACTCCATTCACTTGGAAATTGACAGATTCCCTCAAAAACACAGTAAGTTGTCAGGGACTCATCTGGGGTCGAGGGAGCCTGGGTGTAGCGTCTGGGGCTGAGAGCCTGGCGGGGGGTGGATCGGGCATGCATACTGACAGGCCCGATGTGGGACGACGGTCCCTGGCCACTTAGACTGAAGTGGAAATATGAGAAGAAGGCTACTTCTTTGGTTCCCACTTCAGGTATGTTTATATACATGCAGCTTAGGTCACCTGACGGATGCCATGTCACCCTTGCACACAGCCGTAATCACCCAGGTGTCTCCATGGGAGATCCTGAGGGCATCCGGTGCGAGCACGTTGTAGGAGAAATAACGGCCACACTATGGAAACCCATTATGGAAATATGCCAGATAAATCACAAAACCTCATACGACAAGTAGATATGAGAACATAGAAGGACCTGAATTTTAACGAATTATTATGACTATACACGATAAATCGAAAGAAAGAAAAATAACAAAAATACTTCAAGCTTACCATCAACGAGACGGAATTCTCGGGGGAATTTATAGCAAATATTAAACCAAGAATTAGGACAATCGACCAAGATTTGACTATAAAAATAATCAGAGAACCTCCACGGAAACTACTTTCCCACGTCCGCACACGTAGCAAGGATGGAAGTACCACGGAACAAAGATTCCTCAGGAACTAATGCAAAAGTCAAAGTCGTGTTTATAATAGGAAATGTAGATGTCACCCAAACGGAACCAATGAGAGTAATTACAGGGGAAACTACCCATAAACGACGGAGATATGACTAAAGCTCCTGCAAAACGAGGACAATGTCTAAAAAGCAAGCGCGAAGATTAACTAGTAACGACCGAGACAAGCTTGATAGCCCATTAGAAAGAAAAGAATCTACTCTTAATCCTCCCAAATTTCCATAATAAAAGGATCATGCGTTAATGAGAAATCCAATAACGGGAATAGCGACATCAAAAGTCCGAGCTCAGGGACAAGACGATGATTGCGTAGGATCCATAATTAAAACATACAACGAAATTTACACGGAAATTATGAAAAATAGGAAACTATAGTTATGCAAATTCTCAGCCCAAACGGTCCAGCCGTTGTGAAGTTATACCCATGACGGGAATATAGGAATCCGCATCATGTGTAATGACACGTGAGGGTGGCGATGCGCAAGGAACCGGCCGTCGGAACCGAGATCCGCACTTCGGCAGATCGCGAAGACCAATTTCCGTCCAAATAAGGAAGAGCCCGGTCAAAACAAAGCACGAAAAGTGCAAAACAACCTTAGATCATGAGGGAAAAATCTGAAATAAATCACAGAAGCCCATATGAAAGAAATAAACACCTGCGCATATCATAAATCCCGAACAACTAAACGAAAACGGCTCCCGCATACGAACAACTATGGGAACGATGCACATGATTACCGAATGTGCGCGCGAAACTTTGCTAACTCAACGAATACAGGGAAATAGGACACAACCTTAGTACCATTGGAAAGGTGGGAATAAATGAAAATTTATGATACCAAGAACGTGAGAAAACATCCAGAAATGAATGAGATACAAGGACATGAAGTTAGAAACCTGAAAACACGCGGGAAGACAGCTTCAAGAGGTCTAGAGCCCTAAATAAAATACATAAAAATATGATATCTTCGAGGACGACCTACTATAACAACGAACAATACATATGGAGGATTAGGATGTGATAATACAAAGGGGAATCAGGGAATATGAACGAAATTCACAAAAACTACTAAACTACGACGGACCATGGCGGGAATTTTAGGGAACGATGTTCTAATGAAGTAGAGAGCTATAACACATTCGTTTGAGTAATTCTTGATTACTAGCAACTTTTTCTTTCAGTTTTAAACCTGAATAATTCACTCATTTATCATTTCAGTCTCATTTTAACTAAATGTCACTAAATAAAATTGGAATAAATCAGCTGAAGGTCTCAGCACAGTCGCACGCATAGTAATGCGAGGTTTGAATTCAGTATGACCGAGTCATAGCGAACTTAATGGGAAATATGGGGAATTTGAAATAGGGAACTGCGGCAAATGCGGCGCAGACAAATTCTAATTAACCATTAAAATAGCTTAGGCGAGGAAGGACAATAAGGATTCCAGGCGCAGTCTGACCGCAGTAGAGCCGCAGTTCAGTGCAGCAAAGCGCAGTGGAACTATAGCGTGAAAATTTCACTTTTTATTCAGTTTGAGAAAAATACACTGTAAATAAATCCTGTAAATAGAAGGTAGAGCGTGAAAAAGGAAGGCGACCCAAGGAGTATAAAAGGGAGACCCTTTCTGCGACTTTTCGCCCCCCTTAGAGAAGTAAGAAAATAGAGTATTATTTTTCTCAAGCATTTCTGGTTGTCACTCCAGTGCGAAAAAGTGATATACAGTTAAGATTGCCACTGTAGTAAAAGGCAGCAATTAAGGAGAGAAATATTAAGTAGATATTTCAACAGGAGAGCTGGTTAACACTCCAGATTTCAAAGTGTAAACACAAAACAGTTATTTTGCTACTGTTAAAACAAGCAATAAAATAAGACAAAAATAAAACAAACTCAAGGGACACTCCAGACACCATCCAAATTCATTAACTGAATAGAATCTTTGAAACTTCACCAAGTAGAAGATTAAATTCAAGTTTAAATCCAAATTAAACAACGCTACACAGAATTACACCTAGACAAATTAATAAATTTCAATAAAGAAACAGCTCCGCAGGGCTCGGTTTATCTGTAAGTCAATTCCCAGAAACTTTAAAACTAACCCATAAAAATAGAATTAGCCAAAACACTCGGATTGGTACTATATTTACAATAAACAACACTAGTACACTTCCCCATCCTAACTAAAGAACCAGGGAACAGCTTGGTGGTGGTCTCGTTTGAACCTCCCAACTGACCTTCCTTCGTTCTCTCCTTCAACGTGTGCTGGGCACAGCAGGGGGTCACCCAAGGTGTCCATGCCAGGTGTGTTGTGGGTGTGCTGTAGTGGGTCAATGTGTCAGGGACGCATCCAGGGTAGAGGGGGTCCGGATGTATCGCCTGGCAGAAGGGCCCTCATGGGGTGTGAACCGGGCGTGCGTGCTGGCAGGTCCAAGAAGGGACAGCAGTCCCTGGCCACTTAGACTGAAGTGGAGAATGTGAGAAGAAGGTTACTTCTTCGGTTCCCACTTCAGGTACATTTATGTACATGCGGCTTGAGTCACATGACAAGTGCCATGTCATCCTCGGAGACAGCTGCAGGCATCCGGGTGTCCCTGTGGGGGATCCCGAGAGTGTCCGCTGCATGTGTGCATGCTGGGCACAGCGGGAAGCTGTCCAGGGTGTGTGGGCCGGATGGGTCAATAGTACATTGATACAAAGGAAGGTGGTCCATGTAGATAGAAGGAAATAAACAGGAAGAGGAAGATGAGAAGAATGAAATAAAGGAAGGAGAAGAAAGAGGGAAAAGAAAGGGGAAGAGAGGGAGGAAGGAGGAGGGAGAGGGATGGACAGCGGGGAGTGGGTGTGGTGTGGCCGGGTGGGTCCGGGTGGACCCGGGTCAGGTGGGTGTGCCCTGACACAATGGTACATTGATACAAGGAAAGGTCGTCCATGTAAAATAAAGAGAAGATAAATGTCAGGGCACAGCCCTTGACCCCACTCACCCTCAGACACCCTCACCCTTTCCCTAACCACCCTCCCCCACATTTCCCCATTCCCCCTATCCTTCCCCCCCACTGTTTCACACAATGATGCGCATGCACGAACCCGTGGGAACGTTCTGGGCGAGCGACTTGCCCAGAAATGTACAGCCACGACCGTGGGAACATTCTGGGCAAGCTGCTTGCCCAGAACTTTCCCACGGGTCACACCCGATTATGGAAAGTCGGCAGCAAGCGGGAACTGTATAGTTCCTAGGGTCCTTTTGTGTCAGCCTCACAGGGGGCTGATGTTAGAGATGGGATTATTGTCGGAGTCGGAAGTACTGTCAGAGTCAGAACACTGTCAGAAGGTGGATAGAAGGTGGATTGGGTTCTGTCTGAGTTGAGGTCGGAGGTGATGCAGAGGTCTGTTGGAGCGCATGTGCGGATATGCGGGCGGAAATATGCGGTGCGTCCGGAAGTGCTGTTCAAGGTTAGCAGAGTGGGATCGCGGCCTCAGCGACTCAGGTGGAGTGCTGTGCCCTGAGCTTGATGTTTGGGGGAGATCCCATATTTACAGATTGACACTCACAGTGGACTGCAAACAGGACTTGCGGGCGGAGCGGACCGTAGGAGGAGTGCAGACTCCGCAAGCACAGACTCAGAGGGGGGAAGCCCCCTTTGCAGAAGGAGAGACTCAGACCAGACAGGGGGGGGGTACTCTAGTTGATTTCAGACTGAGGTCCCCGAAAGTATTTACAAGGTATAAGTAGATAAGAGAAATCAAAAGAGGGACTGGTCGGTCCGGTGCGGAAATAAGCGGAAATGAGCGGGGACTTGTCAAACTAAACCAAGGACAAGAACCTGGGAAATGGGAGGCAAGGAATGAATAAAGTCAAAGCGGATCAAGTACCAATATTGACAGATTAAATGAATGAATAGGAAAGTGCAATAGCACATGGATCAAATGCCAATATGGGGTGAACATAATAGGCACTTGGCAAGGAATGAATGTTATGTTGCCAAGTGACAAAACTGGCCAGAGGACAAAAGTGGAGGTCAGCGCGCAGCGCCGATACAAGTCCGCAAATAAGCGGGGTCGGTGCGGTGCCGACACAAGTCCGTGAACAGAGGTTGATCTGTCAGCACTGTCACACAAGGACAGCATGAAGGCCAACAGAGGTACAGAGGGGAGTGGGAGTGTTGACCTGACCAGAGGTGTCAAGGGCAACCAGAAGTGGCCAGAGGGTGCAGAGATGGGCAGAGGGCACGGAGTGGGCAGAGGGTGTGGAATGCATGGAAGCGGGGCATGGCTGTGACCACATAGCGGGAAGCAATGAGTGTGGTTCAGATGGAGACAAGGCTGGCATAGGAACTGGAGGGACTGAATTCCGGGAGCGCCAAGGGCTTGGGAACTGGAGGTAAGGTCGGAATGCCGGCAGGGTCTAGGTTCTGATTGTTGGCCAAGTCTCACGCAATAAGGCAGGGGGCCAGACATTGGGTTGGGGGCTGGTTAGGATGGGTTTCGGGTCGGCAGATTCGCCTATCGGCATTGGTTCGCTGCTGATGGAGCCCCGGGATTTGTCGGTCATGACAGCTGAGAAGCTTACCCTTCTTCTCAGCTCATTCCCTGTGAAGGCTGAGGCCAGCCCCCTCAGCGACTTTGAGGAGTTAGCAGCTGGGGAGAGTACCCCAGCTTCCACACCTGGCCTTGTTCTCTGGCCACTCCCAGCTGGGGTCCAGATCCTGACAACACCTTCCAGACAAGCACGCAACACCTATGCTCCCAACTCCGGACCTCTGCTCCAGAATCCTGTTTGCATCTCTGTCTCTGGAACCTCCAGTCTTAGCTCTGACCTCGGACTTTGACCCCACCTCTGCTTATACCCATTGTATTGGTTAGCCCATTCCATTTATTTACCTTTGCCAATATTCCAGAGTTTAACTTCCGAGTTCGGACTTTCCGGACTTACTTTGGACCTTGCAACTATTGCATTGTCCTATTCAATTTTGCTATCCTCCCTCATTCCTATTTGGGCTGCTGCTTCCTTTCTATTCAGTCAGCTAGCCATTCCCCACTCCCATTGTCAGGGCACACCCACCCAACCTGGCTCCACCCACCCTCACCTGGTACCCTGCTCACCTCCATTCCTCACCCTTCACCACTGTTCCTCATTTCTTTTGTCCTTCTGTTCTTTTGCTCTTTTGTTCTTTCTTCTATCTTTATCTACATGGACAACCTTTCCCCATATCTATGTATTATTGACCCACTGTTGTGGGGACAAGTCCATGCATGGTAAAAAGTCACATTCTGCAGAATTTGGCCACCAACATACACCACATACCCTCTGACGCTTCCATTGCTCATCCCCACACTATCCAACACTCCATACACCCATTCCCTATTTTTCCTTATTTTCCCCATCATTTCCGACAACCCCAAGCCAAATTCCCACGCCCAACCACGCTGCCAATTTCACCCCCCTCTCCAGATCTCCATAACCACACATACAACCCAGCCGTTTTTCTACCCGATAGTGATGCTATACCTTCCTCCTTTACCCACGGAGCATTTCCCAGTATGGCAACCCCATATTCGGATGGTTCAGCATGGTGTAGCCTCATGTGGTCTTGACAGCACCTGTCAATGGCCACATCTCAAGAACTACTGCACCAAATGGGACGAATAAGGGCTCGTTGGAAAGCTGGAGACGAGGGGGTTGCTGACGGAAGGATAGGCGGGCGCTGTGGCGAAGTGTTGCGGAGTTAACCTTCACAATTTCCATTTCGGACCCGTTATGATATATTCCTGTCAGGGGACGCGCGTGCTCGCGCAAGGTGCTCCGATAACCTAGTTGTGATTAAAGCCGGGGGAAAGGGATGTCCCCATCTTAGGGTCAGCTATATACATGTAGAGTCCGGCAATAAGGAAACCAAACAGATTGCCGATAGAATCACGTGATCATAGAATGTTCCAGAACAATGCCGGAGATGATCCGGGTCACCGGGGCTTAGGTAAGCGGAGTAGACGGGAATTACCGGCATACTTCCCACGTGCATACGCGCAGCCGGCATAGGGTCCAGGGTCATTGCTGATCCCTGACAATTCCCCATTCATTCATATTTCTTTTATTGTTTCTTTGTCCCCAATTGGATATTCATCATTTACGGTTGCCTAACGGCCCGTTTGCACCCCCCCCATTCCATTCATTCCATTTCCAACTCATATAAAATAGATAATAGCTTGTACATAACAAGTGAGTACTGAATAGACCTGTGAAGGGACAAGCAGAAGTTACATCCAAGTGGCAAAGATGCCATCCACGACCCTAACGCCCCCCCCCTGAGTTAGTTATCAACGTCAAAGACCCCTCTCATCATAATACTCAGCCTTGATGTCCAAGAGAGACGTAGGTGAGTGTTTGTTTGAGGTTCTAGCAGACCCGGTAGCACCCCAGGACCAAAAACCCGAACCTCCATCACACCTGTTGAAGGAGCAGAGCTGGATCACCTTATGTAACCAGTTTCCTACATCCAATAACGATATTAGAGTTTGTGCTGATTTGCGTACTGACTGTGTTTTGGTTGCCAAATATATAATTGTTCACTGTCTAAACAACAATAAACACCCCCCAACGATCTCACCTGACGTATAGATCGTCTACGGATAAAATTCTATATTGACTTTACTATGATTTCTAGTCAATATTACACCTAGATATACCACTTTTCAGTAGGACATGATTTTCCTGATAATTTACTGAAGGAACACTACTAATAAAATAATTCCGCAATAAATGTTACTCAATACAGGAGTGACCAAACTGCTCTTTCTATCGCTTAGAGTGCGTGCTAGTTATCTAGCAGGTTCAGGATCGCTCACTTTTCTCCTGTGGTGTGATAACCAAGTATTGCTGAGAGATTATTCAATTAAGAAGTCCCTCCACTAAATTCTCACTAATTCTCACTATGACACTTTTGTTCAGCTGTGTCTAACTGACCCTAACTCACGCTTAGAGTGACGTGTTAGTTTTATATTAGCTAACAACTAATATTTGCTTTTATCTTTTGGAGCAAATGAACCAACCACTGGTGAGGAGAATTAAACTTTTATTTCTACCTGAGGTTTGAGAGGGGCCTTTTATGCTTTTCAGAGGCCTCTCTACTCCCACGCCTCGCACTAGTTACATGTGCTACATTTGTATTATAGATAGTTCTAGAATGATATAGGGGCTTGGGCTGTGTAAGCTTAATAATGGACTTAGGACATGACTCAGCAATAAGTAATTCATTTCTTTGTCTTTTGGGCCGATCTTAGCAAATAAATATATATGAATTATAAGGTGTTTCGCCATTTGAGCGATAACTCCGTCAGTTTTGAAGCTTTAAGAATGAAACAAATTCGTGGATAAAGTTTAAAAACAGTCCTTTCAGATGGTAAAAAGATTACAGTCAAAACCTTACTGGTTCCCGAGATATTCACATTTCTTTCCCAATGTTCCTTCTTATTCTGCCGTCTATGTGCTATTTTCTTGTTGTAGGGATATATTCTTTGAATATTACACCTATGCCAGGTTCTAGGCATGATTGTAGTAGATTAAATCTCATGCTACATGGGTGTAGATAATTTATAATGATCTTCTAATGTCTGTCCAGTCTCATAAAGATCATGAGATCTGTTAAACATCTGAACTTGTCACCTGTTCGTTGACTATTCTGATAGATCATTGTTTTATTCTTTGAATATTATTTCTCCTACACCGTGCACACTACCACCCTCCCCCTTCTCTCTGTCTCAAGTCTAGACAATAGACCCGTTACACCGCCCACAATGCACACACGACACACCCAGCCCCAGACGACCCAGACAGCCTCATGGTGCAACTGTCAGGGCATGCCTTCGGGTTGCTAGCATAAGTAGTGCATTGCCACATGACCTGTATCTCCATCAGCTTCTACTTCTTTTCTTCTTCTTCATCTCCGATCTGATCTGATCTGCGGCTGTCGGTTATGACGCTGCATGATCTTCTATCATTCTTGATCCGATACTACCAGTTATTAGCTAGTTGACTAGTTACCGTCTCTACTGTGTATATATGACCATGTGCTGGGATGGGCATGTCCCCCAGCTTTGATATCAATTAGGTTTCTGGGGCATCCTTCATTGCGAGCACGCACAACCCTGACAGCAACCCAGCATGCATGCATGCAGCACACACCCTTGGGATCCCCCACAGGGACACCCGGATGACTGTGGCTGTATGCAGGGTGACGTGGCAAACCTCATGTGACCCAAGCCGCATGTACATAAAAGTACCTGGGGTGGGAACCGAAGAAGTAACCTTCTTCTCACAATTCCCACTTCAGGTAAGTAGCATAGTTTCCCTTTCAATAACAACTCATGATTCCCACTTCAGTCTGAGTGGCCAGGGATCATCGTCCCAGATCAGGCCTGTCACTACACATGCCCACTCCACACCCTGCGACAGCCTCAGTGCTGGGCGTTACACCCAGGCCCCCTCCACCCCAGACGCATCCCTGACACCCATCCTCCTTCCTCCTTTGGGAAACACCATTGAGTCAAACCCTTGACCCTCGGTGTTGTTCCTCCTTCCAGCTCCCTTTGTCTGCTTTCAGAGTACCCTTGCTCCTTTTGATTCTGGACCCCTCCTTATATACAATGTACATAGTAACTTGTAACCTCAGTCCAAAATCGACTTGATTCCCCCCTAAGAGACTTTCCCTCTGCTAGATCCGAAATTAGGGACCCCCAGGACAACCAGCAATGGCACAGCGCTCTGCCTGAGTCGCTGAGGCTGAGGTCCTTCCATGCTAAGTCTCCAATTCCACTCCGGAATCGTCTGAATCCGCCATATCTAACAGATAGGAATGAGGATGGACTTGGAAACTTTGACATCGAGCCAGAAAGCGACAGTGATGACAGTCAGTCCGGAGCTGAGGATTGGAATGAGGATGTTGACATCACCTATTTATTTTGATACCCCACTAGCTGAGTGCTTGTCTAAAGCCAAAGATGTCCTTTCACATCTAATAAACAAGTGCAGTGCAATACTGTCTGTTATGCAGGGACCACAATCAATGGCACCCCAGCAGAATGCACCCAACGCTCTCATGCAGCCAAGCAAAGGGCTACTAAGAAAGGAATACAAGAGGCAATCAAAAAAACTGTGTCTGATGGGAAGAAACGGACCCTACATGACTTTTTCCACTGACACCATGTATCCGACTCCCATACCCCAATTCCCTGCAACCCAATTGCCATTAGCAACACCCACATGAGTAGTGATGACACTACACAATGTAATGATCAAATCCTTGGTGATGCTGATGGCCAGGCTCTGGGTGAGCCTCCACACTGTATGGATTCCATCAATCCTGAGTCAGATGCGACTTTTGTGTATCCAAACCTGCAGCAGCTTGATGTACCTGAAGTATGTGCATCAGAAACTGCAATGCCAAGTCCAACAGTGTGTGAGGAACCCCTTGCACGAACCCACCATGACCCCTGCCAGAAAGGTGGTGGCCATAAACATTTGAAGTTCGATGACTTAACGCAGATGCAACTGGAACAAATGCTCCAGTTGTTCCATGTGTACCGTTCTGACATGGGCTTGACCAAGGAGGTGGGCTGGATCCAAGCGTTGGAGTGGGTGGCAATCTCATGGGATCATGGGCCACAGTCATATGGGCCTAAGTTGTGGGAGTGGTGTCATGCATTCATGGTCGATTTCAACACAATTCCGATGAACCCCTATGGGAAATGGAAGGAGTCCATTCTTGTGATGGACGAGGATATTAGACAGGAAATCGAGGCTCACCTGCATAGTCTCGGTCCATTCATCTCAGCAATGGATGTCGTTCAGTTCTTGAATACTCCGGAAATGTTTGAGCACTCAGGTTGGGATAAACCAATATCTGTCCGAACAGGTCAGTGCTGGCTAAAAAGAATGGGGTATCGCTGGCAGAGGGAGAAGAAAGGGCAGTATTCTGATGGCCATGAGCGAGAAGATGTGGTTCAATATCGGCAAGAGGTGTTTCTGCCTGCAATGAAAATTACAGGGAGTTGATGAGAAAGTGGGATGAAAATGGGGAAGAAGTAACTGAGCCGAATGGGTTTTGTCGTACTGTGGTCTGGTTCCATGATGAATCAGTCTTCTATGCTCACGACCATCAGAAGGTTCGTTGGGTTCATGATTCCGAGACAGCAAAACCCTATGCAAAGGGTGAGGGTGCATCTGTCATGGTGGCCGACTTTGTCTCAGCCGATTATGGCTGGCTCAAAGGTGGTGATCATACAGCTCGGGTCCTGCTCAGACCAGGGAGTAATCGTGACAGATACTTCACAAGTGATGGTGTAATTGAACAAGCATCGAATGCAATGCGGATCTTGACAGAGCATTACCCCAATGACCATCATGTCTTGGTCTTCGATAATGCACATACATACTCACTCCAAATGTGCTGAAAATGCCTTGTCAGCACTCAAAATGCCAAAGGGTCCTAAGCCATGGGGAGTATTGGTGAATGCATGTGACGAGAGTGGTGCAATCATATACAAGCCCAATGGAAAACCTCAAACCACAACTAAGCATATGGCAGATACAATATGGGATGGTCACATACAACACCTTTATTACCCCAATGACCACCCTGATTATCCAGGATATTTCAAGGGGATGGCCAAACTCTTAGAAGAACAAGGCTATGATGTCACTGGGCTCTGTGCTCAGTGTGACAGGTTCAAATGCAGTGGCATGGCAGCACAATGTTGCTGCCAAAATATCCTTTTTCAGTCCGCTGATTTCATTAATGTCAAATCCCTACTTCAGACACACTGTGAAGCTGCTGGGTTTGGCATCCTATTTCTTCCAAAATTCCATTGCGAGCTTAATTTTATTGAGCAAGTGTGGGGGTATTCAAAGCATGTTTATCATGAGTTCCCACCTTCTTCAAGAGTCGAAGATGTCGAACTAAATTTACAGAAAGCACTGGAATCTGTATCAATCACATCAATGCACAAGTAAGGAAACCTTTTATTTTTTCATACTTTCCAGATAACATTAATTCTCAGGTTTTCAAATTGCTCATTGCGATACATGGATGGTTATCGCCAAGGGTTGAATGGTTGTGAGACTGCCTGGGCAGTAAAGAAATACAAAGGGCATTGTGGACTGCCACCTGAAGCAGTACATGAGGTTTATCAAGAATATTTTCCATGTGACCTTGCAATGACCAGAAATATTTGCCGCTCGTGACCCTGCACTGCCACATTCGGATAATTCCGGATAGTACCGGAATTTGAAAGTCATCTATCTTAGTTGAACTGCCTTCGGCTGGTTGCGAACCTGATAAGTGCAACTGCAAACTAAAAATGTGAGCATTACACTACCATACTATACATCAATTGAGGGATGGGGATTTTCAATTTCAGGAAGGGTGCTGCATAAGATACTTGTAGGCCAGGCATTCAAGACTGTCAGGGATCAGCAATGACCCTGGACCCTATGCCAGCAATTCCTGTCTACTCCGATTACCTAAGCCCCGGTAGCCCGGATCATCTCCGGCATTGTTCTGGAACATTCTATGATCATGTGATTCTATCGGCAATCTGTTTGGTTTCCTTATTGCCAGACTCTACATGTCTCTAAGATGGGGACACTCCTTTCCCCCGGCTTTAATCACAACTAGGTTATTGGAGCAACCTGCACAAGCACACGTGTCCCCACAATCAATTTTGATTCTCATTTTGAACAGTATTACAGACAGTATGCTACTGTCAGGGCAACCACACCTGACCATACAACCCTGGAACCACCTTCCCTGACCTCCCCCCACTTCCCTGATCCTCCCACCTTTACATACCTCTCACAACTACAGCCCGCATGTGAACCCATGGGAAAAATCACGTGGGTCAAGGCAAGCAACTTGCCTTAACCCATGTGACACCTTTTCTGCATTGCAGGAACATGCTCAGCTTCTACCCATAGTCACGTTATGAACTGTACAGTACATTTCCCTTTTATAGCAGCCAAGTGGGGAATAGGGAAACTTACTGTTACGGATACAGAGTCTCCAACGACCATATCCGTTGCATGGTCAAAGACTTCCCCTCTCTATCGCTCCTCCCCTCTTTCTCCTTTCCGTCCTCTATCCCGCTACCCTATCCTCCTTACCCGTTCTACCCCTTTCCCCCCCCTCGTGCAAAGCTTTCCCCATTGGGGTTTTGGTGCTGGCCGAGGTTGTTTGTGTTTTGCGGGATTTCCCACGACCTTACCATTTGTAGATAGTCACGCGTCTTGTACGGAAACCGCCGAAGGCGGTTCCCGCTAACTAACAACTGCTCTACAACTGTCTCGTGTACCGTCTTCTGTAACAACCCTCCCTGTGACTCAACTGAACCCATGTGACTGTACAACTCTCAATATGTCTTATAAGTCTGGTTATATCGAGTCCTCTAACGGCCCTCGCCGCGAGAACTCGAGGTCGAGAGTCGAAGACTCTCGACATGTGTATCGTCCTACTGAATCTGTACCCTATGGGTCTTCATCACTCCGCTCTCCCCCCAGTACTCAACATACGACGTCACCTCACGATCTTGGAGATCGTGAATACTTTGAGGCCCATCTTCCTGTGATGCCAGCACGTTCGCTACGTGAACGCCAAGTCGCCGCCCATCCACCGTCTGTTCCCTCCTTTGCCAGTCATCATGTTTCCCTGCCAACGGTACGTTCCCTTTGGGAATGCCAAGTCACCGAAGGCCCCACTAGTCAATCCTCATTGCACGCTTATGACATCAACCCGCTACCAGTACGTTCGCACTGCGAACGCCAAGTACCCGATGGCAACTATATGAAGTTCTCACCCGTCTCACAAGTCGCGACCTTGCACACGGTACGCTCCATTGAGGAGCGCCAAGTACCCGTGGCTGACCCGTCCGTCCTGGCATCTCCGACTGCCTACCATCAATCCCTTAATAGCTCACTACATCACCAATCGCGATCGATGGGAATTCGATCGTCCACCCCCAGGCAAGACTGGGATCACTCATCGATTACATATCCTGTTATGGTACAGACTAAATATGACCTCACTCATCCCTCTATAAGAACGGATCGAGGAATGGGGAATTTCCCCCATCCCCGTAACACTTACCCTTCTTCTCAACTCAATCCCCGCTTAGTGAGTTTGAGGAGCTTGGGATAGGATCCAGCACCATGTCATATCTGTACATACCCAATCCCGATCCGACTCCCAGACCCCCATCTTACCCACCTCTGGAGTCCTACCCTATTTCCATCTGCTCTGATACTCACCTCGGACCGAACATCACTCCTCTTGCCACCCTCCTCCTCTTACTCCTCCTCTTACTCCTCCTCTTACTCCTCATGACACCACCCTTCCGTCACTCTCCTACCCTACTTCCATCTGCTCCGATACTCACCTTCGGACCTGACACCTTTCCTCTCCTCCACTCCTCTCCCTGCTCCTCACTTCTCTCTCCTCCCTCTGACCCTCTTCCACCAAACCTCCGGCAAGTTACAACCTTCTGCTGTTGTCCTGTACCCTGTACTTGGACACCGTTTGTACCTTCGCTCCAAGATTCTGTCATAGTTCCAACCTCAGACTTTGACTCCACCTCGGCTTAAGTCCATTGCATTGGTGACCTCATACTACATAAACACCATTGCCAACATTCCTCGGACTTTCAACCCCACCTCCGTAACCTCTGTAACCTCCGCAACCTCCAAGCTCCATGGATCATACTCGGCACTTTCGCCGCTTGTAATGTATCTTTCGCACTTTCCCCTCATCCTTATTTGGACTGCTGCTTCTCTCCATTCTAGCCAGTTAGTCATCATCCCCACTTCACCTTGTCCTCCTGCCCCTCTGGGCTTTGCCCTCCCTATCTCCTTTCGGATGTACCACAGGTTCTGACCTATGACCTTCGGTACCACTCCACTTCCATCATCCCTTTGTTCCCGTTCAGACACCTTTGTTCCGATTCGGACCCCCTTTGTTTTCCTTGTGCTATCATCTCCCTATTATATACAGGCGCCTGTACATACTCGTTTTGGACTTTCAGTCTAAAATCGACCTGAAATGCCCCCTAGAGACTTCCTGCTCGCTGCCTCTGAAATTAAGGACCAAATGGACAAACAGCAATGGCACAGCACTCCACATGAGTCACTGAGGCCAAGGTCCCTCCTTGCTAAGTCTCCGGTTCCCCTCTGGAATCATCTGCCCTCGCCCAGTTCTAACAACCTGGCTGCCTGGGACACCACAAGTGTCCAGCTCTGAGGTAGGGCCGCCCCCAGACAGAGGCTGGGCCCTGACAGCTACAGTGATTTTCAGTCAAGGACAACCCCTCAGCATCAGACCTACCCTGAATGAGGTCAGAGTGTGAAAGAGAAGGAGTGTCGCACTTTGAAAGGATTGAAATTCTCTGGATACAGCTTGTGCACTCAGATTGAATACATAGTTCAATGCTTGGGATGCATTCCCGCATTGGTGGGTGAGGTACTGATGAAAGAAGCTAGACAGGGAGGTAATGGTGGAAGGCGTGGAAGACATTTGGTGCCATGATGGCAACACCAACCCACACCATCCACACAGGGTGGATCGCCATCGAAAGTGGTTGCACATAGGGGACAATTGGGTGAATATTGGTTGTTGGAAAGTATCACACTGGCGAAATTGGGTTAGAGAGGGGATAATGTGGACTAAAAAGTGTGTACATTGATCTGGTGGAAAGAGCAGTATGATTTCTGGCCATTTGACATCAAACTTCAGAATGAAGGGCTGGGGTCTCAATCGCCATTGCCATCGGAAAAGACTGCGAAAGGAGGATGTTACAAAGCGATTATGGTAAGTTTCTGAGGCTCAAAGACCGATTCCAAAGTCCGATTAGATCAATTGTGAGATAAGTGAGTGACTCAGATCTAAGAAGACATAATCTCTGTCCATTGAGTAAAGGGCAGAAAGAAAGTGATGAATGAGTGAATAGAGTGGGAGGAACCAATTGATGTCTCTGTCAAAGCAGTGTGTCATATCCATACAATCCTGACCTCCACTCCGGGCTCCTGGAACTCCGAAACTGACTCCGGAGCCCTACTTCCCTTCCATCACCTTCTCCTTGCTGACTCCCAAGAGGTTATCCCACCTCCGGCTCTGACACCACCTTTGGTCCGACTCCAGAACATTCCTGGTCCGACCTCAACCTCAACACCTCCCAGACAAGCACGCAACACCTATGCTCCCGACTCCGGACCTCCGCTCCGGAATCCCATTTGCATCTCCGTCTCCAGAACTGTCTTAGCTCCGACCTCGGACCTTGACCCCACCTCCACTTATACCCATTGTATTGGTTAGCTCATTCCATTTAATTACCTTTGCCAATATTCCGGAGTTTAACTTCTGAGTTTGGACTTTCCGGACTTACTTTGGACCTTGCAACTATTGCATTGCTCCATTCAATTCCACTATTCTCCCTCATTCCTATTTGGGCTGCTGCTTCCTTTCTGTTCAGTCAGCTGGCCATTCCCCACTCCATCCTCCTTCCATCCTCCTTGGGCCTTGGCCCTTCACTCCTCCTTTGGGAAACACCATTGAGTCAAACCCTTGACCCTCAGTGTTGTTCCTCCTTCCAGCTCCCTTTGTCTCCTTTCATCCTACCCTTGTCCCTTTTGATTCCAGACCCCTCCTTATCTACAATGTACCTAGTAAATTGTAACCTCAGTCCAAAATCGACTTGATTTCCCCCCCAAGAGACTTCCCCTCTGCTAGATCCGAAATTAGGGACCCCTAGGACAACCAGCAATGGCACAGTGCTCCACCTGAGTCGCTGAGGCCAAGGTCCTTCATGCTAAGTCTCCAATTCCACTCCAGAGTTGTCTGAATCTGCCCGATCTAACACAGTGAGTCCGTTGTAGGAGAAATAATGGTCACCCTATGGAAACTCATTATGGAAATATATCAGATAAACCACGAAAAACCCCATACATCAAGTAGATATCAGAAAATAGAAGAACCTGAATTTTAATGAATTTTTACGAATTATTACGACTACATATGATAAATTGGAAGAAAGAAAATTCATAAAAATACTTTGAGCCTAGCACCAACAAGACGGAATGCTTGGGGGAATTTATAGCGAATATTGAACAAGGAACTAGGACAATCGAGCAAGATTTGACTATAAAACCAACCAGAGAACCTCCAGGAAACTACTTTCCCATGCCCACACACCTAGCCAAGGCTAGAAGTACCACAGAACAAGGATTCCTTAGGAACCAATGCAAAATTCAAAGTCGTGTTTATAATAGGAAATGTAGATGTCTCCCAAACGGACCCAATGAAAGTAATTACAGGGAAAACTACCCATAAATGACGGAGATATGACCGAAACTCTTGGAAAACGAGGACAACGTTTAAAAGGCAAGCACGAAGAACAAGCAGTAACGACCGAGACGAGCTTGATAGAGCATTGAAAAGGAAGGGATCCATTCTTAATCGACCCAAATTTTCATAATAAAAAGTTCACGCATCAATGAGATATTCATTAATGGGATGAGTGACATCAGAGTCACGGCTCAGGGAAAAGTCGATGGTCACGCAAGATCTATATTTAAAACACACAACGAAATTTACATGGAAATTATGATAAATTGGAAACTATAGTTATGCAAAGTTTCAGCCCAAACGGTCCAGCCGTTGTGAAGTTACACCAACGACGGGAATATAGAAATCCACATCATGCTTAAAGACATGTGAGGGTGGCGATGCGAAAGGAACCAGCTGTCAGAACTGAGATCTGTGCTTCGGCAACCAATTTCTGTCCAAAGGAAGATCCTGGTCAAAACAAAGCACAGAAAGTACAAAAACACCTTAGAACATGAGGGAAAAATCTGAAATAAATCATGGAAGCCCATATTGAGGATACAAACACCCATGCATACAATAAATTCCAAACAATTAAACAGAAACGGTGCCCGCATATGAACAAGTATGGGAACAATGCATGTGATTACCGAATGTGTGCACAAACTTTTGCTAACTTGACGAATACCAAGAAATAGAATACAACTTTAGTACCATTGGAAAGGTGGGAATAAATGAAAATTTATGATGCCGAGAACGTGAAAAACCATTCATAAATGAATGAGATACAAGGACATGAAGTTAGAAACCTGAAAACGCATGGGAAGACAGCTTCTAGAGGTCCGGAGCCCCAAATAAAATACATAAAAATATGATATCTTCGAGGACGACCTATTATAACAACGAACAATACATCTGAAGGACTAGGATGCAATAATACAAAGGGGAATCAGGGGAGATGGATGAAATCCACAAAAACCACTAAACTATGATGGACCATGGTGGGAATTTCAGGGAACGATATACTAATGAAGCAGAGAGCTATAACACATTCGTTTGAACAATTCTTGACTACTAGCAACTTTTTCTTTCGGTTCTAAACCTGAATAATTCACTCATTTATCATTTCAAGTCTCATTTCAACTAAATGTTACTGGATAAAAATAGAATAAATCAGCTGAAGGTCTCAGCACAGCCATACGCATAGTAATGCGAAGTTTGAATTCAGAATGACCAAGTCATAGCAAACTTAATGGTAAATAAGGGGAATTTGAAATAGAAAACTGCGACAAATGCAGCACAGTCAAGTTCTAATTGAACCATTAAAATAACTTAGGTGAGGAAGGACAATAAGGATTCTAGGCGCAGTCTGACTGCAGTAGAGCCACAGTTCAGCACAGCTGAGCGCAGTAGAACTATAGCGTGAAAAATTCATTTTTATTCAGTTTGAGGAAAATACACTTTAAATAAATCCTGTAAATACGAGGTAGAGCATGAAAAAGGAAGGCAACCCAAGGAGTATAAAAGGGAAACCCTTTCTGCGACTTTTCGCCCCCCTTAGAGAAGTAAGAAAATAGAGTATTATTTTTCTCAAGCATTTCTGGTTATCACTCCAGCGCAAAAAAGTGATATACAGTTAAGATTGCCACTGTAGTAAAAGGCATCAATTAGGGAGAGGAATATTAAGTAAATATTTCAACAGGACAGCTGGTTAACACTCCAGATTTCAAAAGTGTAAACACAAAACAGTTATTTTGCTACTGTTAAAACAAGCAATAAAAATAAGACAAAAATGAGGCAAGGTCAAGGGACAACTTCAGATACAATCTAAACCCATTAACTGAGTAGAATCTTTGAAAATTCACCAAGTAAAAGATTTAATTCAAGTTAAAATCCAAATTAAGTGATCCTACACAGAATTACACCCAGACAAATTGAGAAATTACAATAGAGGAACAGCTCCGCAGGGCTTTGTTTATCTGTAAGTCAATTCTCAGAAACTTTTAGACTAACCCATAAAATAGAATTAGCCAAAACACTCGGATTGGTACTATAATTACAACAAATATTACTAGTACACTTCCCCATCCTAACTAAAGAACCAGGGAACAGCTTGGTGGTGGTCTCGTTTGAACCTCCCAACTGACCTTCCTTCATTCTCTCCTTCACTGTGGAACCCTCTGCTGTCCAGAAACACCAAGAATGGTTACAGTGTGTATGTAAGGAAGGGAGGCTGCTTATGCCCCTCCTAACTCTTTTACTTTGCCTTACTCTTGTTATCACTTGTAACATAGTCTATTATAATCAGTTTGTAACTTCATGCAACAACGCTACATTATTGTATATACTCGGAGACCCTGCAAGCCACATAGGCTGCATGTGCTCTTCCCCCCATGTATATAAACCTGGCATGTGGGCGAGTCAAGGCTTTACAGCCTTTACTCCCCCATTGGTTATACAGCCTATTATAGCATATCTCTGATGGACTGGGAGTGTGAGGCAATACTCACAACCACTATCATCTTATCATCTTACACTTTTTTATGCTTGGTGGGTTGAATATCAACAACCCCTGCATTAACCAAAGCTTCCATTTGATTGATGTTGTGAAGCGCGCCGATCAGCTCATCAGAACCAGCTGTCGGAGTCCTCATGGCACCCAAGAGAGCTCCAGGTTCTCCCTCTGCAAAGAGGATGAGATCGAATGCATGTAATGTCACGCAGACAGTGGATAGCGCTGAGGGTGCTAGAAGCACCTTCTCTTCCTGAAAAGGACCCTCCTGATGTGCCACTAGAGCCGAATAGGCCTCCCAACGCTCAAATCCCCGACCCTGTTCCCGATCCTACTAGGTCAGGTGAGGAGATGCCAATACCCAGTGATGGCCTCGACAAGTCTGTCGAGATCGTCGACACTGTTGGTGATCAAGCATCGACTCAACCTCAAGAGCTGGTCAACAACCAGCTCAAAGAAATCATGCAGACGTTGATGAGCCTAGTGGCTCAAACCAACACAACAGATGATAGGCTTGATCGCCTATACACGCAAGTAGGGATCGCTCTAGCGCATCTCATGAAGAACGATGAGGACCTCAAAGAGGTAAAGGTGGGACTTATTCATCCCAACCTAGAGTTGGTACAACACCAACCCCCAATTAATACGCCTCAACTTGGGGCACCTAGTGCATTCTCGCTTGAGCAAATTGTTGCTCAAGAACAGGAACCAAACCATCAGGGAAACCAGATGGATGAAGACAACATAGTTGTAGTCAACAATGACTACATACAAACTACTAAGTTCGTCCCTGTGCCAGGACACCCAAGTGTGAGGATGACGACAATCATCCCTCGCCATGAAGAGTCTGAACCGGGAAACACAATGAACTCATCACCCAAGAGGATCCCTTCCCATCTGAAGGGGAAAGCCATTGACTGGGGCCCCACAGGCCCTCCTTTCTCCCTGAGGCAAACTCAAATGTCGCCTAGGTCACCCCCTAATAATGAGGAGGAGCCTGCCGTCCTTATTAGTTTGACAGATGAAGGTGACGTTGATCAAGACGTTCCTCAGTCCCGGACCCTTAGTGTAAGGGATTAACCTTACTTCACTATAATTCCGATTATAGTGATATTTATATTATGTTGCATCGCTATAATTCCCATTATAGTGATGTGGTTATTTCTTTATTTATTTGTGCCGAGATATGTAATTTACATATATATACCTCGGAGTAGTTGTAAAGGCCTGGTAGCCTTTTACCTCTACCCCGTTGAATATAGAGCACATTTAAGCTTATATTTAGACGGACTAACTGAGGCCTGAGGCGAACGGGGGAACGGAACGTTACCGTCCCCAAATAAGTAAGCAACCTTTCACTTAGACATGGGTCCGGACGAGCCCTCATTATTAACAGAGAAGGTGAGATAAAGAGGAAACAAAGGACTATCTTTGCTCCTCGCGCCTGTAGTGAAATGTCAATCGAATATGGAATGCAGATAGATGGCGATGCCGACTATGTGCACAAACCAGAAGGATTGGACGCCCATGCATGGGAAATCAAATGTAGGCTTAATTCCTACAGCCGATTCACTGTGCCAGACCCACGCAATGGGTTCTATGGAATGCTGGGCCAGGATAGGCCCAGTAGAGGTGATGGGCCAAATAATCTCTTCAGAGCACTGAGGCAGAATGCCTCGACTCCTCAGCCAACAATATGCACACTCCAAGATCCAATTGGAGGGGCAACACACCCCATCGTCATATCACCAGTGAAGAAGGAAAGGGAGCCTAGCTCCCAAGTCCCTAGGACCATGGGGTCTGCCCTCCCTCGAGTGGCGAGCTTGGCTGTTCCTCCCGATGGATTCGTCAAATCCACACTAAGATCCTATTTGCGGGATCCGAATAGTTTAGTGCCTGGTGACACAGAAGGGTTCATGGAGGAGTTAGTTCATCGTATCGAGAACCTAGTTAAGATGCGGATCTTGACTCCCCTACCACCCGATGTTAAAACAGAGTTACTTAAAAAGAACTCTGTCCCATTCCCCACAACCTTATGGTCTGGGGAAAACAATCTCAAGAAATTCGAGAGTTGGCTCATGGAACTCACTTCCGGGATTTCAGGAAATGGGTGGAAGGGCAAGAGTTATAATGAGCTCCATGTAGATGCTTGTCAGGGACAGCTCCAAAAGCAGCGAGGTCCTGGCATGAGGGAGTCGATGGGATAGATGTCGGCTATGCATAGCAGCAGTCCCATTGCGGGGTGAGCATCCCTGACCACTTAGTCTGAAGTGGGAAGTTGTGTTATCATTAAAGGGGAGAAGCTACAGTACTTACCTGAAGTGGGAAGTTGAGAAGAAGGCTGCTTCTTCTGTTCCCACCCCAGGCACTATTATATACATGCGGTTGGGGTCACGTGGGAGGAGCCACGTCATCTCCGCACACAGCCACACTTCCCTGGGTATCTCCGTGGGAGATCCCAGAGGTGTGCCACTCTGTGAGCAGGAATGCGCATGGTGGGCGCGGCAATCGGGGGAGTGGGGTTAGGTGTGCAGTGAAAGGGAAGTCAACTGTGGAATGGAAATAGAAAGAAAGAAGAAATGGGAAAAGGAGAAATGGGGAGTGATAGCAGGGGGAGCGGAGTAGCGCAGGGTCAGGTGGGGTGTGCCCTGACAATGCTCTATCCCATGCCTTAGATGGCAACCCCAAACAGATCGTGCTTTATGACATGAAGCAAGGATTCGAGAGTGGGTTAGTCCCCACTTTTATGCAGCTTCTCAAGAAGCTAATGCTCACTTATGTGAAAAGATCGGTGGCAGTACCTGCCACCAAGCTTTTCAAAACACTTTCCTATGATTCCTCGAAGGGAATCAAGCACTTTTACATGCAACTTCTCCATGCATTGGAGAAGATGATTACTCGCCCAGATCAGGCGAGCTTCAATGAGCGTTTCATAAATGCCCTCCCTTATAATATAGAGGAACATAATGCGATGGACTCAATGCACGCTACCAATGCATATAAAGGAGGGCTCACCCCCTCCAAATTTTCAAACACTCACTCAACTACCAAGCCAAGTGGATCAAGTAACTTGCTCCCGACTACGAAGGAGTGTCAGGGGCTACTTCTAAAGTGACACCCATGAAGAGTCACTCTAAATTCTCTTCTTACATGGATAGTAAGAAGTCTAATATGAGTGTGGTGAAGCCTTCGACGGGATTGTCACACACAAAGGGGGTTACTCATACCACCCCTACAACACACAACCAGTATTCAGTGAACACCGGCAATACTACGAATACACAACGTTGCCCTTCGAAGGACTCGAAGGGCAATTCCCTTTGCTTCAAATGTGGCAAAATCAGGTACTCATTCGAGTGCCTGAATCATCCTGCCTGGCCGAAATTGTATGCTGTTAGAATGGGGCGGAAACAGACGACTCCGGAGTGGAATCGGAGACTTAGCGTGGAGGGACCTTGGCCTCAGCGACTCAAGCGGAGCGCTGTGCCATTGCTGTTTGTCCATTTGGTCCTTAATTTCACAGTAGGTGAGCAGGAAGTCTCTTGGGGGCATTTCAGGTCGATTTCGGACTAAACCAAAACGAGTATGTACAAGCGCCGATATATATAATGGAAGGGGCAAAAGCACAAGGAAAACAAAGGGTAACCGAATCGGAGCGAAGACGTCCGAACGGGAACAAAGGGTAGAAGGAGCGGATAGGTACCGAAGGTCATAAGGCAGGACCTGTGATACATCCGAAAGGAGATAGGGAGGGCGAGGCCCAGAGGGGCAGGAGGATGAGGGGAAGTGGGGATGATGACTAACTGGCTAGAATAGAAAGAAGCAGTAGTCCAAATAGGGATGAAGGGGAAACGTGAGGAATACATTACAGGCGGCGAGAGTGCCGAAGGCGGTCTGCGAAGCTCAGGGGTTGCGGAGCTTACGGAGGTTACGGAGGTGGGGTTGGAAGTCCGAGGAATATTGGCAATGGTGTTTACGTAGTATGAGGTCACCAATGCAATGGACTAAGGCCAAGGTGGAGTCAAAGTCCGAGGTAGGGACTATGACGGAGGCTCAGAGTAAGGTACGAGCGGTGTCCGAGTGCGAAGTACGGAACAGCAGTGGAAGGTCGTAACTTGGCAGAGGAGTAACAGAGGAGTAACGGAGGGAGGAGAGAGGGGACAGGTAAGGGAGAAGGAGTGGCGGAAAGGAGAGTAGTCAGGTCCGAAGGTGAGTATCGGAGCGGACGGGGGAAGCGTAGGAGGATAACGGGAGGGTGGAGGTGTTGTGAAGGGGGAGCGGAGTAGTAGGAGGCTGGTGTGAGGTAAGGAGGAGGTGTGTTGCCAGGACCGAAGGTGAGTATCAGAATGGCAGCGGTAGGTTATGACTCCGGAGGTGAAGAGGGTGGAGGTCCGGAAGTCGGGTCGGGGTCGGGTATGCACGGATATGACAAGTGGGGTAACAGGAATGTATAGCGAATGGCCCTCACTCAGGCTCACATCCCTGTCTGGCTTCTTAGGCTGAAGCAGTAGTGATTGTTATTAGAATGGAAGGCTAAACTAAACTAAACTAAGCTGGAGTAAGATACTTGCCTGAAGCAGTAGTGAGAAGAAGGCTGCTTCTTCAGTTCTGCTTCGGCTCAGTTTATATACAGGCAGGAACGGGTCACGTGGGGGGTGCCACATCAGCCCAGGTGGAGCCAGGGTATCGCAGATGGCTCCGCAGGCGATCCCAAGTGTCAGAGGGGAGAAGTACAAATGAGGATGTGCTGTAGGAGGGCACAGCAAGTACCACACAAACAAGGCCAGAAACACGTTTTTCGCGGCTCCAACAAGCACCCTCAAGCCTTCGACACATTCCCAATGCCCACGGCACATTTCCACATTTTTTCCAATTTTTTCCGTGCTTTTTCTCAAGACTCGTATTGCCACTTCCCCAAATTCACGGTTATCCACCATTTTCCCCATATCTCCCCCAAATCTCTACCAATTCACACGATTTTGAGCTCTATGGACAGCGACGAATCAGGAGAAGAGGGTGGAATGACAGGACGGGAGTTAGGATGACGGATATGCGGTGGAGAAGCGATATTGATGGTTGATATTGACCTTATAGGCCTCAATTATTGATTTTATTGTTACCTTGTGGACATTTTTTTTGCCTTATTGTTTCTTAGCCGAGTTCTCAACATTCTTCCTGTTTCCATTGCCACCATCCATCGGCTATTTTCCTTGTTTTTTGTTCTGATTTCTCTTTTTTTCTATATATACACCCAGTTTGCATTGTACTTACAGTTGTTGGACCTGTTAGAACTAGCAGATTCGGACGACTCCGGAGTGGAATCAGAGACTTAGCGTGGAAGGACCTCGGCCTCAGCGACTCAGGCGGAGCGCTGTGCCATTGCTGGTTGTCCTAGGGGTCCCTAATTTCGGATCTAGCAGAGGGAAAGTCTCTTGGTGTCATATCCATACAATCCCGACCTCCGCTCCAAGCTCCCGGAACTCCGAACCTGACTTCCGGAGTCCTACTTCCCTTCCATCACCTTCTCCTTGCCAACTCCCAAGAGGTTATCCCACCTCCGGCTCCAACACCACCTTCAGTCCGACTCCGGAACATTCCGGGTCCGACCCCAACCTTGACACCTTCCAGACGAGTACGCAACACCTATGCTCCTGACTCCGGACCTGTCAGGGCACAGCCCCTGACCCCACACACCCTCAGGTACCCTTTCCCCATTTTCTCCTATTTTTCCCTTCACTGTTCCACAATCCCGCATGCATGCAGACCGTGGGAACGTTCTGGGCGAGTAACTCGCCCAGAAACCGTCACAGCCACAACCGTGGGAACTTTCTGGGCGAGCTGCTCGCCCAGAATCTTCCCACGGTGGGTGCCAATTATGGAAAGTCGGCAAAGAGCCGAAAACTGTATAGTTCCTGGCTCCCATTTGTAGCGGCTTCACAGGAGGTTGAGAAGGTTACCCTTCTTCTCAACTCATTTCCTGTGAAGGCAAGTGTAACTAAGCTGCTCCCTAAATGCGTAGCAACTCATTTCCTGTGAAGGCTGGGGCTAGCCCCCTCAGTGAGTTTGAAGACCTTGGACTGGGACTAGATACCCCAGCGACTCGGAGGACCCCCTTGGGCCCGTCACGGAACGAGGGCCGGGCCCTGACAGGACCTCCGCTCTGGAATCCTGTTTGCGTCTCTGTCTCCGGAACCTCCCATCTTAGCTCCGACCTCGGACTTTGACCCCACCTCCGCTTATACCCATTGTATTGGTTAGCTCATTCCATTTAATTACGTTTGCCAATATTCCGGAGTTTAACCTCCGAGTTCGGACTTTCCAGACTTACTCCGGACCTTGCAACTATTGCATTGTCCATTTCAATTCCACTATTCTCCCTCATTCCTATTTGGGCTGCTGCTTCCTTCTATTCAGTCAGCTAGCCATTCCCGACTCCCATCCTCCTTCCTTCCTCCTTGGGCCTTGGCCCTTCATTCCTCCTTTGGGAGACACCATTGAGTCAAACACTTGACCCTTGGTGTTGTTCCTCTTTCCATCTCCCTTTGTCTCCTTTCGTCCTACCCTTGTTCCTTTTGATTCCGGCCCCCTCCTTATATACAATGTACCTAGTAACTTGTAACCTCAGTCCGAAATCAGCTTGAATTCCCCCAAGAGACTTTCCCTCTGCTAGATCCGAAATTAGGGACCCCCAGGACAACCAGCAATGGCACAGCGCTCCACCTGAGTCGCTGAGGCCGAGGTCCTTCCATGCTAAGTCTCCGATTCCGCTCCGGAGTCGTCCAAATCTGCAAGTTCTAACACTTGGGGGGAATTCAGGTCGATTTCGGACTGAGGTTACAAGTTACTAGGTACATTGTATATAAGGAGGGGTCCGGAATCAAAAGGAACAAGGGTAAGACGAAAGGAGACAAAGGGAGATGGAAAGAGGAACAACACCGAGGGTCAAGTGTTTGACTCAATGGTGTTTCCCAAAGGAGGAATGAAGGGCCAAGGCCCAAGGAGGAAGGAAGGAGGATGGGAGTCGGGAATGGCTAGCTGACTGAATAGAAGGAAGCAGCAGCCCAAATAGGAATGAGGGAGAATAGTGGAATTGAAATGGACAATGCAATAGTTGCAAGGTCCGGAGTAAGTCCGGAAAGTCCGAACTCAGAGGTTAAACTCCAGAATATTGGCAAATGTAATTAAATGGAATGAGCTAACCAATACAATGGGTATAAGCGGAGGTGGGGTCAAAGTCCGAGGTCGGAGCTAAGACCGGAGGTTCCGGAGATGGAGACGCAAACAGGATTCCGGAGCGGAGGTCCGGAGTCGGGAACATAGGTGTTGCACGTCTGGAAGGTGTCGAGGATGAGGTCGGACCCGGAATGTTCCGGAGTTGGACCAAAGGTGGTGTTGGAGCCGGAGGTGGGATAACCTCTTGGAAGTTGGCAAAGAGGAGGTGGCAGAAGGGAAGCAGGACTCTGGAAGTCAGGTTCGGAGTTCTGGGAGCCCGGAATGGAGGTCGGGATTGTATGGATATAACAGGACCCCTCTTCTGTGCTACAAAGAATGTGGTGTTGAGCGATCCCTCCATACATTAAAGAAGCCTCCTGACGACTGTCCAAGAAGGACCAGGAGTGAGTACATGATTAGTGAGATTTATTGATTGATTGTCTAGCATCTGGACCATGGCACAGTATCGGCACTGTCACCACCCATCCTTTCCCTTCCTTCCGACCCGATTCAGACTCTACCCCCAGGTCCCTACTCTCTTGCCTGGGCAGCACTTTTGCCTGGTTACAGCATGGCATATCCGGCAGCGCAGTACCCACATGGAGTACTCGGTGCCAGATGCGTGCATGCTACATGGGTAAGGGGAGAGGTTGTCCGTATAAAGAAAGAAAGGAAAGAAGAGAGGGGAAGAAGGAAGACAAAGGACAAAATGAAAGAGGGAGGAGGAGGAAAGAGGGGCAACGGGAGGGCGTGGGGCAGCATGCCCTGACAGGACTCTGACAAGATGGCAAAGCTGCGCCTTTGGTGTGAGCCTCAAGACCATAGGGAAGTTTTGCACTTCCTAGGTCTCATCGAATACCTCGCCCATTTCATGCCTAATGTCAGTGCATATACTGGTCCTTTGCAGACCATATGCACCAACTACCTTCCTTTCTTCTGGATGCCACTGCACCAGAAGCGTTTCAATGAGATTAAAAATCTCGCATGTAAGATGCCAATTCTCAAGCCCATTATATGGGACGTCCCCAATAGCCTCTCTGAGGAAGAGAGGGGAGAGCTCCGAGTCTGGGTCATTACAGACGCCTGCCCAGCAGGCATTGGTGCAATCTTAGCCCAAGGTGCGAACTGGGAATCCTTGTGCCCAGCTGCATTTATGTCAAAGAAGTTTACTTTGACCCAGCATTTGTACTTTGCATACGAACTTGAAGCTTTGGTGTCATATCCCAGATCTTCTGCCTCCTTCCATCCTATCACTACACAACTCCTACAACCTCCACCAGCCCTCCCAATCCCTCTGCTGCCTCTGGTCGACGCCAACGGCCCTAGGACTACCTCCTCCGACTCTCTCCCGCTCTGTCTCCCATCTATGTCCACATCACCTCCAGACCTCCACCACCATACCTCCACCTCCTCGGACCCCTTGTTTGAAGAAGATGTGCCTGCTCGTTGTTGATAAATCTCAACTTGCCTATCCACCCTCCTTCCTACCTCTGGTCTCCACACCTCCGGTACTGTTAGAACTGGGCGAGGGCGGACGATTCCGGAGGGGAACCAGAGACTTAGCAAGGAGGGACCTTGGCCTCAGTGACTCAAGCGGAGCGCTGTGCCATTGCTGTTTGTCCATTTGGTCCTTAATTTCATAGGAGGCGAGCAGGAAGTCTCTAGGGGGCATTTCAGGTCGATTTTAGACTAAGGACTAAAACGAGTAACAAGTGCCGATATATATAATGGAGAGGGCGAAAGCACAAGGAAACAAAGGGGATCCGAATCGGAACGAAGGCATCCAAACGGGAACAAAGGGAGACAGAAGTGGAGCGGTACCGAAGGTCATAAGGCAGAAGCTGTGGTACATCCAAAAGGAGGTAAGGAGGGCGAGGCCCAGAGGGGCAGGAGGATGAGGGGAAGTGGGGATGATGACTAACTGGCTAGAATGGGAAGAAGCAGCAGTCCAAATAGGGATGAGGGGAAAACGCAAGAGATACATTACAAGCGGCAAAAGAGCTGAAGATGATCCATGGAGCTTGGAGCTTACGGAGCTTACGGAGCTTACGGAGGTGGGGTTGAAAGTCTGAGGAATATTGGCAATGGTGTTTACGTAGTATGAGATCACCAATGCAATGGACTAAGGCTGAGGTGGAGTCAAAGTCCGAGGTAGGAGCTATGACGGAGGCTCGGAGCAAAGGTACGAGCGGTGTCCGAGTACAAAGTACGGGACAGCGGTGGAAGGTCGTAACTTGGTGGGGGATTGATGGAAGAGGGCCAGAGGGAAGAGAGAGGAAGGAGGAAGGAGGAAAGGTGTGGAGGAGAGGAAAGGTGTCAGGTCCAAAGGTGAGTATTGGAGCGGACGGGAGAAGAGTAGGAGGGTGACGGAAGGGTGGAGGTGTTGTGGGGAGGAAGCGGAGGAGTGGGAGGAGGAGTAGTAGGAGGGTGGCAAGAGGGGTGGTGTTCAGTCCGAGGTGGGTATCGGAGTGGACGGAGATAGGACAGGAGAGGGACAGAGGAGTGGAGGTGGCATGGGGGGTGAGAGGAGGTGTGGTGTCAGGACCAAGGGTGAATATCGGAACGGACAGCGGTAGGGTAGGACTCCGGAGGTGGTGAAGGAGGAGGTCTGGGAGTCGGGTCGGGATCGGGTATGCACGGATATGACAGGTACCTCCGGTACCTCCCCATTCCTATTTTACATCCAGTCTCGACAAACTTTATTGTTTTATCATTTGATATTTTCTACAACCCCAATCTTCCAGACTACAACTTCCGGGCTCCAGACTTTCCCAGATGCCTTTTCTCTGTAGTTCCCTGCTTGTTCATAGACGTTTCTAGGCCTTGCCATTCAGTTGGCTTTTAATTCTCTCACTCCACAAACCTCAGACGTCATTCAGGCTTTTTGCCTATTCCTTATTTGTCTTGAGGATTCTTTCTATTTACTTCCCCTTTTCCTTGGTAACCCTTGTTTACCTTTGGATCCAATTGTTTCCACTATATGTACACACGTACCCCTCTAGTAAATAATCCCCCCAGTTATAATATACAGTCTTGAGCCCTCCAAAACCTCCTCCAGGACGTCTATCGCATCCCACTCGTCTGCTGCTCCAAAGAACTGAGTAACAGGCACTCCTAGAGATGCCTTGGTATAAAACCCAACAAATCACATGACGAACGATTGACCCTCACTAACACCTCCTTCTGTCATGACCAACAAATCCCGGGGCTCCGTCAGCGGCGAATCAAAGCTGATAGGCGAATCTGCCGACCCGAAACCCGATCCAACCAGCCCTCAATCCGATGTCTGGCCCCCTGCCCTATCGAGTGAGACTTTGCCAACAATCAGACCCTGGACCCTGCCGGCATTCCAACTTCACTTCCAGTTCCCGAGCCTTTGGTGCTCCCAGCATCCAGTCCCTCTGGTTCCTCCTAGGCCTATAGCACAACTCAGTCTCACATCCCTGCCTCTGCATCCTCCGCATATTTTGCATCTTCCATATTCTGTGCATCTTCCACATCCGGACCTCTGCCCACCTCTGCACCCTCTGCACCCCTGCCACTCCTGGTTGACCTCCACACCCTGTAGTCAGGTCAACACTCCCCTCCGTACCTTTGCTGGCCATCATGCTGTCCTCATTTGTGACAACAGACCACCCTCTGTTGCAGACTTATCAGCACCGTGCTGACTCCCGCATCCCATTTCACGGACTTGTGTCGGTGCCGTGCACCGACCCTGCTTTTCCTTTGGCCTTTTGCTACTCGGCAGCATTCATTCATTCCTTGCCGAGTGCCTATTATGTTCACCCATTTCATTTGCTTAACTTGCCAATATTGGCACTTGATCCGTGTGCTATTGCACTTTCCTATTCATTCCTTGCCTCCCATTTCCCGGGTTCTCATCCTTGGTTTAGTTTGATAAGTCCCTGCTCATTTCGGCTTATTTCCGCACCAGACCGACCGGTCCCTCTTTTGATTTCTCTTACCTACTTATACCTTGTAAATACTTTTGGGGACCTCAGTCTGAAATCAACTAGAGTACCCCCCCCTGTCTGGTCTGAGTCCCTCCTTCTGCAAAGGGGGCTTCCCCCCTCTGAGTCCGTGCTCCTCCTACAGGTCCGCTCTGCCCACAAGTCTTGTTTGAAGTCCGCTGTAAGTGCCAATCTGTAAATACGGGATCTCCCCCAAACATCAAGCTCAGGGCACAGCGCTCCACCTGAGTCGCTGAGGCTGCAATCCCACTCTGCTAACCTTGAACAGCGCTTCCAGATGTGCCGCATATTTCCCCCCACATATCCACACGCACACTCCAACAGACCTCTGCATCACCTCCGACCTCAACTCAGACAGAACCCAATCTGTCTTCTATCCACCTTCTGACAGTGTTCCGACTCTGACAGTCTGCCCGATTCCGACAATATTCCAGACTCTGACACCTTCGTTAAGTAGTGAGGGGGGGGCTTCCGGCCCCCTTCTGCTGGTGGCCTCAGTTCCTCTGTTGCCAGCTCCCCTGACAAATTGGGGACAACGAGAACGTACCAGGCACAGTGTGTCAGGGTCGCGTCCGTGGTCGAGGCGGTCCGGGCGTAGCGTCTGGTGCTGAGGACCTCACGGGGGGTGGATCGGGCGTGCGTACTGGCAGCCCCGATGTGGGACGGTGATCCCTGGCCACTTAGACTGAAGTGGGAATGTTGAGTTGTTATTAAAAGGGGAACTATGCTACTTACCTGAAGTGGGAATGTTGAGAAGAAGGTTACTTCTTCGGTTCCCACCCCAGGTGTGTTTATATACATGCGGCTTGGGTCACATGAGGTCCGCCACGTCACCCCGCATACAGCCGCAGTCACCCGGGTGTCCCCGTGGGGGATCCCAAGGGTGTATGCTGCACGTGCGTGCACTAGGTTGCACCCTAGAGCTGTCCGGGGTCGTCCGGGGCTAGGCACGTCATGTGTGCATCGCGGGCGGGTCAATAATACATGGATATAAGGGAAAGGTCGTCCGTGTGAAGTAGAAATAGAAATGGAAATAGGAGTGGAAGTGGGAGAGGGATAGAGGGGGAAGGGGTATGAAGGAGGGGTGCAGGGTGGGAGAAGGGGAACCGGGTGAGGTGGGCCCGGGTGGAGGCGGGTCAGGCGGGTGTGCCCTGACACAGTGCTCCATTCTGAGTCGCTGAAGCCGAGTCCCTTCAACACCCCATCACCCTCGGAGCTCCACCCCACCTCCGGTCTGTCTCCGACCCACCATCGGACGACCTGGAACATCGAGCTCCACCTGACAGCATTGCCTGGATAGCAATCGGACCTATCCAAGGAACGTCTTCTTGACATTTGGGAGTACTGGAAGCTCTATCCAAGTGGATGGATGAGCTTACAGGTGGGTGGAAGGTCATTACAGACCATAAAGCACTCATGTACTTCAAAGAAAAACAACACATGTCTGGCTGCCATATAAGATGGCAAAACTTCTTCTATGGGTTTAAATGCAACATAGTTTATGTCGAAGGTCACAAAAATAAAGTGGCCGATGCCCTTAGCAGATACTATGAGTCTTCATCAGATGAAGACTTACACTACAATGATTTCATCTCAGCAGACATCCACATAGATAAGCTGGGGGAGGATCTCCCTCTAAGCTGTGTGGAAGAAGCTGAGGAAATGTTGTATTTTCACTGCCTGAGAGCTGGAAGCATCCACCTGTCAGGGCACACCTGCCTGACCCGCCTCCACCCGGGCCCACCTCACCCGGTTCCCCTTCTCCCACCCTGCACCCCTCCTTCATACCCCTTCCCCCTCTATCCCTCTCCCACTTCCACTCCTATTTCCATTTCTATTTCTACTTCACACGGACGACCTTTCCCTTATATCCATGTATTATTGACCCGCCCGCGACGCACACATGACGTGCCTAGCCCCGGACGACCCCGGACAGCTCTAGGGTGCAACCTAGTGCACGCACGTGCAGCATACACCCTTGGGATCCCCCACGGGGACACCCGGGTGACTGCGGCTGTATGCAGGGTGACGTGGCGGACCTCATGTGACCCAAGCCGCATGTATATAAACACACCTGGGGTGGGAACCGAAGAAGTAACCTTCTTCTCAACATTCCCACTTCAGTCTAAGTGGCCAGGGATCGCCGTCCCACATCGGGGCTGCCAGTACGCACGCCCGATCCACCCCCCGTGAGGTCCTCAGCACCGGACGCTACGCCCGGACCGCCTCGACCCCGGACGCGACCCTGACACCACCTTGCGGCCACGAGATTGGTCACTGGACATGAAACCAGCGAAGTTTGTGAGCTTGAAGCCATGATCTTGGACCCCCCCCCCCCTGAGAGCAATTCAGGGAGGAGCAAGCTGATGCTCACGGATATAGTAACTGATGAGGGAGACCTCAGATCAGTCATTGAGGAAGAGAGCTTCCTCGTCGCTGTAAGGAGCGGATATACCAGGCAGAGTGCATGGCAAGGAATCCTGGAGAACCCCTCCCAATTTCCTAAATTTAAGGTCTCAGATGGTCTTATTTCCAGAGTGAATGAATTAGGGGAATCGCAGCTGGTTCTCCCGGACGTCATTCATAAAGGGGAGAGGGTGACTGGGATCACCATTCAGAATGCACACGAAATCCTGGGCCATCTAGGATTACAGAAGACACTAGGATATCTTTGCAGATATTACTGGTGGTCTATGGTACGTCATGTGGAGAAATATATCTCCTCATGCAAAAGGTGTCAGACCACTAAGAGGACCACACAGCGTAAGCCTGGGCTGTTGCACCAGCTGCCGATTCCAGAGACCCCATGGTCCTTGATCGCAATGGACTTTGTAGGTCCATTTCCTAAAAGCCTGGAATATAACTACCTATGGGTGGTTATCTGTCATCTCACTTCACAGGTACACTTGATACCTGTCAACACGACCATAAATGTGTTGGAACTCGCATATGAATTTCTTAAAGGCGTGGTACGCCTCCACGGACTCCCCAAGTCAATAGTGTCAGATTACAACACTAAATTCACATCTAAATTTTGGATGGAACTACATAGGCTACTGGGGGTCCGTCTGAAACTAACAACCACTTTCCATCTGGAGGGCGATGGACAAGCTGAACAGATGGTTCAGAATGTTGTCCAAGTCATTTGTGCAGCTGTTTGTCCTGACCAGCGTGACTGGGTACTTAAAGTACCCCTTACCGAGTTTGCAATAAACTCAAGTGTCAATAAATCGATGGGATATGCTCCCTTTGAGTTGATATACGGGACTGTGCCCCATATGGTCGTGGAGGTTCCACCCACAGACCTCCCTGGGGTAGGCGCCTTTGTGCAACAGGTGTTGGATAACCTCCAAGGCACTCATGATGCGATCATAAAAAGCCGCATTGAACAACTGGTCCAGGCCAATCGGCATAGGCAACCTGATCTGCCTAAACTGAGAATCGGCGATCTCACCTATTTATCAACCAAGGATCTCAACCTACCCAAGGGACAAGCCAAGAAACTCCTCCCTAATTATGTCAGGCCATATGAGATCCTCGAAGCTCTCAAGGAATCTTCTAATTACACCTTAAAACTCCCAAATGAGTTAAGTAGCCGGGGAATCCACCCCAAGTTTCATGTCTTCCAACTGGCTCCCCATGAGCCAAATGATTCCTTGTTATTCCCTGGATGTGCAGCCCAAGTCTTCTATGACTTTGGCAAGGATCCAGAGCAGGAATATTTGGTCCAAGAAATATCAGACCATGCATGAGACACAGATGGTGGTCTGTGGTTCCGTGTCAAGTGGGGTCTTGGAGATCTTACTTGGGAACCCTTATCCAATTGTGATGAATTAGTTGCATTGGATAACTACCTAATAATACATGGAGTAGAAGCGGTCAAAAGCTTGAGTAAGGAAAGCCGATTTCCTACTCCCATTACACGAGGGACCCTTAAAACTCCCTGTTCCAAGTGCCCTAAATGAGCCACCCATATAGGACTGGTCCTGTGACCTTATGAAGGCTGCCTTTGGCACTAACTGCCAAATCGGGACATTGCCTCCATGGAGGCAAGGTGGTTCCCACGGTGAAAATTTTCGCCTCCTTCTTCCATATATATTGCTGAGGGGTGGAAGAAACTGCTTCCCCCCATTTCGCTTCATTCTTCCACTTGTCTATGGCTGAATCAATGGACGGCATCTTTGACAAAGATAAGGATGACACAAATAACCGTGGGCACAGCCCCTCAGTTACTAGTGGTGCAATGGATGCCGACCTACCTGAATCAAATGCGCTCCCCAGGCAACGGCCATCAATATCTGGCAATCACCTGTCAGATCCTAATGACACTCCCAACACTCAGACTACAAAGCAACAGCCAATACCATCAGTATCGGGCCACCCCTCACCTATCCACAGTGAGTATATTCCACCTCAAACCCAGGTGGCTTGCCCACCATTAGACACCCAAATGATGGGTCAAGTGGGGCAAAACTATGTCCTGGACATGACAATGGCCGCAATGGGCCTGTCTTTTCCTAATTTCGGGCAGAATATGTGGGTTTATAACCCCAATGTGCCCTGAGGCCAGAAATGATGCAAGCTTCGGCTGCATATTGTCAGGGACCGGTCCGGGGTCGAGAGCGTCCGGGTATATCGCCCGGTGCTGAGGGCCCGGTGGGGTGTGAAGCGGGCGCGTACAGCAACGGGTCCGGTGCAGGCAGATGTCCCTGAAGTGGGAATGGTGAGAAGAAGACTGCTTCTCTGGTTCCCACCCCAGGTATGTTGATATACATGGTGCTCAGGTCACATGAGAGTTGCCATGTCGTCCCCATGCACAGCCCCAGCCACCCGGGTATTCCCATGGGGGATCCTGAAGGGATCCGCTGCAGGCACGCGTGCTGGGCATACCCGGGGGTCGTCCGGAGCATCCGGGGCTGGGTGCGTCGTGCATGGGTCGTGGGCAGGTTAGTAGTACTGTTAGAACTGGGCAGATTCAGATGACTCCGGAGTGGAATCGGAGACTTAGCGTGGAGGGACCTTGGCCTCAGCGACTCAAGCAGAGCGCTGTGCCATTGCTGTTTGTCCATTTGGTCCTTAATTTCACAGTAGGCGAGCAGGAAGTCTCTAGGGGGCATTTCAGGTCGATTTCGGACTGAGCCCGATACGAGTATGTACAAGCGCCGATATATATAATGGAGGGGGCAAAAGCACAAGGAAGCGAAGGGGAACCGAATCGGAATGAAGGCGCCCGAATGGGAACAAAGGGATGTCAGAAGCGGAGCGGTACCAAAGGTCATAAGGCAGAACCTGTGATACTCCGAAAGGAGGTAAGGAGGGCGAGGCCCAGAGGGGCAGGAGGATGGTGAGAAGTGGGGATGATGACTAACTGGCTAGAATGGGAAGAAGCAGCAGTCCAAATAGGGATGAGGGGAAAACACGAGAAATACATTACAAGCAGCGAGAGTGCCGAAGATGATCCGTGAAGCTCGGAGGTTGTGGAGCTTACGGAGCTTATGGAGGCAGGGTTGAAAGTCCGAGGAATATTGGCAATGGTGTTTACATAGTATGAAGTCACCAATGCAATGGACTAAGACTGAGGTGGAGTCAAAGTCCGAGGTAGGGACTATGACGGGGGCTCGGAGCAAAGGTACGATTGGTGCCTGAGTACGAAGTACGGGACAGCAGTGGAAGGTCGTAACTTGGTGGGAGGTCGGTGGGAGAGTACCAGAGGGGAGAGAGAGGAGAAAGGGAAGAGGGAAGGAGTGGCGGAAAGGGGAGTTGTCAGGTCCGAAGGTGAGTATCGGAGCGGACGGGAGGAGCGTAGGAGGATGACGGAAGGGTGGAGGTTTTGTGGGGGCGGAGCGGATTCCGGAGGTGGGGAAGAAGGAGGTCCGGAAGTCAGGGCGGGGTCGGGTATGCACGGATATGACAAGTACATCGATCAAGGAAAGTCATCCGTGTAAATAGAAACAGGAAGAATAGAGAATGAGACAGAGAAGAAATAAGAAGAGGGGGAAGTGGAGGGAGGAGGAGACAGGAAGGGGAAGAAGGGGGTAGCGGGTGGGGTGGAGCCGGGTGGAGCTGGGTGAGGCGGGTGTGCCCTGACACATATTCAACCGATGGAATACTCGGTCAGCTCCTTAAGGAAGCTAACAAATGCATTCGCTTGATCAATGGCAAGCTATCCCAGTCCCAGGAAGCAACCCATCGACTACACAAAGAAAACACCTTGCCTCACAAGGAACTTTTTAATGTAAAGATCAAGGTGGTGAAACTCGATCATGCATTGAAAGACGTTTCTCATCATAGAGACTACCTTTGCTGCAAGAGCAATGACCTCTCTGCGGAAGTAAAGTCTTTCGAGGACGCCTGGCCTCGAAAAGTCCCCTTTAAGGCACCAGTTGCACAGGATGCCATGGTACTGGGACCCCCAAAGAGGGCCCAAGGAGCCCCTCTGATGTCGTCTAACATATCAGTACACAACCGTGCATCTCAACCGGCACCCCCTAAGGGGATGCAGGTGCCTTTTTCAAAACTAATAGATGGCCATTATGGCCCTCTCGCTGCTCCTATTCCCCCAGGACCTCAAGGGCCCACCCAACACGATGATAATCGTGACCTTATCCCCTCAGAGTACTCATGGTTCCAATTGCCGGACCAGAGTTGCCAACCTTCCACTGGGATGTGGCGAAACATCCCTATTCCAGGGTCGTTCTCCATTAATGATTTCCAGGATGGAGTCGTTATCTGTGGACAACTATGGGTTATGCGGGGCCAAAATGATATTTGCCAATGGCGATGGACCCATTTCATGCTCAATGGGTTCAAATTTCTTATCGACCTTAACTGGATCGACAAACACGCTGTGAACAGCATTGATAATGCCCCACCAGAAGTGCATGCTCGACATGCTCAATTCTATGAGATGAAGTTCATGCCCGGATGTAAACCATCCATATCTGAACTAGATGAATGGTTCAAATGCCTGGCATTATCAAAGAGGCAGGAATGAAATACATCCTGACCTTGTTTTGGAAACACCACCCATCCGAAGAGGCTAAGGTGAGAAAAGCGGCAAATATGACCGCTTATGGCCTATCCAGGCTACAAGTGGGCGAATTTGCACCGCCACCGCCCACATCCCACCCCGTCCAGGGGTTTCCACCACCTCCTCGAGAGGTGAGCACTGTTCCTCCCCTCGACTCCAAGGATACATCAATGAGTGGAGAGTCAAGTTTTGTGGAACAGACTGAAGCCATTCCACCTGCAACCTTGACAACAAGGCACTTCCCTGCAGCTCAGCGCCAGCATATGGCAGCAGCTGAGGATGATGGAGCCGGGCCTTCGACAAATCTGCAGGCTAACATGCCCGGACCTAGCACCTGTCAGGGCACGCTGCCCCGCTCTGCGCTGTGCCCTCCTGTTGCCCCTCTTTCCTCCTCCCTCTTTCGCTTTGTCCTTTGTCTTCCTTCTTCCCCTCTCTTCTTTCCTTTCTTTCTTTATACAGACGACCTCTCCCCTTACCCATGTAGCATGGATGCGTCTGATGCCGAGTACTCCATGTGGGTACTGCGCTGCCGGATATGCCATGCATCCTCATTTGTACTTCTCCCCTCTGACACTTGGGATCACCTGCAGAGCCATCCGTGATACCCTGGCTCCACCTGGGCTGACATGGCACCCCCCACGTGACCCGTTCCCACCTGTATATAAACCAAGCCGAAGCAGAACCAAAGAAGCAGCCTTCTTCTCACTACTGCTTCAGGCAAGCATCTTACTCCAGCTTAGTTTAGTTTAGTTTAGCCTTCCATTCTAATAACAATCACTACTGCTTCAGCCTAAGAAGCCAGACAGGGACGTGAGCCCGAGTGAGGGCCATTTGCTATACATTCCCGTTACTCCACCGCTGCCCAAGCCACTACCCCCACCTCTCCTGCACGGTCCCTGACAGCAGAAGAAGGCTTCAACCTAGTCTCATGGTGACCGAGGAGCAGTACCAGGACCTGCTGACCAGGTTCCAGGAACTGCAAGCGATCCTCGAGAGCAGAATCCAAAACCCACCACCTGCACCCGCACCCGCGCCCGCACCCACACCCAAACCCAAACCCAAAGCACCCAAAGTCACCGCACCCACCACCTTTGCTGGCACGAGCAAGGACCTCGACCGCTTCAAGGCAGAATGCGGGATCTATTTCCATGTCCACATGGCAGAGTTCCCCAACACTCTGTCCCAGATCCTCTTCATCTTGTCGTACATGAAAGGAGGAGCTGCAGGAGCATGGGTGACACAGTGCACGATCATGCTGCTGATGGTGGGATCTCCTGCAATCACTATGGACAACTTTATGGCAGAGCTCGATGCCATGTTCCAAGATCCAAACCGTGAAACCACCACCCAACAGAAGCTTGCCGCCCTGTGGCAAGGTACCGACTCTGTGGATAAGATTATCCAGGAGTTCGAGATCCACGGCCCTGCCTTGTGGCTAGGTGACATGGGGCTGGTAGACTGCTTTGAACAAGCGATCAACACGCGGCTCCACGAGAGCATCTATCACCTGCGTCCCATGCCAAGGACTTGGGCAGAATGGAAACGGGAAGCCACCCTCCTCAACAACCAGTGGCAGCACTTCCAGGCGACGCAACCCTGCCTCCCCTGTTTAAACCGCCCCTTCCCCCCACAAGACCGCCACTGACAACCCCCCAGCCCTTCGCACACCTGCCACCCGGACCCCCGCCGCAATCCACCACCGCCCCCATAACCCCCACAGCCACAGCCCCGCACCCCCCAGCTCCGCTCCCTCAGCCAATGGACCTTGACCATTCAAGGGCTGACCCGCGATGAGGCCTATGCCACAACTGCAACAAACTTGAATGCGATGCCTCCAACTTCGCCACCAGCGCTGTTCTGTCCCAGCTCCAAACCAACGGCGAGTTCCACCCTATCGCCTTCATGTCCAAGAGCTTCACTGAAGTAGAACGCAACTACGAAATCTACAACAAAGAAATGCTTGCGATAGTCCGAGCGCTAGAAGAGTGGCGTCATTTTGTAGAAGGGGCTGAGTGTCATATCCATGCATACCCGACCCCACCCCGACTTCCGGACCTCCTCCTTCCCCACCTCCGGAATCCTACCCTACCGCTGTCTGTTCCGATATTCACCTTCGGTCCTGGCACCACACCACCCTTCACCTCCCATGCCACCTCCACTCCTCCGTCACTCTCCTGTCCTATCTCCATCCGTTCCGATAACCACCTCGGACCGAACACCACCCCTCTCGCCACCCTCCTCCTACTCCTCCTCATACTCCTCCACTCCCTCCTCACAACACCTCCACCCTTCCGTCATCCTCCTACTCTTCTCCCGACCGCTCTGATACCCACCTTCGGACCTGACACCTCTCCTCTCTTCCTTCCCCTCTCTTCCCTCTGGTCCTCTTCCGCCGACCTCCAGCCAAGTTACAACCTTCCGCCGCTGACCCGTACTTCGTACTCGGGCACCGCTCGTACCTTTGCTCCAAGCTTCCGTCATAGTTCCTACCTCGGACTTTGACTCCACCTCGGTCTTAGTCCATTGCATTGGTGACCTCATACTATGTAAACACCATTGCCAATATTCCTCGGACTTTCAACCCTGCCTCCATAAGCTCCGCAACCTCCGAGCTTTGCAGATCATCTTTGGCACTTTCGCCGCTTGTAATGTATTTCTTGCGTTTCTCCCTCATCCCTATTTGGACTGCTGCTTCTTCCCATTTTAGCCAGTAGTCATCATCCCCACTTCCCCTCATCCTCCTGCCCCTCTGGGCCTCACCCTCCTTACCTCCTTTCGGACGTATCACAGGTTCTGCCTTATGACCTTTGGTACCGCTCCGCTTCTGACATCCCTTTGTTCCCGTTCGGACGCCTCCATTCCGATTCAGTTCCCCTTCGCTTCCTTGTGCTTTTGCCCCCTCCATTATATATATCGGCACTTGTACATACTCATAGCGGGCTCAGTCCGAAATCGACCTGAAATGCCCCCTAGAGACTTCCTGCTCGCCTACTGTGAAATTAAGGACCAAATGGACAAACAGCAATGGCACAGCGCTCCGCTTGAGTCGCTGAGGCCAAGGTCCCTCCATGCTAAGTCTCCGATTCCACTCCGGAGTCATCTGAATCCGCCCATCTCTAACACTGAGGAAAAGGTCAATATCTACACAGACCACCGCAACCTAGGCTACTTCCACACTGCACAGAGGCTGAATCGCCGCCAAGCATGGTGGTCACTATTTCTGTCCCGCTTTCACTTCACCCTCATCCACCGACCAGGGAAACTCATGGGGAAACCGGATGCCCTCTCCCACCGTGCTGACCACCCGAAAGGAAGGGATGACAATGACAGCCTGACCCTCCTACAGCCAGAATGGTTTGAAGCCCGCACGACCGAGGCCATCACAGTGGAGGGAGAAGAGGCGGCCATCCTGGAAAGAATACGCATGGCGAGAGACCGTGATGAGAAGGTAGTGAAAGCGCTGAAGGAGCTGGGAGATGGAACCCTCAGGACGGATGAATGGAGCAGAGATGGAGAGTTGGTCCTCTACCGGGGAAAGGTATACATCCCGAAGGACCTGCAACTCTGCCACGACCTAGTGCGGCTACACCACGATGCGCAGGCGACAGGACACCTGGGGCGATGGAAAACCCTGGAGCTCGTCTCCTGCAATTACTGGTGGCCCTGGATGGCGGAGTATGTAGGCCACTACATGGTGGGGTGCAACACCTGCAATCGAGTCAAGTCATTCCCCTCACGGAAGGTGGGGAAGCTCAAGCCAAACAAGATCCCCACCTGCTGCTGGCAGGTAATCTCTGTGGATATGATCGGAGAGCTCCCTGAGTCAAAGGGCTACAATGCCACCCTAGTGGTGGACCGCCTCTCTAAGCACATCCATGCAATCCCTACAGTCATGGCGGTAGACTCGGCTGGGATCGCCCAACTCTTCCTCAAACATGTCTGGAAGCATCACAGGCTCCCCAAGGAGATTCTCAGCAACAGAGGGAGTGCCTTTGTCTCTCAGTTCTCCAAAGAGCTAGCAGCCCTACTAGTCAAGCTGACCCCTTCAGCACCTTACCACCTGCAGACAGACAGACAGATGGAGCGAGTGAATCAGGAGATAGAAGCCTACCTCTGAGTGTTTGTTAACCACCACCAGGATGACTGGGCAGACTGGCTCCCGCTAGCGGAGTTCTCCCATAATAACCGCATCCATGCCTCGACCCGCTGCACCCCCTTTGAGCTTGACACAGGCCAACACCCCAGGATGGGGACAGAACCCACACGTGCATCAGAAGTCGAAGCCGCAGATGCATTCACCTCGAGACTGATGAAAATGCAGGAAGAGGCGAAGGTGGCGCTAGAGCATGCAGCGGAAGAGATGGCCCGCTACTATGACCGAAACCAAGAAGTAGCACCTGAGTACAAAGAAGGCGATCAAGTCTGGCTCAGCACCCAAAACTACACCATGGACCGCCCTACCAAGAAGCTAGACCACAAATGGACCGGCCCCTTCAAAATCCTCAAGGTCGTATCCCCTGCCACCATCAAACTCCAGCTCACAGCACGACAAAGGGGAGTCCACCCAGTGGTATCAGTGACGAACATCCGGCCCTACTGCCCAGATGGGATCGCTGAATGACCCACTGACCCCTGCCCAGGCCCCAAATCATAGACGGAGGAGAAGAGTACGAGGTCGAGAAGGTCCTGTCAGGGACCAACCCGGGGTCGAGAGCGTCCGGGTATATTGCCCAGGGCTGAGGGCCCGGTAGGGTGTGATGCAGGTGTGCGTAACAACGGGCCCAAAGCAGACAAGGGTCCCTGGCCACTTAGGCTAAAGTGGGAAGTGTGTTATTATTATTAACAAGGGGAATGTAAGCTACTTGCCTAAAGTGGGAAGTGTGAGAAGAAGGTTGCTTCTCAGTTCCCACTTAGGCTGTGTTTATATACATGTAGTTAAGGCCATGTCATCTATGCACACAGCCACGTCCATCCGGGTATCTCCGCAAGAGATCCCAGGAGTGCCCAGTGTGCAGGAGGCTGCCCAGCGGGTCCGGGCGTGTCATACTGCAGCTGGGCCAATGGTACACTGATAGGAGGGAAGTCGTCCATGTAATAAGTAAGGAAAGAGAGAAAAGAGAAAGGTGTCAGGGAACACCTGCCTGACCCGGTTCCACCCGGGCCCAACCGGGCCCACCTCACCCACTCCCTGCTACCCATCCTTCCTCCTTCCTCCTTCCTCCTTCCTCCTTCCTCCTTCCTCCTTCCTCCTTCCTCCTTCCTCCTTCCTCCCTCTTCCCCTTCCTCCCTTTCCTCCCTTTTCCCTCTTTCCTCTTTCTCCTTTATTTCATTCTCCCCTTCTGTTTATTCTTTCTATTTACACGGACCACCTTCCCTTGTATCATTGTACTGTTGACTCGTCCGGCTCGGACACCCTGGACGACTTCCTGCTACACCTAGCATGCACGCCTGCAGTGGATGCCCTCGGGATCCCCCGTGGGGATACCTGGATGGCTGTGGCTCTCTCCGTAGATGACGTGGCACCCGTCATGTGACCCAAGCCACATGTACATAAATGTACCTGAAGTGGGAACTGAAGAAGTAACCTTCTTCTCACATTTTCCACTTCAGGTAAGTAGTGTAGTTCTTCCTTTTAATAACAATTCACGTTTTCCACTTCAGTCTAAGTGGCCAGGGACTACAGTCCCAGATCGGGCCCGTCAGTACGCACGCCCGCTTCGCTCCCCAAGAGGGTCCCTCTGCCGGGCGCTACATCCGGGCCCCCTCCACCCCGGACATGTCCCTGACAAAAGGAGAAAGAAAGGGAGGAAGAGAAAAGGGAGGAGGAAGTAGGGAAGGAGTGGGTAGCGGGGGGCCGGGTCAGGTGGGTGACAGGGGACCGGGTCAGCTGAGGCAGGTGTGCCCTGACAGGTCCTCAACTCCTGCTGGCGCTGCAGAAAGCTCTGGTATCTGGTGAAGTTCACGGGCTGGCCAAACTCCGAAAACAAGTGGCTCCCCTGTGACAACCTGGCCAACATGCACGACCGGATCGAGGAGTTCCACAGAGCACCCCCAGATGCCCCAGGCAGAGAGCGAGAAAACCCCCTAGCCACTTCGAGGTGAAGCGGCTTAAGGAGGGGGTGATGTCAGGGCATGCCGCCCCACTCCGCGCTGCGCCCTCCCGTTGCCCCTCTTTCCTCCTCCCTCTTTCACTTTGTCCTTTGTCTTCCTTCTTCCCCTCTCTTCTTTCCTTTCTTTCTTTATATGGACGACCTCTCCCCTTACCCATGTAGCACAGACGTGTCTGACACCGAGTACTCTGTGTGGGTACTGCGCTGCCGGATATGCCGTGCATCCTCATTTGTACTTCTCCCCTCTGACACTCGGGATCGCCTGCGGAGCCATCTGCGATACCCTGGCTCCACCTGGGCTGACATGGCACCCCCCACATGACCTGTTCCTGCCTGTATATAAACCGAGCCGAAGCAGAACCAAAGAAGCAGCCTTCTTCTCACTACTGCTTCAGGCAAGCATCTTACTCCAGCTTAGTTTAGTTTAGTTTAGCCTTCCATTCTAATAACAATCACTACCGCTTCAGCCTAAGAAGCCAGACAGGGATGTGAGCCCGAGTGAGGGCCATTCGCTATACATTCCCGTTACTCCACCGCTGCCTGAGCCGCTACCCCTGCCTCTCCTGTACTGTCCCTGACAGCACCGCAGCCCAAAAGGGCAAACCAAAAAAGGCCTAACTGCCTTTGTTTTAAAAACATTAGCATTGTCATGGCCATGTATTCCGGCCCGTTAGCCGCCTGTCCCGATGCCACCCGAGCCCATTCCCGCTATGCGAGCATGAGTGCAAGCCCCAACCCTCACCCCTACCCTCCCTGAGGACTCCCCGCTCACTCCCCACTTGCCTGTGGTTCCCCAATGCTAGACCGACTCCCCCACTGCCACACCAACCTCCCCACCCTGAGTCTGCCTCCAGCACCGCGCTGAGCACAACTCCTCTACCCTGCCCACTTGGCCCCTACAGGGCCACTACCATTCCCGCACCCAACTCCGGCCCAACTCCGAGTCCAGCGCCGCTATGGCAGCCCTATGCTCCTTCCTTTATTTATCTGTTATTGTTTGTTTTGACCCTCGGTCATTGCCAGCCGCTGTGCAGCCAACCCCGCTCCTTGTTCCCTTTTGCTTCCGGACCCCTCAGCCTTTGGCCCGGGTCTGCTTCCATTCATTCTTTCTCCCTATATATATCCTGTATGATACTTTATTGTACCTTAGCTCTAATATCGATTTGACCATGACCCTCTAAGTCCTGACCCCAACAAGGCAACCCCAGTAAGTCTGAAATGAGGGCCAAGAGACAGCTAGGGGGCACAGCGCTCCTTTAGAGTCGCTGAGGCCAAATGCCCTACCCTCGGGCCTTGTTTGCAGCATCATGGCCATCATGGCCTATAGCGGCCTGCAATGGCAACCCTTGGTGCCGACCCCGGACCAGTGGCTAACAAGCGTCGACTTCGTCATCGTTAATGATCAAATTTATGGAGGCCTAACCACCCCATTAATTTTTTTTCTCTTCTTTTTCACTGTCCAGAGGCCTGACCGCCTCCACTTATATTCTCCTTCGCCAACAAAATAATCGGTACAAAGGGTTTAACTACATGTGGCATTATGTCAGGGCCTGGCCCTCATTCCGTGATGGGCCCAGGGGGATCCTCCTAGTCGCTGGGGTATCTAGTCCCAATCCGAGATCCTCAAACTCACTGAGGGGGCTAGCCCCAGCCTTCACAGGAAATGAGTTGAGAAGAAGGGTAACCTTCTCAACCTCCTGTGACACCGCTACAAATGGGAGCTGGGAACTATACAGTTTTCGGCTCTTTGCCGACTTTCCATAATTGGCACCCCCCCCCCCCCCCCCCCTGTGGGAAGATTCTGGGCAAGCAGCTCGCCCAGAAAGTTCCCACGGTTGTGGCTGTGATGGTTTCTGGGCGAGTAACTCGCCCAGAACGTTCCCACAGTCTGCATGCATGCAGGATTGTGGAATAGTGAAGGGAAAAATAGGAGAAAATAGGGGAAGGGTACCTGAGGGTGTGTGGGGTCAGGGGCTGTGCCCTGACACATTATTAGAAGCTCTTTTTTCCCTACCACCTTACTTCACAATGAAAGCCTGACTGCTTTCGTCACAAAAGCCTAATCACTTTGCGTTAATTCTTACCCAAGAGCCTGACCGCTTTGCTTTACTCCCCTTTGAACCCCTTTTGTTCTAACTTCATTGGTGATGACCGACATTGAAAGGCCTAACCACCTTTCACCTTTAACTTACAGTAATGCCACTACTGGTTGCCCCGAGGCCTAATTGCCTTGAATTTCTTTATGTTTCTCTTGAATCTCTTGGACCGTTTTTTACATTTTGGTACACGCCTTCCTGTTGCGATATTAATATCGCAAGGGAGGAGAGCGTAAGGAAGGGAGGCTGCTTATGCACCCCCTCCTAACTCTTTTACTTTGTCTTACTCTTGTTATCACTTGTAACATAGTCTATTATAATCAGTTTGTAACTTCGCGCAACAGCGCTACATTATTGTATATACTCGGAGACCCTGCAAGCCACATAGGCTGCATGTGCTCTTCCCCCCCATGTATATAAACATTGCATGCGGGCAAGTCAAGGCTTTACAGCCTTTACTCCCCGTTGATTATACAGCCTATTATAGCGTATCTCTGACGGACTGGGAGTGTGAGGCAATACTCACAACCACTATCATCTTATCATCTTACAGTGTAGGGGCGTTTGAAATCTTTCTTTGTAAGTCCCAAAAACTCCCCGCTTTCCAAAAAGACCAAACCCCCCGCAAGTGGACGCCCTAGGAGATCATTGATGACAGAACCAGTAACTTAGGCATGAACGTGAGCACGTCAAGTGTGGAACATTCATGTGATGGGGACATAGATGTACGAATCAAGGATGTGATGAAAAAAGGAATCAGCCGAAGGGCGCCAGCCCGCCTGCAATGCAGCTCATCGGTCAAGGAGGAGTGAGATAAATGAGCGTCAGCAATACCGATAATTGATGCACAACGAATAGAGATAGGATAGCGCGCGATGACCATGAAGCGATGGAATCGACATTGGATCAGAAAGGTATGTCTGTGTGTGAATAGGGGATTTAAAAGATGAGGTAAGATACAGGTATGCTGCATAGGCATATAAAAGGGCAGGTCAGAAGAAGGGGAATGCACAGAGGGAGTAAGTAGTGACATAAGTAGCTGCCTTCAAACATCGATGAGGTAAGCTGGAAGGGCCAATCAGAGCGGTTCGAAACCTGGCTTCGGGGTGAACCGAGCCAATCAGATCTCGTAGATGACCCTCGGCGATTATTTATTAGTTAGATATACTATTAAGGAATCTCTCTTAGCGCGGCGTTCCAAATGGGGCAACCCGCTCCCCAGCAGACGCAAGAGGGAACTGAAAAACATAAGATTTTTGGTCCGTGCGTATTGATACGCATGCAAAGAATGAAAATCTACGTGAGGGAACTCCTAGCTGTGTGCTTAGTCACAATCGGCACAGAGGGAATTAGTGATGCGTAAAAGATCATCTTAACCATTGTATAATACACTCATTTTTAACATGATTAAAACTGTGTTTTACAATGTGGTCCATTGCATTTTACCAGGATTCCTTTACCACGTTAAAGGAGGTAGATGACCTGTTTTTTAATGATTCTCCACCACGATAACGATTGTAAACGGTCAATTTACAAGGGTGCATTTTGTAATTTACCAGTCGGATTTCATCATTTACAATATTGTTAATTTGGTGAAAAACGTGGTTATTTACAACTACATTTATGGCGATATACAGCGGAGACTCTAGGTTACGTTGCAATGAATAGCAGTCATTGCAAGTGAGGAAATGAACCGAGTTGAGGTGAGCAAAAGACAGAAAGGTCAATTCGAGGAGTGACGAAGAAGACCCGATCCGGAAAGCATAACGCAGGATTGAAGCCTTGGGCTCACGAGAAAAGTACGGAGTTGAGTGCGAGCAAGAGACGGGTAGCATAAAAGTCGAGCATCAATTCGATTTTGATGAGGTTGATTTGACAGAGCATAACCTAATGAAAGTGGAGGAAGTCTCGGGCTGTGAATAAGACGGTAGAAGATACCATAAGTGAACTTCAACCCTTCCGCACAACTTCGCGAGGCAGTCTTTCCTTCTGAGTGGGCCAGGTTAATCGATTCAGACTTTCTTCTGTTGTGGGGCCATCATAGTGACGGCCACGGGGGTTCTTTTTTGGCAGTACTAGTAGAGGTGGTTGTCATCGGGCCTTGGTCATTATCATCGCTTTCGAATTCCAGTCGCGTTTTTTGGTTACTAGCACAGGGGGAAATTAGCAAGGCAGCAGTGGGGGAAGAGGTAGTTGGGAGATAAACTAATGAGCGTACATGGGGCCAAACTACGCCCTAAGCAGATGCACGAGCTTTTCTACCACAGGTGTGACCCTTGGGTAACATAGATTCCTGTTTGCTGTGAGAGGCTTGACGATTTTCTAAAATAAATAAATAAATAAATGCTATTTCTCATTCACCAATGAGTTAAAGACGCGTAAAGACGCGTTGAAACACGTCCAGATGGAAGCCATTCATGGCATCGCTGTCAGTGAGGCAGCATGCCCAGTGTCCATATTCATAAGTACTTGCCACTTCTGAAAAGAGTAGCTAGTTGCATAGCGAAAGGATAGTCAAATTGGGAGGAAATGAGCAGGTTGCAGAACGTGTATGGTATGGTGGAGAGGATAAGGCACTGAGTGGAATGGAAACTGCCGAGAACAACTTAGTCCGATTTCAGTCTAAGCGCCACAGTCTCTGCCCACCTACCCTTACATCTTTAAGTGCCAGCTTCCATACTTGGGGCTCCTCGCGACAAGAAACATTCCTGACAATTCCACCCATCGCAAAGTCGCGATCTAGTTTACTAATGTCTACAACAAGCCGTACCAACATATAATCGAGCTCTTGGTTATGCCTTGCTAGGGAAATCATGCATTGTCGGGGGAGGTGACAAAGTTTCCACAATGTGGGCCCAAAAACAACGAATTGAATTTAGGGACTTATCCTTCGTCTGGGTAGGAGTGTTTGAATTTCATGGCTCTCACTATTGAGCTGAAGTAGCTGTGGACTCAAATCCCCGAGCATGTCACAAAACGTCGCTTGTGAGAACATGCGTCACCTCGTTGACCTTGTCTCAGATAGCGGTGCTTACATGGATGCTGCCTTGGCACCGACCTCTTTTACTACACTCAAATTATCGCTCTCGCTTCGGTCTCTTCAGTATGTGGCCGATTTCCCTATGGTACGTACGCATTCCCGTCGTTGGGCCATCATCGATCGCAGTTGCAAGCTCGCAAGGTCAATCGACGACGATGACTAACCGAACTCCGGCCGTCCATACCTCTGACCTTTGTACAATACATCGCAGCTCGAATACCATGAATTGAGTGGTAATTTATGCAGGGAAGAGTCTGGTATTTAGCATCGTGAAACGTATATTGTAATTTACAATGAAAAAAAATATCACGAAAACAATGGTAAATGGTCAAAAACCAGACCAAAAATGGTTTTTTACGGCCATTTACTTCCCACAGTGTCGGGGACTGCCACATCCAGCACGACGTACGTTCCGGATAAGTAACCCGCATCCCAACAATTCCCGATGAACGCTGAAGCTCGACCAGTGCAATAGAGTAAACAGACTTACTACGGGCTGTTACCCATGCCGGCAAATGATGAGTACCTAACTGAATCGAATACTTAAATCTTAATAACATTACCCACAACCAACCAACCTAAGTAGTAGAATTCAGTCTGCCTTCCGTCAAGGCGCTAAATAAAGTCGAGAAGAGTTGCTTGCATAAAGTGCGTTGTACTAGCAATTTAGAGATAAAGGATTTTTGAACCCAGAAAAAAAAGCTAATGTGCATGAGAATTTTTTGTTTTTGGAAGGCTGGGGCCGGGAAAGATCTCGAGTGGACAGAATCGAGAAAGAAAAGTTCAGACTACTGTCCGTCTAAATCTGTAGTGATACGAGAGATCACAAAGACGAAAATATTATAAACATGCATGAAGCCTAATACTAATATAGTGAACAAAATAAATAAGGTCAACACGAAAGAATTCGATATTATTGTTTCTGTGTATTGGTGTGTGTGTGTGTGCGCGCTATATCGCTCTCCTCCATTAGGATTCCAGCCTTCCCAGTGATGCCTAGTGTCGGTGGTGTGGGTAGTTGGGGCAGGGGGGAGCCAGACGTTTCCAACCGTGCGAATCCACAAGGAGAGAAGGGATATGACAAACGAGGACAATGGATGAGTGGATGAGAGACGTAGAGGGGGGGAAGCGAGACTTGCAGCAGGAGTGCCAAGACGAAGGATGTGAAGATGTTTACTAACTGATACCGAAATTGAAGAAATGATAAGAAATGAGAGGGAGAAAATAGAAATGCATCCTCTCCATTGAGGGTAAGTGAGCTCTATAAGCGGGGATTCGAAAAAGAAAAGCGGGATACGAAAAGTCGAGTAACGGAAAGATCACGCGCAACTTCGAAAGATGATCGAAACTCAAGACGGATTAAAAAGCGAGAGATGGGAAAAATGAAGAAGAAGCCAGCATGCGAGGACGAGTGACGAGCGTGGGGGGCTTGGGCCTAATCGATCGCAAGCCAAACCAGAATTCACAAGCGAAAAGGGTAGTCTGAGGGAGAGAGAGAGGGGGGGGGGGGTTTTCCCCACCCAAAGAGAATCATCCTTCACAATCACTCTGATCCCCTTCAAACCCAAAACACCCAAACGACTCCTAATCATCGTCGCTCCAGACTTGAAAAGTTGGCCTCGACGACCTCTCCATAAGAACGGGAACCTCCTTCATCACCGTGTCCCTTCCGACATTCGCCACGGACGATCTGGAGGGACTAACAGTCACCATTCCCAACCCTAACGAAACGCGCCTGGCCCTACCGAACAACACTTCATCATCCTCATCCTCCTCCCCTCCAACGCCAACGTCAACGCCACCACCCCTACGGTCAAGACGACGAAGGCCAAATCTCCCACCAGGAAAACCAGCACCAGCACCAGCACCATCATCATCATCATCGCCGTCTCCGTCATCATCGTCGTCGGCGTCAAACCCACTCCCTTTTCCCGAAACCATGCCACTCGAACCAGAAGGGCTCGAACCAAGGGATGAAGAACAGGAAGAAGGGAAACCCACTGGTCCTGGCAGTCCCAGTGGTCCCCCTTCAACCGACGACCCCCCGACAACGACGTCGAAGAGTAGAACATAGTATCCTGTGGTTGCTGCTGCTGTCGGTGGTAGTGCTGGTTTGGCAATGGGCGTCAACTTGAAACCAGATTCTTCGTTCGCCGCTCTCGCATCCATTCCCACTGAAGGCGGCGTTCTGTCTGCCACACGATGATTGGAATATCCAACATCAAAATGATCCGCATCACCACCACCACCGCCACCAACAATACCGAGGCTAAACGACCCACCACTGACCTCGGATCGAGGAGACGAAGAAAATGTGGACGAGATGGGAGAAGGTAACTGTCTCTGCGGCTGCGTTACCTGTTGCGGTCTCAGCATCATCGCATTCTGGAACGAC